>NC_069125.1:63229478-64569792 GCF_026914265.1 Mya arenaria | reverse complement strand
TGGTTGTTCAAACGATTATACACAGTGTTGATATCATCAGAAGTTTGAAAATCAATTTTCATCAGATCAATGTATAATGTGTTTATTAGTGGATTTTTTTTCTCGAGGAAATAACAAGTATTGGGCTATGTACTGATGTTGGGTAAGCAAGTGGGGTACAGTGAAGATAGTCGCAATGTAAACTAATAGCGTGTTTTATCTAAAAAAAAATGTAATATAAAATACAAATTGATGTTTTTTCTATGTTATTTACGTTTATTTATATCAGTTTGCTATTGTTTGTGTTACCAAGGTACAAATGGGAGTTTATTCGTGTAGAGGGTTGTGGGTGGCATTGATTCTAATCATTACTACAATGCAGAAGCATTCATCACTGTGTATAGGAACATTGAGCCATTCACCATGTTAAGGCTGATCAGGGAATCAGTGCCTGTGTTATTGAATTGTCAGTATTCAGTATACACAAATTAATTGGTTATGACACTGATCCCAGTAGCAAAAATTGTGCATTTCATATCGTTCATAAGTTGTTTTTATTTGTTAAAATGACATCTAATGCTTTATTATTTGCAAAGTCCATGTCTGAAACCTGCGATGTTTGAGGAAGCTGACGACAGGATAAAAGAGGAAAGGGAGGCAAAGAAAGATAGAAGAAAGATTGGTGAGAGTGAATTAAAGCCCTTGAAGAAACAGATATAATGCTGGAACTGATGTTTTACGAAGAAAAAATCTGGATACTGCTCATGAAATCTTCTCGGGTGTATTTCAATATCATCTAGGGTCACTAATTTGTGGATGTAGTACTGTTTTCATTACTATTTACATAAAGCACATCATTGAGAACAATAACGAGCGTTCAAGGAAACTTTCATCCTAAAACTGTTAGATATTTTGTTTTTAAGGCTTCGCTTTCAATTACAAAAGGTCTTGGTCGACAGTGACAGCAAACGGTAACATTGAACTATTACAGTATAATCGAACGGGAACATCACAGGCTGCCCTTTTTCAAAACTTATTAAATAGTTTTACACATACGACATGAAAAATTCATTTCATTTTTCAACAATACGTTTGCTGTTTTCACAACGGTAATATGTAATAATACCGTTCAATTGTGGATCTAAACATGGGACATAAATCGAACTAAATGGATATTTTTTGTAATTCGGATGTGTCGAATGTTCGTTATCTCGACTTTTTTTCCTAGGTCCCGACAAAGTCGACATAACGAGTTTCGACTGTATATGATTTATCATGGACGAAACTTACAATAATCTACTGGCTACTGAGGAAGCCAGTATAAGGTACAAAGTCGTTACGAGTGTAAGTGAGACGTCCTGAAAGTCATTAAGATTGGCTACGGGAGTGGGGGGGGGGGGGGGGGAGTATGACTTCCTTGTCCCTAATGGTTGTTGATAATACGTCATTCGAAATTATAAACACAAACATTTACCGTCAAAAAGGATGGAAATTTTACAAAAGTCTAACACAGCAATGATTCATTGCCAACTCTGAAAATTGAGGAGTTCGACTTTATTTCTGTTTAAATTATAATTATGTTTCTTTTATTTGCATTAAACTGAAAATATACGAGGGGTTACATTAAGAAAAGCGGTCTTGAATTATCTGACCTAGGACTTCCATTCTTTGTGAACATATTGCCCGGCTGCTATAAGATCTAGCCGTGACAATGACACATGACATACTCATGCATTTCATTCCGTAGTACCACTAATTTTGATCTGCCCGCCATGTTTCTTTCCCTATTGTTTATACATTAATAGTGATGTTTGTTTAAAGAGTGCTTAGGCTAACCATCTTTCATATAAAGCGTAAAATGTTAATTATAAGATGTTGTAACCTCTTTTCAACTGTTTTACATGTATAAAATTATGTATATCACAGTTCATGGAACAGACGACCTGTTTTAACACACTAGTACCTCATTTTAAACCTTACGTTATCATAATATAGTGATCCAAGACCAAAAAAGATCATTCGTTTTAAGAGAAGTATTGACATATGAAAAGCTATTTATTGTACATGGACTATCGACACATTGCTCGATCTGTCTTCACAATAGAAAATCGTAGATGAAAAATGATATCTCCATTAAGAATAGTTTAGTTAATAGCATCGGGTTTACATTGCGGGTATTATCATTACATTTTAATAAAGGTTTTGGAATTTAGATTTTATTTTGAAATGGAGCATGTATGGTTATGAGAACATGGGAACTACAACAAGTGCCCCGCGAAAATTGGTAAGCCTTACTTCAGCACATCGTTAATTATAGTGTTAAAACAAAGGATACTCAGTCGCTGAGAATTGTTACTGTTTATTGTATTATTCGTGCGTTGAAATATGTTTATTCTGATGTAGGGAATAGTGGGTGCCGAATTGTATACGAATAACAAGAATTAACACGCTTGTCATTACGTTAACGAATTTTAAAATGTAAATACAACAAAGCGAATGTTTTCATACAGAAAATCCGATGAAACACATGTTATTTGCAAATTGATTAAAGCATTTATAGTCCTGTATATTCTGTAAATTCGTGTGGTGGTGAATTAACCAAATGAGCACATGTGTGGCATTGTTTCAGCCTTCGAAAGGTAATCAGACTATAAGGCCAGGACCAGACGGTAAACGCAGCGGAAGTAAAACTGTAAAGTTTGAGCAGGTATATCTTTAAATATTGCTGAAATTTCGAATAACAGAGCATATTGTGTGGTTCTACATTTAAACACTGTGACGCGAAATACAAAATAATTTGAATTTTCTTCCCACTTCATAAAAATATATAACAACAATGAAAGCATGACAGTATGTATGCACATCTTTGACATCTACTTACACATTCCGTTTATACACTCAAACGGCGTTGAGTAAACGCTGGTCCTGTTAGTATTAAATGTACACTTATTTAGGAAATGTTTGACCCTTATAGGCGCCGAGAAAACAACTCCCATATCGAGATTATAAAAGGGGCCGGCCTCGACCTACCAAGAGACGAGTCCGGTAAGCCCTTATATGTGTTATATCGTATATACTTACTTAATATATAAATACACCCTGGAAACTCCTCCTCACAACAGCAGACTCCAAGGTGTTTAAGTATAGAGAATATATAATAAGATTTTGAGAATTTCTGCATCGGTCACCAAAAATCAAACACGTTCTGGGCCCTTTATTTCTGTGACCGTATCATTTGTTCTTCATTGTTTTTACATTCAATAATTGCATCGAATGTATTATATAAAGAGGAATCTGAAACGCATTATCTTTTGAAGGTGTAATCGTATTTTTGCATAAATAAAATTTAAGATTACTTTGCCCAAAAAGTATTTTTAGCGTGTATAAATAAGATTCAAAATTGAGTTCAAGAAAAGAAACAAAAGCGAAGTGATGAAAAAGCTTATTCGAATATGTTGTATGAAGTGTAGTGAATTAATCCTGATGTTACACAATTTATATATATACATGCTAACGTAGTTATATCATCATGATGCTATAAATTTAAAATAACTCGAATCTCCTTCAAATGTACAGTATTCACATTGGAAGTTTATGTATTTTAATAACAGGAATTTGCCAGAAGCAGGTGACATTAACCCGTGGATGGAAACACTCCCTGCTAACCATTCTTTCAGCCCACTTACCAAAGATCAAACGGTAAGTACAGTTCCCTGTACATACGTCTAAAGGTAACAACTCAAAACCTCTTCTGTCATACTAGCTGTAAGGATACCACGATAAGCTTTATCATACAATTTTGTTACAATGCAGTAACTTTTTATTAATATTTATTTATATTGGTCGTAGTATTAGTGGTTTGTTCAGTTTGGCGGCCGGATTTTTACGGTAAACAACATAATTTAGATATATATAATCAAAACAGACGACATATGCAAAATTGTACAATATCAAAGCAATTTATACGTAACACATTATTTAATAAACATACTGAAAAGATTTTATACTGATTCTTCTTATACTACAACTATTTACATTTCAGACACTAAGAAGTGAATCATTATTACTAACCGTAAGACGTTGTCTGTGAATAGTGCCACCAAGCGTTATGTTCGGATACAATGGAGTGATTCGTGCTAAAATAAAGGCCGAAATATTAATATGGCAATCTTAAAATGTGGTATTGATTGTGGAATCTGTGAACACCAGCGTTGTCAGGATATGCAACGTGCGTGTTATGTTAAGTGTTAGTTACTTCATGTACAGCCATAAACTACGGAATCCTATCAGGGCCATCGCAATCCTCCCCCTAGTCTATTGAAAATAATCAAGAAAAATACGCGATATATTTTAGCTAGAAATTCGCATTTCTTTCAATTTGTACAGTATTTTATGAAGTTAAACTTTAGATAGTCAATGAAAAAAGATGCGTTGAAGCAACAATAAAGATCACGTTTTTTTCTGTACACACAGCCTAATTAAAAAGATGCGCCAAAGTAATTGTCAAACGCGCTTCTTTTTTCAATTTGTACAGTACTTTCTTTAGTAAAACCTGGAAGAAAGGTTGACTGTAGTTAATATTGCGTTTTTTTCTCCTTTTCGAAAAAGATGCACCGAAATAAATGTCAAATATCGCATTTTTTTATCGAATTTCAAATGAAAATACAATAGTTTTCATAAACATAGTACTACAAAATTTAAATAAAAGAATGTGAAAATGTAACAAACAAATGTCGTGGTTATGTTGAACATGTTTTTAGGCAATTATTTCTACAGGTTTGTGTGAAAATATTATATACGAGATGTTTTTTCCGACGTCGTGCTCCGGTGTCGTTTATGTACTGTATTAATTCCAGTGTTATTTGTAAACCATTTGATGTAACTTTAATTTGTTTTCTGTATTATATTTTATTGATGTTGATAATCATCCCTATATAAATTTCATAACAATATTCAGTTGTTTTTACCTTCAATAAACGTAGTCCGCGAACTTATCATACAGCCCTTGTACAAACAGGTTCCTCGATGGTACATAGAATAGCATTACCTCTTTTCCTAAGTACATATTTTCGACAAAATCAGAAACTTTCTGTTTACTGTATTTTGCCTTATTCTTTATCGCAAAAAAACATATATGTCTGTATTAAATTAAGATTTTAACATTTATTCTGATAGATCATTTAAGTGTTCAAGCCCACACGGAAAGCCTACAAGCAGAATTGTTCTCGAGTTTCATCCAAATTTAGCGCTTGGATGTGAATCGCAGGTTAAGAGTTTATTTTCTATTTTACATGTATCCTTCGTCTCTTATTTTAAATCAAGATTTTAACCCTTAACGGAAATATTTCCGTCACAATTTCGATGCTGTTGCCTACTTTATTTGTTTGATTCGAGATACCATTATTCGTTCTACTTCTAGGACATTCGCTCACGAAATGTCAACACTCATTGTGCGTTTAGTATCAACCTGAATCCGTCCACAGCGAAAACACAAAATCTCTTGCATAATCTCAGGGGTGGGACTCTAATTTCTGCCCTTAATTCATTGTGGCAGGCCTTGTACCTAGTATCTGAGTTGTTATTAAATATTGAATAGGCGGTAACGACGTGTGCTGTATTCTGAATTAATCTGAGAAACAATGTTCAATTCTTAAATTTGCAACCTCTCTTCTTGGGTAAGGATGCAAAAACGTTGTTGTATCGGAAACGAAAAGCTCATCAAACGCGAACTTTTGAACCGAGTTTTAACAATAAATATGAGCGCAAAATAATAAAAAGTACATAGTGTAGAATTATCGAAAAGAGACTAGCGCTACGAGAGTTGTAAGGTTTTCGAAGCAATAATTGTAAAACACAAAGAACATTATTTTTGGTAGCACTGCAAAATAAGTTTAATTCAATGTTTACGCAGGACTTTAGTGCCGCCACTGGAATACATTTACATCCTGTGATGTGGAAAATGAAAAATGAATGTTCATTTTTTTTAAGCAAATACCTTGGATCTACAAAAGTTTTGAGGAAGGAAAGACACCCATCGTCTTCGTGGTCGGCCGATTCTCGAGCTCTTTCCGAAGTCGGTCACAATTTTACTTATTCATTCCCTCAATCCAATTTTTTGTTTTAAAGTGCCTTTCTGATCATACACAACTTGTATATTCGTATTTCCACTTGAAATCCGCGACGTCCTACCAGGTATATCTCATGACGCACGCAGTTAGAAATACCTCAGCTGAACTTTAAATTCGAATTTCGAATATAATAGAAAGTCTTTGTCAATAAATTAATCTAATATATGTATATGTAACACAGCCATTTTCGGCGAGCACACAATGTTTAAGTGTACAATATTATTAAAGTAAAGACACAATAGCGCTAAAACTGTAATTGTGGGGTACGAAAGTGGGATTTCATTTGACTGTGTAAGTGCAGCGATGTGGCACTATTATTTCAGTCTTTCTTAATCAAAACTTTAGTGTCTTTAGCAATCTCGATTGCACTCGAACTATGGACTATGGACTACGCCTCGTCACTATCATCTGGGCACAAAGAATTGAACAGGTTGCTAATATTGTGCACTTTTAATATTCCAAAGAAACAATTGGTTCACATTTCATAAAAAGCAGTTTTCTGAACGGAAGATATGAACTGTGTAGTATGGATACTCAAATGTTCGATGTGCATGTGAGTTTGGTTAGTGGTCACCAAGCCGGACAAGTGGGTTTTCTCCGGGTTCTCCGGTTTCCCCCACAACACAAGACCACACTCTCGCGCAACATCGTGCCAACGAGAGTGACTTAGTATAAGCTATCATAGCTTATTTCACAATCGTTGTAAAATATATAATGGTTAAAGAAAATGTTCGATGACTATATGTGTTTAAGGAAAATGTGAGAGAATTGGAGAACATTAAGATTCTTATCTTGTGCTGAACATCGGTCATAAGATGTAGTTTAAGATTAAATAACGTGTGTAAGTCAATAGCGTCAGTCTTTCTCTCACTTGCGAAAATTTTGTTGTGTGCAGTAAAATATTGAACCCATATAATAAGTGTAGCCATTTTTTTTTACTTTTTAATGCCTTTAATATCATTCATCCATCACTATCAACTTTGTTTTATTCATGATTTTCATTAGGTTGTATTTCATGACGAGGCGAAAAGCATTTTTGTAGACAAAATAAAACGTAATATTTACCTGTCGTTTAAAAGACCGGAAAAAGTTTATTATGTGACGTCGTAACGGTTGAAAAATCACTTACAGACGCCATAAACGGTCTGTTTAAAATCCGGAAACAGTTTAGCATACGACGTCATAATGAATCATGTGGTATCATGTCATAAAACAGGTATTTACTTATTAGCTGTGAAATATGCTATCGCCTCGGTCAATAAAGATTTATTGGTTAATGTGACAGCGTATTTCACGGTTAATAAGTAAATAATTGAATAATTTTACATTTTTTATTTTATAATACGTATGGTGATTACAGCTTGACACACACGACAATACACAGTCTCGCATCATCGAAGTCATCTACGGTTTGTACGACTTGTTTTCGTAGCCTGGTGGGAAAGTAGGGTATCTCTCTTCGCGCCTTTTCTTCATGCGACAGAACATGAAGCCGACGGCCATCATACTCAACAGCAACGCCAGCCCAAGCACAGCCAGGACCACGATCAGTGGAACGGAAATGCTGCTGCACAGATCATCATCGGCTGCTTTCTGGTTGAACAGTTTCATGGCGTCCTCGTCTGAAGTAAGGACATACAAGTTATTGTTGATTACATTTTTATTGAAACCCATTTAATTTAGCTCGAGTGTGAAGACAGTCGAACGCTGGGATGAATCACTCATCTCAAGTCCGTTTCCAAAACAGAACAGCAGTATTATGTTAATTTTCAAAGGCAAAGATAAGGTTCCTTTTTGGGATTCAGCTGGCGACCTCTTTGGTGGGAGGCGTACACAAATATCGAATTCATTTTGGTATTTGTTTATGATATTTTGATCAAATATTACTGTGATTGGTAAACACCTAATGGATAAAGAATCCTACCAACTGACGGTATAGGCAGTTCCTACATTCATAACCATCATGTAATAGTTAATGATTGTTATGTATTTACAAATGTTATTATGGTACGATTATCCACTCACTAATGCTCATAATGTCGGTTGCTCGCGAAAATGTCTAAAGAATTATGTACGATATGACTATAATATCTGACTTCTGTGAATAGTTTGTAATAGGCTTACAAATTCTCCAAGAAGTGAAGAACTATTCAAAAAATAATGTCAATTGATTTAAAACTCTTATCATTTCACTGTACACTTACATTTACAAACAAAACAACTTTAAAACAAGTCAGTGCCGCCTACCGGAGAAAACTAGTACGGATGTAGCCAGCGTCACTTTATCGTACATGTTGGTGCTGTTGTCTGCTGCACGGCGCTTTCTTCTCGTACATACTGGCTGAAAAAGCGTAAACTTATATATCACATGCTATACCTTGTTTCCGGTTAAATATAGTCATATCCTATTTTTCTTCATTTCACATGTCATATATAACATCGCTCTATTTATATTTGTCCGTTAACATAATAATCCCTTCGCATGTTTGTAAACAAATGATTTGGCAAAAACATTAGTTTAATTGACAATGTTCAAGCAAATCGTACGTTTATTTCTCAGTTTGTAAATGATATTAAAGAATTATTTGAAAACTTGTTACACTGTTCATCCAAATATTGTGGTATTTTGTCTTGATTTTGTGAAAAACAGTTTTAAAGACGGTCGGTAGTAAATGTTTTGAAACTTGAAATGACGTAATGAACATATCACAAACAATGACATCATCTTACAGAATATGACTTCACAATTTAAAATAAAGCAAGTTTCGTCAAAAGAATAGTATTTTTTGTTTCTAAGTACGCATTCTACTTATAAACAGAATTGAAACGATCGGGATGTATCTGTGATTTAAAGTAATCGCGGGGAAGATTGATTTGTGGCACCCGGCTCATCACTAGAGCAGGTGCAACAGGTAGTTCGTTTCAGCCATATTTTACTGATAAAAGCATGTGATAAAAACCACAGAGACTTGATAAAAACATCTGACACTCATCATCATATAATACACAGTTTTATTCAATTCGTCCAGGATAAAAACGTTAGTAAGCTCGCCTACTAACATACTACCAACGGGAATAAATTTGTGTAATAATGATGAGTGATGACTCGTGACAGATCAGATATATATATCAGATGTTTGCAAGACTGGAGCTCCATTTTCAACAGCAAACCTTTCGTCGAAAGAAGTGCATAACAGTCAACTTTTCACAAACACAAATTTCTCAAAGTGCAATAATGACAGAAACGTAAAGATGACTAAGAAACACCTGCATGTATGAGGGGTGTACAAGGGGTGTAGGAGGGAAGTTTACGTAGAAACACGTGAATGTACGAGGGGTGTACAAGGGATGTACGAGGGGTGTAAGAGGGAAGTTTACGTAGAAACAGGTGTATGTACGAGGGGTGTACAAGGGATGTACGAGGGGTGTACGAGGGAAGTTTACGTAGAAACACGTGTATGTACGAGGGGTGTACAAGGTATGTACGAGGGGTGTACGAGGGAAGTTTACGTAGAAACACGTGTATGTACGAGGGGTGTACAATGGATGTTCGAGGGGTGTATGATTGAAGATAACGTAGAAACACGTGAATGTATGAGGGATGTACAAGGGATGTACGAGGGAAGTCAACGTACAAAGACATTGTGTGTATGAGGGATGTACAAGGGATGTACGAGGGTTGTACGAGGGAAGTCAAGTAGAAACACGTGAATGTATGAGGGATGTACGAGGGTTGTACGAGGAAAGTCAACGTAAAAACACGTGAATGTATGAGGGATGTACAAGTGATGTACGAGGGTTATACGAAGGAAGTTAACGTAGAAACACATGTGTGTATGAGGAGTGTTTACAAAGAAACACATGAATAAAACTACATTGATGTACAAGGGGTGTTTACGAAGAAACACATTGATGTACGAGGGATACACGATGGAAGTACTTGGAGTGTTTACTAAGAAACACATGGATAGACACTAATGGATCTACGAGGGTTGTTTACAATGAAACCCATGAATGGAAACAAAAGGATGGACGAGGGATGTATACTAAGAAACATGATGATGTGAGAGGGGTGTTAACTAAGAAACACATGGATTTACGCGAGTTGTTTTCCAGAAAACACGTGGAAATACGAGGGTTGTTTACTAAGAAACATGTGGATGTGAAAGGGGTGTATACTAAGAAACACGTGGATGTACGGGTGTTGTTTTCTAAAAAAAAACGTGAATGTACGAGAGTTGTTTACTAAGAAACACGCACATATTTTAGGGGTGTTTACTAAAACACATGGGTGAACGAAGGGTTTTTAAACTAAGAAGCACATGGGTGTACGAGGGGGTGTTTACTGAGAAACACATGGGTGTACGAGGGAGTGTTTACTAAGAAACACATGAATGTACGAGGGGGTGTTTACTGAGAAACACATGGATGTACGAGGGAGTGTTTACTGAGAAACACATGGGTGTACGAGGGAGTGTTTACTAAGAAACACATGGGTGTACGAGGGAGTGTTTACTAAGAAACACATGGATGTACGAGGGAGTGTTTACTAAGAAACACATGGATGTACGAGGGAGTGTTTACTAAGAAACACATGGATGTACGAGGGAGTGTTTACTAAGAAACACATGGATGTACGAGGGAGTGTTTGCTAAGAAACACATGGATGTACGAGGGAGTGTTTGCTAAGAAACACATGGATGTACGAGGGAGTGTTTACTAAGAAACACATGGGTGTACGAGGGAGTGTTTACTAAGAAACACATGGGTGTACGAGGGAGTGTTTACTAAGAAACACATGGATGTAAGAGGGAGTGTTTACTAAGAAACACATGGATGTACGAGGGAGTGTTTACTAAGAAACACATGGATGTACGAGGGAGTGTTTACTAAGAAACACATGAATGTACGAGGGAGTGTTTACTAAGAAACACATGAATGTACGAGGGGGTGTTTACTAAGAAACACATGGATGTACGAGGGAGTGTTTACTAAGAAACACATGGATGTACGAGGGAGTGTTTACTAAGAAACACATGGATGTACGAGGGAGTGTTTACTAAGAAACACATGGGTGTACGAGGGAGTGTTTACTAAGAAACACATGGGTGTACGAGGGAGTGTTTACTAAGAAACACATGAATGTACGAGGGAGTGTTTACTAAGAAACACATGGATGTACGAGGGGGTGTTTACTAAGAAACACATGGATGTACGAGGGGGTGTTAACTGAGAAACACATGGGTGAACGAACGGTTTTTAAACTAAGAAACACATGAATGTACGAGGGAGTGTTTACTAAGAAACACATGGATGTACGATTGGGTGTTTACTAAGAAACACAGGAATGTACGAGGGAGTGTTTACTAAGAAACACATGGATGTACGAGGGAGTGTTAACTGAGAAACACATTGATGTACGAGGGGGTGTTTACTAAGAAACACATGGATGTACGAGGGAGTGTTTATTAAAAAACACACTGATGTACGAGGGGGTGTTTACTAAGAAACACATGGATGTACGAGGGAGTGTTTACTAAGAAACACATGGATGTACGATGGAATGTTTACTAAGAAACACATGGATGTACGAGGGAGTGTTTACTATGAAACACATGGATGTACGAAGGAGTGTTTACTAAGAAACACATGGATGTACGAGGGAGTCATGGATGTACGAGGGAGTGTTTACTAAGAAACACATGAATGTACGAGGGGGTGTTTACTAAGAAACACATGAATGTACGAGGGGGTGTTTACTGAGAAACACATGGATGTACGAGGGGGTGTTAACTGAGAAACACATGGATGTACGAGGGGGTGTTAACTAAGAAACACATGGATGTACGAGGGGGTGTTAACTAAGAAACACATGGATGTACGAGGGGGTGTTAACTAAGAAACACATGGATGTACGAGTGGGTGTTTACTAAGAAACACATGGATGTACGAGGGGGTGTTAACTAAGAAACACATGGATGTACGAGGGGGTGTTAACGAAGAAACACATGGATGTACGAGGGAGTGTTTACTAAGAAACACATGAATGTAGTAGGAGTGTTTACTTAGAAACACATGGATGTACGAGGGGGTGTTTACTAAAACACATGGATGCACGAGGGGGTGTTAACTGAGAAACACATGGATGTACGAGGGGGTGTTTACTAAGAAACACATGGATGTACGACGGGTGTTTACTAAGAAACACATTGATGTACGAGGGGGTGTTTACTAAGAAACACATGGATGTACGAGGAGTGTTTACTAAGAAACACATGGATGAATGAGGGAGTGTTTACTAAGAAACACATGGATGTACGAGGGGGTGTTTACTAAGAAACACATGGATGTACGAGGGGGTGTTTACTAAGAAACACATGAATGTACGAGGGAGTGTTTACTTAGAAACACATGGATGTAGGAGGGGTGTTTACTAAAACACATGGATGTACGAGGGGGTGTTAACTGAGAAACACATGGATGTACGAGGGGGTGTTAAAGAAACACATGGATGTACGAGGGGGTGTTAACTGAGAAACACATGGATGTACGAGGGGGTGTTAAAGAAACACATGGATGTACGAGGGGGTGTTTACTAAGAAACACATGGATGTACGAGGGGGTGTTTACTAAGAAACACATGGATGTACGAGGGGGTGTTTACTAAGAAACACATGAATGTACGAGGGAGTGTTTACTAAGAAACACATGGATGTACGAGGGAGTGTTTACTAAGAAACACATGGATGTACGAGGGAGTGTTTACTAAGAAACACATGGATGTACGAGGGAGTGTTTACTAAGAAACACATGGATGTACGAGGGGGTGTTATCTAAGAAACACATGGATGTACGAGGGGGTGTTTACTAAGAAACACATGGATGTACGAGGAGTGTTTACTAAGAAACACATGGATGTACGAGGGGGTGTTTACTAAGAAACACATAGATGTACGAGGGGGTGTTAACTGAGAAACACATGGATGTACGAGGGGGTGTTAACTGAGAAACACATGGATGTACGAGGGGGTGTTTACTAAGAAACACATGGATATACGAGGGAGTGTTTACTAAGAAACACATAGATGTACGAGGGGGTGTTTACTAAGAAACACATGGATGTACGAGGAGTGTTTACTAAGAAACACATGGATGTACGAGGGAGTGTTTACTAAGAAACACATGAATGTACGAGGAGGTGTTATCTAAGAAACACATGGATGTACGAGGGGGTGTTTGCTAAGAAACACAAGGATGTACGAGAAGTGTTTACTAAGAAACACATGAATGTACGAGGGGGTGTTTACTGAGAAACACATGGATGTACGAGGGGGTGTTAACTGAGAAACACATGGATGTACGAGGGGGTGTTAACAGAGAAACACATGGATGTACGAGGGGATGTTTACTAAGAAACACATGGATATACGAGCGAGTGTTTACTAAGAAACACATGGATGTACGAGGGGGTGTTTACTAAGAAACACATGGATGTACGAGGAGTGTTTACTGAGAAACACATGGATGTACGAGGGAGTGTTTACTAAGAAACACATGAATGTACGAGGGGGTGTTTACTAAGAAACACATGGATGTACGAGGGGGTGTTAACTGAGAAACACATGGATGTACGAGGGGGTGTTAACTGAGAAACACACGGATGTACGAGGGGGTGTTAACTGAGAACCACATGGATGTACGAGGGGGTGTTTACTAAGAAACACATGGATGTACGAGGGGGTGTTTACTAAGAAACACATGGATGTACGAGGAGTGTTTACTAAGAAACACATGGATGAATGAGGGAGTGTTTACTAAGAAACACATGGATGTACGAGGGGGTGTTTACTAAGAAACACATGGATGTACGAGGGGGTGTTTACTAAGAAACACATGGATGTACGAGGGGGGTGTTTACTGAGAAACACATGGATATACGAGGGGTTGTTAACTGAGAAACACATGGATGTACGAGGGGGTGTTTACTAAGAAACACATGGATGTACGAGGGGGTGTTTACTAAGAAACACATGGATGTACGAGGGAGTGTTTACTAAAAAACACATGGATGCACGAGGGAGTGTTTACTAAGAAACACATGGATGTACGAGGGGGTGTTTACTAAGAAACACATGGATGTACGACGGGTGTTTACTAAGAAACACATGGATGTACGAGAGGATGTTAACTGAGAAACACATGGGTGAACGAGGAGTGTTTACTAAGAAACACATGGATGCACGAGGGAATGTTTCAAATGTAATATTGTTGACCTTGCAACACCGATGTTGTTTCCATCTTGTGAAAATATATTAGCAATAAGTATGGATCAGACCTGTCATCTATTACGTTGATTCAACTGTAACGACGCATAACAGCATCGCCGAATCACTGCTTATATAGGGCGCAACTGTGCCTTTTTGGCACATAAAGACGATGAACTTAACCATTTATTATAATGCTAAAAATATAGTTCTAATATTTAAACAAAAAAGATGGTGATGACGATGATGATGATGGTGGTGGTGATGATGATGATGATAATGATGATGATGATGATTGGCGGTTGTGATTGTGGAGATGATGGTGGTGGTTGTGATTGTGGAGATGATGGTGGTGGTTGTGATGATGATGTTGATTATGATGATGATTAAGATTAGTGCGTAGCATATTACTGTCATTTTGAAAATATATTGGGATGATGAAGATGATGATGATGATGATGATGATGATGATGATGATGATGATGATGATGATGATGATGATGGTTGTGGTACTGATGATGGCGGTGGTGGTTGTGATTGTGGTTATGATGATGGTGGTTGTGATGATGATACTATTAGGGCGTGGCATATTTTGAAAAAAATACGGAAAAAGTAGGTAGATATTTTAAAGTTTAGCCAAAATTGAAAGTGGAAAATAAATTATTACTCCTCTTGGAGTGTTCACATCTACATTTTCTTGGTTACAAATGACTATTGCATAAAAACACAATCAATGAAGAAAAGACGTCCATGGTCACCCTATATCAGTCATCTGAGTCCTCTTGTTCAAGTGCCCAAAACTAATGTCGTGTTGAAAATTTTGGAAACAATGTAATCTTTAAAAGTTTACCTTTCGTTGCCCTGGTAACCAGAGATATACGCTGATGACCTAGACGCGAATAAATTTCACAATCGCACAATTACCAGTGGTTCTTGACAAGGAAATAATTCATAGCTCATCTGAGCACAAAGAGCACATGTGGAGCTGTGAGGATTGTTGGATTTCTGTTGTTCGTCCGTCGTTAACAATTGACTTTTCTAGAAACGTTTGAAATGACGTTGAAAGTGCGCATTGCCAAGGGTACATGCCCGTCAGTCTGACACAAAGGCGAGAATATACGATGTTCCGTCATACGACGATTCAATTTTCTGATTGTCCGAAATGACGGTACTGTGCGTTTTCGTAACATAAATTCCCGCCTTTAGTCGGGCCAAACGTCATTTTAAACGTTCTAGCAGATAGATCAATTGGTTTGATTCACATTTAAACCGATCTTTCTAAATCTTTGTCAGAATTGACGTCTCTAAAAGTCTAGTTCAAAGCTTGGTTAAGGGGACACAAAAAACTAAGTCCGATTTTGATGAAACTTTATCAACCACTATTGTACTAGTATGAGTTTTTATTGTTTTTTTAGGCGGCGAATGTGTGCCTTTTTGCCACATAAGAAAGTCCTGTTTATATGTGGTCGATTTCGTTTATGCGACGATGCTGTTATGCGTCGTTACAGTGCTACCCAATAAAGATAGAATTCTAGTACAAAATTCCGATCGAAACACCCATTGTTGATGACCACTCATTTGTGGTGTTATTCAAAAGTATATACCTAAAAATAAAAGGTAAATTATTTTGTTATCATTATTTTAAAGACGAACTCAACCTCATACACACGCGTTTATTCTCGAGGTTTTGAATTAATGGTAACAGCGGGCGTTAAAGTATAAATATCTGCATTGTAATTTTGAAATTATATTGTCGCAAATAACAAGTCATTTAAACTTTATTGAATTGGGAGATGTCGTGTATGTTAAGTGTATCTTAATCTCTGTTTAAAATACTTGTATAAAGAATACATTTAAAGGCATTTTTTTCAAAACTGTTTAAGAGATACGCAATTCATATTTTGAAGATTGGTGATTTTATAAAAATTGCGTATGTTTTGGGTATAATAAAAAAAACATATGAAACATCTCTCAAAGGGCGGTTGAACGACAGGCAGGCTAAGCTATGCTTACCATTCCAGTACAAACGCCGTCGCATGGCTGGACAGTAACCGAGATTGACAGCGTGACTGTTTGGCCGTAGTACCGCTTGTTTGTGAATGCAGGAAGAAACATATTAAAATCCATGGTGATTGTCTGTGTGTTGGGGGCAGCCACTGCGGGTTGGCCGAAGTATGCGGCAAACATTGGACAACTGAAATTTAATACTTCATAAAACAATCCATAAGTGTATTGTCGAGTGTTGATTAACAATCTAAACACGAGTCAAGTGACTTTAAGGGCTTAGTGAATATTTAAAACTCCATACTCTGCAGTAAATATAAATTTTGCTACCTCAAGTTATGCCCATATAATGTCAAATTATTTTCACAAATGATACGTTCAAGATACCCTTGTTGAATGTTCACGCATTTCACTCATACAAATATGTTACACGTGAAAATTCCGTTGTGTACCTCTAGCCACCCCCCCCCCCACCCCCCGATTCCCCCTCCCCTTCTGAAAGCAAAAAATCGTATACGTCAAATGTCAAAAAACTAGAAAACATCTGTAGAAATATTCTTCACGAATTCGTAACACATTCCATAATGTCTACGTCACTTAAATACACAGGATGCTAGAACATATTGAGTTGGAGTCCGGTGGTTATTGGAGACAAAATTATATTGGTTGTTTTTACTAAATTACACAAAAGGTTTTGTTCAGACTACAACCCAACAATGAGTCTATGCTAATTTTTTCGTGAAACGGTAAACGATGAAATAACCTAGGTATATAGATGGGTTAAATATCTATAAATAATCCTCTTGTAATGATGAAATTGTAATTTATTTATTTTTGTTTTCATTCCGATTTTGAAGTTTCTGGGGGGTTTTCTCTGACCTATTTCTCAATATCATATTTTGTTTTAGGTATTATTGGAATGTACTTGGATATTGAAAATAGTATCAATATTTGATAAGAATGCAAATCAACTTCCACTTTGAATACAGTAACATTTAGCGCCACTTTAGAGTCACCCTAAACTAATGTTGCGTGCATTTCGATCTTTCGTTCACTTCTTTTGTATATTAAAACTATTTTCTGAAAATCAAAATAAAGTTGTTTTATTTCGACATTATGCCTTAGCATTGTTTGAAGCTAGAGCTAAATGTGTTTATTTCAACCTGTATGTAAAGTCTAAACGGAGCGCTGGTTAAAGTAAGTTTTAATTAACAAGATCATGATGAAACATTGTGTTTTTGTAAATTCAAATTTAATATAGTAATGTTTAAAGAGTTTATAGGAAGCACGACCAGACCGTGGTCACCAGATGATAAAAACAGGAAAAACACATGTTTTCAAAAAGTGTCGAAAAACGGGTCGGTATATTTTGCATAGCTGGGATAATATACAATAAATAACAGAACAAGTGTATTTAGTATATTCGAAATAAGTAAAACATTGTTGTTTTTTGTATAACAATATGTATGTCGATTATTTGATATCAGAAATGCACTTTATATATGTATCGCAAAGGCCAATTTTGTTCTCTAAAAAGCTTTGATTTTTTATTTAACAATAACATTCCAGAATTTATAATATTCTATTTCACTGAGGTAATAACAAACGGATGTCTTGGTCATCGGAATTTCCGCAACGATGTATTTTCAATGAACTATTTATCTACCCGAACCAAGAAACCATATCGAAACAAAAAGGTTAAAGAGGGCTCGTTTATACAGAATATTCTGGTCACACATGGGCAAATAGTGCTTTTGGCAGCCTGAAAACCAAGCAAGGCTTCTTAGATATCAGTTTTCTTTAATGATACAAATTCAATCTGATAGGTTTTGACTTTGAATAGTTTTTTCTAAAACACCCGCAACATGTTTAGTTGTGTTATAATATTTTGAACAAGAATTAACCACTTAACAGTAGTTCTGATAACATAGTTGAATGCATATAAACGTAATTACAAGAAAGAAAGTATCTGTGAGCGTAATGTCGAAATTCATTACTTGTAAAGAGTGTAGTTACTTCAGTAATGGAAGACGAAAGTCAATTGATAGCTGTTATTATTTAAAAACCAAAAATATTGTATAATTATATACATATGTCGGAAAAAACTAGTATCTTATTTTTATATCACGAACTATGATATATTACAAAAGGAATACCTGATGCAATACTGTGTGTCGATGTGTCTTAGTGTGTAGAGTTTAAAATGGTATAATCACTATTAACTAATAGGTGAAGAGATCTGTTTATGTGTAGTAGTTATTGTTAAGTTTTGTTCTTCTAGACGATAAGTCGACAGGCCGCGCCCAGCGCGGCGCTGACTAATCGTTTAGAATACCAAATATTGCTAACTTTCTTAGCGCTCAGTTGAAAATGCCGCGCAAACGCCTTTATATAATCAATGCGCATGCGTGAGCCTCTAAACAACTCATTCAATAAAACCAATTATTTTTCAATGACAAAATGGAAATTCGATACTTTATTAAAATTTGGTGGTTATAGAATATTCTTATAGATGGAGTTTTGATTTGTAAGTGTTCTTAACAGTGAAAAAAAGATGTGAACGTATCGGATGGTGATGGTGTAAGGAGGAACACAAATAGGCATTATGAAAACGCCAAAGGTAACGAGAATCATTATGAAATAACATATAAATTGTACAACCTCCCAGATACCACGTCCTTGGCGACAGATGTGCCTCCACTTTCCGTAGCTGTGAATTCCAGGGTGGTGACATAAAAGCCGAAGTGCGCTGTAAATGTAAAATAAGAAACACACGTTCATTAAATTAATGGTTTTACCACAATTCAGTGGTCAAAATTAACTTAAGCCAGCAAGCCCTGCACTGGCAAAATGTCTTCCGGGCTTGCTCAAATTCTTTATTTTATAAAGCAAGGCTTGTGAAAAGATATGATGCCCATCAATTGTATAAGAATTCGGGCTTGATCATCTAAAAGTCCTATTTCAATGACTGACAATTGGTAAGAAATCATATCACCCCGCATGATTTACTTTGTTGACAAATAGATTGGCTGAAATAATTGCTATAAAGGCAGTATTCTAGCAATAATACGCTTTATTCTCCTTTTGTAATTATTATGAAGATTTAATTAGTAGCAGTTTTCCCAAAAGTAAAGACGGTCACTATTCACTTATTTAAATAGGATATAACGTCATGATCATGTAACAAATAATTACGTCATCTTATCTGTTCTGTTCTGTTCTTATTTGATGTCGTCTAAGTGTGCACTCAGAAATAAAATGATCGGATGTTTCTGTGGTTTTATATTATTCCGGGTACAAGCAAGAGAATTGGGATTGCTTTGTGTAATTTGGCTCATCACTTAAGCAGGAAAAACAGGTAGAAAGTTTAAGCCTTTTTTACTGGAAAAGTATTTGATGAAAATAATGTGACACTCGTCATCATAAAATACACACTATGATCCAACTCGTCCAGAACACATGTTAGTAAATTAGCCAAAGACAATATTAACTATAATTTGGCACTATTTAAAATGGGGAAATTATGGCAACGAAGCTTTTAATTAAAAAAACACACTTTTATAAAGGCTTACATTTTTTATCTGTACCTTAAACATATGCTTTTTTTGTATCATTAAAGTCAAATGAGTTGAACAGAATAAAGCATTCAAATTAAAACAATGGCTCATTAGCAATCAACACTTGTGAAAGAAAATAACATAGCACCTGAATATGAAGCATCTATCGCGACTTCAAGTCTGGCATTATCACCTAGTGTCACGGACGTTAGAGCGCTATCATCGGCAGGGTTCTTGAGAGCTAATGTAAAGCTTGGAACAAGGGTGTTGACGGAGTTGCTATCTGCTCCACCGAGTCTGAAGAATGGAGTAGACAATCAGTAATGATACAATCAAGCCTTGTAATATTTTACCGAAAACCAAAGAGATAAAAAGTCATAACTACTACTGGTATGAATTCACTGGAGATAAAACAGAAAAGATTATTGTCTTTCAGATCAAGTAATACGATTTTTAAATCCCTACAATGCACCATTTGCGAATCATTGACATTTACGCAAATGAACGATCAAAATTATCGTACTTAAAAGGAACTTTAATTAGATTTTTCACATTCAAAGTATCGTAAATGCTATCGTTACTGACATTACATGCTTAGATATGATCGTTGTAAGTCTTTTCTAAAAGAACAAATAAAAGTTAACGAATTGTTTTCTCCTCTTTTCCATTCCTGAAAGTCTTAGAACCACATTTGTTCATGTAAAGACAGCAAAATAACATTACTTTAAACCATTATACAAATATATATATATATATATATCCCATTCTCCCATTCTGTACTGTGTATAAAATAATGGGTACTACATATAACTACATAACTAAAACTACACTTAAACTCTATACCGTATGATAATTGACAGTGACACTTTACTGAAGACAGAATGTTATGGTCCTTGATTGAATACTTCTTTCATACAATATATTTGTATATTAATATTAACAAAACGATACGCGATAAAACAGGTGTCTAATTATATTTGAGTACATTAAATATATTTGATATTAAAATCAAATTGAGCCCTAATTATGGTTATGTCTTACTTGGAGACAATCATATCGATGATTAAATGTTGAACTATATAATTTTCTAAGTTTGAATGTATATAAATTAGTAGAAAATTAATTTCCGTTTGAATGTAGCGTACTATCCGCTAGGTGGCGGATAATAGAAGGTTTCGTGCACGAGGAATTAAGTGTAACTGCCATTCAGCTTTGGACAGTCGACGTGTTAACTTCAATAACTTTTCTATTTATCAAAGTTTGAAATCTTGTGTTTAACGTTACTAATGGATTTGTAGAAATACGTGTTTAGCATGTACATCAGTTATTAACTATGTATGATGTTAATATGATTAAGAAAATATCCTGATTTATTCAGTTTGAATATATCATTGTGTATGATTTTATGTGTTCATGTACAGTTGGTTGTCCAAGTGCTTAAACCAGTATTAAATCTGAAATGCTTGAAATGATATTGGCGTTCTGAGTTGTTGTGTTTCTTTTTTAAGTTAGATATGAAGTGTGTTCATGGAAAGTATGTCTACCGTACAGGTCTGTGTATAATACTTACGCGGAGGTTATGCTACCGACGCTTACACTTTTTACGCTTAGGTCGGGGTTACAGGTCTGGGTAACCACCACATCAGTATCAATGTTCAACTGTGGATTATTCAGGGCCACCACGGCTAACTCGGTTCCCTAAAATAACCAAGCAAAACAAACATGAACATTCACGTACGTTAATAAATAAAAATAAAAAAATCATCAATCATCAATGAATATGACTTACCAGGGCGGGTATAGTGCCACCACAGGTTGCCGCGGTGAAAGTGTGAGTGACGGCGACTCCAACCTGAGTATTAGGCATTCCGGTGCAAGTATAGCCGTTCAAGTAAAACGTACCACTAGTCGAGTCTCCAGTTACCGACACAGTGTATTCAGGGCCCGCTGCGCAATCAATGGTTACTAAAATTTAAGGAATAAAAATACATTTTAACCCCTAGAACTTTTGTTTTGGTAAAAACATGTAACGTACTAAATTACAATACCTAAAAGATATTTAGTAAAAACAATCTAGGCTAGAGATAGTCATAAAACAATTCAAATGTTTGCATGCGAAGTTGACTCAGCTATCGGCAATCGGCATTCGACATTCGTAATTATATAGTAAAAGTATAATGTCGAGCTTGACATTCAATATTGTATTGTGGAATTTCAATTTCGAGCTGCAATGTTTAGCGGAACGCAATCCTAGCTCGACATTCTATATGATTAAGTCAAAGTTTAATAACGGGCTGCAATGTTTAGCGGAACGCAATCCTAGCTCGACATTCTATATGAGTAAGTCAAAGTTTAAAAACGGGCTGCAATGTTTAGCGGAACGCAATCCTAGCTCGACATTCTATATGATTAAGTCAAAGTTTAATAACGGGCTGCAATGTTTAGCGGAACGCAATCCTAGCTCGACATTCTATATGAGTAAGTCAAAGTTTAATAACGGGCTGCAATGTTTAGCGGAACGCAATCCTAGCTCGACATTCTATATGAGTAAGTCAAAGTTTAATAACGGGCTGCAATGTTTAGCGGAACGCAATCCTAGCTCGACATTCTATATGAGTAAGTCAAAGTTTAATAACGGGCTGCAATGTTTAGCGGAACGCAATCCTAGCTCGACATTCTATATGAGTAAGTCAAAGTTTAATAACGGGCTGCAATGTTTAGCGGAACGCAATCCTATCTCGACATTCTATATGATTAAGTCAAAGTTTAATAACGGGCTGCAATGTTTAGCGGAACGCAATCCTAGCTCGACATTCTATATGATTAAGTCAAAGTTTAATAACGGGCTGCAATGTTTAGCGGAACGCAATCCTATCTCGACATTCTATATGAGTAAGTCAAAGTTTAATAACGGGCTGCAATGTTTAGCGGAACGCAATCCTAGCTCGACATTCTATATGAGTAAGTCAAAGTTTAATAACGGGCTGCAATGTTGAGCTGGGCGGAATCTTAGCTCGATATTCGGCATTAAACAGTTATATTTCAATGTCGTCTTCAATGCCAAGCTGGACGGAAACCTAGTTCGACATCCAATAATATATAGTGATGTTTCAATGTTGAGCTGGAATGTTGAGTTTGACGGAATCATAGGTCGTAATTCGATAGTATACAGTACGTTTTTAATGTCGATGTTGAATGTCGACGTAATCGTAATCATAACTCGACATTCGATATTTTACCGTAAACTATCAATGATTAGCTTAAATGTAAAGCTGGACGAAATCCTAGATCAGCATTCAGTACTATAAAGTAAATATATAAAGCCGAATTGCAATGTCGAGCAAGACGGAATATAAGCTCGAAATTCGGTATAATACTATATTTTTTATACGACATTCGGATGTATGAATTATTTTTTTAATGTCGAGCTGGACAGAATCGTAGCTCAACATTAAATAGTATATGGTGAATATCCAGTAACGAGCTGTAATGTCGAGCGACGGATTACTAGCTCAATATTAGGTATTAAAAGGTAACATTTCAATGTCGAGCATCAATATCGAGCTAAATGCAATCCTAGCTCTACATTCGGGTTTATACAATAAAATTTCAATGTCATACTGCACTGTCGAGCTGGACGTATTCCTAGCTCCAAAGTATTCCAATTCATGTTTGACATTCAATGTTTTATGGTGATTTGGAATGTCAAGCTAGAGTGTCGAGCTTGACGGAATCCTTGCTCAAGATTCGGAATAAAACAGTAAATTTTCATTGACGAGCTTCAATGTCCAGCTGGATGGAATCTTAGCTCGACATTCGATAAAACATAGTGATTTTTAAATGTCGAGCTGGAATGTCGAGCTGAACCACGTTCGATCTTTTATAGTGATTTTTATTGTCGAGCTGGACGGAATCCAAGCATCATTCGTTTTTTTTACAATACATTTTAATTGTCGAGCTGCAATTTCCAGCTGGACAGAATCGTATCTCGATATTCGAAAATATAAAGCGAATTTTCTGTTTCGTTGACTTTTGATTTTTGCTTTTAATCTTTCTCATGAAATAAAATTTAGTCTTAAATTAGATTGGTTAGACCCTAGAGACAATTTGTTATATCTGAATTTTTATATTGTAAATTTTACAATTTAGACTCTTCACATCTAAGGGAAGAAATAACCCTAGGAAATAAAATAATCAGTATTTGAGATAAAACGCAGCCAATTTGATCCCGCCGGGTCATAATTTAAACATTCTTAATAATGGACTTCTGGACAATAATCCTTTTGGTTGCCATAGCAACCAAAATTTGAATGAAATTTATTTATTTGATAAAGTTTAGGAGGAGATGTATGCACGGTCTTACTACGTTATGTAGATAAAATGTTTATTACAACAACAACTACAAAAACAAGAGATGTCGTAGGACCATTGGCAGGAACGTGCGTCACGCGGCATGTAAAGTAAACGAATTCATCACAAATGGGAAATTGAAATATCCCAACCTTCATTGTAAACGCAACACACATTATGCTATGATATATGTATAAAATGACGTCCACCTGGTATCTCACGTCAGCGTGGAATCAGTTCCGACAATCGGGCTGTTTTATACAGATATTGAGTGTTAACAGTCCTACAATTATTCCAAAATATTCATTTTAGCGAGATCGTGCCGCCTCAAATACATAAACATATCGTTTTAGTTGAGCTTAACTCAAGAAATATAATTCTGTCCGCAGTGAAACCCATTTAGAAAAAAATATTCCATTTTCAACTTTATACAAAGAAGTACTTTCAGAAATGAATCATCACCGTGTATACAATAGATATAGAGAGTTGTTCGTTGCGCTATTGCTTTTTATGGTACATTGTCGAGAAAAAGTGTGACAAAACGTACATGTGCGTATAGCAAGATGAACAACACCATTACACATTCCAAATCAAAATCATACGAGCGATGCCGTTCGATCAGCGGAAAAAATGCTTGAAACTATGGGTTTCAAATAAGTCGATTTGATAAATGCTGCTTTCTACCAAAACATATATTTTACATCACATTAAAACAATCTCGATAACAAAAAATAACTGAAAGCGCCCAAAGAGGCATGAGACTTTGCGCATGAGATCCTTCTTTGGTGAAATATAAAAATAGACAAAGCTCACTCCACTAAAGGTTTAAATATGTTAAAAAGTAATTGAAACATCGCAAAGACAGAAGATAAAAAGTGAATCAGCACAAATGTATGAAATAACGCGTCGTTTGCAAGACGGAATAGTATTGAAGGTGTCAAATAAAAAATAGAAATACAATGTTTAACCATAGGTTACATATTTCAAATATATATTGGTGTGTATATTTTCGTTGAAGACACAACTCGGCTATTCTAAGGTTCGTTTGAGCAGTAACGCGGCCTAGCGGCTTGAAGTTAGCGGCCGCGCGGCCTAGCGGCGTGAAGTTAGCGGCCTAGCGGCCAAGCAGCGTGAAGTTAGCGGCCTAGCGGCTTAACGGCCTAATATGGTATCTTATCTCAAAGCATGAAAACATGCCTTTTTTCTTAAACAATGATATATTAACTGGGTTTTTTTTTCAAAAAAGTTGAAAATCGCTTCAAATTGATATTTTGTGCATTTACAATGAAATAAGATAACATATTAGGCCGCTAGGCTGCTAACTTCACCTCGCTAGGCCGCTTGGCCGCTGAATCGCTTGATCGACTTTTTTGAAAAAATGTTTAAACTCGCTTCAGATTGATAATTTGTGCATATAAACAGCATATATATCATTGTTTTATAAGAGCAGGCATGTTTGCATGCTTTAAAATAGATAGATGTTTGATCAACCTTTTTGAAAAAAAAATGTTGAAAATTGCTTCAAATTGATATTTTGTGCATTAAACTAGTTAATATATCATTAATTAAGAAGAAAAGGCATGTATTCATGTTTTGAAATAAAATACCATATTAGGCCGCTAGGCCGCTAACTTCACGCCGCTAGGCCGCTAACTTCACGCCGCTAGGCCGCTAACTTCACGCCGCTAGGCCGTTAACTTCACGCCGCTAGGCCGTTAACTTCACGCCGCTAGGCCGCTAGGCCGTTAACTTCACGCCGCTAGGCCGCCAACTTCACGCCGCTAGGCCTCTAGGCCGCTAACTTCACGTACGTATATTAGTTTTAAATACTTACCTGTGATAACAGCATGGCTTCCTTGGACAAGTAGACCCGCGAGGACCAATACAAGAAACATGTTGCTGTTTTCCGCTGAAAAAACAACAACATAATTTTCGTTAAGCATTTCATCATTCTTGTTTTCATTTATTTAAACTTAATTAATACTTTCTATGAAAGACAAGTGCATTCATGTAGAGTTGTTTGTTTGTTTTTATCAAATACGAAAACAAAACATTCTCGCAGCTAGCCAATTCGGTTAATACTTGCAAGCTCTCTTATGCACTTAATGTGTTAATGCTATCAACATTTGTCTTTAAAAGAGTCATAATACATTTGTTTAAACCCACTTTAGCAAATATACATTCTCAAATAAAGATTTAAAACCACATATCATCTGTCCTCGAAAGAACTGACAATTTTGATATATTTGTTTTTCTAAACTGTAACACTCTTTTTGAATAGATTTAACTCAAAATATTAAATGATATCTAAGAAAATAATTGCAGATATTTGTCGAAACATTATATGATCACTTACTCTTGCGATTAAAAACAAGTCACAGAAGTAGATAAAAGTCGTCTTCAGCCTGTTTTATACCCATCACTAAGCGGGCGTGGCGCGCCATTCAGAACTTGTTCCTTTCACAAAAAGTTAATGTTTAAGTCAACCTACTAGGTGTGTGCTATTCCCAGATTGGTGGTTTAATACGAATATGGTCATTGACAACTTTAATCACTACGCGTCGGTTATCAGCAAGCTGCTGTAACGCAACTTTACATATTAATGAGCAAATACGACAGTGCCGTTGCTTTTTGGTAGTAATATCTTTTATTTCCTCCACTAATAGAGAGTTTATGTATAATTTGCATTTGTAAAATAAGTCAATATCTTTCTTACTTATTGAAACAAGTAAGCAAATATGGCTACATTTATAATTAAGGTACAAGGGGAAAATAATATTGTACCTTGACCACTTGGTGGCCAGTACAGCACTTGACCGATATAAGTACAAGATGGAGAAGAAGAAAAAGGTCATATTTTTAGATTATCAAAACGAAATTTACACGAAATTGTTGTTTATTAACTATGGAGGTTGCTCGTACCACTTATAGCCTGGGAAGCGTAATTTAAACGTGCACATGTACCATGATAGAAAACCTTTTAAACATTATGAAAATAAAAGAAAAAATCTCATCAAAATCGGTTAGAGGTCACATTTATATAATGTAAAAATTACCAGCATTGCTCCTTTTCATGGCCGGTTTAGTTTGACTGAACCTTATTTTGATGACTGACTTCTGACGACTGCCTACTGACGACTGACTACTGACTCCATTGTTTATTTGAGTTTATCATGGTCTGCCCGCGCCCATTGGCTGCATTATGGCTTAAGTTAACCCCGCCGTGACGTCATCGCGACTAAAATTGTCTTTAAATGCCATAAGTGACATAAGATAGAAGTGACAGCAAGATACCCTAAGATACCCTAGCTTTTTGCAAAGAGACCTCTTGATTCTTTAACGTACTCGGTGTAAAGCACCGATACACGGAATACAACTTTCCTGGGTTGAACCAGTACTGAGTACACCACGTTTCCAAACACAATCATATAAATGCCGAGCAACAGGCCAGGGAGCTACTTGTACCAACTTTTAACGTCTTTCGGTATGATGCGGCCCGGGATCGAACCCACGCTCCGTAGGCGGACGCCTAAACCACAAGGCCACGCAGACAGTGACTGACATCATTGGTGGTGTTAGCAGTTTATACTCCGGGTCCCGGCGTGAGCACATTGAAGGGTCCCAGAGTGACAGTTCAACCACCGCACACCTATCCTGGGCGGTGAACCAGTACTAGGTGCTTTCACTTCTGCAAGGAACTGACAACTTCTGTACATGCCAGAGGCAGTGGTACAGTGCAAATGGTCGTAGAAAGAATTTCATAACCAATCACAACAGAAGTGACCTGGTCCGCCCGGGAATCGAACCCTAGTTGTCCAACGCTCTACCGACTGAGCTAACCGGGCGGACTGACTGACATCATTGCAAAATGCATCGCCTTATAAAATGGTTGCTGGTGCTGGCTCTGCTGGCAACCAATCAGAATTTCACCAGCTTACTGAGTAATGCGGCTCATAGTTTGTATGGAACATAATTTATATAATATTCACTTAAAACGTGTATATATGGTCTTGAATAAGAGAAATGAACATATATTCTTTAACAATACAATTCAGCATTAACTCTTTGGAAGTAAAAGAGTGATGCTTATAAGGAAAGTGAGCCCAGCATTACACCAGCATTCCGCAAGAACATTAGTGAAACAGTGCTCTCCAGCATTGGAGATCTGAGGTGAAACCTTAAATCACAAACGACATAGTAATATGACTTAAACACAATACAATAAATTATACATAAATACAATAGAACATCACATTGAAATGTAGGAAATGACTAGATTTACTTGTATGCTTAATTTACTACGCCGTAACCTATAAAATGCAAATGGCGGACAAGTTTGACAAGTGAAACAGTGTTCGACTCAATGCTGGCACTCAAAACTACGAGTTAATCTGGTAGAGTTATGGAGAAAACATTTGCTAGACATTTCATACAATTAGTTAGAATTATAAAAGCGTGATGCAGCAGTGGAAACTCCAACTACTTACTTCATACAGGTATATTGATTTACGGGTTACACAAATTTCGGACATGCATTTCGGACAAATGTTAAATCATACCATAACAATGTTCTGAATATTTCTGTGAAATGTATAAAATAATGCAATTGTTACCTAATAATTATTATGTAAAATTCCTACGTATGTTTAACGACCCTCGTTTATTACGACGTCATCGGAATATTCATGGGCGTCAGATCCAGTGTGAGAGTACCAATCTTGTGAAGTTTTGGAGGCATTTTGTACATGCAGTATTCAACCCTGGTTACACGTCACCTGCTGCTTTAGCTCGTGTCAATTTCCAGCATATACACACGGGGTCCAGTGTAATGGCTGTCCGGGGAAATTGATAGCAGTTTTGGTTTCAAGGCGGACTATACTTCATTCACATATACGATATCGTAATTATGTTTATGTTTTGCCTTTTCCGGCACTTTTTGAAGGTGTTTATAAACTTGGTCATTCTTAGCTTGTTAGGATTAAAATATGCTTATGAATTTATTACAGTAATATTTCAATCAGACGGTGGTACTTATAAATTAGAAAGTTGTTTTCTAAGAATCACTGCAACAGTATGATCACAATGTGGCAAACATATAATAAACATAATATACAATCGGAGTATAAAGTCCGAACCGATTTGGTGTTATGAGTAATGTCTCACTAATTGACTAACCGGACAGAATCTGAAGTAATCATTCAGAAAGCATGTGACGTAAATGACCGTCAGATTTCCATTGACTACTTGTTAGTGGGTTATTCAGGGGTTCGCGCATGTGCATAAGCCAGAGTAGTAACGGTTGCGACAACACTTACATAGTTAATGATTATTGTTCCGATTTCGCCCGGCTCATGCCGACTGAATAGTTAAAAAGCCACAATAATCAAGAACTAGTTATATGACGTGGTGTATGATACTGGAAGTTCCATTTCGTTATCTTGGGTTGGAGGCAGTATCTAAGCTATTTAATTGCATTGTTTCTGTTGTCAGACTATCATGCCATTTTTATCAGTATAAAATGATATACCGTGTTCTTTTATCGTATTCCTTAATGTATTTAAAAAAAATGTATACACATATTGTTCTTACGTCAAGAATGTCACGATTGCATGTGGGTGGGGAGATGTTACCTCGCTGGATAGCTCTGGATTTTCATTGATATGCTAAACCATTTGGCATTACGATTGATCCCTCATAATTTAAAAACTCAGTATGAAAATTATACTAAGCTGTTACAATTCCAATATGGCTTTCATGAATACAGAATACGCCATCATTTGAAAAATAATGAAATTTGATTTTGAATCAAATTCATCGACTTTAACAGTTTTTTATCAGAAGATGTTTACAAATTTAATCCCTTTAAGATTTATTCAATGTTAATACATTTTAAACGCCCAGTTGACACATCGATAACAAACACACAAAGGCAAGTTTAAGCACTATATAAGTATGTTTATATCAGGTGTCTAACCTACTTTTAATGACTATGTTATATTCTTCATATTATTGAAATCCCTGTAGTTTATTAACGCCTTTCCGGCGTAATGCAATAACATTATTTAACATGAGAAAAAATCCAAATTTATCAAACACTCACTCCCAAACTCAGTCATGATGAATAAATAAGATATTTAATTTGTTGTTTATACATTCATAATTCTATGTCAAGCATAGCATTTTTACAAGCAGAGAATCTTTGATCTTCGCCAGAGTCTCAGAAGCTATTATATATACTTTTCTTTCAAGATAATAAATTACTGATTTGGATAATCTGAATCCCATAAAACTCGGACAGGGACAGCCTAGCAAACCAAACAATCTCCGGCTAAGTTATATCCGAAATAACGAAACTGTAGTACTCTGATGCCGGGTTGGAAAACGGCAACTAAATTTTAACAATTGATTTGTTGACATGCATTTTTGCAAGTAAATGATGTCAAATGATGCTCATATACGAAAGAGATCATATATTATATAAAAAAATCCGAAAAAAATGGTATGATTTCATGCGTAATTTATGTGTGGGTTTTCAATTTGACCCGAATAAATCTATAATTAATTTTGCTAGTTCAGAGCGCAAAGTATTTAGGGAATATCCCGTCACAGCGCCATCTGTACAGTCAATATCATCATTTCAATTCCGACCAGTCTTGAAGGAGTTTTTCGAGTTGTTTTTCATTTACACATTCGATTTAATAAAAAGAAATCTTAAAAGTTGAATTTGTTCGCTGTAGTATATGTCAATTTTTTAATTATTTTTCAACAATTAACATCATTTAACTTTCGTGAACTCACGCTGTCTTCTTAAAGTGACACACTTATTCAAAATTGACACATACACACGTACCACAAGCATAATTTTTGACTGATAAACCTCTAACTACTTACTAAGTAATGCATTTATGGAAAATATTAATTACTGATAACAAAAATGTAATTGTGTATTTAATAGCTGAAACGCAAAAATGTTAAATGATTGGTGAATGCTAAAAGATTTTCTCTTATCTTATATCGGCTCATAAGGTTTAAATACCGTGTTTAGTGCACCTTTCCTTCAAAATAAACTTGGAATCCTTCATCAGAACCATTGTTTTCAACATTTAGTCTTCCGTTTTGGTATATTAAAACAATTGTATTGATTGCGATAAACCTTACTTGGGAGTAAGATTGCATCTTTAATATCTCGTTATCAAATTTCACACTCTGTTTTGTTTTATCGTTACCAGTGACCGATATAATACTGCGCTCGCGTTTACCTCACTCTCACTCTAGTATTATTAATTATATTTGTAGTATGAAATAAAAAAAAATATTCTTAAACGTTATACTCCTGAATGAGTTGATTTTATATTGGCCGTGTTATTACTGCTCTGTCTGCAGAGTCCGAAGAAGCGGACCTCGCACAAAAAAAAAAAAAATTATAAAATTACCAAGTTAAAAAAAACCAGTATAATATGTAACGTAATTTTCTTAATTATGCGGAAAACAAACCCAATTTCCACATTTTTTTTCTAAAGTAGAATGGCAAATGTATGTATTGTGAAGTAGATTGGCAAACTAGACATTAAAAATTCGTCGTGTTTTTGAACCAGTTTAAACCCTATATCGAATGCTGAATGTTGTTACTTCAAACTAACGTGCTGTACAGTGACAATGGCGCGTTTCTCAGTTTTGTGCCTGGGTATTTGCTGTTTTGGGTTTGAAACATTGATTGAACTTTAAAATGAAATGCATCAATAGTTTTGGCAAGAAGTTGTGTCTCTTTTTATTTTTACAATTTCTTACACAAAAATAGCATAATCAATTCTGTGATATACAGGCTTAAATAGCTGGGGTTTTCTTAATTCTTGCAGTTTTGTAAATGACGGATTTCTGATGTTTTAATTTAAATATGATGAAAAACAAAATTTTACTGTAATAATATCAAATTACGCATTGGAAGTAACTGTTGTGGCGAGCAGATCATTTTCGTATACGTTTTGCTTGCATAATTATGTGAATTTAATTTTTATTTCTATTCACGGTAATAGCGCTGAATAGCGGTAAAATGGCTTATTCCTTATGAATAAGCTTTGAATTAATGCCGATTATATTTAAAAAGTTAAGTATCTTCTGTTGAGAAGATTATTAAAAGATTTCAATGGAATTCGTGCCTGTGGTCATAATGGGGATGACATTGGTGTTTTTTCTAAAAAGGATACCATTAAACCATAACGTTTAATGGCATCGCAAAATTTTGTTTCATTCAAAATCAGTGGCACATACGTTTTCGAAAAATGAAGGGCGTTCAAAAGATACGTTTACAGAGAAAGGACTTTGAATATTCAAAGCTTATCGTTCAGGCATATTCAGGGTGAATGGTACATATATGTTCATCCAATTACCATCAAAAAAGCTTGATTTAGCCCGTAAAATAATTATACAGGATTTAGAATAGAAACTCTCAATCATATCGGACGCTCATTCACCTGGAGTAATATGTTGACATAGTAATAACCTTGACATCAGCAAGTACATTCGAATGGTTTCTTAATTTTAAACGTGAAATAAGTAATGGCTAAATGTTAGGCTTATATAAATTAATTGCTAGATTTTCATCCATTTTGGTTTTAAAATGACATTTTATGGGGTTTTTTTCTTAGATGACTGTTTTACTGTTGAATGTGAGTTCATGACATTTCATAAAGAATAAGGGACCATACTACGTGCTTCTCGACGAGCCACGACCATGAAACAGTTCTCCTTTTGACATGTGAATGTTGTACATCGACAACGTAGGTATGAATGAACGCCGTTCCCGGACAGTACAGAACCGATACACAAATACAGACCCTAGTTTTACATGTTTACGTCAATAAAAATTAAGGGGCGGCAAGGAAAATAATCGAGTCATTTGTTTATGATCGCCTTACTAGTATGCATTTACCAAATTAAATAGGTCTGCTGTGGCGAAATAATATTAATTGGTATGAAAACAAATGCAGTTTAAGTTTTGCAAATAGGCCCAACAAATCGTAGCTAGTGTCATAGCTTCCCCCCTTCGATTTTTATTTTAAAAATAGGTGTTTATGGTATGGCAAGAACTTCGACCCGTCAAAATTTCATTGCGCAACTGCGTATTTGCGTACAGTCAGCTACGCGCCTGCCAACAGTGTGTTTAGAAATATTTGTGAAAATTACAGCTTACATTCTTGATCAAGTGGATTTCCGGATTCAATTTACATAAATATGTACATCATATTTAAAAAGATTCACAGGACACTGGGTTGGCGTTTTCTTTAACGCGAAACTCGGCGGAAACTTGTCTTTACATGTCGCATTTGATGACTGTTATGGAACAAGTCCTTAATGGGTTCTAAATAGGATATGAAAACAAAACGGTTTTCCACTAGTCTTAGCCAACCCGCATTTGCTGCCAGAAGTCACAGTATGGTAAACAAACTCATTTTACTTTATGGATGAAAACAAACTGAATGCATATGATTTAGGTACAGATATAAAAGCAATGTATAACGGCCTGCTCCACCACCCTCCGAGAAACTGAATGTGTTCATACATTTACAAACCCGTCTAGCCTCGTCCATATTAACTAAGTTTAGAATACCCTGGATATGAACTGAATGGGGATGGTGTATAAGTTATTTATTTCTGTATTTGAATATCGAAACTTCCAGTTTCTCTCGTTTCAATGTACATACAAACTGAGATGATCCTTTAAAATACAAAGCAATAATCTAGCATGCATATCATCAAATAAATGACAATAACAATTTCCTGGTTAATGAACAGCTGTTAGTACTTTTTCGAATAAGAAAAAGGCGATTTAAAAAAGTTAAAACTCCACATGTCATTCCTACTGTCCGTGATATTGCAATAGGTTCTATGATACTGGTCAATATAACAACGAGGAGGCAAACATCATGCTTTAACATTTATGCTTCCTGAAGGCGACTTCCTGCTTATCCTGATACGAGCGACGCAGACGATAAAACAAACACGTGGTAACCACGAGGAGGACGACCAGCACGAGAACAAGTGGCGCGGTGACGCCGATCAGGGCGGGGGTGGCGATACAGACGTTCTGGTTCTGGGGCTCTTTACACCCGGCCCCATTATTTCCACTCCCTGGGATTTCGACCCCTGAAAGAGAAAGGTGAAATATGCAGACTTTGTTTGCTACCTTCATTTGTAGTCAACGTCGCTCTACGGCGCAGTCACGCACTGCATAAAGATACATTTAATTCATCAGGCTGCGTTACTTTGTGAATCTGTTATACCTCACCGTCAGGTATTCCAAACGCTCCCCAAAATAAACTCGTTTATTGTGCTCCCCGAGTTCAGTCTGTCCGTGCGTCCTTCCGTTCGTCCGTCCGCCCATTCGCCCTACTATTCATGTCAGGGCAATTTAATAGTAACTACCGGCAACTACTAGTAATCAATGAACCTTTATGGGAAGCTTCACACACAAGAGGATATGCCCATAATTATTATCAGCATATTCAAACTAGGTGATTTTCACATTATTATTGTTCTTTTGATTAATACTTTGTATTATATAGGACCAGTCCGTCCCACTATTCGTGTTTGGGCTATTTCTCAGCAATTACCAGCTTGAATACAATGAAAGTTTATGAGAAACTTTGCTCACTAAGGGGACATTCCGGTTCAATGTTTTTCATTGAGTTGTGGCCCTTTATTTTCTAGATACTGAGATATATATGGAGATGAGCATTTTGTCCGCGCTATTTCTCAGCAACTACCTGCTTAAATTTAAAATATTTGAGGAAGTTTTAGTGACAAGAGGATATGCGCGTTCCGGCTCGATGAGCCCGGTCGGCGAGTATACCTTGTTTCCAACATTAACTTCGTTCGTGCATTAGTTCATACTCTAAATATGTGTGCATTATGACAACAGCAGAAAAAAAGAATTTTAACATCCTTGGCCCACATTATAAAAGAGTCATTGATCAATGTTCATGCGTTAAACACATGTTGCGATTACACAGAAAGAGAGGTACAACTTTTTACTTGAGTGTAAGCTAACCTTCCGGATACACGAGCACAGAGGTGGCGAGGTTCACCGTCCGGGAACTGGAATCATCTCCCGCCGATCTTCTCTTCCTTTCACCGCAGTTGTACTGAAGAATACGCAACATTTACTATTCAATAACCAATGTATAGTTTCTGTGGGATTATCAGTCGGAGCACGCTCGGTCAATTCAAACATTTTCAACGAACCTGGTGATTTTATTGTCAATTTAAAATACCCATTGTCTAACATTGCTCATTGAATTGATACATTATTCAAGGTGTTTTATGAAGAGTTTAACTAACCAAATTAATCTAGCCGTTGACATAATGTATAATATTGAAGACCGGTGACCAATATAATGTTTTATTCGTTCGAAGGGGTATTGAACATTGATTGTTTGAATGTAAAATAAATTTCTTAAATTTTTTTTTACTAAAACGTTATTTAAATTTAATTTGTGTTCTTTTTAACTGAAATCAGACGTGAAGTGGCCAATCTTGCCGTCTTCTAAGGCCATAATAGATATTTTCGAATTAGTTTTTTGTTGTTTATGTTGACATATTGATTTTCTGCTTATAAATTCTTCAAATTCGATTTAATATTGGGTCCCCAGGCATCAAAATTCCCACTATTGTAAAAAAGATACCCCAGTAGCATTAATCAGTTTGTATTAATAATAAAGAACAACGAGGCTGTAAGTATGTCACCCCAATTTTCGCTAAGCGTAGGTCAAGGGGCTTTTAAATGCTTTTCGGGGCTCATTTGACTCGGTACCCAAGAGGGTGTTACGCGGAAGTCAATGGTCTTTTAAATGAGAACTCGGGACTAACGGGGGTGGTACGAGGTCATTGATTGTTTAAATGAGTACTCGGTACTCAAGAAGGTGACGCGGTAGTCAATGGTCTTTTAAATGAGTGATCGCGACTAACGTGGGGGGGGGGGGGGTGAAACGCGGTAGTCAATGGGCTTTTAAGTGAGTACTCGGTACCCAAGAGGGTGGTACGCGGTAGTCACAGGTCTTTTCAATGAGTACTCGGGACTAACGGGCGTGGTACGAGATGATTGATTTTTTTTTAATGAGTACTCGGTACTCAAGAGGTAGGTGCGCGGTAGTCACAGGTCTTTTCAATGAGTACTCGGGACTTACGGGCGTGGTACGAGACGATTGATTTTTTTAACTGAGTACTCGATACTCAAGAGGGTGGTACGCGGTAGTCAGTGGTCTTTTAAATTAGTACTCGGGACTTACGGGGGTGGTACGAGGTCAATGATCTTTTTAAATGAGTACTCGGTACTCAAGTGGGTGGTACGCGGTAGGTAATGGTCTTTTAAATGAGTACTCGGTACTCTTAGAGTGGTGTATAAATATACTTATATATAGCATAGCAAAACCCTATATATCAGATTTGTTCTGAAATATCGCCAGCAGCGTTATAGCAATGCTATTAACGTCTGCTGGCAGCACATTAAGTATTATAATTATTAATAATTGCTGTTTGTAAATCTTTGAGAAGGTCAATTCAAACTGGTGAGCAGAAGTAACTTTGTGCTTTAACTAACGGCAGTGCAGGAACCGCTGCAGATGTTCAATGTGAATGCGAAGCTGAGAGCGGTGGCGCTCGTGCCAGGCAGAGACGGGTCCGTAGACGTCTCCTTGGGTACGAACAGGTCGAAGGTCATAACCAATACGCCAGATGTCGGCGTCCCAGGCTGAGCGAATAGACTTGAGTAATCCGGGCACCTGAAAATACGCGCGTAACACGAATCATTCGGGAGATAATGTTGATGGCGAAATTAGTCTGTATATACGAATATATTCAAAATCGAAGTACTGTAAACTGTCATAGGGTAATGCCACGATTAGAAAGAAAACATCATTTACCCGTTGGTTATCAGAGAAACGGTTGTAGATCCAGAAGTGACAGTAAGACCGCTCACTTGGAAATCAAATACAGCTGAAATAAAGAATGCTTACTACATACGGAACTGGAAAGAAAATATCATCAAACTATGGCCATATTAGAATAAATATAAGATAATTGTTTGTTTCAGTGTACGATTGTAATGTATTTCCATGAGTGGCACCACAAAAATGGCCTTAAACTGGAGTGAAAATCATTACACTATTTTAGAAAATCGCGCATATATGTATACGTAACGTCATTTTGGATATGACGTGGTTGAAATTGTGTCCCAGCTCTGTGCAAGCTGACGTTTGATTTGAACAGAGAGCGAGCATGCATTACAAAACAGTGAAAAATAACAAAAACGATATTTTTGAAACAGTAAAATATCAAGTTTATTTAGCTGAAAAATCTCTAGAAACCACTGGAAAACATATACTATATAGATTTATCAGCTAATCGCATATGTAACCCAGTTTGGGACCATTGCTTATAAAATTTATCCTAAATAGATTGTGTACACAACAACTCCTCATTTCATTTATATGAACTTATGTTTTTTCAACTCGTGTGATGGTTGAAAGTACTCTTTCTTTTTTCCTTGCGTCTTCGCTCCTTCGCATAGGGATAAGAACACAATGACCCTTACGGAACACCGTACAGTAATATGCATAGAGAGTAACTTGGGCCGGTATTCAACTATTCATAGAACATAACATGCGAAGTCATTTCTTAACTTAAATCGAATTTCTAAAACTTTCATAATCAAATCTAAAGAGAGTACAACTGCTTTAACATTAATGAAATAAAGTATTTTCGATATAAATAGAAATATGCTTAAATCTATGGAAAATGACTTATGTAAGGAAATGATTTAAGATGTTTTATGAATACCGCTCTAGGTCTTTCTCAATCTGGTGTTCACAAATAGAGGCGGTCAGAGCACTTTACACCATGAACTTCACTTTGTGTATGTTACTACAAAAATCAAGAACGGACTATTCAGTAAATACCAGAGATGTCATGATTGTTTACATAACTGGGTCATTTTTAAAATCTGTAAGCGATCTGTAAAATTTGAACACATTCTTCATATTAGCGTTCCGTTTTTTACCCATTTTTCATAAGGTATAACACATATTTGTACCAGATCTACAATTATGAAGAAAGTGGGCGGGAAATATGAAGGGACGTATTGCAGCTTAAAGTAAATCTTGCGTTCTGAAATGTGCATTTTGCTTTCTGATATTTACTTCTTGGTTTCTGTCATTTTGGCTTACATCTTGCAATGTGAACTTACCTAATTGCATCCTTAATCGTCATCTGACAAAACTGTAGGGTTTTAAGGTTTATTTGGCATCTTACTTGAGGCTACATTCCACTCAGTTTATTTTCAAAGTTAACACCGGTGATGTGATAATGTGTTACAAATCTTTCAGAAACTTCACATTCTACTGAGAGCACATGTAAGCATGCACTTGTAAAATGCCACAAAGAAAAAAATGTAAAGCAGCTTCGTTTGTTATATGAGAGGGTGCGAGTTTGGACAGTTATGCGGAACCAGATGGAAACTCTCGACCAGAAGCAAAACCGGTACCGTTCGGGCGTATCTAAATACTGTTTTTGAAAATTACGGAATATACCAACATTATTTCCTGGTAAAATAATAGGACTCACTCGTATTATTTAACTCCTATATGTTTTTGTTTCCCACCCCGCCAAATACGCACCTGCTTCAGTACTTGGGATGGAGAGCTGCAATTGCACAGCATCTCCGATGTTGCCGGCAGTAATGGCACTGCCATCTGATTGCTGTTGGAAGTCGCTGGAGAACGTTGGCGCCAGGGCTGGACTGGCTGTCACGTCATAGTCCTCGCCACTGAAACACGAAGCGGCGTACACGTAGAATAACATGCCGTATAGGACAACGAACCTTACACTCCGCATCGGACAGCCTGAATCCCAGGCCGTATCTGACAATAGGGCGAATATGTTGTATATAAAAACGGAACTTCCAAGCTGATATGAAAACAGGGCGAATATGTTGTCTTGAAAAGCGGGACACCCACACCGTATCTGACAACAGGGCGAATATGTTGTATCGAAGAGCGGAACTTCCACTCCATATATGACAAGTGGACGAATATTTCGTATCGGACAGCGGAACTTCCAAGCCGTATATGACAACAGGGCGAATATCGTATCGGACTGTGGGACTTAAACGCCCTCTGACAACAGGGCGAATATCGTATCGGACTGTGGGACTTAAACGCCCTATCTGACAACAGGACGAATATGTCATACCGAACAACGGGGCTTACAGGCTGTAAGGGACAACACTGCACTGCACACGTCGAATCGGACAACAGTTTTTTCACGCCGAATCGGACAACAGTTTTACACACTGTATCGGCCAGCAGGGCACACAGGCCGTATCGGACAACAGGTCACATACGTCGTATCGGACAACAGTTTTACACGCCGTATCGGACAACAGTTTTACACGCCGTATCGAACAATTGTTTTACACGCCGTATCGGCCAGCAGGGCACACAGGCCGAATCGGACAACAGGTCACATACGCCGTATCGGACAATAGTTTTACACGCCGTATCGGCAAAGTAAACTTGTTGCCTGCTCCGCGGGATGGCGCGATTTGTAAACAGCATTATATTTTTATATTTTTGTTTTTACCAACCGGGTGTTCAAGCTTAATGGGCAACAGGGCACAGACGCCGTATCGGATAACAGGCCATACACGCCGTATCAGACAACAGTTTTATACGTCTTATCAGACAACAATTTTACACGTCGTTTCGGCCAACTGGGTTTTCTCGGTATATCGGACAATCGAGCTTACAAGCCGTAAATACAGTACTGGACAACTGTCATACATTCGGGACTTACACGCCATAAGGGACCGGGACTTATATATAGTCATGCCGTGTCAGATAATGGAACATGAAAGCAGTTTACTCGGAGAGGAGTACATTCATTTCACACAGCAGTACAGTTGGCAATATTGTGAAACACTATATTGCAAGAATACGTTCTCATCTTTTGTCGAGCCCACAAGCGAGACATAATTGTTACAAATGCGGATCACTGTATGTACGTGCGCCCGTATGACAGATAAAAAACTGGCCATGAATGTTCACCATGGTGCGTTTGCTTGTCGCGCACAAGACCCAATCTGTACCTAAAATGTCAAGTTTAAAGGCCCTCTATTGCGCCTGTTGGCGTCCAGTTATTGTTCTTATGCCATTGCGTGTGTCGCCTCGTTTAACGAAACCACCGCTCAGAAATCAATATTCAGAAAAGAAAAAAGAGTTTATATGCACAATGCAGGCACATTTTCTGCTTGTATTACTAGTATGACTTTCTAAGACACTCCATTTTTCCTGTAAGATGGATGATAAAATGAGTGGCTGTCCGAAAACAATCGTTGATTTAAAGTTCAAATATTTAAACTAGCCACTTATGAAATATAACATCGATGAAAGATAGCTAGACGAGTTCAATTAGACAAGAGGCGATTAATTAGTGTGAACCACCGGTAGCCCCATTTACCATTGCGTTAGGGTTAGGCCCAGGCGAACTTGAACTTATGAGAAAGAGAAAGGTTTTAAACGGCATATCAATAGAAACACTAATAAAGTATCTCTTCCATCTATAAGTATGCGAGCATTCGTTTAAATTTACAAGAAGACTTATTTGCAAATCATTTCCCCAAGAACAGTTGACTTACGTGGCGCTTGCGGTGACAGTCTCGGTTAGGGACCCTGTTGTGAGGGAGCATGTCACCTGGACGACCAGGTCCGTCACCTGGTTGATGGACGCGTACTCTTGCACCACCAACTTGAACGTTGACTCCTGCAAACAAACGGGGCAACAAGCTACAGTGTATTGGCTTGCAGGCTTTGCAGGCTGTGGAAACTTTGTGCAAGAAACTTGTTTCATCTTGAGTCATGTTTTATTTCATGATTTCATATATGTACCATGAATTCAACCCATGACAATAGACAAAGCGAACAAATTATGTTTAAAACTTTAAATAATCACATGTTTGGTATATTGACATTTAACGAGAGATTGCATGACTCATGACTCAGGTTGAAGACTACGTGGGAAAGAAAACAAAGTTTCTTTTGTCATATGTTTTATGTCAATAGTTACATTTATAGCCAAAACAATATCGTACTTCTCACTAAATTAAGAATAACAATATCGCACTTCTCACGACACTGTAAAGGACAAACATATGCTTTTCGAGGGGTTATTAAAAAAATATTTAAACGGTGGAATTATATCCTCGTGAACATAGCGTTTGAAAACTGAGTTTATCAGATAATCTCTCCGTTTAACTCCTTTTCCCCCATTTCACGAAAAAACGAATGTTATCGGACACATTGCTGAGAAAGAAAATCAATTACATCAATTCCTTTCTCAATAATGTCATGTCGCTATAAAGGTTTTCACCGTTTTTCGATTAAATACCAATGAAGTATTGATTAATATATTTTAAAAGCATTTGTATTTGTTTCAAATCATTTTACCTCGTGAACACCAAATGAAATATTTCACTCGTGACAAAGCCACTCCTAAAATATAACTTTTGATGCTCCCTCGTTACGTAAAACATATTACATTACCATCTAGCTATGAGACAAACAATTATCATTATTGATTGATATATATAGTTCACCATCTTTCAAAAATTGCTTTTTAAATTTTAAAAAACAATAAATATAGATATCAGTAGATTGCTGAATTCGATTACTCTCATTTTCAATGTTATTATTATCTAGAAAGGATGCCAACCAGTGCAGGAGCGCCGCTGCCGATTGTGCAGTCGGCGTCGGCAAACGTATATGTTCCAGTTGCGGCGGTTGCCTTGGTGCCGCAGACACCGTCGATGTAGATGACGCCTGTCGTACTCCCCCCCGTCAGCGAGACTGTGTATTCGGGACCAACCGCGCATGTTACAACAACTGAAACAAATCAAGCGAAATTTTGCGTTTCATATTATTAATCAACTAGTACGTATTTGACGCGATACGGGGACAATTTCGGTACCAATATCAGACAATTGAAGACAATATATGCCAAAACTCGGCCAATATCGACCAAACGTGGCCAATATCAACCGAACTCGGCCGTTTTGATTGGCTATAAAACTTGCCAAATGTATGATTTGAAAAATGGACCATTTTCATTGGCTGTCGCAGGCGCGTAGGAAGGCCATTGACCTTGGGGCCGCGAAAGGGGTGGGATGGGGAGGGGTGTCCCCTCCCGTCGAGATTTTTTTTCAATTTTAAGCATTGAATGACTCGATTTCAAGTGAGTTCAGGTTTTATTTTCATGTTTAATCTTAACCTTTTTTCGGTTAAAACAACATTATGAGCAACAGCGACATGTTAATTATTGCGCAATCTTAAATTATTATAAACACCAGTATTTATTTACTTTTAAATATTCATATTTGCGCAGTCTCACAATGTATGTTAAATAACAAATTAGCGAAGTTTACTTCTTTGAATGCCCCCCCCCCCCCCCCCCATACATATTGCTGGCTATTTAATGACAGTTCTATTTTAACGAGTAATTGCAATTATTATAATCAACTACAGTTTTTGAAACATCAAAAACGATACAAATAATTACTGTCTTATTGCCTCTTCTTCCACTTACCCGTCTTTAATAAACTGCCGCCTGTTTTCACGCCATTCACACGCCAATATGCTAGATGGTCACAACTTTAATTATGACATGGTGACCTGTTTTTCAATATCGTGTCAGACTGGTATTGATCTATATGCGCGTAGCATTATTTAAATATACGAGTATTAAGAAAATCGGTAACAAATATTCGCGGCCACATTGCCGTTACTAGCCAGAATATTGGGGCCGCCGACGTGGCCCCTGCGGCCCCAGCTCCTACGCGCCTGTGTCGAAACTCGCCTAATATGAAAATTATGCTTATTTGTTTTTAAATATGTTTGTTTTGTACTGGGTTTGCAATGTTGGCATATTGTACTGAGTTTGCAATGTTGGCATATTGTACTGGGTTTGAGGTGTTGGCATATTGTACTGGGTTTGAGGTGTTGGCATATTGTACTGGGTTTGAGGTGTTGGCATATTGTACTGGGTTTGAGAGGCTGGCATATTGTACTGGGTTTGAGATGTTGGCATATTGTACTGGGTTTGAGAGGTTGGCATATTGTACTGGGTTTGAGATGTTGGCATATTGTACTGGGTTTGAGAGGCTGGCATATTGTACTGGGTTTGAGAGGTTGGCATATTGTACTGGGTTTGAGATGTTGGCATATTGTACAGGGTTTGAGATGTTGGCATATTGTACTGGGTTTGAGAGGCTGGCATATTGTACTGGGTTTGAGGGGTTGGCATATTGTACAGGGTTTGAGATGTTGGCATATTGTACTGGGTTTGAGAGGTTGGCATATTGTACAGGGTTTGAGAGGCTGGCATATTGTACAGGGTTTGAGATGTTGGCATATTGTACTGGGTTTGAGATGTTGGCATATTGTACTGGGTTTGAGAGTTGGCATATTGTACAGGGTTTGAGAGGCTGACATAGTGTACAGGGTTTGAGATGTTGGCATATTGTACAGGGTTTGAGATGTTGGCATATTGTACTGGGTTTGAGATGTTGGCATATTGTACTGGGTTTGAGATGTTGGCATATTGTACAGGGTTTGAGATGTTGGCATATTGTACTGGGTTTGAGAGGTTGGCATATTGTACTGGATTTGAGAGGTTGGTATATTGTACAGGGTTTGAGATGTTGGCATATTGTACTGGGTTTGAGAGGTTGGCATATTGTACAGGGATTGAGATGTTGGCATATTGTACAGTGTTTGAGATGTTGGCATATTGTACAGGGTTTGAGAGGCTGGCATATTGTACTGGGTTTGAGATGTTGGCATATTGTACTGGGTTTGAGAGGTTGGCATATTGTACAGGGTTTGAGATGTTGGCATATTGTACAGGGTTTGAGATGTTGGCATATTGTACTGGGTTTGAGAGGTTGGCATATTGTACAGGGTTTGAGAGGTTGGCATATTGTACTGGGTGTGAGATGTTGGCATATTGTACAGGGTTTGAGATATTGGCATATTGTACTGGGTTTGAGATGTTGGCATATTGTACAGGGTTTGAGATGTTGGCATATTGTACTGGGTTTGAGAGGCTGGTATATTGTACAAGGTTTGAGATGTTGGCATATTGTACAGGGTTTGAGAGGTTGGCATATTGTACTGGGTTTGAGAGGCTGGTATATTGTACTGGGTTTGAGAGGTTGGCATATTGTACTGGGTTTGAGATGTTGGCATATTGTACAGGGTTTGAGAGGTTGGTATATTGTACAGGGTTGGAGAGGTTGGCATATTGTACAAGGTTTGAGATGTTGGCATATTGTACAGGGTTTGAGAGGTAGGCATATTGTACTGGGTTTGAGAGGCTGGTATATTATACTGGGTTTGAGAGGTTGGCATATTGTACTGGGTTTGAGATGTTGGCATATTGTACAGGGTTTGAGAGGTTGGCATATTGTACAGGGTTTGAGATGTTGGCATACTGTACAGGGTTTGAGGTGTTGGTATATTGTACTGGGTTTGAGGTGTTGGCATATTGTACTGGGTTTGAGATGTTGGCATATTGTCCAGGGTTTGAGATGTTGGCATATTGTACAGGGTTTGAGGTGTTGGCATATTGTACTGGGTTTGAGATGTTGGCATATTGTACAGGGTTTGAGATGTTGGCATATTGTACTGGGTTTGAGATGTTGGTATATTGTACTGGGTTTGAGATGTTGGCATATTGTACAGGGTTTGAGATGTTGGTATATTGTACAGGGTTTGAGATGTTGGCATATTGTATAGGGTTTGAGATGTTGGCATATTGTACAGGGTTTGAGGTGTTGGTATATTGTACTGGGTTTGAGGTGTTGGCATATTGTACTGGGTTTGAGAGGTTGGCATATTGTACAGGGTTTGAGATGTTGGCATATTGTACAGGGTTTGAGGTGTTGGCATATTGTACTGGGTTTGAGATGTTGGCATATTGTACAGGGTTTGAGATGTTGGCATATTGTACAGGGTATGAGATGTTGGTATATTGTACTGGGTTTGAGATGTTGGCATATTGTACAGGGTTTGAGATGTTGGCATATTGTACAGGGTTTGAGATGTTGGTATATTGTACTGGGTTTGAGATGTTGGCATATTGTACAGGGTTTGAGATGTTGGTATATTGTACAGGGTTTGAGGTGTTGGCATATTGTACAGGGTTTGAGATGTATGCATATTGTACAGGGTTTGAGGTGTTGGCATATTGTACTGGGTTTGAGATGTTGGCATATTGTACAGGGTTTGAGAGGTTGGCATATTGTACAGGGTTTGAGATGTAAGCATATTGTACAGGGTTTGAGAGGTTGGCATATTGTACAGGGTTTGAGATGTTGGCATATTGTACAGGGTTTGAGAGGTTGGCATATTGTACTGGGTTTGAGAGGCTGGTATATTGTACTGGGTTTGAGAGGTTGGCATATTGTACTGGGTTTGAGAGGTTGGCATATTGTACAGGGTTTGAGAGGTTGGCATATTGTACTGGGTGTGAGATGTTGGCATATTGTACTGGGTTTGAGATGTTGGCATATTGTACAGGGTTTGAGAGGTTGGCATATTGTACTGGGTTTGAGAGGCTGGCATATTGTACTGGGTTTGAGAGGTTGGCATATTGTACTGGGTTTGAGATGTTGGCATATTGTACTGGGTTTGAGAGGTTGGCATATTGTACTGGGTTTGAGAGGTTGGCATATTGTACAGGGTTTGAGAGGTTGGCATATTGTACTGGGTGTGAGATGTTGGCATATTGTACAGGGTTTGAGAGGTTGGCATATTGTACAGGGTTTGAGAGGTTGGCATATTGTACAGGGTTTGAGGTGTTGGCATATTGTACTGGGTTTGAGAGGTTGGCATATTGTACTGGGTTTGAGAGGTTGGCATATTGTACAGGGTTTGAGATGTTGGCATATTGTACTGGGTTTGAGAGGTTGGCATATTGTACTGGGTTTGAGAGGTTGGCATATTGTACAGGGTTTGAGATGTTGGCATATTGTACTGGGTTTGAGATGTTGGCATATTGTACTGGGTTTGAGAGGTTGGCATATTGTACTGGGTTTGAGATGTTGGCATATTGTACTGGGTTTGAGAGGCTGGCATATTGTACTGGGTTGAGATGTTGGCATATTGTACTGGGTTTGAGATGTTGGCATATTGTACAGGGTTTGAGAGGTTGGCATATTGTACTGGGTTTGAGATGTTGGCATATTGTACAGGGTTTGAGAGGTTGGCATATTGTACAGGGTTTGAGATGTTGGCATATTGTACAGGGTTTGAGAGGTTGGCATATTGTACAGGGTTTGAGATGTTGGCATATTGTACAGGGTTTGAGATGTTGGCATATTGTACAGGGTTTGAGATGTTGGTATATTGTACTGGGTTTGAGGTGTTGGCATATTGTACAGGGTTTGAGATGTTGGCATATTGTACTGGGTTTGAGAGGCTGGCATATTGTACAGGGTTTGAGAGGTTGGCATATTGTACTGGGTTTGAGATGTTGGTAAATTGTACAGGGTTTGAGATATTGGCATATTGTACTGGGTTTGAGATGTTGGCATAGTGTACAAGGTTTGAGATGTTGGTATATTGTACTGGGTTTGAGAGGCTTGCATATTGTACAGGGTTTGAGAGGTTGGCATATTGTACATGATTTGAGATGTTGGCATATTGTACAGGGTTTGGGAGGCTGGCATATCGTACAGGGTTTGAGAGGTTGGCATATTGTACTGGGTTTGAGATGTTGGCATATTGTACTGGGTTTGAGAGGCTGGCATATTGTACAGGGTTTGAGAGGCTGGCATATTGTACAGGGTTTGAGATGTTGGCATATTGTACTGGGTTTGAGATGTTGGCATATTGTACTGGGTTTGAGATGTTGGCATATTGTACAGGGTTTGAGAGGCTGGCATATTGTACAGGGTTTGAGATGTTGGCATATTGTACAGGGTTTGAGATGTTGGCATATTGTACTGGGTTTGAGATGTTGGCATATTGTACTGGGTTTGAGAGGCTGGCATATTGTACAGGGTTTGAGAGGCTGGCATATTGTACAGGGTTTGAGATGTTGGCATATTGTACTGGGTTTGAGATGTTGGCATATTGTACTGGGTTTGAGAGGTTGGCATATTGTACTGGGTTTGAGATGTTGGCATATTGTACAGGTTTGAGAGGCTGGCATATTGTACAGGGTTTGAGAGGCTGGCATATTGTACTGGGTTTGAGAGGTTGGCATATTGTACAGGGTTTGAGATGTTGGCATATTGTACAGGGTTTGAGATGTTGGCATATTGTACAGGGTTTGAGAGGTTGGCATATTGTACTGGGTTTGAGATGTTGGCATATTGTACTGGGTTTGAGAGGTTGGCATATTGTACTGGGTTTGAGAGGCTGACATATTGTACAGGGTTTGAGATGTTGGCATATTGTACTGGGTTTGAGAGTTGGCATATTGAACTGGGTTTGAGAGGCTGGCATATTGTACAGGGTTTGAGAGGCTGGCATATTGTACAGGGTTTGAGATGTTGGCATATTGTACAGGGTTTGAGAGGCTGGCATATTGTACAGGGGTTGAGATGTTGGCATATTGTACTGGGTTTGAGAGGTTGGCATATTGTACTGGGTTTGAGAGGCTGGCATATTGTACAGGTTTGAGAGGCTGACATACTGTACAGGGTTTGAGAGGTTGGCATATTGTACAGGGTTTGAGAGGCTGGCATATTGTACAGGGGTTGAGATGTTGGCATATTGTACTGGGTTTGAGAGGTTGGCATATTGTACAGGGTTGAGAGTTGGCATATTGTACTGGGTTTGAGAGTTGGCATATTGTACTGGGTTTGAGAGGCTGGCATATTGTACAGGGTTTGAGAGGCTGACATATTGTACAGGGTTTGAGAGGTTGGCATATTGTACAGGGTTTGAGAGGCTGGCATATTGTACAGGGTTTGAGATGTTGGCATATTGTACTGGGTTTGAGAGGTTGGCATATTGTACTGGGTTTGAGAGGTTGGCATATTGTACTGGGTTTGAGATGTTGGCATATTGTACAGGGTTTGAGGGTTGGCATATTGTACAGGGTTTGAGATGTTGGTATTGTACTGGGTTTGAGATTGGCATATTGTACAGGGTTTGAGAGGCTGACTATTGTACAGGGTTTGAGAGGTTGGCATATTGTACTGGGTTTGAGATGTTGGCATATTGTACAGGGTTTGAGATGTTGGTATATTGTACTGGGTTTGAGATGTTGGCATATTGTACTGGTTTGAGAGGTTGGCATATTGTACAGGGTTTGAGAGGCTGACATATGTACAGGGTTTGAGAGGTTGGCAATTGTACTAGGTTTGAGATTTGGCATATTGTACAGGGTTTGAGATGTTGGTATATGTACTGGGTTTGAGAGGCTGGCATATTGTACTGGGTTTGAGATGTTTGGCATATTGTACAGGGTTTGAGAGGTTGGCATATTGTACTGGGTTTGAGATGTTGGCATATTGTACAGGGTTTGAGATGTTGTATATTGTACTGGGTTTGAGATGTTGGCATATTGTACAGGGTTTGAGAGGCTGGCATATTGTACTGGGTTTGCGATGTTGGCATATTGTACAGGGTTTGAGATGTTGGCATATTGTACTGGTTTGAGATCTTGGCATATTGTACTGGGTTTGCGATGTTGGCATATTGTACAGGGTTTAAGATGTTGGCATATTGTACAGGGTTTGAGACGTTGGCATATTGTTCTGGGTTTGAGAGGCTGGCATATTGTACTGGGTTTGAGATGTTGGTATATTGTACTGGGTTTGAGATGTTGGCATATTGTACAGGTTTGAGAGCTGGCATATTGTACAGGGTTTTAGAGGTTGGCATATTGTACTGGGTTTGAGATGTTGGTATATTGTACTTGGTTTGAGATGTTGCATATGTACAGGGTTTGAGAGTTTGGCATATTGTACTGGGTTTGAGAGTCTGGCATATTGTACTGGGTTTGAGATGTTGGTATATTGTACTAGGTTTTAGATGTTGGCATATTGTACAGGGTTTGAGATGTTGGTATATTGTACTGGGTTTGAGATGCTGGCATATTGTACAGGGTTTGAGAGGTTGGCATATTGTACTGGGTTTGAGATGTTGGCATATTCTACTGGGTTTGAGAGGCTGGCATATTGTACAGGGTTTGAGAGGCTGACATATTGTACAGGGTTTGAGAGGTTGGCATATTGTACAGGGTTTGAGAGGTTGGCATATTGTACTGGGTGAGATGTTGGCATATTGTACTGGGTTTGAGAGGTGGCTATTGTACTGGGTTTGAGAGGTTGGCATATTCTACTGGGTTTGAGATGTTGGCATATTGTACAGGGTTTGAGAGGCTGGCATATTGTACAGGGGTTGAGATGTTGGCATATTGTACTGGGTTTGAGAGGTTGGCATATTGTACTGGGTTTGAGAGGTTGGCATATTGTACTGGGTTTGAGATGTTGGCATATTGTACAGGGTTTGAGAGGCTGGCATATTGTACAGGGTTTGAGAGGTTGGCATATGTACTGGGTTTGAGAGGCTGGCATATTCTCTGGGTTTGAGAGGCTGGCATATTGTACAGGGTTTGAGAGGTTGGCATATTGTACTGGGTTTGAGAGGCTGGCATATTGTATAGGGTTTGAGAGGTTGCATATTGTACAGGTTTGAGATGTTGGCATATTGTACTGGGTTTGGAGATGTTGGCATATTGTACTGGGTTTGAGAGGCTGGCATATGTACAGGGTTTGAGAGGCTGGTATATTGTACAGGGTTTGAGGGTTGGCATATTGTACTGGGTTTGAGAGGCTGGCATATTGTACAGGGTTTGAGAGGCTGGCATATTGTACAGGGTTTGAGAGGCTGGCATATTGTACAGGGTTTGAGAGGTTGGCATATTGTACTGGGTTTGAGAGGTTGGCATATTGTACTGGGTTTGAGAGGTTGGCATATTGTACAGGGTTTGAGATGTTGGCATATTGTACTGGGTTTGAGATGTTGGCATATTGTACTGGGTTTGAGAGGCTGGCATATTGTACAGGGTTTGAGAGGCTGGCATATTGTACAGGGTTTGAGAGGCTGGCATATTGTACAGGGTTTGAGAGGCTGGCATGTTGTACAGGGTTTGAGAGGCTGGCATATTGTACAGGGTTTGAGAGGCTGGCATATTGTACAGGGTTTGAGAGGCTGGCATATTGTACAGGGTTTGAGAGGTTGGCATATTGTACAGGGTTTGAGAGGTTGGCATATTGTACAGGGTTTGAGATGTTGGCATATTGTACTGGGTTTGAGAGGCTGGCATATTGTACTGGGTTTGAGATGTTGGCATATTGTACAGGGTTTGAGATGTTGGCATATTGTACTGGGTTTGAGAGGTTGGCATATTGTACAGGGTTTGAGATGTTGGCATATTGTACTGGGTTTGAGATGTTGGCATATTGTACTGGGTTTGAGAGGCTGGCATATTGTACAGGGTTTGAGATGTTGGCATATTGTACTGGGTTTGAGATGTTGGCATATTGTACTGGGTTTGAGAGGCTGGCATATTGTACTGGGTTTGAGATGTTGGCATATTGTACTGGGTTTGAGATGTTGGGATATTGTACTGGGTTTGAGATGTTGGCATATTGTACTGGGTTTGAGATGTTGGCATATTGTACTGGGTTTGAGAGGTTGGCATATTGTACAGGGTTTGAGATGTTGGCATATTGTACTGGGTTTGAGATGTTGGCATATTGTACTGGGTTTGAGAGGCTGGCATATTGTACTGGGTTTGAGAGGCTGGCATATTGTACTGGGTTTGAGAGGCTGGCATATTGTACAGGGTTTGAGAGGCTGGCATATTGTACTGGGTTTGAGAGGCTGGCATATTGTACTGGGTTTGAGATGTTGGCATATTGTACTGGGTTTGAGATGTTGGCATATTGTACAGGGTTTGAGAGGCTGGCATATTGTACAGGGTTTGAGAGGTTGGCATATTGTACTGGGTTTGAGAGGCTGGCATATTGTACTGGGTTTGAGATGTTGGCATATTGTACAGGGTTTGAGAGGCTGGCATATTGTACTGGGTTTGAGAGGCTGGCATATTGTACTGGGTTTGAGAGGCTGGCATATTGTACTGGGTTTGAGAGGCTGGCATATTGTACTGGGTTTGAGAGGCTGGCATATTGTACTGGGTTTGAGATGTTGGTATATTGTACTGGGTTTGAGATGTTGGCATATTGTACAGGGTTTGAGATGTTGGTATATTGTACAGGGTTTGAGATGTTGGCATATTGTACTGGGTTTGAGATGTTGGCATATTGTACTGGGTTTGAGAGGTTGGCATATTGTACAGGGTTTGAGAGGCTGGCATATTGTACTGGGTTTGAGAGGCTGGCATATTGTACTGGGTTTGAGAGGCTGGCATATTGTACAGGGTTTGAGAGGCTGGCATATTTTACTGGGTTTGCGATGTTGGTATATTGTACTGGGTTTGAGAGGCTGGTATATTGTACTGGGTTTGAGAGGTTGGCATATTGTACTGGGTTTGAGATGTTGGTATATTGTACAGGGTTTGAGAGGCTGGCATATTGTACAGGGTTTGAGATTTTGGCATATTGTACTGGGTTTGAGATGTTGGTATATTGTACTGGGTTTGAGATGTTGGTATATTGTACTGGGTTTGAGATGTTGGTATATTGTACTGGGTTTGAGAAGCTGGCATATTGTACAGGGTTTGAGAGGCTGGCATATTTTACTGGGTTTGCGATGTTGGTATATTGTACTGGGTTTGAGAGGCTGGTATATTGTACTGGGTTTGAGAGGTTGGCATATTGTACTGGGTTTGAGATGTTGGTATATTGTACAGGGTTTGAGAGGCTGGCATATTGTACAGGGTTTGAGATGTTGGCATATTGTACAGGGTTTGAGATGTTGGTATATTGTACTGGGTTTGAGATGTTGGTATATTGTACAGGGTTTGAGATGTTGGTATATTGTACTGGGTTTGAGATGCTGGCATATTGTACAGGGTTTGAGAGGTTGGTATATTGTACAGGGTTTGAGATGTTGGTATATTATACAGGGTTTGAGAGGTTGGTATATTGTACAGGGTTTGAGATGTTGGTATATTATACAGGGTTTGAGATGTTGGTATATTGTACTGGGTTTGAGGGGTTGGCATATTGTACAGGGTTTGAGATGTTGGTATGTTGTACAGGGTTTGAGATGTTGGCATATTGTACAGGGTTTGATATGTTGGCATATTGTACTGGGTTTGAGAGGCTGGCATATTGTACTGGGTTTGAGATTTTGGCATATTGTACTGGGTTTGCGATGTTGGTATATTGTACTGGGTTTGAGAGGCTGGCATATTGTACTGGGTTTGAGATGTTGGCATATTGTACTGGGTTTGAGATGTTGGTATATTGTACTGGGTTTGAGATGTTGGTATATTGTACTGGGTTTGAGATGTTGGCATATTGTACAGGGTTTGAGATGTTGGTATATTGTACTGGGTTTGAGATGTTGGTATATTGTACTGGGTTTGAGATGTTGGCATATTGTACTGGGTTTGAGAGGTTGGCATATTGTACTGGGTTTGAGATGTTGGCATATTGTACTGGGTTTGAGAGGCTGGCATATTGTACTGGGTTTGAGATGTTGGCATATTGTACTGGGTTTATATGGTGGCATATTGTACTGGGTTTGAGATGTTGGCATATTGTACAGGGTTTGAGATGTTGGCATATTGTACAGGGTTTGAGAGATTGGTATATTGTACTGGGTTTGATATGGTGACATATTGTACTGGGTTTGATATAGTGGCATATTGTACTGGGTTTGAGATGTTGGCATATTGTACTGGGTTTGAGATGTTGGTATATTGTACTGGGTTTGAGATGTTGGCATATTGTACTGGGTTTGAGAGGCTGGCATATTGTACAGGGTTTGAGATGTTGGCATATTCTACTGGGTTTGAGAGGCTGGCATATTGTACTGGGTTTGAGAGGCTGGCATATTGTACAGGGTTTGAGAGGTTGGCATATTGTACAGGGTTTGAGAGGTTGTCATATTGTACTGGGTTTGAGAGGTGGCATATTGTACAGGGTTTGAGATGTTGGCATATTGTACAGGGTTTGAGGTGTTGGCATATTGTACAGGTTTGAGAGGCTGGCATATTGTACTGGGTTTGAGAGGCTGGCATATTGTACAGGGTTTGAGGTGTTGGCATATTGTACAGGGTTTGAGAGGTTGGCATATTGTACTGGGTTTGAGAGGCTGGCATATTGTACTGGGTTTGAGAGGCTGGCATATTGTACAGGGTTTGAGATGTTGGCATATTGTACAGGGTTTGAGAGGTTGGCATATTGTACTGGGTTTGAGAGGCTGGCATATTTACTGGGTTTGAGGTGTTGGCATATTGTACAGGGTTTGAGAGGTGCTATTGTACTGGGTTTGAGAGTGGCATATTTACAGGGTTTGAGAGTGTGGCATATTGTACAGGGTTTGAGAGGTGGCATATTGTACTGGGTTTGAGAGTTGGCATATTGTACAGGGTTTGAGAGGCTGGCATATTGTACTGGGTTTGAGAGTTGGCATATTGTACTGGGTTTGAGAGGCTGGTATATTGTACTGGGTTTGAGAGGCTGGCATATTGTACTGGGTTTGAGATGTTGGCATATTGTACTGGGTTTGAGGTGGCATATTGTACAGGGTTTGAGAGGCTGGCATATTGTACTGGGTTTGAGATGGCATATTGTACTGGGTTTGAGGTGTTGGCATATTGTACAGGGTTTGAGAGGCTGGCATATTGTACTGGGTTTGAGAGGCTGGCATATTGTACTGGGTTTGAGAGTTGGCATATTGTACAGTGTTGAGAGGCTGGTATATTGTACAGGGTTTGAGAGGCTGGCATATTGTACTGGGTTTGAGAGTTGGCATATTGTACTGGGTTTGAGAGGCTGGTATATTGTACTGGGTTTGAGAGGCTGGCATATTGTACTGGGTTTGAGATGTTGGCATATTGTACAGGGTTTGAGAGGCTGGCATATTGTAGGGTTTGAGAGTGGCATATTGTACAGGGTTGGAGGTGTTGGCATATTGTACAGGGTTTGAGAGGCTGGCATATTGTACAGGGTTTGAGAGGCTGGCATATTGTACTGGGTTTGAGATGTGGTATATTGTACAGGGTTTGAGAGGTTGTATTGTACTGGTTTGATATTGTACTGGGTTTGATATATTGTACTGGGTTTGATATGTTGGCATATCATACAGGTCTTGAGAGTTTGGCATAGAGTAGTTGGTTTGGTACCATTTCTCTTTTTTAGGTTAGCTATATATAAACATAAAAGCACTTCATTAATTAAGTATTACATTTCTGATTTGTTAAAGGTTGTGTTTTTGTTAGTGTTTGATGTTTTAATTTGTTGTTTTGTAGAGCAATCACTGAATGTGATTAATATTTCAAACACGCCGGCCTGTTCGAGGGAAACATTTTGATTAAAGTAAACAAAAGAGCACTAGAAACTTGCTCTATCTCCATGTATTCATCAACTTCCATGAACATTTAAACTCGTTCACTAATTATAAAAGGTAACAAAGAGCTATTACTCTGTAATTAGTCAATATATATTTAAGGTTCTATTACACTGCATTTCCACTTATCATGCTTAACCAAAGTATGAAGTATTGTTAAAATACATTGAGGACTTTAGAGGTTATGCTGCAGAAAAGATAAAAAGAAACAGATTGTTATAACTCTGTAATAAGCTGGTAAAGAGTTATGTTTCTTGTACACTGCATTTCTTTTCATTGTGCTTTACTATTGTATAATGTTTTACTAAATTATTTCAAGTAGTTTGTTATGTTATGCTCAGACAAAGGGCAATAGCTCTGTAATTAGCTTAAATAGAGTAATGGTTTCTGTACACTACACTTTCTATCAGTACTCGTATGTTCTTTAATTATATGAAGTTTAATTTAAAACGATCCTGTTGTTTTCAAGGTATGAACGAGTCAAGAAAAATGCAACTTACTGAACGACAGACGAACCGACCCACAGACTCCAATATACTTCTTCAACTTCCGTTTGTCGGGGGTATAAATATTATTTTTAAAAAGGATTCGTGAATAAAATCAAACAGATAATAAACATGCAAAATGATTTCAGATTATACTAGATGTAGACATCAGCGGTTAGCAGGTTTGGGTCATTATATATTGTCCCGTTTTTGCTGCAAGCTATTTTTTATCCATTTTGTACTTGAAAAACAATTAAAATGTAATTATTTATGTATCATACCGACCTTTATCATGGACAGTCATCGAAATTATTAAATGGCTGTGATACATATGTCCAGTTTAAGTGTCTGCCATCCTAAATGTGAAACGGTTTTCCACTTAGTTGGTAATTACTAATTACTATCTGAAAACTCTTCCCGCATGTGAAATGTCTATGCGTGACTTGTTTACAGTTCAAAAATTTGTTGCACATATTACCGGAACAAGTCGGAATTAGGACTTGTCGTGCAACCGAGATTACCAAAAGTAAAACAGTGTATAGAAACTCTAATGTCATGACAAAAGTTGCAATATTTTCTATGTCAAATATATTTATTCAATAAAAATATACGAACGAAAAACAAAATATTTGTTCAATAATTTCAACATCCATTTTTTGGAGTTGATGGAACTATACAACATTTAGACTCAAATGAGCATATGGTACATGATGTCTAAAAATGTATACCTTAAAATGTTGAAACAATCAAGTATACTCTGTTGTCTAAAGGACATACTAAAGAAATGCCAACTGATCTTCCCCTTGGAAGATGACAATGAGAGGAAGTGCAGTGCACAAGAACCATAATCATATCATGCATATCTATTAATTGTTTCCTTTAGGGTAAACCGTAAACCTTTACCCCCCCCCCCACACCCCACGCCTTCAATCGTCCATGTTTACTTGATATGTTTATATCGGCGAAAAAACGTAATAGTTACACTGAAAAATGTACCATTTCAGTCTAAAAAGTGTTAAGAAAATCTGGGGTGGGGGAGGGGCTAGGGCACACAAACACCCATGCCACCATTTGCATTTATGTTATGAAAAGATTATGCACCCCTATGTAACAACTCCTCTAACGTCAATTCCTGCTGCCGCCCCTGTCCTGGTCTATATTGTTTTGTGTAGACGCGGTAATTATCGAACGAATCGTTTTACTCTTCCACTTGGTGTTGAAATTTCTTAGCGGGACAAGATGAAATTAGCCTTTATGCACTACATTACGGTTCGACGAGTTGCCAATTTTCGCGATACTTATCGACTCCAAAGCCAGTATTTATCTTTTTTCTTTTTTTGTATAGATTTGTCCGATATAGGGAGTTACAGATATTTGCAAACATAACTCTCATCATAGAACAACTATTGTATATATGTACATGTATACCCTTTATTTCCACTAATCTGTGATTAAACATATAACTTTATTGACATGTTAATTTAATTAATAGATTGCATTACACAATATTTTGTTTAACTGAACTTATGAATTTGTTGTATTTGCGTATTTTATATTTTTGGTTGTTTAGATTTGTAATTTGTAGTCATGGAATCACCTGAAAACACTATATTGTATATTTGTTTGTCCACATGGGCTATGGCCTTCTGGATATTCTTTAAATAAATATTGAATCTTTATCTTTTTCGTGAAAAATTACCAGCGCGAAATGTAAACATGAAACTTTAAATTTTGTGCTCGTTTGGCGGAACCTCGATATCGTAGAAAACCCTGTATGTAATAATTTTTATTTTCGGAAAATATCTTTACGAAATGCCACTTACCTGCAGGAGTGAACTGTCCAAAGGCCGCAGAAACCAGAACAAGCACACACACAAGCCGTAGCCACTCCATCTTTTGATCGCAGATTCCCAAACTAAAAACAACCGTTGAAAATTAAAGAGTCACCGTGCACGTTAGTAGTATATTATGACGAAAAGCCGCCTTCCTCAAGAGAAAACTAATGTTGTTGAATGTTCAAATGCCACGTCCTCTTCAGTGTGTAAGCTTTTGTCTTCTTGTTATATGTTTCATGCCAATGAAGTTGCGAAACGATAGGGTAAAAGGTAGTGTTTGTACTGACCCGTGACCATTGTTTTTAAAATTATTCGCTTAATGTATTTGCGAATGAAAATATCTTTAGAATCTTTCTAGCCTGTGTCAGGGTTTTTCACTAATAAAAACAATTATAAGAATTTCACATGGATGAAGCGGACACCGTGATATGAAACTGAAATTTAAACGTTCAGATAATGATATATTCAACTCCATCGTGGTAAAGAATATATGTGGCAGTTACAGACTTCTTTTCCCATCTATCATTTTCGACAGTGATCCATAGTTGCAGCTTACACATTAACATATACTTATCGAGTGAGTATTTAACATAAAGTGGTCAAGACAAAACTGGTCTCTTTTAACGTTTTACTCAACTGTTTTACCATACTTATAATAAAACTAAAAATAATAATTCTAATAAAACGCTTAAAGGGTTAAAGAAAGGTTATCAGTTTTATTAAAAACTAATACGTTTTAAAAGGCCATTATTTTTTGCCAACTGAAAATAGCAAAAACGTTTTTACAGTGGAAACGTTTGCTCACCACCTGTGCCATACATGCAAAGAACAAGTCACACTTTGGGAAAATAGCAAATCATGTCAAGTAAATACGAATACGAAAAGGGGAGAATCGTCACTGTTTGGCTCGAGGGGTTCAACCTTTAAATGGCTTAATAACACAGACTGAGAGAGTTGTTTATTGTCGTTAACATGTAAATTACAGTTTCTTGACAAAACGTGATATATCTAATAATAATTATGGTCACATGATACATGGCAAAATAAGAAGGAAAAGAGAAAAAAATATAGACAGATAAAACATAATATTGATTATTATTTTATACAAATGGTAAATGTCTAAATTAAATGTAAATGCTTAATATATGCACTACCAGGATAATAGGGATTTGGGAGGCTAATGTCATATATTACTATATAGACTAGATCTTATTATTGATTACAGAATTTCTTAAAAGAAATGCTTGGTTTATTAATTTACTTAGATTTCTTGTTTCGACAATATTTTGAGATTTCATTAATTCAACAAATTTGTACATACTTGGGTTTCTAATATAGATTGTTTTTTTATCAACTCCTTTCTGATGTTGTTATACACAGGGCATATTATGACAAAGTGGTATCCGTCTTCTATATCGTTAGACAAAATACAATCACGATCAGCCCAATTCTATTATGGCCATATCGTCTTGTTACAATTTGTAATTTATGTGACGACAATCTTAGCTTAGACAAAGCCATTCTTATTATTTTTTTGTAAAACATCCAGATAAAATTCAATTCCAAAGTATCCCTTAAGGTATTTATAGTACATAGGGTATTAACATTTTCAAACCAATCAATCAAACAAATCTTTATTTCCTCCTATACAGAAGATATGCAAATATGTTAACAACATTTTTTTTACATCATTAGCCCAATTATTACGGTTAGAAAGACTGCCTAATATATCATTGTATAGCTTATTTATAATAATATTGTCTGAGGAAATAGTCTTACACCAAAATTGTATATCACCAGGTAAAAACATGACAAAAACAACAACATAACTACAAAGTAAATATCAAAACTTGTGAGATTGTTTTGGAAGATTATATCGTTCATTTCGCTGTATAATCTGTTATCTGTAAATCATTAATTTATAAGGATGGTTGAAGCTGTTTGCTTTTTTGTTCCTACTAGCGTGTCATCCGTGACCTTAACACTTGTATAACTATAAACAACAACATAGATAACAGTCAACATTTTATCTAGTTTGTATACACTTTGTGAAGTTTGAATTAAATGGCGAAGAGCCATGGCACATATGAGAAGGCACGAACTAACGTGCACGAACCGCGAACAAAGCACTCGGTCACCTGCAAACTCAGAAATATAAATTCATATAGTGGGCGAAAAGTCCTGTTCTCACAACACTTTCTTGTCAATGAACTGATCGCGAGTCTTGCCCATCCTCGAAAAAATACCATTCTTACAATGTTTTTTAAGATACAACGCAATATCTAAATTACAACTGTAGTTAAGACTAGAGAAATGAAACCATATCCAATATTCAGAGCTGTGGGGCCACTCTAGATGTCATTCATCGCAGGTTTCGCGGCATTTTGGGTACAAAATTACTCCTTTTACGAATATCCATCAACCAATGGGGGTAAAATTCCCCCTTTGGATTCAAAATTCTGTTTAAGTCACACTTGGGGATGTGACGGGGTCAAGCCATAATGCAGCCATTATAGGGCGCGGGCAGACCTTTATAAACTCAACAACAACAACAACTGCTACGGCACTCCTCCTACGGAGCGGGAGGTCGTGGGTTCGATCCCGGGCCGCGTCATATCGAAAGACGTTAAAAGCTGGTACAAGTAGCTCCCTTGCCTGGCGCTCGGCATTGAAAGGGTGGTGCTTGGAAAAATGGTGTACTCAGTACTGGTTCAACCCAGGAAAGTTGTATCCCGTGTATCGGTGCTTTACATCGAGCACGTTAAAGAACCAAGAGGTCTCTTCGCAAAGAGCTATGGTATCGCAACCGGATCTCTTGTATCTCACTCTGTTTCTTCAAGTCTTCCAATGTCTGGATTTGACTGCGAATTGCTGTCACTTCTATCTTATGTCACTTATGGCATTTAAACACAATTTAAGTCGTGATGGCGTCACGGTGGGGTCAAGCCATAATGCAGCCAATGGGCGCGGGCAGACTTTGATAAACTCAAATAAACAAACTGCTACGACACTCAAAATTCTATGGAATGCAATTGCAAAAGTGTTGACAAATGATCGTAAAATGGTGAATTCTGTGAAGCTTTAAATCAAATCGAATCTACTGCTTTCATGCCATGTGAGCGTATTGTGTGCCATAGAAGGCACTCTCTTCTTGAAAATGTTTGGTTAAATTTAGACACGTTGCATGGCCAATTTGGCAGAAAAAAAAATGAAAATAACAAAAGAGCCATAACTCAATATTTAATGGATTTTTATTTTGAATAATTACGTTTGTATTGACATAACCTTGATAGTGATGTAAATATTTATGATAAAAATATGTTGTTATTGCAAACTTTGGTAGGAAAATCGTTTCAAGTAATTGTGGACGACGGACACCCATCGACCCTTGCGTGCGTCAGCTAATAAATGTCTATTGATAATGTCCGTCAGAAGTTAGTAATGTAAACCAGAACTTTTTAACAATGAAAATCCCTAATTAACACTAAGACTAGTTAAAATCATTGCAATATATCTTCGTTCAAATAGTAATGGTGTCCTTTCGATTCTTTTTGTGCTTATTTAAGTGTACCGTGAGGTACAAAAAAACTATCATTTCCTCCGATTTCAACATACGCTCAATACACGCTAAGCTTTCATTACTGAGCAACTCACCACTTTCTTCTCAGTCTTATTTCATATTCATGACTTCTTCAGTCTTTCTAGTAATGCCATCAGGAAGTTGGTTTTGTGTATCGTTGTACGAGGGGAGTTCAATGAATTACGTTTGTGACATTCGTATGTTTAAAACGTTCTCGTCAACCCTTCAAAGTATTCCCCCTGCACCAACACACACTTATAACAGGTAAGCACTTACAAACTCATGCTATCCACGGCTTTTTAATGCTGCAAAGTAGACTCCCCTTGCTTTTTAAAACATAATTTAAACAATAAAACGTGCAACCAGCATTACCTGGCGACTATGACAGGTCTAACACATACAGCGTTACAATATATTTTATTAATATACAGTGTACATATTAGTAGATTAATATAATATATTTTAAATACAACCGCAATGATAATCTTAACGTCTATAATAGCAAAATTCATAATTATACACTACAGAAGAGATATTTTAAAGCTCGCGGATCATACTTTCCATGTTGGGTTTTCCGAACGGTTGGTGAACCGCCGACATTTTGGAGGATACCAAACACGTATGTATACACGCAATTATAACATGAGGTCATCTTGCACCTACCCTTGTGATAACATATCTAATTTTCTCGATTACTTAAATTAAATTTCTTACCTGTGGTCTTGTTCTTCACGAAAAACGCGTTATTCGAACACTAACCAACGTTACTTCCACCAATCTCCTCGTAACGATTAGACACGGGGATTGTTTAAGCAATGGAAATAGGGAAAAGTCACAGGGCTTAGGGAGGAGGATAAGGTGGGTGTTCAACCTGAAATACATGTCTTGTTCTAAGAAAGATTGTACAATTTTGCTTTAGTGGGCTGAAGCATTGTCGTGAATAAGCTGTTTGCTGTCCAAACCTTTACTTGAATTATAATTGTGGTACAATTTCTTTGACAGATGTTTGTACTTTATTTTTGTACAACTTGATTTGGCATATTTAACCTTTCTTGGCACTTCTTGTCCTATTTGCAATGACCTGCTTTGCCTGACCTTTTACTAAGCCAATGATTGTTATTTATGCGTCACATGGGCTCAAAATAATAACCCAAGTTCCATAGTCAAAAAGCAACTCAGAAAATTTGCCTGGGTTACATTTTCTATTATTTCGATTTAGTTTTAGCTCCATCGGAACGCTTGTCCTATTGGTTTCGTGTCAACAATTCGGGGATACATACAGAACAAATTTTCCTAAATTTCAAACAGTCAGTCAGTCAAGATATGATAGACGATCCCTTTTGAAAGGCCTAGTTTATATATTCTCTTTGAAACAGTGAAAAGGCATGTAAGGTAGTAAGCACGGTTAATATCTTCAAGGCTATATAGACCCCATTAAAAATAACCTCGTTCATTGTTCCTTAACATGCAAAAGAAATAGATAAGAAATGTGATTTATAAACAACAGCTGTTGGTGGAGAGACTTTATCGCTGAAGCATCCGTGAACCTTATATTGCACCGAAGTCCATTTATTTAATACCTTCGTTTTATTTACGTTCTTGACAATAGTCATTTCTGGAAATCAGTTTGTGATCCGGTCAAAAAATGCTACCACTACTCTTAGTGTTACTCTGGAACTTGTAAGAGCAAATACGGACAAGTTTAGACAATACCTAAACGGCCCTTTTGCGAGTTGCAAAAAACAAAAATGTCTGTGGATGTGTTTGTTTCGTTTTCAATTTTAACATCATTAAAATTATACGACATGGCCGCGCATCAAAAAATGCAGTGATCATCACTACTGGCTTAAATCGGTTTAAATCGTCTGTGTTATCATGTTTTAAAGCCCTATATAAGCGCCATGGCAACCGTTCCTTTCTGTCTCGAACACGTCCTATGTCCCCGTTTAAGTATAAGGAATGTTTGGCATGATAATTACCAGCTGTGCATATCCTGCTAATTGCACTGGAGTCACAGTAGGGGCCAATTTCCTGTGTATTCGTTTATTGGCTTAGGGCCATTTAGGGTCACTTTCTATCTTAAAATATCCCAAACTGCACAGCAGGTTACTCAGATCGGAGAATCTGATAAGACAAACAGGTAATAAGATTAAGATCAATTAACAGTGGTTGTGTACAAATACACGTTTTGTTTGTTTGTTTGTTGTTGTTTTTTGTTGTTGTTGTTTGTTTTTTGTTGTTTTTTTTGTTTTTTTTTTTGGGGGGGGGGGGGTCATTAATAGAAGGCTTAAACTAGACCTCTAAGCCATATTTTACACCTGAATAAAGTAACATTGGATTGTGCACGTTCATGTATTGCGTACGATAAAGGAGTACATAAATGGTCTCGATAAATATTATGTTACCTTCTTGTCTTCTAGTGGGCTTTTACCACGTTCCAGTGACAGCTTATGTTTTAATCAATAAAGTCTTCAGGTTTGTCTGGTATATGCTGCGTTTCGATAATAACATAGGTATTAGACGATTATGTTTCATAATTACTAGGTCATTTTACACTCTATTATGGGTAATTACAAATATGGACATTTACTGGAAGCAAATTATTGCAGCTTATTATCTCTTAGTCAGGCGTCTAATTACAATACAGTAGTTATACTGGGTAAAAAAGAATCCTTCCAGCGACTTAATGCATGCTGTGACAGATATATATTTTATTGAAATATTTCCAATTGTATTGTTATCCTCAGAAATATATTAGTATGATTTATATGCAGCAAATTCCGGTTACTTTCTAAGATCCTTATGAAGAGGAAAATAGCAATTTTTTATTGACTAGCTGTCCTAGCTTTATAAGGCGTTGTAGCTTTTGCGACCACAATAGGTGTGTCTCCCGCTGCCATATATGCTCCTGTGTTTGCACGTTTTTGGAGGAGCTGTCCTGGAATGTAGTGCTGTGGGAGCAAAAAATTAGTACCTGCGCGACTCCGGTGAGCAGACAGTCGACCCCGAGAGGTTCAATTCCGATACCACACGTATGCACCAGTACGTTAATAGGAATTTCTAAAACATGACTTTCTATAGGGTATGACAGCAATTTTAAAAACAGCCAAAATACGTTTCGTATGAGGCTAGTTCGCTGCGAAATTAACTATGTGCAGTGTAGCATCTATTAACAATAATAATGATAATCGTCTGTGGCGGTTATGACCATCGTTAAATGTAGAAAATAACAGAATCGCCCAGTCTTTGGAAGCAGTGTCATCTGGAACAACAATGGACATACATATTATTTTTTACAGTAAGTTTTTATGAAATATTAAAAACCCGCAAAATTAATTAATCAAAATTTATATTGATAAGAAATAAGGATGACGTTTTAGGGCAGTATGAGATGTACCTGATTCCATCGTTCGCATCCGTTGTCAGCATCAGCATTTTAAAACGGAAATCATATTCAGGTGTACTCAAAAAGCATACATGAAAACGGATTTTGTGTAGAAATAAAATCTGATTACTATACACACATCAAATTTCAATAGTGGCAATTGTTTTTCAAATTTACAAATATTTGATGGGCTTTCATAAAATAAGCTTTATTAGTTGAATATTTCATTTCTATGTAGAAAAAAAAATCAAATTGAACATAGATTTCAATGATTTGTTCTCCGCACGTTTAGCTTTCCGAAATGTTTTTATGTAATCTAGTGTATTACTTGTTCATGATATGTACTTTTTGCCACTTTGTTCAAGCCAAATAATGTATCCGCATTCTCTAAAATCGCTCATTTTTCGCGGATCGAACTCGCGTGCAGACGCGGTTATATGGACTCAACAGTATTTAAGGGATTCGATTTTAATGTACGCGGACAGTTGCATAAATATATTTAACTAACTAATAATAATAATAATAATAATAATAATAATAGTAATAATAATAATAATAATAATAATAATAATAATAATAATAATGATAATAGTAATATAATATGAATACAAAGGAATACAAAGAAATCTGAGGGACAGGGGATGGTGACCGGGCATTATTTTACTATTTATTTATCAGGAAACATTAACTTCAATATTAATAGATGCTGGAGATGTATTGACGGAAATATAAATACGTGTAAATAAAACCACCCACCTGTTTCTGTCAGTATTTGCGACCCTCGCTGCTTTGTGTCACGGGGACCAGGAGCCCATGGTGCGAGAAACGCGTGTGGTGAATGGACGTACGATCCGGCGCTCTGAGTGGCCCTTTCTGGTGTCCCTGCACTACCTGAAACCGTTCCCGTTCACTCGGAACACCCATATGAAACATTTGTGTGGCGGGACGCTTATTCACCCCGAATGGGTCCTAACGGCTGGACATTGCGTCGGGTAATTATATTATATACGAGTCAGCAATCACTACTCTACCCTTATGGACATTTATATCAGTTCACTATGCGGTTATTGTGTACATGTAAATTGTCGTATAGAAGCGAATTGTTAATGGAAGTTTGTTGAAAGACTGCCTGCCATAGCATTATAAGGGTTTGCAGCTTTTGCTAACACAGTAGGTGTGTCTCCGGCTGTCATATATGCTCCTGTGTGTGCAGGTTTTTTGAGGAGCTGTCCGACGTTGGCAATTGGAAAGTAGTGCTTGGTGAACACAATCAGTACCTGAAAGACCCCGGGGAGCAGACAGTCGACCCTGAGAAGTTCGTCGTCCACCCGGACTTCCAACCTCACGACACACGTATGTACAGATACAATATGAATGCCGGAGCGCAAGAGCCGCGCTCCGTGCGTTCGCCGTACACTGCAGGGTCGTACATGGGCTTGCAATAGCTGCTTAGAATCGCGTGGAAATTATGTTCAATATAAAAAGGCCTTTGTTTATACTATTATTACTATATATGTAACTAAATCAAGGTATAAATCCGAATTAGTTTGTTATCAATCCTTATAAAATAACGTTTTTTAGTCTTCGTCTTAAGTACTGATGCTTAGCGCTGGTTGTAGTATACAAACTAATGTGCGATCAGAAAATGGTTACGGTTTACAAGATGAACAACTGGTTTCAGACACCCTGCTCAACGACATAGCACTGATTAAGCTGTCACGTGCGGCGAACGTTAGTACGACATACGTACGCGAGATTCCGGTGACCTCACAGAAGGTTGAAGAGCTCACCAAGTGCCAGATAGGTGGCTGGGGGCAGGTCTCCAACGGTACGAACAAAGTAGTTATTGTGCATTAAAGACTGATTTGAATATGTCGCCGAGGCCCCTTGACCACAACTTCGAGGTCCATGATTGGCTGCTCGTTGGTGTTCGATAATCGCACGGAGACGTATACTGTTTCCATAATGACGTTTTAGACGTTAATAACATTCATTAACATCTGAATATGTAAATAGGTTATTGTTATAGAGGATGTGCTTCTTTAAGTTGTTCAAATAGTAGCCTCAAAATCAGAAGACAGACATTTATTTTCATTGCGTTGTCATTTATTTGGACATATTTAGGACCAACACCAACAATCAGCCTTGGATAAGGCTTCATGCTATATAATACAAGTGAATGTTCTATGATTGTATCGCCAGAGCCGTACGGTTACGGGATGTACATCCCGTTGAAGACAACACTGTTCGTCCTCAACAACGCCACTTGCAGCCTTATATATGGCGAAGTAGAATACGAGGAGGGTGGCATCCGGATGGTCGTAGATGACAGCGTCATCTGCGCCGGCATTCCCGACGCCGCGCGGACCGGTGTCTACCTTGACGAAGACGGATATAACGATGCATGCAACGTATGTGTGTCGTTGGCTCCTTATTGGTTTTCAGAATGTTTTAATCACGGTATCCGTTTTATTTGTTTTATCGGCGTCAATTATTATATGAGTTTAATAATTAGAAAGGCTAACTTTTTTAAACTTTTGTTTAACTAAAATCTCGATATTTTAACACGAATATCGCTCATTGTAAGTCTTGAATTGTTTGCAGGGTGACTCTGGATCACCGCTAATTTGCCCGACTGGACCGGAAGGCAGCTTCGAGGTGGCGGGCGTGGTCTCCGCCGGGAAGGGGTGTGGCACGGGGAAATTTCCTGGTCTCTACACCAAGGTTTCTCACTTCTATGAGTGGATCAACCAAGTCATCAATAATGAATAATTCAAATGTACATGTCAGACTGTGTGTCTACCTCGTTATCTCATATATACAACTATGGGTGCACATGGAAACGTATTAAGGCAAACATTACATCTTGCATTTCGACCTGTACATCTTGCATTCTAACTTGTACATCTTGCATTCTGACTTGTACATCTTGCATTCTAACTTGTACATCTTGCATTCTGACTTGAACATCTTGCTTTATTGCCTTAATTCCTTTGGGGCATGTGTATTGCTAGCTTCGTTAAAGTTCTTTCGTGTAACTTGGCTGGTCCTTAATTGACATTCAACTTTTGCCTAATAATACGCTTTCGTTTCTCAATTTATTCATTAATCTCAGATATAATCGTGGTAAATATTCTTAATTTAGCTAGCGTTTAACTCTTGTCAGTTTCATATCTACTTCCTTTCCTGGCTTAGTTTTCGACAAAAGTCAACAAGCCGAATTTAGTAGCAAGCATGATGCAATACATAATACGAGTGTTCCATATAAAACTCCATTTGGCATTGCGCTTATAATGGCGGTAGTTTTCGTATTTTTTAAAAGAATAGATTTTAGATACGGGACGTTTCAGGTCAAGAGTTTCCGTCCAGCTCCGTATTATTTTACGAACTTGCTCCCTCTAGTGTCAAAAAACGGAGCTGTTTTATATTCTGCTTCGTGACATGTTACAAAATGCTTGCTTACATGTGCTTTCAGGAGAATGTGAAGTTTCTGAAAGATTTGTAACACATTATCACACCACCGGTGTTAACTTTGAAAATAAACTGAATGGAATGTAGCCTCAAGTAAGATGACAAATATAACTTATAATCCTACAGTTGCTCAGATGACGAATTAAGGATGCAAGCTCACAAAGCAAGATGCAAGTCATAATATCAGAAATCAAGAAAGTAAATGTCAGAAAGCAAAATGTACATGTCAGAACACTAGATGTAATGTACGTTTAAATACCCATCCATAAGAAAACAGACGAGTGTGTCTTGGGAATTATTTTAAGTACAATAAGTCAGGCTTTTTTTCATTTATTACTTTTAATCATACAGGTGGATTAAGTGTTTTGACTAAAAAAAACTAAACAGCTGAACATTAACAGAATCTTGGTTGATTTTGTTTTGAAATCGCAAATAAATGAATTCATGTAAATCGTATAATAAACAAAATATTAACTACTTTTAACATATCAATACATTTGCAGTTGTGTGTTACTAAACATGGGCTCGTATACGACTTTTCTAGTCTATTTGTTGATACAAAAATGAAAAAACAAATCCGAAGACCTGGAATATCAGGCTTTTTGTCCAAATCATTGACCTCTGACAAAGGTTCACAATGATAAATGAAGACTGTATTCGTAGTACAATCAAACGCATCAAAGTGTGCTTCATGTATATCTGATCCCAGCTGCTTTAAGCCTACGTTAAGCAGTCTGTTAAATTCCTTTGAGCAACCGGGTTCTGATTAACGATTTTCCTGACCATCCAGAGGGCGACCACGATCCAGAGCCACATTGTGATGGCACACAGAACGGACACGAGGGCTAGGGACCAGCGGGGGAAGCAGGCGACAGGAACGTCCACGCCGCTCTCATTGTCCAATGACCTTTTTCTGGAAGTAAACTGAACTTGCTTCTCTGAAAGTTCAAACAAAGCAAAATTTCGAGAAAAATATCATTTCCATATGTCCCTTGAAATCATGGTGCGTGCACTTACGAACGTCATAATATGTTAAATAATACAGAACAGTAAATTCTGATTATCCATCTCTAATGAAATTTAGATTTTTTCATGTCGTTCGTTTTCGTTTTGATGTTCAGGGCATATTTACTGATAACTAACCGTTCTGTTTGATCATGAGAAGTGTCTGTATCTTCACCTTCTCCGTCGATGGAGCTTTGTCTCGTTTTCGTCGACCCGCCACACAGGAAAGCTTGTGGAAGAAAGTTCGGTAGCAGTTAAAGCGCAGGATATATCATTTGTATACAAATGAGCATCATGACATGTGGTGTCGCTTGAGGTATGAACTAATCTACACGGAAGTAGGGGTTAGATATGTATTCTACGAAGTTTTGCGAAGAATACCATTAGACATGTTACTGACGAATGTCCCCGAAATGCCATCAAGGTCAATGGATTTTGCAATATGTAACCTGTCTACATCCAAGAAGAGCAAATATGTTAACCATATGCATACATGGTTAACCTTGATTGCAGAGGAGTGATGAAGTTACGTATCGCTACAGGATGTTTATTTATGCATATAAAAACTTTAATTTATCAGGTTTATTTGGAGATAACGCATCAAAAACACGATTTGAAATAGAAAATAATTTTAGGCCGATTAGGGCCTGTAAAAGGACAGTTTTTCTCCTTTTTGCTAATACTCGCTAAAGATTGTGCATTATCATGGTTTGGGACACATAAAAATCAATTTAAATGGAAAACAAGACTATGCTGCAAGGCTGCCAGACTGCTTACATCACACCACTAGGCCACAAGGCCGCTGGTCTGCTAGATCTTCTTTTTTGAGAAAAAAAGCTGATGATCACTAGAGGATGTTTATTTGTGCATACGAAATTTTTTTTTTTATTTGTTTTCAATAAGACACATAAATCAATACAGTATATGGTCGCTAGGCTGGCTGGCCGTTAAGTAGCCATCGCTAGGCCCCCAGGCCGCCAGTCCGCTGAGCTGCTAGATCGACAGATAATAGCCAGAGAATAGTTTGTAGTGCATAAACACTCCATTTTTTTATAGCTTTACAATTAAACACATAAAAAATGTGTTGAAATAGAAAACACGTTCAATATTGATCATTGAGGTATTTTTGTGGGTTTTGCGCGCGACACATAGCTTTTGTGTTTCAATGTTAAGCACGCCATGTCCATTTACAGAAAGATTGCAATGTTATTGAGCACCATACCTCGGCCTAGATTTAAATCCAGCCAGATCTCATATTTCACAGCGCAGTTTATTTCCTTTTGTCCGCCTTCTAGCCTGAGCAGTTTTATTTCTATTTTTTACCAAGCTTTGAAACACTGTGTATCGACAGCCGCATCTCACTACATTCTCTGGAGTTATGGTTCTTAGATTACCAAAAACTGACCAAAGTAACCTTTGCCTCTTTCTACCTTGCGCATTTCTTAGACAATCTTTACAAACATGTAGAACAATGTAATGTGTTTATGGGCATTATATTAGAAACAACCCCGTTCGGCCTGATATATATATATATATATATATATATATATATATATATATATATATATATATATATATATATATATATATAGAGAGAGAGAGAGAGAGAGAGAGAGAGAGAGAGAGAGAGAGAGAGAGAGAGAGAGAGAGATCAGGACAAAATACCAGTCACCTACCGGTGAGCACCCGCCAACACAGAGGTTGATGTCAAGCGCGTACGCGAGGTCTGTGTCCGCCATGCCCGGGAGGGAGGGATTGGTCGAGGTGTCCTTAGGGATAAACACCGTGTGCGGAAGTTTGATTTTGTCCTTTGCGGCGGAAGGCGGGTCGGCAAATAGGTCAGGGTAGTTCGAACATCTGCAAACAAAATATTTTATACTCCTACATGCCATTACCTTAGATGTATTTCAACTTTAAAAGCTTACAACTATGAATTAATAAAAAAATATTTTAATCATTTTGGAGTTGAAAGCTTATAAATGTGTTAAATAGAAGCATTTATAGGAACAATTCCAAACGAAAATAAATCACTTACCCGTTTTCAACTACGGCCACCGTGAAGTCTGCGTTCGAAATGTACACGTTTGCTACTTGAAAGTACAGATTATCAAATGTGCCTGAAACCCAGATAAAACAATTATAAGCTCGATATTCAAACATGACAGTAAAAGTAGTTTATAAAAGTGATATTCTATTTAAGGTGTAGAACATTTGGCCGCATTTCCTTAAAAACCGTCCGCACGAGGCTTGCACAAATGCAGATTCTATTCCTTAACAGGCTACATTAACGAAAGCATCGTGGTGTACGAGAGTGTTTTTAGGCAAATTAGCTTTAAAAACAGGGTTTTCCCTCGATCAGTTTTTCGCAATTTTCTGTAAAGTCGAAGTTTTCGGCATCCTGTCAACACAGCGATTCGACTGCCGATGGTATGCATCTGTCAAATATCGCTCATTAGGCGGTCGGTTAGGGACGAGGAAAGGGGTGCGGATACGGTACGGACGCATGAAGAAAAGCTGGGGTGCGGATACGGTACGGACGCATGAAGATAAGCTGGGGTGCGGATACGGTACGGACGCATGAAGAAAAGCTGGGGTGCGGATACGGTACGGACGCATAAAGAAAAGCTGGGGTGCGGATACGGTACGGACGCATGAAGAAAAGCTGGGGTGCGGATACGGTACGGACGCATGAAGAAAAGCTGGGGTGCGGATACGGTACGGACGCATGAAGAAAAGCTGGGGTGCGGATACGGTACGGACGCATGAAGAAAAGCTGGGGTGCGGATACGGTACGGACGCATGAAGAAAAGCTGGGGTGCGGATGCGGTACGGACGCATGGAAAATTCTAACTTGATTTTCTGAGTGGTGTAATGTTTTACGGGAACGGGTGCATATACGGATGCTGATGAGCGTTTGTAAAAGCTGAGTTTGACCGAGATTGCAATAAAACAATCACCTAATAAATGATAATATGACTTCAGCAAGTTAAGAAACCGACCCTCAACTATGTGAATTGTGGATGCCTGTAGACACCATGCCATATTAATTCGAATCATTTGTAGAAGAGAACAAAAACAAAAAAATAACATATTTTGTCATTTATTTTGCATAGCAAGCAGATACCTTTCAAATGATTTCAAAAGTATATGGGGTCACAAAGCATCCAAAAATGTATCAGTTTAACGAGTATAGACATGTCCAGGTCTACAGACATCAACACAACTGTTGCGCTTGGCTTTAAAACATTAGTAAACAGGTAAACTGGTGGTAAAGTACATGTCTCACGGGCAAGGGCAGGGTTTTAACTAAACCATTTTAATAATTTAGCTTGTAAAAGTCAATTTACAAACAAAAATGAATCGAGGAGTTCCTTTTATTGTTAGTCAAGTGTATCTGTTTCAAAGCATTTTAAGAACTTCTTAGTAATATCTGAGAATTTCTTGTTTAATTTCGCGGTGGTTATGTACTGAGTATAGATATTTTAACGCAGCTACTTTATTGAGTATAGCATTTCTATGTACTTGGGATAGTTGTGGCATTGGCATGCATTCTAGTACTATTTTAATCACAGTGTTGATATTTGGCATTCTTAGTTAAAGATTATAGGTTAAAGAACGTATTTGTACCACAGTGTTTTGTGATTACTGTGTTCTAATGAGCAGAAAGGAATATAGTGACACAATCATCACGCTGAAGATGTGGAATTGATGCATATACATGTGCTCTACGTCTGAAATAGGAGTATGGCTTCACTTTACTGACTATGTCTACAGTTTTCGCCACAATTTGCCCTGATCGGATACTATTTTCTAGTATAAGGCTTTGCCCAGTCAACAAAAACACTGTACCGGTCCATGTAATATGAACAATTCAAGGTTGTACCTTAATAAGAAGCAACTTTTCACAGACAATATTAGGCATATAACTAACTTTTCAAAAATATTATAATTCGCACATTTCAGAAATTTATGTTATTGTTCATTTCAACTTAAAATCAGAGATATATTGAACAAGTGTGTAAATTTTGAGCAAACTATTGGGATATTGCGTTGTTTACGTCTCGCTAGGGCTACTATATCCGGTGTACGGTGATCCACCGTGTGCATATTTCTCTTCTATTTTTATCGCGCCGATTTGAAGCTATGCATCAGTTTGTTTCTTGTAACCTTATTGTATCTCAAAAGTATGTTGAGAATACATGGGGCAAAATTAGTGTAACAGACGTTAGTGTAGTTCTAAATCCAACAAAGTTACTGAACTTCTCAAAGTAAATAAAAATTACATAAACGATTTGTGTATATGTTCGGGTATTTGACTATTTACGTGTCCAGTCAAGAAACGTGATCGTTTTACTTACTCGCTTCTGAGTTTGGGATGTTGATGTCGATCCGGACATTGTCACCAACGCTTGCGGATTTGATGATATTGTTGTTGCTGTCCCGAAACCTTTTCCGGAAGTTTGGTACCAGTATAGCCACATCCTCCTCATCGTAGTCCTCCCCCCTGAGAAAATGGCACCATGAAGTTTGTTGTGTAACCAGTATTTTTGCAAAAATGATAGCTTTCAACTAACCAATCTCTTAGGTTATACTAATTTCTTTAAAGTTTGATCGGGCGAAAGCTTACAGAATCACACTGAATAGAAACCAGTACTGCAGTCATATTGTTCTGAAAATATATATTTTCGCCAAAACTAGTGTCCACATACAAATACCCGGCCGTGCTTTATACGACAGGGAGAGTCTTCAGCAAAATACGGATTTAAAAAACGTGAATTTAAACTGTGCGTTTTCAGTATGTTTATATCATTATAAAGCTAACTGTTTTGTTTTTATAATCCCGTTGGTATATATGTATAGACAATAGATCTGACTCCAGATTTAGTGTTTTAGTGCCAAAACAAATTTGTTTTAACCTATGAATGAATATTTAACTAAAAGACATTCCAGATAAAGTGATGTTTAGATGTGTAGACATAGTGTTTAAGTATAGCTTGTTAAATGTGTAAAAGTATCATCAGAGCAATTTAACGAAGTACATGTATTGTCATTCAGGAGACTGTTTCTGGCGAACTTACGAAGAACGCAACGATTGCGTATAAGTATATTAAGTTGTATTCATAGTTAACACACAAATAAAAGAAAGTCTGTATACTTGGTGTTGGTATTATACATAAAGATCGAGGATCCATAGGATTTCAGGCTTTAAAGAGACTTTAAATATAGTTTCATAGTTGATCTTTTAATGGCTTCTGAAATATTCAATACAGATGTATAATTTCGGACTTGAAATGGGTGATTGTTCCGCGGTAACTCACGCGACAGAGAAGTCCATGAGCTGCGTCTGAGTGCCGTTGTGCACCATGCACGTCACCCGGATGACGAGGTCGCTAGGCAGGAGGGGGCCGTCATTCTCCAGCACCACCAGATGGAACACTGCGCCCTGAAAAAAAAACACATGGAGTACATCCGTTTTGTAGCTAATGATTAATATAAAAATGTATGGATATGACAAATCAACCTTTCTAACTGACACTGCCACCTACGACCGAGAGAAGTCAAGAAAGTAAGTTTTTATACTAATTGAAATGGACATTCGAGAAATATCAAGGAGTTTTATCAATTTGGTTTGAATATTATGAAGATATATAATTGTCTTTGATTGTCTTGAAGGTACTGGTTTTTGTAAAATGCACTTTTTGCATGACGAAATAAGGTGTTGCAAATCAGGAGTGAGCAAAAGCTGAAACCCTTCAGCAAATGTTGATATTCGCCAAGAATAAATCATCGCTGAAGAAGTTCGGGGAAGGGGGGGGGGGGGGGGGCGGTTTCTGCAATTGTGTTATCATAGAGTAAAATAATGATAAAATAAGTGTTTCGGATGCATTCATGGGAAAACTAATCCTTGGTACAAACACATGAGCGAGTACCATTAAGAGTTGACCGTTTTCTTATGGAGTTACACCATGAACTCGAAATCTTAGATCTTTCTCTTTACAACCGAAAATAATATAAATTGGTTTTGGTCGTCTAGTGATTGCAACACGACAAAAACAAAGATGCATAAGTATAGCGCACCACAGTCGTAGAACTACGATACCACCTAACAAATACAATGTACATACGATGTCCGGGGCGCCGGCGCTGGTTAGGGTGCACGTGGAATCGTCGAAGATGTACGTGCCGGTCCGGGTGGTGGCCTGGGGCTCACAAAGACCTGAGATGTACACGATACCCGTCCGCGAACCCCCGGACTCTAGCGTCACCGTGTACGAGGGGCCCACGGCGCACGTAACCGATACTGAAATGTTATTGTTGTTGTTGGTGTTGTTCGTGGATTTTTTTGGCTATTTATTATCTAATAAAAATGCACTAATGTTGACTTTGGATTAGAGCTATCAATATAAGTCACTTACCAGAGGGGTTGAACTGTGCATTCGAGAGGGAGAATACCCGTGTCAGCAACAACACCAACAAAACAGGCACCATCACGCCGCTTCATCTGTGAAGGCAATTATTGTATATTACAATTGTTTCTATATATATCCTGGTTACATTAACAACAATAATATCAATTTAATCAATTAGTAAAAGAAAACGACACATACATTAAAATACAGATACTCAATTTAAAATCCTACGTTCTAACAACACATATCCAACAACAGTTTTGTTTTTTTAATATTTACATCTCCGAACGCGAAGCGGTTTATTCAGGGTGACCCACCCTTAATTGCTCGCCAAACACTAAATATGCTAATTAGATGATAATATTCTGAAAATGCCGTGACCCGAAAGAAAAATACTTTCAATAAGTACATTCATACGAATCCAATTATAGCAATCAAACAATGAAAATATTGCTTACCGCCATTCAAAAATTCTCCTCAAGAGTCGCGTGGAAGGGCCTATTTAATTTATGCGGAATGTACATTATATTTTATTGTAATGACTTGGTAGCGACGACTACATTATTCGGTGGCAACACACCAGAATTAGAATTAAGAGTGCAATTGTGGATAGTTGTGTTTAATGCTATATATAGCATTTGCCCGACCGCAATGCCCCACTCAGGTCTGTGTTTTCCTAACCCTAGAAATCAGACGAAAATGTTTGGAATAAGCCTTGAATATTAAGAACTGGAAATTACCCCTCATTAAATTAGAGGAATGCAACATATGATTTAGGTAGATATACATGTATATAAACGTTAAAATAATGTATTGCTGAATAACACCGAAACGTTGTTACAAAAAAACGACCCTCTTTTTTAAACCCCAAAATTTGTAAAACAAAACTTGTATTAATTTTGAAATTCAACAAAAAAAAAACAAAGACGTTTATAGAAAAATGTCCAATCTCAATGGGATCTCTGTTGTTCTTCTTTTCTCCATGTTTGTACCTTTTTTAATGTAGTAGTATTATTTTATGTTTCTTTGCTATGTACTAAAATCCAAAGTAAATGAAATGCAAAACTATGACAGGCAACAAATAGGTTGGACATGATCATAGTCGCAATCAGTATATATATATTTCTATTTTTGACCATTATTTTTTTAGATATTTAAATTCAATTTATAGTAAATTGAGTTGTCTTTTTCCCTAAAAATAGGTCTAAATAAACTTGTACATTTTTATGAACATGCTTCGGAAAAAAATAAACACAAAATATCGTCAATATTATACACTCATGTACTTGTACCGTTTAATGTAACTGTACATACTCGACATCTACTGTTCGTGGGTAGAGTGTGTACGGTTACATGAAACGGGTAGACATCGTTATATACCGAAGGCAGATAGAATTTGTACTTACTGCAACATGAATGTCATTGAAAACGAATATCATTTTCTTTTGGTTTATCCATATTATAATAATGTAAGGAAAGAATACTTTAAACCTTATCAAGTTTTGCCAATGGCCTACAAAACAAAAGTTTATAACTTTGATGTCATCAGATTCAAGAAAAACTTTACGAAACATTAGTAAATTTATGTACTTTGCATTTATATTACGATCACAAAATTAACATGATGTGATAACTAAAACCATTGATACAATATGTTTGGTATTATGCATCATCCCTCTATTGACCATGCCATTGCTTTTTACGACAAAGTGATATCATTTATGTTGGCTATGAATGTTGTAACTGTTTAATGCTGAATAAATGTTGTTATGTTATGTTACATTAAACGATTAGAACATTTGGATGGTTAAAGTATTCCACTAAAGGTCACTTTTGTTTCAAACGAATACTAAAAATGCATAATTAAAAGATGCATCATTCAGAGACTAGTTCGGCTTTTCTTATTTGTCTAAACTTTCCCGCAGTAGTGACGAACACATTTTGTGATTTTATGCGGTTAATTTAATAATTTATCTAAGTAAAGTCAATAAATATACAGAATACATCGTATTACACTACTAGTGAATAGCAACGTGTAACTGATAAGCCCCGCCTTGTCTTGACGTTGATTGGTCAGACGGTTATAGAACGGCTGGTTTGACTGGCAGGCCGGGTCATATCAATTAGCCTGTCATTCATCGAGCCGTTGGCAATAATGTTAAAATTTAGTGTGCATTCGATTTGTCTTTGAACACGCTAGTTGTTCACAGGTTTACATGTCTCGGTTAAACAAGACTTAATTGTCCTTCACACTATTTGCACCAACCGTGTTCCAGGCCGAATCGACCCAGGTTCTCCACTATATTTTGTGACCTGGCTACCTGCTGGGCTTAGTCCCGGGACGATATTTCAGTTGTTTGGAGCAGGGATAAATAGCTATTGAGAATGGCATTGAAAGGCCAATATCAGGAGCAACGCAGTTGGTGTCGCTAAACAATTTTACAGGGAAACTGCTCTCGAACCCCTTAAAATCTAGACGCGAAAAACACAAACTTTGTCTACTCTTTAAAATGCACCATTCACTTGCACCTTCTTATTTAAACGACATGTTGCCATCATTTGTTGGTGATGTACGGCCATACAGATTAAGAAACGTTCGCAATATAGGCAATATTTTAGTGTAACTCTCAACAATTCGCCTCATCCTTTCATCCTTCAACCATAACGTTATTGAACTCTCTGTCAGATTCAACTACCGAATCACAATCGCTTTGTTCTTTTAAGCATGCACTCAATAAAAATAACCCGGTCGTTTCAGACCAATTTTATGTTGGAACCAGAGACATATCCATTCAACACGTACGACTTCGCATGCACTGTACGTAGTTTTTTTACATGAACAAGGGTTCCCGCTGGCGATCGCCATTGTCGCCATTTGCGACAAAATCGCAAAAGTGGCGACAACTTTTCAAATTTGGCGAATTTATGGCGACAACGATTTTTTTCTAAAATATTTTCTTAAAATGACGTAAGTGGTGACCATGCGGCCTGCATGATAATCGATTCTGTCACTGTCATAAATCAAGCGCATCTGCTGGTGCGACAACAAAAATTAATCCGATAATTAGGGCAAGCAGTCACGGCCCAGTCAACACCTCGCTAATTATTGCAGAATTTTATTGCTTTCACGGATAAACAATGACATCCTTTAACTGTTATGTCTCTTCTTAGCAAACAATTTTAATATTTAGCTCAACAGCCTTGTTGTTGCGTAATTATCGTGTTAGTTTTAAATATGCAAATCGTAGAATTTTATGTTGTCGGAAAGTCACGTGATATGCAAATTTCGTAATGACGTTTACGCGCTAAAAATAGACTTGCTTTCGGTTTTGTCGCAATTTGTAATTGCTATAAATGCAGCATTCAAAGAGTTCAAAAAGTGTCAAAAAGATTAACAGAAATCAAATAAATAGGATTAAACCCCATTTGATAAGGCTTCTAATATGTTGGCTGGAGTAAAGAGTAGGTAGACAAATTTCTATTAGGAAAGTTATGGCCCTAGTTTGACAATGTATATTTCTTTGAGTTTCCATTTATTTTAAATTTATCTAATAATTTCACAAATGTATTCTTTTATTGTATGCAGGCATTAGACTGAAATCAACATATTGATGTTTATGTCACATTTTTTGCAATATTTTTTTTATTTATATACTAGTCCATATATACTAGTCCAAGAATACAATGAATTTTGTCAACAGAATAACAATTTGCTATTAATATCTTGTGCTTCATGTACAACAAAATGTTATGATTTGCACGACAATGTGCTAATTAAATGCAATTTAAGGCTCTTAAAATGCTTAAACCCCATGAGCTTCAGGGGGCTTCGCCCCCTTGGCCCCCACAAGGGCGCTGCCCTGGACCCGTAAGGGGGCCTATCGCGGCCCCCTTAACCCCCCCGCGAAAAAGTGGCGACAACTTTTTAGAACCCAGGGGGAACCCTGCTGAGTGGGATAGTGTTAATATGTCATACGGATAAGTATCCATGATTTTGCTTCAATAATATCCTTTTCTTATATTGAAATAGTAAGTTTTTTCTAAATAAAACTTATAGATCTTCATGATTATGCCAAATTTACATTATCCTAGGATGTGAACAATCAATGTGGGCAAAATAAGTATTCTCTTATTATGAATTCAGTAAAAGAACGATGTTTTTCATAAATCAATAACTGAACGTGTTTTAACAATCAGTATATGCTTTGATTGACAGATAACCGGGTCTAAAATCTTAATGTCGATGGAAAAGGGAGCCCACTGCATACATGATGACAAAGTGCTGTGCTTTGCAATTTTAATAGTGTATTATAACCACAAATCGAGTATACAGGAAGTAGAAAAACGTCATCGATTCATGTGTGATACTATGTTTAGTAACAGTCTAGGTGTGGTATAAATAGACTGTCAAATAAAATTTTAGTCACAAAATTCTATTTTTATGCCATTTATCCTCTCAAAATGAGAAATTACATGAGAAGATATTCAGTTGAAGACTACAAGGGCTAGGTGGTGTTGGTGAGAGTGCTTAAAAATGTCTGGTGAACATAAAACTGTGATTAAAGGAAATTCTTCCAAATATGTCAAACTCAATGTTGGGGGTTCCCTACATTATACCACTATTGGGACCCTTACCAAGCAGGACACTATGCTTAGAGCAATGTTTAGTGGTAGAATGGAAGTGCTCACTGATTCAGAAGGTATGGAAGGCAATATTCAATTACTTATTCTTATTGAATTTAATAGTCAAAACTCGCCACGGAATAAATGTCATTTTGTTTGTTTTAAATTATACCTGGTAGGTAAGGTGTGCCTGGTATGGGGATCTCACCCGCAATGGCCAGAACACCAGCACAACGCTCTTACTAATAGAGCTTAACGTCCACAGTTAGAATATGCACAGTGTATTGGTGCTTTACACCTAGCGTGTAAAGGACCAAGGGGTCTCTTCGAAAAAGAGCTAGGTATTACCTCAAAAAGATTCAAAATGTCAATGTTATATCATTTATGTGTACAAAGCATCTTTTGATGCATAATTGTCCTAATAATAATAATCATTTGTGTGTTTCAGGATGGATTCTGATTGACAGAAATGGTCAATATTTCGGATATCTATTGAATTTTTTGAGAGACGGAACAGTTGCCCTTCCAGAGAGCCGTCGAGAGTTACTTGACCTGTTGCAGGAAGCGAAATATTTTCTCGTGCAAGACCTTGTCAAGCTTGTTGAGGCTCACCTTAAAAGGCTCGGGAAAGATGATGTGGAGCCTAAGTGTCGCATTCCACTAATCACCTCTCAGAGGGAGGAACAGAGTCTCATTGCTACAACTGTTAGGGTATGACTCAGTTACCACAACATAGTAGTATAAAAGGGGTACAGGAGTTGGAAAACTCAAACTTGTACCTCTATGAAGTCAAGTCAGATTAAAAAATTCATTTCATCACATGGTTACTGCATTGTTTAGATGCCAAGTACAAGGTACAAATCACAGATATTATGTCTCATTTTCATTTTTTTATTGAATACTAAACCCTGCATGTATTAAAATACTTAAATCATCAACAAACGAATTAGATACCACATCATTATTTTCAATAATACTTGAACAACAAAGTCGGGTAAACTGTGTGTACTATTTTTAAAATATTTTTTTATTTTAGCCTGTCATCAAGCTTATCTGCAACAGACACAACAACAAGTATTCCTACACCCCGTAAGTATAAAGTGTGAGGAACTGGCTCATTGTTTTACTGTGGCCCCTTAAATTTTACCGACTCAAATTAAAATGTTGAACTAGGGTCTGTATTTGTGTATCAGTACTGTCTCCGAACAGCGTTTATTCATACCTACAGTGACAATGTATAACAATCACATGATGGAAATGTTCCAATCGAGTTTGTGGTTGGTCTAGAAACATGTATATGGTCCCTTATGAATAAAGAAGAGCATAAACACATATTCAACATGCAAGTCTGAGACCTGATATAATTATGTAAACATAACATAACTTCCTAGATATTGCGTTCCATGTGATGGAGAATCACTTGATAGATTAGAACATTACAATTTGCATAGTATTTTTGTTATGACTTCATGATCATTTAAACAATTGCAATAATGTTGTTTTTTCAGAAATTCGGATGAAAATTTCTTGCGAAATATTGAGCTGTTTGACAGATTGGCTCTGCGATTTAGTGGGCGTGTCCTGTTCTTAAAGGATGTGTTAGGGAGCAGCGAAATCTGCTGCTGGTCATTTTATGGACATAATCAGAAAATAGCAGAAGTCTGTTGCACTTCCATTGTGTACGGAGAACAAAAGAAACACACAAAGGTAATCATACATATAGAATTAAGCTATCTAAAGTTTGATTAGCATTACAAGATTCTGATACTGCAAGATCTGCAAGTTTATCATGAACCATGAGGACTTATTGTTTGGTAATTTCTCTTTTTTTTTACACAATGTCATATTACTAGCCACTAAAAAAGGGACATATAATAGTTTTACTTGCGGTGTACGGGCGGGCCACATCCAGTGTGTTGTCTGCTAAAAAACCTCAGAAGCCTTTGTCCAATCATCACCAAATTTGATCAAAATGTGTAGTGGCATAATAATATCTCGGACAAGCTTGATAGCCAATCATATTCATTATTGCTTTAGTCATTCTAGATTTATTGCCATTTAATTATAGAAATTACCTCAAATCGTTTTGATCAATAACTTTTAAAGCCTTTGTCCAATCATCGCCAAATTTATCTGGGCATTATCTTGGACAAGTTTGATAACCAGTCATATAACTAGTTTTTGCACTTGAGTTATACTGTAGAAATTACCTTTGGCTTAACATGTCCGGTACGTTACTTCTCATTTATACCACTACTTTCTAAAATTAGGACAGGTGTATTTTGTGACAGTTAGTGCTCTTGTTAAGAAATTCTATTTTATTTAAATTAATGCAATAAGTTTTTGTCTTTATTTGTTTCAACAACGTTAGTTTAGAAACACTTCTATATTTTAATGTTTGTGATCTGTTTTGAAGTTTTTAATATGCTAGTATAACATGTATGTTCTTAAAGTAAGAACAGATCTTATTCTGTATAAATCCATATCATTTCTTAAAATTGGTAATGTAATTTATATCTTAGTATATGTAATGTTGCACATATCAGCCATTGGGTTAACTTTTGCCCCTGCAGGTTGAGTTTCCGGAAGCAAAGATATTTGAGGAGGCATTAAACTGCCTGTTGTACGAGAATCGCCACTCGCGTCCTGACCTGGAGCTCATGGAGGCAACAAGGATGGGCAGCGGGGCTTCAGCTTCGCAGAGTGATGAGGAAATTGAGGAAATGCTTGATCGCATGAGGACGTCAAACAACAGGAAATGACGGCCATGCCTAAATGATGGTATACATGCTGTGGCCATGTCATCATTGTTGTTGAAAAGACTTGTTCGATTTTTGAGAACAAATGGACTTCTGTAAAATCTTAACAGAAACTGCTACTATAGGCCTAGATCAGCATTCTGCTATAAGATAATGGTTACAAAATACCATTGAGATCATGCTTTTACGCACCATGTGCTTGTGTTCAGTGATGGCATTTTGATACTGGTATATTGAACAAATTTGTTTGCTTTTGATGATTAAATCAGTTAATCTATGATAAATACCAATGTGTACTGTGTTTTGTGTTTGTACATGTGTTTAGTTTATCATGTATGGTTCATAATCTAAATGCCATTTCTTGTACAATACAAACTTTTCTGGTCTTGATTGCTCTCATTTTGATAAAAAAAAATCCATTTTAGATTGATTACCAAATGCTTTTGCTTTTAAATATATAAGGACTGATCCTCTCCCACACTCGTATAATGTGATTGATCAAGGTTCATCATTTAGTAAAAAGAAATATATATCATTTTAATAATTTAAAAAAAAGAAGCATTCTTTTCTTAAATGTCTGGATAGTCATCATTAAGCATAATCTTAACTAGATTTTCTACTGTAAATCGAGTTCATTGGATTTTTAGACTATGGTATATCTATGTGAAGGTCATTTAAGTTACAATGTTGATACAATTATTTGCAAAAATGAATATTTTTTTATAGATTTATTTCTTATTATTATATTATAATTTTATATGTGGATGTTACTGTCATTGTGTTATAGTGTCTTGTTGTACACTGTTTTGGTCATGTGTCTGTTGGCTGTTTTATCAATGAATCGTTTTAGTACCATTGATATTTATTTCTTTATATTTGTTTTGTTAGTTTTTTCCGAGCCGGCCCCTGAAGTTTTAGTTAGATGGCCCCGAAGAAGGGCATGTTAAAATCGCATTGTCCATCCCTGCATCCATCCATCTGTCACTTTGTCATGCTGGGAGTGATTTTAAAATTACTTGGCACATTTGTTCTGTACATACAGGGTAAAGACAATATGTCGCTTGCAAGACCGGGTCCCTACCTCAAAGGTCAAGGTCACACTTACAGGTTTATCATTATGGAATGCTATTGATATGCATATACAGTACAGTCGGTCATTTCCAGCAGTTACTTTGTCATGCACCAAGGAATTTTAAAATAGATTGGTACAAATGTTCGGTTCAAAAAGGGGATGGCCCCATCATGTTATGTGTGCAAGACCTACAACCCTTTATCGAAGCCTTAGCCTCCGGGCTTTCACTTTGTCATGACCGGAGGGATTTTGAATTACTTGGCACATGTCTTTGGTACATAAAGACAATGTGTCATGTGCAAGACTCATGTCCCTATTAAAGGTTTATCATTTTTGAATGTGCATATACAGTAAAGTTAGTCATGTCCAGGCTGTTACTTTGTCATGCACGGAGGGATTTTAAACTAAAATTGTATTGAACTGTTGAGTACATAACGACTCTAACACAAAGACTGAGGACACACTTAGAGATACATCATTATGGAATGCTACAATAATGCACAGAGAGTATAGGCAGTCATGTCATTGCATTATCTTTTTCATGCACTTAGGGATTTTAAAATTAATGGGCACATGTGATTGCTACATAATGACTACTTGTCACATGCAAGGCCAAAGTCCCTACCTTAAAGGTCAAGGTCGCACTTACAGGTTTATCATTATGGAGTGCTGCATGATGATACAGTATACTTGGTTTTGGCCATGGTGTAACTTTGTCATGAACAACGGGATTTTAAAATTACTTGGTACATATGTTCGGTACATGATGTGTTGTGTTCAAGATGAACGTCCCCACAGATGCCCATAGATAGGGAACAGTTGGTTGTGTCCCGGCTATATCTTTGATGCATGGAGATGTTTTAAAATTACATTACAAGAACTGTGTCCCTTCCTCTTTCTGCATTTTTCTTCCACAGTTGACATCAACCATCATGGGGGCCAACATGTGCTTATAGTTTATGATAGCTCTTCCTGAATGGAATTGGATTGAGTTTCGGGGGCATTCTTCACTTAATGTGACAGCTTTTACAAACTGTACTGATAATTTAGACAGTTTATGAACTCATTTTATTTACCTAAATGAAGTAAGCTTTTCTTGAATCAATGATATAGATGCTGTTGAAAGTTTTCATTTTATTCTTTAAACTATCAGTAAAAAACTGTAAAAGATATTCTGTAACAGGTAACTTTAACATGATTGTTCTAAGAAATAGCAGTTTGTTGTAACTGATGTTCAATATCGTAGGAAATTCAATCTTCAAATGCTTTTTTCAATATCGCTCCTGTGTGGATTTTGTAACTTATGTTGTTTTGATAGTTTACAGATTTGACACCTTGTTGTGTGTCTGCTTTGATTTGGATAGGCTTAAGTATTTTCTGTGATATCAGTTTGTGTAAATCTGTTATGCTATTGGTCAGTACCTAGTTCTAGTTGCAATCTGTTATTGGTATTTTAGTGTATGAGACGTTATTGTTACTTTTGATCTAGGCATTCGGTATTCATATGATATCTTGAGTCATTTCCTAGCTAAAGACATATGCTGGATTTAAGCATCTTACTTGTCATTTGATAATATAACTAAATAATATCTAAATTATTTAGTTGCATTACCTCTATGTAATATACTTACTTTAAATTAAAACACGTGTCCTTCTGTTTAAATTTGACTGTGAACATTTTAGGAATCAACTGAAATTAAGAAATGACTTTTTAAGATGTAAATAAGTTGTTTTATGACTACCCATCCAGGTATGTAAATTATCTCCTTTTTCATTTTACAGGAAACTATTAATAACATGTCCATGTAAGGGCAGTTTCTGCTTATTTTTAGCCAATTGTTCAGAACTTGTTTAAGCTAACAGTCAATTCAACAGCATCTTCATCACCAGATCATTGTTAACTTTTAAAGGTAAACTATTGTGCTTTATAAATTATTGGAATGATATAAAGTTTTTACGCCAAAATGGATCTATCAGGTACCGGTTTTCATTTGGTGCCATCCATATATTTAAATTAAGTTGTCTTAAATCTTCTTAGAAAAATTATCACACATGAAACTCCCAGAGCAGTAAATATTTGAAAGTTAACAACGATTCAGTTCTGAACAATCAGGCTACTGACATATATGTCATTGTCAAAGTTTTGATGTTAAGTGGAATTTGTGTCTTTTAATTATTTTTCTCATTATTCATGTACAGGGAAGGTGAACAAACAAACCACCACCTTATGTACATGTATTTAAACATTGAAGGCCATTATAGTATTTTCATCCAAGGAGTTTGTGGTCAGTGTTCATCATGTTGCACTGTATGTCATCTTATTGTATTGTACATGTCTTCAAATATCCAGTATAAAATGGCTTCAACATGCCTAGTTGCCTCCTTCAGACTTTATGTAGACTTTGTAAACACCTTGGTTGGGGCGTGCTTTGCTAGGCAAACATGTTGATGTTGCCTTGTGATACCATGTGTGTTTTTAGGATATGCATCTATATGCTAAGACATGGTAATAAAATATAAATCCATACGTTTCCGTTTCTCTTCCATGTTAAAGAGTGATATATTATACTTAAATATAAGTATCACTGTCAGAACTTAAATGGTTTTAATGGTTATTAAAACACTAGTATGAGATATATGATTATAAATTAAAATATCACTGATTTGGAATTATAAATAAGAACTTGATGAAGAAATCAAAAGTTGGCTTTACTGTACATTTTTACAACAGTTTAAACTTTATACAAAGTCGCCTGTGACCTTAAACATCCGTGGCGCAGACAAATTGTTTTTAAAATCTGAGGTCTGCACTCAACCAGTGCATGATCTTACTTCCCCCATATTCACACATACTTATTTTAAGAAATTGTCTACAGCAGCATCATGAACTCGCTGTCGATCTCGACCTTTATGAAGATCGAATCATCTCGGACATAATCGAATGTGTCGAGCACAGCAAGCTCCACAAACTTCTGCGCGCCAAACGACGCGTTCCTTTCACCCACCGGTCGCCCCAGGAACGGTTTGTTGTCCTTGATCGTATTCGGCTGGAACAATGAAAGAATGAAAGCGTTAGTTTGACTGTTGAACATTCTGTTTTAGTACAATAAAAATAAAATATCATCAGTGCACGAGCTTAAGGTTTAAGTCCAGTTTTTACAATCATACGTTTTCAAACTAAGTACAAAGTAGTATCAAGGGAATGTAGAGTACTAGTAAGTGTCTTGGCCTTGCTTAAATTGTCAACTAATAAACATTCCCAAAACAATATAATAATTTTAACTACCGCCTAGCTGTTTTATAAATGTTAAAATGACCAGTAGAACGCCGTAAAGCCTGTCGCACCTGTATGACGTAGCTGACGTTACGGCGGGCGTCCGGGTCTTGACACTGGTCGACCATGGTGAAGTTTACTCGGTGTCTGAACGGCCACAGCAGCAGAGGGTCGTACTCGCCCTTGCAGATACACACGAAGATCGATAGGAACTTCCCACGAGCTGCAAACAACATTAAGACATAACTTTTTTACTGCCTAATTGTTTATCAGAAGACTATTTTGAAAAAGGTTTCAGAAATGTTGTATACTTACTGCCCCGGTTATAAATCGTTACCAACGACGACCTGCTCATTATCAAACACGAGAATCTCAATGAAAAGCAGAAAATAACAGCCTCCAAGCCATGCTAACCTTTCCCGTCGCCGTATGGACATAGTGAGAGCGCCATCTTGTACCCGTGCCTGCTGGTGAGGAAGGGCGGGCTGAAGATAGTGGCCTTGCGGCCGAGTTTTGCCTCGTGCACTTTGTCCTCCCAACTCTCGATCTTCCACACGAGCTGACAGCCGTACAGCTTCTCCAGTCCGTCAACCTTCCGCTCCAACACCGTGATCTGTTCAGGAAATATATTGAGCAATGTTATTAACGAACACCTTTCCCTAAAGGCTGTGGTGTGGTCGACGGTGTATTGAAATGTACGAATATTATTAACATGGTGTTTTTTACAACGTGCATTTCGACTCATATATGGTCTTAAAGACTGAAACGTTCGGGTAGAAAGCACACTTATTACGTTAGAGTCGGATGTATGTAAAATTGACCACCATTATTTATCACACAAACCTTCTGCAGCTGTGAATCGAGTGCCTTGGCGTGTAACTCGAGTTCCCGGCGATGGAGGATGACGGTGTCACAGGCCATACCCAGATGCACGATCGGGTCCTCCTTGATGTGCTTGTCCATGTGCTTTCGCTTACACTGACCACATGGAAACACAGTGACGAATACTCAAGGTCAAACTTGGTAATGAAACTAATACGACTGATGAATACCTTTGATAGCATGATACTGCCGTCATGCCGGAAGTACTCTTATGTAATTTAGCCCAACGCTTTACTACATAGACAAAAACCAACATGCAAACAGTCAGAGAAAATAAACAAATAAAAAGACTAAGATGTCTGCAAATCCATATCATTGACCAAAGTGAACTACACACGATCTGAAATGGAACGTATAAAACACGTATATTTTATATGCCACGAGCATACCATATAGTTGCAACCGCCGTCCCAGAAGGGACACTTGATCTTCTGTCTTGGACAGTCGTTGTCAAGGTGATCCTGTAGGTCCTCGCGCCGCAGATCCATGTCATCCGTGTTGCACTTATTGGGGCAGGGCAGCTTGAACTTCCCGCATATACCCAGGTGATTGACCTCGTCCAGAGCCATTAGCCTGTATTTTGTTATGTTTTTATCATATTTACGCCTGTATGTAGATCTATTCACACGCATACAGTGCTGTATCAAATATATTGATTTGTCCTCTCACAAAAGATGTTCGAAAATGATCATGCCTATCATAATTGATTTTCCCTTCTACGTGTCATACATATAAATACAACGCACAATTCGCCGAAATTATTGCGGCACCTACAACCAGCAACTTACCTGACGCCGCAGAACTCGCACTTGATGAAGCGGCGGTCACATTCTTCCATCATATGGTGTCGCAGAACCACCTTCTCCAGCTTCCGGCCGCATCCATTCGGGCACCGGAACAGCTTGAACCGGCAGTCCGTGAGATGGAGCTGTTCAAAGGAAAAAATAAAATACTATGTAATATATTATGATGTTGATTTTTTTTGGTAAATAAGAATATGTTATCATGTCAACGCAACCACTCCTAATTTCGTTGTTTTAATTAGGACGTAGTGAAATGTTAACTAGTCTTAACATTTTACTGTATAGTCCTTGTCAAATGCCAATACAGTTACTTACATGAAGATCCTTGAGGCATCCTGACCAGGCACATCCCTTAGCGACGAATGAGCAGTTGACGGCCAGATTGTCAATCTCCGCCTGGAAGTCCTTGTCCACGATCACCTGGGGGCGGGAATATGCACGTCAGAAGTTGTTTTTTCTAAGGTTCGCGTGGAACGATTCAATTAAAAAAACGCTCACGTTTGTAAACATTTCGATTTTCATTTAAAGCAAACTTGTAAAACTATAACAAACGAATAAAACTTGCATTGGTCTTTTGGTATAACATGCATACGATGTTTGATGGATCAGTGCAGTAAACACAATATATTCGTTATGTTTGCATTTTTGGGACTCTGTGGGTACCTTGTTGCCCCTGACCGGACGCTAAAATGTCTTACCTTCCTGTTGCGGTCGACGATGGTGTCGTCGATGGGGCACCTCGAAGTAGTGCGCAGGAGTTCCGGGAGGCAGTTGGCACAGCAGCGGTGGCCGCACTCCTCGAACAACACGGGAAACCTTAGCACATCCAAGCATACAGGGCACTTGTAGTCCTTCTCCAGCGGGTCTACGAAACAGTACTCAACCTCCTCCCTATCTCTGGGGATGGAGAGCGGAACATGCTTATGATAAAGGTTATCGAACTTTCATAAAATGAATAACCAATGCAACATTGGACTCCGTAAATGTTTATTATTAAAATATACATTGATATTACAAAATTAACACGTTCCGAGGGAGATACAACATACATGTATATGTACAATAAACGACATTCGTAGGCATAAAAATGGATGAACCATTTTAAGTATTCTGTTTTTTATTTATAACTTTCTTAAGCCATCACACTTTTTGATATATTATAAAAAAATACCCGCAACGAAGGATCAAACAGGCGTATATAACTTTTACATGAAAGGTCCAACATACATGATGGCCGGTCCGTTGCTCATCCTGGAGCCGGCACGCATATCGATCTCCCCGCTCACTCCGCTCATGGTTGTGTCTCTTACGTCTGTCCGCTTGTGGAAAACTGTAACGGGTCATTCATTTTGGAAATTTGAAGTTTTCAGTTTTGATAATCAAATCCATGAATCATGACAAATCGTATAACTTGTTTAATATAACTGAATTGCATGCATAACGCAGTTTACAAATGCACGTGTGAATTCCTAGCTCACTATGCTAAGAATCACTACCATGATAACCACTATTAAAATGTTCCTTTTTATGTATATAAACATTCAAAGAATGAATTTACACTCATCTGGTCTTAGAAATAGTATAGTTAACTTATTTTCAGACGTAAAAATGCATATCAAATTACCTTGATATTCAACGGAAGATGATAGGCCAACAACTGCAGCTTCATACTATTTGGAAATAGTCCTAAGGTACGGAGTAAACAGTCACTGACCGGTGTGACCACTCATTAATTATGCAGATGGTAAATAATGTTATAATGCAAAGTTGAAAATTGTACAAAGAAATCAATTGTTGAAAAATAATTTTAGTCGATGAAAACATTGACTATGTTTTGCATAATTGTCTCGGCATTCGGTGTCGAAAGCTAATCGTTCCACCTGGGACTAGGATTTGTTATTGGTCCCAGGACCAACTTGCGTGCCGAAAACTCCTGTATTTTCTACTCGAATCCTGCATAACAAATACTACTATTTATAGTTTTATCATTTCAAACTATATATTAAAGAAGCACAATATTGGTTGGTTGGTTGGTACCAAAAACATTTTTTTTATTTTAATGCATTTTCTTGTTTAAAGCTGCACTCTCACAGATTTACATTGTTTACAGCTTGTTTTATTTTTCATCTTGGAAAGGGCATTTTTTGCGTAAATATCTGCAAACCAATGATAAAAGAATGCTGACAAAAAATCAGATCGCAGATTTGCATATTTCCGTTCGAAAATTAATGTTTAATGGCTTAAACTGTTACTAACGGTTCAAGAAAACTGCATAAAACATTGATTTTTGAACTGCAACATAAAAGTCTGCGATTTATTTTTTGTCAGCAGTCTTATATCACTTGTTTTCATGGATTTTCGCAAAAATGGCTCGTTCCAAGACAAAAAAAACAATAATGTCAAAATGTTCAAACTCATTTCTTTTCAATTATTTAACAACAACATGGTATAGGTACAGGTTAAAACTATAACTCCCAATTATAGACCAAAATATCGCTATTCTTTTCTGTTTCTAGATCATGTGGGTTTTTGTTTTTGTTTTGATCATTAAAGGCAAATGACGGTTAAACATGAAAATGCATTAAAATGAAAACAAAAATATTTTTTTGGCATCCAACCCATATCGTTCTCCTTTTAATAAGTACAAAAAGTTAGGTTTAACCTTCCTGCAGGTACAGTAAAATGTTCAATTCTCAAGCAATGTCCAGATAAAAAAAACGTAAGTTATCTCTTTTGTATCGTTTACCATTCCATTTATTATAAATTTCCATATAACTGTTATAGTCTTAGAGCCGACTGTTTCCAAAAGAAACAATAAAAAAGTGACCCCGACGTGATTTGAACACGCAACCTTCTGATCTGGAGTCAGACGCGCTACCGTTGCGCCACAGGGCCGTATGGATTTATGTATGGTAAAGAAATAGATATTCATACGCTATAGAGCACATGTCGATTCTATTTTTAAAACATCGAAGTTATATTTAGACCATCGGCATTTTCCGTGCGTGATGTCTTCTGTGTAATGATTTACTTTCGGTTTCACTTTACCAGAACAGGCAGTGTATTGTAAGGTGAAGTTCAACAATAACGGTAGTTTTACCATGTTTATCCTGATGGAACATACAGTTTAATAACTTATGCTACTAAGTGAAGAATAGCATATGATTTGAAAATAACGTCGACTTGTTTTGACTAAATTCACTTATTTTGGATGGCTCCTCATTAGTCTAAAATAATAGACTTGAACTATACTTCTGCTTCTGCGTCTGCTTAGATGCGGTACAGGGCCTGTCACGGCGTAGTACACCGGGGGAGGCGTTTAGTCAAAATGGAGGGCGGCCCTTAAAGCCCTCCACTGTCTCATTAGGAGCTCCTCGGCCATTTTTTTCAAAAACAACCTCGGATGTATATGGACGGTTTACATACTTAAAAAGTGGTACGTTTAAGTCCGCTGCAAATAGATCGCGTAGTAATCTTATTTAGTAGTTAAAATTTATGACTTAACTCTTGGGAATCGTAATTATGTTTGCAATAATACACTTCACTGGCAATCAATTTAAACTGAGAGCAATGAATAGAACTCTTAAACACTACATTTAATTAATGCTTTTATTAAAAAAAATACGGACTACTTCAACAGATGTACCGGCATACATCCGAGGTTGTTTTTGAAAAAATGGCCGAGGAGTTCCGAATGCCACTGTCTTTGCGTGGACTATACTATTCTCCAGATGGTTCCAATCCTCACACGTTTAGACGAAGTATGAATGTTTTAACTGCTCAGTTTTACACTGTTGAATTATAAATCCTCTGTCATGATTGATCACTTGTTTGTCAATAATATTTGTTGTAATTCAGTCTTGAAATTTGGTAGCTCTAATTTGCCTCATTTGCCTAGCTGGCTGTAGGAACTCATTAGGTGGTAGTGCTGGGCAAACCCTCGGCCACCTTATAGAAGAATATCCAGGGGGAAAAAAAGGACAATGAAACTAACAAGTTGAGCACTGATGTGTATTAGGAGGGATTTATAGGTTCGAGGCCGCCGACTTTGTAGTTACCAAGTGATTGATTTAGGCTCAGTAAGCCGTATATAGCACAGAGAAACAATGCTTACTATAGCTGATCTTTCCTCTATTCTGATATCAATAATTAGCTTAGCCCTCGACTAATATGCCATTTTTGCCATATTTATTTTTCAAATTGATGTTACGCACATGCGTAAGTGCGTAGTTACGCTGGCTTCGCCCCTGTCAAATATATACATGTGTCGATTGTTTATCAAGTATTCTGATATCTGTAAATCTGGGACAAATCTGACAGGTTGTGTTCACGTACAACGGTATTCGTTACTGAGAATATATTTATGTAAAAATAGCGACTCTATTGACAAATTAAATCCAGTTTAGATCACTGTTGAGTATATATTAAACAATTTTGTCGTTATTATTCAACATCGATGCATAATATTACTATATATTCTTTCGCCCAGTGTTAAATGGTAGAGAGTTGTAATATTGTTGCAGCTAGGCCATAGCCCTGGTTTACGAGAATGTGCCATAAATGAACATATTAATGTAAAAATAAATAAATCAAATAACATATTTTGTCTCTGAGAATGAATTCTTGTATGCTTTATGTGTCAGTGTATATTTTTGGCTTTATCCAAAAGCTGGGAGTAGGATTTGTCATTGGTTCAAGCCAAAAGTAACATTAAGGCCCTTAATCGATCTATCCTCACATCGATTTATTACCGAATTACGAAAACAAGTACCGAAACACGCTTTCAAGTCATTGTTTTTAATTATTCTATTCCTATATTAATAACATGCCTTTCAGCCAAACTTATACAAAAATATTCAAAAATAATGAATTTATTGACATTTAAATTTCGATAATGAGCCAGTAAGAATTATCTCCCTTCGCAAACTAACGGTTATGGTTATCGTTTGATAGATCTATGTAAGTCTGCTAACCTATACATAGCTAATGGAAGGTTAGGCAAAGATATTGATATTGGTCAGAGCACATGTATAAGCAGCACTCTTATAGATTATGTTTTGTTATCGCCGGAATTATTTCCCAGAACTATACATTTTGAGGTGCAGAAACATATGATCCATTGTTTTCTGATGTTCACTCTTGTGTAGAAATAAGTATTAATATGTCATTATATTTAAGTTCTGACTATGCTAAAAATGTTGTTGATTCCACTGATGATGTTGTAAAAAGACCAATATGGGATAATAATGCAAAAATTCAATTTGTAAGTCACATTGATGAGTTAAAGATCACTGCTTTGGCAGATGAAATAGCTAGATAGCTTAAGTATTAGTAAACAGTATACTGTTGATGTTGTTAATCATTTGACAAATAGTGTTTCTAATATTTTAACTAATGCTGCTGATAAATCTCAATTGTTGTTAGAAAAGAAAATTGTTAATTAAACACCTGTTCGTAAACACTTTAAGAAAGAATGGTATGATAATGATTGTAAAGATGCTAGAGCTAATTATATAAAAAGTAAAAATAAGTACAGATTTAATAGAACAAATGAAAATTTTGCTTCCTTAGTTAACAATAGTAAGTCTTATAAGAAATTAATGAATAAGAAAATGAATTCTTTCAAAGGGAGTGTAAATAAAAAGTTTAAAAAATCTTCGTAATTCTAATCCCAAAGCTTTTTGGAGATTATTAAATAAATATTGTGATGAAAAGAAGAAAACATTGTCTAGCATTTCTAAAGATGTATTTTATGAACACTTTGTCAAGTTAAATCAAACTTCGTCAACCAATGATGCAGATACCCGTATGTATTCAGAAATTGATTTTGATTCAATCTCGGGCAATAATGAGGAATTAAATATGGTATTTAGTATTGATGAAATTAGAAAAGCGGTACACAGCTTGAAAACAATAAATGTCCTTCTTCATTTGATAATATTTTAAACGAATATCTTAAGTATAGTGGAAGTGAGTCTTTCTTATTACTGGTTTGCAAACTATTTAATATCATTTTTGATTCTGGAGTATTTCCAGAGGTTTGGAGTAGAGGCATCATTTTCCCAATTTATAAAAACAAGGGTAGCATCAATGACCCGGATAATTATAGAGGCATTACAATTTTAAGTTGCATGGGAAAATTATTTACGACTGTCCTAAATAACAGATTAAACTCTTTCCTGGTTAACCCAATTTGCTCTGTGAGGAGCAAGCTGGTTTCAGGAAAAATTATAGTACCATTGATCATGTTTTTCTTTGAAAATCTTGATTGATTTTTATTTAATGAAAGGTAGAAAACTTTACTGTGCCTTTATTGATTACAAGAAAGCATTTGATAGTGTTAATAGAATAGCTTTGTGGCATAAACTCTTAGAAAATAATATAGATGGTAAATGTATTAAGATAATTAATAGTATGTATGATATTGCTAAGTCATGTGTTAAAGTTGGTAATTCATTATCAGAGTTTTTTAGTAGTCAAGCTGGTGTTAGGCAAGGTGAGAACCTTTCCTCGATACTATTTTCTCTGTTTCTTAATGATTTGACTCAGTTTATGTCAAGTAGGTTTGAAGGGCTTGAAACCTTTTCTAAAAGTACCTTTGAATGTTTAAGTGAGGATGATGTAGATGTTTACCTACGTCTTTATATATTACTTTTTGCTGATGACACAGTTGTTCTCGCCGAATCTCACGCCGACTTGCAAGCGGCATTGAATGCCATGCTAGAATATTCTAATATGTGGGATTTAAAAGTTAATCCTAGTAAAACTAAAGTGTTTTTTTTTTGTAAGTCTAAAAGAACATAACTGAAAGAACAGGATTTCTACTATGATGGCGCTAAAGTAGATATTGTCGATGAGTTTGTGTATCTTGGTGTTATGTTTAGCTACAGTGGTAAATTTACTAAACCTAAAAAACTTTTGGTAGATCAAGCTTGTAAAGCAATGTTTGCACTTATAAAGAAATCTCGTAAACTTAACTTAGCAACTCTTTACAATTGTATTTGTTTAATTCAATGATTGTACCAATATTATTATATGGTTCAGAGGTATGGGCTATGGAGGATCTTAAGATATTAGACCAAGTTCAGTTAAAATATTGTAAACTCATTTCAAATTTAAAACAGTGTACCCCTAATTGTATGATTTATGGTGAACTTGGTTTAAAACCAATTTCTTTACCAGCTAAAACTAGGCTTTTGACCTTTTGGAGTAAAATAGTAAATTCTGCTGATGTGAGCAGCAGCAAAATTAGTCACTTATTGTATAATACTGCATATTCTTTGCACAATGATGTTACCTCTGGCTTGAAGTTCCCATGGGCTTCCTTTGTTAAGAATACTTTAAATGATTTAGGATTAAGTATGTACCTTGATTAACAACAGGTTAATAGTGTTATTGTTTTTTAAGAATATGTTAAAAACAGATTATCTGACCAATTTATTCAAAATTGGTATAGTATTGTTTCAAATTCACCAAAATGTCAAATGTATTAAGTATACAAAAAAGATTTTGGGTTTGAAAGCAATATTGATATACTACCGAGTACCGAAGAATCTTTCATTGTATTTGCTTAAATTTAGAATTATGAATCACAAATTTCCTATTGAAGTAGGGTGTGGTCAAAATGTTGAGAGATTTCGTAGAACATGTCATTTGTGTAGTAGTAATCGTTTAGGTGATGAATTTCATTACTTGTTTGAATGTCAACATTTTTCAGACGATAGAAAGAAAAATATTAAATTGTACTTTTGTCGTAACTCTAATTGTATCAAGTCAGATCAATTAATGAACAGTAAAAGCAAAAAAGAACTTATTAAATTGGCTATATTTTGTAAGTCCCTTTTATCTAATGTCAAATAGTCATTCTCCTTCAAAACAATACGACTTATTTGTCTTAGTATTTCCTATATGTCTACTTTGTTTATATTTATATGTTTAATTAATTGTTTGTTAAAGTGCTATTGTTCTGATCACATGGTTGTAATAACCCATGATCTAAATAAAATCTTGAAAATCTTGATTAAAATAAAAAGTAAATTAAGATACAAAACTATTACATATATCATGCCAAGTTAATTCACTATCTATCAATCCTGACTAAAGTTATTCTATTTTTTTCCCTCAAAAGTAATCCAAAGCTAGATCTTTACATAAGCTACCTACACTCCAAGTTTGTTCACAATCCATCAATCCTGACTAAAGGTATTTGGCGGAAACAGTTTATCTAACTTTAGTAACCTTGACCCAACTTCCATCAAATCCAATCACATAAGCTACCTTACACACCAAGTTTATTCATCTTCCATCAATCCTAACTTAATTTCTATTGGTTGGAAAACTTTTTTTCTATTTTTAGTAACCTTGACCCAACCCAATATAAAGCTAATTCTTCACAAAAGCTACCTACTCACCAATTTTCATCACTATCGATTTTATCCCCAACTAAAGTTTTGGGGCAGAAACCAATTTTCATTTTTAGTAACAGTGACCTCCTCAAAATGAATCCCAAGCTAGCTCTACATAAGCTACATACAAATCAAATTTCATCACTATCCACCAATGCTAACTCAAGTTATTGGGCAGAAACCATTTTATAAACAGTGACCTTGACCTTGACCCATCCCCCATAAAAGCAATCCAAGCAAGCTCTTCGCATAAACTACCTACTTACCAAGTTTCATCACTATCAATGTTGCTAAGTAAAGTTAATGGGTGCAAACCATTTTTCTATTTAGTAACAATGACCCTTGACCCTCAAAAGCAATCCCAAGCGAGCTCTTCACATATGCAACCTACACATCAAATTTATTCACTGTCAATCAATGTTAATTTGCTAAGTAATTGGACTTGCTAAGTAATTGGGTGGAAACCAATTATTGATTCATTAAGCTGGTTTCACTGAAAACCTCATTGGTTAAAAAGATTAACAAAGGGAAATAACATTTCCATACATGCTTTATTGATTGAATTATGCCCTCTTTACAAGACATGACAAGATTCATTAACAAACAACATTAAAATCAATCTGGCTGTGGATTGGAATCAGTTTTGAACAAATTTACACACATTTTAAAACACCATTTCATCCATCCATTCATAACATTTCAATTACTAGTACACAAACATGCAATTTAAACATTTATAGTTATAATAGTGTATCAATAATTACTCAGACAATTCAAATACTAGTAGAACTTGATTAGACTATGCTTAAAACAAGATAATCTTGAGCACTTCCTGTGTAAGACAAATGCTGATTTATAGACCCATAACTCTATACAAACAAAATATATAAAAAGCTGTCTACTGCATAAAAACATGAAAAAGATTAAATAACAATTGATGAAATGTATTGAAAAATACCATAACATAGTGGTTTTCACCTTGTATAAACAATATTATCAAATGTTTCCAATTGGAAGAAGTATATTCCCCCAAAAGAACCTGATGTACAAATTAACAATTAGGATACCAAACCAAATCTAGGATTTTGATTATGAAGATCTTCGTAGATTTGCACAAAACAATTTTAAAAATCATGTTTTCTTTTCTGTTACAATTCATCTTTTTTTCCAGATTGAGCCAAACTAACACTAAATGTAGCCAAAATATTGAGCCTATCCGCTAACTGCTCCTTTTTCTTATCACTCAATTTTCCAGAGCGTAGTTTTTCCAGCCTTTCAATCTCCGAGTCTACAAAACCTGTGCCCTTTTCAGCAACTCTCTTCATGATTTTAATGTACATGTCAGATGATGTTTTCTCTACGTCCTTTGAGAGGAGTTTTGCCTGCTCTTCTCCACGTGCGATGAGCTCATCCCTGTTGGCCGAGGGCAAGAAAAACTGCTTTACGAGGACGTCAAACTGCTCAAGGCAGCCAGGCAGTCCAATCCACAAACCTGAAAAAAAGAACAAAAGTTGTTAGAGCAACAACAGTTTATAATGTCTGAGAATTGTTTCAGGTTTAAGCAACTTATCCAATTACTGAACTTGTAAGATTCATCTTTGATTTTTACTTGTATAATTATGTACCACAATACAGGACTAAAATTAAATTCAAACAGGACAGGTTTTTCAATAAATTCATTTTAATTAAAATAGTTATTTAAAAATCCACAGCAGTTTAATAGTTAATCAAAATACAAACCTGATTCTTTCATGATAAACTTCTTGATGTCGTCAGCTTGAAGCTTATCGCCTTCATACTTGACTGGTTCATCTCTGCCCTGCAGGAAAAGTAAGTAGGTCGGGTGTGCATCCTTGTTTGTTGGCACCTTAAACCTCTCAGCAAGATCCATGTTGTCCTTCTCACCATAATCTGTTAAGTAGTGAAACTGTTAGTATAAGATGGTGTTTATTGCTTGAAAGCAATGCATTTAGGATTAAAGTGTTGCAGAACAGCATAAATGGTAAAACCTTGTCATGAAATGCTTTGTGGTTTATTCTTTACATTTTCCCCCAGCACTTGATCTGATAGAAATATGCACATTTTTGGTAAACATTTCATCCAATTCTGACTAAAAATAAAATGTTTATGACTTTAATACTGTTTCTAAATGCGCCTTTCAGGTTTTTCACCTTAGCTTTAATGCAACTACTATTTACCTATTAAACATGATAAGAGCAAAACGAGAAAAATCCAAATAGGAGGACAGGTCTAAACCTACAATCAACTACTGAAAGGTTCATAATATAAAATGAAGAAAATAATCATTTATTACAGTTCACAACTAAAGAGTTCATTATAAGGACCTGGACTATAGAAAGTATAGTAAATAAGTATGATGTATTCAACAGTTTTTGAATAATAATGGTTTTGTTCTTATGAATTGAATTATTGAAATGATGCTGAAGACAGTACTTTGTTTAAGAATCTAAGGCCATGCGCCATTTTGTTTCACACTCCTTGTTGGTTTATCAGTAATAAATATTAAAATCAGGTTACTCAGCATCATTTCAATAATTATAAAGTAATGCTTATTCAATAAGCTAACCTGCAACTTGGACCTCAGCAATAAGCAGGTCACTCTGGCTTATACAGGCCTCTGCAACTTTCTTAAATGCATCCTGTTTATCCCCATATGGATAAGTCTCATCAAACTTCACCAGCACTGCTTTGTGTTTATCAACAATCTAGAACATAAAACGTATATTTTTTAAGTTCATTCAATTTAGTGTCTAAGATATTGATGCTAACAATGTTTTCAAAGCATGGCAATTATTTTTAATTTCCACATTGTTTATTTATCTTAAATAAGCGATTCATCTGATGACCACACCAAGCTACATATTGTATAACAATACCTTGACCTTTTTACTGAAAAACAGACATGGGGTATTATCTCAGTGATTAGCTTTGGAGCATTCTATACCCAACTTAACTCCAATGTAACATATGAGTGAAATACAAAAATAAGGTAATTTCCGCAAAAATAAGGGTTTTTTCTCAAATGAAGTCATTTTTTGGTGAAAATAGGATTTTTTCCAAAATAAGAAAATAAAGTTACTTTCTAGCAAAAAAGGACTTCAAAACTTTGCAAAGTTATAAGCAAAAGATGAAAATAAGGTTATTACGCAAAAAATATGATGTACGTGATTTTTTAATTAATTTTTTTGAGAAAAGTCCTGGCATTGAACGAGCAATTTCTTTATAGTCGTGACACTGCATATGTTATACTTTGCACAGCTGAATGAATTATAAACAGATTGGAGGATATTGTATTTATAAATTTGGCAATTTAATTCAAATGAGCTTAAAATCAACAATTTAAATTCACCTGGAAATATACTTACTTCTGTTACTAAATCTTACTAATTATATTTGAAAACATTTACGAATGTACGTTTCATGTGTTCCAACTTGAGTTAAAAATAGCGAAATAAAACATGTATTTTTTAAAGATATAAAAAGTACTTTATAAATTCTTTCACCGGAGACTAATTATCATAGTTAAATTAAACAAGAGGCCCATGAGGGCTCTACTGGCATGGCTCTTGTGTGTATGGGTAATAGGTAACAAACATATAGTTCACGTTTTGTGTTTGGGTAAGCTGAAAACGTTGCACGTTCAACTTCTGAGGACAGAAAGTGTTGTAAGCAGATTAGTTGCATGACCTATTTTAAAATGTGCTAAGTAAAGGTCATCTGACGAAAAAAATTATTTGCTTTCAAAACTGTACTCATGGTCAAAATTTCATTTCTGAAGCTTTGAAAATAAAAAAAGTTGGATCAAGATGTCAAAGTCAAGGTCATTCGAGGACAACATTGATGCTCATTTGCAAAACTGTACACATGGTCAAAATTTCATTGCTGTAGCTTTAAAAATAAAAAAAGTAGGTCAAAAGGGGTTGGGGCGGCTTTGGCCACAGGGGCATAATTTCAACTGTTTTGCTAGATGGTCATCATATGATGCTCCACAACAAATATCAAAGGTATGAGCCTTGTGGTTTGAAACAAGATTTTGAAAATATTTCTTAAAATAAGTCTCTAGGAACCTTGTGACCGCCGGGGCAGTGCCAGTTTTGACCCCAGGGGCATAATTTAAACAACCATGGTAGCGGACCACTAAATTATGCCTTATTCAAAATAGAAAGGGTCTGCATAGCTGTTCAGACAAAAAGATTTTTAAACATTCCCAATTTAAGTATACCAAACCTGTGAACCCCGGGGGATGGCCAGTTATGATCCCAGGAGCATAATTTGAACAAACATTCACAAGCAATTGTGTTTATATGGATGCGTGAACGACAGACACTTTGGCCAATAGAGCTAAAAATGGCCTCTGGCCTTTCAACAAGAACAAGGGAGAGTAATTTGAAATCTCAACTGCAGAACCAAAAAGCAAGTTGTCTCCCTTTAATCCTAGATTTGACTTGTAAACTTGGCTTAAAATAGACTTCGCTCATGTAGACTTGGCAATAAATAGACTTAGCTAAAAATAGCATTTTTATAAACTTTCAAGGCCCATAATGTAGGCATGCATGGGCTGATCTGGCTGGTTTTCGAAAGGAACCAAGCTCTGATGGACATCTAAATACTGTACAAGTTTCATTGAGATACAATCAAAACTGAAGACTGTATCGTGTTCACAAGCAATTGTTTACAGACACACATATCAAGTACACATTACCATCACATAAGCTCTTCTGGGCTTTGGCCAGTAGAGCTAAAAATCACTCTAAAATGTGCCACTACTGTGTTATGTCTGTCTGTCATGGCTTATATAAGAGTCCTTTTTTTAAAAAAAGAATTGGGCACATATTGTGAGAAATATTGATCTAAAGGCCATACGGCAGATTTCACAAAAAAGGCAATTATTTAGCCCATTTGCTTTCATTTATTGTTATTGCATGTCAACGTCATATATACAGCAATTGCCTTTCCCAACCCAATAAGAACACCTAATAGAAGTGATTTGTATTAAAATAATGAAAATATTGTGTTAAATAAGGTAAAAAAATGTAAAAATATGCCGATATTTAGGACAAAAAAGACAGAAAATCTTCCCGGTACCAATATACCACTTTTTTGAGGATGCTTTTCAGTAACATCTGGTAAGTATTTTATTCTTGTCTGTTGAATAATGTTTGCAAGAAATGTTAATTAAAACAATAATATATCTAAAATGATTGCATTTCGTTCAAATATACTTAAATTTTCGGTAATTGCGCATGGTGATAACGTTACGGTAATCTGTCCTCGAATTGTTGTGTAACATTAGCAGACATGATCCACTGCTAACTGTTTTAAGCCTAAACACACCTTTATTAAATCACTGAAAACAAAGACTACGTGTCGGATAAAAACAGTATTGCACGTAACAAGAAATTGGTCATTCCCGATCATAAAGTTTTTTAGGTCTAAAAATGTGTTAATGTTACTCAAAATCGATTCTGTCCCATTTTAGCATGACGATAGCACCTTTTCTATTCGTGAATAATTTACACCGACTGAGGGTTAACATCCGGGTAGCGATTACTTTTATATTGGACTGGTTCACAGTTGACATTGAAATGATAAAAAAAGTGGTGAATACCGTTGATAAAAACTTAATCCAAGTTTGGCTCATTCTGTCCTTCAATGTAACGTTAACATTATGTCACGCTAGCATTAAGACAAGCGCTTAATAAAGCAAGAAAATCGTTGAAATTTGATGACTTTCCCAGAGTCAATTATTCCAACATAACAATGTCGTCTGTAAAGTATCGTTTGTAAGTATTCATTCATTAGGTACGTAGTTTATATTGAATTCATACCGCTTTTGTGTTTGATATCGTTATTTATTGGACAGAATTAAGAATTTTTGTGATTATCAATTGACCGTGTTTATCAATCATTTATATAGTTTGTTTTATACTGTATCAAGCTCAAACAGTCTGTGGTAGGTCTGTATTTTAATTTGTTGTGAAACATTCTGTCCAACTGCTAATGTGACATACTGCTAATGTTACTCATTCTGTTTTGTGGTAACACTAGCACATACTGCAATTAGCAATTTATAATATATATGTTTAATATCAAAGGTAATGATAATTGCACCATACTAGAGACATTTATATTACCACAACAAAACATTTATGTTTATAGCTTATCTGATCTGATATAAAAAGAAAACCTATGTTTGCAGAAAGCATTTTCTGTCTTGTTGTCCAATTAGGGTTTGTTTCAATAAATTTATTTGAGAAAAACGAAACAATCTTTATTTTTTGTCTGTACAATCTGTTTTATAGATAAATGAACCATTTAGTGCAAGACAAAATACTTCTTTGGATCAAAATATAAAAAAAAACAAGTTTTTACCGGCAATATTGTAACACTAGCACAAATGGTATGGTGATACAAAATTCTTTTTTTTATAAAAATGCATGAATAAATCATTGCAAATGTTCTAAAATATGATAGATAAGATATTGCTGTAAAAGATTATGTTGAAATCACAAATCTGCAATAAATTTTAAAAATCAATATTCGCCGGGAACTTTTTGGTCACCAAAACGTGAAATCTGCCATACCAGTATACCAGGTATTTGCACTTTCCAAATATTCGTAATAAGGACTGCTCATCAGAAAGTTGGCAATTGACTGGGAGGTCTTATCTAGCCACTTGCATATTTGCTAAAGGGAAAGGGTTTATAACAGGCTTTTTTCTACCAAATTTGAGAAAAAAAAACCTAGAAATTTTGGGAAAATTTGCATTGCAAAATATGCCATTATGAGAAAAAATCATTGCTTTACATAAAAAATCAGGAAATTTAACAGTCAAAAGAACAAGCTTTTCCGTCTTCTGCAATGAGGAAATTATTAAAATATTAGTTTCTTCTCCCTTTCAAAAAACCTGAAAAGTCTGAAATATCAATCCTTGGTGTGTAAATATCCATCGCAATAAATCATGACAGTTAGGGAAAAACATCATATATTTTACTATAGAAAAAGGCCTGTTTTAACTATCACCTAAATTTGAAATCTAGTTTATAAAAAAACTTGCTATTAAATATCTTATTTTCACAAAAATTACCTATATTTTCACAAAGATAACCTTATTTTCATATTTACGCAATGATATTCTACATAAAGTCCATCTTTGTTCCCAGTGGTGAGATGAGCTTTTTTCAAAAACAATAACATTTATTGAATTTAATTTTTGTAAAAGAAAGCCAATTGTACCCAATCGCCATAGTTCTAAAAGTCAAAACATGAAAACTCTATACATTATGCAAGTGCCCTAAATATATTACTCTTTATTAAGCATTTATTGTTATCAGTTATATATCAAAAGATAAGATTTATACAGTAGTACAACATGAACTTGAGTGAGCTTTCGGACAATATAATGTCCATCATGCATTAATGGGGAACTTCTGTTCTGAATGTTTATCCATTCAAACCCCAGCGGTTATTCTTTGTTCTTTTTTAGGTTTTGAGTTTGACATTTCTTTATTTTCAATTTCAGATTTTATTGCACAAATCATTTGATTACATTTTGATGTGCTTGGTGCAATTACCTTGTCAAAAACGCCGGAATTGAGTTGAACTGCTCCTTTCACGACATCAGCACTAACTGCGCTAAAAAAGGCAAAAATTGCCAAAATTAACAACATTGTCATCTTCCAAAACATGCTGCTTTCTATTTTGATGATGTGGACCAATGAAAATCAGGAGTTGTTTTTACCGGAAGTTTTTGTCTGCTGTAGGTTTGTTACTGAAGTGTTGATTGGTTCATTTTGTTGGAGTCGGTCCCTAGACTTACCGAAATACGATTATTTACCGAAAGACGGATAAAATTACCGAAAGACGCATGAAAGTTACCGAAAGACGCCTTCTAATGCATTTATTTTATTGTTTTTATATTAATATTATACAAATACATTACCAAACAAAATTTTAGAGAAAAATATTAAAATATAATGATGTAATAGGCAGTTGAAATTTCAGTGTTCGAGATCGAATTCCGCGTGCCGACTCGCCAACCGAAAGACAGATAAAAGCTTCCAAAATAATCAATTATTCCAATTAATGATGATCTCATAATATTCATATAACTAAAACACACTCATAAAAATGAAAAAGTTCATGAAAATATTTAATTATTGTTCAATTGAATAAAGACAATATGTCAGTGAAATAGTTGTCTCCCTTCGCCAACAGAAAGACGATTTAACGCAGGTAAAAAATAACTTATTAGTTGTTGTATTATGAAAATGATTATGAATTTGGATTCAAATAATAGAATTTATATTCTTATGGAAATGTTAGATCAATAAACAGCATTTGAAAGTATTTTGGAATATACTTGAAACATTGCCTTTGAAATAGGTCGAAAATGTCGCTCAAATCATTTTCTTTTAAATTAACTTAGATCTACAGTATAGTTCAGGGCTTTCAAATTTTAATTTTTGTTCATCTTCAGATAAATTAGCTTACTTATGGACACTAATAACCAGACCACACCAAATACACAAAATCAGGCGATGTTTAAAACAACATAATTATCACCCGGTATATGACACCCCACAAAGTAGCGGCACGGTTTTTGGGGGACAGTTTGGTATTATTGAAAGTGTGTTAATTTGGGTAAACCCTTTTCGGCTCTGTGACACGTGTTGAGTAAATACCATAATAATTACGCATTAAAGGACCGCATTACGTGTACATTTATAATTGCGGGTGATTTTCACACAAATTGACGGCTTCATTTGAAGATTCATAAATAACAATCGCGAGTAAAAACGTAAGTTATTGCTGTGAGTATTAAAGAAGTCCAAATTAATAGAACTTTACACTCTGAAATCATTAATGATGGATGAGTTTCCTTGTGCAATATGTGTTGTTGACTGTAGTAGTGATCAGTGCATACATTGTTCTAATTGTAGGAATTGGGTTCATGTCAAGTTAGGAGTCAGTTCCGACAAATTGGTCATTGGAACTGAAACTGGACAAACAACAATTGCGAGTCCATTAACAATGTCCTAAAACAAACTGTGGATTGGAGGTCACAACCATTCACAAAGTTTGTTCACCTGTCCAATGAGCTAGTTGAAGGTCAATTCAAAGAGTTAAGGTCTGCCATTGTAGGGACACGTACGTCAGAAGACTAGTCCAAATCCATTGCAGACACTGGAAATGCAGGCTATTATTTCTAATGCACCATGCTAAACCATAAAAAAATAAAGTATTTTAACTTTAACTGTTTGATTTCAACGATGAAGATATCTACATAGTTAATAATAAATATTGCACATAATAATAAAACATTATTGTTTGTATGTCTGACACATTTGTTTGTAACACAAGGTGAATTTTCAATGTACATTTACCATAGCTTTTGTCATTAACATGTATATGTCTTTGTCAATGATTTAAATACATATTGTAAGTTAATCATTTTATTTTGTATTTGCAGCGTTCAATATTTCATGTAATTTTATTATGTGTATGACTTATGTTTTATGCAGCCTTCCATGTTCGATGTTTATCAAATGTATGTGTCATGTATGTAGAGAAATGATGAAAAATAAAGTTAACTGTATATTTTTGTCATGTTCTTACTTAACCTTTAACATATCAATAAATCGTATTTCGGTTGAGAACAGGAGAATACTCTTATTGGCTAAATAAAGGAAATTCTTTTGTCAAAAAACTCATTATTTCTAGATATCATTTTATAATTTTTGGCTACAATGTGTAAAATCATCAAATATATATGAATATTAAAAATAGATACAATAGCAAGCGTCTTTCGGTAAATTTCTATCATGTTTACTCCAGTTTAACCATATCCATAAATCGTATTTCGGTTGACGACTGTAGTGTGTGTGGGTAAGAACCAGCCGCCCGGTTAGCTCAGTTGGTTGGAGCGCCGTGCTAGTGTTCCGGCGGTCGTGGGTTCGAGCCCCACACCGGGCGCACTTTTCCTCCCAGGTTTACTTTACTGGTGGCAGCGGTAAACGGCAGGAGTGCCTCCGTCGGCCTAAAAGGTTAATTGGGGGAGGAGTGTAGTGTGTGTGGGTAAGAACCAGCCGCCCGGTTAGCTCAGTTGGTTGGAGCGCCGTGCTAGTGTTCCGGCGGTCGTGGGTTCGAGCCCCACACCGGGCGCACTTTTCCTCCCAGGTTTACTTTACGACGGGAGATAACTCTATTTGACTAAAAAAGGGAAATTCTTTTGTCAATAAAGTCATTATTTCTAAATATTATTTTGTAATTTTTGGCTACAATGCGTATAATCATTATATATACAAGATTATTTAAAAATAAATGCATTAGAAGGCGTCTTTCGGTAACTTTCATGCGTATTTCGGTAATTTTATCCGTCTTTCGGTAAATAATCGTATTTCGGTAAGTCTAGGGACCCTGTTGGAGTGTTTCCCGGCTTAGCACTTCCGTATAAACAAATTCTTGATGAAACACATTCAGCGCCAACATTTCCTCAATTCTCACACGATACTGGTATGGTTACAGGTTAAAATACTAATATATGATTTTTTGGAGTTAAAAACTGTTCAATCGATCCACGTCCCTACATTTTGTCTAGATAGTAAATGCGGTTTAACATGTCAGTGAACTCGATTTTGACAGTTGGGAGTCATTTTATTTTGTACACACATTGTTTCGCACCATTATTTATCTCTCATATGCTAATACTGTTCAGTTACAGGCACAGTGTCTTGAACATAGTTGTATGATTTAGTGCCTTACTGGTACTCCTATAATGATTTGCTTAAGTAATTCGATAAAAGCCATAAGTTTAAAATGATTTTAGAAGGTAAGGTATTTGGTGTGACACAAAATAAATTTAAAAAGTGATACCTACACTTAAAAGTCTAGTTAATTGTACATTGAGCGGAAAGATAACTGGCACTTGCTAGATGGTTTCAAAATGGCGATGCTTTATTGACAAAGTCGATCTAAATTAAACTAATTATTTGTGTTTCATTAAAAACTTATGTGTATCCATAATAAGTAAAGGAATTGGCTAAAATAATTAAAGTGTAACTTTTGTGTTTTTATTTAACAGTAAAGTGTTAAGTATTGTGGAGTAAGTTACAGTTGAAGAATATATTTTACATTGATATGAAATAGTCCACTTGTGGCGTTTAGGGAACAAAATGAATATCCAAATGTTAAAAAATTCTCTTAACGCGCATTATTGTGGCTACCCTAGAAATTCAGTTAAGTAAACCCAGTGGGAAAAGAGTGTTCTGGGTATGGTTCGAAACAATAAGTGATCGAAGACAAGGACTGAGTGCTATCTTCTCAGGACAGAGTTGGTTTGTAACACAGGAGCCATATTTATTAAATTTCTTCAGTCATTTCTTAACTGTCATTAGTCAGATTTCTAAAATGTTCAAAGCCATATTGAAAGATTTAACATATTTAAAAAGTAGGTATGTATATTCAACAAAATCAATGAAAATATAGTATTTCAAATATTCAATAAAAGTTATTATAACTAGTGACCAATGACAGCTGAAGCTGTTTGAGACAAAATCTGCCAATCACAATCAATTTCCATTAATTTCATTTCTGTAGCAGGCCTCCAATATTGTTGTAAACATATAGACAATATACAACTATCAGTAGCAGGTTACCAATGATCTTGCTATTTTATGTCTGCCTGTGATACCTTACAGCTGGTTATCTCCTGTACCCTATTACGTTTCATACCTTTAGGTACTCATAAGGACAACTCACTTGGACTAGCATTATGTTGTTTTCTCTGCAATCCTATGATTTTATGATTTAGCGTTATGAATTGAAGCTTTTCAAGATCAAATCATGTAATCCATAACAATCTGTAGCAATCCTGACTGTTGACTTTAAAGAATAATGTGTCATAGTAATTCATTTATTCATGTCTAACTAAACTACCAAATTCTGAAAAATAATTAAACACAAACTTTTTCAGTCGATAACCCATGGTACATGAGGTGTTGATGGAATGTGTGTTGATGTGTTGACACCTTTCTTTTAACAGATAACTATACAGTTTACTATTATGCATAATATTTTTTATGCTGCAATTTTTGTTTCTGTTAAATAAAGCATTGTAATTTCCAGGGAATATCGTGATATGCAATGGCTGGAGAGACCAATGTCAGTTTGTGGGTGAGAGCAGAACCATTCAGTTATGGCGCCTTGCATATTGCTCCACACCCAAGACTCAACTTCAATGTAAGGCTATAATCTCTAGATAAGGTTTTCACGCAAAAATATAGGGAGTTAAATCTTCTTTGTTCGAATATACATGTATACATGTCAGATATTTGTATGAGGTAAGGAAATTATTTTACTGACACTATTGAATTGAAGTACAGAAAGTGAATGATGCAGATGGGTCACACACGACCTCAGTTGATCTTTACTGTTCAAAGTTATTTTATTTGGACATAAAATTAATAGAAACAAGAAAACTTGTAGCTGAATATTTTAGATTATTAGGATACCCATGTTGATTTTGGGCTACTCATTTCTATCCAGTCTTTAAAGTTTCTTAATGATAACTGGTACTCTGTGTCTGAAGAGTAGTCAAATACCATCACCTATTAACAGGTATCCTTTTGTTTCAGAATATCAAGAAGATTGTAATATATGCCAAAAACAAAGGTGAAACTGGATTCCCAAAACTAAGGTGAATTATATTCAAGTTTTCAAGATAAAAATATCCATGATTAAATATCACTGAAAATTATGGACATGGTCCCTTATTTTACGGTACTAAAACTGCTATAAATGAAGCATTATTTAATTGGCGTAATGCAGAGATTGTTTATTTTCTTATTTTGTACTTTATATCATGGTAATGTCTCATTGTTTTTATTCACAGTTACTCAGTGTGGAGACATATAGCGTGCAACAAACTCCACCTCTCTGAAGAACTTGCATGGTTGTAAGTAAGCTTACCCTGTCAGGCCTATTCCATCTTTAAGCTTTAGTTTAAATTAGCCTATATGAGCAAAATATCCATTTCTGTGACATGAATGTACTTTTGGCGGACATCTATACTCACCCAATCTCACCCTGGTGGGAATCAAACCCACAAACTCCTGGGTAAGAGGTGGACACCTATACCACTAGACAACTCTCATCTTTTTCTAGACCTCTAATCTCTTGTTTTTACTTTGAATAACCGTGAAACTAATAAATGTAAGAAAAATAGGAAACAAATATGATGATTAGTTTAATTTGGCAGGTATTTTGCGACCTGTCACCTTCTAAGTGAGAATACATCACCAGCTGAGAGGCTCGAGTGGGACCAGAAGTTTGCTGAGGGCAGTGAGGTGGTCCAAGGTACTTCAAGCATAGTTCTTTTATATCCCTACTTAGAAATCATAAAACTGATCCTTAAGGACATATTTTGTTTCCACTGTTGATTGTTTTCAATTGTGATGATTTATTTCTGCAGACAATAATTTGATTGTTAATACTGGTAGTCATACTTTTTAATTTCATCTTAGGTTCTTGGCGGGTGTATAACCTCTACATAGGTTGCATTTTTAACACAATAAAATTTACAAAACAATTGTTTAAAATATTAATGAAGCAATGCTTATGAAATCCCCTAAAAGTGAGTCTATAATTATAAATTATTACAGACTGATGTGATGTCTCTTGCAGATGCATTGAAGAACAAAGTGAGAGTGGGGACCCTAAAGTTTGTGTTGTTTCTCTACATCCAGCAGCTCAACAAAGTCTCACTGAAAGCCTCCCTTGTGGCAGGTGATGAGTATCCTTCCAAACTTTACGGCATACACATTTATTGCCTCAAGTATGTTCACAAATTAACACTTACATGTTACTGTGGGCTATGCTTTGAAGTATGTTTAGGCATTGAGGTTTTTAGTTCTTGAAGCAGTTATAGAGAGAAAACAATGAAACAAATGCTGTGGTAAACCTTTTGATCATTTGGTTGTCCTTGACCTATCCCCCAGATGGCCAACGCGGTGTTCCTCCCCCGACCTTGATTCCAGCGGCAGGTCAACACCTCGCAGCAACAACAAGGTCATTGTCTACATGTCTTAAGTACATACATGTACATGTACATAAAATAGTCTTGATCTATTGTGGTATATTTTCTGTAAAGTACAGTTTTTCTTAATTTGAAACTTTCATGATGTACAATTGTACATGTAGCTTCATTGCTTATAAATAGTCAATGGCTGTATCCACTAGACCTGTATTTAAAGTTAAACTATCATATATCTCTATTTCAAGATATTACAGCATGATCTTGTCATTTATAAGAGTTAGGTTGTTATTAATTGTGATGATCGCTTCAGGTGTTGGATGACCATAGCCATATGGTGTTTCTGCAGAACAACATCCATGAAGTTCTTGAGCTTCTCATTGAATATGGTATGGTTTTCTCAATAGTCCAGATACTTTCATAGCTGTGGTATCTTTGGCAGCTGTGGCATGCGAAAACTATAACCTTGAGCCATAAATCAAAAACAGTTCCAATATATTTACAAAAAGTCAGTCAACATGTTACCAATGACATTAAATACATGTCTAGCAAGGTCCATCAATTTAAAATATTTTGGAGTAATGCCCCTTCTCCAACGGGATAAAATTTAAAAACATTGGCAACTGCTTGATTGTTCTTCGTTTTGTTTTGGAACTAAAACTGACCAATTGTTATTCGAGTTCAGATGTTCACCATCATTTTCTTACCCTTTTGATGATATTGAAGCCTATTCCTGTTTTGCCTGTTTCAGACACCTACGGTACAACCCAGGGAGATCTTAGCTTGACCCTGGGTGCGGTAGATGCCCTGGGGTTTGTGATAGCGGGATCCATAGACAGATGCAAGTATGTGCTGACAATAGTTTCTTGTTTATGCTTTTCCTTGATATTAAAAATTAAAAGCATTGAGATATTATTTTGTTTTCATATCAGTTTAATGTTGCTAAGTATGGACTCGTCCCATGGTTTTAACAGGATTTCTGTTGCTCACAGATCCTCAGCATGGCTGTAGTGTGATTATCAACAGCAATATGGGTGTCTGATAAAAGAAAGACAAAACATACAATTTATATCATTTTCTAGGACACTTCAACCCCTTCTGGACATTGCCATGCTGCAAACAGTCCAGCACAAAAGTGGATACTCAAAGGTACAAAAAAGAGCATCTTTGATGGGACCATGCTTAAAATATATCTTAACTATTTCATGTAAAGATGATAAAATATGAATAAAAAAAATTTGCAATGATTATCACAATTGATTGGTTGATATTTTAAATCAAGAATTATGAATATTAATGAGGTAAACAACAATTACGCAGTAAAAAAAATAATTGTAGAGTAAACAACTGAACTTCGTATTGAATTTCGTTCACTATTTTTATGTATGCTATTAATTTTCTTTCATTGTAATTCTGATTGTTGTTCATTTCTGCAGTGCATACTTGTATAAAATGAAACGAATAAGACAAATTAAAAGCCTGAAACAACATTTGTTTTCATTTTATATCATTTTTTGTTAAAATACGTAATGAAAGTTTACTTTAAAGGTGAAAATGACCAATAATACGGCCAACGCACAATATACGTCATTAACGATACATGTATACACAATCACGGACCTATGGTTTATAGGTCCGTGACACAATCTTGTCTTTGCGAACACATACTCAATTTTTCCGAGTAATCGAGTACCCGAGTACTCGATCGAACAATCGTCCGAGTACTCTAGTATTAATTTTACTACTCGTTGCCATCCCTAATAAAAATAGATTTGCATATACTGTAAGATTTGATACTGATTTAATCACGAAATCTTAATATTCATTTGCAGCTATAGTAATTGTTAATGAGGAATAAAGATAGGTAACCCGGGGTAAGTAAATTTGTTAATATTGTTAAATAGTAAAACAGTGCACTCATGATTTCAGTTGATGCGGAGTTTTTCCCTGCGGCTGCTGCAGAATTGGATCAAGGACTCGCTTGTACAGAACCCGTTCGGAATATCGGCATGTATTGCCAGTGGCCGACGCCTCTCTTGGCCAATGGGAGGTCAGAATTTGAACTTTGATGATTATTATCATTTCCCTATGGTTAAAAATACTTAACATTATATGATGTTACAGTTGATTCAGTATTTTAGCTTTTTGGGGGGCTTTCTGTCATTTTTAGCTTGACTATTTTAAGAATAAGGAGAGTTATACTATTCACCCTGGTGTCTGCTGCGTCACTACTTGGTTAAGGTTTTGTATGCAAGCACATTTTATTTAATATATGATATATCAGCAAATACTTAATGTACTGCATTTGAACACAAGTGTTCCTAACCATCCAATTTACTCAATTATTCATGTGACATAACGCTCTCTTGAATATATACACATGATATCTTTATTATTCAACTTAGAAATTCTGGTAAAGGTTTTGCATGTAACCACATTTAAGTTTATGTTTCAGCATAACCATCATGAAAACCTTCAAACACGTGTTCCTAACTTTACAACCAACTTAGATATAGTATCAAATTAAAATAAGTCTATTTTGCATAAGATGCAAATGTTGGCCCTTATTTATTTGACTTACTGGTGTAAAATCTGGTTAAGGTATTGATGGTAACCACATTTAAGTAGATATACCAGCAAATGCATCATGTTTGGCATTGAAAATTAAGACATGTGTTTTCAACTATACAACTTACTTAATTAAACAAGTTAGATAACATAAGTCAATAACTCAGATACTACTGGAAGTATTGCATTGAAAGTTTATACAAGGGCTCCCATCTAACCTCTTACTAGTCAAGTCAGGTAATTATCTTGTAGGGAGGGGGGAATTGTCGAGTGCGCGGTCTCAGATATTGTTTTAAATTTGAATTTTCTGCTGTTAAGTAATTTACATAATTGCAACAAATTAACGGTTAATTTATAAAGTTAAAAATAGAATTAATGTTTTTAATTAATTTGGAGGCTGTAAATGAAGGCATTTGTCACCTGGCCCGGCTGTTTATGTGGGGTGTTCACATATGCAAGTTTTTCCTGTGCTGGGTGACTACCAGGAGGGAATGTTAATGTGGTACCGTTCACATATATAAAGTTTGTTTTTCTGTGCCAGATGACAGCCACACTTATCATGCTGCATTTGTGTTTCCTGAAGAAAGGGCTGTTAATGTGGTGCTATACACATGTAAAACTGTTGTTTTCTGTACTATGTGGATGTGGTGATGTTCACATATCTAAAACTTGTGTTTTCAGTGGCAGGTGATGACCTCAAGGAGGGGAAGGAGACCCAGACCAAAAGGGGGAGAATAGCCACCAACGCTCACACTGTGCCAAAGGAACACATCAAAGGGTACAAACTTACGCGTTAATGAGCACAATTAAAAGTGCATGTAGTTACAATTAGGAAATTTAACAAAAAAAATAAGGATTAGTTATGTTTTGGAAATGTGTTTTAGAATATGTCAGTTTTTAAAACATCAAATAACATGTCTAATTCAATATACCATACTTGTTCCATAATAAGTAAAAGACAAAATACTTAACATAAAAATGCAATTTGTTTTTCAGGAACAAGATCATTATAATGAGCCAAGTAGGGAAACAGACCATATCTAGGGTAATTTTCTCACTTTTTTATGTCTCCCTTCTTCTGGGGAGACATATTGTTTTTGCCCCGTCAGTCAGTCTTTGTTTCTGCTCAATAACTTCAGAATGCTTGCACCAAGGAATTTAATACATGTTATGCCAGTTGGTCATGCCTAGTAGACAACCTCTTTTGATTTTGGAATCAAAAGGTCAAAGGTTAAAGTTGTGGTGGCCTTGAGGTGTAAAAAAATTGTATGCTCTCAATTACTAAAGAACGCTTGCACCCAGGAACTTAATCATTGGTATGCCAGTTGGTCATGACTAGTAGATGAACCCTGTTGATTTTGAGGCCAGAGGGTCAAAGGTCAAGTTGTGGTAACTTTGAGATACAGTTTTCCGCTCAATATCTAAATAACACTTGAACCAAGGAATTTTGTACGCTTTTATGCCAGCTGGTCATGACTAGTTGATGACACCTTTTTGAGGCCAGAAGGTCAAATGTCAAGGTTGAGGTGAAAGAACAGTTTCTGCTCAACAACTAAAGAACACTTGCACCCATGATCTTCATACATGGTATGCCAGTTGGTCATGACAGCAGATGATCCCTTTTGAGTTTGAGGTCAAGGTCACAGTGACCTTCAGGTGAGAAACAATTTGTTGGTCACCAGTCCATTCGTCACTCTTTGTTTCTGCTGAATGTCTAAAGAATGCTTGGACCCAGAAATTTCATACTTGGATCCAAGAACTTCATACTTGGTAAGCAGGTTGGTCATGACCAGTAGATGACCTCTATGTTTGTTCAACTCCAGTCCAAATGTACAAATTTCATGTCAATCATTGATTATTTCTCACCTGCAATCACACAATTGGGGAGACAAGTGCTTTTTCAAAATAAATCATCTCTGGTTTTTATATGAAAGATATTGTTTTCTTAAACAGTATTAAAATGAATTCATCAAAATATATTTTTACTATTAGTTAATCACAAAGGAAGTTCAGAAAGTAGACACTTACCTTAAAATGTTAAATGTGGTAGAAGAGCTTGATCCTAAGCTTCCTTTTCATGTGTGTTTGGTGCATATTTTAAAATCAGCAAGCTGCAAATGATGGATGTTTGTATTCCAGAGTTCCGGTACCCTGGAGAACAGCAGTGTGAAGATCCACCGCTGCCACTCTGCCTTCCTTTACCTACTCTCTCCCCTCAGGTAGGTCTCTCAGTGGTATAGTACAAATGCACCTCTGAACTTAAGCCTTTGATTATTGTTAAGAATTTTTAACAGATCTTTTTACTTTCAGATGTGGTCATAATATAATATGTTTCGAAAAATATTTTATTTATGGTACTTTGACTTCATAATTATGGTTTTGTTTACCATCAGTATTGATCATTGATACACTCTTATCACTGTGTTATAAGGAAACTGATTACTTTTTACACTATTGATCAATATCACAGGTCAGTTACGATAGAGAAGTGCCATAACACGACTGTGATACTGGGTCCGGTGGAAACACATGTGTACTTGAGCCACTGCGAGTCAGTCACGCTGATAGCCACAGCCAGGATTGTCACTGTCAGGTTAGTCACACATCTGTTTTCTCAAAGATGAAACTGTTCTCAGGATTATAACAGGTTATACACAGCACAAATTGTGTCCGTTTCAAAGCAGATTCAAATCTGTTACTGTGGCATATTTTAAATACCATATTTTGTTTTTTCCATTAATGTTCTTTCTGTATGCCAATTAATTTCAGATACTTAGTTACCCAAAATGGTAAAAATGATTCTGTGTAATTACTGTTTAATTAAACATGGGGAAACCTATTCAAATGATGTATTGATTGCAGTTGTACAGAAGAGCATTACATTTCAGCTCATGCACATTGTGTACCCTGCATGTGTTAACGCCCAACCCCCCTGTGATCCTGAGCGGTAATGACTCCATACAGCTGGCCCCCTACCACACACACTACCCAAAACTGGAGGAGCACATGGCAGAGGCCGGCATCGGTAAGGCTTTGTATTCAGCTTTTTATGCCCCCACAAAGTGGCGGCATATAGGGTTGCCCTTGTCCGTACGTACGTCTGTCTGTCTGTACGTACGTACGTCCCGAAGATTGTTTCCGATCTAATTCTTGAAAACTGTTTGTCCAATCCTCACCAAACTTTAAACACATGTTTGTGACCATAATATCTTGATCAAGTTCGATAGTCATGGAAATCGCTTTAGTCATTTAGGAGTTACGGCCCTTTTTTGCCAAAAATACTTCAAAAATATATGTTTCCAATCTAATTCTTGAAAAGTATGTGTCCAATCCTCACCAAACTTTACATACATGATTGTGACCATAATATCTTGATCAAGTTCGATAGCCATGGAAATCGCTTTTGTCATTTAGGAGTTACGGCCCTTTATTTGCAAAAAAAGACTTGAGATTATCCTGAATAATCATTATGGCTTATTTTCTGTGACAAAAAATCGAAGTGGGGGCATCCGTGTCCTATGGACACATTTCTAGTTGATCAAGTGCTAATGTGTGCCATGCATAGATGTACAGGATAGTTAGATGTGGGTGTGTAATAGAAAGCATATTATCAATTCTAAAATTCTAAAATTACCTATGTCAGCTGAGTAATATGTTAGCAAGACAACAAAGTTAACTGTATCTGTATTGTATTTTTAAACACAGAGATACATCTGTACTGTATAAACCACTGGAATAAATCTGCATTTTGCATTGATAACAATACTACATCTGTATTGCATTAAACACAGACAAACATCTGTATTGCATTTAACTCAGGTACATCTGTATTGTATTTAAAATAGGTTTACATATGTATTTCATTTTTCACAACGAACCTTTTGTATTGCAGGTGTACAGAGGAACATGTGGGACCAGCCATTGTGTATTGGGCCAGACCACAAGGAGGACACTCCAGTGTGGGAACTTATGCCAATCACCGACTTCTTCACATTCAACATGCCTTTTGAGATGGAGGGGCCCACACGCGCCATTCCTGGGGGCCTACCAAGCAAGTACCAGAGGGCAATTGCCCAAAGAAACCGGCAGATTGACTCATGGCAGAAGACAGTGAAGGAGGCGGGGCTGACACGGGAACAGAGGAAGGAGTTTCAGGGGCTTGTGGAGAGTCGCTTCCACATCTGGTTGTCAGAGTCCGGCCATAAAAGAGAACTGGATAATCTTGCTGTGCCTCAAACTGCAAAACATTGATTATGGGCTGTTTTAATTGATTTACATGAAGAAATTGTTCATTGATGTTTAGGAAATATTTTTAAATGTAGTTTTGTTCAGGAGGAGATATATTGTTTATATAGCCGGTGTCTGTATGTCACACTTGTGTGTCCGCTCTGTATCTCCTAACCCAATGGAAGGATTTTCCTAAAACTTGGGTCAAATGCTCACCACATCAAAAAAAGCATGCAGAGCACACATTCCAGGCCCGCCAGCTTCAGTTTAAGGTCAAAGGTTTGAGTGGTAGATTTCATATCTGCTCCATTTCTCCTTAACTCCTTAACTCCTATAAAGATTTTCATGAAACTTGGGTTAATTGCTCACCTCATCAAAACATGCTAGCTCAATGTCAAGGTCACAGTTAAAGGTCAAAGGTTCTTGCCATAGATTTTGAGTATACCTTTGTGTCCAGTCTGCATCTGTATCTGTTACACCTGTGAAGGATTTTCATAAAACTTGGGTCAAATATTCACCAAGCCTAGACCAAGTGCACTATTTGCCTTCAAGGCTTGCAGACTCAAAGCCAATGTCACATTTCAAAGTCATGGGTGTTCAAGCCATGGATTTTATGTCAGCTGTGTATCCCTGCAGCCCCCTGAAAGATTTTCTTGAAATCGTTGGTCTGTTACACTGCCATATCTGCTTTGTTTCTCTTACAAGCCTTCACAGATTTCCAATGTTCACCCCTTCAACACAACACCTACAATTCTCTCCATATCCCAGAAAAAAACAACTTTGAGTTAAATACTGGTATAATCAAATAATTTCTAGTACAAATTTAGTTTACTATTTACATTTTTGATTTTAATTACTCAGTTCTATTACTGTAACACTGATTCATTTGTATATTGACATTAATGTTATTTATTTCATAATATATCAAATGAATACTTTTAACTGTCCTTGTCTTTTTTATAACAACAATGAAGTTCAGAAAACAGCAAATCTCCCCAAAACACATTAGATCATATCATACATCAACATGCGGTTTTGCCAGTGTCATGCTGGATTAGCATGATAAGCTGTATATAATTATGTAAATTGCACTAAGAAATTTTGTAAAATTATTTAACAAATCAATTTTTTATTCTGAAATGCATTTGTACATGTAGCAGAAGATTAGAACAACCAAAACTGTGACCCTACAAAATCAAATTCATGCAATAAACAGATTTGAGACCAACAACAAGGAAAAACTTTGATTGAACTTTCAATATACATGTAGCTTCAAGCATACAATGTACTGGGGCAAGTTGTGTCAAGGTCACTGTCTAAATAATAGTCAAGATCATATTTACTAAAACATACTCTTATAGGGATACTTGATTTGATTTGTTAGATAAGGTCAATGTCAAATTATTTATTTTTTTCTGTTCAATATCTTTGGCTCGGGAGGACATAGTATGCGATGTGTTTATACATCTTGCTTTTCCATTGAAACAGGCATGGCTTGTATTAAAGGTCAAGATCACTGTGACAAAATATAGAAAAATGCTTTCTGATTGGTACCTTCTTTCTGTACAAAGGGCACAACAGTGTTTTAAATCAAAAGTTATATGTTTGTATATAAGTATAATGTTTATAACATTTTATTATCTATTTATCAAATGCTTGCCATGGTCAATGTTAAAGCAACTGTGCACCAGATGATCAATTTGCAAGAAAAAAAGAAAATTGTCGAAAACTGTCATAAACTTGGTATTAATGTGTACAATGCATTGAAACTTACTAACTGAAGTACCACATAGTTTACAATTTATTTAAGTTTTAATAGCAGTTATTTCGTATTTTTCCATTAAAGATTACTGGGTATGTCTGCCTAGTAGAATTCATTCCTTATGCATGATTGGCTAGTCGGTGTTATCACGTGATATTACAGAGTAAGGTGTATACCTTAATTATGTCACCCAATTAGAGTAAGCCGTCATAGCTCAGTGGATACGACGCTGGACTGCAATTTTGGCGACACGGGTTCGAATCCAGTCCCGGACACAATTTTTTTTTTACATTTTGGTACTTTTTTAAACTTACTAACTGAAGTACCACATAGTTTACAATTTATTTAAGTTTTAATAGCAGTTATTTCGTATTTTTCCATTAAAGATTACTGGGTATGTCTGCCTAGTAGAATTCATTCCTTATGCATGATTGGCTAGTCGGTGTTATCACGTGATATTACAGAGTAAGGTGTATAGCTTAATTATGTCACCCAATTAGAGTAAGCCGTCATAGCTCAGTGGATACGACGCTGGACTGCAATTTTGGTGACACGGGTTCGAATCCAGTCTCGGACACAATTTTTTTTTTACATTTTGGTACTTTTTTTTACAAATATGATATCAAAAGTGTAACACATTATGATATCAAAGTGTAACACATTCTATTAAATAATTGTCCTGAGATTCGTTACAGGTGTACAGTCCCTTTAAGGTCAAGGTCACTGTTATTAAACAAGAGAATGTTTCTTTTAAAACAGCTTCAACAAGAGATGACAACTAACTATGAAAGTTTGAGACTTAACAAGTAAATACTGATGTGTGAAACTTGCAATCAAATTGAGTAGGTACCATTTGATGTTCACAAGCACTATTTGAATTATTAATATGAAAAATAAAAACAAAAAAAACTACACAATGAAAATTACATAATGTGATGTGTATTAGAATGTGTTAGTTCAAGGTCAAGAACAAGAGATAGTCTACATTTTATGCGCAACTGTTACAAAAAGTAAGTTCAAAATACATGTATCCTGAATACTGTGAAATAATAATGTTTTATGTATGGTAAAAACAATCATGCAATGGCATGGATGGTATGTTCCTGTTCAACAGTATTCAGTGTCTTCTGGAAGAGAAGATCAGGTACAGGGAGTCATCATGATGCAGCAAGTTGTACACTACCATGCCCAGGGACCAGATATTCAACAAAGACCCTATTTAGAGGTAAATGGTTCAAGGCCCATTAGACAATCAACTAGAGACTTACAATATATATACAAATGCAGATTACATATACTTAAAGACCTAGTTTAAGCCTTCTATAAGTGACTCCCACCCCCTTCCACACCCACACCTAAAATCTGTGTATAGTACACAACTTATTGCGTATTGATTTTAAATATTTTATGTTTTTATTTTTTTGATCTCCAATCTGAGTGTCATGCTGTGCAGTGCTAAATGTGTAATATAGTAATGAATGATACATCTTGTCTTTTAGTATCTGTTGCTTTTTTCAAATAATATTATTATTATAATACCTTAGAATAAGAGTAATAGCATATATAACAAGAGCTGTCGTAAGACAGCGCACTCGACTACGCTGATTTGACTTAGAAGTGAATACAATAACGATGTAATATGTGCCTGTCAAAAGCAATAAAACAATCAAATTAAAAAGTGAACAAGAATCGCAATGTGACAAAACCAGGTTTTTAATGATTGGCAGAAGAGATTCAGTTTCAACTGCTTTCTTCTATTTTTTGTAACATGCAGTGACCTTGATTCTAAGGGCCCCAAACACAATCCCATGGAAGTCCTCCATAAACTCTTCCTACATATCAAGTTTGATCACAGTATGTCAACCATAATTGAAACAGTAATTTATTTTTAGTAACAGTGACTTTAACCCAAGGGGGCCAAAAGGCAATCCATGAAAGCTCTGCATAAACTTGTCCTAAATACCAAGTTTGGTCACACTATGTCAACCCTTACTTGAGTAATTCAGTACTAACCATTTTTCTATTTATAGCAACAGTGACCTTGACCTAGACCATAACTCTCGGGGCCCAAAACACAATCTCAGGAAAGGTCTCTATAAACTCTTCCTATATACCAAGTCTGGTCACAATATGTAGACCCTAACTTATTCAATACCAACCCATTTTCTATAAATAGTAACCTTGACCTTGATCCTAGGGGCCTCAAACGCATTCCCATAAAAGGTCTCCATTAATTCTTCATATATACCAAGTTTGGTATCTTCAGGTCAAACCTAGCTAAAATTATTCAATACATAAGGTGACTTTGACGCTGCCCTCCCACCAGCCCGCCCGAACAATGAAGCAAGTCATTCAAATAACTTGTTTTCCCTTTATGAAAATGTGGTTAAGAATATAAAAATGTGCACTTCAAAACAAATTAAAAGAAAAATTAAAAAAAATCATTCAAGGGCCATAATATGTATTTAGGGTTAAAATGGAGTTATGTTCCTTGTTGTAAGATGTTAGTCAATAATTCTGCGAAGTATTAAGTGTATTGAATGAAGGGAATAGAAGTTTTTTTATTAAAATCCCAACTTGCCCTAAGACTTAAACCTGCCCTAAAATTTTAACCTAATAAGGATAATAATGGAGTTATGTAACCTCATTGTGTGATGGTCCTGAACAATTGTGTGAAGTATTAAGTCAATTGAATGAAGGGAATAAATGTTATCAATAAATATCCCAACCTGCCCTAAAACTTTAACCTTTGTTCCATAGTCAATCAGGGTCCATAATTTGTATAAAAGATAATATGGAGTTATCTAACCTCATTATGTGATGGCCCTGAACAACTGTGTGAAGTATTAAGTCAATTAAATTAAGGGTATTGGACATCTAAGTGAAAATCTCAACTTGCCCTAAAACTTTAACCTGCCCTAAAACTTTAACCTAAGTCAATCAGGGGCCATAACTTGTATTAAGGATAAAACTGAGTGAAGTTTTAAGTCAATAAAATGAAGGGTATTGGAGTTATAAGTGAAAATCCCAACTTGCCCTAAAGCTTTAACCGGACACCAACGCCGATTCTGGGGCGAGTAGTATAGCCCTCCTTATTCTTCGAATAGTCGAGCTAAAAACCTGTTTATTTGATTTAACCGTGATGCTTCACAATTTGGAAATAACAATGGTGACCATGCATTTAAAGTGGATTTAAATATATATATGTTATAGATCTATAACTATTTAAAAGCTTATCACTCTTATTTGTTTCTTATTAACACATTAGCTATGCGTATTGTTTATATGTATTTGTGAGACATTGAGATGAGCTACACCATAAGTATCAACCTTATATGGCCCTGAGCCAATAAGAAAATACACAGGAAATTTGCACCTAATGTGACACCAGTGCAATAAAATGGAGATGCACAGCTTACCAATACTTAAACTTCGAGGGTCACCAATAGACTGTTTGTGTTGCACAGCAAAATGTCATAAAAAAAGAGGTGGAAAATTCCGAGGTTCTACCGAGATTTGAACTCGGATCGCTGGATTCAAAGTCCAGAGTGCTAACCATTACACCATAGAACCGTCCCTTTTGGCGGGAAACTTATTTATGTATATAAAGCTTCTAAGTGCAATCTACTCCGTGTCTTTATGGTGGTTGATTTACTAATGAGTCAAGCGTTGGAGTGATTGTGATGAAAATTTATCATAATTTCAGTTTGACAAATAAACTGATAAATGATGATTTTTTATCAGGTAAAACTGTTATTAATTTATTTTTAATGTGTAGTTTTTGTCTCTCTTTAGTTTTCTTTAAAGAAACACTTCTTTGTAACATTTATATATTGTGACGTTAAACATCATGTCAGAGATAATAAATAATAATATTATATTCAGATTACATGGTTTGTCCAAAGTAAGTTCTGTAGTTTTGTTTCCTGTTCGTATGGATAGGTTAAAGCTAAGCATTGAAAGCATCTGCATATAATTATTATATTATAATTACATGACTGAGCCACAATAATGTGCGTTAACATTTTTGTTGTTTTCCTAGCCAAGAATGATAGATCCCAGCACTAAGTATATTGAGCGGAAAGATAAATGGCACCTGCTAAATGATTAAAAAAATGGCGATGCTTTGTTGACAGATCGATATGAATTCGTCTTTCATGAAACACTAAGTGTAATAAGAGAAAGGTATTTGCTAAAAATAATTTATGTGTAACTTTTGTGTTTTTATTTAACAATGCAGTGTTAAATATCGTGGAATTACAATTGAAGAGTATATTTTACATTGGTATGAATCAGTCAACTTGGTAATTAGATAATTAGAGAACAAAGTGAAAATCCAAATGTTGAAAAAAAAGTTCCCTATACATGCATTATTGTTACTTCCGACTACACACCAAATTTTAGGGTCAGATAAGGCTGCTTATCCATGAATTTGTAATTTGTAAACATGAGCCCATAGCTGTAATAAGGGTAGCATATGTGTATTTGAATAGTAGTGTCAAAGTTATAAAAATAAATAAAAAAACAATGAATTTAAAGGAATCATTTCAATGAGCAAGCATGCCCATGTAGCAAATTTCTCAACATCGGCTATGATCTCTCAGACATTCAAGTGTACCATAGATAAAGTTTAAAGACAAATAACAGTTTAAATTTTCAATATGCATGTGAAGGGAACTGTTTGACATGTGGGAATTTCTTATGTTACAAAACTAAAATTCAGCTATTTTAATTTATGGAATAACCCAAATGAAGTCAACAGATAGTCGCGACAAACAATGATTGAAAGAAATAACCGCATAGACATTTTCCCCGAGCAATTTCATAAGCAAGATAGAACAGCCAATCAAAATCTCATCCAAAGAAAAACTATGATTATATTTACTGCAAAACTTGAAGATCCAAAGTGAAACTAGATTTGCAAACCAGAATTAATGTTTTTATATTTAAAATATGCCGTAAATCCATTCAATCACTTGTCATTTCTGTTTTGACTTTTGTTAAAGATATGTTTTTTACAAAAAACTTTAGGTTACATACATAGCAGGGCTTCTAAAACTTTGGAACCTCAATCGGTCTGGACCCGGCGACACCCCCCCCCCCCCCCCCCAAAAAAAAAAAGACCTGTTCAAAAGTCTGATTACGTAGAAATGTCACACATTTTCGCGACGTCTTTTCTGGCAATATTTTTACGCGATGTCACAATTCCTAAGCGGGTTCTTGAGCCGCATAGCGGATTCAGATAGTCATTGATACAAGCTTAATTCAAATGAGATTCGCATCGAGTTCTGCAGCGTTTTTAATAAGAACGGCTGCGATCGTAAAGCGGTCAGAAGACAAAAGGTGAAACAGTATTATGATTTATTTGCTTAATGCATCTACAGTGGGTGAACATTCAATGTATTACATAGTGATTTATGTTCTGGAACTAGGATTACTTTTGTTTCTGATTCTTTTCCTAGCATTTACTCATGAATATAATCCTATTAAAATGAAACAAATGCATGAAGGCAAAATAAATGTGGCACAGATATTGACTCCATGTTTTTATAACAAAATGAAGTTTATACTAAAGCCTTCTGTAATCCTATTAAATTCAATGATGGATTGTTTATCAATGGACATCTGTTGCTCTATATGTATACCTTTTGAAAATGTCTTACAATATGTTGTTACAGTAATTTGCACTTTGGTAGTTCCTTGTTTGTTCTATAGCTTTGTTGTTTTACTTGTTACTGTTTTTTATCAGTCTTGAATGGGTGTTGTTAGGACCTCCTATGAAAACATTTTTCTGAAAACTTAATATTTGTGAACAATCAATTTTGTGTGCTAATTATTTGTTGCCTCTTACTGTTGGTTATCCAGCTAGAGAATAAAAGTTGAGAAACGGTGAGCAATTAAGGACTTCCTTGAATTTTGTTAGTATCAAAGACTCTCATACAGACTAGTGCAGGGTGAAACGTCTTAGTTACATTCATTTTGACAGAAAAGACTCCTCATAAAACCATATCAACACATGTGTCATATGATTGTTTTGATGAAATGAGATGTTACAATATGGATTTTAGAGCTTTATTGGAGAGTTTAAGTGAATTTTGTTTGATTTTGCTAGTAAAATTTTCTTTTTGGTTCGTGATCTTACAATTTTTAGCCTTGTTGAAGAAATCAGTCTTTAGAATCAAGCTTTTGGATGAACAAGCTGGAATTCTTGCAACCAGTGCAGAGCTTGCGAGCTTGTGCTAATTGCGACCATTGTTTATGTTACTATAAAGCTGACTTTACCTTTTGCCAAGTAATCAAAATAAACATGTATCTCTTTCTGTCAAATAACACTGAACCTTTAAAGTAGTAGATCATGCCTGAGGGTAATATCCAAACAAAGGGATGATTTTCTAAGTACTTATTTTATTGAATTAAAAGATAAGTGTTATGGTAACCTCATTCATATCTTCATGTCAATCTGTATTATCTGTTGCAATGATATTTATGTTTATTTCCTCTACTGTAGGGAGTTTAGGTACAATTTATCAGTATAGCAGTCTCACTCAAAAAGAATGAACTAATTTGATAGTGTTAACATGAAAACATGGTTATGAATCGAGGATTTGAAATGTAAAGTCACAGGATCATAATTTGTTTACAGTATGATGGGGGCATGCAGACTGTGTCAAAGAATTAGAAAGAAGTTGTTATCTACAGCCAAGACTGCCTTGTCACTACCAGGTAGGTTGGCCATTGATATGCCTTGAAATATTTTACCAGTTATGTGACTCTCACAATTTTGCTGTTTGATTTATTGATTTCAAATTAAGGAATAACATAACCCAATTTGAACATGTTTTGAGGTGGTTTTTTTTGTATAAATGGAAGCTGTTTTTGAGTCTCCTTTAAAGTATTGAGGCAGTAGTCCATTAATTGCTGCTGCGAGCTGAAGTCAACAGTCAGCGACAATGTTTTGTTGGTATACAATAATTAATCAAATAATGTTGTTGCTGTTTTTTGTTTTTTTTGTTGACAATCAAACATAAATGTGCTTGTTGTCAATTGGAAGAAGTTACAAACTTCTTAAATATTTTACTTCTTTATTTCATTTTATTCTTAAACCATGCATTAAGTTTGATTTTATTTACCAGAACATACTACCTAAGAGGTTGCAAAATGACACAAGATGTATTCTTTTAAATTTTCTTATAATTATTGGTTAATCCATTAATTAAGTCTGTCCGATTAATGGATTATGAAAATCAGCCGATTGCCCATCACTACTTAAAAGTATACATTCACTAAAGGTAAATCTTAATACTCTACTGTATTATACTATTATAATAATGTTGAGTATCACATGACTGTTTGTTTTTTTACCCATCAGTGCAGGGGAGTTTCCACATTATACAAACATGATCAAAATGGCTTATTTCCTTATGCTCGTAATCATGCAATACTTTTAACCTTGGCCATACCTCAATCACAACAGAAGGCACTTAAAGACTGTCGGCCGGATAGTAGTGCACCAGTCAACTTGTCAACTGTAATCACGCCCCCCCCCCCCCCCCCCCCCCCCAGGTCCGGGGGTATACCTGGGATAGCTGGGGAAATGGGCCATGTTTTTACCTTCCAGTGCCGGGTGAATGCGGTGGTCTTGTCTTCCCGCCAAATATAGAGGGGAAAGGGCCTTACCTAGAGGCCCTTAGGTGTGGGGGCTTTTGGCGGGGGGTTCACGAGCAGTTCGGCCCCGCAGGGCGGGGGCTTTGCCCATGATTGGCTGGACCGAATGTCAAAGTCCCCGCTATTCCCTGGACCTGGGGGGGGGGGCATGGCTACAAATGACTGGTGCATAAGCTTGCAGTATCCTGCAAATGCTGGGCCAACATAATAGGGGCGCTAACGTGACATGACAATACTCTACGAAGTTACTTGGTGTATATTGGTAAAATTATGACACCATAACATATTTTAAACTCACTAAGCGTATTTGGACAATATTTAAAGGTTTTTTTAAGTTTAAAGGGACTGGCGCTGTCGCTCATGTTTGTGTAAAATGCACGAAATTAAGAGTGGCAATCATTAGGAGTGTTAAAACTAAGATACTGACGGCTGGAAACCTTCCACAAATGTTGATATATGCTCAAATTTTGTCTTTGAAGTCCACTATTTTTAAGAGCATTAGTGAAGCTTTCCAACAAAGACTTGATGCATGGTTAAGTTACCCTTAAATATGAGTCTTGCATTACGTGTGGTTTTGTTGTCAGTTTTTTAAGTATTCATTAGTATTGATATTTAAAGTCACCAATAATTTGCAAATGCTGCATTTTCTGATAGTTGTTAATCCAAATGATCTTTTATCTGGACTTTTTATCTGGGCCCCCATGACCACAGTTTAAATTAATGGCGTTTGAATGTATTTACAAAATAGAGCATGGAGCTTTGTGTTACAGTTTAATAACATTAATGTTCTTTTTGAAACTGTAAAAAAATATATTAGTAATAATATCCTTATTAATGACATCTACATTATAAGAACAATGGCGGCTTCTCGGCTGTTTCCACCCACCTGCTCTTCCCCAGAAAATCAACCTTGAATGACGTGTTTCTCTTTGATATTTTCTCAATGATAATGATTGATAACACCAGGTAATAACCGAAGGAACTGGAAAACTTGCTCCTAGTAGGTTTGTGCAAAGGCTGGGTGTGTTTAGACTGGAAATATGGAAGAATGTGCACCTGCCTAAGGGCTTATCAGTTGCTTTCTTGGATGATATTGTTTAGATTTTTGGAATATACTGGATGAGTATTGAGAATTTGGGAGTATGTTAACGTTACCTGTAATATGAATTGGGAGTAACATCATAGATATTTTTTATACATGTATGTATATATGTATGCTGAATATATGTAGATTAAACAAATTGACGTGAAAGTAATTTTTGGGGTCATAAATACAAACATTTTTATCTGATCTTCATGAAACTTGGTCAGAATATTTATATATATCAGTGTAATACAAGTCCAGTGTGAATATGGATAATTTCCGGGTCCAAAAGTATGTCACCAGGAAGTAGGTCAAATCTAGAAAAAAGTTGCATCCATTAATTAGTCAGTATATTTCTCAGCTGGATGTTTTGGACCAGTATGAAAATGGATCATCCTGGGTCAAAAACTTTGTCTGACCAGTGTGAATATGGATCAGCAGCATATTCTTTTTGCTCTATAAACATTCATCCTACTGCAAAATCGCATTTATCAAAAGGAAAAAACTGACTTTAATATGATTTCCACATTAACCCCTTGTTGTTGTTTTTTATATTCCTGACGGAGTTTTAGGGGTTTATATTTGAGTCACCTTGATGTCTTTTAATAGGATGGTCCATTGCAATTTTCCTTATCCAGAGCATAACCTGAAAACTACTTATTGGAATTTAATTAAACTTCAAACAATGGTTAAGCACAATGTGAGGAAGTGCAGTATACAAGAAACATAACTCTATTTGAGTGTAATTGTCCTTTGTTACTTTATATTGTCTGGATCAGTTTAACTTGAAAACTAATGGATTGAATTTAATTGAAATTAATACATTGGTATTTAAAAGCACAATGAAAGGAAGTGCTGGGAACAAGAACCAGTACTGAATCCTCAGCATTGTCAATTTAGGTAGGACTTCTAAATATTTCACTGCCATTTCCTATAAGAGTGGCTATTGGGGGTATTAATCACATTCGGCATAGCTCTAGTTTTTTAATCGATACCAAAGTTTTCTTGCCTCATCTTTTGTTCATGTTACTAATGTATAATTTTTATTTTGGTACATTGTATACTATGCGACATTTTTGTACACATATTATTGTTGTTTTATCATAGCGGGTATCTTATCTTGACAGAATCTTAATGATCATCATGTTGTGGGAGCAGAAAAAATATAGAAACAGAAGGTTGTGTAATGTTTATTTTTTTGTTATTGCTATGTACCTTTGTAATTAATGGTACTTCTACTACAGAAGCAGTTAATGCTGCTCATCCATTTATTGTCTTACCTCATTCCATGCTCAAACAAATTATTGTATGTATTAGTCTTTTAAGTGTTTTTGCTTTTTGGGTTTTCTGGTTGATCTTTAGCTGCAGTATAACCTAACTCTAGAAGTCGGCAACATAGCCATCATTAAAAAGTGTCAGAGATATTCATATGAAACATAGTGTACATGTTACCAGTGACAATATACGCATACATGTGTGAAGCAAGGTCGATATCTCTGACTAATGATTGTTATGAACGTAGACAAATAGATGAATGCTGGCAACAGTTTGCCTGGCTCGGTTCATACTTTTGTGTATTCAATATAATTACTTCAAAATGTTTTATGAACGTAACTTTTTCATTTAAGTGATTTTGTGGATGCTTAATTGTCATTATTTATTAAGCTTTATTATAATATTTATGATATAACATTTAAAAGTATGCAAGATGATGCACATGGTAAACAACACTCAAGCTTCCTAGTCTGATTACCCATGCATTCCAAATCTGTTATAGCAATTAATTTCCTGGCATTGTCAGTGTTCCTGCTGAGTGTGCACAAATGCTGCCTTTCAGAGAGAATTAAAGAAACAACTCCTATCTTGAGTTAACAACGGACTAATGAATAGGATGATTTCCTACTTTGATTTCCAATATGGCTAAGTAAAGGTTCAGAATACAGTGGGAATAACTGTATAGTGAATGTTTGCAGCTCTGTGATGGAAGATTCGATACCATTCAATGGATTTTTGTATAAGATGGAATACCCATGTACATGTAGTGGAGGAAACTTATGTAAGGTCTCCATTTTAATATTATTAGATCATATTCTATGATGGGCAGTATGTAATGTATCTTCATGGTCTTCTTGATTGTTATCACTGTTAAGGGTACATTGTTTGCTGAAAATATTTGCTATTGACATAATTATCGTGTTCATTATATATCTCTTACATTTCAAGTTCAACTAGATATGTGTGTGTCCATACATGTAGGACACAGATGCCCCCGTATGCAGCATTTGTCACTTAAGCAAGGGCCATTATTTTGTCCATTCTACATGAATGTGCATCAGAATTATGAGTGCCACAAATTAATACTATCAAATACCTTTCCTGAAAGATCTCATAAGTATATGACTTATAATTTTGAAGTTATGAGTTACAAAAAAGTTCAACGAGCTAAAAAATGCAAATTTCTGCTAATTCACAGGCCAAACTCTTGTTGTACTTGTGCAGCAGGAAACAAAAGGTGCACAACTTCTTCACCTGAACAACTGTCCTCCAAGGATATATGACTCTATGTAAAATGATTTGTAGTTTTGAGCAGCACAAGTCCAAAAATGCCAAGTTTGCTTACTTAAGGGCCATAACTCTTGGTTTACTATGTGCAACAACAAACATAACCCCAGATGTACAACTGTATTACCTAAGCATCAAGTTTCATCACTCGAGGTGAAATAGTTTGGGTGTTTTGATGGACACAAGCCCATGAAGGCAAATCTTTGCTAATTCAAGGGTCATAACTCTGATTTTACTAAGTGCATTAAGAAACAAAACCCCTGTTGCACATCTTCATTATCCAAACAACATTTCTCTAAGGTTTTACTCTTGGTCATATAGTTTGATATGATTTCAATAGTCATGATCAAACATGTAGATTTACTTTTCAATGAACTTATGCAAAAAAAATGAATATTGTTAATTGATAATGAAGTGAACTTCCATCATGTACATTGTACAGCCACCACACATGTAAGAGTGCACCGGCCACACATGTAAGAGTGCACCGGCCACACATGTAAGAGTGCACCGGCCACACATGTATGAGTGCACCGGCCACACATGTAAGAGTGCACCGGCCACACATGTAAGAGTGCACCGGCCACACATGTAAGAGTGCACCGGCCACACATGTATGAGTGCACCGGCCACACATGTAAGAGTGCACCGGCCACACATGTATGAGTGCACCGGCCACACATGTAAGAGTGCACCGGCCACACATGTATGAGTGCACCGGCCACACATGTAAGAGTGCACCGACCACACATGTAAGAGTGCACCGGCCACACATGTAAGAGTGCACCGGCCACACATGTAAGAGTGCACCGGCCACACATGTATGAGTGCACCGGCCACACATGTAAGAGTGCACCGGCCACACATGTAAGAGTGGACCACGATTGGATTATATCCCTTGACCGAAACATTGTATGGTTTACGAACAATGTGTGGTTTGCGTGAACGACCTTGAAAAGGCATAACAACTATACTTCAACATTTGATGTTTTACTTTTTAATTGTTCATACTTTTCTCCAAATTTCATGCAAGGATTATAATGCTGCCCGTAGGTCAAGAGACTCAACACAATTATGTAGGTTAGGCCTTTGAGCCTTGCCTTCAGTGACAATGAAATCTACACTCAATAACAGATACTGATGAAATTATAACATGTTTTTTCCATCTAGCAGCATGATTATAAAGATCCAGCCTTGCCTTCAGTGTCAACGAAATCTACACTCAATAACAGATACTGATGAAATTATAACATGTTTTTTCCATCTAGCAGCATGATTATAAAGATCCAGCACAAGATCGGGATTTAAATCTTGCAATTCATGTGTACCTGTTACACCTACTTAGGCATATCAAGTAAAAATAAACTGATATAAGATTTTAAATCCTGACTGCTTTAAGATAAAAAAAAATCGTGAAAGCCAGATTTAAAGGTGACATTGGAGTGATATCATATTAATATGTTGCAAGAATCTACATCTTCTTATAAGGCTAGTGTTTACATTGATGGTTTGAATAAGAGTCTTGTGCCAAGAGTGTGAGAAATGGTACAAATAGAAGTCATATCAAAACAAACTTCTTTTTTTTAATTTTCTGAATGAGAATAATATTTTATACTTTTCAAAGTCTTGAAAATTTGGTAGAAAACTGTGTCATATATTTGTACAAATTACACTTGCATGGAATTGAAATCGGGCCAGACATTTAAAACGTTTGTCTGTGTATGTCTCCAAGAACAAGGTTTTTAGAACGCAAATATTTGTATGTTCGTCTGTCAACAAAAAGTCAATGAGCTGTTTTACGTCTTGTTTAAATAAGAGGTTGCATTTGTTTAATATTAGAAAGCTTGTTTGGATTTTGACAGCGTAGCACGTGAGTACTGGGCAGTATGATCCAGCTGTACGTGCAGTATATCTTGAATCCATGCTTGTCCTAACACAGATAGGGGGGAATATGCATGTCCAAATTGTCAGATAAGAAGGGTTTTTTAATTGAAGTATGACCTTTAAAGGTAAAATATAAACCTTTTCCTGGTCTATCCACTTTCCATAATTATAAAGAAGCTGATACTTTCACTATTTTCAGTTAATATCATTTGGTTGGTGTTTTGACAGTTTAATTTTTGTTGAAGTGCAATTGCTTACCTAATGGGAAATACAAGTCAGCAGTATATAAAAATATTTAAATTTATTACATAGCATTATGTATACTTTCAAGGAAATGTTGAGCAAACTTATCTAATGTTTATTGTTTATGATGGAAAATACGACAGAAACTGTTGTGCTGGATAAATGGAGGTACGGAGCAATTTACTGTATGTATTATAGAATATCATTAAGTAAAGTATCACTCTTGTTTTGTTATTTTAGAGAACTGGTGTTTCTGAAGCAAAAGGGTCTTTTTGATGGTTGTACTCTTATGTGTCCGTTTGCTTTTCAGTGTGACCTTGGTTGTGCGTTGTGATAGTGGTTTTAATGATGACCACTCATAGACTGGTTTTCAAAGGTGTGTGTCTGTCAGTGAACATTTATGGCAAAAGGTAACCAGTCTGGGATGGAAAAGCCCATTTTAAAGGGTTACTGCCCCTGTAGTTGTGTTGGGAAGTGGGTAAATGTTTCCCCGAGCCCGGCATCCTGGGAGAGCTTGGGTGATGCGTGTCACGATATCTGGCGGTGCTTGAACACCCCGGGATCTGCGGACCAGAGGCTCGTCATACAGCTTTCCTTGCCTTGTTCCACGCATGTCCGCATTGACATTGACAATGGTAAGAAAGACTGGTATTGTCACAGCATGGCTTTGCATTAAAGCTTGTAGTATTTGCTATCCTTTATTTCTGTCTTGTGCCATATCCAACCATATCTGTTTTATTTATCTTATATTCAGTTTATTTTGTATGCTATGAAATGTATGTTGTACTTTGTGACGTGTTCATGTATTCTGTGACATCCTATTCTCTGCACTGTAACACATTAACACATGTACTCTTGTTCTTTCTGCATAAAGTGGATTCCCTCTCTGTTGTATAACTCATTCAGTTAATAAAACATGGAAAATCATTTGTTCAGTTCTGAGTCACCAACACATATACAAATCATGGAGCTGTTGCTCACGAAGTTCTATTACAAGCCTGATCAATAGAAGTTCACCTGATTGAAGCAACCTCGGCATGTTCTGTAATGTATGATTCATGCTTCAAAGTCTGTACTGCTGTGCATGTTTCACAATAGAACATGGGGACATGTGTATTATAAATGTGTGAAAATGCTTTCATGGTAGCTGTTTATTAACATGGATTCCTGTAAATGACATGAGTATTCTGTGATAATCAATTATGAGGTATAATATACCAGATACTGTGAATTAAGTCTCATAAAGTGGATCCATGGGACTGAAGCTAAGAGCAATACTTGTAGCTATGTTGTTGTTCTATATTGGCATGTTTCCTAACAAAATTCCACTTTATGAAATGCAGATTGCATAAATCAGGTCATGGAAGTGTTTTCTGTGAAATGTTTCTTGATTCCAGTTTGGAATTCTGTAAGTACTATTGCATATACCTTAGTTTGCTGTGAATGGTGTACATGTGGAACAGGTTGTTGCTCAATCAGAGAATCTATTTTAACTGGAAATATTGCTGTTTCTTGTTACAGATGTGTATACTGATTTTTTTGCAATCCAAGGCTTCTTGTTATATGTGAATGTGCATTTATTTACTTTAAAGATTGATCTCAAGGAATTATAAATATTCCTACAGCCTGTTGCTTGTTCCAAAGGCCATGTGTTTCCATTGAGCCAATAAACTTTTGATATAACCAGCACATGTTACCTAACGTACATGACTTGTTGGGGATTCTAAGAAAATTGAAATTGGACTATCTATTTAAGATGTTTAGTTTGTTTATCGTGGCTACTTTCATGAAAATCACTACATTTACTGACAAGAAAAAGTTGGAGGAAATATAGAAATATTTAAGTTACATCAAAGATTTTTTTGGAATTTATAAAATGCCACCTTACTTAAATAATACAAGTGAATATATATCTCTTGATGAATCCACAGGTGGGTATTAATGTTCTCCCTCAGAAACTAATCTTTGTACTGTACAAATTTATACCCCACATATTTGTACAAATTTCTCTACCAATGCATGAACTACATGTACATGCATTGTTATGTATGGTTTTAACCAGGCATGAAAATGACAAAGATATATTTACTCTCATATTTTTATAGCCTTAAGGTAGTTTATAAAAACATAAGACATAAGATTATGATCGCTCAACTGGTTCAACTTACTCAACCACATTATATATACATGTAATACCAATATTTTTTTATAAATATGAGCTACTCTCTGTGCACATTTTCAGACAACTGGAATTTTGTTCATATTTATTAAACTGCCTGTGTACATTTTCAGTGAAAGCCGCAGGGGTGTTGTGTGTACTCGGCATCAGTTTTGGAATTGGTACATACGTTCTCTACAAAATCTATGACCGTTTCTTCCGACCTAAGTTCCGACGCAAGCCCCCGCCCCGAAGCGATGACGACATTATCAAGGTAAAGGTCAAGGTAGTTGATAGCCCTGGGGATGGTGATTTTTGGGAGCTTGTGCCAGCAATACAAACATTCATTCAGTATGAATACTCAGCTGCATTTTTTCAAAATTTCCAAGAAGTTCTAGCGTGCTTCTTTTGATTTACAAAATTAAGGCCGAGCGTTCATACTGCATGAACGCACAAAAAATAAGAATCTATCCTGAATTTACCATTTGTGCAAAATTTCTGTTTACTAATGACTTAATAAGTTTCTTTACAATGTGAACTATAATACTGCTGTTTGAATCAAAAACAAAATAACTTCATTTGGAAACCCTATACAGAAAAATATCATATGAGAAATTGTTATGTCCAACTAACCATGATTAATTAAATTACGCTTGTATTGTTGCTCTTCTTGTTAATGTGTCAACATTCATCACCATATTTAACTGTATGGTGTATACAAACATGTTATACAAAAACCTGCGCATGCAAACATGGAAGAAAATCTGTAACATCAATTGCTAAAATAAAACAGGTGCTTCTTGAATGTGAGATCTCAATGAGGAACATGGAGAGCCTGCATGTCCTCCAGATGCTTTCTTGGTCCTGGTTTTTCACCTTGCTGCTATCTGCCTTCCCACTGCTTCCTGCTTGTAATAAAGAAGGCTTTTTTTCATCCTTTTGTAAATAAGGAAATCAACTTTGTGGTTGCTTCAATCTTCAACTTTACTGCTGAAGTCCGAAGAACAAAAACAACTGAGGAAAGTTATTCTTTTTGAGGAACAGAGCTATGCTCAAATTTATATTACAAATGATATGTTTTTCTGATATCAAGCGAAGGGGATTGGGTTTTTTTCTATACTAGTGAAACAGTTTATACATAGCTTTCGCTGATGATATATGAGTTGCATGACCATAATTGTGACACACTTCGTGACGCTCTAATAATATCTATTTAAAGATTAACCTGTCTGAACATCATTGGCAATAATAATTGTTTTTAGTAATAAAATATTATCAGATCTTGATGAATCAACTTTGAGAGCCTCAATATCGAAATCAGTGACAGGATGATATACAGTTAATCCATGAGGCTTTGATGATTCCATGATTCATAGGGAGCTTTAAATTGCCTCCCTTGTCTGTATTGATTGTGATGGAGGAGTGAGATCCCCTGAATTTATTGACCAAGTATAGCTAGCAGGTCATACATCGATCAATGAGGTAGTTCTTTTAGAGCTTCTTTGTTATTTCAGTGCAAATATATTCGATTTTGTTTCAACACAAATACTTCATTAATACTGTTTGGGTTGTATTGTAAATGCTGTGTGTAAAATGTGACAATGAGGTTTTATCAGCTGATTATGTGTCATCATGAAATTGGTGCAATTGAAAGCATATAATGGGTACTTGACTATAGATTTAAGACTACAACAAACATATAATGATGGTTAAACCGCTGGATAATGGATGAAATGATGGGATTATACAAATACATGATTTAGGTAAGGTTTCTTTTCAACATGTTTAAACCTTACAGTGTTTTCAATGCATTTGAGTTTCAGTATTTCAATATTACATGTATATCAACATGTATGTTCAGTTACATTTGCATTTTATTAATTAAAAACCACTGCTCAACTCTGTAAACAGATGCAATGTTGCAAAAGGCATTCTAGCAATGAGAAGCATCTTCAAAGTGAACAAATAGTAATATATGACTTTTGAGAGTGCTGCAGGGTCATAATGTGCTATGTCATGTTCTCTGGTGCAGTGTTTGGCGAAGACAACCTCCATTTTTGCTTACACTTAAGTGAAGATGAATAACACCATACCAGAGAACATGACATAGCACATTATGAAACTGCATGTATTACATTTTAATGTTTAACTTGTATGAGTTTTAAAAATTGCTTAAGTGTACTTTTAATATCAAAATAATTCAAGGAAGTCAGATTGAGTGTTTATTTCTGTAGTTCCATTACTGTGTATCATGATATTAATGTTCACTATATCCAAAACTTGTTTCTAATCTAGTTGAGATCTATTGTTCTGTATTCAGTATGCAATAGTCAATTGACTTTTCCTGTAATCAGGGTTTTAAGTACCATGAATTATAGCCATAATTAAGCAATTATACTACTGTGAAATCATTAATGTTCGTGGGCATGAAATTTCGTGGTTTGCCGAAAAAAAACCAATTTCGTGGGTACTTAAATTCGTGGATTTTCATTTTTGAAAAAAAAATCGAAGATGCGATCGTCCTAGATCGTCTGCATAATATCCACGCGCTGGCCCGTGATTTCCGTCTTCTACGTCACTCGGTTTATGACACTCGCTAATGTGGTACGACATGCCAATTAGTGCATATACCCATGTCGATTTAATTGGGAATAAAGGTAATAAAAGAAGATGTACCCTGATCATAAATACAGATAGGGGAAGCCATTTAATGCCAATTAAGAATTTTGCAAACTGTGAAAACACCGAAAAGGTGCGTATATTGTCACGTTCGGTGCTTAGTAACCTTCAATGTACTAGTAATCGATTAATTATTTCATTAAATAAAAAAATCGAGTACAGACACTCATCACGCACATCTTGTAAACTTGGAGATTTTCATTAACAGCACATGTTTAAACACGTGCTTATAACTGTCATTTGCTGCATAAAACACATTTAATTGATTTGGTTCATTATTTGTTAAAGGCAGTTATAATATATTAACAAAATAATGATCGTAAGTTATACAGTGAGACAGGTTTTAACACTGTATACTGCGACTTCTGTAAATAATATACTAGAGTATGTACGTAACAAGGCAATTGGAAAAGTGAATAAAGGGTTTGTATTTCGTGGGATCTTGAATTCGTGGATCACCTAACCCACGAAAACCACGAATATTAATGCCCCACGAACATTAATGATTTCACAGTATATTGATATATAAGTGAAACATACTGTCATATAGTTTGGTACATGTTTCCTTGATTCTTTAATATGAATGTGGAATATATACTGAATGTCTTTCACACAATCAATTATTTAAAACTCATTTGGAGAAGCAATAATTATGTAAATAGGAGGTATTGACGAAGCACCATTGTCTTTAAGTCTTCATGGTAATCACCATACTCATTGTTAGCCATAACTGAAGTTGTTATTGTTTTCCAAGGGTCTCACTACATTGACTTATCTGTTTATATGAGGCCAATTTTCTGAACACTATGACAATCAATAGTTTTTGCCATTATGCCATCATACACTGGAATTAAATTATCCCACCAACAATTATTTTACCAATATTTCTAGCCCAGGAAAAGGCTTCATTTATTACAGTCTGTTAATATTCTAGGCATGAATTATTTCTGTAACGAGACAAATAAGGCAATAGTTAAGGCACATTGTTATTTCTTGGGAAGCCTGTTCAGGACTTTTATATTACTTTAATTAGAATATATATGAAAATCCTGCTAAGGTGACATTCAATTTCCATTAATTTTGAGTCCATTCTAGTTCCATTAAAATGTGTATACATTCTAGTTCCATGAATTTTGTGTCCATTCTAGTTCCATGAAATTTTGTGTCCATTCTAGTTCCATGAAATTTTGTGTACATTCTAGTCCCATGAAATTTTGTATACATTCTAGTTCCATGAAATTTTGTGTACATTCTAGTTCCATGAAATTTTGTGTACATTCTAGTTCCATGAAATTTTGTATACATTCTAGTTCCATGAAATTTTGTGTCCATTCTAGTTCCATGAAATTTTGTGAATAATACTTTTTTGTTGTTTAAATCAAGTGTCTAAAGCTGTTGATGGCATGTATATTGGAGCTTCATGAACACATTGCACAAACAAATCAATTGGATTTCCAACTAATAAATGTATAATTAGTTCTTTCCAAAGCTTATTGGTATAATTGTGTTAAAATTCATAAAAAATGATTTCCTTTCTCGTATGATTTGGTTATGTCAGTTAGTCTTCTCTGTGCTAGAACATGTTTTACAAGGCAATCAATTTTGTCTTTGATATAAGACCATTATTATTCTATAGATATTGATTATTTATAATTGTATTAGATAAGTTTTATATAATAGGCCCAATCTTTGAAAATCCTGCAATGCTAAATCTGTATATACAAAAACAGACACTGTTTAAGAAAACAATAGGATAATCCAGGTTTGTGTTATTAATATTTAATAAACATTTTATCTTTTTTCTTTCATCTAATAATGATAGTAATGTTAAATGGATTTATTAAAATGATATACTTGCAATTAGATATTCAAACGTTTGAAGTATGTTACGAAGGGAAAGGTTGGGAAGGATTGTGGTTGGTTGACATCTTTTGTTATGGATCTTGGTCACCTAAATGCTTCAAGCTTCAGTGCCTCTGGATAACCGGATTGTCTTACAAAAACATGCACCCTATAAACACTGTTTTTCTATCTACTGAGGCTGGGTGTTATAAAAAAATCTTTGGATTCTTATTTATTGAATGTCATTGTTTAAAACTATTTATATTGTATTGCAAAATGGATTTCAAAACTGGATACAAAACAGAAACTTAGGGAAAACCCTTATCTCAAAATTTTGTTTTTGAAACAGCTCATAGGTGATTCGTGTGACTTTTAGTGTTTAGAGTAATGTTAAATGTATGATAAAATAGGAAATTAAACATGGGAAATTGTAACAGTGTATTTTCGTGTGCATGTTGGAGAATTACAAAGAAGGTAACTTTACTTCCTGAATGGTTGTATGTATTTAAGTTAAGTTAAGTTTAGAGAATAGGTTGTTTGAATATGTTTGATCCTGAAAACTAATTATGAATGTATCTGTTTTAAATTGGACGTTAAAGGTGGGTTAAAGTTACCATTTGTTTTTTTAATATGATGTATATAATTATTAACCTCTATATTTCTGACCAGATAATATTGTTAGTCAGAAATTCAGTGTGTGTTTTTATTTCTAAAAATTCCAGATTTTACATGATTGGTTATAGTATTTATTTTTGGTCTCCTAAACAATTAAGTCAGCAGGCCTGGTTGTTTCGAAACTAAAAAATAAATTCTGTGTTTAGCGTGAAATGTCTATCGAATGTCTCTATACTAGCTAGTCCACATGCAAAAGCACTCACTTAATAAAACCAATTAATGACTAAATGGAAAGTTGGTGGTTGTTTTCGTTACTATGTAGAAATTTGTCAGTTTTGATATGCTGTATGAATGTTTGGTTGTCCGATCCCATTGGCAGAGGCGTGAGTCTGATCACTAAGTAAATGTAGACAAAAAGTGAGCAACTTGAAATCCAGTTGACTTATATTACAAATTATTTCCTATTTATGACAAATTTACACCAGAATGAAAGGCATTTGTTATCATGTTTTACCCTTAAGTAAGTAACAAAATATGACTTTTTAAGTAATGACTTCCATTTGTATGAGAACATGACATAGTTTACATTTTTGTTACAAAAGTTGAGGGACAAAGTTTGACTATTTCATGGCAATATAATTTACAATGGATATATAAGAGTAATTTGACACAGGTATCTCTTCAACAATTATCCTGTCTAGGATAGTGACAAGTAATTTATCAAATGACACAAAAAATTCAAAAACTAATATTTTTGTAGCCAGATTGCAGGTGTCTGATAGTATCAGGTTGTCATGGCTAATGGGTGCCCATCAGCTTCCCAAAAATGTCTCCACTGCAAAACACATCAATATTAATTTTGCTTAAAACTTCAATTTGTAGAAAAAAAGCTTATCTTCCGCAGGCAACAGTAAGATTATATCATAATTAAAGGACAGTTAAAACCTCTTGATACATATTTACAGCAATTACGTGAAATATTACATCTGTGACAATGCAGTACATTTCATCATCTACACTAAAACATAATCCCATTTGATCTGTTTGCCTAAATGAAAAATAGTTATGGTTTCTTACTGGTCTAAATTTAATAGCACAAACACCCAACCCTGCACTGGAAAAATGCTGGCTTGCTCAATTTTTTGATTTTATATAGCAGGAGAATAACTTAATGCCAAGCAGGAGGAATTCAGGCTTGTTCATCCAAAAGACTAATTTCAATGACTGGTTTCTACCCTGGAAACAGACTGGACTGTGATTGGACTCCAGTGTGATTCATACCAGTTTATAGATTATTTCACAGTCCAGACTAAAGTATTGTTTGGTACATGTTGATTAATTGATGGTTCATCAATTCTGTAAACTATCAAAACTCCTTACAGTAAAATAATGCATACAATATGTATTATAAATTCCATTAAACTAAAATTTTCTTACTTATACTTATTATGTCCAGCTTATTATTATTGGATAAATATTGACCAATCAATAAACAATATGGCTACTGGTAGTTGTATTCAATTGGCTGCTAAAGAGTATCTAGACACATTGTAATGAACAAAAACAAAGCCATTATGTTGACACTGTTGTGTTATTGCAGGAGAGTGAGGCTGAGATGGGGAACCAGGAGTCCTCACTGGCGGACATCCCTGTCTACTACCGAGCCGGCATCGGGGTTTCTCTCTACCAGCCCCCACACTCCCCCAGTCTGCGCAACCGTAAGACCCACCCCACCAAGCTTACATCACACAACACTGAACACATCAAAGGGAATCTCACTCGTGGGAAGAATGGTCTCACAGAGACACAGACGCTGTTAGGGGGTCAGATCAGGGAGGGGCTGCCTGGGGAACAGCAAGGTAAAGATGGCGGAATAAGGGTCAGGGACCTCGGGCAGCTCAGAATCGAGATTGATGAGAGTGGTTATGTAGAAGACGATGGGGGTGAGGATGGGGGTGATAGGCTCAGCAATTCCCTGAAAGGCAACTTCAGCCCTACCTCCCTGTGCGAGAAGAATTTCAAACTATACACAGATTCCGAAAATCATTTCAATTCTAGTGCGGTTAATGACAATCACAGTGCCAAAAGCGTGCCAGATCACCTGTTTGTGGACCCACATATTGGCACTAGCAGTGCCCTACTAACTCCTCCATCGGAAGATGAGTTTACATCCTCCAGCAATCAGTTTGTGCCATCCAAAGGTAAAGTCAATGATCAGTCGACCAAGTCAGATGTGTCTGATTTACATAGTGAAGTTGCTGACCCAACAGGGACTGATGAGGAAAGGGAACAGTTATCCCCCTTGCCATATGATAAGCCAGTAAATAAGTCACCTGAACGAAGTGTGTGTCCACAAAAGTTGAAACTGAAGCTGAGTGAGATAGCTTCACAAAGTAAAAGTGTGTCATTAAATTCTAGTTCACGGTCTTCACCAGAGTCTTTCTCCCAAGGTCATAAAAGGACTGGGTCAGGAAGTGATAGAAACAGTATATCTGGGATCAGCTCGCCGGAACTGGAATTGCTTAATTCTGAACATAGTGAGGGTCCTGTTGTATATGCAAGTACATTCAACACAATTGAGAATGAAATTCACGGTGTTGAAGATGAGTTTGATACCATCAGTAAAGAAATTCAAGCTTTATCTAACAAATACTCTACATTACAAACTGACCCAGGACAAGATATTTTAAAAGAAATTTTTCAAAGATATCCATCCATCCGTGTCAGACAATTTGAGCATGGAGTCTTCTATGATAACGACCCTTCACAAGACTCGCACAGTACTAGTGAGTCAAGAAGTCAGAGTGAGTCGAGAAACAAGAGTGAGTCAAGGGCGACCAGTGAGATGGGTGATGGTAGTATAGACCTGTCATGGGACGTTGAGAACATGATGGACCTGGTGTACACAGAGGGGTCTGACCAAGGGGCACCAATCCCCACTGGGAACTGCAGCCTGCCCCCAGGAACAAATGGCGGGATAGGGACGACCTCCTTCAACACTAGCTCAATCAACTGCAGCGTGGAATTGGATGGTAGCCTGTACGAGGATGAGTTCCATCTACACCTGGGTAGGTACACACAGTTAGATGACATAAACAATTACTCTTGCTAAGTGGAATGGAGTTTGAAAGATTACTTTTGACAAATTGTATTTAATTACTTTTGAAATATAAGTAAAAAGTATGAAAACTGTTCATGTTAAAACTCTTAATAATTTAAAATCAATCTCTTTCAAAGTTATGTGTTTTGTACTTGTAAGGTTATTCAACTAGTGTTTGTCTATTGAACAAGGGATATCTTTAGTGGAAATATAAAGTTCAGTTCTAAAATCTGTTGCCTGGTGCACTTTTATTCACATCATCAACAACCATCAACTTCTTACCGGTACATGAAATATTATTGTGAATACTTAAAAAATGTATTTTCTAATGTAATAAAGCACTTTTTAAATGGCTTTCTGGTCAATAGTCAAAAAATTTGCTTGAGGTTAGCGAAGGACCAGTGAACTATTGCCCGAAACCCAAGTAAACTATTGCCCGAGGCCGATATTCGACTATTGACTGGCAAGCCATTCAATGAGTGTATACTCAAAGGCAGAAAACGTTGCAGGATTTTGAACTCTTTCTGATGAATAAAGGGATAGAGTTCATGACATTGTAAAATATAAGTTGGAGTATTGATATGATTTTTACAAAAAGAAATATTGATAATGATAATTATAGTACATGATACAAGTTTAAAGGTACAAAAAAGCGTGCATTATTGTTGTAAAAAAATCGTCAACTGATGCAAACAAAACCAATATACATTATTTTCCAATACAAGAAAGACAAAGCAAAGCATCAATGGGTGCCATGGATTAGTTTGTTAAGTTAACAAATTAGTTGGGAATGAATGACAAACAAATTATAAATATACATGTAGTTGTTTTGTTTTTTATGCCCCTAAAGATGGGCATATTAAAATCGCACCGTCCGTCCGTGCGTCCGGCTCTGTAACTTTCCCTTGTATGGACAGATTTTAAAATAACTTGCCACATGTGTTCCACATACCAAGACAACGTGTCGCGTGCAAGACTCGTGTCCCTACCTCAAAGGTCAAGGTCACACTTAGTGTTTATTCACAATGGAGTGCTGCATATAAGGACATAGAGTATAGGTTGTCGTGTCCGGGCTGTAACTTTCTCTTGTATGGACAGATTTTAAAATAACTTGCCACATGTGTTCCACATACCAAGACGACGTGTCGCGTGCAAGACCAGTGTCCCTACCTCAAAGGTCAAGGTCACACTTAGTGTTTATTCACAATGGAGTGCTGCATATAAGGACATAGAGTATAGGTTGTCGTGTCCGGGCTGTAACTTTCTCTTGTATAGACAGATTTTAAAATAACTTGCCACATGTGTTCCACATACCAAGACGACGTGTCGCGTGCAAGACCTGTGTCCCTACCTCAAAGGTCAAGGTCACACTTAGTGTTTATTCACAATGGAGTGCTGCATATAAGGACATAGAGTATAGGTTGTCGTGTCCGGGCTGTAACTTTCTCTTGTATGGACAGATTTTAAAATAACTTGCCACATGTGTTCCACATACCAAGACAACGTGTCGCGTGCAAGACCGGTGTCCCTGCCTTAAAGGTCAAGGTCACACTTAGTGTTTATTCATAATGGAGTGCTGCATATAAGGACATAGAGTATAGGTTGTCGTGTCCGTGCTGTAACTTTCCCTTGTATGGACAGATTTTAAAATAACTTGCCACATGTGTTCCACATACCAAGACGACGTGTCGCGTGCAAGACTCGTGTCTCTACCTCAAAGGTCAAGGTCACACTTAGAGTTTATTCACAATGAAGTGCTGCATATAAGGACATAGAGTATATGTTGTCGTGTCCGGGCTGTTACTTTTCCTTGTATGGACAGATTTTAAAATCACTTGCTACATGTGTTCCACATACCAAGACGACGTGTCGTGTGCAAGACCCATGTCCCTACCTCTAAAGTGAAAGATACACTAAGTGTTTATTCACAAGGGAATTCTGAATATAAGGACATAACAGTGTTGGTTGTCAAGTATGGGTGGTATTTTTTTATGTTCAGAGGCATTTTAAAATAACTTGCCATATGTATTTGACATGTAAAGGCAAGATCAACTTTTCATGTACTGACCTTGTTCATAGGTCAATGTCACATTCGGGGGCATTCGTCACATACTGTGACAGCTCTTGTTTAAATATTCTTTTATCAGTCCAGTCAATGTGTACAATATAAAGGGGTGTAACGATACGCCAAAATACAGATCGCATTGTATTTTGCGATGCGCTAGATCTGTATCATGATATAATGCAATATGTATTCTTTTAACAGTATCAATTAAAAACACCATGTGATTATGCTCATCCAGTCAATGTATACATTGCAATGCATTTATATTTGTTAATGCAATATTCATGTAATTCCATAATCGTAGGTAATCTTGACTCAAGGCTCAAATTTTTTAATTTTATTAACATGATAAAACTGTTTACTTATTTATCTGTTATCTTATTTAAGATTTTTTATTACAGTTGCATGGATTTTTAACAATATTATTATTCATTTGTTGCAAACAGTGAAACAATACCAAACTTACCGGTATTCAATGTTACATTCAAGTAATATCAAGTTTATAGTTAAACAGGATCATGCTTTAAAAGGAATGATGCATTATAAAAAAAACTCTTAAACTTCTGCTTGTGCTAGAATGATGTTTTGGCTTAAATTATTTTTACGTTTTATTTGCATCATGTCTGGCATCGCTTTTTGGGGAACACAATAAAGTATATTCAAAGGGGAATAACTGACGTGTAGTCAACCATATCGGTAACACCAGATTGCCAAAAATGTTGTAAACTTCTCTATAAATAAATTATGTTGTCATGTTTCAAAGATAAATTTACAACAAGGTGACAAACTGTTAAATATGTATCATAAAATCGTTTGTGTGTTATTTTTAAGCATGCTAAGGAACGACAAATATTTATTTTCTTTCTTTACAATGTTCTTGTCATCTTCCAAAAAATGTCATCATTAATCTTTAACAAAAACAAATGTACAATTAATTAAACAAATTTTATGCGAATTAAATTAATTACTTGGCCTCCCAGGTCCAAACTTAAAAAATGTGTTTCATGAAGCAAATATTGAGTTCAGGCAATATGGCCAAAATTCACTTGCCCATACAATGTACCGGTATACTTAATCTCAAGATTAATGCTTGAATTCTTATCCATGAACCACTGCCAAATACACACAGTCATGTATTATGTGTTGGCTAAACCTTACATTCAATGGCTTACTGATAGTATTGTTTCTGTGTAGCTTTGTAATTGTTTCTGTGTAGCTTTGTAATACTCTACAGCCTTTGAATATATAAATAAGTGAAGATACAGATAATGCATCAATTATGACGGCCTTCTATCAGCCTGTGTAATCACAGTCCTCATATGAATAGAAATCAGGCTAAATGAGGATGATAAATCTTGAAAGCTGTTCAAGTGATCACTGCTGGATATTTTTTAGTGTGTAAATTGTGTATTGAAACAAACTAGTTATAAAATACAGTGGTATAGTAGATTTTATAGTACATTTATGGATGTAGAACTCAGTAAGTACAGTTCTGTTTTCCAAGGTATTTCTTGCAGCAGATCATGCATGCTAGATGATTTGTTACCGGTAGATTAGACGATTCTTGTACATATAAAACCACTTCACCTTAGTATTCAAAAAACAATTTTTATGTCCCAAGTCATTCATTATATTGAGCCCTCTATAACGGGAACATTCCCTGGTGAATGTCTCCTTGCCTATTGGATGAGTGTGGGTCAACATCAGGAGCAATCTTGTGCCTGCCAATCTAAATATGGCAATCAATAACTCATCGCAGTCTTCAAATACCAATGTTACATTTTAGAGTAGACATGATTGTAGGAACCCTGATCTAATAAACTGGATTGTATTCATTGAATTGATTCCCTTTCCAAGCTAGAACCTAGTACCTTTGACGTCATTATGAAAGTATACAGTTGTTGTGTAATTTCTATCAAATGAGAAAATGAAAAGAACAATAGCAGAACATAACTTCCTGCGCCACTTGATGCCCTTTTACACTGGATAAATAGAGGATGGCATGTTCACTCAAGGTGTCATAAGGCTAGACAATGACAAATTTAACGTCAAAAAACATAAAGCAACATGACATCATTAACATTGCAACAATAAGATTTTGAAGCTCAAAGGTATAGTTTCAAAAACGGTCATAAATGTATCACTCATGTCGTTTCGTTACAAGCCATTATCATTTTGTTCCTGTTTTTTATAGTTTTGAAAATGGTCTTGTTAGTTCTGTCTGGGTAGTTGTGATATTTGAGTTAAATGTCAAAACAAATTATTGTTCTTAAATTGCATAACTTTGAATACGTAATTTCTTTATGGTTTCACTTAACATTAAAGTAACAAAGACTAACTTACTGACAGTTCTGCTTTCGTTATGGAATGTCCCCATTTATTCTACAATCCTAAAAAGTAAACAGAATGATTCAGAGTGAATATTAACTATTTTCCAGGAACATCAACTCTCTCAAAAATAGAGGAACAGCTCAGTGAGCCCCAGTCATTGAATGGAAGCTCCGACTTTAATGCACAGCTCAATGATGCAACTATATGTGCACAATCCATGGACTCCACCACAAGTTTACAAACCATAGACTCCAACACAAGTGTACAAATGATAGACTCCACCACAAGTTTGAAAACAGTTTGCAATGAGTCCTTCCTGGATGGTAGTGAGGTCCTTGAAGAGTATAATTACGATCAACACCATGTAACTGAGGCCCTGCAAGAGGCAGACAACAACAAGGCTGCCGTGAATGAGGTTCAGAACAGGGATGTTACCAGTGAGAGCAGTGACACATTCAGTACCGCCCCTCTTGCCTCCCCCATCAGTGACACCACTGCACTGTCTACACACACAAACAGCTTACCCTCGGCTATGGTGAGATACTCAATTACTGTTAAATTACTTAATGAAACCAGATAAAAGTCATTACCACCTTTGATGTCATTGACACATCATTATATTAAACCTACTCTACATTTTGTAATTGGCAAACTATTGATTGATATTTATCAATAGTGGAACTATTTGTTAAGGCAGTTGCAAGGTGATAACATCTGTACCTCACATTTTCCCTTCCTGGTTATATTATATATGGACACTTCAGGCAGACCATAACTATTGCATTAACATAATTGCATTATATTCTACAGTGCACAACTGACTCCAATGACTCCAATGATGGCCAAGAGGAGGTCACTGTTCCACAGCAATCCCCATCATTGAATAATGTTGGAGAGCGAGTGGAGATCAAGCAGTACGCAGACAGTGAGTGGCGCGGTGATACGCAGAAGGCTAATACCCTCAGACAGGTAGGTGTACAAGACACCATATTGTGTTTTGTGTCAGGTATCATTCTCATCTTTTTACTTTGTATTCATAGCCAAATAATATTGTTTAGAGTTGATTCCTACAAATACAGTTTGAACTTGAGCTTAATTTTAAAATTGTATTGTATTAATAATTTCACTCATGCAAAATAATAGATTCATCGGTGAATAGGAGAACAACTTCCTTACATCTTTAGAATATGATTACTTTGTCTCAAAAATCAATGAAATAATATCACTTATATCAGTCATACAATTTGCTGTGCTATTCATAGTTCATGATATTGTAAAATACCACACATGTACCGTAACTGTTACCGAACATGTACTACACATCAGGCATACCGAGCGATCCCAGACCACTGCAAGTGTTGCTACTTGAGGCGTATCAGGGGGGACAACTACTGTGGTGTTCGTGGCACACTCTTCCAGACTCTCACCAATGCATTACCTCCCCTGCACCTTTGGGCTTCCAAGGACTCGACACTACAGCAGCTCACCTCGGCCTACCACAACAAATCATCAGGGATACGCAAATGGACCTTTGCAAAACGAATCTCATACACAAAGGAAAACAAACTGCACATTATGCAAAACTGTTTGTCAACACTATATGCAATGGTATGTTCCCTGGTGAAAGCTTGTTCTATAAACTGCTTAGTTATCTACCAGATTGATAATCAGAGGATAGATAACAAGATTGTACATTTGTTAATAGATAGATTCCAGTGGTTTCATAGTCCAAGGTGTTAACTTAAGAGCCTGCAAGGCCAATGTGTGGCCTCATCCTTTATTGATTGGTAATTGGTTACTGGTAGTTTTGTTTAAGGCAGGGATACTCAGATGCTCACTTAGAAAGTATGTTTCAATTATCACAGTTCAAACAATTAACAATTGCTTATGTGTACATTGCTAGATGGAGACCCTGGGGGAACATTCCACATACACATCACGGGCACAGGAGTTGGTCACCTTGCTAAACTCTGACCCTGACCTTGACCTTCGCCTAATGGAGGGGGCCAAACTGCTGATGGCGCTCAGTGCCCTCCAACTCCATGGCAACATGGAGCAGGGGGACAACGTGCCTGTGTTCGCATGGCTGCTGTTTGCGAGGGACAGCTCCCAGAATGTGGCGGGCTTTGTGAGGAACCATCTGAACCTGGTTGGACAATCAGGAGGGCTCGAACAGGTATAGTGACTGATGAAAATTACTTGGTAGCGGTATCAATATGTATATGCCATATGGAATTGGTCAAAGTTGAAAATTAAATAAATATTGTTGTTCATATTATTTGCAACTGGCAAAGTCTTTAAGAAATATGTAATTCTTGTTCAAATATTTTGAAGATGCATTATATTTTTAAAAGAACTTGGGAGCATAAGAAAATAAAACATAATGCATTTTTCATATCAAAAATGAAATATTTACTTATCAATATAGTATTTGCTGTATTCTTTAATTTAATTTTTTCTGTTATAAATATGTGAAAAAAACAACATTTGGTGTTTGTCAGGTGGAGATGTGCCTGCTGGGATACAGCCTGGGTGTGCGTATCCGGGTGTTACGTCTTCACCAATTCCACGAGGAGGACTTTGTGGCCTATTTCCCAGAGGATGGAACAGACTCCTGGCACTGCGTCACCCTGATTGCTGAAGATGACAGACATTACAATGTCCCAGTGCTGTGATATACTGACCAAAATATTTTTAAGTTGTGTGTAGATTCCAATTTAAAGCTGGCTGCATAATAGTTGTTTGTCACAAGCAAACCGACAGTGGCCAAGCACATAGAATATACCAATATGGTCCATTAAACACTCTGTGGAACTGGAAGCCAAACAACCTGACAGTGGCCAAGCACATAGAATATATGAGTATGGTCCATTAAACACTCTGTGGAACTGGAAGCCAAACAACTCAAGAATGTGACAATGTTTTAACAAGATTGTCTTAGAATAATGATGATACCCCTACGTTTCCTAGTAAAGCAATATAATAAGGTTTTAATACTGCCCAAGGTAGGACCTTTTAAAAAGACAATCCCCAGACTCCATTTTTCAGATCCTTGTTTTGCCATTTTAGTCACATGCATGCTTTGCAGTTTGATAGGACCACCTCTGAAGTTGTGTTTCCCCACAGGAGTTGGGTTTCAGATGAATCAGCTACTGGCTCCTGTGGTTTCTTTCGTAATCTTCTCTCCAGTTGTGAGAGAAGGTGAAATTTTAAGATGACATCATTATGTTTTGAACAGTCTTCATTCTTAAGTTTTAACTTATTGCAAAATTGTGTAAGACACTGCCGTTTAATTTGCTGCTTTTATGAATATTTTTAAATTTTTGCATGCAATAGAAGTTTTTTTATGATTGCGTAATGGATAAACTTAAAACTAAGAAATTCAATTATTCCTAATGGATGGCAAGCTTATCTTAAATTATATGCTATGAAAACATGGCTCTGAAAGAACAAAGTATCGTCTCTGTTTGCATAAAGGTGTCCTTGATCATTTTCAGATTGTGGTTCTATCATCTCTCGAATAATTCTTGCTACTTTTTCGAGTTTAAGTGTGAAACTTTTTGCTAGATATTTAATGATACTAACCATGAATTAACCATGTAAATGGAAATCTGAATGTTCAAAGAAACTCTTTTTCATGTATTTTACAACTTGAAATGAAAATACCACTGCTTAACAGCTGTTCAACTGTGATATTCATTTTTAGTTAACACTTGTTTATGAGTGCCGAGAAGGGGGACACAGATACTGTGACATCTCATGTTTTAGCACATACAGTCGAAACCATTGGCTTGATATCCCAGGGACCAGCTGAATACTTCAAGCCTCGCAAATATCAAGCCAAGTGCTTACATAGAGTGAAAAATATGGTCCTTTTCATCAAGTTCAATGAGGAAATGGAGCCAAGCTATACTGAGCCATCCGGTTTCGACTGTACAACCCTTTATGGCATGCTGTTCTATTTCACATTGTATACTGTAGTCAGTGTAGTGTTTCGTGTTAAGTAGCAAGTAGTAGATGGGCTTAGTTTATTAGGTTTAACATTCCTGACTTAGTTTTTGTTGAAGTTCCTGCTTTGTAAATGCTGGTCATTTATTTATTGATAATATTGTGTTCACAAGTTCAGTTATTCTGTACTGGATTCAAAGGAATAATTCGTTCAAGCTTGATGAAAAGATGTGAAATTAAATAATTTATCCACCACAGAATTGACCTTCTTTCAATAATCTGATGCATAATACAATGTATTAAAATACTACTTAAGGATCTTTTCCTTCATAATTAGATTAAACTACATTGCCTTTTCCGGTGCTATACCTTTGTACATGTATTTATTATAATTATTTTTAGTTTATTTATAGGTACTTGTATATTTTCTGTATAAGTCATATCACTGTACCAGGTATGATTTAGTTAAGAAATGATCATAGAGAGTTTGTCACTCTGTCACAGTGTGTTCATTATTACAGTTTTATTGTAATTGTGAGTCTACCAATCCATGCTGTTACCATGTTCTTCACCATTGAAATATGGGGTTATAGGATATGAAGTTGTCTGTTATGAATAAAAAAAAATGTGATAGCAATAAAAACAATCTTTGTCTCTTTTTGATAACTGACCAATTATGGAAATAACAAAGATTTTAGTCTGTTCCATTTATATCATAGCCTTCAGAATGTTTGAAAGATCAACTTTTACGTTGGCAAATCAATGTAGTAAAAGGGTCGGAACCGTTTGCTACTCAGTCCGCACAACTAAAACAACTCAAACATAACATATGGCTGAAGGTACATGTTATGGACAATTGCTGTTTAATATTTGCCAATTGACTTATAAAGCAACTGACATAACATAATTGATGTCGCGTCGACTTTTACAGAAGCCGACTGAAAAAAATCGCTTAGTATATGCCAAACTAAAACGTATAACGTATTGTCCAATAACAGGCGAGCCTAGACTAACTAGTGCTTCTCGTGTGTGCTGAAAGGTGTTTTACCTTTTAAGCTTCCCAAGTCTGTCCCTGGAATGATGCGAACAAGCCTAACGGTAAACCTGGTGTTTTTTTGGGTGACACCATCCCGGAAACAAGATCCCCTCTAGAAACAGCCGTAAATCTTGAAACTGCGTTGTTAGCATACCGTATTGATGGTCAATTAGCTTTCGACCGATTTTCTTGACATTCATGCCCTTGACAACTGACATTAAATATTTATTGCGCACACGTTAGCTCTTTAAATAATGTTCATTTTTATGTAACAAGTATTTTTGGGGGGAATGGAGACATCGCTGCTATTTACAAAAACGCTTTCTAGATCAAGCCATGTACCTGTATCTTAGGTTGTGTCGTCAATGTGCATCGTCGGACCCTTATTAAGCGAAGTTTGTTTGTTGCACAAGTCATGATACAGAAATGTCACGAGGGTCCCGACATTGGCCAGCTTGGTATGTTAACCAGCTCGTCACGGGAAATCTGAAGAAGAACTGTAGGCTGGTAAGGTTTACTAAACACTAACGCATGAATGCAAACTTGCTAATAGAAAAACTAGAATCCGAAAATACCATTTAATAGAGTGTTTAGAGTAACACTTTGGTTCGGTGTAAATGCGCCACCTGTAACGACAACCTAATAAGGCCCTTCATCTTGTGTCTATGAATTAAGTAATGTAAAACAAAATTTACAAAAAGAACACGCAACTTCATTTAACGAACACGTGTGCGCGTTTTAATGTTACAAGCTTGGCCAAACTTTTAGTGTAAAATCGCTGTTCCGGCTAAACATTGAACATCCTGGTACATGCCGTAAATCTCGCAAAAACAGCCACATTGACGTAATTATGGTTATTGACTAATTGACACAATAAAAACACTTTGTTTTTGCCATTTACAAAGATAGGACATGGCCGTGCATTTAATAGTTTGTGTACCAATTATATCATTGAAGCAGGTAATGAACAGATTGTAGAGTGAACCTCCGTCATAGTACTGGTAAAAGATATATAGGAAGCTTGTAACCTTATTTAAATAATGTCTATGTTCAAAATTACCTCATGATTTTATATTTAAGCGTATACGCAGTCATTGAAAAACAACCACTTCATAAGAAATTTGCTTGAAAGAATAACGTACAAATCGCTAAAAGTGTAACGATGTTTTTTTCGATGACGATGGAAATTTACTCTACTGTATTAAACTCATAAAGATTCAAATTGATACGACATATACAGTCGATACCCTTTACGGAACTAATAATACGTTTAATTAAACAAACTACAATACGGCGAACAAAGGAATTGTTCTAGGGTTGCACATGTTAGAGGTTTGCGCACTTGCAAAGTCTCAGGACGACCATACATGCAGTAACCTGAGTCCCCTCGATTTACAGCTCTGATGCTGAGGGGACGGACCATGCGGACCAAGGAAAACAATGTTCTTGTTCCTAGGACATCGTGCATCAATGCATGGAAACACATCGGTCAACATTGTAAGAATGCAGCCAGGAATGTGTGAGTGTACGAGCACAATCAGACGAAAATTGTTGTAAGTCGGATGCGTGTGAACTGTCAGCTTGTAAACATAACATTAGGCGATGTTGTCTGGACTGAGTGTCATCCCTTTATGTTATTCTAAATGGCTTTTGAATTTGTACAAAGTGAAAAACAAATATGACAGTTTGAAATATAATGGCTTTTAATTACGTGATGTATTAGCGATGACATTTTCATATCATTTTAATAGAATCATAATCACATATATCTTGTTACGTTGACTTGTTCATAAAACATTGGATATCTTGCTGTGACATTTCATGGACGGTACCTTTCTTCCAAATGGAACTTTCTGATCTTCTTGTCACTGTGTTGATATTACAGATCTCTCTTTGTACAGGTAATTATATATTTTCTCCAACATTATGTGCATTAGTTCGTCTATGTTTCGAAGAAATATAGACGAATTGAATTTTAAAACCTTGGTGTTTGAAATATAAGCATGCACTTTAGAAGACGCGAATGCTCAGCGGCAAAACTCCGTCCAAATGTTTAACTGATTAGTTCTCAGAACGATCAACGACTCGGTCTAGTTGTTATTTGATAAATCTGGACGGGAAAAGGGACCTCCCATAAAACACATGTTATAGGGAAATGGTTTATCATCATTTTAGTCTTTAGCAATGCAAATCATTCATGTGTCTCAACATGTTCGGAATGGTTCTTTTTTGAAACGTGTTCGGCTATAGCATTTCATAATTTTATGCGAACTTGTATTCAATTTCAATGTGCTGAAGATTTGATTATAAATTGTTATGGATTGAATTATGATGATTAAGTTGCTTAAACGTTACAAACATGAATTGTTTATTTAAAAAAAAAAACGGTAAGTATTCCGTTCGTAATATGTCAGAAGTTCGTTCGTAACGTGTCAATACTTCGTTTTCTTCACTATTTTTTCCGAAAATTAAGCGTATTTCAGTCTCTATCAATATATACAGATGGTATTAGTGTGATATTGGGTGAATGAGTTTATCTAAAAAAAACAGTTTATTTTTTTGTTTAAAAAACACACTCCAAAACGCCATCGGTATTTGAAACAGAAAATACAAAACGGTTGGCATAGAAATAACAACTTCGACGCAAGAAATATTGCCAAGCAAGGTCTTGGACACCTGAACCCTAATGACGGAAGTGTATAAACTATAAAGTCGAAATCAATAATTCATTTCAAAAATATTAAACATTTTAGATAAAGATTCGCTTTTCGCAAGTAGATTTTTTTATAATTCTCTTTCTTTACATGTGATTGGTTTGATTGCCAGCCATTGATACGATTAAATTTTACTACTACATGTAGATATCTCACACAATGATTCATACAGTGATCTGATCTTATACAGGCATTTCCGTGAGCACGAACGGAGGGATGGACCGCCTCATCCAGCTCCAGTTGCTGCAGTACACCCAGGGCAGCACGCTCGTGGACGGCCTCGTGCTCGCCGGCACCATCGTGGAGGGCGGGCCTGTCTACGGGCGCGATCGAAAGATCCTTGGCGGCCAGAGTGTTCATCCAGGACTTGCGTTTGTGGATTTTGGATTCCAATTAGACAAGTGTCCTCCTCGAACGTTCGGTTACCAGTGCAAGAGCTGGGTTCCAGTCGAGTGCGAAGTAAACAGACACCTTGTGTACCGGGGGAAATTGTGCACGTGCAAAGTGAACGTGTGCTAACTGACAGTGCTGAATACCGGATAGTGTACACTATATTTCTACAACTTTTTTGTTGTGTTCAATCTAAAATGTGCTTGTGTTATTGCAATCGAGTATTGTTAAGTTAAATAGTAAAACAATATTGACATGTGATTATGCGTACGATCTGACAATTGGCAATTATCAAAAGTGCTGTGTAACGATGGTTTTTTGGAAGAATGATTTTTTGATGATGGGGGGGGGATCTTCGTACTTATAATTTAGCATGGTACTGTAATTGTAAGTACACATGTAGTATCAAACACTCGTACGAGTTTTAATACCTTCAAATCATGTATCGCTCCATATCTGACGAAGATATTTAATAACACATTCCCAACTGAAATTGTGTCTGTCCTAAGGCAAGATGTAAACGGGTTATTGTCCCTGTTTTCACAAACAGGAGACCGTCCAGATCCTTCTTATCTTAGGTGAATAACTTTTGTTCATCGAGTTGCCATATTTGTTTCATTTCTTTGAGCGCTAGAATTAGTAAAAGTGCATAAATAATAACGAATACAATGAATTACAGTTTGGATTTAGTAAATATTGTATTAACTCTGATTTTATTTTTTATCCTACATGATTCTACCATTTTGAGGAGAATTAAATTGGATTTACATTCGTTGATTTTGAAAAAGCGTTTAGCATTGTAAGTAAGAATTAATTTGTGGATTAAATTAGTCGAATCTGCTGTGAGCTCACATATGATAAGTTTAGTTTATATTTAAGAAACAGTTAGGTTTTCAGGATTGAGGCTTTACTATTTCCAGCTACATTGAATAGATTTCTCGTTGAAGTGGACACTATGAGAGACTTTAGCATATTTATAGAAGACCTTAACAATCTTTTTCTATTGATGCTCTATCCATATTCCAGAATAAGAGTCTGTTGATGATATTTGACATTATTCACCATTGTTAGTTAACAACATCAGCTCCTCTACATGAATGCAAGAATATTATGATTAAAAGATTATACCAACATGAAATTCAATATTGAATTGTCAATGTCGTGCCAGCACGGCATTCTTTTTTAATTGTTGAATGTCGAATGTGATATGTTTTTCAAACTTCACACAACTGCAACACAAGTCATGTCAGTACGGGCAAAAACACTTATATCTCGGGCAAGTATGTGATAATGCTATCGGTGACGTCGGAAAATGATTCGTGTGGAGGATTTGAATAAGAGATAATTAAACAAAAACAAAAAAAACTCATTGCCTGAAATGAACATGCTACTTTTTGCAATATGATTTTTATTAATGGAATGTTTAAATTCTGAAAAGAAGGACCATGCGTGCGTGTAAAATATATAGGAATTAACGTTGATGTGTGCCTTTGAAGCAGTATTACATCATCGGGCGCAGGTTTGTGGGCTTCACTCACCATAATTTAACAATATGTTTACATGTTTTGTTTCAAAAAGCATGCTTGTTACGATAAAAAAAAAATGTTGTACCCTTGTCTATTCTTGGGTTTCAACGCTAATTGTTATACCTTGCTCGTAATTTTAATCTGTAAAAGAGTGCAGCTTTACCAATAAAAAGTATCGATATACATTTGTCTTTTTTTTAAAGTTATTATGACTAACAATCATTCTGAACGTGTATGAGTTTATTGTTATTAAATTGGTTAAAACAAAAGTGTTCGTATGATGAGAGAGAGCGTGGTTTTCATGATGAAAATTAGCGCCAAAACGCATGTGTCCGCTTTGGACTCAACAAATAACAGGATCATTAAACAAATTTATTCAACAAGTGAAAACCAGTCATCGACGATTTTTTTTGTACCAAGTTTCATGAAAATCGGCCGACATTTATGTTTTTTCGGTCGAGCGTAATCATGTACCAACTACAACGTTTGTCACAATCATATTTAGTTGAGCATCTTATTATAAATCCCTGAAGTATTGAATGTATCAAATGCTAGCAAAGGACTTCTCTAAAAATGCAAAATATTGCTATATTTGGACACAAGTAAAATAGTATAGTACAATTTAAATGCAAATATAACAGTGGACCCGGTCGAGCATCATGGCATAGCGGATGACCACTCAAACTTGGCTTCCAAACTGCTGGACCGGGTCACTGTTCAAGGCGACCATGGTTGCCGCCCAAAGAACGCATGGCGACCGCACCTCCGACCACAAATACGCCAACTGGTCACCAGGATAATTGTAGAGAGGCTTAACATTGTGATTCTCATTTCCATGCCCTTATTGGGGAAATTATATTTAATAAAAAGTAATAAATATCGGAAGACATACCGGTATTGATATTTACTGATTAAATATAGAACAGAAACAATGTACATACACAATAATGTGCCTTTTGGACGACTTTATGACAAATACAAGTAACCTCCATCTATGACATATAATATTGTAAAAGGTGCTTAATACTATTGTTACATGAAGGTTATGAAAAAAAACGTAGATTTTTCCTTCCAATGTTGAGAGAGAGTACAGTATGTATATCAATTTCAACGATGCAGAACTTTCGAAATTATAGTTATGATATACTGGTATGTGTTTAAGCGTTAAAAAATGTATGTTTTACAAAAATGTTTGCATGCAGCACTATTTCCACAGTCTTGGTTCGAGCCCAAGGCTATTGTCGTCTTGCTATTGTCGTGGTTTCCTATTGTTTTAAATTTATTTTTAACCGAAGCGGGTTCAACTATAAATAATCTGCAAATTATTAAAATTAGCAATTGGTTTAAATGTTTTATTGCATATAAACAAGTTTACTTTTAAATATTTTCGAACACGAAAATTATAGCTAAATAGGATTATTATACAATAGAGTTTGGCCACAAGTTTGTGTTACAACGTTAGAAATCGGCCATCCCCTATTGGTCAGATAAAAGAACTGATTAAGACCTTCTAATGTATTTTTTAACAAAAGCTAATAATGCCGAAATCAGTATATGATTATAAAAAAATAAAACAACATGATTTGGTTTACGTTTTCAAAATACAATAACTTTTGCTATAGCGTCGTTAACAGTCAGATCACACATGTAACCGGGGGTATAATATAACGCCTTTGTAGGTCTTGAATATATATTTATTGTAGATGTTGAAGATGAAGCCTGCAATATAAAAGATGATTCGTCACCTTTTTGCAGTAGTATTTAATAATAACACAATAATTAATGATAATTACACAATATATGCATATATATAATGAATAATAGTAAAACAATACACTCGATCTAATATGAAATAACAATCTAACCTACCGGCAGCAAAATACTCTTTTGCAAGAATATTAAACACTTTACGTAAACAATGAATAGTGGTCCGTTGGTTGCGGTGTTCAGTACAGGAATGAGTGACCGGGAAAGTTAGCACGGGTAAATTGATTAGTAAAAGCGCCCTCTATAAATCTATAAATAGGTAAATCACTCATACTGAACCAACTACTTTCATACGTCACAAACTTAAACATTTACATACATGTAACATACATAACAAGACACTGACAGAACATTCACTACGGGCAGAACATGATCGCGCTTTATTAATAAATATAATGAATTTATGAAATGATCAGGTTGTTACACACATACAACAATAATCATACACTGTATTTAGTGCTGTGATTCAACTTGATTTTCAGCTAATAAATTGTTTCTTCTGCATTGAACAGAAGAAAATATAATATGATACTCATAAAATAATGTTATTATTACAATGGCAATTAAAGATAGATAGACACAGGAGCTAAACCTTTAATCTTTGCTGACACAAACTGAGATAAATCATTCAGAAATATCGGAAACTAGAAAGGAGACAAGTTTTCACGCTGACGTACACCAATATGTCTACTTAAGAAGTTACCCAATGAGTTACTTATTTTAACACACGACTTGGCTTTATAATACATGTTATATCTTATTTTTATGCATTTACAATTTATAGTTTGCACAATAGTTTCTACCACACGGTTATCAAAATCAAATGCTTTCCTATAGTCCACAAATGCACAGAATAATCACTTATTAGCACCAAGATAAAATCAACAAATAACTTGTATATCAGCTATGGTACTATCATTCTTTCAAATTATCATTATTTGCATATTCAAAGTACTCATTCAAAATATTATGAAATGTGCATGCACCATTATTATTTTTTATTTTCACATTTTTCTCCAATAAGTCAAGCATTAACATATCCTTGTTACTATGCAAATGGCCAACATCAATGTCATCATCAGTATCAACATTCTAACTCATGGTCTGGTCCAGCTTCTTGAAATGATCATAAATACCTCCGCTCCGAATATTTTGTTCCCATAACATCTTATATATCCTCAGAATATTTCATTTAACAGATTGCAGAAAACCTCAAGTCTTTTGAACGTAAATTCAAGAGTTTCTAACTACATTGTATTATCACCTTTAAACGACTTAACTACTGTTCAAAACTTCTTTTATTATGCCTACTTCTAGAAACCATCTTAATGTGTGTGTTTTGTGGATTTCACTATTCTAAAATAGTTTTTATCATGCATATGGTTCTGTAGTACCTTATGACGGTCATTATTAATCTATGGATTCTCGTTTTAAAATATCCTGAGCTGTATATTTCTTTTTATTAACGACAAAGTTACAACTATCTGCAGCTTCAAAGACGACATAAGACACCTTTCGTGTTTGATTATTAATACGAACATCAGAGTAAGACTTATTCTCAAAATGTATCATCCAACTCGAGCTCGAGATTTAGCATAACCTACTCATTAAATACGCACTGAAATTATGTCTTATAAAATTTCTGAGTTTTTTTGTGTTATTATCATTATGTACATTCAAAAACAATACGTCATTACCGTAGCACAAAGCTCATTGTTATACAAGAATGTACATCACAATATAATGGGACTTGGTTTGGCACAGCTTAGTTGGACCTGTAATTATTATGTCATTTTAATAAGAGTTTTTTTTTTAATATGTGCATACAATAAATATTGGCTAGTGTAAATGCACCAGTCCTTTTCAATTCAATAGCTGTTCGCGTTTCTTGTCACATAAATGAACTCAGATTATGTGGTAGAGCAATGTAAATGGATCAACGTCAATGACTTTAAACTCACACAAATTTGAAAGACTGTATTCGTAAGGATACACTAAAACTTTCGATGTAACAAGTAGTACACCAACATAAGCATCATTAACACATGTTCCATTTGCAATACACAATTCCATAGATGTACACATTTCTATAAATCGAACTTCGTAATTATTCGTTGCATTATTTTCCTCAGGAAACCGCTGAGAGGGATCATTATGGGTATTCACCACCAGTAATATCAAATGTATATGGATCTAAATTAAGTATATCTGGTAACTTCCCTTTCCTGGCATTAAAATCACCATCAATTATAAGATGCACAACTATAATTATTGTGTGATGAAATATCAATAATATTATTCTCTAGAGAAGTTCCTATAACAAAATCCTTCTGATGGACATAAACAACATCGAAAATGTCAATGTTATCATAACGTTAACGTGATCTTACTGGAAGACATAAACAATGTAAAAACTATCAGATATCGTAAAATGTCACAAGCAAGTATCATGACTAAGGTCTAAGATTTCCAATTTAGACAACACTTTATTTTTTTTATGGAAATAACGACACTCCCTGATTTACTTTGCAACTTCTCAAGGTGTTGTCTTTTACATGTTTAAACATCAATGACGGATCATCAAACGAATCCAATTTGGTTTTCTCTAAATGCACGACATCATACTGTTAAACAAAGTCTATAAAGACATTTTATTTGTTCTTCTGATTCATTCTGAAAAGATAACTTGAAACACAGACCATAAACATTTTCGTACGCGAATTTAAAAGGTAGCATTCATAGCACTATTGCATTAGTAATTTAATTAATGTGTTGACTTGAAATATATAGCATGGGCTTTCATTAACAAATTGTGAACTTATAATAAGAATTTATACACATCAAACTTTAAAAACGACGAACATTATAACCAGTATTTAAATGATATCGAATTAGATTTAACATTGGATTCAAAATTAGCCGATAATTGTGAGGGAGAAATTTCTTATGAAGAAGCTACAAGAGCACTTAATGATATGAAACTTAACAAAAGTCCTGGACTCGATGGTCTTACGGTAGAGTTTTATCAAACGTTTTGGCATTTAATTGGAGACCTAGTTATTTCAGCCTTAAATGAGAGTTATGAAAAAGGTGAATTATCTTTTACTCAAAAAAAAGTGTATTTTCGCTATTATATAAAAAAGGAGACCCAGAAAATCTTGAAAACTGGCGACCTATTTCTCTCTTAAATATTGATTATAAGTTAGCAGCAAAGGTATTAGCAAAACGACTTCAATCCGTTTTACCAAGCATCATAAGTCAAGACCAACAAGGATACATAAAAAATAGAAATATATGTTTTAACATTAGGCAAATAGATGATATATTTGATTATACGGATTTAACTGATTTAGACGGTGCTATTCTATTTTTAGATTTTAAAAAAGCTTTTGATACAGTCGAGTGGCCTTTCCTGTTCGAAATTTTGAATAAATATGGATTTAAACCCTCCTTTCTTAATTGGGTGAAAACTCTGTATTGTAACATAACATCAAAAATTGCAAACAACGGATTGATCACAAACTCATTTAGACTACAACGTGGTGTACGGCAAGGTTGTCCTCTTTCTGTGTTGCTTTTTATTATAGTAGCTGAAGTCTTATCAACACAGTTAAGAAAATGTGAAAAATATGAAGGTATAAAAGTTCAAGGGAAACATCTTAAAGTTACTCAACTCGCTGATGACACAACTGTCTTTTTAAAAAATCACAATGAAATACCAATTGTTCTTGATATAATCGATCAGTTTGGAAATTATTCTGGACTGAAACTAAATAGGGAAAAAACCCAAGGCCTTTGGATTGGCAAATCAAAAAATAATATAAGTAATATTATGAATAACATAAAGTTTACGTCAAGATACGTTAAATCACTTGGAGTATATTTTGGAAATGATAAACATGAATGTATAAATTTAAGCTGGAATGAAAAAATAGATAAATGTAAACAATTGATAAATAATTGGAGTAAAAGAAATCTAACTGTCTTTGGCAAAATAACTGTTATAAAATCTTTACTTTTTCCAAAACTTGTATATCTTGCTCAAAATATAGTAACGTCTGATTCAATTATAAAGACTATAAACTCCATGGTTTTTGAATTTCTTTGGAGTGGAAAAAAAGATAAAATCAAGCGTAAAACAGTTATGGGAAACAGACTTGAAGGTGGTTTAGAGATGCCAGATTTTGAATATTATTCTAAAACAATGACATTAAAATGGGTGATTAATCTGACTAATACAGTTGATGCAAATTGGAAAATTATACCATCAGTAATATTAGACCAATTTGGAAAGAATTTTCTTATTTTTCATATGAATTTAGACTCCATTAAGTCTTTACCTATTAAAACAAACAAAATCACACTGTTCTATAAGCATTTGTTATTAATATGGATTCAGTTTAAGCAACTTCCAGTTACTAGTAATCAAACGAAAACACCCAAAAGTTACTTCAATATTAGAAAAGAAATAATATGGGGTAATAAACTCATAAAAATAAAAAATAAAAGTCTTCTATTTAAGAACTGGATTGATTCCAACATACTATACATAAACGATATTCTTTCGAATTCGGGCAACTTAGACGCTAATTGTATTCTTGATAAGCTAAAAAATAAACAAAATTGGATTGCAGAAGTAAATATTTTAAAACAAGCAATTTCTAACACTTGGAAAGAAACTCTTACATCGGATATACCTACAAAAACAAACGTCAATCCAAAATTACTAATAAGTATCCAAAATAAACCTTTTAAAGATATGACGAATAAGCAAATATATCAAATATATATAAAGCAATTTTATGAAAAGCCTTACATTCATGGTTATTGGGATCGGCGGTTGCAAGAGCATATTTGCTGGAACTCTTGGTACTATATTGGTCATAAGTCCATTGTGGATAATAAAGTAAAACAATTTAAAATAAAGTTATTGCATAATCTTGTAGCAACGAATTTAAATTTATTTACTTGGAAATTGAAGGATTACCCTTTATGTATTTATTGTAATGAAGTAGAAGACTACGAACACTTCTTTATTAAATGTCCATTTTTGACAACTTTCTGGAATGCTATACATGATATCTTTAAAAGATGCGGAATACAGAAAGAAATTAAGAATTTAAGATATATAGTAATAGGTTACAAAATCAACCAAAAAGAGTATAATATTGTAAACATTGTTTTAAGTCAGATTGCCTATTGCATCTATAAGACCTACTTTATTTGTGAAAGGAGATCCAAACCGATAAATATTATGTACCATTTATATAATGATTTGAAAGTTCTTCAAACACACTTGAACAATAAAAGCATTTCTAAACGTTTTTTAAACGATTTTGTTAATAAAATTACAATATAATGTTAAGGCATTTTCAAAATGTTTAATATTTACCTCAATTGTTAAATGATATTGTTCCACTTCGATATATATACTTATATATATTGTATGTAATGTTCGTTTTATAAAATAAATAAAATAAACGGGTTGTCATGAACTGGCAATTCCAAAAAAAAAAAAAAAATGTGAACTCGTTCACCCGAATTAACCCTTCTGACATATGTTCAATATCAACTGGCCTCAGCATGAAGTAGTATTGCAACTAACAGCTTGCTCCCACATTGGAAACTAAAATTTCATCGGAACTGTAGCTTAGTGCTACGTCAAGTTTGTCAAAAGGTACATCAATTGATACATCCTGATAATTGCTGTCCATTCTCCAGGCCGATCTTAGCCCAAGCTCACGCATCATGTAGTCGATAACGTTTACGTTGAGTCCATTCCGAGTGGGTGGGTGCGCATCAAAGAGAGACTGCCTTTTTAAAAGAATCATATTGACGACTATCTTGATTATTGTTCTCACTCAACCTCAACTTATGGTTTAAGAATGACACAAACAAAATTGGTCAGGCTATCTAAAGGTTACGAAATGACCAAAAATCGGAGGGTACGAGATGGTTAGGGTACGAAATGACTAGTTCCCCCCAAAAACATACTGGGCAATGCGAATGTTCTCTTTTTTCGTAGTGAACGGGACCATTTATTTCATGATTACACGAACGTTTGCCACATTCTTGTGTGCACTGGGTATGTCGACGGTTGTTTGATTACTGACCTTTGATTAAGTCACCACCTCAACCTTTCTCCCTCAAGTTATTCTCTCCGGGAAGTATCATTCTAGGTATGATGTTAAGCCGGCGCGCACCGTTCATGTCAGTAACACTCGGAAGAGGAGTGGACATTAAACAGAGATAGATAGATCTATGATTGTTATTTATTTAGTCTATATTTATAATCACTTAGTTTTCAATCTGTTTATTTAAAATAAAACGATTAAATTAAAAACAAAAAACGTCGACTTTCCATTCTTGTACAAGAAATCTTATTATACTCAGAGTGTTTAACTGAATTGAAAGCGGATCTCATGAAGTACTGCAGAGGGCGTTGCCAGAAAAATATGGTTGTGTGTAACCATCACTATAATTAAAAAGGTAATACAATAAGTTTAGTCCGGTAAAATGTCATTTATGATCTGATTTACCTTAAAACATATAGTTTTGTATAATCATAAAAAAACACTTAAATGTGGACTTTTTATATAAAAAACGACAGTCACGTGACCAACAAAATCGGAAGTAAGGTTATGCTAATCAAACAGTTCATGACCCCTGCCCGGATATTCGGAAAGAAAGCGTCGTACTGCATACAAAATTTCATGGAAGGTGCTTCGAAAAAAATCGGATAACTAAAAATCAAACAAATAAAAACTAATGTGAATATGACGGATGATATCTTTAAAGGTTTGTGTTTTATGTTTTGTAGTCTTCTATGTCTTTCCTTTCCTACTTTTTCAGTGTGCAGTGGTTTTCCTTCAGGAATAAGTGTGCGGCTCAAACTTTCAAAGCGGTGACAAAAGTCTTTAAAAGATGTGTATGATGAAAATTATTGAACTACTGTGAAATGTTTTCTACTTTTATTCCGAAATCATTTTATGACATCGCCTTCTTTTTTTCTTTGAGGCCTCAGTCTATGTTTATGTTTTGGTAATGGAAATGTCAAAATATTCCGTTGTTTTTCTGTTCTCTGCGATCGGTTTATTATTCAATGGCAGTCGGATCATTTTAACAACGAATGTGTTGTTTTTTTTGTTAATTACATTAAATTCATTTTGTGTTTCAGCTCCAAGGACTAAAAGAATGCCTGGCAAACGAGATATAGAGGTAGGTACTTTATTTATTTCCGTCGAGTTTGTAATCCAACATGGCGGATTTTACTAGTCAGCCATTTTAGTTATTATTGTTAATTACACACATTGGTCATTACTTTGCAGAGTAACCCAAACTGTAGGAAGACTAGATAGGTCCTTTGGTTTTTGAAACAAACTAACTGTAATGTGTGTGTGTGTGTTAAAGAACCAGCTGCCAGGTAAGCTCATACGGTAGAGCGCCATGCTAGTGTTCCAGCTGTCATGGGTTTGAGCCCAGGGTTACTTTAGTTTGAAGTAGTTGGACCTGAACATCTTCATGTTCTGTATATTTCAAAAAGTGAAGTTGAGATCAAGCTTGAGTCTTAAAATGGTTCACAATTCATTTATTGGTCTGCATAGATACATAGCTTTGTCAATCAGTGGACGTTTGTCTGCATCTTAAAGATTAAAATAAAAAAATAAAGTCAGCAAGGCAAGAAACAATAATCATAACTTTAAACTTTCAAGGCAAGAAAAAATAATCATAATTTTTAACTTACCTTAATCTTGTTGAGTCCAGGTGGTTGAATCAAAGTTTGGGCAAATGGCCGTATGAGACGATGAATGAGCTTTATAAAAAAAAGTGGGGCTCTGCATAAATTTAAAACACCCTCTAAGGAATTGATTTTGGCACATGGTTGGTGCAAGAACATTAAAATGAAATGTTTCCCATCCCCCCTGAACTTGCCAATGGTAGTGTAGCTCACAGATGTCTTTATAAGCCTGTTCTTTCGTCTGATGATATTTGAAAGGTTACAACAAGAAGTTGTTTGCTGAAGATTTGCAGTAATATATATATGTTTGTATTAAACTTAATGCATGCCATTACCATTTTCCAGCCTGGTGGTGTTTCCCCTCCAAAGAAAGGACGCACTAAAGATGACTTCTACACTTTCTGTTCCTGGGTCCTCACATACACTCAATATGAACAGTGGAAACAAGACGTAAGTCATCATATAGGTTTTTACATGTAAAGCATAAAACATAAACAAACAAAAAACATTGTTTTAACATTGTGTTACTGTTAGAAATTAAAGTAATTACCATGAGACACCTTGGGAAGTTGTTTGTCTTTCAGAAGCGTGTATTTTAAGAAGTTTAGCAAGTTTTGATTTCTCCTTATTTGTTCATTGTTATTGAAAGATTGCAATCTACACTTGTGTATGTGTTTTTGAACAACTGGTCCTCTCTGTCTATATAGGAAATCCGGTCCAGAGACAACACCAGTCCGCTTGACAGCGCATCAAGCACGGCAGGGAGCTATTCATCAGAGTCCACCCTGTCCACCAGCAGTAAGGAAGACAACTCACCAAACCTGGATCTTCACGACTCTGGTATGAATGTTCAGCATTCTTTTTTTTTAAGCTTGGCTGTCTTTCTTAAAAAAAGGTCAATATGTTGTCAATGTCAACATTGCAGTTGTTGTTTAAAAATGTGAAAACACGGTCTGTTGGTATGTGCCACAAGTAAGCGGATTTGAAAAAAAATAGTGATAGTTTAAGCATTCATAAAGAGGATGTCACTGTTTTCCACAGTTTGTTTAGACCATTCTCCTACTTAGGTCAATCACACTGAAGTTGATGCTGAATAAAGATTCTATTATGAAAATTGTAACAAATTAATTTCAAATATAATTCATCACAGAACCCTCGGATTTTTTCCAAAATACATTACAATTACTACATGTTTGTATATGATTCTTACAGAGGATGAGAGTTTCGAGTTGATCACCTGTTTCTGTATGAAACCATACGCTGGGAGGCCAATGATCGAATGCTCCGAGTGCAACACTTGGATCCACCTGTCTTGTGCAAAGATTCGCAAAACCAACATACCAGACACTTTTGTGTGCAATTTGTGCAAAGAGAAACAATTCAAATCCAGGAAGTCAAGTCGTGTGAGAATAGAAAATAAGCGGATCACTGTATAGCAAGAGACTTTGAAATTTTAACATAGAGACTCATATACATATATTATCATTACCATTTCTTATGTTACTTTGTCAACTGCTAGCTATGTACCAGAATTGGATTCTACCAGAATTGGACATGATCAGGTCTTCTTTGACAATACAATATCTGTATTTAATACTATTTTTAGTAATTGTCTAACCAGCATCAGACCTGGTGGTATCCAATCAGGTTATGTCTGATCATCCTGGTATCCAATCTGGAATGAAGCCTTTCCAGATTGACTCCATTGTTAACTTTGTGTTATTTGGTGCATTGTTACTCTGGGAATACTTATACTTGCAGCATCTGCATGTATTTTTCTATCATTGTTTATTGACAGATATATTTTTGAATTGTTGAAAAACCAACAGAACATTGGAACATATAGTAGCATGCAACCATTGTCATACTACTTCTAGTAACATGTACTTCCGACACTGTTAAAGAGTTAATGAATTTTTTGCCAGAAATTGAGTTAAGATTTATTTAATGACATGACACCCAAGTTCTATTTCTTGTCATGAAATAAGCATATCTTCAAGGGTAATTATATTCATTTTTTTCTGGGATTTCAACTGGTTCAGTACGCTATCAGCAGCATGTTCAGGATTTGAAGGATCTCACATTTTGCATCACATCATCTTTCACCCTCTTTAATGCATGTATTTCATCTAGAACTACTTATATGGTTTTTCATGCTTTTGTTTATTTATGATTCATTGTTTACGTCTCTGAATGAAATTATTTACATGCAGCAAGTGATATTTATTAACTCCACAATGTCGTCATTATTTACTATCTGCCTTATAGGCAGAAGTGTTTTTTAACACTTCATCATTCACCAAACTGACTGAAACAAGATGTTATTATAAAACAGCAACGTATCAAAATGAGCATGTTTCTAGAGTTTCTAGAGCCAAGGCAAGTTGTTTTATTGGAAGTGAGGTGGGGCATTAAACCAGGCAATGTGCTAGTTTTACCTTATCAGAATTTTATGTGTTACGTTATTTTTATTCTGTTTTATGTACATGTACCGGTAGTTTGTGCTGTCATTAAGTCCCTATCAAGTGTTGGTTTCTTTAAAATCCTGTTGATCCTTAATGTTGTGGTTATCAGAGCAATGTTGATGAAACAGTGCCCCCTTTATTGAAATGGACAACAAATACATCTCTGTTTTCTTTCCATAATTTTAAAGTTTTCTCCCTACTGGAAACTATAATTTATCGAAAGTTGGGTTTTAAATCTGCATATATAATATATAAAATGATACTTATAGTAAACCATTCAGATATTCTTTTTTGAGATTTTATTGCATCTGTTTTGAATTCTGTCTGTAAATATCATAGTATTTATAGGAGATTGTTCTATTTTATTATGCTCTGCGAAGGGAGAGCAAATGGTCGACGCTTTTGTCGTTCCATCATCCGTCACACCCTTGTGCAAAGAATTACTTTTTAACTTTTGATGGGATTTCAATGAAACTTGAAACATTGACAAAGTCAAATATGCACAAGTGCAGTGCACAAGAAATTTTATCTTAGGTGTATTTATCCCTCTAACTTTTACAGTATGCATTAATAGATAAACTGCATGTCCGGTCCATAACACAAAAAGTACTGAAGGAATTGAAATGAAACTTGAATAGAAAGTAATAAAAGGAAGTGCAGCCCCCAATAAGTGTAATCCTACATTAAACATACTGATTTCTCTCCCCGTAACCACTTTTTTATACTTAATTTTTGTCCCGAGCACTAATCAAGTCTTTATGGTATTGATTCCAAACTCAATATACTTATAGATCATACTGAGGAGAAGTACATTGTACAGGAACCGTAACTGTCTCTCTTGTCTTCAGAGTTATTGTCATTTGTTCATTTCTGTACTTAATGTTTGGCCAGAGCATAACTCCAAAAATGTCTTTAAGGTATTAACTTCAGTTTTTATATACAGATCAGTGCACAAGAACTATAATTATTTTTGTTTTAGTGTTTTAACAATAATTACCCATTGCTCATTTTTATACTGTTTTGGTGAGGAGCATATTCTTATGTCTTCCCTTGCTTTTAAATCAACACTTCAAATTCTTCAATGGCATTCTGTGACTGCTTGTCTAGTTTGCCCTTTTCTTCAAAATTTTCTGTGTCTGCTCTTTTATTCCGCAAATGAAATAAATAGTTTCAAAATTGCTTGACACAAATCTCTACTTTTGCCATTTGTAAAACAGGTAGTTTTAAAGAACAACTTAATAGGTACTAGTTTCCTATTTGCACTGTCACTATTAGTACCCTGTCAGGGTGCATACATAATTTCCAACGAAAGTAATATTTTATTGGGCATGAAATCTAAAATTTGTATAAAGTGTAAATATTATTCATGTTACTAGGTTTCATGAACTTCATTTATTGTTAGATGATGTGTACATACATTTATGTTTGTATAGTTAACTAGGGTCATGTGAAATTATACAGAGAATGGTCAGCAATAAGTTTCTCATATTTTGAAAGTGCTTGAAATAGCTTTCAGAATGTTAACAAGCTATTCCAAAATCACAAAGGACATTCATCTGCATTTCATTATCAAAACAATGTTATTTCGTTCACTGAATGTGCATGGGAGTTTGTATCATGTCTTACTCTTCAGGTGCCCTTAATTTTTTTGTTTCGTGGGAACTCAGTTCATTTATATATTCATACATATTGTTAGCAATGAATTCATTATCTTGTTACTTTTTGTCCCATTCATATCATGATAAGAATGTTCCTCCATTGTTACTGTAATTACTTGATAAGTGTTATTTGTACAAAGTTGATACTTACTTATTAAAGCATTTTATGGCATTTGTCTTTTCTTATTCAATGCTACATAAACAGAGTGTTACGATATCTTGTATGTAAGTTTTCATCTGATAACATGGACCCATGTCTAGGGTTTTTAGCTAATTTCCACTTCATGCTCAAGTTGAGCTATTGTGATCAGTCCATGTCTGATGTCTGTTGTCCCTCTTCAACAATTGCTTTAAACAACATCTCTTTCTTAACAGCCTAGCCAATTTTGATGAAGTTTCAGAGATGTTCCATGGACGGTGCCCTTTAAAATGTGTTCAAAGAAATGAATTCCATGCAGATTTCTGGTTGCCATGACAGCCAAAAGAAAAATCTTTTTGAAATATACTAAAAGGCTTAGATAATTGGTGTGTTATATTTTCTAGTGGTGCTTCAGACCAGAAGAGTTTCATGGGTTCCCCTATAATACCGGTAATAAGTCTATAGCCTGGTGTCCCCTTGGGCTGGGTAAGTTTTGACCCCAGGGACATATTTTGAATACTTTTTAAATGGTTTGGAATCGGACAAGTTTTTGTGTTCAAGGCACCGTGACCATGACCTCAAAAATCAATAGTGGTCATCTAACTGGCCTGATAAAAACTCGTATCAAGTATGAAAACTGCTGGAACAAGTATACTCTTGGACAAACTTTTTGTGTCTAGTTCAACATGACCCTTGACATACTGATTTCAAGATAAAAAGAAGTCATACTCTGGTCATGACCAACCTCCTAGCCTAGTTTGAACTCCAGAGGACCAAACATACTCTAGATATCAATCAGACAAGCTTCTTGTTTTTATGGTCAATATGACGTGACCTTTGACCTACTGACGGCAGAATCAAAAACTCAATCTCCTGGTCATGACCAACCTCCCTGCCAAGTTTGAGGACATTATGCTCAAGTGTGCTCTAGTAATCATTCAAACAAGATTTTTTTGACCAACTGACATGTGCAAACACTTCTTTAAATGGGGGCATAACTAGAGTAATGGGCATTGCTGTAAATATGCGTCTGTGTACCAAGTTTCATGCAAATTGTTTTTTTTTCAGTTTTGGCCAAGGTCAGTTTTTGTCTTTTCTCTCAGTCAAACATGAGCATAATTATAAAAATATTAAAGTCATAGTTATCAGCATTGCTATTTATGTGTGTGATGTCTCTGGCAATATGTGTACCAAATATCATTTGAATGACTTGAACGGCAGGTCAAAATTAATGTCACAACATTTAAATTAGTATAACATCCAATTAGCGGCATTATAGTTGTACCATAGTTATCACACTGTTCCTCCATCAGCCTGCCAATTAAAACCTTGTCTCATCCATGTGTTTGGACTTACAAATTTAAATTATAAATGGGATTTCAATCAAACTTCACTGAATTATAGAGCACAATGGGTAGGCGTGTCACACATTTTTGTCTCTTATGGTCAATATTTCATGACATATACTTCTTCGCAATACTATGTCTCACCCATTATATCTATTAAGGAGAAATCAAAATTGTAGAGGAGCACCATGTTTTTGTGCACATACAATTGTGCTCTTATGTCATAAGTCAGTCAAACTGCGCCCCAAAGTCTTCCATTGATCTTAAACACCCTTTAGTTTACCATTGTTCTTAAACACCCCTTAATCTACCATTGTTCTTAAACACCACTTAGTTTACCATTGTTCTTAAACACCACTTGGTTTACCATTGTTCTTAAACACCCCTTGGTTTACCATTGTTCTTAAACACCCCTTAGTTTACCATTGTTCTTAAACACCACTTGGTTTACCATTGTTCTAAAACACCCCTTGGTTTACCATTGTTCTTAAACACCACTTGGTTTACCATTGTTCTTAAACACCCCTTAGTTTACCATTGTTCTTAAACACCACTTGGTTTACCATTGTTCTTAAACACCCCTTAGTTTACCATTGTTCTTAAACACACCTTAGTTTACCATTGTTCTTAAACACCCCTTAGTTTACCATTGTTCTTAAACACCACTTGGTTTACCATTGTTCTTAAACACCACTTAGTTTACCATTGTTCTTAAACACCCCTTAGTTTACCATTGTTCTTAAACACCACTTAGTTTACCATTGTTCTTAAACACCCCTTAGTTTACCATTGTTCTTAAACACCACTTGGTTTACCATTGTTCTTAAACACCACTTAGTTTACCATTGTTCTTAAACACCACTTGGTTTACCATTGTTCTTAAACACCACTTGGTTTACCATTGTTCTTAAACACCACTTGGTTTACCATTGTTCTTAAACACCACTTGGTTTACCATTGTTCTTAAACACCACTTGGTTTACCATTGTTCTTAAACACCACTTGGTTTACCATTGTTCTTAAACACCACTTGGTTTACCATTGTTCTTAAACACCACTTAGTTTACCATTGTTCTTAAACACCCCTTAGTTTACCATTGTTCTTAAACACCACTTAGTTTACCATTGTTCTTAAACACCCCTTAGTTTACCTTTGTTCTTAAACACCCCTTAGTTTACCATTGTTCTTAAACACCCCTTAGTTTACCATTGTTCTTAAACACCCCTTAGTTTACCATTGTTTTTAAACTCCCCTTAGTTTACCATTGTTCTTAAACACCCCTTAGTTTACAATTGTTCTTAAACACCCCTTAGTTTACCAATGATTTTAAACACTACTTAGTTTACCATTGTTCTTAAACACCACTTAGTTAAACACCCCTTAGTTTACCATTGTTCTTAAACACCCCTTAGTTTATCATTGTTCTTAAACACCCCTTAATTTACCATTGTTCTTAAACACCCCTTAGTTTACCATTGTTCTTAAACACCCCTTAGTTTACCATTGTTCTTAAACACCCCTTAGTTTACCATTGTTCTTAAACACCCCTTAGTTTACCATTTTCAAGCTGTTAAGGATTTTTATTGATCACACAAAATGGCTATCTAACCTTTGATCCCTACACGTCACCTTGAACTTGAAAATTGTCAGCTTCAGTGGTTAACATTTACTTTTATATGCCAAGTTATTTAAAATACTTCAATCAGTAAGCAAGTTTTGGAGTGGACAGGAAATGTTGATCAATGGACAAATAACACACACGCATTTTTATTTTCACATTTGGGAACGTTAAAATAACTGTCAAGGGTGGTTGCTATAAATAGTAGTAGACCAAATATCAGTAAGATATTACTATTTTACAATACCAGGTACATGCACATCATTTGCCCTTGTAATTTCCATAGAAGAAGACTAGCATTTTTCATATTTATTGAATTTCTAAATGTACAATCCACTTCAACCATTAGGCTCCTGTTCCATTACCAAATCGCTTTCCAAACAAAGACTTGAACAGATCATCCCTGAAAATAGACAAACAAATCGTTTACGTTTATGGAACTTAATACTGAAAAAATTAAGGCAGCAAATACTCAGCATAGTTTCACATTGGACTATCTCTATAAGAGAGTAAAATAATTATACCATCATATGCTTAACTAGATTTTGGTTTCGTGCTAGCAAAAATTCCTTGAAACTAGCCCGATCGTGCTAGTGCTTGTTCAATGTAAGTATTGACAAAAAAGTATTTTTTCAAAATTAAAATTTGCAAAAATCGAAGAGTTTAATCCGAAAAATAACTTTTAAAATGTCCGTTATTTAATATCTATGAACAAAACAATAACGCATTTACAGTTTGAATCATCTGAATCACTTAAATGCTTATTTAAATCATAATAAAGGTTCATCAATATAGCAAAGAATTACATGTGTATCTTGTGCGAAAAAAAGATGATGCATCTTAAGAAGGGAAAAGATGTTAAAGAAAGCGATTCAGATAATGATGATGGGGACATGGACATGTCTGATGATTATTTGTTCCCATCATTTTGTCCTTCAGAAAATGGAAAGACTGGATTCCTAATTTTGATGTGACATCGATGTTAATGAAAACAATTATTTTTAATTTTTTAAAAGCAACATGGAAAAGTATATACCTCAAGGGGTTGAAATAGTGGTTCATTTTGGGGCTAGTGAAAAGGCTTTCAGGCTAGTGGTTTTGCTCCGTTACCAGCCTGAACAGACTAATGCTCTGAACAAATTAAGATGAAGACTGTAATAGTGGAAATATCCCACTTTCTATGAACTTATGAGTATATTCACTGTTTGGGGAGTTTGAAATCCACTTTTATTATATTTTCTTGTGAAGAGCATGCAGATGCTTTACTGTTTAATAACATAAATTGTTTTTCATGTGTGTAAGGAGCACACTCTATAGGTAAATGCAGTTATGATTGAATACCTGGCCTCATCTGTCCACTCACAGTTGTCCACTGGCGCCATGAAGTTCACCAGCTTCTTGTGAACGTTGTACCTGCAGTCAAAAACACATTGTAGAGTCACACAGACTTCATCTAAGCTTTCTCCATTGGAGAAAGTACAGACAATTGAGGGACATAGTCAGAGGTATCTACATAAGCATGGGCTAAACATCAGTTTTACTGTCAACATATTCCATAGCTGATAGGTGAAATGACATGAAATATACTATAGCTACAACACTGATTGATGTGATACATAACAGAAATAAGTTTCACAAAACTATTTTTAGGAACTGCTTTCTCTTCTGATTGCAAATGGCAATCATTCATTCAAGGCTTAACACAATACCAAAGCTTCTCATTGTTTCCTCCAGACTATCTTTATTCAAAATGTTTTTTTTTTCTATTATTGCATAATATATAAAGTGTGAGCCCCCTCACCTGACTTTCCTGCCCTTGCTGGCCTTTGTGTCCACCTTCTTCTTGTTCTTTGACCGCAGTCGCTGTATCTCCAACCACTGCCTGTAACAGTACTCAGCTGATAAGCCACACATGTATATGCCTTAATACTTCCATTAAAAAAATAATATTTTGCTACTTTATAGAGTCTTGAAAAATAGGCCATTTACTAAAAGGGCATTCGCAGCTTTGAGGAGGTCATTTGTTTATATATTTAGAAATGATACACATTGTACTATAGAAAATGTACTTGAGTTATATTCTAAAAATGTAGGACTTTTGTCTGTTTAAGTTATACATGAAATATCTTATAAACTTATCACCAACCTGCTAAGGGCTACAGGGTCATTGACATCAGTCGTCTTTTTCTCAATGAGCTCTCTGAGCATCTGGTGGTAGAAGTCATCATCATCAAATATCTCCACATCATAGTCCTTCTCTTCGTCCGCAGAGGGCAGAACAGGCTCATCTTCCATCTGGCAGGAATAACATTTTTATACAAGACAGACATAAAGTGATTGAAACTGATAAATTTTGAAAACAACATACAAACTAGTAAATATAATATATATATATTCCAGTTCACTACACAAACCTCTTCCGTAGGTGTAATTTCAGGCTGCTGTGGTTTGGGCACCATCCCCAGGACTCGATACGCAGATCTCTTCAGCTGGGAGCGGCGAACCAGACGATCCTTGTCTCCTAGTATCTATAGGGTAGGAAGCGATTTCAATGTCAGATATGTTTTAAATGATGAGATCATACATATTTAGATTTTGTATTGTAAGAAAACTCCTGAAGATAGTTAATCAAATGGAACAACAAGGTCTGGGTTGGTGTTCATAATACATGTTAAGTTTTTGCTAGCTTAAGAGATTTTCCTTATCTCCATTAGTATCACATTTGTGATATGATATAAAGATTTGATAATTTCTGAAATACTTTTATATTTATATTTCTTTATTTGTTATAATAAAACACTATTTCTCTTGTTTTTTTAGACTATTTATATTTTAGGAACTTGACTTAAGTTAGGAAATGATTTTAGATGTTATATGAATACCACACCTGAGCTGTAGTAAGAACCACAAGTTTAGATATTATAAACACAACATATACCTTCTAAAATTCATTGCTACATATGTAAGTATAAGGTATAAGGTAAGTATATTATTTTCTTGACCTAAACAATGTTTGGTTATAAAATACCTGGTTAATCTGTACAAGTGCAGACTGATCAAACGCGCTAAATGACTTCCCTTTCACCTTGCCTGAGGCCAGTCTCGTCTTGTCGTACCACTTCTGTATCGTGTTATCCCTATTTGAAACATTGTTATAATGTATTCAATCACTGTAATCTTAGTGTATAGAACAATTCAACAGAGAAATGTCCAATTTATTTAGCGCCATAACCCACAATAAAGTTATAGTATTTGTTCTTAATATTGCTGACTGAGGTATGTGTTATCACAGTAAAAAACTACATAGCACAGAAGGCATTCTTTTATTAAATTTTATAAACTAAAGGAATGCAAATAAAATAAAATCCTCTGGAATAAAATGTTGACAATTCAAATAATAAAGTTTGCGCAAAACAGCAAATATTTACAACTGAGCACACAGAGCCCTTGGTTGTTTATCTGATATTGACCACACACCTGTAAGACTTGAACTGCTCATGGTGTTTCTTGAGGAAGCCAGGATAATCGTTCATCTTCAGTTTGCGTTTCCCCAGCTGTATCGGAGGAGCTGGTGTTGGTTTCTCTGTCATTTCCTCGTCCGAATCACTGGGTATTTCCTCATCCGAGTCCTCTTCTGGCCTTGGAAGGTGAGCTTGCTCATTGCTGGAGAAATAGGGGTAAATGTACATCCAGTAATGAGTAAGTATAAATAGACATTAATGAGGCCTACCATTAAACACAATCTCATGGTATGTCCTTGCTTTTGCCCCAACGGATACAAAAACATGTCACTTATCAAAATTGTCCAAATATTTTGATTCAAGACCATACACATTCTGACAAAATGTGATGATGATTGGACAATGCCTTCTGAAGTAACTGAGCAGACAAGACCAATATTAGGTTATTTCCATAATTAAAGGCCAATTACTCTTGAGTGACTAGAACGATATGGCTTGTTATTGAACTTGTACGAGATAATATGCCCATACACATTCTGACAATATTTGGTAATGCTTTGACAAAGGCTTCAAAATTAATTGATCAAATATTTTATAAAGACCAATTTAAGCTAATTTCTATAATTCAAAGATGAAAACTCTTGAGTGACTAGAGCGATATCACTGGTTATCGAAGTTGTTCAAGATATAATGCCAATACAAATTCTGACCAAATTAGGGCGTGATCGGAGAAAGTTTTTCAAAATGATTGAGCGGACAATAGCATTTCTAGGTAATTTCTATAATTAAAGGGCAATAACTCTTGATTGACTTAACAAGTATAGCTAGTTATCAAAGTTGTTCAAGATATTATTCCAATACACATTGTGACCAAATTTGGTGATAATTGAACAAAGGCTTCTAAAGGTATTGAGCAGACAACATTCTGAACGCTGCCCGCCCTCCCATACGGTACAGGTTAAACTTTAATACGTCTAGTTTAAAAAAAAACAACATTGGCATTTAAAAACTAAAGGACCATTACCGGTATTTTCCTTAAGAGGAGCTAAAAATAAACTTTCTTCTTCTGAAGATCCAAAAGATAAAGATGAGAAATTGACACACAAGAAGTTTATAGTTTATATAGAGGTCATAAAAAGCGCAAACATTCCGATAAATATAAGGACTGAGAAAAAAATGCTTATTTTCTGGTCATATACACGATACCTGATAATCTATAAAAGTATGAAGCAAATACTTTTGGTGTAAGAGTTTGTCACACACAAGATTTCGGAACAGAGAGACAGACAAGAGCATCTCTATATATGCCTCCTATTACAAACATCTTAAGGGTCCTGAAATTTCAACCATTATATTATGAAATGACTTTAAACATCATAGTATAAAGACAATAAAAAAGTTATCCTACTACCCTCCCACACCCACGGAAAATCAACAACTGACAATCATATTTCCCCTGCCAAAGACAAGATGAGCAGTACCTGTTATCCTGGCCGGTAACAAATTTTCTTGTGTCTGTGTTCTGGGCCTGTAGCAGCTCTTGCAGGTGGACGAGGCTCTCCAGCACATGTTGCAACACCTGCTCCGCTGAAATAAAAACACACATTTTGCAAAACCACCTTACAGCACAACATCAACTCAGAGTTATTTACGATAATATTTAAACACAAACAGTTAAATTACTTTCCATAAGCAGGATGGTTAGATCTTAAATACAAGTATAACTAGAGCTGTCACAGGAGTGACGAATACCCTCAAATGCCGCCTGGACACAGGAATGGCAAACCATTCCTTTGAAAAGAGGCCATAACTCCAAGGTTACTACACACTGCATCTTCTTTTATCATGCATGTATTGTTTTATTTAAATCTGTTGAGTAATTTAGAAGTTACACTGCTGACAAGAAAAACTAGCCTTTCATGAGTTATCGGCCGGAAACCGCTTTTCTTTTTTTTTTTAGTAACAGTGACCTTGACCTTGGCCCCACCAGCCCCAATATCGAACTTGACCTGTATCTTCTGATGTTACACCTGTGTACCAAAATTTGTTCAAATCTGTCAAGCCTTTCATGAGTTATCGTCCGGAAACCGTTTTTCTATTTTTAGTAACAGTGACCTTGACCTTGGACCCACCAGCCCCAATATCGAACTTGACCTGTATCTTCTGATGTTACACCTGTGTACCAAAAATTGTTCAAATCTGTCTAGCCTTTCATGAGTTATCGTCCGGAAACCATGAAAACCGACAGACAGACCGACTGACAGACCGACCGACCGACAGACCGACAAGCTCACTCCTACATACCCCCTCAAACTTCGTTTGTGGGGGTATAATTATTCAGTTTCATAGATGAGTTTGACGCCGCCCGGCCGCCCACCCAAACAGCGACATTCGTCATTCTAATAACCAGGTTTCACTTTGTGTGCTCTAGATAAGTTATTAGCATTGGCCTCAAATATGAAATGTTAAAAAATAATTTCATTACACTAGCTTCAATAGTAGTGTAATGGATGCTGCTCTGTTCATTATGTTAAAATAATATTTATGGTAAACATGAACATTTTAGCTTCCTTAAGATGAATGGTACCTGTCCAGCTCAGTTACAGGTTGCCACAATATATTTACTTTCTAGTCCACTTAATTTGTCACATCATGCATAAAAATGTCATGAACTTGTCTGAGCTTGTTATTGTCAAAAAGAGTTAGGAATCTGTGGCCGGAGTAAACATGTACATGAAGAGCAAGATGAACCAAGGTTCAAGGATATCTGACAAACAGTCACAATTGTTTTTATATTTTTTTACAATGGCAGAGGTATGAAATAATCGCATAATGAAACAAGAGCACGAACCGTCTCAAACTAGACAAAGCTGTATAATTTTTGCCTATTTTAACTTATTCAGGGGCCATAATTGGAGACATGATCATGTGATTCCAACCACAATCACAGGGGCAAATGTTCTCACCATGGCTAAAAGTTTGAAAAAGATTCATTCAAAAATGACGAAGGAGTAGGACGAACAAAACTAATTTTACCCAATTTAACTCATTAAGGGGCCACAACTCCACTCAGGATCATGTGACTCCCACCAAATTCATGGAGGCAAAGGTTTACATCATGGCCATTAATATTTGAAAGTTTGAAAAAGATTTGCTCAATAGCTTCAAAGAAGAATCCTGGACAAAGCTAATTTTGCCCAATTTAACTCATTAAGGGGCCACAACTCCACTCAGGATCATGCGACTCTGACCAAATCCACGGAGGCACAGGTTTACATCATGGTCATTAATATTTGAAAGTTTGAAAAAGATTTGTTCAATAACGACAAAGATGAATCCCGGACAAAAAAAAAACGGACGGACAGACAGACGGACAGACGGACAACCCGATTCCAGTATACCCCCCCCAAACTTTGTTTTGGGGGGTATAATTATGTTACACCTATGTGACTTACTTTTGCTAGCCTCATTTGCAAACTGCTGTGATGTGTTGGTAAACTGTGTCCACGTGTCCGTTTGTGGAAGCTGGTTAACCAGGGAGACGGCCTTCTGTACCTTGATACGCCCTTCCAGTAGACTGTCCCACAGGCCTATAACAGACAGGGTCAGGAGAATTAAATAGATGTTACAATCAGAGGAATTTTCAGGTACATATTACTGAAAGGAATATCTATTTCAATTGCTTAAATCTGTTGATAAAATGCAATTACTAATTTGTATCAACCTTAAAGCTTTATCTTTTATTTGAAATGAAAACATAACAAACAAAAAGTCACGGAGTATTGCTAGCAAAATAATACTCCCCTAATTGAACTTTTGCCATAGCAACATTTTTTTAAAAAGACATGCATACTTTAAATTTGCCCCTAGCCACTTGTTTTTCTAACAAAAATCTTCTACTGGCCTTCTCTCTGCATAACAAGTTTCATGAATGTAGCTTTTATACTTTTTTTTTGTTCTGCCAAGATCGAGTCAAACAGATGGTTTTTGGTGCCATAGAAACCACAATTGTTATCTAACAAAAAAATTCATATTCCCCTAATGGCGCTCTATTCACAAAGTCATGAATGTAGCTTTTTATCTTTAAGTCTACTTGAGTTACGCCAAGAGCAAGTAAAAAAAGTGGTAATTGCATCGACCAATTTTAACAGATAGACATATAAGGTCCCATAAATTGTGAAAATGCTGTACCAAGCTGCTGTTTAGCTGCTAATCCTTTGGCCATCTCATCCTTGGAACTGCTTGAAAACTGTTGTATACCCTCTTCTGGAACAGCACAAAGAAAGTCATACTAAAGTACGTTGGAAATTTTATTAGTGAATACATATAAATCCATGTAGATAATAACTGTGCTTTTGCAAATGTGCTTAACATTTTTAAATAAATCATTGAAACGTTAGGATTGAAAACTGGTAAAAAATAAAGCCTTTACACAGAACTATTAAAACTTCTTTTGTGGTGCAAATTAGCTGAACCGGAATGAACGATGAGTATGGTCTGTTGTGTTCCTACGCATAAAATCAAATCTGGGTAATGTGATTCCATATAGAACTGAATATGTGTTGTGCTAAATGTAACGTACTGAACAAATATAAAATGAATGCATACCAGGTAACTTGCTAGAGCTTGATGTTGACAATGTTTAAATCTGGTTCTTAAGAAAAGTATTATGGCATTTAAGCCCTTTCAACACATGAAATGTTGTGACTGCAATAATTCCCTGCTGTGCTGTTAACCTATCACTTCACAACATATGTCGTGAACTGATTGTGTGCTGTTTTGTTTGGTCAACATTTTTTGTCTGGGTCTGATGGCCAAATGGTCAAAAACATTGCGCATTTGAGTATACTTCAGCACGATTTTTGCCATTCGGCTTGTCCTTATTTTTCAATTTGAATTTAAGAGTTATTGGTGTTATTAATTTACCTTCATCTTCATCACTATCATCCTCATCATTGTTTCCTTCATCATCATCATCAACATCATCATCTTCATTATCAACATCACTGTCATCGTCATCTATATCATTGTCATCATCATGACTGCTTTCATTGCTATAATCATCGGCATATTTACTGTAGTCACCATCATCCTCAAAACTGTAATTAAATCAGTTTGGGTCAACATGTATGGATAACTGTAAAGTAAGATTACATGGAAAACCTTAACCAGGATTTCTATGTAAAAATAGCGAACAAAACTTGCATTATATGCCAAACAGATATATCATACTTGATTGTATTGGGGTTCAATGAAATACATGATTTATTTGCTGAAATATTGACTTAATTGTGGGTACATGCCATACCTAAATCAGAATTTCTACGGTAATTTGAACAATACTTAATCGAGGGCAATAAATTGCATTATATGCAAGCTAAGAGTTATAATCAAGTAAGTAGGACAGTAAGGAACACATGTCAAAAGTTTCAATGCAATACATTAATTATGTATTTGCCGAGATATTGACAAATTTGGACGAAAGCTCCTAAATTTATTGATCAGACAAGACCGATTTTAAGTAATTTCTATAATTAAAGGGTAATAATATCAGGATGACTACAGAGATATGGCTTATTATCGATTTTGTGCAAGATATTATACCCATTCACATTCTGATCAAATTTGGTGATTGGACAAAGGCTTCTAAAATAATTGATTGGAAACATACTGAAAGCCCGCCAAACACCAACCTGTATGCCACAGGTAAAACTATAATACTTCTGTTCTATGAAGGGGCTTATAAAAATGAAGAGTAAAGTAATAAACACTTAAACAACTCACCTAAATTCTTTATCTGCTTTTCCAATTGCTCTTTTGAAAGCGGTGATGTTGTCATTTTCATTGTCACCATCTGACTGATTATCCTCTATCTGTGCATCACTGTCTTCACTTTCTCCTTCAATATCACTATCATCATCCTCATCTTGGTCTTCATCATCCTCGCTCATTTTGCTCTGATCATCACTTTCATAATCTAAAAGAGAACCATCAAGTTATACCGAGACTTAAAATACATAGTTAAGTATGCCACTGGACAGTAATCTGGAAAACCATTTTTTTTTTTGTTAAAATAACTTTTAAAAATAAAGTTTATAAGAAAGCATACATTCTATGTTTCATAGTTATTGTGGTGTAGGTGATTTAAGCATTTCTTTTGTGTGTATCATTACTTTGAAAAAGACCTAAATTAGCTCAATTTCAATACTTTTGAAAACGATTGAATTGAAATGATTAGAATGTTAATTTTCCATAAATCTGTAACAATGTTTTCAAAACTGTCATATTGCACTTCATGTTTCAAATATTAGTGATATTTATTGTAGATGAATTAAGATTGTTATTGAAGGGAAATATTACCTTGAAAAGCCATCATAGTGTATGTAATATGACAAAATTCCATGGAGAGTAAATGTGGAACATGGTTGCAAACGTAAAAAGTAACCCTTATGATTGAAATATCCCTTATGATTGAAAATGGTATGTGTTTTTAATGTTAGTGCATCATAAACTGCTTTAGAATATTTGATTGCTTTCTCTACCAAACGGGCGGAAAAGTTATGCAAATAAAGAAATAAACTATAGAAGCTCTTGTGTGTTCCTTTGAAGAGTGCCAAAAAGAAGTGAATGATCACACGTTTTCAATTTCAAGCTCAATTAAAGTCAGTATCCTTGGACATTAGAGAGCAACCTGGTGATGGTCTTACAAATGTTTTTTTCACTTCAGCATAAACAAAGTTTAGCTGGGTTTTTTTAAAGTATAAAAGGAGAGCACAAAAATTTGTTAACTACCTTCCTTGTGTCTTCTAGGGAAGTTTAGGCTAGTTGATCTTAACATTGAGTGTGTTTGTGTTCTACTGTGCATCAATGTATTAGCTTTATGCTAGTATTCTGTATAGATAGTGTTTTCATAGATTAAAGTTTACAGTAAGTGTTTATTGTGTTATCATATGTTAACTTCACGCAGTCAAATCAAAAATACAATTAAATATATCACTTTCGGTGACAAAAATCGCAATCTATCAAAATTGCAGACATACCATCAATATTTTTTCTGGACGTCCTTTGACCAGCATAGCGTTTGTCCGTATCACTGAGAAGGAGAGCATTTCGTTTACGTAGAGCGCTTGCATGGCTGACATCAACAACATCTTCTTCACCATGTTCTGCTAATTTCGCTGCTGTTTCTGTCATAAAAACAACGATAAAACATTAAATATACTTATACTGTGCAAATGGATCACACATCTTAATTCACATATGATGTAAATTTCAGATGTGAGATTTTGACAGGTCAATATTTAAGGAGTGCGACAAATTGGCCCCTTACCAGATCGGCCTACTACCAAAACGGACCCTGAGACATTCTGGCCCTGCCATTTCAGCCCCTTAAAAATATTGAATCGAGACATTTCAGCCCCTTACTGATTTTCAACGGAGACATATATAAATGAAAATATTGATAAAATATCAAAACAAAAAAGGTTATATATTTAATTCATTTGTATGTTAAATTGAATATAAATAAATATAACAAGAATACGATAAAAATAAATTTACCACTCAAAAGAAATAATGTATAATTAAATTACATTAAATTCACTGTACCAACAGTCAAAACTATATATCAACACCTATCTGCCGCTGTAGATGGCTACCACATTCACCTACAGAAGCATCTTTTATGACCACAACATGCCGTAGGGGCTAACAGTTGTAAATATTTTTCATATTTTGAAAATGTCAATGACAACAGCTTTCATGATACCTCATATTGTTTTAGTATCATATATACCATAAATCTAAAATTGAAAGTCAATGTGGTTACCATTATTGGAAAGCTTGCTGTTTGCGGATGAGCTGGTTGCCTTATATAGCTTTATCTTGTAGAAAGAATTGGTAACCTACTTCATAGAATAAAATATACACTTACCCCATCTAAAATATATACTTGAATTGAGATTGAAAAGACATAAAAAAAATAATGACCATTAACACGATGTCTATCAAATCAAATCATCTTCAGTTACCTGTCAAACACATTAAGATATTAAGGACAGTAATTCATTCATACGTCTTTGAACATCTTGTTCACACCCAAAGGACAGTAGTGTACCTGTAAAGACAATTTTTCTTTTTTTCCGATCAGGGCACAAATCCTGAACAGCTGTTAAAGCACACGTTTAATTACTGTGATTATTATTCGAGGATCTATTTAGACAATATCAATACAGAGGCTTGCCTTGGTCACACTTGCGAAGTTTCATCTTGTTGTGTTAAGTATTTTTCTATAAATGTTCTAATATGCTTAAAGAATGAAATGTAGCACATGGGGGAATCATTCAGAGGGCGCATGCACATCTTTGAGGCCTTGCAGTTATGTTGACCCACATTCAAGAAATTTATAAATAGAAATAACGCTTAACATTTAAATAGCACATTATGAGCGGTTAACAGCGGAATAAATAACGTTGAAGCAAAGTGTTTATTTAATAGCATACTTATTAATTATTATCGTATGACCATGTATTTTCAATTTTCAAGTACTTTTCAAGTGTTGGTATCTATGCCCTCCATAGCAAAAATTTAAGGATGATTACTGTCCATAAAATGAAAGATTTTCGACATAAAATTGATAAAATCATGAATCTGTACTTTGACAGATGTTGTCAAATTAACCAAATATGTTTCATACAACATTTTCGCTTACTACAACAAAAACTCTCCAGATAATAGTTAAAAACGTCCAAAAGTGTTTGGATTTCTGGCTTAGCCACTATCTATTTCACAGTTTAACTAAATACATGGGTCACGGACACTACGGACCATGGACATTACGGACCAGACACTACGGACCAGATTTAGGGACACTACGGACCAGATTTAGGTACATTACGGACCATCTTCAGAAACTTACGGACCATCATTTATAATGTTTTTAAACATTTTTTTTTTAATTTATTCACTCATTGGTCTTAAATTTGTTAATAAATACTTGAATATTAGTGCTCAGTATGAAAATTATCTTTAATGTAACTGAAAAATCCAGGAAATTCCAATGTTAAACATCAATGTTTTTTTAATAAAATATTATAATAATTTGAATAATAATGAACGAAATATGTGTTTATCCTATAATTGTAAATGTGAATATTAATGTTTTCATATGTGATCGATTGCTTTCTGAAATAAACTTTGAATCGTCATATTTGTTTGTTTTCCGTTTCAACTGTTTTAATTGAAAGGTTCAGTCAAGGCGGGGAATCCACGTGACCAAATGGTTGGTTTCAGTGCAAGATGGCGTCACCAAAACGCTCGACTCGAGCCGAAAATCAACGTTATATCTATAATTATGTATATTGTTTATTTAATATGCTCGATTTATTTTGGTAAATAAACTGTTTTGGAAAATACTTCTGCTCGATTTATTTTGGGAAATAAACTGTTTTGGAAAATATTTCTTCTGTTGCTTTTAACTGATTTAACTGCCGATCTTTCAAATTTCGTTCATTATTGTTCACATAATTGTTATAAATGCATAGTTCTTTAACACCTTTTGGAATTTCACAAGATTTTATATTGAGATCTATTCGAACTTCACGGGATTTTTCAGTTTTATGGAAGATATAACGTCATACTGAGCACTCATATTCAAGTATTTATTAACAAATTATAAACTAATGAGTGATTAATTTAAAAAAAAAAAATGTTTAAATCATGGTCCGTAAGATTCCGAAGATGGTCCGTAATGTCCCTAAATCTGGTCCGTAGTGTCCCTAAATCTGGTCCGTAATGTCTGGTCCGTAATGTCCATGGTCCGTAGTGTCCGTAATTCAAATACATATTTATATAACCTGTAATATAAATAAAAAATAAGGGCTGAAATGTTTCCGTAGTCAGGGGCCGATTTGGTAAGGGGCTGAAAACGTCACCGTTCCAACTAGAGGCCGATTTGGTTCAGGGGCCGAATTGTCTGGTATCCAATGTTTACCTGTTTACATCGCGAATTAATATGACAATCGTGTTGGTTTACCTTAATTTGAATTCAGATGCGTACATTTTCACATTAATTAAACACTATATAATAGGAGTTTTACCATCATCTAAATTATCTTCAGGGTCTCTAAAGACAGGAGTCGGATTTGTCAATTGAAATATTTCCTCTCGAAGACTCGCCATGCTTGAAGATGACTGGTTCAGATTAATTAACAACAAGAAATTACGGTACTCATAAGTTTTAATGGAGTCGGGTCAAAAAGGCCCAGGGCCTTTCTGGTACAGGGCCTTTCTGGAAGTGGGCCTTTTTGCCCGCATTCCTTTTAATCCAGTTATGCACCAGTCAATTGTAACCACGCCTCTCCCAGGTTCGGGGACTTTGACTTTCGGTCCAGCCAAGCCCGGGTAAAATCCCTGACCTGCGGGGACGAACTGCTGGTAAAATCCCCGCCAAATGCCCCCGCACCCCAGGGACCCTAGGTAAGGACCATTCCCAGCTATTTTTTGCGCAAAGACAAAACCACCGCATTCACCCGGCACTGCGGGGCCACCTGAAAGGTAAAAAAACACGGCCCATTTCCCCCGCTATCCCCGGTATACCCCCGGTCCTGAGGGAGGGGGCGAGATTATAATTGACTGGTGCATTATACTCGACTTAGTAAATTAATCATTTACCATTTAAGGTAAACAAATGTACTGTAGTAATGATTTAAATGTTTTATGACCAAATTTAGTGGTGATATGAAAGAGAAATGAATCCAAGATAGTATTATTGGTACGAAGAATTAATAAATTAAAAAAAATATGATGAAGTTAAATAACGAAAATTAAACATTTTTTTTCTACAAAATTAGCTAGTTTAACAAGTAAGTTCTTATCGTTCATAGGTTTAAGTTTTAACAAATTTAGATGGGTATAGTAATATAATTTGAGCTACAAAGCTGTTTCGTATATCATGAAATGGTCATATTCATCACTCGATCACCAATGACATTAATTAGTAGTAGTAGTAGTAGTAGTAGTAGTAGTAGTAGTAGTAGTAGTAGTAGTAGTAGTAGTAGTAGTAGTAGTAGTAGTAGTAGTAGTAGTAGTAGTAGTAGTAAAAAATAATAAGTTAGCAGCAGCAGCAGCAGCAGCAGTAGCAGTAGTAGTAGTAAAAAATAATAAGTTAGCAGCAGCAGCAGCAGCAGCAGCAGCAGCAGCAGCAGCAGCAGCAGTAGTAGTAGTTGTAGTAGTAGTAGTAGTAGTAGTAGTAGTAGTAGTAGTAGTAGTAGTAGTAGTAGTAGTAGTAGTAGTAGTAGTAGTAGTAGTAAAAAATAATAAGTTATTGTGCATTTTTATGGAGATTTTGTTATTACAAGCATAGCATTCTGTATTTTGCTTGGATAGATAATGGAGAAATGTATGCCATGCAGTTCGCCGAACACCATGCAAAAAGGGGCTGTTTAAGATTTTAGTTTCAGAAAAAATACCATTATATTTTCACTGTATACGAAAATACGCCACGTCTTGTACGCTAAAATATGGAAAATGTTTTTGGCGAAAATAAGATTTTTTACAAAAAATACTGAAATCAAAATGTAAAAAAAAAAATACTAGTGAATGTTGCGCATTCTGTTATGAAGTTGAACTAAATATATAATATTAAATTTAATATATGATATATTCAATACAAGAGCTATATTCTATCAAACATTATTATTGATATTCTCTGGAGGTTGCAAAGATTATAATGAGGCAACAATATTTTTTTCCGTGCATACCTAAAAATTGAATTAGAAAGGGTTATTACTTAAGTTAACATAAACTACACACTAAAAGAAATAAGACTCGATGATGTACATCACTAGATCATGTCGAATGGTCGAGGCGCCAGACGCCCGATTTTCCAATGCCTGTCATTGGCATTCACCAGATGCCAGTTTCATAATGACAAATCGAACGCATGTGGTACGTATATAGCACCATTACTCTGGTATACAAGGATGATGCCTGTCCGATGTGCAAGAAAATCCTGTCTGGTTTGGCAATAATTATTCATCCCGACGTTTAGTGGCGAAAAGCAAATATATTTCAATGCCGCATATGTATATTTTAGCGTTTGTATGTCTTGTTTTGAGACAGAAATAGCATTATGAAGTGTGCTTTAACCATTTATTAGTATTTACCTTAAAGATGCACTCTTACTCCCAGATAAGATTTACCTCAATTAATGATATTGTTTTGATATTCCAAAAAGGGTAAATAAATGTCAAAAACAATTGTTCTTATGAAGGATACTGTGTTGAAAGCAACATTTTTAATAAGCCAATTAAGATGCAAACAGAAAGGAGAGCTCTACGAAAATGATATGAATATGCAATTACTTTCTTCAAACTTTTGGTAGAAGTGTACTGTATGTTTAAGTATCTGATCGATTTTGACTTCATTTCATAATTATATGCGGAATTTGACGTCATTTGTGTTGAACACATGCATGTATTTTATAAATGTATCAGAAATAAACTACGAACAAACCATGCTGTTGTGAAAATACTTTTGCACTGACGTTTTAATTGCATTGAAACAAGCATACGCTATATAATAATGTTTTGCCGTCAATGAAAAATACTACTGTATAACATTTGTTAGTATTTTATCATTTTAATTGTTTTTATGACCATTGAAACTTGATTTCCGTGATTCTTTTGAATACTTGATTGTATATTAGTGAACGCTTGAATAATCACGCAACTCTCCAAATAACCCTAAACACGTGTGAACTATTATTGAAAAGGAAATACAAAAGTTTTGCACTTAAATTACAAGCACGGTTTAAATGTACGTTTTACGATTTTGTGAAATTTAACTGTGGTCATGTCAACTCTACTTTCTGTCTGATTTATTTTCTTTCCGGTGATTGCATCAAAAACAGACAGTAACCAGTCAAAATATAAAAAAGGGTCAGGAGGAATTGAAACGTAATATTCTCAAAGTATGGATTTTCTTTCAGTTTACGCCGAAGGAATTGATAATGAAATCCAATATTAATGTTAAATAGATGATACGTTTATCATACCATTGTATATGCGTCCATAATATGTAATCTGTTACGTGTATTTGACTATAATTTCTCACGTTTTTCTGAAGTGTAAACAGGTTACATACAACCTTAAAACCATTACAGTTAATCGAGAATCATAGTGACTGACTGTCGATTATCTAATTACAAATTTTAAAGACTAATAATTGAAAAACCTACTCAAGTATAGCTTCTGGTGGCTAAATGGTTACTGCATATACACCGTAAATTTTAAACTGAAACAGGGCTTTTTCTGTAGTGCCCACAGGTCCGACTATTAGACCCATTCTTAAAGCAAAATTATAGGATATTTTATAAGATATTTTCCCAATCTTAAGAAAAAAATCCCAATCAAAAGATTTTGTTTTTTCTATGAATGGCTGTTTTCTGGTACTAGCTCATTCAACATCATAAAATTATTGGATGTAAAGTTTGAGGTGTACTGGCTAAGGTCACAAATCCAAACACTTTTTGAGGTTTTTCACAATTTTCTTGGAGAGTTTTTGTTGTAAGTTAAAACTGCATATGACGCATCTTTGGTTAATGTGACAACATCTGTCTAAGTACAGATTCACGATCTCATCAATTTAATGTCGAAAATCTTTCATTTTATGGACAGTAAATTACCCTTAAATTTATGCTATGGAGGGCACAAATTCAGAACAATTGCAAAGCGAAAATACTTGGTCATACAATTATAATTAATAAGTGTGTTACATTAAATAAATACATGGCTGCAAATTTACTTATTGTTTCCGATGTTTTTTAAAACATGCAATTCAAGTGTAAAGCATGATTTCTATAACTTATAAATATCTTGAATGTAGGTCAACATAACTGCAAAACCTAAAGATGTGCGTGCACCCTCTGATATCATTCCCCCGTGTGCTTCATTTTGATCTTTATAATCGTATAAACATTGAATGGCGTTTTTTAAGAAAAATACTTAACAAAACAAGATGAAACTTTGCAAGTGTGACCAAGCCTCTGTATAGATTTAGATCATCGAATAATCGATCACGGTATACAAACACATGTTTTAGCCGGTGTTCAGGATTCGTGCCCTGTTCGGAAATGTACCGTCAAACAGTAAATTGTAACTGAAATCAGAAATCATCAGTTTCATCACATTCAGAGATTACAGTGCTCCAGCCAGGATTTGAAAAGGGCAGGGTGGAGTTTTGAAAAGGGCAAGCTACATGAGTCGTGTAGAGGTTGGGGTGGTTGTGGGGGGGGGGGGGTCCACCCTTGTCACAAGGTGTTTGTTTTTTTGTGGGGGGGGTCCCCCCCCCTAGAATTTGTTTTGTTTTTATAATCAATTTAAATCATTTTCCATGATTTTCAGACTTATACAAAATGGTGTTGTTGTTTTTTCTCAAAATTTAGAAGGGTGTGTTTTAATATCAAAATTAAAATTTGTCTTTTTGTCTGTGGTAGTATGATTGTACTTGTTTGGCATCTTCTTTAGTGCAATGTCACATATTTCTTTTAAAAGTTTGTAAGATGAAAGACAAAAACAAACACAGTTAAACATCAAATAAATAGATACACACAAAAAAAATAAATGTAGGGGACGAATCTTAGCTTGGTACGATCGGGTTTGGGTACGAATGTTACATTCAGCCTGTTTGTTATTTAATTGTCTTTGGTAAAATCATGTTTAATATGCTGATGTTTTAGAATAAAATGACAATAAAAATCACTACCCTGGTTTAAAAAATCACTTATTACACATAGAACATTGATAAAATAACTCCGAAAATCGTTCTGATAAAATGGCGTTTTCGGCGAATTTTGACAAGATCGTGGACATGATAAGTAAATACTAAATAAAGCATCAACATAATTTTGTGGATTACAAAGAAATTTTCATCATGAATATTTTATAAATAAACTTTCAAAACATTTACTGAAAAGGTGATGTATTTGATTGTATTAGCGCCACCTTTCTTATGTTTACATATCGGCAGTGCCGTCTGCTTCAAATCAACAATGTTGAAAATGGCAAGTCTCGTCTGTACAGTACAATAAACAATTATTTTAAAAGATTTAATTGTGCTTCACAACATTTTTCACCATCCCTTCGCATTTTCTATCGCATTTTACGAACTTTCATCATTGGTTGAACGAGTTCTCAATGTATATTCTGATTGGCTGACATTCAATAGGCACGCCTCCTGCCGATGTTTCCCTATTTGGCTCTTCCTAATTATCAGATTAGTAGATGACCGATTATGAATACACAGGTCGTCTGCTCACTACACAAATACACAATTAGCTGTCATATGACTTGGTCAAGGCACATGGAAAGATGAAAGGGCAGTACGGCATATTTTAAGCAATCAATGGGGGCATGGTGACACCTAGCGGGAACACTATTATCATAAGTATTACGTAATTTGTCTCAATTATGACAGCGGATTAAGGGCTGTCAATCTTTTTATAATCATTTCAATAGTAAAAGGGCACAAACGGGATATTTGGGGCTAATAGAGCATTTTGAAAAGGGCACTACTCAAAAAGGGGGCAGGGCGGTAAGAAAAGGGGCACGGGCGCTGCGCCATTGAAAAACGGGCTAGCTGGAGCACTGGATTAGTATGAAATATTATCTGTCATTATTTATTGCAAATGATGTTTCAGCATTTTCAAGTCTGTTGAAAGGGAAAAGAAAAATATTGAATAATTTCCTCATTCACAGGAGACTGGAAAGCTTGTTCTTTTAACTGTAAAATTTCCCAATTTCAGCATATTTCACGACGCAAGTTTTCCCAAAATGTCTAGGGTCTTTTTTCTCGAAATAGGTGGAAAAAATCCTGTGTAACCTGAATACCATTCTTTAATTAATCTACATGCATGTTTACACAATTCCCTTAAAAATAGAAAAATCAAATCATGTATATTTAAAGACAAAAAATAAAAAAGTTGTCAAAACAGTTTATCTGTGAGAGTGCAGCTTCAAGAATATTACCAGGTTATAATAAAATAAAAATAAAATGTGCTTTATTTACCACAATTGGTAAACAAATGTATTAACTATTCTACTTGTATATAATTTGCTGTATAAATTTATGATTGACTTTGTTTTTAATTTTTAGAATGTCAGCCACTCGAGATTGGAATCTTGATTGCAAAGTGTATGTGGGGGAGATAGGTTATGGTACAGTTAAACAAGACTTGGAAGATGTTTTCTCCGAGTATGGCCCTCTGAAAAATGTGTGGGTGGCCCGCAACCCTCCAGGCTTCGCATTTGTTGAGTTTGAAGATTACCGAGATGCAAAAGATGCTGTGGACGCCCTAGATGGAACGTGAGTTACAATTATAAATACTACAGCTTAACGATATTCTAATAATATTTGGGGCTTTTATTACCTAATTGAAAAAAAATAAAAATGTACTGGAATCACTTGCGTATCCATGGATATCTTAAATATTTATAACCATTATTGAGCATAATATTCAAATTAAGAACAGTTACTATATGATATGATATGGGCATATTGAAATGATGTAGAAGGCAGAATAATGGGAATATTCATATTTTGTCATGTGATGATTCATTGAAAAACATTTAAATTATTGAATTATAGGCGTATAAATGGTAGACGAGCGCGGGTAGAGATGTCGTCTGGGAAGTCGCGCTGGGGCAGCCAGGGTCCACCACCAAGAAGAGGGCCTCGATATGGAGGCGGGGACCGTCGCAGATCCAGGTATTAACCCCACAGGGCAGCTACCCATAATGCACATGTACCCTAGACCGCTTGTACACATCTATATGTTACTGTGTTGTGTCATGTCATATCTCTTGAATTCAAAGAACATTCGATGTTTTTATATATGTATATGTTTTAATACTATTTGTTTGTCATTTGAAAACAAATTTTGAAAAACTTAAGATATATTGTTTTAAATGAAAGCTTTGGTGTGGGTGTTGTACTGCCTAGCTAAGCTATAAATACAAATTAATACAATAATGCTCAGTACTAACTGAATCCTACCTGCTGGAATGCTTGTTAAATATTTGAGTTTTTTTTCTCTTTTTGAGAACCTAGTTAAGTTAAAGATAGCGTCCATAAAATCAAGGTTGCCACCAAGCATGGGAAGCCAATAAAATGTGTTATTAACCCTTTACTTCATGTAAACCTAAGCCATTTCAGGCTGCCAGTTCATGGCTTATCAGTTCATATCAGTACCCCTACTTCATAGGAGATTATTGATATTATTGGAATTTTAACCCTAATGTATTACAAACCTATTTTCTTAGTATTTCTTTTGGTTTAATCAATAAGTCATCAATGTAAAGTTTATAGAGAATTAAATTTCCAATCCAGTCATATAAATTTTATTTTGTTATCTAAATTATTTCCGCATGATATTCATAAATAAACAGAAAAATATGTCAAATTTGATGAAAATTAATTTTTATTACACTTTTATTTATCAAACATAACACAAAATATTATATAAACAACATATTTTTATAATTCATTTAATGCAACCTGAATTGAAACAAAGATGGACAGAATTAAAAAATAGTTCACAACAAAGAAGCACGGTATATTTATATATATATGATACAGAAGAAAAAAAAAAGTTGATCAACAGTCACAGTATGTATAACTTTCGGTTATTTAACACTACAATGAACAAATAAAGTTATTATTCAACTACTAAATGAGGACTGCATGTTGTTGTTTACTAAATTTATATCGTTTATTGCATGTCCATGTATTGTCATTTGGGTTTGATTTTAAAAATCCTCATTTCTCGTATCCTTGTGTGCGTGACGCCGAGGCCTGAATTCTCGACGTCGTACTCAATGTCTCAAACTCATTTTAATCGAAGCCAGAATGTTCCGATTCGTCAGACAAACACTGAAATATAAATGACATTATTCAGGAATGTTGTTTTAAACTGAAGTTAACAAGGGCAGAAATTAGCTCTACATTGCATTCTTGTGTATTCGAAAACACGTGTTTCAACAGCTGATCGATGTTAAATTGGGTCATGTCAAAGTTTAACAATAGGGATAGTCATTATTTTATAACACATTTGTACTTACTTTCAATTTGTAGAAGCAGATGCGCATTTTTATGACCGGATTAGTGAAACAGAAGTGACACATATGTCCCATATAATGATTTATGGCCTTTGTTTATACAAGCCAGATGATTTTTTGTTTATCCAACATGGCCGACATTTTGACACGTTTTCGAACCATGACCTGTGACGTCAGGCGCGTGATCAATAAAATATAGTTGTATTATTGGTAGTTAATTATAACTTGCAGTATTGTGTAAATTTCCACGAGGAAAACGAGACAGGAATGCCCACAAACCTGCGCAGTCAACGTTTTACGCATGTTTGATACCAGTGACCTTATTTCCCGATTTTCCGAAATTCTTTAAATAGTAACATAGTGTTTTTTTTAGTGCATTGTATTTATCGATGTTTATACTTCATGAATATGAATTTATAGCGCATAAACAAGCATCAGGTATGAAAATAAATGCCCCTACATTACGAATACGTAGGATTACGTATCTATGAAGCTATGGATAAAACGTTAAGATCCGTATCTATGAAGCTATGGATAGATAAGTAAAATTGCGTATCTATGAAGTAAAGGGTTAAAAGGGACTTATTGAATTTGCATGGAATCTGGAAAACATGTCATTAAAATATTCAATTTCTTATTTTCAGTTGTCATTTTGTTAAGAATTTGAGTTACACACATAATTGGGCCTTTGCCTTCATTTAAATGTTACATCGCTAGGAATGGTGGCAACCCTGAATGATTTGCCCATCTGATTTCTCTGTGATAAAATAGTGCTTAATCTGTGTCAAACATTGTGCAATTCTTATTCATGATTTTAATATTCTTAAGACACTTCCTACAAAATGTTCTTAAACATGTATATAAAGGCGGAAACAAGATAAGAATTATGATTATGTGTAATTGATGTTCTTCACCATTTTCATTGTGTTCAGAGCATGCATGGGATACAATCAATCTACATCTGCTAGTTTTACCTCCATTGCCTTCATCTTTGGTAGTCTGTATGTGGAGCACAGAAGCATTCTTTCTGTGGAATCTTGCCAAGTGTTTTATAAAATCGTAATTGCAATTAAGCCCCCCAGGCTATTGTCATTGATGTACATGGAGTTATTGTACATGTGCATTTAAAAATATGTTTCATGTTGTGTTCATATGAACCTTGTTGAGTGAACATGAACAATGTGTGACAAAAAAATATTCCTTTTATAAACAACTTTTAAATAATGGCTTACTAATTGATAATCCTATGATATTAAAACATTTGTATTCAGACTATTTTAAATGTATACTTTTTTAACTTCTTCTTAAGTATGATTTCACAGAACTAGTGTTTTATGAGCTGATTTTAGCTTTCCTTGAAGGCATATAAATGCTGAACTGTTCATGTTGGTTTTTTGATAATAATGTTTGTATTCTGTATATCAGGGTCAAGTCACTCCACTCAGTCATCCGTCTCAACAAACAACATTATCTCCCCTTGATACTCATCCCCAATCAACGATCTGCCATTCAACTTAAAATCTCTCATCTCGATTGGGTTGGGTCAGCTGCAGCGCTTAGCAACGTCTGTCGTCAAAACAACGACCTATTGACCTTTGTTGACATTGATCAGCACAACTATTAACAACCTTTCAACCATAGAAAAATTATGCAGCCAAAATATACCAACTTTAAAACAACTTAACTGCAAAGATGGTAATACGTAGTGTATGGCTGTAGTTGAAAGGTTTAAACATATGCAGTGCTCCAGCATGCCTGTTCTCTTTGTGGACGCTCTGCCCATGACCTTTTTCTAACACCCTGCCCCTTTTTCTGGACGGTAAAATATAAAATACAATAAATGGGGATTTTTGGTGATTGGAAAAAATATAGATTACATTGCAAAAGGACCGAGGGAAACCCAGTATCTAGATCAATTTTGTTGAAAAGAATTCGTTATGTGATAGAATATCAAAATTAAATGAAAAGAAATTATAGTCTGCATCAGATAGGTAAAGTTTTTGCCACATGTTTTGAGATGGGAAGTTCCATTCAATTTTGAGATGTATAGACCCACCTAACAAATGCAAAACAACAGCATTATGTTGAAGCCAGGAAGGAAAGGAAACTGCATTAATTTGGGTTAAAAAGTCATAAGTGCCTGACCTCTGAATCCTCCACCCTGTCCTTTTTTGAAATCCTGGCTGGAGCACTGGTATGGTCTTTTTTTAAATTTGGCAAACTTTTATAGCATTGTTGTAAAAATGGTTGACTGTTATAATGATAAGTAATGTATTTTGATTGACTTTCTTAATTACATTTTGTGTTTTCTATGATTCATATTTAAATTGAGTAAAGTTTTTTTACTATTTCAGTGCTATGTGGTTTTGTTTGAAGCTCAGACAATTATATGTAATATAAAATAATAGACTTTATAATACCCCTGGCCGCAATATTGTAAGACTTCTGAAGGCAATTCTCAATCTCTACTCATTTTACCACAGAACTGCACAGAATGATTCAAAATGTGGTATGTTTTACTGTTTTTAAAAGCGCATTCTCTCATAGGTTTTGTTGATAAAAGTCAATATTTAACAGGAAAATAATTCTGGAGCAAAAATTCTTTATTTTGTAGTTATTGTTCAAGTGCATTTTGTGTTCTAGAATTTTTTTTTTAGGTTATTGAGTAATGATGTTTATCAACATAATACGTGAGAGATTGTGCCTTTTGAAAGACTAAATCATTGGTTATTTTGAATCATGCCATGCTTTAAAGCGGAAAATTTAATTGAGTTTGAAACATGACTAGAGAATTTCGTGATATTGGGGCCTGGGTTTGAAGCCTGTGATATGGTCATGTTTGTTTTATCTGATCACCTATTCATCTGAAAAAGTTAAATAGACATGTATTTAGATAAGTGCTGATATAATTCCAGACAAGTCCTTGTCAGAATAAAGAAGTAATTTGGAAGTTGGTAAGGGTCCAATGTTTTGCCCGTGCCATCTATTCGCCCATCCTGTTATTAATAAAATGGTTGTTAAGCAATTCCAGTATGATTTTTTTCATACAAATAATACTTTGTACTCAGATGAAGCTTCAAAATAGGAAACTAATATTTTTCCTCGGAAAATAAGCTATTCATCAGCAATATTGAAATTGCACTATATTTTTCCCAGTGTGGGATATTCGATTTTTACCATTCAACAATAACGAACATATTTCACCTTTAAATTCCTGTGTAAACAGAGTATTATGTTAGATTTGATAGAATATAGAAAGAAACAAATGTTATCAATCAGGAATATTGTTTGAACTTTTTAAGAAATCAGATTTTTCTGAAGTGGGCCAGTTATTGGTACAGTACACTGTCATTTCCCAGTGGTCGAAATTAACACAAGCCTGCAATTCCTTCACAAGTTAAAAATGTCTTCCCGGCTTGTTTAAATTCTGAATTTTATGTAGCAGGGCTTGTTAAAATATTTGATGCCAAGCAATAGAATAAGAATTCGGGCTTGTTCATCCAAAAGTCTAATTTGATTGACTAATTTCAGTGGATTTATCATATATAATCATACATGATCTATAATCATACATATCTAAAATGAGGAGCCCAAATTTTCATTCAATAATATTCTGTTTTTCAAGGAAAACCTCCACTTCTGGGCAATAAGGGGTCTCCTTCCAGTATAACTGTAATAGCATAAAAATGGATTTGTTTTAAAGTTACGTGTTGTGTGAACTATTGTTCAGATATTTTTCAAAATCTTCATTTTTAAGAAATTTGACAACAAACCTGCTACATGTATATTGTTATAGCCGAAACAAATTTTTTTACATAAAATTTCATTCATATAAACTAATCTTATACATTTACCCTGCTCAAGCATGGCTTTTAAGGTTTCAAATGAATGCCACCATTTTTAGTATCTAAATCTCATACCAAGTATCTGAAATGTCATTTTCATGTAACTTAAAGAAAGTCATGCTTGATATGAATCACAATGATCAAGTTCATAAATATTGATTGGATGTTGGCAGGTCAAGGTCAAGGTCACCATACTCCAGACGAAGGTCACCGTCGCCATCAGTGAGACGTCGATCTCCATCACCCAGGAGACCAAGACGATCCACCAGCAGGGATAGGTCAGTAACAGTTAATGCACAATTTCTTGTGTTACTGATACAGTAGACTTTATAGGCCACAAAAATATGTCTGTTTCCTGTAATAGGCTAAAAAAAGATGATAGGTGGGCTCCCATACCAGATGTCCAGGCTAGTTTGCTCAGACTTCCCTATGCCAAAAAAGTAGCTTATCTGGTTAATCATTCAGCCTGAACTCAATGGTGTTTTATACTTCATTTGTGACACCAAATGTGACTAAGGGTTTACTTATGTCAGTCAATCCAGAATTGGATCCTGCAATATCTCAAAAAAGTGTGCAAGCTAGTTTAATGAAACTTGGTTGGTTAGGGGGACAGTTAGAAGATATTCATATCATTTCAATGTTTCCATTGAACATAAAAAAAATATTGTTGCTATGGCAACAACAATACCTTGCTAAGTAAAAAAGTATTAGATATGTTCATGAAACTTAGTATGTTGAGTATATTGCAAGGGGGAAAAATATGGAGATTCTTCAAAAAAAAATGTTATGATGAGGCTTAAAAGGGTAAGGGAATATTGTCATGATTTGGTTAATATGATTGTTTAATGTCATGTGCTGAATATGAGATAATTAAATAGGTGTTGTTTATTGTAGGTCTCGTCGTCGCTCAAGCACCCCTAGGGACCGAAGCTCTGTTGGCAAGTCACCTGCCTCGCGGGACAAGTCCCTTTCTCGTTCCCCTTAAAGCAAAGATGACTGAGTAGATTTGTAGGTGAGCTATACTCTGGGGAAATAGTGTTTTCCTGGTGGCAAGTTTTTCACTACTTTTGGTTAGCATTGTCGTGCAGAAACTAACCTTGTTATGCCCCTTTTTAGCTTATGCGATGGTAATGTGTACGTAGTATGTGCGTCCCTGCATCTGTTAACAATTGCTTGTGAACACGATACAGTCTTCAGTTTTGTTTGTATCTCAAAGACACTTGTACAGTATTTAGATATCCATTAGAGCTCGGCTCCTTTTGAAAACCAGCCAGATCCGCCCATGCATGCCTAGATTATAGGCCTTGAAAGTATTAAAAAAATGGTGCCTTTGTAAAAAATTGCTTGAGAACACAATACAGTCTTCAGTTTTAATTGTATCTCGATGAAACATGTGTACAGTATTTAGATATCCATTAAAGCTTGGTTGCTTATACAAAACAGCCAGATGCTCATGCATGCCTAGATTATGGGTCTTGAAAGTAAAAATAAATGCCATTTTTAGCCAAGTCTTCATTAGCGAAGTCTATTTTTAGCCAAGTTTACATGTAAAGTCACAATTGCTTGAAAATGTTTGTTTAAATTATGCCCTGGAGCCATTACTGGCCACGCCCCCGGGATCTGTATACTTAAATTGGGATATGTTAAAAACCTTTTTGTCTAAAACAGTATGCAGATCCTTGCTATTTTGAACAAGCCTTTATTTAGTGGTCCACTACCATGGTTGTTCAAATTATGCCCCTTGGGTCAAAACTGGCACTGCCCAGGGGGTCACAAGTTTCCTAGAGACTTATTTAAGAAATATTTTCAAAATCTTCTTGTTTCAAACCACAAGGCCCATACATTGATATTTGTTGTGGAGCATGGTATGATGACTGTCTAGCAAAACATTTCAAATTATGCCCCTGGCACCACCGCTTTTGACTTACTTTTTAATTTTTACATGTATACACAGGGCTTTTTCTATAGTACCCACGGGTCCGACTATCGGACCCGTTCCCAAAGCAAAATATAAGATATTTTTCCCAATCTTCAGAAAAAAATCCCAATCCCAAATTTTTTTATTTTTTTTTATTATTTTTTTAGAAATTCTTTTTACCTGTACTGGTTCATTTTCAACATCCTAATAAATTATGTGATGTGAAGTTTTTTTGGTAATTGAACTCAGAAATCATTGATTTTCATCACATTCAGAGATATGAAATATTATCTGTCATGATTTATTGCAATAGATATTTACACCCCAAGGATTGATATTTCAGCCATTGTGGGTCCTTTATAGGGAAAATAAACTAATATTAAATCATTTCCTAATTCACAGGAGACTAGACAGTTTTTTCTTTTCACTGTAAAATTTCCCAATTTCCGCATTTTCACGACGCAAAATTTCCCAAATTGTCTAGGGTCTTTTTCCCAAAATGGGCAGAAAAAGCCCTGATACAGTTTTGCAAACGAGCATCAATGTTGTCCTCAGATGTCCTTGACTTGGCTCATATTCAAATAATTCATGCACCTAATCTGCTTACAACACTTTCTGTTCTCAGATGTTGAACATACAGCATTTTCAGCTAACCCAAACACAAAAAGTGAGCTATATATTTGATGCCTATTACTCATATGTATATGCTCTGGATTAAAAATGACCACAAGAGCCATGTCAGTAGGGCATAGGCCCTCATGGGCCTCTTGTTTGACTAAAGTAATAATACAAGTGTCTTCACTTGTGTTCTCACACAAGTAAAACTCTGTGGTGCTCTTGTTTTAATTTTTCAGTGTCTAACTAGAAATTTATTTATTTGTTATTTATTATGTTTTCTTAGTCAAATGCTTTATGACAAGTTGTATTTCTGACATGTTGTATTTCTGACATGTTGTATTTCTGACATGTTGTATTTCTGACATGTTGTATTTCTGACATGTTGTGTTTCTGACATGTTGTATTTCTGACATGTTGTGCATGTTTTTTTTCAGGTGAGGGGAAAAAGACACTGCAATGCAGCAGACAGCTATTGATCATCATCATCATCATCATCATCATGATTGTTGTTGTCAACATCATCATGATCAATGTTATCATCATCATCAACATCATGGAGAGAATCAATTTGCAGGATTGTTTAATTCACAACAGTGTTCTGAGTAATAAAAAAGCATTGTGAAGAGATTTTAAGGTTATTTTTGTCAAGAAAGACAAGTTATAGATCTCAATATTGTATAAGTTGTCTGGGAGTCGTATTGTATTCATTCTTGATTTATGACACAATAGCACAAGTTATTGAATTTAAGTGGTTTTGAAATTCAAAAGTAAAGTATCAGAGTTATATATTTTTTATCACTTGCTTTATAGTATTTGAAAATCTTGTACACACGTTAGTGACTTATGTAAACTCACATCTGAAGGTATTTGATATTGCCTTTCAACAAGAAAGTAAAGTTTATATGATATTCCTGTACCTGTTTTTGTACTATGTTTGTCCTTTGTTTTTCATCTATACATTAATCCCCATATCAGAATGGTATCAAGGATGCAGAGCTTATCAGATACTGGTTATTAACTAGTGTGCAGATAAATCAAAAAGCCATTCACTTTTACCTCATGATAGTTATTGAACATTTTCCATGACAACATGATATAAAACAGTTAACATCACCTTCTACCATCATAATTGAAATTATTAACTCGTGCTGAAGCACGTACGTATAATTTTCATATATATTTGTATTTCAGTATCATATCGTTGCAGGAACTATTTCATATATTAATTGATGTACAGGTTGAATGTATTGATTTTGCATGTTTCTCAATCATAGTGTATGTTAGGTTTTATCTTTAATATATTGAAATTTGTATTTTAAGCTTTTACTTTTAAAATGGTTTACATGTGTCAAAAAAGTGGCAAAGTTAATAAAATGTTTATCAAAAGCTTTGTTTCACTTTCTCTTCATAAATGTAAAACATGGCCTGATAAAAAGGTATGGTGAAGTTCGTTGGGTATTTCTTTATGAGACCATCAGCTAGACATGGAGTTGGGTCCGTCATGTTGGGTTATTTAATGTCACTAAAAATTGTATGTTACTCGTATAGAATTGCACCTACATTCATGAAACTTCAAAAGAATGTTGGCAGTATGAGGAATTATGCATCTGCGATTTGTGTGACATTTCAATCCCTCTTACAAAAATTATGGCCCTTGACAAGGTGAAGAATGATCTGATAAATAGTTTCACTTGTTGCTCTAAAATTATTGCACATACCCTCCTGAATCTTCAAAATAATTGGTCATAAACGTGTACTGCAAAATATACATACATGTTAAGTCTCTTTATGGTGGTGGTCTGGACTGAACAGGGCCCAATATCACGAACAATTTAAGTCAAATCTCAATCTTGACTCGACCCATTTTACCACATAACATCAGAGAAGTGTTTTGAAAATGTTCTATATTGACACACCTAAAGTGCATCCACATATGTAATATGTTGATTAAAAACTTGTCAAATTTCCAAAGAAATTTAAATGCACAGCGAAGAACGAAATTGAGTACAACTCATTGTTTATGATAACTACTTAAGTATGATTCTGTCCTCATTTGAAGGTGAAAGGGGAAGTAATCGAGGTATTTGAAACAAACTAATAGTTTATGTTAACCGGAATTGCTATTTTTATTAACTAACATTTTTAGGACATTGCCAGAAAGTTCGGGAAACTCATTATTGCGCTGATTACATTTAAATCGCGTCATAGATGTTGTTTCATTTCGGTGAGTGGTTTTTTACTGGTAAATAACAGTTCATTCTTCATAAATTTGCTTTCCCAGTGACAGTGAGTGATCTACTTACAGTTAACCTCTTAAGTAGAACTGAGTTAAACTGTAATAACAGATTAAACTAAGAAGACAGTACCAGAAGATATAATGGCAAGCGGTGATCCTAACGAAAACTCCGACCAGGGAGGCCGAGTGCCGAAAGACATAAAGGGGTTGTTGCGGCTGTGCGCCGAGTCCAGCACCGGATCTGGACAGGATAGTGAGACTGTCAACTTCTCGCAGATGGATCCAGCGGTAAGCTTAACATAGTGTAGTCTAAAATAATAGACATGTTATACTGGATTCTTCCAATCCCTAACGTCTAAACCAGTTTGTGCAAAAACGATCAAAAATCGTAAAAAAAATTTCGCAACATACAATTATTTTTGAACTGAGTGGGACAGTTTGTGGTCTCAAATCATTTGTAAATTGGTTATGCACCGATGAAAAAGAAAGGTTAAATTCTTCTGTTGAATCATACATTTTATGATCATATTCATAATGATGATAATGTATTCTAAATAATTGTATGTGCCACAGTAGTCCAAATAATTGTATGTTGACAGATTTTTTTTTATAATTTTTGATATATGGCAAATCCTTCACGAACAAATTGTTTTGTACCAAAAGTGGGTAGTCATTCTGATGGGGATTCCGGGTAAAAGCACATTGCACCTATAAAATAACATAATAACAAGAAATATTACCAGATAATGTTATTTTATTTTATATTAGTTCTGTACACAAAAATAAATATCCAACAAATTATGCATTTAATGCTTGTTTGGTGCAAAATATCTTTGCACTTACACAGTAAAATATGAATATAAACCTTTATTGACTATTTCAAACATAAAATACTTCTCTTAATACAATTACCCCCCCCCCCCTTTTTTGCACAAACCCGTTTAATCATTAGGGATTGGAAGAATCCGAATAACATGTCTATTATTTTAGATTAATGCCACAGTGGACATATTTTATTTTATTGTAAATACTTGATATACAAATTTCCAAGCCATATTTCCATTTTATGTATTTCATATTAGATCCATGCATGAAAAGTCAATATCTCAGGAACAATTAAGAAAACACTACTATATATATACCTAAACTTGATGAAAAAGGTAAGGCCAGATTTTTTTGTGTTTAATGCTTGTTTTGTGCATAATATTATTACAGTTACACAGTGGTTGAAATTAGCACAAGCAAATTCTGGATTTTATATAGCAGAGCTAATTCAAAAATGTAATGTCAAGCATTAGTATAAGAATCCGGGCTTGTTAATCCAAAAGACTAATTTCAGTGACCTGTTTCATGGTAAAATATGAATATAACCCTTTATAATCTATCTCAAACATCAGATACTTCTTTAAATACAATTTTAAAATATTTCAAAACACCACTGTAGGGAATCAGTTCAAGTTTGACTATTGATAATCCATTCCACTGAAGTAACCAATTATCGATAGTACAATTATTTTTTTAACAATACCTAAATTGCATTTTTTTCTTGTACAAAACCTCAGAGGAAAGAAACAACTCGCCGTTTGAATCGATGATCGATTATGACCGAATGCAAACCATTGTCGCCGATTTCAGACCCTACCAATCAATTTTCGATTATTATTGATCATTGGAACATCAATACAAAACACCCCCTGTTTATTCACCAAACCAATTAGATATCAGGATAAGAATCCAGTTTTGAATGTCTATTATTTTAGACTAGATGATTATGAAGAAACAACTACTTATGTTTAGTATCTATAATCTTAAAATATTTAAATAATGAATTCAATGTTTTTTATTTATTCACTTGTGTATAATTTGTTAACATTTTCCTTCAGAGAAAAGAATGGCTTGAACAAGCCTTGAACAATATGACAGTCAGCCCCATAGAAGAAATCAGGAAAGCTCGGGATATTGTCAAAGATGAAAGCCGAGATATTGATGACAGAATTGCAGCAGTAGAAACTATCAATGAATGGTGTGATCAAATAGACTTGGCCATAGGTAATGAATCATAAGTTGTGAAAAATCCAACGGAATATTGCATTGAAATTAACAAGTTTCAACAGTACAATTAAACTTAATTGATTTTTTTTAAATCAGCTGTTGTTGCTTCTTTAAATAAAGTAAACATTTTTTTTTATAATTTATGGTCTTTTTCAGATTTTCACAAGATTGGAGGGTTTGATATATTTCCTGTGTGTCTGAGTAATGAAGAAGGGGAGCTGCGCTGGCAGTGTCTTGATCTGGTAGCCACCATGGTACAAAACAACCCATACTGCCAGACCGCCACTCTGGAGGCCGGGCTCCTACCAACCATGCTGGACTTGATGGATAACGATCCTGACCCCACTGTGAAGACCAAGGCACTTTATGCCATGTCCTGTAAGCCCTTTTTTGATGCACAAATATACAGTTGTTCTCTGAAGTGCTGACAGGTTTTACTTTGTCTGTTTTGTCTATTTTTTCGTTGAAAAAACAATAGAGTAATATTATGACAACCTTGGTTCATTGTCAAAAGCTTGTAAAAACTTTTGGCCATAACTAAAAAAATGTTAAAAGAAAAAATGAAGCTGGAGACATGTTGCCAAAGACATTGTGCATTTGATTGTACAGAAAACGGCATATCTTTGGCTTAAATAACACTGCATTGTTGATATAATGCAAATAATGGCCCAATATCTCTCACAGCAATTACATCAATTTTGCCCCTTTATTATTGCATTATATCAACAATACAGTGTTATTTAAGCCAGAGATATGCCGTTTTCTGTACAATCAAATGCACAATGTCTTTGGCAACATGTCTCCAGCTTCAAGTTTTCATTTAACATTTTTTTAGTTATGGCCAAAAGTTTTTACAAGCTTTTGACAATGAACCAAGGCTTAGACATTTTGGTTAAGGTTTACATCTAAGGAAATACAAGTCAATAACTTAGTAACTGCTTGATGTATTGTATTGAAACTTTATACAATCAAGTATGTTAACTCAAATTTGCAAATTATATATTATTTGACTCAGAAATACTTGTTAAGATTTTGTATGTAATCTTATTTTACAGTGATACATGCATGTTTCACCAAAAGTTTGCAATCCTTAAATTTAAAGTGGCGTTATAGCCGAGTGCATTATATCCTTAACAGCTCTTGTTTAAAATGTGTTTCATGTGCATTATTCTGTGGCGCTCTTGTTTTGATCATACTGATAACAGTATCACTTTTAAATATATTTCATGAGCAGGTTTGACTCGTGATAACCAGCAGGCTTTGGATGCGTTCATCCAGCACGATGGGTTCTCATATGTTATGAGGGCGATGCAGTCAGATGTAGAGAAACTCAAGATCAAATCCGCATTTATGCTGTCCTCCATATGTACTGACAATGACAGATGCAAAAGTAAGGAAACAAAATTTAATTATTTGTTCTCATTTCACTGTATGTTTTTATCTGAACTTTGGAAGTCCTTGACAAATGTTATAATCCACATGCACATATTTTTTAGCTCACTTGAGCACAAAGTGCCCAATGGTGCTCAAGCTAGGGCTTTCAATTGACCCGAACCCCGGATTTTGAGCATCAGAAAATTGTAAATGACCTGAAATTGACCCATTATAAACTTGTAGTAAGCTATGAGCTATTGTGATTTGTCACTGTCATCCATCAACAACTTTCATGACGTACAGATGTTTTGTCATTTTCTCTTGAATATGATGTTGCATTTTAGGCAAATTATTGAGTTTGTGGATCAAACTTCTCCCACAATTTAAGATGTTTCACTCTGATACTTGGTTCACACTACCATAATGGTTGGTAGTAATGTCTGGCCGATGTTTGTGATGTACGGCCATTTAGTCTTAGAGTTAGGTGCCCTTCAATATTATTTTATACTTAAGCTTGTGCAGCAAATTACTCCCAAAGCTTTAGATGTTTCATTCTTATACTTGGTACACACTTCGCAACCATGATGTATAGCAGTGCCATGAGCTAATCTTGTTAAAAGCTCTAATTTTATTTTATTGCATGTAATTGTTGTCAAATTAAAAGTGAAAACTTAAATTAAATGATATTTAGAAGTGTCAAGCTTCCACCTGGCAGTGTCCAACCCGATTTTTTTTCATTTTTCAGACACACTGTGTGACATCGGGATGATCGACCAGCTAGTGGGACACCTCTCAGAGGAGCACTCAATGTTTCATGAACATGTAATGTCCGCCATCCTTAACCTTGTGCGCAACCACCCTCGCAGTCTTCGTGAGTGCTGTCGACCGGAACTAGACCTTGTATCCACACTTCAGCAAAAACAGGCTGACTTGAAGGGAACAGAAGAGTTCTTGGTATGACATTGAACATCACTTTACATCAGTATATTATGTTTCATTATTAATTTGGCTTTTAATAAATATGATCTTTCCCTTGTTTGAAGTATCAAGTCAAATTATTGCCAAAGCCTTTTTGTTGTATGAAATGAGATGACTTTCATATTGGCCATAACAGAATACCTTTACAGGTACAGATGTTATCACTTAAAAATCTATGAGTTTGGATGTGCAACAAGTCTCTTACTCCTACCACTTTGAATAAAATATGTGTGTCAGAAACATTGCCCTACATGGTCATTTTCAGTATTATATTTGAAAACAGATGAATTTCAAATAGATGAATGTTGCATGTAATTGTGTTACTATTTCCTCTAAGTGTTATCTGTCACATATTGTAGTCTCTTCTTTGAAGATAACTGAACAGTATAGATGTGAGACTCATATAAGCATCAGCTGACATGTTCATTTATTTCAAGTGTATATCACATTTACTTCAAAACTCTATAGAGTGTCTTCAGGGTTTCTTCTCATTCCTAAAACGGGACCAAAATTAGGCACCTTTTACTATTTTCTATTGTCGTTTCTTTGTTTGCAATTGCAAGCTATATAATACATATACCTTTTAGCATAGAATTCATAGTCATCAATGATATTTGCCCAAATAAGTTATTGTTTTAGAATGATTCTATTTCACAATTAAGTGCATCATTCCACTATTTTCACAATTCGAAGAGCCCTGCCTCAATTCACAAGAACATGAAAAAAAAACACTCGTGTAACATCTAATAGAAGTGCAAACATAAATTCTTATACTTCAATAATAAATCTGACATATTTGTGTGGCCATTTCAGGAAGAGTACAACTACACAGTTGAGCTTCTGGGTCTGTTACAGTCTGCCAGCAACACAGAGGCCGAGGCCACCAGATAACATAACAAAACTGTGAACGAATAGACTGTATGCACTCATGGGCATTGAAGAATTATCTGACAGTTACGCAATGAGAATACATGTACACTATAGCCTGTAATGTTGTGGCAGAGAATATCCGGTAATGAATATGTCAGCAAGGAGTTCTAGAGTAATGTCGGGCTGTGCAGTAGTTGTAATTGTTCATATAATACAGTCATGTGGAAAAAAAAATCTGTTATGGCTGAAATAAATGTTAGTTCATTGAGCTGACAGAGTCGTTATTTGTTTATTATGTCAACATAAAGTGGAGAGGGATTACTAATTTTGCTGTGTGAGATCTAGACTACCCGTTTGAAACCGTGGTATCTTTTTGCATACATGAACATTTAGTATAAGGTCTTAATATAAATTATTTTTGCAGGACAGGTAGTGACAGTTGTAATGAATTCAAACTGTCAGATTTTGTATGAGAATAGTTAAAAAGGTTACTTAAAGAGGGAGGACCATTGAATTTGGTCTTATTTTCTAAATTTGAGCCATCTGGTTGTCAAAAAATTATTTAAAAACATTGTTAACAAATTTGGTAAAATTGGATAAAAAATGCTCAAGTTGTAACCTAATCTTAAATTATCCTCAAAGTTTATTGGCATAATATCTGGACTTGACAAACAAATAGATTGCACTACTAACCCCAGTGTTATGGCCCTTGAATGGTCAATATTATACCAAATTTACTTTGTCAACTCTTTTTGACTTATTATCCAAACTTGGTTGTTAAGCTTAAGAAGATATTATCTCCAACATTCAAATCACATAATAAATATTTGAGTTATGGCCCTTTATATGTAATGATGACTAAATTCAGTTTGTTCAACCCCTTATGTGAGCATTTCTTTTCAAATCTTTAACTTACTTGGCTACAGTGTTTATGGACATAATAAATCAACGGAGTTAGACCAAACTCACTTTGTGCGACCTCTTCATTCCTTATCCAACCCATACCAGATAAGGTCATACTGTATATTAGGGATTGAAAATCTGACAAAAACCATGATTACTATAGAAAGGATATAATCGGAGATGCCATTTTGATCAATCATAAATTCCTGATTGATTTTAATTCAATTTTCAAGATTTGATTTTCATAACCCTTTTTTAACCTAATTTTTTTATCAATTGATATCAAAGTTGTTGGCGATGTCTGTAGGCATTATACATTGTGCAACCTTGAAATCCTGCAAGATTGCAACAATCACTTTAGAGTTAGTGGCCTTGAATTGTCAAATTTGATGACCTCTGCATGTTTGTACTTCATCATGTTCAATAGTGAAACAATTGTTGTGGTAACTCAAAATAGACAGTTGCTATTTTCCATTTAAAAAGGGGGCACTTCAAGCAGGCGACAAACTCAATTCGCAGATTTCAACTTTGTGCTCCAAGGTAACTCTGCCATCCATCCTTGAACAATTGCTTCAAACAACATATCTGAAACTAGAATGCCAAGTTTCATGAAACTTCTCAGTAAATGTTCTTGGATGAGCCTCTACCAAATTTCTAAAATAATGCTACTACATGAAGAACTCTGGATGCTACAGTAATGGAAAGGAATATTTTGGAAACTTAAAAAAATCATCTCCTTTACTGATAATAATAGAATGTATTGTCCTTCAACAACCTTTACAATGACCTATTGACCTAATTCTTGAAGCTACATCATTACAGTTACCTTACCGATACCTTTTGGCCAACTTTCTATCCTTTTTTTTTCCTAAAGCATTGAACTTTTTTTATCTTAAAGTATTGAAGCTTTACCACTCAAGGGATATCAACTGGTAAAAATACTTGATCATAGCAGGCAAGGTTATTTTCACATTATCGAATGTATTGCAAGGTATGTATCTTACACTCTGGTGGATCTGACTTTCAAACGAATCCTTCAAAATACATTGTTAAAAAAATGGTCAAGATAGAAAGGGAAATCGAGGACAATTTGGTAAAAAATGACAATAACATAACTATTAAAGGTTTGTAACTCTGCAGAAACTTAAGCATGCAGGCTGGTTAAAGAACTCATTTGAGGTATTCCATTAAATAATGTATTCAAGTATGGTAAATTGGATGAAGAAAATAGTCAAGTTAGCGAGTGGACAACTTCAGGTGATGCCGCCCAGCATGGTTGATCACATTTGCCCTGTTTCTGGGGCATATGAAAAGATAACTTCTAATATTATAAAAAATGTAAGTAAATAATTCCTGCAGAAGACAAAACATAAGACTCTGTAAAATCTGTAAGGACTCGTTATGGTCCTATCATACAGCAGGATGGTGCCTGTGACAGCGTTATGGGCCATACCTTCTAGGAAAACTATGTCTAAAACTTGTGCATCTGATATCATTGATTTTGCTTTTTCATCAAAATTATAAAAGACCTAAACCTTGGGCCCTTAAATGTTACAGTGTATTTATGCGCTGGTCAGAACTAATGCAATGTTTAAGTATGTTTCATTATCCTCACTTAAAAAAGTCTGTGTGTGCGGCTCAATAACTCATGTCCGGGCTGTAACTTTCTCTATGTATCTATCTGTATAGACAGATTTTAAAATGTATTTGACATGTAAAGGCAAGATCAACTTTTCATGTACTAACCTTGTTCATAGGTCAATGTCACATTCGGGGGCATTCGCCACATACTGTGACAGCTCTTGTTTGGGGTTGTTTTTGTTTCTAGATATCAATATTTTCAGGAAAAAATACAATAATCATGGCTTGACAAGAAAGAGTTAAAAATTTGTCACAATATAAAAATCTTTATTGTGTAATAACTATATACAAATCCAAGACACAGCTATCAATAAGTGAGCACACAATGAATGTAAGAAAAATAGTACAATTAAGACATACACTTGAACACCGTAATCCAAAATCGTAAGGACCCAAACATTTATTTCGGAACAGCGATCTTTCGGATTAACAATTTTCAAAATATGACAGCGTTTGCGAATTATCAGATGGTTGTCTTAATCCGATGAGTGTGATCTTGTCACTTTAATTGGGGTCTCATCAGCAGACAATAAATGAGTCAGTTGAATACCGTATGTTGAATATTACTGATTCTGACTACTCTTTCTAAATTTCTTATACACTCGCCTGTAAGACGGGCCCCCTACTTTGAGGTTTAAAATCAGGACCCAATTTCCCCGTCTTATAGTCGAGGAAATACGGTATAGCTAACTTGAATATTAAGTCGTGAGTAAGTATTGGTTACATGTTACCAATGCGATACATTCGGTTTTAGTCATCTTTCGTATACAAAAATATTGATTGATTTATTGTTTAATAAATGACAAATAATTTGTTATTATACTTCTTTATTAAAACAACATTAAAAATTTAAACAAAATGACAGCACATGTATGCATTCGGAACATAGCAAGGATTGTTCGGTAGCAGGTCGAGTGAGCAAGGCAACAATCAAATCTGATGAGAAAGACATTTTCGAATGACATTCTGGTTGTGTTAACCAGCAATTATATACACACAACATCACCCAAATGAATGGCTCATTTTCTGACACTGATGTTTGTAACATACGCATGCTCAATGTCATTCTTTAATAAGCGCTAATTTTGCTCCATTGTCACCTCAAGCTGATACCCGAGTGCATTCGCAGTATGGTGTGAAAAACTTTTACATGATTGTTGAAATAAGAATTGATAAATAGGTATGAAATACCAAATCGGGACCGTAATTTCTATTTCGGAATAGCGATAATTTTGGACTAGCGATTTCGGATTAAAGATTAAAAATTTAGTTAAACAAAGGAGTAAAATCGGGACAGAAAAATGAATTTTGAAATAGCGATTATTTTGAATAAACGGTGTTCGGAATAGCGGTGTTCAACTGTATGTATCAGATACATATTATATTCATGGTACAGTTTAAATACTATTACATGTATATATTAAAATTTAGGTATTAATCACAACATGGTGATTCCCCACAAACAGGAGAGATGCACAATTTATCATTTTTATGTGCCTTTTTTGTGATGTTCTGAAATTGTTAGTGGAAACAAATATTGAGGTTCATTTCAAGGAGAATTGAAGCATTCCTATCTACAGAAGATACATGTAAGTGTGAGTTAAAGGTCCATGCTCTGTTAAAGTATTAGCAACTGGATGTTCCACTGAAAAAAATGTCCTTGTTTTTAATGGACATTTTTTTAATTTTAAAACCAATTACTTTGCGCGCATACATAAAAAAATAAACATTTTTACTTCCTTTGATCTAACATTTACTAGAAGAATCATTAATTTAACTTCAAACCTGAGACCTTGTACATTCTAAACATGTTTTAATGAGTGAATTTTGTTTATATATATTTACATTTGCATAGAATAATCTAAATGATTTAGCCACACAATCTTTGACCATCTTGGTGTTTTCACTGTCATTGCAAAACTGTGATCAGTTCTTGATTAAGCAACCAATGGTTTGTTTTCCAGAATTGTGCTCAAATCAAAACAGTAAAGGCTATTAAAACTACATGTAGTTATTTTCAATAACATCTGTATGAAGGGTTCAACCTTGTATAGTTATTTTTAATAACATCGGTATGAAAAGTTTAAACTTGAACAAAAGGCAGTCAAATGCCAACATAAGTGCTCGGAAAGCACCCCCTGATATGTTTAAAAACAAATACATGTAAATACACAAGAAAAATAACGACAAATCTATGAACATGATGGATATGTGTACAATATAAAAGCATGACTGTTAAAGGGATTTGGCAACTTGAGATGCACAAATCTAACTGTAACATTGAAGAGTGCCTGTGTATATGTTATGTTTCGGTATGTCACACAGTTTTTGTTTCAGTATATGCAACAATATTTGATTTAATTCAGGGGACTTAAGCACGTTCACCAGACAAAAATGTAAAGCAAAATATTAACAAACACTACCTCACTTCACTACAGAAAAATGGCATCATGACATGGAATGGATTGAACTAAAAGGCATTAACTTGAAACTATGTACTACATCAGATCTACATTGCACAAACTAGAATAATATGCACAAAATCAAGAATAAAACACATAGTTCACCTTGCTGTTAAATTACCCCCCTGCCCCGCTCATATTGTCTTGAAGGGTATAGTTCACATTTCAGTTAAATATACCCCTTGTCTATACAGGTCCAGTTCAAACTTCTGTTCAGAGTTATATTGCCTTGTCTTAGATATATCAGTTGTTGCACATTTTACACACACCATTACACAAGTACATCCATATAAATGTATATACTCCTAGTTATAAAACAATCTAAGACAGTAAAACATGCGAGAGGGGTTAAAATTTTATTTCAATGGATTGTTTTCAACATTGGAAAACTGTGTGTTTAGTGATATTAAAAGTATATTAAATACGGACACATTCTTGTTCATTTTCACCTTCTTATCGACAACAATGTACCCATACAGATACATGTACGGAGTATAAAGTCCCAAACCTCTGCCTCTGGTTTTATAATATAACTTGACAATCTGAATACAAAATAAATAGTACTAAAGCTTTTAATTCTCGAAACCTTGAATAGAATAATAATAAACAAAGAGAAAATCAATTAAATCAACATGAAAACTGTTTCATGGTCGAACATTACTACTTTTAAAGTACATGTAAGGTAATCAAACACTACCAGGTCTATAAAATTCCCCTAATGAATCAAGAAATTATTTTTTATTTACATCATTTACATGTATTATATCAAAAGGCATTTTTTGTGAAAAAAAATCTGTTACTTTGTAACGGTAACTTTACCAAATGAAACTGTTCATAGTCATACTTTACTGAGTTGCTCAAGCTAGAAACTGGGTAATGTATAGTGGGATTAGACTCTGTTTTACACCAGTGAAATCCATGCAGTGTCAGTATATCATCAAGAGCAAGTGTTATTCATGTAGAAATATTAATTCTAGGGATATATGAAATATGCAACAGTGTGTTTTAATGAAGTTGTTCACAGAAGCAAATATTGCAATACAGACAAATGCACAGGAATGATGAAAGGTACCCTAACTACGGTGGTAATATAAACAACAACTGACGATTGATGATGTCTCCCCCTCTGTACATTGTTTCGATATGGTGAACATTTGTGGTTAGTTATATCAAATTCCTTTAAGCAGTTCAAGAGATATGGAGCAGACATGATTTGTGATAGACAGACACAAAAGCAATATGTTTTCCCATTTATGAAGGAGAAGTAAAATCATAAGCTCTTTAAAAAATGAATATTTAAAAAAAAAGGCTATTGCATGTACCGGTAGATAGTGTCTGAGGTCCTTGCAGTGGCCAGAATTATGATTTTGTTTGTAAACATTTTACAATGACCTCTATTTCTACGTCATTTTTGGATAAAGGGTTTAAACTCATAAATTATTAACCTTTTGAATGAATAATTAATGAGCATTTATATAAAACTGAGTAATTCCTGTTTTGTGCATGATTTGTCTTCCTAAATTTTGATACCTTTAAAACTGTTTCAACAACAAGGAGGTGTTAACTTAATTTTTCATATTTGGGTTATTCCACGCCAACAAACTATGGACAGTTTGTAACTGGAATCTGCACTTCTTTCGTAGTCATCACAGTCCTCTTGCAGTTATCACAAAAGTTGGCCTCTGTTACAATCTGTTGTCTTCGTCATAGTAGTCTTCTACAACGGGGTCGCTGCTGAAGGGCACGCGCAGGGGTTTCTTGGTTTTGCGCAGGGCGATACAGGCGAGAATAAGACCAAGAACACAGCCCAGCACAAACAGACCAATACCAATACCTGCCATCATACCTGAAATAACACAAAGGATTGTTTTAAATATCTTAAAAACTTCTTTTTCTTAGTCTTGGTAAAAGAGATAGTGAGCAACTGCATACATTTCCCAAATCTTGTCTTCTTTATAAGCCTAACATAGTCCATAACGATCATGCTTTCCTATTTTCCTTATAGGCATTAGACACAATGGACATTAATGTCTTGACTATGATCCACAATTGTTGATAAGAATATTGGTGTTGTGTAACCTACTAGTGGTACTGTAAACAAATGGAGACTTTTATCATAGAAATAAGCTACTTTTGTAAAGCTTTAAGCTAGGGTAGAAGATGCTCATGCTCCTAAATCAAAGAAAATACATGTACAGTCACACACCCAAAAAGTATGCAAATATATTTATAAGCATAATACTGTAATGTCTCTCAATATCAAGTTATTGAAAGAAAATCTGCTTTTGTTTTAAAGAACATAATTTTTTCAAAAAGGCAGAAAACTCCAAATGTATATTGCACCAACCTGCCAGGTTTTTCTCCTTGGAGACTTCTGACCCATCAGAAGTGGAAAAGAGGTAGTGGTGAATCCAGGACCACATCTTTCCGTCAAACCCTCCAGAGTCCTCCCCCGTTGAGGTGTATGTCAGGTCATCCCCAGTGTAGATCACGGTACCTGACAATACATCACATGGTAAAGAAGTTCTTAATCAAAGTATTCTAGAAAAAAAAAGGTTTTAAAAATGTTGTCACTCAACAGAAATCTAGTGTATATTGCCCATGTCAGAATAGTGCCTGTCCCTTAAGAGTATGAACACTGTAATTATATTGACAACACAACGCTCAGTCTTGCATGAATTTTAAAGTTGTTGATGTTTGTTTTGCTATAATGATCTGTATTTGTAATTGATATGTGAAACTGATAATATGTAAATTATACAATTAAATTTACAGGTAGACATGAACTTTAAAACCCACCTATCCCTACAGCAGAAGAGAATGTATTACCTCTGAGTTGAAGTTTTCTGACAAGATCATACTTGAACCATAGACTGCCTATATTCTCAAACCAGGCCATTTGAAACTTAAGGTCATTTGAACCTTCCTGAAAGAAACACAGGAAAGTTTGTGTAGTCCTGGGCGGACCATTATTCAAATAGCAGCCTGTCCTGCTTGTTCGAGAGCATGCTCCTCAGGAAGTTGTTCAATCTTTAATGTCTGTAGTTTTCGGGAATATGTGGACCATACATTACGTTCTATTTGTATCAAGACTTTTGTTGAATGAAAAATTACTTTTATTTAAATGTTAAATTTTACAAATGTTTGTATGAATGCAAGGATTGTAAAATTATTAATACACAAACCAGGTTAACCAACAAGTTTCATAGTGATAATCATATCAAACATTTTGGACACCCGGAACATTAAAGAACCAAGTGATCTAGAGCAAGTAATAAGAGCTAGGGTGATTTACCCGAACCCCTTCGTATCTCATAGTATCTCTTTTGCGCTGATGTGTCTTCTGCTACAACCAAAGGATCTCATTATTAATATATGTACATTGTACATTAATGAGCTATCCTAGATCTGAATATTAAACATACAAACCAAAAATCCGTAAACATATGATATCAAAATATCAAAAGCAACTCACTGGCGTAACATTGTAAACATGGTATGGGGTTTGGTCTGACAAGCTGTAGTTCTTAGTTTCTAAGACCATATCTTGGATTCCATTTATGCCCCCCAGTCGGAACTTGGTACGTGAGCCAGCGATGTCGCACACTGTGTGGGTTGTGTTGTCAGCCTGGGTCACTTGCTTCGTCTTCAGTTTACACATGGGATGAGCTGACTGGAGATAAAAAATGGATGAATTAAGTTCAAGTAGACACAATGACAAAAATCTTTGTGCTTTTGATTATTATACATAACTACATGATTACGTTCTTTTGCATTAAAATATTTTAAAAACAATTTCAACATTTTCAATAAGTCTTGAATTAAAATAACTTTTGTGGATTTTGCATATTTTAGTTGTCATGAAAGTTGGAGCAAAACTGTTACAGTAATTAATTTTGACCAAATCTGATTGCAGGACCTCTTTATGAAAAGTACTGATAAAATTTTTAACATGCATCTAGATATTTGTGTATCACAGACAGACTGTCCACTTACAGCATTGGCGTATTGTTCGCATGTATAGTTGTACCCATACCATGGGATCCCCATCAGGATGTTTAGCCCTTGAAATCCATATGCTTCATACTCAGTGACTCCTGGAAACATGATAGAAGGAAGTGGATTTAAGGTATTTGACCCACAACAGGTCAATCACGGCTACCCTGAAATATTTCAGCACCATCTTAAAGCATTTCATATGAAGAAAAACATGAAGAGTAACATTTGACAAAGTCATTTTTTTGTACCTTGAAAACTAGAAAAAAAGCTCTTCCATTTCTACTTAAGTGAAATACAGAACAAAATTATTATTTTTTAAATTATTATTATTTTATTTTTTTTGCCATGTCTTTTTGGAAGATGTTAACATATTCTTATTAGGCAATAAAACTTTTTCAAACAATATCAGTATTATATTTTAACTTTAAACTTTAACATTATAGTAAACAGAACCATCAATATTTGGTTTACTTATTGGTGGAATACCTTCATCAAATTTTATACCAATGACAATTATTCACCAAAGTATATTTTAGATGCCTGGACCGTTGCTTTAGCGATACATGAATCGTCACAGTAGTCGAAGTAGCTGTCAGGGGAGAGAATCATGGCATCACAGAGATTTGAGAGGTACGGAGTTAACTGACAGTCTGACTTGATACACGGGGGTTTCCATGGCAATACACAGTAAACCTGTGGAGGAATACTGTTATTGAGATGTTTGCTTTCTTTTTTAGTAATAACCAATAATTTTATCACTGTTAAAAGGCAATAAGTTTACTGAATTTTTTTTTATCCTCAAATAGATTTCAAGCGAAACTACTGGATCAACTCTTAGAATTGTACAAACAAATATTTTTTTATGATTTTTTTTATCATATTTGTAAAAAGCACAGTCCAGTAACACATTTGTGCATGTACAAGCATTTCTTTGTTGGATGAATTTGAATGCATTGAACAGCCATTTTCTAGATTTGAAATGACCTAATCATTATTTTACATACCACTAGGTTAGAGATGTTTTTAATTTTCGGGAAGGTGTTGTTGGTGACTTTGATGATGTTGGTGATGTGGTCCGTTGTAAAGTTGCATGGTCCCAGCAACTGCAGCATATCCACAGCTACAAAGTCTGCATAATGCCGGGCTGCTCTCTGGAGAACACAGGCAAATGTGTTGTTATAAAATGAATTTGCTTTAAACTGATTAGATGTTCATTTTCACACAAGTTTAGTGATATAAACTCTATTTACAGGTTGTGTTATAATAACAAGAGCTGTCATGCATGGATCACTGTAAAATTAAGATTACCTTAACCAGAATTTCTAAGTGGCAAAATTTGATTATATAAAAGATAGAGTTATATCATACAATATTTAAAGTTTCAATGCAAATTTGCAATACATCAAGTAGTTATTATATGACTTTTATGTGCTTACATGCAATTATTATTTAGGTAAGTTGGATGGTTGAGCACCGTTGTATAAAGCCTCAATGCAATACATCACGTAGTTGCTGAGATATTAACCTATGTGTTTCTACATGCAAAACCTTAACCAGAATTTCTTAGTCAAATAGGAAAGGGCAATATATGCACTATATGCGAGATAGAGAAATTACATTTAGTGTGACTTTCACCTAAAGATACAGACCTGGGACTTGTATGTGAAACGCCACCTTATTCATGTAAAGTTTCCAGGAATTTCTATAATGATTGGTGAAGAGGCAGCCCTGACAAGGTACAGTCCTATCAACAGTCTGTCTTGTGCAAGACAGCCTACCTGGTGAACCTTCAAGGCTAGTTCTTTGAAATCCAGCATTGCATTGTCAAGATATAGCCCAGACAAGGATTATTTCAACCTATGATCTGAAAGAGTAACCATGACCTTTTGAGGTACAGACCTGTGTCTTGTGTGTGACACACCACCTCATCATGGTGAACCTTAATGACAAGTTTTCTTGGAAATCCTACATTGCATGGTTAAGATACAGCCCAGACAAGGATCATTCCAACCTTTGACCTTGTGACCTTGACCTTTGAGGTACAGACATGGGTCAACATTGCGCAACATGCCACCACATCCTGGTGAACCTTCATGGCATTTTTTATTTTTTTCAAATCTGTATTGTCAAGATTTGAGCCTGGACAAGGTTCATTTCAATCTTTGACCTCTAAATGTGACCTTGTCCTAAGAGGTACAGACCTGGCCCTTGTTGGTGACATGCCACCTTATCATGGTGCACCTTCATGGCAAGTTTTTTGAAAATCCTAAAATGCACATCATACATGCCATATTTTCTGCAGACCATTCAGGGGGATTTGTTCAAAAGTCTGAAAATTCAGGGGGATTTTGGTAGTATTCAGGGGGATTTTTTAGCAGGTCTAATTCAGCAAAATTTCAAAGTATTTTAAGACGCAAGTACGAAAAAAAACAAATTGCCATAATTTTGAAAGGCTCCTGAGGGGATTATGTCCAGAATTTAAGGGGATTTTGGTCACATACCAGGGGATTTTCATCATCGCCATGTAGCATTACGGGCATGACACACATGCCAATTCACCTTGTTTACCCCTTTTTCCAGCACTTCATCTATATTTTTATGAGACACAACCATATTGCATAATAAAATCACTCACTTGCAAAATAGAATACTTCACAGAAAAATATGTTTCAGAGACGATTTAATGGGCTTACCTTCCTCTAAAATTGGATACAAAATCTGCTGCCTATGATCATAAATGATGACTTTCAGACTAATAGAGAGAATGGAATGAATTATCAATATTTTTCATTTCAATTCCCAAATAGTCAGATTTGTTTGCTTCTGATAAAAAGCAAATGCATAATTTATTGTTTAAGTTCATAAACATATCTTCTTTTGGCATTGATCAAAAAATAAATACATCACCACCATAATAAATAAATAAAAGTCATTTCATCCGAATTGTCTACTTTCAGTTTCTCTTCTGGAAGTTCTGTTATTTTCCGATATTTGCGATGAAGGTCAATGTCATGTGTGTAAACATATGTCAATGTCATGTATGTAAACATATTAGTGAGGCATAACAAAGAACAGCATTGTCTATTAGTTATTTTAATCCTTTTCTTTAATGAATAATTTACTGTCACATTTTAATTATCAATCCTTTTGATGACAATGACACATGTTATGAAGAACGCTTTAATTTGTTACATCCTCTCTGATTGGATAAAATTATAGTTTTAACCAATGAAAATCGTCCTTTTATCTGACCAGTCTAATTGACATTTCTTACGCAAATTCTGTCAGTTTCAATCAAAACAATACATGAAATGTGCCCTGCTGATTTATTAGTGTCACCCAAAAGGTGTTGTTAAAACACACCATCAGTTGATAATCCAATTAAGCTTCAAGACAGGAAGGGCATTATAACTGTAAACAGGCATATATAATTAAACCCTGTGATAAATTTGCGTAATTTTAAACACTTTAATTCCGGGGGATTTTCATCCCCCTCCGGGAGACCGGGGGATGGGTCGAAATTCCGGGGGATTTTATCCCCCTCCGGGGGATATGGCATGTATGGCACATTCAAGATACAGCCGCATACTTAAGGAAAGAAGATACAAAGATAAATGTAAAAATAATCAAAGGGCAATAACTCTAAAATATCATAAAAAAAATATGATTCGTTCAAATAACTCTTTACACCAATATAGTCAATATATATGTTTATAAAGTTTGCAGTCAATACCTCAAAACAATACGAACTTGAATTTTTTTAATTTGTACCAAGACAGACAGATGGATGGACGGACCAGCGGGACAAGATTCCAATATAGTCCATGCCACCAAGTGGTGTAGGTATAAAAGTGGTGAAGATTTAAGCTTACGTTTTGTATCTTGGTAACAAACTCAGACAGCTCTGAAGACTTTTCATCATACGTTGTTGGAAAATCCACTGAAAAATCACACCATAGTGTTTCATTAATAATTCTACAAGACAGGTCAAATTTTCAAAGTTGTTGTCAACTTTTGACTTGGTAAGACAAATAAATAATAATCAAAAGAGATCTCCGTGTTCCTAATAAAACAAATGTTGATAAAAGTATGTAAACCAGTTATAGATTATTGAACAGTCATTTTATAACAAAAAGTAGGCGAAAATGTTATTGTAGGCTGGAAAAATGGTAAATGGTCTAAGAGCACTGAGAGGTTTCTGTATTGCTCATCTTGGCTTCTTCACATAACTGTTATCCATTGATGCATTAGAAATGGTGTTCAGTCAGAAGCAGTGGCAATAATCATTCAATGAGGAACACAGTAATACTATTAACCCCAAATAAATTGACAAATTCATTTAAACCCTGCTGATATTAATCAGAGTGTATGACTGAAAAATCCATTCATGTGAACTTGTGCTGATATTTGTGTTTATATTCAAACAGTATACCGGTAACTACCTTGGCTGTGTTATACTTTGATAAAGTACATATAATAAATAAGTAATAAAATTCATTTGTTACTTTGATAGCATTTCTTTGTATGTAATTTGATATCCTGAAATATAAAACAACCACAACAAGGGAAGTATTGAAAGAGGACAGGTTGAAGCCATATCAAATATACACAGAATGAGACTGAATATAAAACAGATTATATAACAAGAGCTGTCGTAGGACAGCTGTTTGACTATACCCTGCTTTGTCTTAGAATTGAGTACAGTAATGATGAAGTATGTTCCTGTCAAAAGCAATTGAAAACTAAACAAAAAATGTCACAACTTCATGTTAACTTCATTATGAGATTCCGTTTAATCTCTTTTTTTCCATTTTTAGAGAAAGTGACCTTGACCCTAGGGGTCCCAAAAGCAATTCATTGGAAGTCCTCCATAAACTCCTCCTACAAACCAAATTTGGTCACAATATGTCAACCCTAACTTAAGTTATTTAGTACCAATCGCTTATCTATTTTAGGTAACAGTGACCTTGACCCTAGGAGCCCTGAATGCAAACCTGTGAAAGGTGTCCATAAACTCTTCCAGTATACCAAGTTTGGTCACAATATGAAAATCGTATCGAAAGTTATTCAGTACTAACCATTTTTCTATTTTTAGAAACAGATACCTTGACCTTGACCATGTCTCTAGGGGTCCCAAACATAATCCCATAAATTGTCCATATGAACTCTTCTTATGTACCATGTTTGGTCAAAATATGTCATCTCTAGCTAAAATTATTCAGTACCAATAAAAAAAAAAAATTAGTAACAGTTTAATACCTTGACCTTTACTCTAAGGGCCCCAAATGCAATCCAATGAAAGGTCTTCATAAAATCTTCCTATATAACAAGTTTGGTCACTATATGTCAAAACTAAAATTATTCGATACCATAGGTGAGTTTGATGCCACCCTCATGGCAGCCCGCACAAGCATTGACTACTTCATTCTGATAATATAAAAATCTAATCTAAAATTTAAAAAATGTGCCAGTCAAAATCAATAAAAAAGTTTAAAAAAATGTTTCTTTGTGGAGGGTGGATGAGCTACTGTGTAAATTATGAAGGCCATTTAATGAACAGTATTTGAGATCTGAGTTAAAACCCAAAGTTGCAAAAAAACTTTAACCAAACTTTTTAAGTTAATCAACAGCCATAATTTGTATTAAGGGTAATACAGAGTTATGTTATCTCATTGTTTGATGGTCCTGAACAAATGTGTGAAGAATTAAGTGAATTAATTGAAGGTTATAATGAAGGGTATTGGAGTTATAAATGAAAATGCCAACTTGAACCAGATGCCAAAGCCAGGGTGAGTTGTACAGTCTCCTTATTCTTTGAATAGTCAAACTAAAAATGACAGTCTATAGAGTAATAACTTGCTTATCAAGTAAACCCTCCAAACAATATATTTTTTCTGCTATGCAAGTTGCCTCTGTATAGTCAACTTTCAAAATACCTAAGTTAATATAATCTCAATGAACAAAACACACACAAGTGCCTACCATAGAAGCCATATTTCTTGTTTTTTTGATGTGTTGTACACATGACAGAGGTGCTGTTGATGTCAATTTCAGGGTTTGTGTCGAGCAGATGGGAGAAGGACTGCCACTTCCACATCCCGACTGTATTTACATCATTGTCGCTGTCCCCAATGATCATTACCTGTTTGAGAAATAACATGATAGACATAAGTTTTGTTTATATTTGTGATTATTATTTATTTTCATTCAATATTTTTTATTTCAACATAAATGTTGAACGTTTGTAAATTTATTATTTATATTTCTAGTCATCAAAATTAGACTTTTGGATGAAAAAGACTGAATTCTTATAATATTGCTTAGCATCAAATTCTTGAACAAGCCCTGCAATATAAATTCTAAATTCAAGCAATATTGGAAGACATTTTACCATTGCTGCGCTTACGGGCTTGGGCTAATTTCGACCACTGTATTTCAATATGTAAATCAAGAAACAAACTGCATAAAGTTTCTCATTAAGTCACATTAAATTTTGGTAGGAGTTTGACCGGACCTTTAAAAAAAAAAAATGCAGGTGATCATAGCAAGGTTCTTCATGTCTGACATATTCTCAAAACATTTGAGTTTTGTTAAAAAAAATAATGAAATAGAAGTGTGACTCCATCAACGCAGACAACACAAAAATGGTCAAGTTCAGAGCAGACCAGGTAAATGACTCCTAACAGAGACTAAAGAGACTCGTAATGATTGATAAACAGAATAATTTTTCTATGACCTGTGTCTGACATGTACACCTTGGCATATAAAATAATATCACTCTACATTAAAAGAGTCGGTGTAAAAAGCTCAGTCGAGATTTTACTTGTTATGTAACGACATGTAACTAACACAACTTGACTTGTCTTGACTTGATACATAAACTGTACGAAATGTTACCTCTTTTTTCGTCCCGTGGTCCGTCAACTGACCAGTTACTTGTCCACATTTTTGTTGGCATGGGCATTCAATTCCGTCGCTTGATATTCTTTCAATAAAACTGACTAGAAAAATGAAAGATGGAAACATATAACTAAAAAATAACATTGTTAGGCCTTGTCATTGATATGTACGACCAAGGTAAGTCAAAACATAATCTTTATTGATTTCACAGGTAACGCAGGTAATTACTTCCGGGTTAGTCAAAAATACTTTGTGAAAATTACAATCAACCAGAGATATAGTTATATCGTCTACGTGTGAAGCCGGTCTATCCTTATCATTGTTTAACAATTTATATTACATATATGTGATTCATGTCCTTCTCTCGTGTTATTAACCAAAACCTGTTTTTGTTCTGAGTTCTGCACAACTTTTTATCAATTAATATCACAGGCGGCAGTTACGTCTATAGGACACACCCTATGGCTACGCCCGCTCCCGTGACCCTAAAAAATAAAATATTTTCATGAACACAAGAACTGACTGGCACATGGGCATTTATCACAAAAACTAATATCAATCAACAAATCCCAGTAGTCTCTCATTAGTTTTATTTGACGAAACGAGCAAATTAATGTTGAAAACACAGATTCTGATGGTCATTATAAATTGCTTGCCCGTCGGGCTTTCTCGAAATTTGGGCTAAAAATGTCCGTGTAGATAATAAAATTGTATTGAAGTTATGCATTTTCTGAAACTTTATTATGTTTTATGACGAATGCAAGTTATTTGGTGACAATTGTTTGAAAAATAAGTAAGTTACGAGCGTTACAGAAACACCATCGTCCATACGAGGACCGTCACGTGTTAACCTTAACTATGTTATAATTGTAAAAGTGGTTGTTGTTGTTGTTGTTTCTTGGAATTTTTGGTTGAAATATAGGTTTTTGTGATAAATGATTATGTTCTAATCATGTTGGGTGTTTAAAAAAGACTCATTTTTTGTGGGTGGAGGGATGGCCATAGCTGGGTCCTGTCAACATAACTGCCGCCTCTGATTAATATATGTATTTCAAAATATGTCAAATTGTTTTCTTTATAAATTCAACGGGATTTCATAATTGTATTATTGGGCTAACAGTCTAACCTCGTTGGCTCGAATTCCTCGTTGGCTCGGTCTTAATTTAAAGGACTGATTTCTTTATACTGAATGTAAGCAATTCCGTTTGGCTCGAATTTTTGAGACTCGATAACATGCTGTTCATGTTAACACATGCTGTTCATGTTAACACATGCTGTTCATGTTAACACATGCTGTTCATGTTAACACATGCTGTTCATGTTAACACATGCTGTTCATGTTAACGCAATTATTGTTTGAAAAGTATGGCTATCACAAACTAAATGTGAAACATGGAATGCAATATACTGTAACACGGACCAATAAACCATGGTTTATAGGTCCATGACTGTAACAATCATTGCGGTGAATGCTACAGAAAACAATGCTTATTGTTCAATCTCTCTTTTTTATTAACTTATTCTTGTAGCTGACCGTCACACTGAGAATTTGCAGAACTAATTAGTTAGATATTTTTGATTACCTGTACCCTTTTTATATTCGTTCATTACATACATCTGTATGTCCAAAACATCAAAGAAAAATAGCATTTAGTAGTAACATCAGAAAATGGGACAAAATGTGTTTAATGCAGTAAGAAAACAAAACATACATGTTATGTTGACAAGTTTAGGGTATTTTTTTCATTTTGTTGTCACGGCATTTACTTCAAGGTCTAAGAGAAAGCTTAAATGTGTTTTCTGTAGCGCAAAGGACACCATTTTGTGAGGAATAATATAACTTGGCGACAATGGAACATACGATTAAGGCCAATTTATTAAAGTGATAATGCACTTGTTTGATTAATATATAATTTGAGCCTAAAATATTATATAAACAAACATCTTTAACTGTAGTATGATAAGATCAGGTTAAACTAGAGCTGTCACAGGAGTGACAAATACACCCGAATGACGCCTGGACACAGGAATGGCGAATTGTTTCTTTGAAAAGTATCCAGAACTCTGTGGTTATTGTACGCTGCATTTCCACTCATCATGCTTGACCAAAGTATGTTGTTTAATTAAAATCCATTGAGTAATTGAGAAGGTACGCTGCTGCCAAGAAAAAATAAAAAAGGGCAATAACTCTATAATTAGCTAAAATAAAGTTATTGTTTGTGTACACAGCACTAAGCCTTCATTCATTGTGCATGATCGTTTAATGAAGTTTAATTTAATTCCATTTATTAGACGTCAAGTTATGGTCTGGACAAGGAAAAGTTACAAAGAGCAATAACTATGTAATAGGGTAAATAAGAGTTTTGGTTCTTATAAATTGCACTCATTGTCCTTTAGCATTGCATGCAGTTTAATTAAATTCCACTTCATAGTTTTGAAGTTATGCTGCGGTCAAGAAAAAAGTAACAAGGGCAATAACTCTGTAATTAGCTGAAATAAAGTTGCAATTCCTCTGATTACGTGTTTGAAGTTGAATTAAATTCCATCGAGAAGTCAATTTATCCTCCGGACAAAGAAAATTGCAACAGACGACCAACCGACCAACCACAAGGTGAGTCCGTTTGTCAGGGGTATAATAAATAGCGCAATTTTAGAATTGTACCGAGTGAATTGCAAATAAAGTTACCCTAGCATGATGAAAAGCGACCTAAGATTAAGAAAGATGATTTACAAGTTACTTTTAATACATCACTAGTTTCCTGAGATTTTTTTAACATTAAGCAAAAAGATTTGTATGCGGGCAGATTTTTTACAAATGGCGAAAAACTGATGACATTTTTTTTTTACTAATATTCAACGATTACCTGAATCTGGCCGGACACATTAACGGCCATGGCTAAACTCTATTTCATGCTAAATGAAAAACTTGAATGCATATAAACGTTTCATAAAGCAAAATATTGGGAGACGAAACTTTTGAATATTTATATTTTTCTTGGAAATGGAACATCTTAATAAAGCCCATTATATTATTGAATATCAAACGTTTGTATCTGTTAATGTGAAAAACAATTGCAATTATTTAAATGAACTCACTTCAATTATCAGATGTTATTTCTACATTCAAACACCATATCAGTATTCCATTCATGGACACATGGAATGTGATTTCCATTCAAAATGAAGATGGGTATGATGGAACTGGACAGCGTGCATATGAAATACCGGTCTTAGGGGATTGGGTCCAAGAAACAATCTTAATATGCACATCTTTATTCCTTTTTTGTAGCATATTCAAGCCTTAATACAAGTGGGGCTTTTTTTTTTGGGGGGGGGGGGGATCTGAATAGGCTTTGTAGATAAGAGACAAATGAATCTGTGGGCTCAGTCTGATACCCCACATATCAAGCATGGCGGACTATTGAGATGGAAAATCAAGTTTTGCCCGTCACACATACCCTCTACAGATTTGTTTGTACTTGGTGTAACAAATTTCTGCAAGCTTATTGAGTGAATACTGTGCATACAAAACGTGTGAACATAAAGGCACATGGTGATTGCACTATTCATGCAGTAGTGAGTACAATACTGGAGAATTGGAAGACCCAATCTTCTCTACATCATCTATAAAACCAACAGGACTATATTTGCCTCTCTTTTATTGTTTAAAACATGGTGTATAATAGACAATGTTTTATCAAAATGTATGTATGATATGACATATTACAAGCATAAATTATGAAGAAGAAAGGTTATTATTTTATTTTTGTATACAATTTTTTCTACATGCTTAGCTTTACATAGAAAAATATACAAACACCAATAAATCTTATCTATGAAAACTAAAATTCTGATCTGATATACATTTATGTACAAACATACACAATGAAACAATAAAATACTTATACTTGCATAATGATGTCTTAAATCACAAAAATGATTGCTTCTCCATAATCTGTGAAGAACATCAATGGACAATCTTAGAAGACTAATCTTTAGGCCAGTAATTTCCCATGCAAAATGAGATTCTCATTTGGGTTTAATTTTAGTACTATACAAACACAGAACTTCCTTTATGAATAAAGTAGTATTAACACTTAATATAAAATCAAGCAAATGGAATGTATTTGAATACTAACATACTAAAATAAACTTTATCTGCTATTTATTTCTTCACTATTTTGGAGTTGTTAGCAGTAATCTTCGAAATAAAAGCCAAACATTTTACCACTAACCTATGTTTAAAGGCATTCAAGACAGCAGAGATTACAAATTTGTTTTGATATTAGCCAAAATGTAAGACAAAATGTTCTGAATACATGCACAATAGATATGCATTCTGATTACACATTTATCATTTACCAAAATATTTTCAAATTTGTAATACTGCATCAATTACCCGAATTTTTGAAATTCAACACAAGTCAGAGAGCTATAGCTTGTGAGTATTATTTCAATCTGACGTGAGGGTATCGGGCGACTGTTGATGTCAAGGACTTCTTTTAATAACTAACCTGAGGTATAAGTGAATAGCGCACTATTGTTATAGCATGGTAAAGCTCTGCATACTTTGTACTGTTTTGATATGGAAGTTAATGTATAGACAAAAACAAAGAAAAACACTCTCAAAAGTGTTTCTACATGGGTGAAATAGAGCACAGGATAAAGCTATGTCCTGTCTTTGTTCACTCTATACACTGTATACTCATAGTTCTAGCTGCTTAACAAACATTTAGCAATAAATATGTGTGACAGTACAATGCAGCAGTTATTTAAAGCCACATTTATGGTAAACACAGCCTAAATAGCCCTCTAAGCTACTAATATACATTCAAAGCCATTGTAAAGATTGGTAACATATAACTTTTTCACAACACAACCGAAATAGAAAAAAATGCTAAACAAAATGAATTTCTTTTTCAAGAGAGTAATGTTTTGATGTATGGGTTACAAAATGGTCTGAGAATATACATATATATATATTTCCATGTATACAATGAAATCAGAATGTAAGAATCTATACAGTTATTATGTACTAAACAAAATCTATGTAATTTTCACCATGATTTTGAGCTATGTCGTTAACTCAGCATTGCACACCTTGAATCCTTGCGGCCAGAGCGAAGCCTGATATGGCTATTATCATCTCTCTACTGTCCTTTGCGGTTCTCTTGGCCAACACAAGCTATTTCTGCTCATAATTTTCAACAGATCAATCTCTTGTAATATCAGAGTTTTCTTTGTTAGCAATTTTATGTTTGATAAAATGAGACACATGTGCTTCATCAGCAACTTTTAACCCTTTTTATGGTGGCTTCACATAAAAGATTCTACGGCATTTTTTTAAATGAATGCACAGAGTTTTTTCATGCAAAGATGGCAACTTTGGCACCAAGCGCATACATACAAACTACATGGTTTTGTAAAAATTGCTATCACAATCCAAGAAGTATTCCAGCAAAAGTGTTTTGTGTACAATGTCAGTGAGTTATTCCATTTATGAATCACTAGATCACAACTGCTGTCCTCCTCAGTATGGCCCCCTGGAGGCCCCTGGGCTTCTGCTATACCCAGGAGTCAGCCCCTTCTGGACCCCCGTCCTGCTGCCCCATCATGTGGTTGGGGCTCGGGGGACCCCCCATGTCGTCATGGCCTCGATTCTTCACCACCTTTGCATAGAGAGGTTCAGACTGCTCACCCTGAAAGAACAGGATTGTTTGCTTGTTAGAGGCTATGCACTTTAGTAGCATTTGTATATTCATGTAAGTGAACAATTCGATAATTTTGAATTATTTAATGCCTTTTAAAAAACTTGCCATTTGAAACAGTGAGTTTATCGGCATATCATTGCACTGTTTCACTCATTCAATGATGTCATATTGGAATTTTCCGATACAAAATAATTTGGCTTAAACTCAACATGATTTCCAATTTAATATCAATCAAGTATAAGCATGAAAAAGAAATAAAAATGGTTTCAGTGTAAGATTGCAATATATTTCAAATCGTAAACACTAAAAGTAAATATTTCACTTGTAGCAATATCCATCATGAAATATAACTTTTGGTGCTTATTTTGTAAAATATTGTTATCTTACACTGAAACAAACAATAAATATTATCATCTATATATTTTGTGACAGTAGCTCACATAGCTCAATTGTTTATCATGGTTTTCATCTGACTATTTTCAACAATGATTTTATCATTATTCCATTCAATGTTTGAATAATAACCTAAGGTTCACTGACCGGCATCATATTGGGGAAGAGTGGAACTGCTCCGGCCGGTGGTTTTCTCCGGTGGTCCTGTTCATCTATCGGTGCATATCCAACTGGCGGGCTGATGTCATTCATTGGAATTGCCTGCTTACTGCCATACATGTCTACAAAGGAGAAAATTAGAAAAAATTTACCACTTGTATAAATTCAGTTTGAAAAGTTCATAAATTAAACACATACGGTTTGCTGTAAAATATTCTGCCAAATGTTACCGGTAAATAAACTTCAGCTGAAAATAAATTGTTTCTCATTCTAGAAACAAGAGGTCCAAGAGGGCCTATGCTCTACTGGCATGGCTCTTGTGGTCATTTTCAATCCAGAGCATGTACGTATGAGTAATACGCAACAAATATATAGTTCACTTTTTGTGTTTGGGTTAGCTGAAAACGCTGTATGTTCAACATCTGAAAACAGAAAGTGTTGTAAGCAGATTAGGTGCATAAATTATTTGAATATGTGCCAAGTAAAGGTAATCTGAGGGTAAAACATATTGGCTATTGGCTTTCAAAACTGTACTCAATGTCAAAATTTAATTTCTGTAGCTTTAAAAATAAAAAAGTCAAAAGGTCAAAGTCAAGGACATCCGAGGACAACATTGATGCTCGTTTGCAAAACTGAACACACTGTCAAAATTTCATTGCTGTAGCTTTAAAAATTAAAAAGTAAGTCAAAAGGGGTGTGGCCAGCTTTTGCCCAAGGGGCATTATTTCAAATGTTTTGCTAGACGGTCATCATATGATGCTCCACAACAAATATCAAAGGTATGGGCCTTGTGGTGTGAAACAAGAAGATTTTGAAAACACAAACAACCATAGTAGTGGACCACTAAATTAAGCCTTGTTCAAAATAGCAAGGATCTGCATAGCTGTTTCAGACAAAAAGGTTTTCAACATTTCCCAAAAATCCCTAAAAATAGACTGCGCTCATGTAGACTTGGCTAAAAATAGACTTAGCTAAAAATAGGATGTTTTTTATACTTTCAAGACCCATAATATAGGCATGCATGGGCGGGTCTTGCTAGTTTCAAAAGGAACCAAGCTTTAATGGATATCTAAATACTGTACAAGTTTCATCGAGATACAATCAAAACTGAAAACTGTATCGTGTTCACAAGCGATTGCTTACACAATAGCATTTTTTTATACTTTCAAGGCCCATAATCTAGGCATGCATGGGCGGATCTGGCTGGTTTTCGAAAGGAACCAGCTCTAATGGATATCTAAATACTGTACACGTTTCATCGAGATACAATCAAAACTGAAGACTATTTCGTGTTCACAAGCAATTGTTTACAGACGCATGGACGCACAAACGCACATACTACGTACACATTACCATCGCATAAAAAAGGCCAGAAGAGCTAAAAAAACCTCACCAGATAAACAAAATTATACTGTTATTCATTAAGATCTTTGCCTATGTGTAATTTTTTCAATAAATACATGTATATATTCAAAGAAACATGTCTTTACCTCTTTGATCGAGTGCTTGGTTGCTGTGTCCCTGGTGGAGTCTCTGGTTGCTACCAGCCATATGGTTGGTAGGGTAACCATTCCCCCTGCGTGACGTCATTGTGGTGTCATCGTAGCCCTGGTTTTGCCTGTTAAAAGTGCTGTAGTTACTCACAGGCTGGGAGCCAGTAATGGGGGTTGGGTTGAAGTCCTTCTCTGAGTAACCCTTCTGCTGGTACTCTGAATGTAACACCTTAAACTTCCAAAGTGTCTTTGCAACCTGAAACAAAGATGATTTACATTAATGTTTCTGTGTTTGTGATTCCCCATTTAACAAGTAACAACTGTGACTGTTAAAGAAATGGCAACATAATGGTTTTAACACTAAAATACTGAGCATAATGTCAATAAATTAACATGTATATTTTTTGCCTGCTTACCATAATGTTGTTTAGAAAAAACTTAAATAAATTATATTGTACTTCTATTAAGAATACACAAAAATTGGAAGTTACATTTTGCTAAACACAAGAAAACGGTATACTAACAGCAATGGCAAACTTCCTCGGCCTGGGTTGGAATGCTTCTTGGTTTCGTAACAAGAACATCAACCTGGGTAGGCCTGCCTCTATGCAGAATGACCTGTAGGGGACACATTATTAAGACTAATTATCAATAAAATGCCGTTTAAATAACTGTAACTTATCGCTTTTTTGGCGTACTACAATATACATAAACACAAACACATTAGTGATGTTATAATGTAAATGATCAATTTTCTGATATTCAAAATTCACCATTCTATTCTTTGGCCCCCAATGTTAAGCAATAATCAGTTACCCAGTCAATGACAATCACTTTAGAAATAAGAAGTGAAGCAAGATTTTCAACAAGATGAAACTTAATGACACAAATTGAGCTATGACTTACCTGGCAAAGTCTACATTATGCTGTATGACCTCATCAAGGCACGCGAGAACAGCAGCCACAGTTTCATCAGTCACCTCTCGTGGCTTGTTCGCCTGGGGAAGGTTGCTGATCAACTGCTTCATGGCATATTTGCCTGCAAGCATCACGTAAATGTATCACGTATCACCTGGTTTTTGGCACTTCTGATATGAACACATGATCTGCCATACACTTAAGCTTAGATAGTGACCATACACTGGTACATAGATAGTTTACAAAGTAATGCCAACAAAATTTCAATAATTTCAAACCAATGATCATATTCACATTGGTATATATAACCAGAAACCAATTATGTATAACTAATTAACACGAAACAGTTATAAACATGCATGTAATAAACTCAGCCTTAACAACATCAACTCTTATAAATCTTATACAAAACAGGATCCATTCTATAACATTAAGGATAATTATATAACACTACTGATGTACTCACCAACAAGTTCCTTGTTCCGCTCGTCTATGGAGAGGTTCCTTAGTGCGGTTGCCGCGGCTCCCACAACACGCTCCTCCTCGAAAGTAAGTAGATCCACAAGGCTGGGAAGTCCCTTCTCCTTACGAACCAGGGCCCGGATCTCTGTCGCAGGCTGCAGTATAAAACAAATATTGTAACTCTGTATTTCAAAATCAGATTGACTCTTTGTATTATTTTTGGGAAAGGACCCTGTTGTATGCCAAAAGTTTCTGAAATGAGAGGAAAGGTAGCATACTTGATTAATTTATTAAACTACATATCTAACACATTGGTATTTCACAGCCTGAATTAAATCCAAAGCTGCATTTACAAGAGTGTGACAAGTACCATACATGGCATGTTACTAGATACCTAATACCACAACACTACAGTTCAACCTATCACATACAAATGCTTACCTTCCAGTCACAAGCAGCGAGGTTCTGTATGGCTCCACACGCAGCCTCTAACATGGTGGGGTTGGAGCCTGTGAGAAGCTGCAGGAAGTAGCGCACGGCATCTACACCCCACAGACCACGGTAGTTGTTCGCTGTTGGTGGCAGCTTTGGTTGGTCCCTACACGTAAGTAATGGCGAGGTTTAACAAAAGACCTTTTAAAAGTTAGGTTAGCTAAGTAAGGTTTGCAATTTCCTTAAAGCCAGTTTCATGATTCATTCAGAAAGTATCCTTACACTCATTATCAGATGATAAACACATGCTTCTAAGAAAAATACACAGGGAAGTTATTGAAACTTACATGTCATCAATGATTGGTTTGTTTTTCTGTCCTGCTTTTTTCTTTCCTCCTCCACCAAAGCACCCTGTCGTTGCTGAAAAATAATAAAATATGCTCAAAACTATATTCAATTATATCTACTATAATTACAAACCCTTACACCGCCACAAGTTCTATGTTCTTCAAAAGTGCTCTGCAGCGGATGCCTTTCATCCATTTTTCTTAGTTTACCAAGAAAAATAAATCAAGGTTATTTAGTGACAGTGATGGGACTTGATTCACATATACATGAGGCTATTGTGACTCTGTGTACAAGAGATTCCATGATAATGCAACAACAACCACCACCACACAGTTTTGACACAACTTGAAACTCTTTTCCTTAAAAGCACACTAAACAATTGAGCTTTTTTTTAACATAATGCCCCTTGAAGATTTGAAGAGTAAGTTTCAATGCAATACAGACAAGATTCATAAAATGGAATAATTCTTCCAATAAATTCACTCTCCAACCATGCCTGAATCTGCAACCATTTCTATATGAGGAATCATTTAACCCAACAAGGCATAGAAATCGCACATACTGCCTTTTTCTTGTTTCTTCTGTCTTCTCAATGTTGCGTCACGCTTTTTGTAAAAGTCTGGGTCCTCGACTTCCTGTATTCTGAATGCTAAATTCCGTAATGTACACACACAATTCTGCACTGGTTTAGTGTCCACATTGTTTTGATCTATAGCAGTCCGTAATGTGTGAACTAATGAATCAACAAGTCCTTGACACTCGCGTAATTTTCTTCGCGCTTCCTCCCCTGCAGAACTCACATTCCTGTAAAGCATTTACAACAATCAAGTAATTGTAAAAGTACAAATATTGAATTTTTTTATTTAAATAATCACATCAATTAGTGAACAAATTTTGACTTTAAATTAGCAGCTTTTGTTTCAAGAAATAAGTTCTAACTGTATAAGCTAAATGCACCACTGATCTAAACCGAGGAGTTTGTAGAATTTAGTCAAGTGGACTTAAACTGTGAAGCACATCACATCCCAGGGATTATTTCAAACCCATGTAAACATTGATCCAAATCAACGAAACCCTTGTTGATCTTGGACAATAATCTTACAGAAATGTATATGAACTCCGAATACCTGAGAACACCTGTGGCGTTTCTGAAGGTGGTTGTCCAGGAGTCCTGTGCCTGGTAGGGGGACAGACCGCGCTTCTCCCAGCCTGACTGCGGGATGATCACCACGTTCACCAGCACCGCCAGACCATCGTCAATTATAGGCTTCTTCAGCTCCTGCGAAATAACAGTGGCTGATATACATTTGGGCCTTCTTTAACAAACATATAACATTTTAAAATGTTGAAGTTGATTGCTCTTGGTCGAAATGAGAAAGAACACAGATTGCCTTCAATAACACCATTTTCCAATTATACAATACAGCATTAACTTTATTGAACCTTTTTATGAGTAAAATATTTCAACATTTCAAATAGTGGGACAATGGGTAATGAATCAATAATATTTAATAGTTACCTAAGACTTATACATATTCTTTTAATAATTCTGCACGCAAAAATCATTGGTGAAATCTTCTACAATTTTTATGTATTAATGATCACCTACATCACATGATGACAGGTTCCAGAGTACTCCCGAGACAGAATCCTTCACATCCTCATCCTGCGTCTTCCTCAGTAGTCGCACCAGCGCCGGGATTCCTCCCGCATTCCTCACTGCCCTCTGAAGTCCAAAATACATTAGAATATGTGGTAAACTTGAAACACATGAATAGCTCTTAAATAGGCTTCTATTTTACAAACCGGCAGCATTGAATTTACTACATATTTCAAGTTCGAGCCTAAATATCATTCAGTTATGTTTATAAAGCATAAATATGTTGTTAAACTTGTGATATGTCTTTACAAGGTGAACACATTCTCTACTTGATAAGTTTACCTTGTTTTCATCATTCAGTCTACCGTAGGAGAGGTTCTTCAGGGCCCCACAGGCATTTTTATGAACCTCATGGTACTCGCTGTTCAATAGGTCCACCAGGAGCGGAATTCCGTCGAGTCCCCGTATCTTCTTTTTGACGGTGTCATCCATGTAGCTCAGGTGGGTCAGGTACCCTGCAGCGTTGGACTTTATTGCATCACTCGGGTGACTCAAGTAGTCAATCACCTCCTGAAGGTCTGGGGATCGCCAACGCATTGCTGGATCACAGGACAGGAAAAATGTAAATTAATAGTAGATTTTTAAATATAAGTTTAATGTCAGCATCAAGTAAATATGACTGAATATCACATTTATACAACATTTCAATTTTCTGTCTTTTCACTTACATCCATCATTGATTGATGGTGGCCCCTGTTCATCCTCAGGGTATCCATTCATCTGTGGCTGACCCAGACCATCATCAAAGTAGCGACCAGGGGGCTCCGGATTGTCCATATGGTCATAGCCAGGTGGCCTGTCATGTAAACTGCTTGGACCTGTACATATAAATGGAAAACCCCAATGAAGTGGAACAAAACCATACTTGTTTCTAAAGAAATCAATAGACTTAAGTAGATTATCAGTTTTACAAGATTTAAGTCATCAACAGCCCACATAATTTTTATGAAAGACTTTTCTGTTCAGCATTTAGGCATAAAAATAAGTGATAATTGTTGCATGAGCCTTTTTAACAACAGTATTAAGGCATCAGGATGCTGCCCTTACCCATGCGGTCACTACCTGCCCCAGGGGAGGGGCCGCGGGGGTAAGGGTCCTCCGCCTGTTGAAGGTGCTGAAGGCTCCGCTGCTTCTGTCGGAAGGGATCATCCGCAAATGGGTCATCCTGAACTTGTGGCAGGCCCTCGTGTCGCCTTGTGTCCTGTAGTTTAATTTAATGACAGATTTTATGAAAGTTTGTAACAAGTACATAAGAGATACAAGTTATGTCTTCTTTGTTTTTTTATTATACATCACAAGAACCAAGTGATTTTAATCTAACGCTACAAAATAATCTATTTGACATACTAAAAGTTTCAACAAAAGATAAAGAGATTGGGAAAACACGAAAAATCATGCACCTACCTCTTCTGGATAAAATTCATCACCATATGGCATGTTGCCTGGATGGTTTTGCTGGAAGCTCTGATTGGTTGGTTGGTCGTCATAGCGATCATTTGGGTCACCTCTGTAGCTGTCATCTGGATACCCTCTGTATCTGGAGAGTGATTTATAAAATAATTAATACAAACATCAAATATGTAATATTTATTACATTCTACATTAATTAAAAAACAAGGTTGGTAAAAGTATTATTATACACTTTTAATGGTAATGTTATCACACATATTTATAAGCCACTGTCAACATCAGTGTACCTGTCCTCTTGTGGAGCTGGTCCTCTGAAGCTGTCATCTTGTCCCTGGTAACTGTCATCCTCCGGGTACCTGCCATCGTCAGGGTGACGCAGCTCTCTCGGCGGTTCATCCTGGTAACTGTCGTTTACTGGTTCAGCATACCTGAACACAGACATCACATGTTGCTTGATAAAGTCAAACCTAGTTGTATGGCCACCTGTTTTAATAGACCACCTGTATTATCCCGCCACTCCAAATTAATCCTGTACATTTTTTCTAAATAAAGTTCACGTACATGCATTAAGCAGCCAATTGACTATCGTGGCCCAAGTCATTAATTTTTGATCCCCTGAAGCCATATAAACACTTGTTATTGGCCACTTATCCCCTGTCATTGACACTTCCACTAATAAATTGTCCAATACACAGCTATAATTATATACCGACGTTGAAGAAAAAGTATAACAGCCTCCGATATTTCCATCATCAAATCAAAATGCATATCACATCACATGCTTGGCCCTCGTGCTTACTCATTGAGGAAGCATGTTGAAAAGACATTGGGGAATGTTTTGATCATAATTAACAAAATTAATGAATAGGTACTTAAATAAACATTATTTATTACAAATGTATGATCAAATACCAACAAAGAACATCAGTTATTATTGATTTACAGTTTGCATTGTTACTTAAAGGGAAAAAATAAGTTAAGATTTGTATTCATTTTAATTTTGATTTTCAAAGTGCACAGATTTCTATTATTTTCAAATGAACATTTACCATTCATTGTCACAGACCCATGAACCACTTGTTTTACAGCTCCTTGGTATTATGCGTGCTTTCAATCTAATTTTGTTTCTTTAAAAATTGAACTAGTTAATGTAGTTATGTATGCATTCATGGATATATATTTGGAGAAATATTTTTGTTTTTGCCATTATCATTTTTGCGATCAACTTATTTTTTGTGTATTTTTAAAATTCAAAAATCTACCAGGTAGTATTCCCAGTAAGTTTAAAAAAAGTGTTCTTACAAGGGCTGTCCGAAAAGTCCGTGCACAAGGATAAATATGATAATCATATTGTAGTGATCGTCTTAAAAATTCACCTATAAATAATTTAAAATCTACCCTTAAAGTCAAACCAAAATAAAATTATGAATTAAAATTAGTTGCTATATTTCTGTTGGCATCACAACCCCACCCTTCCTACTACTACTTTGTTTTTTTGCAGTAACGAATGATCGTACGGAGTAGCGTAGTGTCATAAAGATCTGTGTAAACGCCGGAATGACTCCTACTGACACATGGAAGTTAATTTGCAGTGGAAATACAGGCAGTACCTGTAGCCGACGCCTTGTATTTAAGTGGCACGACCGTTGAGACACGGTGAGACGAACGTTGCTGATATGCCAAGAAGCGGACGGCCTAAATCTACTGATGCCGCCACTGTACAGCAGGTCGCTACCCTTATTAACGACGACCATTGGCGCACAGTATGCGAAATAAGTGACATACTGGGTTTAGGGCGTTCTGTGATTCACAATATTCTAATATCTGAACTTCAAATAAACAAAGTGTGTGTAAAGTGGATGCCACGTTTGCTAAAACCTGAAGAAAAAGAAAAGCGAGTGTATTTGTCGGGTGAATTTCTGCGCCAGTTTCAGTGTGAAGGCGAACAGTTTCTTTTGCGGATTTGATGGATGCACTTTGAAAGAAAAGGTCCTAGATGAATTTGGATGCTATGTTATTTCACCAAGATAATGCACCAGCGCACCGCTGTCCGGAAACTCTACTCACAATCAATTTTCTGGGTTTTAACAGACTTCAACACGCTCCATACAATCCGGATCTTGCACCCATGGACTTTGCAGTCTTCCCTAGGCTTAAAGCAGACTTACGCGGAAACAGATATGAAAATCTATTGTAAGATCATACGATCAAACCTGGTACTGGAGTATTTTCAGCAAGTTGGTTGAGAGGCATAGGAAATGTATCGCACATAGGGGCGAATATTTCGAGAAGGAATGAACACGAGCAATATATAAAACGCCTTCTTCACGTCGCGTGACGTCAATGTTATGATCAAAGTGCGCCGTCCATGCGTTTATTGGTGACTTTGTTACAGTGTTATTTCTATGCTTATCAACGAAAATAAATAAAATTTTCTTGATTGGTGCAAATATATTTGTTGTTTTAAACCATGTAGATCATGTTTCACAATTAGCATAGCAGGCATATTTATAGATCGTGTGCACGGACTTTCTGGACAGCCCTCGTATATGTATTAGCACTCATCACATACAAGGAAGCAGAAACTGCTGCAAAACAATGTAGACACAGAGCCTGACAGATGAACAGCAGTGATAAAATTGCTTGATGGAAACTTTTGAAAGAGATTAACACTGCTGAAAATGACCAAGTTGGCTTAAACATTTATTGACAGGCTAGTGTGTGAAACAATGCATGGTGTTCGGAAAAAATATTCACCGCTTTTCTAAATCGGAAGGCCATTCCATGCTATTTTTAAACAGGGAAACTCAGTTGTTTATTCTTTAAATCATGTAAAATGATGCATCATCGGCCACATACTAGCTCGTTTTGCCATGTCTAGGCTTGTTTTGAGGAAATACTGTATTTGCCGTTTTTTGGACCATCTGGTGTTTGTTCCCTTTAATGATGGTGCTAATGGTGGTGGTGTGGGGTGGTGGGGGTGGTTGAAGATCCAGTCATTTTTCATTTAAATAATATATAATAGACCTCAGTTTGAACAAAGCTTAAGCGGCAGCACTTTCCTAAATGGATTAAGTGGCCACCTGTCTTAAGCAGCCAGTCTGACATTTTCTCAAAGGTGGCTACTTAATATAGGTTTGACTGTACTGTTCACTGTAAGAACATTTCAAGAAAAGATGACAAACATAAACTTAACTAGATTCTCTCCATCAAACAGTATTTAATAGACCATTTTCAGAAGGAAGTTCTGCAAAATGTTATATAAATGTACCTGTCAATCATCTGTTGAGAGCCAGAGTAATTAGGTTGAACTTGGTAACCATTGGGTTGACCCTGGTAGCCGTCCGGCTGAGCATGGAAACTGTCTGGTTCACCCTGGAAGCTATCATCCGCGTAGGGGGGCTTTACCCCACCCAGGGGACTGTCCATGTAGTTGCCCTCCTGTGGAGGTGCCCCTCCCGCATACTGACGTTCCAACATCGGGGACTGCCTGTAGAAACTGTCCTCTACCGGCCCACCTCCGTACCGGTCATCTACAGGTGGAGCCCTGATTGGGGATGTTCATAGGTGATCAATGTGCTCAAATAAAAGCTTTCTTATGATAAATAAAATACTGGGGGTAATTAAAGTTCTACTTTATTAAACAAAAACTAAACTTTTTTAGTATTGGCTATTTTATAGCTACATGTAAATAAATTCGTGAATGAAGACTACATGTATGTGGCATAGGCTATATTTATTAATAAATAGTCCTACAAGTACGTATAAAGTTATATAGAACTTGATAAATAAAATATCAAAAATGAAAAACATAAATCTTTGTCAAAACAACAAGAACATCAACAACAAAAATATATGTCTGTGCATTCCAACTAACCCTAGCATTAATGCTTGAAACCTCATCAAGAAAATCAAATGTATCATTTAATTTTCCAAGACAAGTTTTTTTCATTGATCATGAAAATTATTTCATAAATTGCAAATTAAGTCATTAATAGGCATTCCATCTTGATGAGGCTTCTACTTGCACATTCCATACATTAAGTGCAAACACACATTACCTCTAGTTAGTAAAGCATCATTCTAACTATGACTTATATCATAAAATATAATAATCATTACCAGATTTAGACATACACAACTACGCCATTCTGCTACACACATACATTCCACCAACTTTTATATAATTAGGCTCCTTTTCCAAAAGGGCATTTCAATTTTTAACATTTATCCATGCCAAGAGTACATCATTTATTGTATTGACATTTTAATCCAATCAGGTTCTTTTAGTGCAAACATGATATGAAATAATGTTCCTCCCAGATTGTTATTCATCAAATCTTGTAATTTAGAATGTTAGTAAAAAAGCACCTCTGGATTGTTTCCCAGTTTTACACCATCTCTGAGAACATATACTATTATGCATGCATGCATGAAGACAGCATATATGGACACATTTTTCTCACATGCCTTTATTTTTTATAGAAAATAAAATAAACAGTGAAAAGTAAACATTTTCACATAAATTTGAGAAAAAAACAACATTAGCTTGTAATAACCAAAGTAAATTATAACATATTTTAAAGATCAAAAGAGATTTCATTGATTAGGTCAAATATTTCTACAAATTGACTTCAAGGCATTTATTCAACCATTAATACTATCATCCAATATTCATAGTTTTATTTTTGTTATGCAAATGCTTGACAAATGTGTCCACAGAATCCAATGCAGCAAAGCTTACCCTACCTTTCTCTCTCATTCAACCAGACACATTCTTCTCAAAACATTGTTAATATTCTACCTACATGTACAGAACAGGTGTAATTTAGCAGGTAACAGATATAATGGACTTTTGCAAACAAACAGTTAAATTGCAATTAGAAACTCCAGGCTAAACAATCAACTAAGTGTCTCTCAAAAATTTCATAATTCGAAAGAACAAGTGCACAAATGCGGACTTTAATTCAGATCTAGAATCAAAATGTGTGTACCTAGAAAATGAATCATTGTGAAATGAGGTGTCTGGCTGTTGAAACTGCTGCATGGGACCTGGCTCACCATAGCCCTCAGGCTCACCATAGCCTTCAGGCTCACCATAGCCCTCAGGCTCACCATAACCGACTGGCGTGTTAGGTTCAAAAGCTAGGGGACTATTACGATAATTGCTACCATAATCATCGTAATAGTTGTTGTTATTGAACCTTGTGGGGGTGCCTGGACCCCGCGGGGAACCATTAGAGGGGATTGTGGCGCCCGGATACTCCTCGTAGTTACGCTGCGGAAGACTTGAGTAGGGCGCATAGTTGTCATTGTGTTGGTCAAGGGGAATTGATGATCGACTGCCAAGATTCTGATTGCTTAACTTCAGCTGCAAGAAACAAATACACATACTTTTATTTTTCACTTCAATTGTTTAGTCTATACTTATTCATAAGCTGAGTTCATACATTAGAAAACATTCATGGAAAGATAATAATATAAAGATATTATACAGTTGAACACCGCTATTCCGAACACCGTCTATCCGAAATTATCGCTATTTCGAAAATATTTTTCGGTCCCGATTTTACACCTTCTTTGTTTAACTTAAATTTTGGTCTTTAATCCGAAATCGCTAGTCCGAAATAATCTCTATTCTGAAGTTAAAATAACGGTCCCGATTTGGTATTTCACACCTATTTATCCATTCTTATTTCGAACTCGATCATGTCTTAGTTTTTCACACCATACTGCGAATGCACTCAGGTATCGGCTTAAGGTGACAATGGAGCACAATAAGCGCTTGTTAAAGAATGACATTGAGCATGCGTATGTTACAAACATCGATGTCATAAAAAGGGGATTCATTTGGGTGATGTAGTGTGTATATAATTGCTGAGTATCACAATCTGAATATCATTCGAAAATGTCTATCTCATCAAATTTGATCACCCCATTGCTCACTTGACCCGCTATCGAGAAGGGCCTGGTAACTAACCTGGGAGGATATCTGGATCGGTAATAAAAGGGAAGGGTTCCAAACGGCGCCACAATTCGAAAAGCTACTAGGAGAAGTATGACGCAATAAAAGAAGTGGAGGGTGGAATGAAATCCAAAACAAAAATCGCCGAAGCATTTGGCATACCGATGAGCACACTTTCCACATGGCTCAAACAAAGAGAGACTTAAAGTCGCTATATCTCTCCTGAGGTATTGAACCTGCACGCAAAAAATCTCGCGGTGCCAAGTTTCCGGAAGTAGAATCAGCAGTTTTGAAGTTGTTCATCAACAAATGACAGCAAAATCTTTGTTTTAAATGTTTTATGTTGTTTTAATAAAGAAGTATAATAACAAATTATTTGACAATTATTAAACATTAAATCAACATATATTTTTGTATACGAAAGATAACTCAAACCGAGTGAATCGTATTAGTCAGTGTAACCAACATTGCAATCTTCACCACTTAGTATTTCACGTCATCTATAATTTGCAAACGCTGTCATTTGCAGATAATTGATAATCCAAAACATCGCTATTCCGAAATAATTTGTTGGGTCCCTACGATTTCGGAATAAGTGTTCAACTGTAATATGAAATGCTTCTACATTGGTGATACTTGTTTTACAGCCTTTCCACCATTCTGCCTCTTGAGAACATTATTTAGGAGCTGATCAGTAGTTAACATGAAGACTGGGCACAAACATAAGAGCTGATCAGTAGTTAACATGAAGACTGGGCACAAATATAACAGCTGGTCAGTAGTTAACATGAAGACTGGGCACTCACATAACAGCTGGTCAGTGGTTAACATGAAGACTGGGCCCAGACATAGGAGCTGGTCAGTCGTTAACACGAAGACTGGGCCCAGACATAGGAGCTGGTCAGTAGTTAACATGAAGACTGGGCACAAACATAAGAGCTGGTCAGTAGTTAACATGAAGACTGGGCACAAACATAAGAGCTGGTCAGTAGTTAACATGAAGACTGGGCCCAGACATAGGAGCTGGTCAGTAGTTAACATGAAGACTGGGCACAAACATAAGAGCTGGTCAGTAGTTAACATGAAGACTGGGCACAAACATAAGAGCTGGTCAGTAGTTAACATGAAGACTGGGCACAAACATAGGAGCTGGTCAGTAGTTAACATGAGGACTGGGCACAAACATAAGAGCTGGTCAGTACTTAACATGAAGTCTGGGCACAAACATAAGAGCTGGTCAGTACTTAACATGAAGACTGGGCACATACATCACAGCTGGTCAGTAGTTAACATGAAGATTGGGCACAAACATAGGAGCTGGTCAGTAGTTAACATGAAGACTGGGCACTGACAAATTTTATCCCAATGCCTACCTGAGCGCGAGGGTTGTTTCTGTTGCTGCCTGTGCTCTGTAGGGAGACATGTGAAGAGTGCATGGAGGTGTCATGTTGGGGGGCGCCAGGATAGGGATCATGGTGAGGGCCCCCATTGTACGAGTTGTAGTCTCCGCTATATGGCCCGCCCCGCCCTTCTCCGTACTGGTCATCCATGTAGTTCATATTTACTTCACTGTGCAGGGAGAGAAAGAGAGCGTTATTTAGAATTTGTGATTTGTGAACACAGCATGTCCTGTTTATATACATCAGTGCCTGTTAGTTTCCTGAATGTTAAAATCTGCCCATATATTATAATACTCGTACATTTAGGTTAAAGCTTATGAGTAGATATTGCCTCCGTTTTATTTATAAAATTATTACTGTAAAATCGTTATTATTCATTGGACTAACATTTTCATGGTTTCCATGGGTTCGGTAATCGACGGATTCAAGATCCACACAAATATTGTATACTTGCAATCGAAGATTTTTTGTATGACATTGCAGGAACATTAAAAAGAGCTGATTATTAACCTCCTGTGCAGGAACATGTAAAACATGCTTATTATTAACCTCCTGTATTTGAGCTACGGCACTTGACTTTGTTCTATGGTATATATTTAGTCGATTATTTTCGAGCTACTCCCTTTCTGTGTTTTCACAGTTTGCAAAAATGCTTAATTGAAATTCAATGGCTTCACTATTTTATATCCTTGAAGTGGGTGCATTTATGCCCCTTGATTTACCAATCAATCAATAATTAACATAGCGCGCTAACCGAATTGGCATAATGTACCACAGTAGCAAGTGTTATAAAGCTAGTTGACAGATAGCACGAGATCGGCGCACGGTTTATTTTAAACAATAAGGGATTGCAGTTTTTATTTTTTTTTATTTAAAAAATGAAAATGTATGAACTGAAGTTACAACGAAATTGTCCTTTATTTAAAAAACAATGAAATTTCATGCCAAAAACTTAAATGATATCACATTATACGATAATAAATACATACAAACTTTGTCTGACTGTTAAAACCCAAAACAAATACAATTAAACTCAGTTTTAACATTATTGACACATCCATAAAAATTCAAGTAATACAATGTGCCCTTATAATTCCGTTCCTTCTCTGCAATACCCTACCCTTTTTAGGCATTTTCAAATTTAGTTTTATTAAAAATCCAGACTAGAAGATTATATTTGTTAATAAAGCTTTCAATCTTATCTCCCGAAAATTTGTCAACCAGGATGCCATTTCAATTACGTAATCGTCATTAAATATATACCTCAATTAAACATAGCTGTACATAATTTAACAATGAATCATGCATGTTCAAATTGTTTTTGTTATAAAACAGACCAAGGTTCTGGCATGGAACGTAGAATTTGATATTTTCAGGTGTATTTACTTTTCCAGAGTTGTCTCTAAGATTACGAAAATATTGCACCCCAAATTATTTTTTAGTTGAATTCTTAATGCCATGATTGGTTTCCAATGCACATAATGAACATAATAGTAGACAACACATTAACATGTGAGTTTGGTTTGTGGTCACCAAGCCAGGAAGTGGGTTGTTTTCTCTGGGTACTCTGGTTTCCCCCACAACACAAGACCACACTCTCCCAGAACATCGTGCCAACAAGAGTGATTTATATAATATTGTAACAACTGTTTCACAATCGTTGTTATGTAATAAGTTAAAATTAACACATTTACAAACTTACCCAAATTGCATTGTACCACGGTTTTCTAATTCGTGTCTGAAAATACAGAATGAAAACACTTTTAAAAAGGTAAACCACTTAAGTCAAAATCTTACATGATCCATTATCAATCCCTACCCACGCTAAAACACAGATTTTTTCCATTCTAACATACTAAGCTCAACCAGCTAACCAAAACACCAGATTTACTTTCAACACACATTGGAATATTTCAACCTGAATTGTGTGCTAGATTCATTTTCCATTCAATATGTATGAAATCCGGCAGTGTTCAAGCCAATGTTGCACCTTCCAACAACAGCACATGTTCGTAATTACGGGTAGCAAAACTGTAAATAATCCAGATATAATGTTATGTTCTATTTTTCATTGTGAAATTGAGAACACTTCATGGAGAAATATGCTGTTTTTTTATAGCAATACATTACTGACTACCAGCAGACAATAGTTTGGTAAATTTGAACACTAAAATAAATCATTATTTATTCGATACCGAAATGAATCAGCAATTTTATAAAATTTTAATTTGCTTGTTAATTTTCAAATTTCTTGGTTTATAAAATAAAATATAACTTATAATCTTGATAATAAATCTTAAAACTTTTTCCCAATGCATTCATTTTCTAATTTGAATGTAGATTATCAGCTATTTAAACTTCTCATTTGAGAGAAGAAAATAAGTCCTGTAATTATTCTATCAGTGTGCCCTACACTTCTCGCCACTTGTTGTCAATTTTAGTATTAAGTTTCTTTTTTGAAAAGCTGGCACATTTCAAAAGAAGGGAATCTTCTCTCAATATTACTTCAGTCAATATACAGTTTGAAAGATAATGTATAGCTCCTATGTGGGAATTTGAGTGTAAATATTTGAGTTTTGCACAGAATTTAAGTGATATGATAATTAGAATAACAAAATAATTCATCATGAGATCTTTCAAGGAGAAGAACAGACTCCCATCATCACGATCCAGCACACATCTACTCACTGAGAGCCCATATAGAAGGCTCAGAAAAATGAATTCGAAAATGTTTCAAAAAGTTGTTAATATAACCATTTTTTTAACAAAAGATGGGAGCCTAATTGTAGAACAGTTTATTTTAAAAAGATAAACAATTTTTTTAGAATTATTGCTCTTGTCTAAGAGTAATTTTACAATAAAATGAAAATGTGCATTTCCAAGTCTCCTGACGCTGGCCCATATAGTGTTACAAAACATCTTTTATGCAATTATTCTTGACAAAATATGTTGAAATTATAAACTGTCATTTGAAACATATGCAGCAATTTTTACCAATATTGCTTTTCAAGCAGCTATTTTTCAATGAAATAAAGATTTGCAGCAGCGAGTCTCAAGTCTCCAACTCAGACTCTAGACATAAGTGGATACAGCCCCTGCAGTCCAACAAGCATAATCTCTATTTCATTTATGCTACACAGCAAATACTATACAACTATAATTTGTTTACAAAGCACGACTCTTTTTTTAGATCCTCATAAAATGGGCATAATTGATAACACAAAAAGATTATTTCTTATATAAATAATTATTATCTAATTTTCCTTTTCCCATCTTTTGCATCAGCAAACTCTTTGACAGTGTTTGAATTTAAACGATAATGATCTTGAAAAAATGGCTTATGTTCATAACACATTCAGAGGGACAGAAGCTCTGCAGTCAAATAGCCCCCAAGTCAAATAGCCCCCATTTTGGTCAAATAGCCCCCACACTTTTGGTCAAATAGCCCCCACTTGGAAAAAATTGGTCAAAACGCCCCCAATTTGGTCAAAACGCCCCAAATTAGGATATTTTATCAAATGTTCAAATTAGGATATTTTGCTTGAAACCAAAGTAAGTAAAAAGTTTATAATGAATTGATAAAAAATAAGGATACTCCAACCTGTTTGGCCAAATGGAACATTGTTTTCCAGGATGTAAATTGGAAAAAAGATCTATGGATTGTTATTGAGTATTACAAGACATACATACTGGGTGAGTACCTAAATTGGAACAGTAACTTATTATGGAACACCCATTATAAAAGTGTTGTTTTTTTCGATCAAGATCAGTTTATTTACGAGTTTAATTAATACAGACGCTTGCCTTAGATACAAGTTCCAAAGAACACAATTCTCCGGTAAGTATTTCAAATACTGCTATCATTTAAAGTTTCTCATGTTCAAATGTCAAAACATGGCACGTGCTTGTAAGACTTTATGCTTGCCACAATCACTGCATACTGGTACAGCCTGTATTTTACTTCAATCATCAAATTTTACTCACAAAAATGACAAAAAACAACAACAAACAACCTGGAAATAACAATTATTAATTTACTTTAAAAAGAACATGGTGCAATAATTTCAAAAGAATACATAACTAGAGCTATCAAGATATGTCATCTCTAACTAAAGTTATTCAGTTTCAACCGTTTTTCTAACTTTAGTAACAGTGACCTTGACCTTGACCGTAGGTACCACAGACGCAATCACATGAAAGGTACCCATAAACTCTTTCTAAAGACCAAGTTTGGTCAAGATATGTCAACCCTTACTCAAGTTATTCAGTTTCATAGGTGAGTTTGATGCCGCCCGGCCGCCCGCCCGAACAACGATGTTCGCCATTCTAATAACCAGGTTTCACTATGTGAAAACCTGGTTAAAAAAGTTTAATTATAAAATTTCTTGTTGTTACTTAATTTCGATGCGTAATAAATATTAAAATCAAGAAAAAAACACAAAAAACTGTAGTTTAAATGTAGATTTTATATATTAATATATTATTTATAAGTAATATTTTAAAACGTTTGATTTTACTTGGTAAAATTGTCAGATTTATTAATATACAAATAATGTTAATTGCACTTCATTCTGTAAAATAAAGGTTTAAAAATATTTTGGAATAAAATAAGCATGCATACCTACATATAATTTTTTTTTAAAAGTGGGGGCGTTTTTTGGGGGCTATTTGACCAATTTTAAAATGTGAGTGGGGGCTATTTGACCAAAATGGGGGCTATTTGACTTGGGGGCTATTTGACTAGGAAGCCTTTGTTCACAACACTACTGAAGTCATGAGGTCAACTGCTGTCAACCCAGCAGGACAGTACAAACAGGAAGGGTTTACAGAGAAAGCAGAATACCACTTACCACTGAAACCTAAGTAGTGACTACTTGAAAAGCTTTGGGTATAACCTGAGCTTGGCCTGGCTATATATGACTTGTCAAACAAACCTGATTGATCAGTTTGTAAATAAGAATGTGTCCACTTATCTAACAATCAATAAATATAGATAACATAATACACATTAATAATCATTATGTTGAGTGTTCCGATAACATACAAAATGACTAGCATTGTAAGGAATGTTGCTACAGGGTAGACACTAGATTTTTCTAAACATACAGTAATTTGACAAGAAGTCCATGAGCCAACAGAAATTCCTAAAACTGTAAGAAAGTTAACGCGCAAACAATATATTCCTTGAGCAGACAGATAGTCCATGAGCTGACTATAAATTCCATGAGCCGACAGAAAAACCATGAGCTGACAGGAAAAACATGATCTGACAGAAATTTCTTGAGCTGACAGAAAATCCAGAAGCTGACTATATCTTGAGCTGACAGAAATTCCATGAGCTGATAAAAAATAATTGACATGACATCAGTAACAAGAGCTGACAGAAATTCCTGGAGCTGACAGATATTCATGGCGCTGATAGATATTCCTGGCACTGACAGGTATTCCTGGAGCTGACAGATATTCCTGGAGCTGACAGATATTCCTGGAGCTGACAGAAAATCCTTGAGATGACAGAAATTCCTGGAGCTGAACAATATTCCTGATGCAGACAATTAAAATCTGATTAAGCTTTTAAGATTAAGATAAAATTAGCATCTAAGTCATGTCAATACATACCATACCATTCCCTGACAAAATATATTTCTCTCAAGTAATAAAAAATTTGAATAATTGAAGGCTCATAAAGCATTATATGAAAAAAATAATTTGATTTGTCTTTTACCTGCATCATATATATTTTCACTGTTTCAGTTTAAACGATCCTGTTTCAGAAAAAAAGATCCAGAATAAATAGAAATCACCAATTTTCAACCAAAAATATCTCCTGGCAAAAAGATGACTAGGTATCCATTTACATTCCACGCTGGCTAAAATATTCACAGCCGGTCACAACCATTGCATTCCACTATCACTTGTAAACTTTCCCACAACCAGGCTTAAGCGATAACATGACAATCACATTTTTATCCCATAAATCTACACTTCTTTTCAAATCTGCAAGATTCAATATTTGAAATATTTATAACTCCGATATTTCCAATAGTAGTTAATAATGTAAATAACCATGTGCACCCTTCTGGATTACTTAAGTAACATTTCTCTCCCACAAAATCAATACCATTTCAACTCAGAGAAACTTATTTTTTGCCAACTGTTTACCATTTTTGCTTCACCAAGCAGCATTCATGATGTCTTCAAGATAAGTTTATGACATAAATTAAAATTCATTTCAAATCATGCACACATGGTAATTAAATAAATTTAATATGCATCCATATATTAAAGTCAGCAATTTTATAGGGGGAAAAAACACAAAGCAGCTACTGCACAAACTCTTGCACCCTTGCCTTGATCCTCATGACTATGTTCACTTCTGTCCGTAACATTAGTCATTAATCTAATGATGATGTATCAATAAGTACCAAACTTGGCAAAGATGAAAGACATTAATGAAAACACTAATGAAAAAATAGGTTACTGGAAACGTTATTTTCTACAGACATTAAACTGTCAGATAAAACCTGAATTTCTACAGAATAAAAAGGTTTTGCAATATTTACAGCATAAACATCAGCAGAATCTACCTGAATAATCATAATAAATGACACAAATAGGTACTACATCTGTCAAGAGTTATGCAGTATTCATCTTAAGCAATTTAGGACCATTTCAAGTCTTAAATGAGTTACCTTCTCATAACATTGGCTGCTGCTGAAGCTACTGGAGTTGCCAATGGGACAATACAAGCAATGAAAGGTCATCAATAATTCACTTCCTCATAATACCTGTATGTGACATACCTATCAATGGCTCATCAATATTGCCTATGGATTGCTTTCAAATGTAGCTAATTCATTATATTAAACAGAGTTCAATATTCTTGAAAGTTAATAAACAATGTTTTTTACTGCAAAATAAATGCGGGCAGAATTGGCCAATACCTACAAAACACTGCAATATAGTTCCTAGGAAGTTGACAAGTCTGCTCACCTAGCCGAACTGAGTCTAGAAATGGCAATATTAAATATTCAAACAAAAGCTCTTAGCATACCTGTACTAATTGTTTCAATATTTACTCCATAAATAATCTGAAATCAACAGTCCAACAACCACACTTTTCTAGACAATGGGCAAATATACCATTAGTATCGACCCCTAAAACCACAATAGGAGACAAGAAAAAGCTTTTTGTAATAATTATTGGTCCAGCAATGAGGCTATTGGTGTTCTGTGTTATTGCATGGTAATCTCTAGAATGTCTCCAATGAATAAATACCAGAGACATCTTAAGCAACCAAACAACCATAGATAAATGATTCCAGCTTGAATTTGAAAAATCTCCATAGAAATTGACTAGTACAAAAAAAAAAGCACTTGTCACAGAATAGTTTTATTACCGGTATGTCAAAACAATCAGACCACAATCAAAGTTGTATGAATTGTATATAATAATTCCTACAATATCTTTGAAATACTCATCAAAGAGCTGAGTGATTCAAGTCGATCAAGTGCAACATTATTAACAGACATGTTATAACATTACAAACAGACATGTAATGTTCTATTTGCAATAAAACATAATTTCAAAACAAGATTGAAAAAATGATTTGACATTTTCAATATATTGCCCATGATAAATTGCAAACAGCCTTTGGTGTCAAAACCAAAACAAAACAATCCAAATCAAAATCTGCAGTGAACCAGTGAAAATGATTCATCAAAAATTAAATAACCTCTAAATGATATAGAATTACCAACTTTGCACACAATCAAAGAAAGTAAAACCACAAAGGCTGGTTTTGAACAAGGTGACATGCATCAAGCCATGTCGAAAGAATGACTGTACAGGCTTTGTGAAGATGAACTGAACAATTTTCCTTAGTGTGTAGAGAAAGAAAGTAAACAATATATATCTAGCTCCTTATACCTTATATATTGAGGATGAGTACCATAAAGAAGGGCAAATACCTAGTGCTTCACTTTAATTTAAGATCAAAGTTTTGGTCAACAGTTAACTTGTAAAGCGAAGCAGTGTGTGGATTATAATCCCCAAAACTCTGTTCAATCAAACTACGTGAACACTAACAGAAGTGACGCCCCCCAGTACAAGGGCAATTCTGAAGCAGCTATGGTCATGTTGGATGTAATTACAGTTGTGACTCTACCCAGATAATACTCAAGTAGACATTATCAAGAGAAAGTACTCTGACAACAATAATGAAAGCAATGAAAAATCAGTCTTCGCCTTATATATCCAGACATCCTCCAGCTATCTCTAGTTTCATGTATCCTACACTAACTCCTTTGTCCATTTCGAAAACAAGATTCTTTGTTTTATTGTGAAGTTGAGATCAAATGATTTCATCAAGTATGATGATGGTTCTACCTACAAAATAATACCACAAGGTGTGTTGTTCATTGTTCTCTTCCACTCTCTCTGATAACAAAAACACTTTTAATCCACCACCTTGAGGGTAAACATTCCTATACATAAAACTGGTTTCTTATAAAAAAAAAAAATGGAAATAATAACACATGAAGGGCTGCTGCAGAAACTCATCTTTTCCCAGAAATGTCAATACCAGACAGTTATGCAGAAAATAGAATGAATTATGGGGGATACTCAATACAATAAGAGGTATCATTCATCAGTCTGCTACATCTATGTGATATAGTTTTTTATTGAAATACTTTATAATTTATTTCTCGTTTATTGAAGAAATGAAAAGCGCAGTGGAAACTCAAACAGAAAGCACTCTGTCTTAAAACAACAGTGGCATAAATGACATAAATTGATAACTATTGGCGTTTTATGTTTAGAGTGCTTAACAAATTCTGTAGACAAAATACTTAAATATTCTTTAGTTCTACTTACACAATAACTATTAGTCATTGAGCTTATGACCCAAGTAACATTTAATCCTACACTTTTTGAACCAAGATTACATTTAAAACAAAATGTAAAATAACTTAGCAAAATTGCATTTCTGTAAATCCTGCAATGAATATAAGCACTACAACTCAATCTACACTTGGTCTTGAAAGCCCAATACATCTGGAATTTGGGTCATCGTTTACAAGTGGGACAAACCGAACATGAACACACTGCCAAGATTAAATGATTTTTGCTGAAGATAACCATTTGCTTACCATTTTGATCGAAATAAGGCCACAGTTTCACATAGAATGAAATGTTATTCACCAATTCAATTTGATTACCACACACAAAACTGATGTTATATTCCGTCAACATAAAAGTACTAAAACACTAGTTTCATACGAAACAAGTTCATGTAATCCTGAAACACAATAAACACTTAAGGCCCGACTTTTTACAGTCTTTCTCCACTCAATATGTCAGCACAGGTAATATATTGCAACTGTATATGGACTAAACCAGACAGTTTTCTCATGCATTCATCCGAAGCCAGTGCTAAATTTAGATCAAAACACAAAGCAGAACTGCAGCTAAACTTATAATCTTGCTGGTATATATTAAGACTGAAGTCAAAATAATTGAATGTATGCATTCCATGGGTTATCTGGGATAGTTAAACACTCCGAATAACAAAAGTCAATAAAACCACAAAATTGCAAATAATGTTATATTCACTTGATTGAAATTATCAACACTTTCTTGTTCTTGTGAGTTTGTGTATTTAAAGCGCACACAATATATAATTAATTCAAACTTAATCTTTTGTCTCATTATTTACAGTAAATAACTCTCTATGGAGGTAATTAATAAGCTGCCAATCAAAATACCACGCTGTTAATCATGCGTCCAAATGTAGTCATTTTCACTCGACACCTTTAAAGGTCACGAAAAGTAAACAATGCCATGAAAGTTTGAGCACAAGGTATTTCACTATCTAAGATAAACTCACAGGGTATTTATTTTTGTCTAAACACTAACATGATCAATATATAATACGGAAATGTTGAAGAATTATTAACTGTTTATTCCTAACATGAATGAAACAATGAACTTTACAGCCAAATTTCGGATTTTAATTTCCTTGATCATTAGATTAATTTATGAAATTGTAAGTTTGTGTTTCAACGTTCAGCAATAACAAACAAGAACTGGCACATTTGAAGCCACTGCTGTAGCTCTTTGAAGTCACTGTCAGCCACGGCCTGTACATCATTCTAATTTCAATTGGTACAAACTAAACACACACTACAACCTAAGACATAATTGTAAGCAACAGCTATGTTACCAGCAGCTAAAAGACATGATTGTTAGCAACAGCTATGTTACCAGCAGCTAGAAGGCATGGTTGTTAGCAACAGCTATATTACCAGCAGCTAAAAGGCATGGTTGTTAGCAACAGCTATGTTACCAGCAGCTAAAAGGCATGGTTGTTAGCAACAGCTATGTTACCAGCAGCTAAAAGACATGGTTGTTAGCAACAGCTATGTTACCAGCAGCTAAAAGGCATGGTTGTTAGCAACAGCTATGTTACCAGCAGCTAAAAGACATGATTGTTAGCAACAGCGTCTGTCATACACAAGCAAGACATACTACAGTCATGTAGTGCCACTCATTATGTGAACAGGTACACAAGAAGCAGCCAAATTAAGCTAGTTAGGCACCGGGTACATGGGTGGTTAGAGGGTTAGTTTTCCGAGTAGATACTCACAGACAGGAGTCCACGAGCCCGTGTGACTCGTCTCCGTATCGGAGAGACTCATCCTGGGGACCACCCCATTGGAATGTATCATCTGTACTACTTATGCTATTCATGCTTTCAGTCTCTGACCCTATTCTATACTGCAATGTATAAAGTGAAACATGGAAAATGACACTATCGTGATTGAAAAAAAGCACACAATGAGACAATTATTCAGAACTTTGTTAAAGTTAGCAACATAATTAACAACATCGTTGTTAACATTTAAAGGTAAAATGTTTTATGACGTGCTAATATATTTAAATAAATCAAGTACAGCTGCAACAGTTGTCTCAAATGTTGTGAAAATACAGCTGATCACAAGCGTATCTACTGTATAAAACTTTCACCGCAGTCAAGATTTGAAAGTTAACAACGATGATGTTAACAATATTTTTTAACTTTAACTACAACATTCTGAACAATTGGGCCAATATGAATAGAGAATAATAGGATTAATACAGTAATAATATGGTAGGCTTGTTATTAATGCGAAAGGAAGAGGTTCTAGCCACAACCATAGATATAATGATTATTATGAAAGTATGAGGTACCAATGTTCTCATGCACTCAAACATGCTTACGCCATTGTCCAAATAAAATTCATTTGCATTGCAAGATACTTTGAATATACTAAACCAGCAACATAACAATAAGTTCTGTTTGGCATAATAAAAGCTTATTTAAGCTTTTTAGTTGTTTTTGTCCTGGAAAGAAGACAATTTACAAGAGCCATGAAGCATTTACATTCCATGCTTGCATTTTATGACACCACAAAACAACCCATAGCCGTATAAAGAAAGAACCATAAACATAAAACACAACACTGAAATGGCTGTTTTGTTTCTGTTACAATAACCCTATACGCCCTAAACCAAGAACATTACACCAACCTCATGAACATTAGGTTTTTTAGGAGAAACATACCTTATTTTTTTTCCCTAAGTATAAAACATTTCAGCTTTCAATAAATCCAATCTTTTGACAATACAATACAAATTATCCTCTGACTGAACAGACACAAAATTAGTAATATCCAGTCCACCACAATGAACAAACTACAAACATGAGTGTATTGAAATGGTCAATCCTACAGTATACTCCACATTATGAGACATGGGAAAAATATTATTTAGATTTCGACAGCCATGACCCTGAAGGCAAGTTTCAGTTAAAATGGATATAAGTCAAACTTGTCAACTATCATTACAACAGTTACTATGGACCACTGATCTGTCAAAATATGTCAAATAAAAACTTATTTGAAACAAACATTTTTTTCGGATAAAAAAAAGTTTAAATATAAAAAAACAGGGTACATTTTTTTTATAGTAACACAGGTCAAACTTTTTCAGTGTATGTATTGAAAAACAAAATTGACAAGATTTTCAAAATTAAGAACAGGTTCCCGATAGGCCAGCATCAAATCAACCAATGGAACTAAAACTGGTGCATAAAGACGTACAATGTATGTGGATTATTACAAGCCCAAATATATGATGCAAAACATATCAACAACATAACGGTTGAGTGAGCATTCAAAGTAATGAGGCGAGAGGCTACACATACAAATTCTGCTGCAGGCTAATTACACACCGTCCAACCATGCATGTCATTCAATTCTTTGCCCATTAAATAATGAAATACCATTTATGATGTAAACTTGTTTACAGACATAAGTGATCATACAAAAAAGGAGAATGTCAAAATCATAAACATTTGTCTTTATGATGTAAACTTGTTTACAGACATAAGTGATCATACAAAAAAGGAGAATGTCAAAATCATAAACATTTGTCTTTTATTAAGCCGCATAAAATCTTACATATATATATCAATTCATAATTGCTAATCATTAAATATATTAGTCATTAAAACAGAAAACACCTGCATTACATTCAGCATGGAAACCAGCAATACAGAGATGATGTCTGATGTTTACGTTGAAAGGAGAAACACTATGACAATGCACTGCTGTGATTCTTGAAGTGAAATTCTACCCAACTTTACAATAATGCAAGGTACTGGTATACAATGCATGATACAAAAGATGGGTAAAAACTCTATATTTAAGAAATTGCACACGGCTGAGTCACAAAAACATGTATATCTTTTTAAACTCTAGTGAGAATGCAAACAAGTTTAATCTACCTTTAAATCTTAAGTTTTATTGACCAAAACATGTTAGGAAAGTGTGTACATTATTTACACTTCTTTACAACTGTGAAAGACTTATGTACATTAAGGCTTTCAACAAACAATCTCCATATCTGGGTATCTAAAGTGACATCCAATTTAACCATAATGCCTGTATTGGTTAAAATAAAGATTCAAGTAAACAAACCGCTCAAGACTGTGAACACTGAACAAATAATTCCTACAGAATAAAAAACTGCAAATTCTCCAAATTCTGGCACGTCCATAAAATCCTTTGGAAATTAGGATAAAATTAGCAGTGATTTCACACTCTCAATTTCAGCAGCAGCTTGAGGGCTAAGTCAATAATCAATGCAGTGGCCAATTGGTCAAAGGAATGAGTCTGTCCACTGCAGCACACTAATGGCCATGCAATTTTTCCAAGAACCAGGGACAATTATGAGAATGCACAGCACTTAAATACCATTACCTGAAGCTGGTATACCAGAACACAATTTCACAAAGAAAGAAACTTTTGTGGTTCTCTGTGGATACAGGCTTTAAACGAATTATATTTTATATTTACAGATGTTACTCATCCAGAAATCATGCAATTAAACCTATCAACATTCATGATAGGAACTGTTTTCACTTCATTTTATCGACAGGGTTACTGATAAGCTCAGCCACACGCCTCCATGGGCCAATTGCCTATGGAATGAGCAAGAAACCCCATTAACATACCACTTGTATCAATAATACAATGAAAAACTACAGGGACTAGCCCAGTTACAAAGTCGTATTATGGTTTAAAATCAAAAAGAGCTCACAACATAGTATCAAAACATTTTAAAAACAGTTTATTTCAATGGAAAATAATCGCTCTGTTCAAAGAGTCAAAGAACAAAACTTGAGCCATGACAAAAGGAAAGAATTTCTTCATCTCTCTTTATTTTGCAGAGAATGCCAGTGGAGATAGAGATAAAACATTTTTCAGGTCCATGCCATCATGAAGAGTTTAAATACCATTTACTCTGACAACAAAATCCCTGAAGATTAACACATCACAGATAGATGGTTGTGACATTGATCACAGAAGATGTTTTAGTACTGATAACAATGAAACACAACAAATACATTTCTGCATCAGCAAAAGAGCAAAACATCAAGTATTATTAGACCCATTTGCCATCCAATTATATCAACAACTTCAACATGTTATCATTTCATACATATTCCAAGTTTCACCAACATAATGAAACACATTTCCAACATTCCAGATGAGCATACAACAAGTAGCCTTGTAGTGCTTGAACACAGCCTATTGTCCAGTACCTGTCCAGCTTTGATCAGTTTGTACTCTTCAGCATACAGACAGTCAGTGAGCTGCCCGATCTTATGATCAATTAGGGAGGCCTGAATCTTCCCATGGATGCTGGCCAGGCTGGAACTCTTGCTACCTTTCCTCAGCATAACTGATGTCCAATGACTTGTCTTGGATCCAAGAGATATGATGTTGTGCAAGGTCGGATATAAAGCTCAATTCTTTTCTTTTAAAAAGGAAATGATAATCCACATTTAAAGAATTTCAAACATGAAAACAAAACACACACGATCGATATTGAGGTTCTTGCTTGGAAAGAGAGTATAATCATTTTACTTCCAGTAAAAACATGACCTTCACAAACATATATACAAGCACAGTAACACATGGACGACAGTGGCAATATGAAAAACATTTGAAGCATTTAGCATACTATGCCTTTAAAACATTTTAAATAAATATCAAAATTTAAAGAAAATGCATTGTCTTGAAACATTTCAATCTAACAATACATGTATGTATGGAATTTGTAGAAATAACTGACTATCATAAAGGGTTGAAACCTAATATGGACAGTTCATAATCACAAAATACTGCTATTTAAATTGAAAAAATGGCAACACCTATCAGCCGGACTATCTCCTTGATTTAAAATACATTTTATACATTTGAGCCCACAACAGAGATAATTGAAACACTATATACTCAAGTCACTAGCATAGCTCAATTCAATACTTCAAAAGCATGCGCAAAGCCCGATACGTAATTGTCAACATAAAGATTGATTGAAATACTCTACAACTTAATTATGCCCATTGAAAAATGCTTGTATTTCATAGTACAGCCCACATACAAAACATTCAGGCACGTTAGGTTTAAGGTTTGGTATGTTATGCGTAACAAATTGTTTCAGATCTTAGATAATATGGCTCTTCAGCAAGACTTTAAAGGGTACAAATCCACTGAATAACTTTGTTCTGGTGTTCAAGTTTATGTGTTGAAAATCAAATCAAAACTACTGTGTAATAAAATTGACTACAATGCATTTTTAAATGTTAACTGCAATTGCATTTAATCAAACAAGAGCTGTCACAGTATGTGACGAATGCCCCCGATTGTGACATTGACCTATGAACAAGGTCAGTACATGAAAAGTTGATCTTGCCTTTACATGTCAAATACATATGGCAAGTTATTTTAAATTGCCTCTAAACATAAAAAATACCACCCATACTTGACAACCGACACTGTTAAGTCCTTATATATGCAGCATTCCATTGTGAATAAACACCCAAGTGTGACCCTGACCTTAGAGATAGGGACACGGTTCTTGCACGCCACACGTCGTCTTGGTATGTGGAACACATGTGGCAAGTTATTTAAAAATCTGTCCATACAAGGGAAAGTTACAGCCCGGACACAACCACCTATACTCTATGTCCTTATATGCAGCACTCCATTGTGAATAAAGACTAAGTGTGACCTTGACCTTAGAGGTAGGGACACGGGTCGTGCACGTGACACGTCGTCTTGGTATGTGGAACACATGTGGCAAGTTATTTTAAAATCTGTCAATACATGGGAAAGTAACAGCCCTGACATGACAACCTATACTCTATGTCCTATATGCAGCACTCCATTGTGAATAAACACTAAGTGTGACCTTGACCTTAGAGGTAGGAGCACGGGTCTTGCACGAGACACCTCGTCTTGGTATGTGGAACACATGTGGCAAGTTATTTTAAAATCTGTCCATACAAGGGAAAGTTACAGCCCGGACATGACAACTTATACTCTATGTCCTATATGCAGTACTCCATTGTGAATATAGACCCAAGTTTGACCTTGACCTTAGAGGTAGGGGCACGGGTCTTGCACGCGACACGTCGTCTTGGTATGTGGAACACATGTGGCAAGTTATTTTAAAATCTGTCCATACCAGGGAAAGTTACAGCCCGGACACGAGTTATTGAGCCGGCCGGACACACGGACGGACGGAAGGACGGATGGACGGACGGACGGACGGACAGACGGTGCGATTTTAATATGCCCACCTTCGGAGGCATAAAAAGGTTTTAACACCACTCGAAGTCAGCATTAACGTATAATGAGATTAATAATTGCCTTATCAGACAAATTCTAAAGTATGATCATTGAATTGATCTTTAAGCTCCATGCAGTCTACTTAAGTAAAAATATTTGTTTAAAGACTTTGATTGTTAAATTAGTCTATATAGGTACTGTTTTAGGCCCCCAAAAAATTAAATGCATAATTTGCAATGTTATTGGACTCAATTTTAGAATTTAGAATTGAAAAGTTTCAGCAGACTCTATAAAAACCTCAGTTTTTACATATAAATAAAAGATATTCCAGCTTTTAGTGGGAATTAATTTATTTTTCAATTGTGTTCCATGAAAGATACATGTGCTGCTCTCTGACACTGAATTTGTAAAAAAAACAGCAACATGATATATGCCAGAGATTATCACATTTACCTTACAGCAGCCAAATAGATGCAAACTTTACATAGTGGGACTCTGTGCTGGCAACTGGGTTGTTAGTAAGTCAAACTTGATGAAAGACTGCAAACAGGCAACATGCTTTTGTGCATTATGAAGACTTTGTGCTTACAAAATTAATGCGAACTGCTATAATACAGGGCTCTGGCGAGGGAGCGACTTGGGCGAAGTTGTCGCCTAAAATCCCAAGACTTTGCCCTTTTGTATCATCAAAGCGACATTGACTTCGCCGAAAAAATTAACACATTGTAAATCTGTCAATCAGCGAGTATTTGACCACTGTCACATTAGTCAAAACACCCCAATTAGCCATTCATAAAATTAGGTGATCTCCTAATCCGATAATTGGGCCGTGCCATCCAATTACAAAACATTGCCAGTAGGCGGAGCTATTGATGGTCAACCAATCAGAATGTACATTGAAAAGTCCCTGATCAAATGATATAAGTTCGTCTTAATCAGATTGATAAGGCAACATAATTATGAAAAATCTTGTCAAGCATTAAAGAAGTTAAAAAGTAATTGATATATGTATTGAACAAACAATGCAAGACATTTTAAACATTGTTGTTTTTGAAGCAGACGGTCATAGCCATCTCGGGCCATCGGCAAGGTGGCGCTAAGAAAATCAATAACATGACGTAACAACAAATATGATTACCTAGAATAATATAATAGAATGGTTTATTATTAAATAATAAACCATTCTATTATATTATTCTAGGTAATCATTAGTATGTTCAAAAGCAAGGACATACGTTTTAAAAAAATAGTTGAAAATAGAATAGGACAAACAAAAACTGTTTGATAGTATGATATGATTAGCTTGTTATCATTATTGTCTGTATAGTGTAAATAATGAACATTTCCTGCCTGTGGTGGTGGAAGGACAGGGTGTATACGTTCTTGTGTTAAATTTTCCGCTGGCTTTTAACATTTTTACCTGTTTTACTCTGTGTGCAACTTTAGCTCTTTCCTCTTCCAGCTCACGGGTCAGTCTCTCAAACTGGGCTTCCTAGAAAACAGGTAGCACAAACATGATACCAGTTATATAAAGCGTACGCCACATAAGCTTAAATGATGCAAAATTCATCATTACCTAAAGTTAAACAGTCTTTTTCTGACAATGTTGGGAAGATAACCCATAACTTCAAATTGGGAATGTTCTAGTGCAGACATTGGAAATTTGTAAAACTTAAGGATGCAAAGGAATATCCGAATATTCGATCAAACATGTGGTATTCAAAGCGTTATTTGAATATTTGATATTCTTTGGTGAATAAATGAAATAATAAATCTTTTGCCAACCATTGCCAGATGCGTGAACTTGATGATGATACACAATATTTTTTGTAGAATAAATGAAATAATAAACCTTTTGCCAATGGTTGGCCCCTAATGCCAGGTGCGTGAACTTGATGATGATACACAATACAAGTGCCATATGTCAATAAGTGACATACCGTAGGGTCCACGTAATTTTACATTAACTGGCTATTAGACAAGTGACATCAAACAAATTTCAATTATTTTCGGTACAATTAAATGACTATGTCAAAGGCTAAGTGAACCAGCCTTTAAATCCATGAGTTGTCTTGCCTGTGCAATATCGCTCAAATCGTCGTGATGATATGAATGACATATGTTAGTTATGTGTAACGTTCATACTTTGAAATGTACCTCTATAGCTTTAAGGATATATTTCCTGTACTGTTGTACAATAGATGAGTCAAAATCCATCTTTATTTTACTAGAGGCTGCAGGTCCTACAGAACGACTGTCTGTCTATAATGTCATGAAACCAGAAACCAAATTTATGATCTTTTTTAATCAGAAGGATTTTATATTCATTTTCAACTGCAAGCATTTATATTGAATGCACGTAACGCACCAAAATTATATCTATTTTAAGTATATAAGTTAGAGTTTGTGTATCACAACCTAAACAAATTTGTAAACAAGGGAGTGACAGTCACCAAATGAATAAGTTTATTTTTATATAATATGTGATCTATCACAGACTTAAGTTCATCATTGAATCATTGACACTCAGGTAAGTAGATTACTAAGTAGTTCATTGTTGCCCAAACTCAATCCTGTACACCGATCACCAAGATAGAGTGCACGAAATACTTCACTCTAATTGGCTTGATTGAAGTAATTAATGACAAAAAGAGATTTATCTGTACCTGTTCTCTGACTGACTTCAAAATATTATCCTTGATATTGTAGTTGAAATCTGTTCCATTCGATTGGCCTTGTTTGAAGTAATCATTGTATCGTTCATATGTAATGTCACTTTGCATATTCTAGATATTCACAATTCCATGATGCGAAAATCAGAACTCCAAGCTTATCATTCTCCGTGAAGAAAATCAGTCTGAAAATAAGGAAAAAGAATCCAATTCATTATTAAATTAAAATGACACTCTTATTCAAAATCAATACATACACATGTATAACAAACATAAATTTTGACTGATAATCCTTTAACTACTTACTAAATAATGCATTAATGGAAAATAATACTTACTGAAAACAAGATTGTAACTGTATATTTAATATCAGAAAGCGCAAAAATATGAGATGATTGGTGTATGCTAAATGATTTACTGTGGTCTACTATAGTCTCATAAGGTAGAAATACAGTGTTTTATGCTTATTTTCTTTCAAACTAAACTTGGTATCCCTCATAAGAACCATTGTGTTTGACATTTATTCATCCTTTTTGGAATATTAAAACAATATCATCAATTGTAGTAAATCTTATTTGGGAGTAAGAGTGCATCTTTAAGGTCAACCTTAACAAACTATCATTTTTTACCCGTTTGTGTCTAGGCTGGTTTGACAATTCCAGAGGATCGGAAAAATAATAATTCATAATCGTTGTCTGAGAACCTTTAAATCATGGCCAAAAACTTTGAATTCACTAATATGTATATGAACCTTATATGGGTGTATGGAAATAAGATTTGCAAAACAAATTAATTTCTAATATAATCATTTGTGTCCGAACTGTTAGTGTTACAAGCCCTATCAAAACTCTTATCGACATTGATAATTATAAGCTTTGCTGCTTTCATGATGGCATATCATCCAATCACAATCGAAATTCTATCACCTCCCAAAATCATCTGAGTGAGTAAGTGTAAAAACATTTTAAATAGAAACTTCATTTTTCTATAAATCAATGAGACATATAACCAAAAATTTACTGCAACTTGATTTTTTTCAGTGCCCAACAATATATTTTGAAAATAAACAAAAATGCTACATAATGATCATATTCATAATGTCATCCTTCGATGCCATTATATAAGATACCGTAAGTATGGTATTTTTATTTTTTAGCCAAAAGTTATGTTTATTCTTTATAAAAAAAAAAAATTAAATTTAAAACAGAAATACGAACAAATTACTATTTAATTACTATAAATAACTAGCATTGACAAAATTTACTACATTCCCAATCACATAATTTAACGACACCTTCGTAAACTAATATGACCGCATGATCTACATAGTCCAATTAAACATGATCTTTTTGTTTCCAAGCATCTGCAGACTTCACATTTAATACAACTGTTTATTACATGAAAGGTGTCAATGTAAAAAACAATCCTGGTGTCCAAAACCAAAAATAAAAAATCAGTATGAGGCATGTCGTCTTAATACAAATACAAGTGCCAAGTAATCTCAAAATTCCCCCCTGCATGACAAATTTACAGCCTTAAACCATTACATAATGATAAACCTGTAAGTATGACAAGACTTTGACCTTTGAGGTAGGGACGTGAGTCTTGCACCAGACATATCGCCTTTACGCACAGAGTTATGGTTAATAAACATAATGTTAACAACTAAACACTTTTGAATGAGTTATGGTTCATAAACATAACGATAACAACTAAACACTTCTGAATGCATGACTGAACTAAGAGAAAATTGGCCAAATGGGTATCAATACCCCCAGACCACCCAAAACCTTTATGTGATGTACACAATTAATTGTCACCAATTTCAGGCCAACCATCTATTTTCTAATACAGTATCATTGAACATCGCTAATAGGTACCGTTCCGAACTTGCATTTATTGTTTTATCTTTGGTACAAATGAACCCTTTGAACCTTTCCCGGAAGAATGTCTTCAATAAGACTAAAATTGAACTGTTTATGAACCTAGTCAACCAAAATGGCTGTCAACAAGTCTATTGACGATTTTTTTACTATGGCAAACTCGTGACTTCCACCATCCCAGCAAAAAGTAACGAACAGTCCTTGGGCACAGAATCATCGCGGCCACAATTTTGAAATTATCTCCGTTAAGAATTCAAATGTTTACAAAAATATCATTGGTTTATGTTAAATAACAACTCTAATGACAAATTCAAACCAGTTTAGATCACTGTCAGGTATATATTGAGCAATTTTGTGATTATTTCAACATCGATTCATAATATTACTATATATTCTTATGCAGAGTGATAAATGGTGGAGTTGTAGCGTTACTGGGATAAACAAGAAATGTCAAAATAATAAAAAAAGTATCCCTGATCGGTCAGTATTGTAGCTATTTATGAACCATAACTTCGGTCGGTGGAATTACCGAAAACCCGAAAATCCCCGTAAATACCGAAAATCCCCGTAAATACCGAAAATCCCTTCCATTCTCTGAGGTATATAGCGTTTTCTTTAATACGCCCGGATTTACTACTTTATTGTGTTCGAATGTTGTATGCCGTAATTGTTGGAGGTTGGAGAGGGGTGGGGAAGCCTGGGGAGGGTGGGGATGGGGGTCGTGGGGACTAAAACCCGGGACCCCCTTTCATTTTCAAAAGTTCGTACAAAAGAAGAGTATGCGAGGAGGTTCTTACGCCGTTCCTTCAAAACTGCATTGTGTTTTAGTGGGTTGTATGCTGTATATCTTGGTGGTTGGAGAGGGGTGGGGTCGTCGGAGTAGTTGGGGTGGGGCAGGGAGTGATTAAACCCCGGGAACCCCATTCATATTTCTAAGTACATACACAAGAGTATGCAGTATGGTTTAAAACTGTATTGTGTTTAAGTGGGTTGTATGTCGTGGTTGAGGTTGGTTGGAGAGTGGTGGGGGAGTCGGAGGAGGGGGTGGTGGCTACGAAGAAGTCTCAAATACTACTTTCACATATCTCATTTCAAATTGTAGAGGTAAGGGAGGGTAGGGTCGTACCTTACCGTATACAAAAAAGTATGCGAGGGTGTGTACGCCGATATTTAATACTTCATTTTGGTCGTCCTGTATGCCAAAGTTGTTGGTGGGTGGAGGGGTGTGTGGAAGTCGGACGAGGGGGATGGCTAAATCCCGGGAAGTCCTTTTAATTTCATATATGTTAATGTTTTAACGACTAGTTCAATATCACATTTCATTGTGTTTGGTTGCTATTCGTATTTTAAGTATATCGTATATTGAATGTTTTAAAGGTGTATTATTTGTTATTGATATTTCCTGTAATAAGTTATCCGTTTATTTCGTTGTAAAGCGCCTTTGAACGTGTGGTTAAAAATGGTGCTGTATAAGTTAATCGATAAATAATAATTGCGTATTGTGAACAAGTTGTGTGTCGAGAAAGGTGAATAATTGGTATCAAGCGGGAGTTGATTATATTCCAAGTCAAAGTCAAACACGGTTTATTCTCTCATACCATAAACATGGCAAATGAGGTCCTATACAAAACATATATACATGGCGGCAGATATAATGTAAATTTCTAACTACAATTCATATGATACCCAATACGAGTATCGGACGGTCATTTACATGAAGCCAGAAAACATTATAGTCAAATCACAATGAATAAGGTTGTATCAATAGTAGAAATATTACCTTTGAATCACTTGTACATAAGAAAAAGAATATCTAACAATTGTGTGCCTAATTTATACAATTGTTCTTATGTGTATCATAACGATTTGTATGTGTCTCAACTGTTATGTGGAATCGCTTGGTATGTTTCATTGCACAATCTCGCGAAGAAAGAAATGCAAATTGCACAATTTCACATAAATACCATCACTGTACCTAAATAAGAATCATCAACATATTTTAACATTTGTAATGACAATGATAGGAAAGTGTATTTAATGAATAAAGGCTTAATATAAGATTTAATATCATAAAGCATACTATTTAAATTCATACATGAAATATTCGTCTCAATATCGATATGGACATGTCATTGTGAGATATTGGTCCATGTCTGATACCTATCAGTAATGACACCCCGCTGTGACAGATTCTTATCGTGCGGTCAGTACTTGGAACCATGCTGTCACTGATGACTATAATACGATGTGTATTGAACCCCAATGGCGGTCAGGTTCAAAACGGGATGCTCCTGTGAACCAGAAATTAAATCTTGTATTTACACAAAGGAGTATTTGAAGATAAACTTTAAATATTCACTTATAATTATAATAGTTTTGTTCATCCTCACCTGATGTGAATATTTTTTGGAATGTATTTATGATTCTATTTCATATTATGTATAACCTATGTCATACCATGTGTTTGTTTATTTATTATTCATTTGTGGTTAAGAAGATGATGTACGTTGTACAAGTCTTAATAAAATATCTGTTCTGTTTTATTTACACGAAGGTAACAAGTAAGAGTACACGGTGTATGAGAGAAACATCTGAAGTCGGAATATTTATTTCTTAATGCAATGCAGTTCAAGAGTACATTGCACGTCAGTGTTTCTATTTATATATATATGTATGTTTTATCAATTATATTCGTATTGTTCTTGGTATAATAATAGTACAATATAGATTTAGTGAATACATTTTAGGAAAAGCGTTGTAAGCATTTGCTTTTAAAAAGAAAGGCGAGGAATATTTGGGGAATAGTTGAAAGCGAATATGGATTTTAAAATTGGCTAATTAAAGTCGGAACACCTTGAGAACGTGATATGTTAAATTTCACGTGTTTGGTAAAAGGGTGTGAATTCGCAGTACCTAATGAAAGCTCTTGTTGATATATCAAAGTTAGAACCGTGTAATGAGTGTTTGTAGCAGAATTAACACCTTGGCACGGCTTGAGCACAATCGTCAGATTGTCAGTATATATAAAGGTGTGTTCAAATATATTGCATGTATGTTGTGTTCACTCTTGTTATTAAAAATGAAGAAAGTTGCAATTTTCGGGGTCAGTCACGTCTGGCGACTAGACGCATTCTGCAATGAGGACCTCAAGGTGCGTTGTTTTTTCATGTTCACTCACTATGTACAGTAAAACCTAACTTCCTATTTAGTTAGCTTACATCGGCGATTTATACGTGTTTGTTTCTAGTTGTCATATAACGACATGCCAATATACTCGTACTAAAAAGTTTTAGGATGGTCAATCTGTGAGAGTGCAGCTTGTAGACTTTTTGTAAACACCTACTGTCACGATTTAATGACTCAACCTAATTAAGCGTACTAAATATTAGGTCTGAATGTACAATGATATATTATGTATTCATATGTGATGTTTAAGCACTTTGCACACTGTGAAATGTTACAGTCATAAGTTGTGTAGTAATTCTATAATTGAAAGGCCGCATATATATTCTGTTTTGTATATATTATGTTTTACTTCAATTGAATATATACGGATGACAATTATTACAACAATGTTGCAATGAGGTGATAATTGAAAAGAATATTACAAAGGCAACGACTGTGAAGCCATTTACAATATTAAATGTATTCTTTTAGGTGCCTATGGAGGTGCGTTTCTTTGGTGCGGGCGGGATGAAAGCTTTCAAACCCAAACCAGGACTTTTGAAACAGGTGAAGATGTACGGGGCGGACTTGGTGGTAGTGAGTTTGGGCGGCAATGATATCACAACTACATCCGTACCGAAGGACATAGTGGCGGCCGTACTTCACATTGCCCAGGACTTCCTTGACAGTGGTGTATCTACCATCCTGGTGTTGGAGATTGGGGAGCGTGGAATATTTTTTTCGTGGTCACTTTGTTATATTTATAATCTATGCAATCTATTTATGCATGTACGCCGATGTTTTCATTCGGAGCACCTTGGCCATTTCCTACGAAAACAACCTCAAATGTCTATGAACGGTTTACAAAGTAAGAAATCGGTACACTTTGAATTAAGCAGCTGTACTTATGTTTGCAATTTTATAAAATTAACGGGCAACTATTTTCAACTTAAATCTACACATTTTTTTCATTATATAATGTAGAATTTACGGACCTTCTTAACTGAGGTTGTTCTCGAAAAAATGGAGCTCATCATGAATACTTCTATGCAACCATTATTTATGTCCATGTCATGCTTGTGTTGTTGTGATATTTGCCACATTTTACCAAACTTAATCTATTGGTGTATAATTTCGCGTTTCTTTTGCCCAGTTTATTTCCATCTTTTCAACTGTCACTTGGTCCCCGTTTTTTACTGTTTGTAGAAATTGTGTAACCTCCACTTGTGTTCACAGTCAGTTAAGGGCGCTGTATGAAATGCAGATAACTTTTCAAAATCCTTCTTTAAAATGAAAATAATACAACAAAATAATTCACACAGCTACCACCGATTAAAACAAATATAGATGAAAGCAAAATGGCAAAGAAATTAAAAAAACATACATTTCAATCCAGTCAGCGGACATTTAAATATATTAAAGACCTATGTCATGTATCAGTTTGTCTAGCTGTGCTTCGAAAACGCCTTAATTGTGCTTCTCAGTTGTGTTGTAATTATGTGTGTTAATTGTTTCGATATATATATAAGATCACCGGATATGGCGCTCGGTAAGACCAGAACATTCGTTATGTACAGGAACATCTAGATTAATTGAAACTACGTAAATGCTGATGTCGTTGCCTTCATCATGTCCAGCTTGAAAATTACCAAACGAAAATTTCCCATTATATGGAGTAACATCAAATTCATGCATAGGCGCATTCAATTGTTTGTTGTGGATTTACTGTGCGCCATTGTCCGGTACAAAAAAAAATGTCATTTTAGATGTTATGTGTTTTATTGTATGTCTTTTTGTTCATATAATGTGTTTTTGAATTGTGTAACATTTTGTATCATTTTTGCTCGTGCCATGCTGTGTCTACTCTGGAAAACATGTCATACCCTTTGAAGTGCTTGCGCGTGAGTTTGTTGCTACAGAGACCCGCCGTGAATCCCATTGTAGGGAAACTTCAGTCGCACTGAGGTGGCATATCTCTCAGCGCAACTCGCGTCGCAAGTGCAACTACTCCTTTTTCCAAATTGCGTTAACCTTTTGTCGTCGTCGAAAACCATCCGCCAATAATAAGCAATAATAGCGGCTAGCTGATGTCAACATGCACTTTTATGTCAAACGATATACATGGTAAATTCAATTTTGGGGTGTACCATTTATGTCAGAGCTAGACAATCGGTGAAACCCATTTAAGCTCGTGAGTTTGTTGCTGCAGAGACCCGCCGTGAATCCCATTGTAGGGAAACTTCAGTCTCACTGAGGTGGCATATCTCTCAGCGCAACTCACGTCGCAAATGCAATTACTCCTTTTGTAAACGGCCAGCAATAAATACGGTTAGCTGATGTCGACTACATTTACTGGGATGGATTATTCCTTAATCATCGCTTTATGATAAAATATTTCTCTATATCGCATCAACAACAAATAAATAAAAATAGTTCAGGAAAAGTTCATGAAGAGTTCGAACTTGCTCGACAACATGACATGTTACAGGCATATTTTCCTCGCGTTTCGCTTTCGAGTCTTTGAGGTACGCATGAAGTAACAACTGTACTTAAAAAATGAAAAAAGGGTGCATATGTTTTCAGTTTATGTCCCCCTTTAGGGAAAGCTGAGACATATGCATTGACGTGACATTCAACAGTACTGCCAACAATGTCACACCATTATACCTATCTTTCTAGCCATGGGTTCTTTGTATGCTTTGATTGATAATTGACAGTCATTATACAACTGTTTTGTCAACTCAGTTTTACATCTTGTACATATGTTTTATTTATTTTGTTTTATACACTGACTGTTCAGGCTATCATATGTGTATTTAACTTCTATTATTATACATGCTTTACATTTGCCACAACCCTTGCGCGTTAGTGCTACATTGCTGCTGAAGAGAGCCATTACATAGCTCTCTTACGTGGACTTAAAACATTGCATTTCTGTATGATTACTAACCCATTTAAATGCTGGTATGCCTTTATGTGAATAGTTCTAAAACGGGATATTAAGGTTTATAGAAAAATGTTTGTGAGCTAGATAGGTCTATATAACAAACAAGGTACAGTTCACGAGTACTGTCATAGTGGCAAGACGGTTGTTAATTACCTTCAATTCGAACATATCACTTTACGGTCATTCCCGTGAATGTTTCGGCAACCTAACTGTTTTCGCAGAATAGGATGATTATTTCAAAATAAGTATCGATTTCTTTCGGGATTAATTGATGAATATTTTTAACATTGCATAAGCAGTCCGTCTTAAAATAATACGAAATAAAAGTCCATAAGGGAGGGAGGTTATTTGCAATAAGACCAATTTTTTATGATTTTTTGAAAATGCTGTTGCATTTCAATGTTCTCTGAAGCTGTAGTACGTAACAAATTAGGAATGTGTTGAAACTTCTTCAACTAAATGAGGGTAGGTTTTGGGTGGGGGTGGGGGATGGGCCATGACGAGAGCGCCTCCTCGTGGTGTTGCCTGAATATGGCACGGTGAATGAACAATCTGTTTTTCATCTAAATTAGAAAAAAATATATATATAATACAAATCTTTGGTCCAATTCAAGTCCACATTCATCCTGCCATAACTGAACGCTCTCATATGGTCGAAAATTAGCAATATCACTTCGCTTAAGATCATCCTCTTTCATATAATATACCTCTTCGGGACATATGGCATTATAATAACCGCCTACTCAGCCCCCGAAGGTGAACAGACCTCGGCTTACGCCTCGGTCCATATACACTTTCGATGGGTAAATGGCCTGTCCTTATTATGTCATATGGCCCTCAGTGGTGTATTATATTAAATTTCTTTAATATCGTAAACACTGACGTGCAACGTACTCTTGAACTGCATTACACTAAGAAATAAATATTCAGACTTCCGATGTTTATTTCATACACCGCGTACTCTTACTTGTTACCTCCGTGTAAATACAAGATTTAATTTCTGGTTCACAGGAGCATTCCGTTTTGAACCAGAACGCCATTGATTGGGGTTCAATACACATCGTATTATAGTCATCAGTGACAGCATGGTTCCAGGTACTGACCGCACGATAAAAATCTGTCACAGCGGGGTGTCATTACTGATAGATATCAGACATGGACCAATATCTCACAATGGCATGTCCATATCGATATTGAGACGAGTATTGCATGTAAGTATTTAAACGGTATGCTTTACGATATAAAATATTAGATTATGCTTTTATTCATTAATAACACTTTCCTATCATGACCAATGTTAATATGATGTTGATGATTCGTATTTAGGTGCAGTGATGGTATTTAAGTGAAATTGTACAATTTGCATTTCTTTCTTCACGAGATTGTGCAATGAAACATACCAAGCGATTCCACATAACAGTTGAGACACATACAATTCGTTATGATACACATAAGGACAATTGTATAATCAACTCCCGCTTGATACCAGTTATTCACCTTTCTCGACACACAACTTGTTCACAATACACAATTAATTATTATTTATTGATTAACTTATACAGCACCATTTCTATATACACGTTCAAAGGCGCTTTCAACAATATAAACTAATTACAAGCAATATCAATACAAAAGCTATTAAACAATCAATGTACGACATATTAAAAATCAGAAAATCAATAAAAAAAATATAATGTGATATCAATTGAATTACTAGTTTGAAGTTGAAACATTAAATATCAATATCTACGATAACAAAATAACTCCCCCCATGTAAAGTACACAACTTCTGTGTATCTTTATTACCGTCTGCTGTCTTATCAGATCACACATTTAAGTGTCTTGCTGTGCGGTGTCATCCAATACAGTACAATTTTCATAAACGAAACTGAATGAATAAATCTTGTTATCATAGTTCGTTGGTTTTGATTACGTTTAAGTCACCCCAACACCCCTCCACCGACTCCCCTTCCCCTCTCTACAACCAACTATGGCATACAAGCGATGACACTAATAATAAGTAATTACTCCCGGCGTACAAACCACCTCGCACACTCGATGTAAAATGAAAGGGGGTCCCGGGTTTTAGTCACCACGACCCCCATCCCCACCCTCCCTAGGCTTCCCCACCCCTCTCCAACCTCCAACAATTACGGCATACAACATTCGAACACAATAAAGTAGTATATCCGGGCGTATTAAAGAAAACGCTATATACCTCAGAGAATGGAAGGGATTTTCGGTATTTACGGGGATTTTCGGGTTTTCGGTAATTCCACCGACCCCCATAACTTGGCATAAGATAAATTAATCACGAAATTCCAAAAATAGTTCGGTTTTTTTTTTAACTTGGGACTAAGACTCAGAAGAATATCATTTAAGGTTTAAATGGCAGGGAGTGTCTAACAGATATATATAGGATCTCAAACTAAACAGAGACCGTAAAGGTTTTACCTATCAGGTGAAGAAATCACAATTTTTGATTAGTAAACACAACATCCGGCGAATTTTGGCTATTCCATCGATCGTATTTACAACTATATTTCATGTTTGATTTCAATTTATAACGTTATGTACGAATATAAAACATATATATATACAAAAAAATGAATAATATCAAATATATTTCAAACGATGAATGAAATTTGAGATTACTGGTTTTCGTTTTATTGTCAAAATTAAAGGTTCTAAACAGGCTATTCCAATTACTGTATTTGGCCCGAGCGCTACCGGAAACGCTACCTTGCCCAGGTGAAAAGGGGGAGTAATCCGTCCTTAGTGAATATGTTCAAAACGGTGAGTAAGGGAAACGGGTATTTAAACGCAGTTATCTCCCTTTATGAAATATTTTTTTAAATTAAAGATTGATCGTTGATCGCATTTTTTCTTGCGTGTATACTTTTTGAACACAGTAAGGCACGCGATCAAATTTAATAAAGTGCGCTAGCACTTCTTGGTGATTTGCTCGCTTGCCTCACTGAGTTCATACCGCATACACGCAAGAAAAAATGCGATCAATACTTATGATTTACATTTTAAATAAGTATTCATTATGATTAAAAATTAGTAACTTCTGTAAATTAGCTTAAAAAAAAATGTAACCGACAACATACGTTTATATCAAAGAATAGCTTATATTTGTTACGTCGTATATCAATATTCAGTGAAATAACGTACTGACGTTCGATGGGCGAAACCTAGGTGTGTAACCTTTTCGGACTTGCGCCCCTTCTCGTAGAACCGAATTCATTTAAAGGGAGTTTTTTTAGTGCACTCCCTAAGCAGTTTTAATAATGTGTAATCCGAAATGGTGCAATATGGGTGTACTTTATTACCCCCCCCCCCCCCCTCTTATATTAAAATAAAAATTAAACTTGTGTGTTGTGAGGGGTCGGTTAGATAGATAGATTTATTCGTGTATATATATATATATATATATATATATATATATATATATATATATATATATATATATATATATATATATATATATATATGTCATAGTAACAAACCAATTATCTCATAAAGTTATAACACAGACTGATTAACTAAGTATTAGTGGTGATATTTATGCTAAAGCACAACATCATTAGAATGCTTTGGATACATACGTGCGTTAATAAAGATTTAATTCAATGTGACAAATATATAACACAGGATAACCCATTAAAGTTATTCAACTTATTTCCAATGGGGTCCTTATGACAAATATAATTATTTGCCAAGATCTTAGTTGTAAGCTGTTTAAATTGGGTTTTCTTATACAAAAATAACATGCATGTACCCTTGACCAGTTAAAGAATGATTAAATGTTTGTGATCGAACTTCTTTTACAGTTATAATGCAACCGACTGTTAAAACCATATGACACTTGTAATCTGTTCTTGAATTGTTTAGATATACCACTGTACCAAGATGTCGATGAAGTCAAAATGACATTGTATTAAGGAGTTACATAACAATCTTCTTAGATTCTAAAAAACGATTTTGTCTATATAAAAAATTAACCTAGAATTAACTTTACTGACAATATTGTTAACAATAGATGCAGCACTGAGATCATTGCCCAGTATACTTCCAAGATATTTAACAGATTGTTTAGGTTTTATTATACGGCCATTGCAGTTTGCCCCCCCCCCCCCCCCCCCCCCCCCCATCCCGAGAGGCGCTAGTGTACTAGACATATATTTGAAACTTTACCTTGACCAAACAGAGCCTCTGGTGTCTAATACCGCTTTTTTCTGCAGTTGGTGCCCTGCAATACTGCTCCACTTTAAAAACAGCATAAAATAACGGAGGTCCTGCTAACCTTTTTATTACTGCATATAAGAGGTTATTTTTTACGTTTGAACACTTCTTATCTCTGATGAATGTTCAAGATTACTTGACCCGATTGGCATTAATTAACATGTGTTCTATATATATCATATTCATGATGTTGGATATCTACGTTGCCTGAATAATACAATAGTAATATCACGACTTTTGAGTTGAGTAAAGTTGAGTAGAATGACGGCATCCATAGCTTGATATGTTTTAAAGGTCGTGAGTATTTTCATGATAAATTAAGATTCATGTATTCAAGTTTTATTTATAGTTGTGGCTCACATGTGTATGAGAGATAAAAACGACAACAACAGCTTATCGTAAAACAGGGAATATAATAAAACATGTATGTTCAACTTATCAACAGCAAAATCAAACAAAATATAAGTTAACGTATATACAGCTTAATCAATACTTATAATGATATAGAACGTTTAAGAAAGATTACAACATATGCACAACTTGATCAATAGATAACACAAATGAAACAGAAGTTACAGAACACGACTCAATTAACAATCCGCATTACGTTTTATCAGCACTACACTATATTTTTTCATTAATTATGCTGTACTGTTTCAACTGTATTCTATTTATGCGTATGCAATAATTATCGTAACGTTTCAATCCATACATTTTTATGGAAACTGCGAGGTGGGCCGATTTCAAACGTTGCTTATAATTTGTGGCCCAACACAATTGTATATCAATACATTGTTGCTGTTGCAGTAATATTCATATAATCTGCATATACAATTTTTGTTTTGTTTTCAGATTTTTTCTGATAACGATTAAAATTACAAAGTATGATTTAAATATCTAAGTCTTTCATTTATAGAATGACTACAATTTAAAGGTATTGAAACCAATCACCTATATCTTGCCTATTGCCCAATGTCCACAGTCTAATTTATCTGTCAACAGAACACTTACGACCGCTTTCTATTCGTAAACTAGAATTAAGACATCTAAAAGCAAAGAACAACAGCCAAGTGTTTAAGTAAACATAATTAATAATACTCTAGTTTCAATTCAGCCGTATTAAGTCTATATAATCAAAACCCTTTACTGATTCATAAACATTACTTCTCCAATTTTTAACATACTGATCATACAATGATGATTTCATTTTAGTATTAAAATTAAAAAAAAATGTATATTCTGCATTATCAAATACTCTGAAAAAATTGTACATATTTTTTTCTTGGCATTATTTATGCGAAAAACTACAGAAACAAGCTCAGTATCAAAAAGTTTAAACATAAACCCGGTTTAATGGCACTGGGTCTAAGATTATCTAAACTAAAGACTACCGTTCTCTGTCTCTGTAAAACTGGAAATAATGACAACATTAAATGCTATACCTTTATCAAGTAAATTAAACATAGTTCGATATACAATTGTACGTACTTCGTCTTGTTTACCACTGACTAGTCTACTCCAGAAATTAAAAATTCTGGAATAAATCTAATAAAATTGGGACATGCTCCTAAAACTCCTCAGAAACATACTATTATATCGGACTTATAATACTAAAAAAAGACTTACTTTTGCTTTTCGCAGGTCTACACTATTTGATATATAATTAAAACAATTGAACACATTACGAATAGATAAAAATGATGACAAATATAAACAATCAACATAAACAAATTGAAAATAGACAAAGATAATATTATATATAAATAATCAATATAAGATGCACAAACTATACACGTATACAGTAGTTTTTCTTTTGACTTCCAAGAAATAAGACCCAATGGCCTGCAGACACAAACTCCACGTGTGTTAGCTTTTACAGAGAATGCAATTAGCTGAAGAGACGATGATCAATGCCCAAAAGACGCTCACCGAGACAACAGGCACATAATAGATAAATACTTTAAACGCTATAATTTATATATGGGGTCCTGCCCTGGAATCGTCTGGCCAAAACATACTCAGCTTGAACATTATCACAGATTTGGAGAAATTAGTGCCGGGTTTGCTTTAAAAATCGACCAGACTTAAGGGTCAAGGTTAGAGGGTCGTCTTATAAGCAAACCGCCTTTTAGTCGGGGAAATACGGTAGTTACGTGTGTATTATACCGATTTACGACCTTTTTTTCCATATTTATTGATAACAATAAATTTAACAAAAAGGACATACATTGGTCTGCAAAGCCGCCTTGGTACGCAATGCCAAAAAACTTATTATCCGGTGTAAACAGACGCTGTTTATACTCTTCCTGGAACGCGTTAAATTAGATAGAAACTGTTGTTGTTTTCAGAAACTTGAATTTCTTAATCGTTCAGAGAAATGTTTTAAATATAGAATTAAAAAAAATGAATTTCTGTAGTCATACACATAACTTGTTGTTACTAGAAATATTAAAGTACAGCAGTGCAAAACTGTCATGCATGTCTATATATCACAAAATGCTGACAGATACACGGTATTGAGATCACATTTTAACCACATAAAAGCTATAGTGCGCACAAAATGTTAAGTAAGTATAACTGCAGCAATGAAGACAGCAGGTAACAGTTGATTTGCAACCAAACAAGTGTGTTGGCACGTAAACGGTATCCACCTGTTTAAGCAATTGCTGTGCAAATCCAGCATACACTTCAGTACAGAAATTAAGACGACGTCCCGGAATCGCTTGAACTTTCAAGCAATCTTTGCAAAATTTCATCGGCAGTCATGGATCCCGCCAGAAGGGTTTGCAACTGGACGCGTTCTTCTAATTTTGCACCCAATGCATCAATGTTTGTTTCTATAAACCTCACATGTTCGCCGAACTTTCCATTTTCTGAGCAGGCCTTAGCTTGCTTAAAGTAGTCGACACTTCTTTCTAGGTTAGTGAGCTGCTTATGTTGTTCCCCACGACCAATGTAAAACAACATTCGTGACCAGGTCGTGGAGTTCTCCCAACAATTGTTCTCAAAGATATTCAAGTAATGTTCAGCAAGTGAAATGTCTTCCCTTTTGACGTCAAGTAACTGGATATATTTAATCTTTCGAAAGTCTACCCCAAGTGAAAACAGTGCTAGAAACAAATACACCTGGTTCAAAAATGATTTAATTGCAAACACCTCCTCCTGTTGGTAATGCTCTATTGCTGTGAGGAAACATTGCTTCACCTGCTGGGTTATGCCGGCGGCTGCCTTTGTGTCACTTCTTGTACACTGGAGAATGCTTCCCAAATAAATGGCCTCGAAAAAGTACACGGCCCCCGTAGAGAGACATGGCCCTAATGACTGCATGGCTTGCTTTGCGTCTTCTAACAAGCTTGAGGCTTCTTCAAACTTATTTGAACGTGTGCAAAGTTCCACTTTTAAGGGCAAAATCCGGGTTAAATGCCAGTTCGGCATTTCGGTTTTTGGCAAATGTTCCATAGCTTTTTCAAACATCTCCAAAGCTTTTGTTTGATCATTTTTATAAAATGTTGAAATACACATTTCACTGCGAAATAATAAGACCACAATATCTGGATTGTCACTAAACTTTTCAAATGCTTTTTTAGTCACAAGATTAAATGTTGACCATTCCCCTTTTTCTCGGAGAAAGAATAATTGGTCCCATAGCTTTGAACATTTTTTCAAAAGCCGTTTATTGTTCGGAAGAGCTCTCACAACATGTTGAGCAATAGATAGTTCACCTAACCGTTTCTGGTTATTTAAATGGAGTTCATGTGTCGGTGATTTTTTTTCGGACCCGCTATCGTTTGGTTTAGTTTCATCAGGATTTCCATCCACAAAATCAAGAGCCTGCGCTTGGGTTTTCGACCTCTTTCGTTTCACCTTTTTGTGTTCTCTATTATCTTTACAGAATACTTTAAAATTACTGCAAGGCTGTTTTACTTTATCAAGAGGACATTGTTTTTCGACGAACGCATTTTTTGAAGGTTCATTATTACAAGCCTCCCTAAACATGTTTATAAACTTGACAGATTCTTCATTTGTAATCGACTTATTTTCATCAGGAAATTGCCCGATCCAACTGCATTCACAAGCACGATCGGCAGCGGTTCCTCTAGAGACGATTGTATTACCACATATGATTTCACAACAGCACTGTTCATGCGCAATTGACTTACGTGTTATCAGGCGTTGCCGTACAGAATCCTCCATTGTGACCAAACTTTGTATGTCCGAAAATGGAGGTACGTTGTCAGTAAGACTTGAATTGGCAATATCAATTTCTGTGTTCTCCAAGCATTCCGTTCTTATAACAGGAGTATTAATTTCAAGTGATATATTACGTTGCTCGCCAGAACTGTGCGTTTTCTGTACGCTGAATCTAGTCCTGCTCAAATCATTCAGATTCTGAGCAAATACGTTGTGATGCACTGATGGAAACTGTAAGTCTGTGCGAGTACATACGTTTGTTTGGTGAGGAATAAGATTTGGCTGATTAATTGTTTTAGGGCACTTGCAGAGAGTGTATGTATTTAAATCCATCGAATCGCTATCTCGTACCAAGTATTTATATTTCGACGACAAACTTCGCTTTAAGTGCACCAGTGTTCCGTATTGGTCCCTCTTTCCTTGCAGCACTCGAAGTAATCTATTTACTCGTTCTATTCTAGGCACATTTTCATTATTGAGATCATCCAAATCATCATCTGTAAGCACTTCACTTTCATAGAGAGTATGCGATATGTCCGAGGGCATGAGATTCTTTGTAAGCTGGCAGTGGATACAAACATTTTCTACTTCAGAGGAGGATATGGCGTCTATCAAATCAGTTTCACTTTTTTCAAGTCTGCATACAATAAAGTCATAATCATTTTGCAAAGCTTGCTTAAATCTATCGTAAGGTTTCAATGAAGGATCCCGCTTTTTAAGAATGTTGAGAAGTTTTGTATTCTGGGTTCGAGTGTTTCTTTCTGACATGATAGTCTCTTCCTCGTTGGAACTGAGTAGACTATCTTCTCTCAACAGGTCGAGGATATTGGTGCTCCGGAGGTTAACATCGTTTATTAGCAATGTGTGGTTTCGCTGGAGAACTTTCTTGTAAAAGGGATCCATGGTGCTGTTCGATACCTGAAGAGAAAAACAAACACGATAAACTATGTACAAATAGATACATACGGTAATTAATATTAATATATTCGTTCAACGTAAGATTAATAAACATCAAACATCAATATTTAAAAGCAATATGTTCAATACCACATGTTAGAGAATATTGATATTAAAAGCTTTATTATGTATTTTGAATACGTTTTTATAAAGATGGTAATAATTAATTTAACTACGATGTAGCTGAAGCAAATGCGTTATAGGAAAAGGTACAGTAAAATACTTACAAAGCACGTAATTAATCACTATTCAGACACTTTGATTAAGCCACTTGAGATGGTGTTTCGGTATGTTACGTCTCTGTTCAGTCGAATACTGATCCATGATCACATTTAACTTCCACGAAAGACAGTACTGTGCCAAGTTTAGAACTGTTACGTAACGAAATTCCAGTATTATTACTACAGTGTTATATTTAAATCCGGTTAAGGAATACAACATCCACTTAAGCAGTATCCGCTGATATATATCTAATACTTGTGAGCAACACACTGTGTATCTTAATGTTTTATTTCCTGTAAGTGTTGATAAACACACAACATGCTCTAATTGGTATATGCACAATAATTCATAAATAATTGTCTGCAAATAGGGCCTTATAGTGTTCATGTAATTGCTAATTTTACCATTTTGGAATGCCTGATAATTTCCCAATACTCATTTAATAGCGGAACAACGGAAACTAGTGTGTTTCCATTGTCGTCACTCTAACATTGATCTTGAGAGGGAACCCATGCAGTTCCCCTTCTTGTTCCACAACAGTAATATAAAAGCAAATATTTTGTTTACACACAGATATAATTAAAGAAATATAAAGCGATTTTAAAGAAGATCGTTTTTACTTCGTTATGTTAGATAACCAGAACCGAGTGGACAATCTTTTTTTTAATCCACTTGGATACCATTGACGCATATAACTGACGCACGAACACATACTTAATAACACAAGAGTTGTCCAATGTTGAGCATGTGTCTTTTATTCACAATGATAAATATGCTGTTGAAAAAGCTGAACAATTTAAAGTCCTCAAAGTATCAATTGCAATTTTCTGGTTTTCTTCTTAATTCTTTTTAAACGTTAACAACTATTATTAAATTTTATGAAGCGACTCTTGATGTATTCTTCGCCTCAAATAAATACATCGGTTTTACCATGAAAAAATACAAACAAGGCGGGAGTGCCAAGTTTGCAGCAATTATATTGCTGTTGCGACATTTTGATCGTCTACGCAATGAAGGTAATTTATGTAATTGATAACATTATTGCACTCCTTTAAATTTCAATCGGCCTAAATTTTACTGATTATCAACATAAACAAAAAATAAAAATCGGACATAAAAATGCAATGGTGCTGTAGCTGTCACAAAATAAAAATTACAAGGTCCTTGACCTGTAGATTGTGCTCGATGATGATGCTTCGCATTCTCCAACGGACAGATTCCCACTTTATTTTTAATGGACGCAATTGCCGTGATTGTACACAGGTCTTTAACTGAGTTTCATTTTTCAATGTATCGGACTCGTTGTCCGAGATCGTCCGATCTCGTGGTCTTGTGCGTTATGAAAGAAATAGCACATTCAACTACGGTTCCGGTGATTTGTCTTTGAGTACAGTAAGAGTAAGTCCTAAAATAGCAACCGATATATCTCTTATACGCTGGATCAAAGCAAATATCTCACGTGTTTTTGACGTAGCATGCCTCTTATTCGCCACATCATCATTCTTTTTCATCACATTGCTTATTTTTTTTAGCATTTCCAATCAATCTTAAGCGTTTTTGTTTTTAAAATTTTGATAATACACACGCTTTTCCGCGACCGTTGCAAAATCAAACAATTTGGATTACCACCTAACAATTGGGCTAACATTTCCATATAGTTATAAGACTGCATGAAAGATGACTGATTTAGATTTTTAACATATGATTAACTGGCCCCATTTGGATAACGTTAATCATTTTCTCTGACGATGTTTATTGTTTGGTACAACCTCTGAAATGATTCTACCGGCACATCAACGTCATTAAGGATTCTCATTGTTGAAATAAAAATAACGTCTCATTGATGTTCCGTGAGTTTCAATCCCACCCATGCAGGTAATATCCTTGTAAAACAGTATAACGTACATTTATTTGAATGCTTATGCTTGCATTCTGCACACACAGAATAGGAATAAATCCTGAAACAAATGCATAAGTTAAAAAAAAGTTTAGTTTATTAAACAGAATTATCTATTAAGAAGAGATTGCCTTTGTCACAATGCAACACTGTGACCGCACGCATGGCAGTTTTTCATAGGGTCTCAGGTGGCAGCATTTTTATTCTGCAACAAAGTTGTCATATGAATGGAAACCTACATATGTGTATATGTAGATCAGTCCAGTGGGATGGCGGGAGTTCCAAAACATGATACAACCCACAAAATTTTAGTAGGTTTTCAGTATTGGGTTTGTCCTTTATTTCACATTGTAAAGATGTCATTTAGCCCTCTATCAAACTATGCCACGTTTCTGTTTAATAGCGGCATTCGACATCGCTAGTTCTACCTGATATCCAACACAGTTGATTTCTTTTGGTTGTACACCGTAGGGTATAGGGCTGGGAAGAGACGGAAGCAACTAAGGTTTGCGACGACATAATTTATTTCCAACTAGCAACTAGCCCGACTTTATATATAAATACAAAGTTTTGTTTTCGAGAGCTTTTGAAAAACAGATTTTTAGCTTCAGTGGTGAAAAAAATAATGTAACTGTGATTTACATTCGTCTTTTCCCCTCAAACAATTAAAAAGGGAACCGTCAGACCCTTTTGGAAGGCTCGTCTTGGACCAGTAGCTTGCATGCTCAAAGTATAGAATTGAAGACTTTGCAGAATATCCCATAGAGAAGTAATACGGCGAATAGATACATGTACATACCGGTATGGTAGTTTGGACGCCCTCTTGCGCTCAACGTATAAAGGAATACAGGCTGCTAATCACAGACCCTTCTCATTGAAGAATCCTGTTGAAATGGTTTTCAGAGAGTGTCCACCGTGAAGTTGCTGTTGGTGTACATGAGTGAACACTAATTCCCGAAATATGACCACCATACACTATTTGGATAGATAAATATTAGAGTGTGAGACTGAGTGCCAACAATCGGTTTATTAGTTATTACCCATGCCGTAATGTTCTAAGTGTTTCAACCACTTATTCAACATAAGAGTTATAACAAAATGAACTACAATTTACCTGCCAGATATTCAAGAGTTCCTGTCGCTGTAATGTTCTTGTTCTTGCCTGTGATATACAATATATGTGGTGCGTGCTCTTTGAGCATATGTTCATTAATGTTGGAACACGAGTGAGGATTAGTGCCCCAAATGCGGTCAACATTTCCCTCCCTCAAATATCTCTGCTTCAGCGCGCAATTCCCAACGGTTTATAAACGAATCAATCTGCACATGCATATTATATATATACGTGTAAATTGAGTGCGGGCGTGTGTGTGTGTCTTGTAGTTGTTCCAAAAGTTTGTTTTCGTAGTTGTTGTTGTTTTTGTAGAACTATTTGGCAGCTGGGCTTGTCAGTCTTGTGGACAAACTGTTCATCCCACTATTGATTACGTTACACGATTAAACTTTAACATGCATATGTATGTTATTCCATGTAAATCCAATTTTGATCTCTCCAGCGGACTAAGGAATTGTCCAAGTATATTTTAAGCAATTTATGAATATACGAGATTTTAATTAAATATACAAAAATACACCATTTCAGACCAAAAGAAGCCAGAGTTTTCTTGGTGGAGAACCAAAAACCCCATCCCTATACACATTTAAAGTTTTAAGCAATATAAATTCTTCGGTTTTAAAGCTGCACTCTCACATATTTAACGTTTTGACAACTACTTTATTTTTTTGTCTTGGAACGAGCTAATTTTTGGGAAAATCCATTGAAACAAGTTATATATTACTGCTGACAAAAAAAATAGATCGCAGATTTTTATATTTAAGTTCAAAAATTGATGTTTTATGCATTTTTCATAAACCGTTAGTAACGGTTTAATCCATGAAACATTAATTTTCGAACATAAATATGAAAATATGAGATCTGATCTTTTGTCAGCAGTCTTTATCATTAGTTTGCAGATAATTACGCAAAAATTGCTCATTCCAAGACAAAAAAAGTTGTAAAAACGGCAAATCTGTGAGAGTGAAGCTTGAAGGGATGGGGGCATGCGCCCCTATGCTTCGCCCTATCTAACGTCAAATCCTGGAACCGCCCCTTGATACGATAATTTTATTCATATGGAATAATAGGCGAATGGTTTGTAAGTTGAATAATGTTAATTTGTGATGTCTTAAACTTCTCAGGATCGATGATCGTTTTCAATCTCCATGCTCCATGGATGGGATTTAGACACCAACATGTGTAGCTTGTTTAAATCCCCTTTGTGTGCGCCCACTAGGAGGAGTGCAACACGGTCAACACCTCAAACGCTCGTTTGCCGTTTTGATTTTTGCCGTTTTAAATAAAACACGCATTTCTCGTGCATTTCACGATTTCTTTCGTTTGGTTCACTAAGTACATAAATTACAAAAGTAAAAAAAAACCCGTAGTATTTGAGAATGTTTGTTAAAAAATGACAAGCTGTGTTATTATGACAATTTAAAAACAACAAGGTAATTACACTAACAAACGTTGAAAAAGACTATAGTTAAATAGCACAGGAATGCATTGGCTATACTTGAAACAGACTATAATTGTTTACACTGTGTGACGGCTAAAACCTACCTGTGAAATTTCTCGCACAGGTGAAGCGGAACGTCGACTTTAATCAAGTTTTAAACTTTAATTAATAATGGATCATGTGTGATTTACTTTTAAAGTGTATTCAATGTGATTTTATTGTACAGAACAAACACAGTTTTAGAAGCTGGTAGCATGCATTTTGTTGAAATTCTGTGTTGGGACAGTTAAGTTGACAGTAATTGAATATCCACAAAATGGCTGCCAAATTATTAGGGGAGCGCCTTCCTCCTCAATGGAGTTATGGAGTAACAAGAGATGGAAGAATATTCTTTATTGAGTGAGTTATTTTGCTGTACTAAAGATCTAGATGTTTTAGTATTATTTTATGTTTACGTTGCATCATGCATGTGTAACATTAAAAAAATGTTCATACATACTGACAGTGACAGTCGGATTGTGACTGTTAGATATATCATGATGTGATAGTGTGTATTTCAACTGTATAATGAAATTGTCTTTCATTCAAGTCGACAATTTTATTTGACTGTGTATAGAAAACCCCACCTGTATTACATTTAAATGCATACGAATATTACGTATATAAAATTGCAATGGTGCTTTTGTGTGCCTTTTTTACATGACAGATCTATATAATATTATGATAAAAACATTACAACATCAATGGTGATCATATGTAACTTCAATTCTGTCCAGAAGTAATATACTGTACCATCATCAGTTACCCCTGGTATTTGACTCATTGTTTGGTCGGAAATGATGTATTAAATTCATTTTAAACCAAATACTGACAAAACTAAAGCATTTGGACAAAAACCTGTGCTGGTACTCAATTACGCTTTGCATTTTACCATGTACATTTGAACAATTGACTGGTAAAATTTAGTCATCTCTGTGGAATTTAACATCTTGCGCTGTAGCGCAAACTTTTCAAGTCCTCGATAGCGCTACTGTCTGAGGAGCACAAAGAATTTTGTGTGGTAGGTTTGAATCTCACCAAAATCAGAAACTGTGAGTCAATTAAACAGTACTTATGCAGTGTAAACAGAATGTGGACTGTTGCCTGTTGGTGCCAACGATGACACCCATCCACGAATAGGAATATTCAAGCTTCCTCAAGTTAATGGAAACACACACTGTGGGAAAAGGGCCAAAGTAAAATTTGATTTTTTTGAGACATGTAATTAAGTTCTTGTAAGATTTCTTTGATATAGAAAAATAACTTCATTTAAAGCTTTTGTTTTTTTGACATTTTGACACATCTTTGATGAGACGCATGGCGCAAAAACATTGAAGGAAACTGCAATCCTGATTTGTTCTGATCTTCAAAAGCTGAAATACTTTTTCAAATCCATCAAAAATAAGAAAGTGATGGGTGTTAGTTTTTGTAAATCATTTATTTATCAATAAAATTCCTACCAGTAGGTAATGATCAGCATGAACAGCCTGCTAAAATCAAATCAATAAGTATTCCATGATGTTGATGCAACATTCATTGGACATAATTTTTATAATATATTGACAGAAATATGAGCAAAGTCTTTAATATCCTCTGATTCTTGCATTTGCTGATATGTTTTGTGGATTTTTTCTAACCTACCAGAGCATAAAATATCCAACAGCCTTTGAAACCGTTAAAACTAATGTCAGGAGATGCTTAGAAATGTGTTATAACTGGGATCAATAGCATATCCTACTCACAGGTTGTAGAAAGCTTCATTCCAGGAGATTCCAGGACCCTCTGTCCCTAGCAATTTTTTTAGTTTTATTCAAGTGAAATAGACCTCATGTTACAGTTGGTGAGGCTATAGGTGAGTATCTAACACCCTCATTGCGAAAATTTATGAATCTAATTATAATGTCACTGTTTTTTGCTGATTTTAACGTTTCTTTTAAAATATTCTGTACCACAGCAAAAGTGAAGAGGAATAAGAAGGTGATGCCTGCTGCAGAAAAAAATAAAATGCTGTTTTCAATTATTTTTTTCCCCCTCCTAATTTGGCAGTGGATGTTGGTGGTTCATGAAAAATAAAATAAAGAATAAAGTCTTATAGTATAATAATATTACTGAAATATACTTGTTTGCACTCTAAACCTCATTATTTAATAGTATATATTTACACCTCAACTTCCATTCCTTAAATGAACTGCCTTTCGGCAATTGCGTTCATCAATCGATGAATGCAACATCTTCGGATATGTTCGGATCATAATTCATTGCTTAACAATATACATGAAAGCCGTTGATCTTGTTATTGGTTGTATTGTGTCGGCAGGTCCGGTAAAATATAGATCAACATTTTTAAAAGTGTTAGTTTATTATATTTTAAATATATTGGTACCAGAAGTGTTTCAATTTTACGTTTTAAAGTGATTTCAAGTGGTTGATCTTTTCCCGCATTATTGTGACGTCATTTGAAAAAAATGTTTCCGGTTATAATCGGGTCATTCTATTTACAGAATGGGTAAGAACAGACTACTGAAAGGTTTTCTTAAATGAAATAAAGTATTTTTTTAACAATTCTTGAATGAAATAATGAACTATTGGTGTAAATATAAGGAATGAATTGCGGGGTTGATGTCATTATCGGGGATATGAACGCAATTGGGTTGGTCAAAGTATGTGTGGAGTCCGAAGGACTCCACACACATTGACCAACCCAATTGCGTTCATACCCCGATAATGACATCAACCCCACAATTCATTCCTTAAATGGAATGCTTTTATCACAGAGAAATGTTGATATTTAACATTGTTAACTAATGAAGAGACATTTAATTGATGCATATTTAGTAGAGAGGCTGCGACTCATAACCACTTTAAATGCTCGCCTTCTGCAGGAGATATTAAAAATTCCATAACTTTGCCAAATTTTGGTAGTTTTTCACAATTATTTCAATAATGCAAATCAATAAGTTAATATTTTGTAGAACTAAGGTTGCCGTATCCTGGTCATAACTAAAACACATACATTAAACAATAAATGTGGTATCAGTGAGAGTATGACAATATGTACATGGAAAAAGGCCCTTGAATCTTGCTTTAAAATTTGTACATGCATTCCTCTGCACATGGTACAAAATGTAGAAAAGTCAGCTCTCTATATGCATATCAAATATTGCTCTCCCTGAGACAATTTCTGACCACTGTGCACAAGACTGTATGCATATTGCCAGACGATTACTGTGGTATCATAACAAATGAAGTTTTGAAATCTTAAATTATTCCCTGCTGCTGTGCACTTTTCACCATCAAGTTTTATGACAGAAGCCTTCAGTGTCAGGCATACATTAGTGAATGTTTTCCCTGTTTTTCAGTGACCAGTCCCGACAGACAACCTGGGTTCACCCTTTAACTGGAGAACCAGTCCAGACTGGCTACTCAACACTTCCTGGTAAGTCTCTAGAAATGTCATGGGTGTTAAGAAGGAGCCCTCATGCATCAGGGCATTTTGATTTTATATATGAATACTTCTATTGCACTTTTGTGATAGTCAAATGTACTTTTTCTGTGCATATCAAATAAAGATGCAATTTAAGTACTGCATTGTGACAGGCATTATCAATAATAAAAATCTATACAATTTGTTCTGAATAATTAAAATCTGCTAACTATTGAAATGCTGTCAGGTTCAATATGCACAAGTTTACCTGTAACATTTTTTAAACAGATGAGTGCTAGTGCTGTCAGCACTTTATGGAAGCACTGTCCGAAGCTCACTAAACTATTTCCATGGTACTGACAGATGGGTAGAGCATCTTGGAGACTTTCTATTGATTTTGAGTTTTGAACTGTTTAGTGGAAAGTATCAAGCAACAATTCATTTCCTTCTGCCATCCTCCTTCCTTGCCATTTCGCCTGATAGCTGCTTTTTATCAGAGACAAAAAACAGTTGTTACATTTGATCTGACATCTCCAAAAGTGAGTCTGTTTGTAATGGTGTTGGTGATTTAAAGGGCTTGTGCTTCTGTAGCTTATGATACTTATGACAGGGATAATGAAAAAATGGTAGTAATGGTGACTACAGTACTAATGGTGACATATTAAACTATAGTAACATGTTATGAAAACATACAGGTAGTTAAGGTACTTGAATATTTTTAAGATGAAGATAGTAGGAAATTGATAAAAAAAATATCCTGAGTTGGCCAGATCTATCATGTTGTTACATGCAAGTAGGCCACTTCTAAATTGTTTATTTTTTGGCATATCTGTAACAATAGTATCCTATTATCATAAAACTCACTATTATCTTAAAGCAGCGCTGATGTCTTATAAAACCAGGTGAACACTTGTATCAGAATTATGATACATTCATGAAGACAGGCTTTCTTTTGTTCGTAGTTATAGGGTGTGTGTGCCATTTCAGGAATCTAATTTACCTTTCCTGTGAAGTTTTTGCTGAGATCTGTGCTGAGAATTATATAAATAACCCATTTATCAGGATAAAATACTTTCTAGAAGGTCACAGTGAAGTTTTGTGCTGGAATTGAACATTATTGACCAAAAAACATAGAAATTTCACATGGATTTATATAAATCATGTGAGGATTATTAATGATTGTAACTTGATTGCTGTGCTCGACTTTCTGAAAATGGGGTTCAGCCAGTCAAAAGAGCTAACCAGTTACTATGATATTAAGCCTAAGGACATTGTGTTTCCTGATGATGAGGATGAAGACAGTGACCTTGATGACCTTCCTCATGACCTTGAACTGTTGGAGGTCAAAATGTTACGGAATACTAGTAAGTGGTTCTTACTGAATGGTTGTCATGACATGTAACTAAAATATTGACAATAGGGGTGAGGTCATCATAGAGGCCACTCTAGAATGTTGTTTATACCTAATCCAGAGAGTCTAAACTGCATATTTCAGGCAAAAAAAAAGCTGATGATGCTGGTGGTAGTTGAAAAATCCCCTGCCCATACTTAAAACGCACATGAAAGAGCGCAATACACTATTATGTAAACATATAAAGGGAGACAACAGAGATAAAGACAGGGGGCATTATTTGAAAATTCATCAGATACACACAGTTTGATGATTTCACTATATGACAAGACCATGGCCTGGGGGTAAGGGGACACAGGTAGAGTCGTGATGACCATATTATGGTCATAATTTCACTACTAGTCATATTGGCGACCACCTATAGTCACTGTACAGGCTCTTGCCCAGGTTTAAGGCTTGTCAGGTTTGTGGGCCATTTATGTGAGTTTGAACCCTTTTAATGTCTGATAGACAAGTGCACCATAGTTAAATGCATGAACAATTTAGGATTTGACAGTTTATTTATACTAAACCTCAATAGTGTTCATCATTATCATAATAAAGAAAAGTATCATAGCAACTAACTTGGAAAATATGAAAATGAGAACCTTTTTCTTAGAGAATTATAAATTCATAGATTACATACACACTCAACAGGGTTTTGAATTTGTATTGTGTTTGTTTGTTTTATTTTTCAAGTTTAAAGCTCTTTTTTCATCCTTGTTTTTTGCCAGATCTATTTCAGTTGGTGTATAGGTATTAATCATTAGTTTTGATAACAACTTCATTGATTAACACACTTAATATAGCCAATTACAGTTTTGAAATATTTGATAATATATACATACATGTACCGGTATATAAGCCTTTACTATGGCATTTAAATTGACTAAATTAACAAAATATTTGTGGTTGTAAAATAAGGCCAATTTAGAATTCATATTGCAAATAACACGCCCGCATGTAAAACACAGATCATGGGGCATAAATGTATGTTGATTAAAAGCAATAAAGATATAAATTTTATTGTAAAAAGCCAACACATAGACCGGTATTGAACCAAATTTATCACTATATTTAGATCTTCGTATTTTCATCATTAAATACTCCTATCTGCAGATTTAACCAAAAACTATTGAGAAGTAACGGTATTAGCCTCGTACACGAGTCCAAGTCATTGAACACTTTGAAAGGTCAGCAGATGAGTTTAGATATACAAATGACATCTATATACGTTATTCATTCTGAGAGTTGTTAAATAGACAAGTGCGATTACAGATCTACGGGTCTATAACAAGTATAAGATACATGCAACTTCTTATCAATTTGTGTTGGAGTTTTAAGTGATTTATACTGTTATTTTGTGCATTTTATTGCTGGACAGACTGAAAACATTGTCTTTTTAGTCTCAATTTGTTTACAGTTGGTGTTAGGCTTTGTGAAAATCATTGGAATTTTGCCTTAATTTACAAAAGGTATTATGATTTTGGATTTGCTATAATCATACCTATGAAACAAGAGTGTGAATGGACTATTGTTTATATCATCAAAGGAGACTTACATCATAATGTAAAATTATGGAATATGATTCACACAGCTGGCTTTGTTAAATAAAGGGAGTGGTATTGTTTTACCGTGACGTTAACCATATTTATTACTTCAAAACCACACTCAGTTACATTTTCACAATGTTGTACATATAATTATGTTGCACATTGAATAATAGCATTTACTGAACATGTACATACTGATGACATTCTAGAAAAGAATAGACTGTAAGTTTACTATATATAATTACCACTATAATACATAGATACATTTTTTAAGAAGCATTTATGCTACACAAATGGAAAACCGGCATAAAGGAAGCTTTATGTATGTTTAGAAACTTTGGTTGGATGGAATGTTTGTTGACTTTATTTAGGTGGATTGTGACAAAAACTGATCTCTAGTTTGTTTCTTGGAAAGAAACCAATCGTTATTTCTTGGATAGAGACCAGGCATTGCATTTTGGTTGTTTTTTGGATTATAAGAAAGCGGTTGTTGCATTTTTGATGGAAAGCAGGCGTTGCAAGTAATGTTTGCATCTTGGATAGAAAGCAGTCGTTGATTCCTGGATAGAAATTAGCAGTCGGTCCATCTTGGATAGAAACCGTGCAGTCATTGTTTCTTGAATTGAAAGCAGTCTTGGTTTCTTGAATAGAAAGCAGTTGTTGTATCTTGGGTAGAAAGCAGTGTTCGTTTTGTGGATATTGAAACCATGCAGTCGTTGTTTTGTGGATATTGAAACCATGCAGTCGTTGTTTTGTAGATAGAAAGCAGTCGTTGTTTTGTGGATAGAAAGCAGTCGTTGTTTTGTGGATAGAAAGCAGTCGTTGTTTTGTGGATAGAAAGCAGTCGTTGTTTTGTAGATAGAAAGTAGTCGTTGTTTTGTGGATAGAAAGCAGTCGTTGTTTTGTAGATAGAAAGCAGTCGTTGTTTTGTGGATAGAAAGCAGATGTGTTTTGTAGATAGAAAGCAGTCGTTGTTTTGTAGATAGAAAGCAGTCGTTGTTTTGTAGATAGAAAGCAGTCGTTGTTTTGTAGATAGAAAGCAGTCGTTGTTTTGTGGATAGAAAGCAGATGTGTTTTGTAGATAGAAAGCAGTCGTTGTTTTGTAGATAGAAAGCAGTCGTTGTTTTGTGGATAGAAAGCAGTCGTTGTTTTGTAGATAGAAAGTAGTCGTTGTTTTGTGGATAGAAAGCAGTCGTTGTTTTGTGGATAGAAAGCAGTCGTTGTTTTGTAGATAGAAAGCAGTCGTTGTTTTGTTGATAGAAAGCAGTCGTTGTTTTGTGGATAGAAAGCAGTCGTTGTTTTGTAGATAGAAAGCAGTCGTTGTTTTGTGGATAGAAAGCAGTCGTTGTTTTGTAGATAGAAAGCAGTCGTTGTTTTGTGGATATTGAAACCATGCAGTCGTTGTATCATGGATAGATATCAGTTGTGTGTCCATTTTGAGTGTCATAAGTTCTTTTGGATTCGTATCATTCTAATATCTCACAGCATTGCAAGGTTGTTGTTTTGTTGTGTTTCATCATAATGTTTTATATATTTTCAGATCTACCAGCTGGCTGGGAGCAGGCGCTTACCATCGATGGTACAGTGTATTACCTAGAGTAAGTGCTGTCAATTGAAAAACAATTAGTTCTTTTTTGTATTTTGCTCTTTATGATTTTATGAAAGGCATTTTGAAAATGACCCCATGAGCTGCATTGATTGTTTGGTTGAAAAGAATTTTCATGGTTTTCTTTATGGTCATAGAAATATGGGTTTAAAAGACAATTAAAAAAGAATAAAAAGGGCAAAGTTGAAAGCCACTTCTTGTCTGTTAAAATTGGCTAGATCCAAAATACAGGTTCATCCTGATCATGATGGCTATCATATTATTGTCTTCGAACTTTTACCAGACCAGAAAGTGAGATAACATTGTTAGAGATTAATTGTACAAATTCCAGTGTATGGAATACAGCAGTGATGGACACTGCTCACAAGTATCTGTCTGATAAATAATTTACATATCCAGAAAGTAAACTTTGAAACCTCTTGTAGGATGAAAAGGAATGATTTTGATCATGTTTACAGTGGGATTACAGTAACATGTTCATGGGTTCAACATAACAACACACCACATAAACTCCCAATCAAAACTCATTTTACAATACCAGTCATTTTAATTAAAGGCATTAATTTTTTTTGTATGTACAATTTAGTAACAACTTATTTTTTTTATTTATTTAAGGTGTGAGCTATGTGTTTTTTTCAATCTAGATGAAACTTGCTAAGGATGTCCACATAAATGTAAATTGTGAATATCATGAATGATTTAACTAGACCCAGAGATGTTATGTTGCCAGACTTGATATAAATGCTAGCAAAACATTGTTGGATGACTGTGAAACAGGGAATTTGGCACTTGGCATTTCAGATATGCATTTATCAGTCCAATTTGAATGTCTATTCTTCTGTTGACAAACTTTATGCATGTTGAACATTATGAAAGGAGACATAAAGTTATGTAATCGTGCATTCATTTATTAATGGCAAGGTATGTGTTGACAGCAATTTATATTTTAATTATTTACCAGTTTGTATTTAAAACTTAAAAAATATATATATATTATTTATTTATTTTTAATCAAAAACTTGACAAAGTGATCAATCGATGTTATTGCTTTGTCATTTTAACTGCGGTTCAATACAATATCAATGACAGTCTTTGGTGACATTTTTTTTTCTTTAAATTTACTGTGTTCAGTTTGTATACAATTTCACTAGGTTAGGTTTCTAATAAAAATTTAATGATTGCATGCAGTAATTGCCTTATGCGGTCATGCAAACACTGCCAATTACAGAAGCTTAACAGTATTTACAATGTTTCTCATTTATTTATAATGTTCATTTCGCTAATGATTACTTATAAAACCCCTTATGTTTTGTAGTCCATGATGAATCGATCAACACGCCACTGATCAAAAGCTGAAATTGGCAATTAAGAGGGCATGGTCTGTTTGTTTTTGGTCAATGGTTCTGAAAAGTAGTTAAAGTTCAAAAGTACATATTTAGTTGCCAAACGGACACAAACATCCATAATTTATTGCATCTCAAGTTCCATGTGCTTGATTGTATCGAAAAGTTAACCATTTGAACTAAAGCATGAATCCCGTGAGCATCAGATAGGATTCAACAGGATGATTACATTGTAAAGTACAGTATTTCTTTCCTTCATTCATAAACTATAGATTTTGTCAAGGGGCACATATTTCCAACATTCTGTTCATGCCTAATGGCTTCTTTCTGTTTTAGTTAGGTCTGGCTAAATTAAAATGGATGGGGTTTGCAAGTCTTATGCTATAAGAATTATAAATTATACTGTTACTATCATGAGATAATGTGATTTCCTATATTTATTGCTTTGAGGATGCATTATAAAACACATTGTATGTCTTTTGCAGCATTGTTCTCATTTTTTATATATTTTTCAAGTTTTATTATGTTTGGAATACAATAGCTCGTACGGAAATGATGGTAATTATAATATACAGAGACACTTGTACATGAGTTTCATGTTGCCATGTCCATTATGCCTGGGTAAATGATGCGTGTGTATTATTTGCCCTGAAGATATTTGAATTGCCTTAATTTACCTTAATGAATCTATTTAAACATTTCTGTAACTGTACAGTAATGATGTTCAATAATAGTGTCTATTCCTTCAGGATATTGTTGTAAATTTTCGCGCAGATTTGATTTGCTGATTGTGTTTCACTAAAATGCCTGAAATGTTAAGCGTTAATTTAGTCTGTCGCTTGTAATATTCTGTAATGGTTACATTACAAGACTCAGTTTATGCACCTTGTCAATTCATTTTTTTTGAGTTCATTTGTCCAAAAGCATACCAATTTACTTTATATAAGTAAATGTCCTATGTCTTTGAAGTACAGGCAAGCATAAAATAAATGTTTCCATATTAGTATCATTTCCTCAGTTCTCTTGTACCAGGAGAAATATAATATTTATAAAAAAGTCTGCCCATTTTCACAAACATATTGAGTATGAGTTTTACACTCCAGGGGCCATGATAACAAACAGTCTGAGTTCAGACTAAAGTGACAAAACTGCAAATCTTTAATACGTTGTAACTTTTTTACTAGTTGAGTTTTGATGATGAAATTTCCTAAAAAGATATTATTATTCGAAACTGTACAATAAATCACATTTATCATTGTAAAACAAATAGAATAAAGATGATTCTTTGCAATTTGATAAATGTGCTTTTCAGAGTCTGAGTCTAGACTTGGAATTGAGACTGTTCATAAACAGGCCCCAGAAGCCATGGTTACGAACAGTCTCGACTCTCGAGTCTGAGTTCAGACTCACATGGCAAAACTGCAAATCTTCATTTCATTTTAACTTTCCTTCTAGTTGAGTACATTTTATTTATGAGAAAGTTTGATGAATTTTATTACTATTTTAGATAACTTACCTTTATTTTTGAAAAACAAATGGTAAAAAGAAGATTTGTTTTATTAAATAAAGGTGCTTTTCTGACTCTGAGTCTAGAATAAAACTTGTGACCCACACTCAAAATGGTGAAGTTCAATGTGAAATTGCTATTTGAAGAGTAATAGTAGTAAAAGTTACAGTATCTGTTCCAAATAACTTTGTTTTAAACTTTGTATTCATCATTTGTCAATATTATTGACACTAAAGATATTTTGCAACATTTATGATTTTGCTTTTGGTGATTTGGTCTTAAACTAAGACGCACAATATCGGTGAATACTGGCCCTGGTTTATATACATTTTTTTGTTATCTTACTTGATGTTTAAGTATATTCTTATTAGTAAGGAGGTCACTTAAGTTTTCTATTTTACTGTATTTGAATAATTTGAAACAAATTGATTACGGTACATTTTGTCAAATTGCTGCTTATCGAAAATCTACACTGTGAACCACATACATCACTACATCACTATTCTGGACAAAATTGATCTCTTTACCTATTTATTTGTGGGAAAAAAACTCTTGATTTTATCATTCTTAACCAAAACGTGAGAAAATTGGATGGTTTGCTTTTGTGGAAGTAACAAATTAATACTGGTAGTTGAAATTTAACACTGCCGATGTCTTTCATGTAGCCGAGAGAAAATATTTATTCATCTTATTTCATTGAACTGACAAATTCAACTTTTAAGCCTATTGAAAAAAGTTTGCACAAATAATTTGTATGCAGTGTCAAGTTAATTATGCATATGTTTGTAGTTTGAGTTAACTACAAATATTATGTAAATTATGTTTATGTCCTATGACATACTATAATGTTTCAAAGTATTATTCAAAAGGCCCTGCTTTCACTAAAATTTGATACTGTTTAAGTGAGATTAACCATGACTTCATTGAATTTGATAAAATTATTATCTTTATTTACTTTTTAAGAAACGGGACTGCATTTTATACATTCTTTTCATATGATTGAGTATTCAACATACTTAAGTTTTGCATCAGAAATTGATAAGCGAGCACTCACTGGCTCGAAGCTATATTATAACCATCGCAATGTTTACAGTGTAGGTTTTTATGGCAAATTATGTTGACATTTTAATAAAGCTTGCTTTTATGTATAAAATTGATTTCTTATTGAATGAGGAGAAAGCTTTAATTCCGATCAATCTTTAGCAAAATGTTTCATTAACAATTCATCGGGAATGTTAACATGAACATGAGGAAAATTTCTACTTTATGACGTTGGCAGCTATGAAAAACAGTGGAGAACCTTATACTTTCTTGAGTTAAAATTTTGACGTTGGCAGCTATGAAAAACAGTGGAGAACCTTATACTTTCTTGAGTTAAAATAAATCAAAGTCATAATTATTTTTTTTTGTTTGGTTATTTTTCAGTCACAACCGGCGTGTAACAACATTTGACCACCCAATCACAGGGCAGCCCCTCATGAAAAGTGGGGACAGGTTTGGGACTCTGATTAGCCCGGGAATGGGTGGCCCTGCTCGCAAGGGGAGTGGAAAGGCTCGTGGCATTAAGACCCCATCGGCAGCCCGCGGTGAAAACTCAAAGGTCATTCTGCGAGGGTGGCTCCAGAAACAGGTACAAACAGTGGTCTCCATGAATTTGTTCATTCATTTTACGATAAGTTTTGATGCAAGCCAATAGCTTAAGTGTTTTGGAAAGATACTTATTTTATGTTCATTGTTAGACAAGGTATAATTGTTGAATCAAAATTTGACATTTGGATTAACATGCCCGAATTTATATACTATAGAGCTTGATGTAAAAAAAATAACAAACCCTGGTTTATAAAATCCAGCAGAAAGTAAAGAACGAGTATAGGGGTTGTACTGGGCTTGTGCTATCTTTGACCACAGGGATTGAGGCATTGAGCCTCTGGGGACATCTTGGGTCTGATCTGCGAGATGGACAGTATGTTTCCAGTGTCACACTGTACAGTTCCTAATTGATGTTTCTTAAAAAAAGATTTATTATAGTTTCAGACACAATCTTCTGATGTGAAGACATTTTAAATGTTACAGTAGTTTGTCAAAACTGAAAACTTCTATTTCCACATGAAAATGAATGGATTTCTGATACAGTGTGTATGTATTGATGTGCTGTTTAAGTAATTTTCTCCTGGATTTATTTCAAATGTAGGAAAGTGGAACATATTTGATTGATGTAAGTAGCAATAAAAAGTGCTTGTAATTTGGTCTTGAAGCAATCAAAAACATGTTTAAATCAATATGAAATAGCGTCTTTAAAATTTGATGAGCATTAATTCCAATGATCTCTATTTCACATGGGATATTATGCTCATCAATAGGAGACTTTTATGAGCACTTTTATTTCAAATTATATTCAGACAGACAGAAAACTATGCAAGGGAACTTACAACAGACATTCTCTGATAATTATGTGTAATGTATTCATGGAAAGAAAAAGATAATTTCTCACGCCCTTTGATAAGTTTTCAAGCATTCAAATATAGTATAATTACTATAGATTTTCTTTTATGATACCGGTAATAAGGAATATTGTCATTTTTTGCACTCGCTGTCAAGGCACTTGTACACGTATATCAAGAAAATGTTAAAAATTATTCAAATTTGCCAATTATAAATGCTTACCAGGATGATCAGTTGTTGCATTAAACACTGTGTACCAGCCCCCATTTTTAAACTCCCATTTACAGGATAGTGGAGCTTTAAAACTGTGGAAAAAGAAATGGTGTGTGTTAGCAGACTTTGGCCTGTTCTTCTACAAGGACGAGGGTGAGTCCAACTGTATAGGCTCTATCCTGCTGCCCAGCTATGACATCAAACAGTGCAAGGCCAACGAAGTGAACAAGAAATTCGCCTTCAAGGCCGAGCATGAAAACATGAAGACGTTTTACTTTGCTGCGGATAACCAGGTGGAAATGGACAAATGGGTTGAGGCTCTCAGAATGGCCTCACTGGTTCAGAGGGCCCCAGGGTAAGAGTTTGAATTGTAGATCTTGTTGATAAAGTGATGTTTTATACAATCATTGTTATATAATATGGGAATCAAACTCTTTCCAATTTATTTAAACTCTTGATAGACAAATTTACCTGTTACCTATTGTTTGAATGATCAATAATTGTGCTACATTATCTCCTCCGATAATATATGTAGAAAGTGTTGTTAAATAAAATTTGATTATTTGTTGTTATACTTTTATTAATACAACGTAAATTAAATACAAACTACAACACCAAAAAAAACATTGATGTTTGTCAACATGCATCCTCATTGTCATTCTTTAACAAGCACTAATTGTGCTGTGTTATCACCTCAGCCAGCATGCTACCACAGTATGGTGTGAACAATATGAAATGACATAGGTACTATTTAAGAGGTCAGTTTCGAATTTGTAAAAATGATTGATAAATATGTGTGAAATATCGAATCGGGACTGTAACTTGCCTTCGAAAAAGTGATAAAATCGAAATAGCAAATATCAGTGTAATGATGGAAACTTTTATTAAACTTTTGGAAAAATCTGGACCAAAGAATAAAATCAAAAAGTTCGGATAAACTGTGTTTAGATTAATGTTTAAATGTTTGTTTTTTATTCCTTTTTATTATCTTCAATCTTTGATTCAGCACATTACTATCAGTTTCCTTCTGATGTTTGAAAAGTTATTGTTTTTTTAGGTCAGGACACTTGCCAAAGCTGATCCCTAAATCACCGATCATGAGCTGGGATGATGATGTAGACAGTCCTGGTATTTCCCCGCCAGATATGCAACAGTACCCATTCTCTGGTAACCATGGTGAGACATCTAAACGCAGGGGGCCAGACATGGACTCTAGCTTCCAGGACAGGCAGTCATTACAGCCTAGCCTAAACCTCCAGAATTATGGGGACCCATACCAAGGTCAAGGCCAACAAAATGACTACAGACCTGGTAATGGGTTTGGGACATTCCCACGCAACGATAGAGGGCAGGGTCAAGGACCCAGGTCCACTAATGGTTATGGACCAAGTGACCCGAGATACCCTCCTGATAGAATGGACAGAAACAGAGGGTCTCAGAGGTCAAATCTTAGCCAAGGTCACAGTGTGCACGATGACCAAAGATCAATGTCAAGTCAAAGATCAAATCAATACCCATCAAATACAATGCCACGGAACATGAGGCCAAATCAGTTTGATAATAGTGTGAGGCCAAACCAGCTGGATTCGAGTATGAGAAGTGTAGGGTCACAGAGAAGTCAAGGTTACAACTCCCTGCCTAGAGACTCAAGGTCACAGTTAGGTCCTCCAATTGAGGGTCAGGACAGGCCATATGGGCACTCATCACCAAGACAACCACCCCCAAACCAAACTGCCATGAAGGGGAAGGAAGACAACCCCTACATGATGATGACCCCTCATAGCCAACAAAGAAATGAGAGGTAGGCTGAAGAAACTATTGAAAGTCAAGTTGCCACACTGTCACTTTATCATTAACTGTTATGATAAATGGATGACTGTGTAGGTTTAATTTCATGAACCAGGTTTTCACATAGTGAAACTGGGTTATTAGAATGACCTACATCGTTGTTTGTATGTGCGGGCACTCCGCGTCAACCTCGCCTATGAAACTGAATATCTCTAGTTATGGTTGACAAATTGTGACCAAACTTGGTATATAACAGTTTATGGAGACTAGACCCTAGGGTCAAGGTCAATGTCACTGTTACTAAAAATAGAAAACTGTTCTTCCTGTTAAAACTGAATATCTTTAGTTACAGTTAATTTATTATAGCTAAACCTTGTAACTGTCTGTATAATATAAACATGTTTTCTACTGAATCATATCTTACTATCAATAATAAAAACCTGTTTTGTTTGCATTGTGGCGTTTTTTGTTTTGAATAAGATTGAACCTGACACTCATTCAGTAATTTGGATTTGAATACATATCTGATTCTGTGTTCTAAAATGCATTGTATGGCTAAATGACTTGATATTCAACAATGCCATTTTACTTTTGTAGGAAAATGGACCCCCTTAAACACAGTAACCGACCCCTACCACAGGAACCACCTCCGGAGCCGTTAAAAGAAAAAGGACGTTCAGGGGGAGGTGACTACGCAAGTCTCACACGCATTAGAGAAAAATGGCCCAGTAAGTTCCCCACTGGACTAGATTGATTTATAAGTTTTGTAATCGTAGGCTGTTGCAGTGCTGAAGAAAGTATTTATATTGAATTACAGCTGTTTGTTGATGGTTTGCTAATCACTGTATTTGATTTGTCTCCATAAGTTAAGAAGATTAGTATTGAACAGCTGTGTCTGGTATTTTGTTAAGAAAACGCTTGACCTGTGCAGATATTCTTATTAGGCATATTTATACTTGACGCTGGCTACTGAATACACTGAAAAATGTGCAAAATTGCGTATTACTCAAGATTCAAAATAAGCCTGGTTGATCAATACAGCTAACAGGAAACATTCACCATTCTATGCTTTTTCACCATTCCAACACTGTCCATATACGTTTAGATCAGCAGTTGTCGGACAGACCAGGTGTTGAGGCCCCAATTGATCGTGAGGAAGACCAGCCTGTACTGTCACCAACCCAGCAGAGGAGGCCTGACCTTTACGTTGACGTCCCACATACGTACGTCAACGTGTACGACGAGTCACAAGTCAGGAACAGAGGTTAGTATTATAACATATTTATTTATTTATTTTTTTTGCTTTTTAAGCTGTGGATTCAGGTTCTGATAATGTGATTATCATTTCCAATGATTGTAGAAACTTGTGCAATGTTTTTCTTGGAATAAGAATTTGATGTCAATGGCATTAGGTCTATATCAGCTTATGAAGTATATTGCTGTTGACTTGCTTGGGAAGTGTTTTATTATGGTTTATTGTATATTTATATTATTTCAGAATACACAACCATGATGAAATACCCTTTAAACACTGGCATTAATAATACACAAACACATGCCTAAAACTGACTGTTGTGTTTTCAGACCAGCCCCCTGAGCTGCCGTCCCGCCCACCCCTGCCTGTAGAGATGAGACCCAAACTCGTAGAAGACATCGCCAGTTCTCGTTCTCCTAACACACAGAAGGAGATGCTTATGGCAGAACGCAACCTGGAAACCCGCATGCAACAGCCATCATTCTTCAATTACCCAACACCAACTCGTGAATCTCTCCCTGCTTTCCCGCAAAACCAGGTGGGATACTTGATACTTAATGCTTCAAACATGCACTTAATTTAATTTCAAAATAGAAAGGATTGTAAAAAAAGATGCAAAAGTAAATAAATGATTGTTTTCTTTAATATTTTTTGTAATAATTTTGTCACATTAATATTAGTCTTTAATTTTGCAACTTATAGGACAGTCCACGGTCCCAGTATTCCCAAAGGTCACAGAGGTCAAATGAGCAAAGGTCACAGCAGCCCTCATTGCCACAGCGACCAGGTCAGTAAAAACAAGTTAACAGTTTGATTGGTTTTGTCTTATTGCTGATTGAGTGGTTTTCAAATTATAAACGTTTTCAACATGTTTTCTACTTGTTTGTTCACTCCATTGGTTAATAAAATTTCTTTTCGAATGTCATACTTAAGCAAAGATACTGAATCATAGATTAGGCTAGATACTGCATGAGACACCCAAAATATACACCCATTGTTGGTAGATAAAGTGTCATTTAAAGACACTATATATAGATGTTTCTGCACAGTGATTGTTTCATAAATACACATGTAATTTGTTCATAATTATAGTATACAAAGTAGAATGGTTTTTTCAGGATGAACATTTACATTCCAAACCTCAATATAATTTTATATAAACCACTATATACCACAATGTTGTTTGATGTTAACAAACCCTATGAAGCTGTGCATAATAGTGAGCTGAAAATTATATTACAACAGTATCTTATAACTTAATATAAGTGGGTATTTTTTTTAATTACAATATGATCAGTATAGTTGTTGCGCATTCTTATTTACATATACCTCTAAAATTAAGTGCAAAGTGTTCATTTAAAATTACGATGAGACATTTTCTTACATCTTATACAAGTAGTTAACTTTGATCATTGCAGTTAGCAAAAAAAACAAAACTTTTGAATTCTAGCTTGAAAAATATCTGCAACCATCTCAGTTTTAGTGCTAACAAAACTTTCTGCAGCTTGATACATGTATTACGCACGCTTCATAGGGTGATTGGTGTAACATCTTAACTATCAGTGTAATTTCCATAACACAAACAGGGGCGTGGACAGTTTCAGCTTTGTCCAACAGCAGTCTTTGACATCCAAATGTAAATTTAAATTGAAAAAATATACAGACAATTAAATATATATACAGACAATATTTTTTTCCAAAACAGTATATGTCAAATAATTATTATCAAGAAAAAAAATATGGAAAATTTCTCACCAGATTTCTCTGTTCTATGCATACAATGTAGCTAGTTCTTTATGTGTAGGTGTTTGGGAACATATTCAGAATTTCTTGGTGATTTCATAGGCTGGACTGTCACTTAACTGGTTTGCTGTGTTTTTGTTGTAGATTTAGGTGGTGTGTCTAGTTTGCCAGAAAACCAAGGGCACTACAATGTGAATGACCCCTATATAAAACCACAACACAGCCACATGTATGACCATAAAGATAGTGCCATGCTCTCAGGTCACTTAGATGGAAGTGATGCCACTTTAACAAATGAAGATGAACGTAATGACAAAATCAGTGAGTTCTATGGTTTAGGAAAGTACAATCCAAAGAATGCAGACAATAGAAAAGACAAGAATCGATTCATGTCTGACATGGATGTGCGAGCGAACACTCTGCCATCTCAGCCAATATCAGGAGTGACAGGAGAGAAGGATTTCCGACTCAGAAGTCTACCTGACCACGTCCAGTCCATGCCTGCTTTGTACCATGAGCAGCAGCCCCTTTCGATAGTTGTATCTGACCGGAACCAGGTGATCAACAGTTACATGAACCTGACCCCTAACACCAGTCATGTGTCAGAGGACCCATCTATGAGCAGATCTGACGAGAATACGGAGAGAAAGTCTGCATTCCGACGCCTTTCCTCCTCCGGCAGCAATTCTCTCCAGCGCATTCCCAGTGGAGACATGGGGTCCATGTCCAGTGGCTACCCTAGTCTTGGTCACTCAGGAGATTACAGTAAATCACAGCGCTACCCTGATCAGGAATACATACAGCCTCAAAAGGCAATGCCTGCAAGCTCGCAGATGTCTCAGAATAAATATCCATGGAAACAAGGTAAAGTTAATGTCCACTTTTGTCCCTGTTTAACTATATTGCACAGCACAGCACTGGGTTAACGGCATAGTGGCATTTAACTCAAATGCAACAGTTTGCTTCCTGCATTATTCTCCTTTCTTTTATTTGCTGTGTCTAACTGTTTTTAATTGGTTGTAGAATAACTTGTGTAACCCTAGTATAGTATAGATTAGAAGATTTTTGTTTGAAGTTTTAGTTATACAAAAACTGAGTTAACAGACCAATTATGTTTTTTTTAAATCGTTCTGTTTGTTATGTTTAAACTGTTCAAGTTAAAAAAATGATTGGTTTGACTTCTGAAATAGGCTTAGCACTCTAGTAACAAAAGTCAATTTTAGTCACAAAAGTGAAATCCCTGAAACAAGAACTAAGCAATACATTAAAACTTTAGGGAAGTACAAGAATTAATAAAATGGATCTGCATAATTATATAACTAAATCAATAAAGTGTTGAAATGATTTAAAGGCAAAGGTATGATATACCTACAGCATTATTCTGATAAAAATGGAAACATAGTTAACTCCAGTACTTGATGAGAATGTGAGTTTGTCTGTCTGTAGATACACAACAAAGAAAGCCAAATGGCCCAGTGGCACCAGGCTTCACGGGCGGTCAAGGTCAGAAGGGTAAACGATCAGCTGCTCCTATACAGACTGTGAAGGAGGAGCCAGATATGCCAGACTCACAAGTCCTGGTAAGTAGGGTTAACAACACTGGCAGATATGCCAGATTCATAAGTGGGGTCAACAACATGGGCATATATGCTAGACTCATAAGCGGGGTCAACAACATGGGCAGATTTGCCAGACTCACAAGTTTTGGTAAGTGGGGTCAACTACATGGACAGATATGCCAGACTCACAGGTTCTGGTATGTGGGGTCAAAAACATGGGCAGATATGCCAGACTCACAAGTTCTGGTAAGTGGGGTCAACTTCATGGGCAGAAATGCCAGACTCACAAGTTCTGGTAAGCGGGGTCAACTACATGGGCAGATATGCCAGACTCTCAGGTTCTGGTAAGTGGGGTCAACAACATGGGCAGATATGCCAGACTCACAGGTTCTGGTATGTGGGGTCAACTACATGGACAGATATGCCAGACTCTCAGGTTCTGGTAAGTGGGGTCAACAACATGGGCAGATATGCCAGACTCACAGGTTCTGGTATGTGGGGTCAACAACATGGACAGATATGCCAGACTCACAAGTTCTGGTAAGCGGGGTCAACTACATGGACAGATATGTTAGACTCACAGGTTCTGGTATGTGGGGTCAACAACATGGGCAGATATGCCAGACTCACAGGTTCTGGTAAGTGGGGTCAACTACATGGACAGATATGCCAGACTCACAGGTTCTGGTATGTGGGGTCAACAACATGGACAGATATGCCAGACTCACAGGTTCTGGTATGTGGGGTCAACAACATGGACAGATATGCCAGACTCACAGGTTCTGGTATGTGGGGTCAACAACATGGACATATATGCCAGACTCTCAGGTTCTGATAAGTGGGGTCAACTACATGGACAGATATGCCAGACTCTCAGGTTCTGTTAAGTGGGGTCAACAACATGGGCAGATATGCCAGACTCACAGGTTCTAGTATCTGGGGTCAACAACATGGACAGATATGCCAGACTCACAGGTTATAGTATCTGGGGTCAACAACATGGACAGATATGCCAGACTCACAGGTTCTGGTATGTGGGGTCAACTACATGGACAGATATGCCAGACTCACAAGTTCTGGTAAGCGGGGTCAACTACATGGACAGATATGCCAGACTCTCAGGTTCTGATAAGTGGGGTCAAATACATGGGCAGATATGCCAGACTCACAGGTTCTGGTATGTGGGGTCAACAACATGGGCAGATATGCCAGACTCACAAGTTCTGGTAAGTGGGGTCAACTACATGGACAGATATGCCAGACTCACAGGTTCTGGTATGTGGGGTCAACAACATGGGCAGATATGCCAGACTCACAAGTTCTGGTAAGTGGGGTCAACTACATGGACAGATATGCCAGACTCTCAGGTTCTGATAAGTGGGGTCAAAAACATGGGCAGATATGCCAGACTCACAGGTTCTGGTAAGTGGGGTCAACAACATGGGCAGATATGCCAGACTCTCAGGTTCTGGTAAGTGGGGTCAACAACATGGACAGATATGCCAGACTCTCAGGTTCTGGTAAGTGGGGTCAACTACATGGACAGATATGCCAGACTCACAGGTTCTGGTAAGTGGGGTCAACTACATGGACAGATATGCCAGACTCTCAGGTTCTGGTATGTAGGGTAAACAACATGGACAGATATGCCAGACTCACAGGTTCTGGTATGTGGGGTCAACTACATGGACAGATATGCCAGACTCTCAGGTTCTGATAAGTGGGGTCAACTTCATGGGCAGAAATGCCCGACTCACAAATTCTCGTAAGAGCCGTCATTCACGTGTGATATGCTTATCTTGTGTTTGTACCATCCTGTCAAGAGCATACAGAAGTCATTTAGATAGTAATAGTGATGTATGCACTTGTAAAACATCATGATATGTGTAAAAGGTTTAAAAAGTATATCTGATGCTTACAATTTATGAGAAAAAGACTGTTTGATTGTATTAGCATTTCTATTCTCTAGCCATGCATATGCATGAATAAGGATTATGCAGTAAACTCTGGATCAGCTTTGGAATCTTTCTATTACAGCAAACAGATCTTCCGAAGCGTAACTTCCTGCTGGATGGTCCAAGACTAAGAATGAGTATATCAGCAACAGACCTGCTGGGAAAAACTGTAAGTTCCGAAACAATAGTGATAATGTTCAGCAATTTGTCTGTAAAGTATATTTATCATTCATTTAGTTTAAAAGAATATGTTTAATTTTGAGGACTGTAACCTGTGGCACATTGTGTCTGTATAGACATGTATTGGAGATAAACTTAAGAAATTTTCTGTAGAAAGACTGATACTGTACTTTTACCGCTTAAATACTGTTCTTGTATATTAACAAAAATATCGAAACAATACAGTGTACATCCATGACCCATCTTTCCTTTCTGGTTGTGTATTTCAGCATGATGAGCTGGTACTGCTACTGATCCAGCTACGCCGTGACAAGGCCGACCTGACCGAGCAGCGTGATTCCATCAGGAAAATCAATGAGCAGAACAGACCTGCTGAGTTCTACTACAGGAAGATGTGAGTGGGGGTGGCATTTATAGGCTTTATATGTGTGCATTAACTTATAAAACACTCTTTTCTACAAGATATATGTAATTAGAAGGGTTATATCCTGAGATAAACAATTATACGGCAATAAGAAGGATTATATATGATATGACTCAAGAAGCATTATATTTGCGATAAAAAGTGAAGGAGAGGATCTTTAGTAGATAAATCCCAGGAGTGTTTTATAACTAGATAATACTTGCAATAATTGCATGAAAGGTAACAGTACTATTTGTATGTGTTGTTGCAGGCTGGAGGAGGGTCGTGCTATGGATGGGGAGAAAGAGGCACAGCACCGGCAGTACCAGGATACGAAACACAAACTCGAGGATGTTGAGAAAAAGGTAGGTGTAGGATAGAGGTCGGATGGTGGATATTGATGATATAAGGTAGGTGTAGGATAGCGGTCGGATGGTGGATATTGATGATATAAGGTAGGTGTAGGATAGAGGTCGGATGGTGGATATTGATGGTAGGTGTAGGATAGAGGTCGGATGGTGGATATTGATGGTAGGTGTAGGATAGAGGTCGGATGGTGGATATTGATGGTAGGTGTAGGATAGAGGTCGGATGGTGGATATTGATGGTAGGTGTAGGATAGAGGTCGGATGGTGGATATTGATGGTAGGTGTAGGATAGAGGTCGGATGGTGGATATTGATGGTAGGTGTAGGATAGAGGTCGGATGGTGGATATTGATGGTAGGTGTAGGATAGAGGTCGGATGGTGGATATTGATGGTAGGTGTAGGATAGAGGTCGGATGGTGGATATTGATGGTAGGTGTAGGATAGAGGTCGGATGGTGGATATTGATGGTAGGTGTAGGATAGAGGTCGGATGGTGGATATTGATGATATAAGGTAGAGTCAACAAAGAAAATTCTGTGAGGTTATTTTATAAAACTTAAAATGTTGATAATTTATTTTACACATACAAATGTAAATACTTCTACTTTTAGTCAAAATAGTGAACACACATACAGTGATAAGAAAAACAATCTTGATTAGTTACTGCATGCTTCATATTTTGCAAAGAAGATAAAATTTAATATAAACTACATTCATTTCTGCTCTATATATAAGATTATGGATGTATGTTGTAGCTGGAGGTGTACAAGCCACTGGTAAACCTGGTATGTAACATGGTCACCATGGGCAGTCTGTACGGTGGCGACAACTTCATGCTTGCAACAGAATACAGGAAGGTAAGATGGCTGCTGAATGAGAGATAGTTTTATGCACAGGCAAAAGGAAATATATTGGTGTATTGTGCAGACTTACATGTACATGAATGGTCACTTACTTTATTTTTAAATTGTTTATGTAGTAACACTTGAAATATGAAAATCTAACCGAATATCATAATATTTATCTGAACGTAAAAACATGTCTCTCAAAAACAACAAATTTCTTTGAACAAAGATTGATCACAAAGAGGCTCCAATATTATTTCAAAAAGAAGAAAATGTACATAGCAATGTTGCGCTTTATTTTTACCCATAATTTCTCAATCCTTCACCAGCACTTGCTGTCCCCGGAGCAGTACTCTCCTCCAAAGAAGATGCTAGAGTTTTCACGGCGTAACCAGGAGGAGCAGATCGTTAAGGGGATAGAGGAAGATGTGAGGCACCTCACCGAGGAACAGGCTGACTTAGAGGTACAAATAGGGGGTGGGGACTTCAACATTGACAATTCTCATGGGGTGCAAACATACCCAAACACCCTTTTATATTGGTTTGTAACTAGTTTAGTCAGATAATCTGTTGTTTTAATGGTAATGAATGGATATGGGCATTGCTAACAGAACAAAATGTAAACATTTCAAAATATATGTGTTCTTATGCCAAATTAAAAGGATAAAGAAAATAATGTTTATTTGTGGTGACAGAATTTGTCTGTGAGATATATTTATATATCATAATATGATTGTTGACTTACAAAGAAGAAACACACTATTGCATGTTTAAAAGTGTGTTAAAACATGTTGCCTGCTGGTGTGGGTAACTGTTCATATAGATGGTGGCTGACTGTTGTTTAAAGTGTTAACCTCTTAATGTTATTGTACATAAAACAGGCAACAAAGGTTTCTCTGAAGGTGAGACCATGCACAAGGACACAGTGGGTCTAATGTCACATTCAATGCAATTTTGTGGCACATATTTCTTTACTTGTCATCAGTTAGAGAGGTTCATAAAAGTCTTGTTTGCCATAAACGATCAGTGATAGTACTTTTAGTTTATTGCATACAATATAATATGTATGTGTTGGTCATCAAAAAATGTCTATTGTAGACATATTGCAGCTTGTTATTGAAATTAAACTCATTTTAAAATAGAAAACACTCAATACCTATTCAAACTACATACTCACATTGCAGAGTAAAGAGTTGGAGGTTTGTTATAGACTTGGCTCACACATCTCAACTGTTAGCTCGTAGAATGAGGGTGATGGGTTTGTTTTATACACCTGTGACCTGACCTGCTGGGTAGGGAATGGGGTGTGGATGGAGGGACATGTGTCCAAGGGTGACCACAAATTATATAATAAATAATAAATGTAAACTGTTTGTTTCATATTCATGAACATATATAAATGCAGGTCAGGTTACAGAGGTGCTGTTCGTACAAAAAGAAAATCTTAATGTTAAAATCATATGTTTGTCCTCACTCTAGTTCACCTCATGTAGCTTTTTCACCAAAACTCATTTCACAATAAAGTGTGATTCATAAGTTAAGGAGTAATACTTTTTTTAGAAAATATTTATATGAATTCATTTCCTCTTAAAGAGTGAGAACAAAATTGTATAATTGGATGTAACTTGTGTTCATTTAAACACTAGAAATAACCTTTGTCTCTTTGTTGTTTACAAGGATGTTAATGCTTTATAATTTTCCATAACCTGCTCCCTGACTGTGAAATAGTTTCATGCTATTCGTGCCATAACCCATACAGCAGCTGTTCCCTGACTATGACATAGTTTCATGCTATTCGTGCCATAACCCGTACAGCAGCTGTTCCCTGACTGTGACATTGTTTCATGCTATTTGTGCCATAACCCATACAGGATCTGTTCCCTGACTGTGACACAGTTTCATGCTATTCGTGCCATAACCCGAACAGCAGCTGTTCCCTGACTGTGACACAGTTTCATGCTATTCGTGCCATAACCCGTACAGCAGCTGTTCCCTGACTGTGACATAGTTTCATGCTATTTGTGCCATAACCCCTAAAGCAGCGGTTCCCTGACTGTGACATAGTTTCATGCTATTTGTGTCATAACCCGTATAGCAGCTGTTCCCTGACTGTGACATAGTTTCATGCTATTTGTGCCATAACCCGTACAGCAGCTGTTCCCTGACTGTGACATAGTTTCATGCTATTCGTGCCATAACCCGTAAAGCAGCGGTTCCCTGACTGTGACATAGTTTCATGCTATTCGTGCCATAACCCATACAGCAGCTGCTCCCTGGCTGTGACAGAGTTTCATGCTGTTTGTTTTTGAATTAACTGCTGATTTAGAAATTAAAAAAAGAACAATCTAGATTCGTACAATATTTATTTATAAAAAAAGAAGGCAGAGGTTCAAAAAGCTCAAGAAATGAAAGTTCAGACACATAAAAGGTTCAGGCTAGCAATGAATTGAATTTTTGTAGCTGTAATATTTTTTGTATTATTGTTGTGCTATTACTATTTGTTGGCATGTATAATGGTAAAACAGTCTTTTTACTTTTCTTCATTTTATTTTTACACGGTGTAGAACAGTCATATTGATTTTAATTTTCCTCATTATACCCCCACAAGACAAAGCTTGGCAGGGTATACAGGAGTGAGCATGTTGGTCTGTTAGTCTGTTGGTTTTGTCCAAATGAGAACTCATGAAAGGGAAGTTGGATTTTAATAATAATGGTTCACATATTTAACACCGTAAAATATAGATCAAGTTGACTTTTGTTACAAACGACCAATTTGTGACAGAGTTATGGCCCTTTTCAACTTGTAAAAACTCGGTGTCTGGAAGTGTTGATCCATTTAAATAATTTTCCGTGCACATGTTAAATGCCATGAAATACAGGTCAGTTCAACTTTAGCCATTACTTTTGGGTCTGTGTTTTGTTTCCTTTGATATTGATCTTGTTTAATAATATTAAATTTGGCAATTTGTTCTAAATCTAAAAAATTGACTACTAGTATTATGATTTTTCTTCACATTTCTTATGAGAATCATACCTATACCAGAGCTTTTAACTACAGACTTTTCATGTTAAATAATGATAAGATAACTAAGATGTCTTAGCTATAAGAATTGTTAGGAAATAATATATCTCATTAATGATCTCTTTTGCGTTCTTAGATATGCTGATAAAGGAAATGATACTTCTGTTATTAACAATTACATGGTAATTTGGCATTCAAATTCTGTGGATTGAAGTTGAGAGGATAAATAGTGTTAGATAAATTATACAATTATTTTATTTCATGTGTTCATGTATGTTCAGGAGAAGCTGGAGCGGCTGTACAGTCTTGACCGAGTGATGCAGGACCAATCCTTCCAGGTCACCTCCCTCAAGGAGGACAGGGTGAGAACATTATCACTTATATATTATGGGGGTGGGCGAGGGAGGAGGGGATCTGTACATTCTTGACCAAGTGATGCAGGATCAATCATTTCAGGTCACCTCCCCGAAGGCTTTAATTTTTGTTGAGTTACACTAAAAAATTAGACAAGCATTTGTGTTTTATCCATTGCACTCTTGTAACTTTACAGCATGTTTGTAATCCTGTTTTGTTCAGCTTAAAAATATTTGAAGTATCAATCCATATTTTGGGTGAGCTTAGACATAGGGTACAGCAATTCTGCCTCAATTTACAAAGCTCCTTTATGAATTCCCAGGAGATGCTAGAGAAGGCGTTGGGCGGCCTGTTGAAGAAGCAGGACCAGCACTGCACGAACCCTCGTGAGCTGGACGTCCTTATACAGCAGCAGAAAACCATTGAGAGGGAACTCTCCCGTGTCCTTCAACAGCTGGCTGAGGCTTCCAAGGTTAAAACATACACTCTCTTTGTGGTACTATTATGAGGGATGAAGCATGATATTTTATCATTGTATCGCAATGAATATCATGATATTCTATCAGTGCATCCCAAAGTATATCTAGAAATTTCATCAGTATATGGCAGTACCATTTCTGTTTAGTATCGCAATATGCCTGTTTATCAATAAAATCGATTTTAGATCATAGTTCTATGGTTTCAAAGTGACTATCATTTTTTAGAGGTGAATGCAAAAAAGGTCCAGGAGATATTAAAGCTAGAAAGCCCATAGAACTTTAATCCCTTGGTTTGTTCTGCATACATAAGCAATGTTGACAATAAAAATGATTGAATATTTGGTTGGTAATAAAGTATGATAAGAACAAATGAAAAACAACAACAGAAATTTTGTTGTGCTTATAAATGTAAACAATTTCCCTTCACAAATGGTTATCACACTTGCTTATGTATTCCAGGAGCTGGAGGAGACGACGGCTGAGAACAACAAGTTGGAACACGAAGTTGCCTTGCTCAGGTCCAAGGTGCACGGCAACGTCTCACGCAGCAAGAGTGCTCCTGCACTGGTATGCTGACACTTTCATTTAGTTGACAGTCTGCTAGTACTTATATTGTATATTGTTATCAATATAATAAAGCAACATAGCTGCATAAGAGCCATAGTAAAGGAAGATTACATGTGTAGTGTTTAAAATTTCAGATAGAAAAATATTAAGGCAAGTTACTCACCTTTCCTGGAAAGAAGCTTTTGATTAAACAATTGTATACAGATGTACACATAGCACTCCAATATAACTTCAAAAGTAGCACTTTTTGTAAACATTTTTAGCATGATATCTGATGTTATAATTCATCATTTTAATGACCTTATTTTTTGTCCATTCTAGTCGAGCGAGTCTCTGCGTACGAAGATGAAGATGGAGAAGGATCTTGCCCGGGTGAAGAACATCATGGCAGGGCTCTCCCAGGAAGGAGCCCGCCTTCAGGAGATGATCTCAACACTCAAGAAGCCCAGACCCGGAGAACCGGGCATAGCCTCATGTGAGTGGGTTTGGGGATCCTGCTTGTCAGATGTTTAGAATTCTTATTTGTTTATTTCTGTTTTATTTTTAAATTTTTGATAAATTGAATCATTTATTATTGGAACTTATCTGCAGTTGTCAGTTGTGTGTAAATGTAATTACAGAAGTTGGCTTTTCGTCTAAACTTGTACACCAAAGAAAGAAATGCCTGAATGTTAATTGTAGCACAGGGACAGGATCAGCAGGACTCTGGGAGACAACAAGGCAGGGAGGGATCAACATACTTTGAGACAGACCTTGACTCTGGGGAATCAAAGGACCTTGGGCAGGTAACAGCCCTCCTTGCCTCATTTCCACGGGCAGGTCAGTCCCCGGGCATCAGCAGTCCACCTTCCAGTGTTGAGCAGGGGACCAGCGCATTCAGAACAGTGGTGAGAACTGATAACTTTGGTTTCCATAGCATTCATTATAAAATATTGGTTGTACTGTAAATAGGAAATTCTGATGGATTATTCTTATGCCCCCACAAAGTGGCGGCATATAGGGTTGCCCTTGTCCGTACGTACGTCTGTCTGTCTGTACGTACGTACGTCCCGAAGATTGTTTCCGATCTAATTCTTGAAAACCGTTTGTCCAATCCTCACCAAACTTTAAACACATGTTTGTGACCATAATATCTTGATTAAGTTCGATAGTCATGGAAATCGCTTTGGTCATTTAGGAGTTACGGCCCTTTTTTGCCAAAAATACTTCAAAAATATATGTTTCCAATCTAATTCTTGAAAAGTATGTGTCCAATCCTCACCAAACTTTACATACATGATTGTGACCATAATATCTTGATCAAGTTCGATAGCCATGGAAATCGCTTTTGTCATTTAGGAGTTACGGCCCTTTATTTGCAAAAAAAGACTTGAAAAATACGTCCCAGAAGATTGTTTCCGATCTAATTCTTGAAAACTGTTTGTCCAATCCTCACCAAACTTTTAACACATGTTTGTGACCATAATACCTTGATCAAGTTCGATAGCCATGGAAATCGCTTTAATCATTTAGGAGTTAGGGCCCTTTATTTCCCAACAATACTTAAAAAATATCTTATCCGATCTAATTTTTGAAAAGGATTTGCCCTTGTGCAGATTATCCTGTTTTAGCTTGATAGGGAATCATGATTTCAGAGCAGGTAATATTAGTGCAGCACTGAAAACATGATGGTCTTATAAAAAGTATAATATTTTGTATGATATAGAGCCCATCAAGCCGAGATGTTGAGAGAACATTCCATGCCTCCCCTGTCCAGGCCTCCCCTGTCCATGCCTCCCCAGTGCGAGCCTCCCCTGTCCAGGCGACCATTCAGGCAGCCACCCAACAACAACTAGAGGTACAGTATAGCCTCCAGATGTTTGTTTAGACGATAATTACAAATAACAATATTTTAATCTCTATATTTTATTAGGAAAATTTGAATGCTTGTAAAAACACATTCAGTTACCTTAAGTTTGAAAAGAAGTCCATAAAAAGCAGTGCTGTCTGAAATTGTATCCTATCATAAATAGGAGCATACTCTAGTAAATGTTTCATTCTGGATACTTTTGATGATTTGGATAGATTTTGGTTTTGGTCATACAAATGAGTATACCTAGATGACACATCTGTGTTTTATACAACCTCGTGTTTCAGACAAATGTGGAGATGGATGGCTCCCCCAACCAGTGGGACATCGGAGATGCCGACGACAACACCAAGAGATTCTTCGGTAAACTCACATTGTTGCATATTAGACTTGAGGTGTGTGTTTTACATAAATGCTGCTTAAAACCATAAAGAACCTGAATATATAATGATTGCAGGTTGCTTCTTTATACTGATGAAAGTATGTGATAACAGCTACTCCTTGTAATGTAAGCATCTAATGTAAGAGATGTTAATGACAATAATGACATTCTAGGGTTGATACCAAAGAATCTGCCAAAACAGCAAACTGTGAGAGATGTGAAGAGGAATGCTGAGGCCCGGAAAAAGAAGGAAGATGGTAGGTGGTCAATGCTGTGAGCTTTGTGTGCATTGTGTCATATGTTGGACTGTTTTCCTTTCTTTTAATAATTAGATAATTTTAATGCCATTAGTTTTAATTACACTCTGAATTGCTGTTCAGTTGAGTAAAAGATATCAGTGACTGTAATATAGTCTGTGATTTGTTCTTTTATAGAAATCATGGTTTGAAAATTGCCCTAGGTATTCGCTATATCCACACAGTATCAAGTTAATCTTGTACATTTTAACATTTATATCAATGATATCAATGTGAAAAGTGTGATGTTCTCAAATAGTCGTCAGCATACTGGTATACACTATTTGTATAATCTCTATCTGGTACATAAAATGCAGCATGTTACAAGATATGTAAATCTATTTTCCAAGTTTGGCATAAATTATCTGTCTTTGGAAAGAGAGAAACTGAACAGTTTATTATGTTTAAAACACAAATCAATTAAACTTGGAAAATATTCTGCAAACTCTCACTTTTGCATGTGTCTTCACAAGACTCCTGTCTAATTCATAAGCTATACATACAGGATGCTAATTAGTATATACTGTCACTTCAACATCTTCAATCTTATTGTATGTAATCAGCTAGGAGCAGAAAGTGGTAAACAAAGCATGCAGTGATGTGTTAGGATATCCTATGCAGAAATGTCATATTTATGTCAGTCAGGACTATAAAAATATCTTACTAGTTTTTAAATGTTTTGTATGTTATCATGTTATTGTACAGTGACATTCCTGCTAAATGCATGCTTTCAGTGTACATATATCTAACCAGTGTATCATGTCATATTCCCGATCGCCCGTTCCTCTTATTGTAGATCCACCCCCGCTTCGTGTTGGCGTTATTCCCTCAGATTATAGTGACTCCGTCAACCATGTATATGAAAACCTTCCCCAGCAGAAGACAGCACCTGCAGATGATACAGAAGAGAAAAAGCCATGGGCACCATCTGTGAATACAGATGTGGCAAACCCCTCCGGCACTCAAAGAAGAAGATCTAATCTGCACTTAATGACTCCTAAACCTTTTTCTTTGAACAGTAAACCTACTCCTTTCACTAGTGTATATACATCTTTCTCTACTGCAAGCCAGATTCTTCCCCAAACAGATGCACCTTTACTTAATCATAATACTCAGTTAAGCCAATCACAGCCTTCATTTGAAACTATGAATTTTGAAAAGAGCCAATCAAACGCAACTTATAAACCCACAGAGCCAATCAAAATGCAGCATACAAACAAGACCCCACCTCCTCCACCAGTGAGAGACTCCAGTAGATATAGAACATCTGAGGTGAATCCACAGAGTTTCCAGGACCTTTTTGCAAAATCTCCTACAAACAGAAACTTTGACCCCCCTGTACCTTCTATACTGAAGAAAGGCAAGAACAACCGAGCATTGAACAAAGGTCGCTATATGACAATATCGAGTTCAGAGCCAGTGAAACTAGAGAAGAGCTCACCACAGTCACCTAAACTCCACAGCCAGGCTGGGGATCTCATTTCTTCAGTAAGTGATAAAAAGAAAATGGAGTATATTGATATTGTCAAATTAATTCATATAATAGAAATTGTTTTGTCTTTCTGTGGTAATGTTTAACCATGTTAGTGATGTTTTTGTCATGTAATATGTGGTATTTTAGTTATTTTGTATCATGTACATATTATCAAAAAAATAATAACACTATGTCAAGGTGTTTGAGTATACACCACTAGAGCTTGTTTGGATTATGAGTTAAGATGGTGTTGTGTGTTTTACAGATGGATGTTCCTGACATTGTGAAGAGCTCTCGTGCACGGGATGAACAAATTGATGAGCGCACCATTGAGAGAGAGATTGTAAGTGCCTTTGTCTTCCTTATGATTGGATTGTCCCAATATACACATCAGAAAAACAGTGAATTTTGCATACATTTAAAACAGACACTGTTGAAACTATTCTAGTCTTTGTAACTGTTTGGCCTATAAAAACACATTGTTGAACTATGGAAGATTCACTGTTCTTATTGTCTTTGTTGCAAAATACACTACACAGGGTTTGCACAGACTTAAAAAGGACTTGAATTTTAGACTGCTGGATGAAAAGTTCTTACATTTGCAAAAGAATCCTTAAAACTACTTGAGTATATATTTGTCTGGAAACTGCTTAAAAAATGCTTGTATTTTCATGAAATAGTCCTTAAATTTCCTTGTTCTTGTCCAAAAGAATGTCTGTAATAAAAAAGGTCAATGTTAACAAAAAAAGTTAGGAGGATTTGCTAGTACCGTAACTTTTTGCTATTCAAATCTTAAGGGGTGCGTGTGGTACAGGAATTTGACTCAAGTGATACAATATACATGAGCATCGCTTTACTCTATTTCGGATTTCCATTTCCAGTTTTGTTTTTGATGTGAATGTCTTGCGTTTTCAACAAAAAGTTGTTTGTTTTTTTTGCTTATCCTTGTCTGGTTGACCATGAAGATGAACACAAAGCAATGTGTCAAAATTACATAAAAGTTATTGCCATCAGCTTAATGGGCGAGTCTGCCCTGAAATCCCACATAGTCTTGAAAATATTAAAACATTTTTATTTAAGATAGTCCTTGAAAATGGAGTAAAGATTCTTAAAATCTCCTTGAAAATTATTTGATTTTTGCCGGTCTGGCTGTATGAACCCTGCTGCAGCCTACAGGAGCCTTGGTGTGGGCAGAAATCATATTGCGGTATATTATAATTTGATTGAAGTATTCATAACAGTATTCAAATCTGCAACTATTTTTACAGTTGTATTTCCCTGAGAAAGTTACGATTCCTGAGCGATACATGCCAGACTCGGATGACGAGAGCGTCACTGAGGATGAGAAGGCCGCAAGGAGAGAAAAGGCTGACAAGATCAAACGCATCCTTACTCAACAGAGGTGAGCAGGGATTAAGTTTTGAATATATAATTCATGTTATGGGAGGAAAAATCACACCTGCACTCATAGTTTCTTCGATTATCTCGCTTAAGTTGTCAAAAGCATGTGGTTTTGTGTTCAGATGTACGTAATAGTGACCAGAAAAGGATTTACCAGTACTTTAAAATTATAAATAATACACCATGTGAGGTGAAGCTGTGTGATTTTTAATCCATTCCCCATCCCTTCCCTTTTTGTTTAGTATATTTTATTTATGTAGAACCTTGCTTTAGAATGTCATTTCTTTTAAACTACTGTCCAGTATGTAGCTTTTGTAATTTTTCTCAAGGGATTTTATTATAGACATCCACTATTAAAGGATTTTATCTTGCTTATTATTAAAGGGAATGGTTTAAAGCTGCTACCTCTTCATTTTTTAATTGATTAGTCTATGGTATCCCTTCTTATTGCTATGTCATAAATGTAGAATGGAACTTCCTTTAAAAAGTTGTAATGTTATTGTAATTATATAATAACAGTTAGTGATAAGCATGTAATTGAACTGTGAATGCATCTTTCTCAAAGTCACTATCGTTACCCTCCTTTAGAGGTAAGTTTGGCATGCTGTATGATGAAACAATATAACACAGTATTGCATCATGTCCATAGGGTGCAGCTGAGGCTGTTTCTGACGTTGATGTGCAAAGATATATATGCAAAATTTAGTTTGAACGTTCCATTGAAATAACTTACATGACTGCATGCTTATATTAGTTGAGGAACATTTTGGTGTTTTAAAGCTGCACTCTCGCAGATTGATCGTTTTTACAACTTTTTTCTATTTTTTGTCTTGGATTGAACCAATTTTTGCGTAAATGTCTAAAAAACAGTGATATAAGACTGCTGACAAAAGATTACATTACAGTTATTATATTTATGGTAGAAATTTAATGTTTTATGGGTAAAAGCATTACAAATGCTTTTAGAAAATGTACATCAATTTTTCAACATAAATATTAAAAGCCGGAATCTGATTTTTTGTTAGCAGTCTTAAATCACTGGTTTCCAGACATTTACGCAAACATTGACTGATTCCAAGACAAAGAATAAAATGTTGACAAAATGGTTAATCGGGTGGAGTTTTATGTAGAGCTACATTATTGTGATTTGTGATGCTATACCATGTCCATGCTTTCTATTAAACCAGGGTCAGAAACATGCCATTGGAGTGAACGTTTGTAGTTACATACTGAATCATCCACATTGTTGTTGATTCATTCAAAATTTAATTAATATTAAATCTAGTATTATTTATATTATAATGTTGTGATTTGTAATTGTATATCATACCGGTAATAATTTTGTAAATAATGTTTGAATGATATGCTTATTATACAATATCTTTGATTTGATTTGTAATTACTAACATAACTAAATTTAAAGTGCCTTTAACAGTGCTGTGGACTTTGGTTTCATTATGTTGCATCCATACATATATATTATTTCTAGGTCACTCTTGGATACAATTTTTCTACATTTACTATAAATTCTCATCTTTGTATTGGAAATATAGAGTCCCTATGTCTGTTTTAATGTAAATGACAACTTATTCAATAACACTCCTTTCTCAATTCCTCATTTCTAGCAACTGGTAAGTGTGTACAATGTGTTGCTATGGTAACCAAGGTCAAGGGCAGAGTCACTGTTATGAATGTGTGTTGTACTTGATTACACAGTTTTCACTTGTTTGTTATCAGAGTTACTTCTCTCTCCATCTTTGTCTCTCTGTATCAAAGTGTATAACAGTAAAAGTTTATGTGTATATACATCTAAAGCTACTGGTCTTCAAGCTTTCTTCTAGTCAAAAGATTAACTGCATTTCAATTAATTAACTTCAGTGTTTACACTAGTGTCTTTGCAAGGATTCTGATTTGATCATAAATTAGAAAGCCTCTGACAGGAACAACCACCAAATTTCATTAAGGAGCTCATTGGTTGTATAATTTGAGTTTAACAGTTTGCACTTGCGCGCTGGCTAGTAATAGAGACTTTTGCGCCAACACTTAGCAGATCATGAAATTCAGCAGTGGGGCTGTGCCCAGCTTATCATGGTTTAAAAAAGCAAAGAAAAGCAATAACAAATACTTAGATAATAAAAAGCTTGCATATTTTCAACATAATGGCACCTGACTAATGATTGAAATGCTTTATTCAGTAATGATGTAAAATAATCTTACATGAACATAGGGTTATATTACTTATTGCAGTAAATATCTGAAGAACTTGGAATGGTCCTTGTGTTTCCCCACAGCGCGGACTGAAGCATGTTGAGTCAAACTGCATGTTATGCATCGCATCAAAAACCAATGTTTTAAAATAAACATTGATAAAGATGGAATTCAACAAGTTTCACATTAATACTGTTACTGCATGAGTTAAATTAGTTTGCTGGGTTAAGGATAAACATTCAGTATTGTTACCTGTTTTATAGAGTGGCCATATACCACAAAAATATATCACTTAAAAGTTAAAAGATTATGGTTTTAAATACATCTTAATTAGAAAATTATCTGCATAAATGATTAAACGGTTTTCAATGAAATTATGAATTAAAACAAATGATAGCAATTTATATAAGTATAACTATAAATGTCATTCTTATTATTTCTAATAATCAATCTCAGTATGATGTGGAAAATTATATTAATGATAGTAAAACTATTATCCATTGCACAATATGCTATACCTTGAACACACTTAATTGCTACATGTATAATAGAAGCAATGTAAAGCACCTTTCTAAGACAAAGTATACGTTCACGGTTAATCCAGCTTCCGGTTATATGTATATTTCAGCGTTCACTCCCTGTCACAGCCCGACGTGAGCAAGGTGGCAGGGGAGGTGCACGAGAGAGTGGAGCGCGAAAAAGAGAAGCGCGCGCTGCTGCTCGGTATCAACCAGGAGCTTGCAGAACAGGTCAAACGCAAGTCACTGCAGTACGCAGGTAGGCAGATATAATAAATTATTTATGCAATAGGATAAAAGGCATTATTGATTATTATGTGGCAGAGATGTTGTTCTTGGCAAGTGCACTTGTTTGCCAGAGACAATATGCACATGTGTAGCAAGGTCCATAACTCTGGTTTTGATAAGTGTTAAGTTTGTTTGTTTGTTTGACTGATAAAAACCAATAACAGACAACATTTGGCGTTGACTCTTTGACGCTCCTGAGCACTTGAACATCAGAAGCCACTTAAAAAATATTAAGGTTTCTGATGACATAGGAATGTGACTTTCCATTACAGAAAATATATAGAATCAATATGTATGTCTGATTGGAAATAAACTTTATTAAAACATCTGATAACTATTTGACTATGTTTTACATAGGAAATGAGAAATTGTTGCAGTGAACACATGTATAGGTATATAGCCAGATAGGTGTTGTTATGGCTAGTTTTCAACTTTCAGTAGTATTTCTAAGTATAACATTCTATGTGACATGTTTCAATTTTCTTTGATTTGAATTTAGTGTCTTTTGGCCAGGAGTAAGTGTGTAGTGTGGACCATGATCAACCCGCTTTAATTTACTCTTTTCAAACTTCCTATTAACATAACATTAATAAATTCAACATTTTTAATAGATTTTAAATATTATTTTTTTTCTCATTTGTTAATATGTGGTGGTCTATCCCAGTTAAATGAGTACTTTAACACTTTACCCATTTATTTACAATCATTAAGTTTAGGTTAGTGTTTGTTAATGTGCATTTAATGGTGCAGCTGGTTGATAAATGCATTTTAACAATCATTTACTGCTGTAGTGTTTGAAATTATATCTTGTCTACTTCCCGGGCCACAGACTGGTTCAATCAACTTGTGTATCTGGTTTAAATCAAGAATGGCTGACTGCTGATTACCAAAATAAATGTCACATGAATTCGAAAATTGGACAAAATTTAATTTCAACCACTAAAGCTGAACATTATATAAAATGATAATAATCAAATTTAGATGCTTTAATATCATCTTTATTAACCGCAGTAACTGAATTTATTATTAAAACTGCTATAAGCAGTACATTATGTTTTTTAATACAGATGATATGATATTGAGTTTAATTGCTGTATTTATTAACGATAACATTTTTAAAAAAAAATTGTTTTTACTTAAATAGGGTCAAATTCATTAAGTAAAGGTTCAGATGTAGTTGAATTGATATTAAGGATCTGCATTTCAAAGTACAACAACAACATTTTTAAGACATATATGTACCATACATATTGTACCCACATGTGACCATCTGCTTACAGCTGAGCGTAGGAAGACGTGGTCAGGCTCAACCAACAAGCAAGACATGAATACCTCAGAGCACCTCGCGGAGAGCGACACGGAGAAACAGGGCGACGACAACAACAACTCGTTCCTGTCCCCCAACCCTAAACACACCAGAAGCCCTCTCGACCCCAAGAACTCAACACCAAACAGCAACAGCTACTTGAGCACCAACAACATTAGCTATACAAGTCCTATAAATAGTTACTATGACAAAAGTAGCCCTCGTAAAGATGAAAATAGTTATGCTGATAGTTATGGTAATGAGAATTTGAGTGGCCATTACAATGGAAATGAGTACTCAAGGGAGGACAACCCATACAATAATCAGTATAGTGGAGAAGGTGTGGAGGAGTATTCAAGAGGAGATAACTCGGATAGATACGAAGGTGGTGGTCAGTCTAGCGGATATTCACATAACATGTTCACTTCTACCTCATATGCAGACAGACCTAATTTCAAAATTTAATCAGATATATATTATGCAGCAGGTCATTTGTAGATATTAAGAAATTGTAATATAAATGTGCTGAAAAGGTTATTAAATTGTATTAGAATGCCAAGAGTTCTTTGGCTAAAAATTATATTTTTTATTTGTTGTATTTTTTTTTTATATTTTATGTATTTCTTTTCATTAATATGATATAGTTCTTTTATAAATTTTATGAACACTGATTGGAACAAATAGGATATGATTGTTTATACAATCATATATTTGTACTTTGGGATTTGAACTCATGTGTATTATAATTGTCTGATAAAAACAGTTTTATATTATACATGATGTATTTAAATGCCATTATTTAGCTTGAATAAGCTTACAGAAGCTTACAGCTTTTAAAGAGCTTTTATCATTTCGTATTTTATTGTTTTTGGTTGATATATTAAAGTTTTAATATCATTTGTTGGTCAGTATATTTTAGGATTATTTTATACATGTAGCTTTAGTGTCGAAACTAAATATTGAGATGAACATTAAGAATGGAAGTAAGCTTCAATAAGATTTGTTCTCTCCTTTCAACCCGTCATACAATTATGTATTCAATTAGTACTTCATAAGACTTCTTTCATTACATGACAATGCCCCATATTATCAACAAATCTAGCGTATGATCACTTTTTTGATGATTTATTGCTGATTGGTAATAATGTTCTTTTGTTTTGTTTTTGTCAGTTCAGATAAACTTTAATATCATTTGCAATTCAAATGTTCAATTAAATTGTAACATGGACATGATATGATATTTTAACTGAAAATCTGGATCTAATAATAATCTGTTTAATGCTCGTTGATAAGATTGCCCCGATATATTTGGGCTCCCTTCTGATAACATGTATGATTTTGATTTTTATGTGATAAACAAAACGAACATTTACAAAAAGCCTTTTTTTCATTAGTAACTCTAGCATGTAATTGTTATAATTTTGATACTGGTTATTTATAAATATTTTTTGTGGCAATATCTGTTTCCATTGTTTACATGTGGATCATTTGTATGAATATCAGATTTATATTTCTTCATATTAATTGTACGAGATCTGTTGTTCATTATCATCCTCATCCTTATAATGATCATCATGATCATTAGTAAACTATGTTGTAACATGACATCAGACATTATGTTGTAACATGACATCAGACATTATGTTGTAACATGACATCAGACATTATGTTGTAACATGACATCAGACATTATGTTGTAACATGACATCAGACATTATGTTGTAACATGACATCAGACATTATGTTGTAACATGACATCAGACATATGTTGATGTTTCAAGTGTAAATATTAAAAGAGCTATGCAAAGAATGTCGTACAGGTGATATTATTTACTTTAAGGAGATCTTTGATTCCATTTTAATGTTTCTATGTATGTATTTTCATGTTACGATTTACAGTTTTATTCATTAACTGTTAAAAGAATTATATTTTATACATGATGAGCTTAACCCTTTATACAGATGTATATCTAGGAAAATAAAAGAAAGGAAGTCACTTTGTACTGTTTTTTTATATCGGGGACAAGTACCGCATAGGAAGAGCTTTCATAGAATACTCCAAGAACCAAATAATAATGAAAGCAACAGCCAATATTAAAACTTTCTTTTGTTATAAGTATATTTAACCAATGAAAAAGAGATAAGAAGTCTAAATCATTCCTTTAGGAATTCATTTGTTTATGCAATGGAATAATGTAATAATGAAAGCTATGTTGTTGTTTTTTGTATCTAATGACTTTCTTGTTAGTCCAAAGTCACTGTGGTTTAGTATGCTGGTCTTGTATAACCAATCAGTAATAATGATATGCCAAAACAATGAGATGAAATGTTATTCAGTATTCATTAGTCAACCTTGAATGGTTTACACTGTTTAAGTCCAAAATGGTCACACTAATTTTTTCATCTTGATTGCAAAGAAAAGATCATGAGCTATAGTAAAGTGAAATCATAACATGTGTCCAATGTGAACAGCCATGTAACCAGAGCTGTTGAAAGGTGAACGGGTCCAACGTGAACAGCAATATAACAAGAGCTGGTGTAAGGTGAAGCCATAACATGTGTCCAATGTGAACAGCCATGTAACAAGAGCTGGTGTAAGGTGGAACCATAACATGTGTCCGATGTGAACAGCTATGTAACAAGAGCTGGTGTAAGGTGGAACCATAACATGTGTCCAATGTGAACAGCTATGTAACAAGAGCTGGTGTAAGGTGAAGCCATAACATGTGTCCAATGTGAACAGCTATGTAACAAGAGCTGGTGTAAGGTGGAACCATAACATGTGTCCAATGTGAACAGCTATGTAACAAGAGCTGATGTAAGGTGGAACCATAACATGTGTCCAATGTGAACAGCTTTGTAACAAGAGCTGGTGTAAGGTGGAACCATAACATGTGTCCAATGTGAACAGCTATGTAACAAGAGCTGGTGTAAGGTGAAGCCATAACATGTGTCCAATGTGAACAGCTATGTAACAAGAGCTGGTGTAAGGTGGAACCATAACATGTGTCCAATGTGAACAACTATGTAACAAGAGCTGGTGTAAGGTGAAGCCATAACATGTGTCCAATGTGAACAGCTATGTAACAAGAGCTGGTGTAAGGTGAAGCCATAACATGTGTCCAATGTGAACAGCTATGTAACAAGAGCTGGTGTAAGGTGGAACCATAACATGTGTCCAATGTGAACAGCTATGTAACAAGAGCTGGTGTAAGGTGAAGCCATAACATGTGTCCAATGTGAACAGCCATGTAACAAGAGCTGGTGTAAGGTGGAACCATAACATGTGTCCAATGTGAACAGCCATGTAACAAGAGCTGGTGTAAGATGGAACCATAACATGTGTCCAATGTGAACAGCCACCATAACATGTGTCCAATGTGAACAGCCATGTAACAAGAGCTGGTGTAAGGTGAAACCATAGCATGTGCCCAATGTGAACAGCCATGTAACAAGAGCTGGTGTAAGGTGAAACCATAACATGTGTCCAATGTGAACAGCCATGTAACAAGAGCTGGTGTAAGGTGGAACCATAACATGTGTCCAATGTGAACAGCTATGTAACAAGAGCTGGTGTAAGGTGAAGCCATAACATGTGTCCAATGTGAACAGCCATGAAATAAGAGCTGGTGTAAGGTGAAGCCATAGCATGTGTCCAATGTGAACAGCCATGTAACAAGAGCTGATGTAAGGTGGAACCATAACATGTGTCCAATGTGAACAGCTATGTAACAAGAGCTGGTGTAAGGTTGAACCATAACATGTGTCCAATGTGAACAGCTATGTAACAAGAGCTGGTGTAAGGTAAAACCATAACATGTGTCCAATGTGAACAGCTATGTAACAAGAGCTGGTGTAAGGTGGAACCATAACATGTGTCCAATGTGAACAGCTATATAACAAGAGCTGGTGTAAGGTGGAACCATAACATGTGTCCAATGTGAACAGCTATGTAACAAGAGCTGGTGTAAGGTGGAACCATAACATGTGTCCAATGTGAACAGCTATGTAACAAGAGCTGATGTTAGGTGGAACCATAACATGTGTCCAATGTGAACAGCTATGTAACAAGAGCTGATGTAAGGTGGAACCATAACATGTGTCCAATGTGAACAGCTATGTAACAAGAGCTGGTGTAAGGTGGAACCATAACATGTGTCCAATGTGAACAGCTATGTAACAAGAGCTGGTGTAAGGTGAACCATAACATGTGTCCAATGTGAACAGCTATGTAACAAGAGCTGGTGTAAGGTGGAACCATAACATGTGTCCAATGTGAACAGCTATGTAACAAGAGCTGGTGTAAGGTGGAACCATAACATGTGTCCAATGTGAACAGCTATGTAACAAGAGCTGGTGTAAGGTGAAACCATAACATGTGTCCAATGTGAACAGCTATGTAACAAGAGCTGGTGTAAGGTGAAACCATAACATGTGTCCAATGTGAACAGCTATGTAACAAGAGCTGGTGTAAGGCGGAACCATAACATGTGTCCAATGTGAACAGCTATGTAACAAGAGCTGGTGTAAGGTGAAACCATAACATGTGTCCAATGTGAACAGCTATGTAACAAGAGCTGGTGTAAGGTGGAACCATAACATGTGTCCAATGTGAACAGCTATGTAACAAGAGCTGATGTAAGGTGAAGCCATAACATGTGTCCAATGTGAACAGCTATGTAACAAGAGCTGGTGTAAGGTGAAGCCATAACATGTGTCCAATGTGAACAGCTATGTAACAAGAGCTGGTGTATGGTGGAACCATAACATGTGTCCAATGTGAACAGCTATGTAACAAGAGCTGGTGTAAGGTGGAACCATAACATGTGTCCAATGTGAACTGCCATGTAACAAGAGCTGGTGTAAGGTGGAACCATAACATGTGTCCAATGTGAACTGCCATGTAACAAGAGCTGGTGTAAGGTGGAACCATAACATGTGTCCAATGTGAACAGCTATGTAACAAGAGCTGGTGTAAGGTGAAGCCATAACATGTGTCCAATGTGAACAGCTATGTAACAAGAGCTGGTGTAAGGTGAAGCCATAGCATGTGTCCAATGTGAACAGCCATGAAATAAGAGCTGGTGTAAGGTGAAGCCATAGCATGTGTCCAATGTGAACAGCCATGTAACAAGAGCTGATGTAAAGTGAAACCATAACATGTGTCCAATGTGAACAGCCATGTAACAAGAGCTGTTATAAGGCATCAGCTTGACTTTATGCCACTTTTGTCTGTGAGATATAACTGACTTGCATGCATTGTTTTTGACATGTGCATGTCAAAAATAGGTGCTTTACAGGTAACTTGTATAGCGGATCATATGAAATTAACTAATGCCATTGTCTTGCAGCCTTAAACACTTGAAGTATCATATCCCTTTGATACAAGAGTTTTGGGATATGATCAACAGCCCCAACATGCTAAAGTTTTTGAACCCAACATGTATCTAGTCAATTGAATGAAGGTTGTATGATGTTTTTTAAGGTATGGTAAAAAATGCAAACATGCCCCCAAAAAAACAATCAAACAGTTTTCGACATGAGTTAAAATCCAAACTTGCCCTCAAACTTTATCCGGATGCTGACTGCAACACAGACACCAAGGATTGAGTGTAAAAACCCTCCTTGTTCATTGAACAAGCAAGCTAAAAAGCCACTTGTAGGGCTTGATCAATGACCTTATAGGTGAGAACATAGAGGAGATATATTATCACTATCAGCCAAATTCACCAGTAACAATATAAATAATTTACTTCAAAGGCTAAGTAAATGAAAAGCCATGATAAATGTTTCATCAGATTATTTTGTTAAATAACTTATTATTACAGGTCTTTAAGATAGGCTTGCAAAATAAAACTGAATTACATTTGCTTTGTTTTTCTTTATTAGGTAATAAAATGCTGATATAAACAACAAATTTAACAAAATTATGCTACTGTAACATATATAATACTAACAATATCAACAATACCATAACACAATACTAAATTCATCCATTTTGTATCAAAACATTCAACCAATGATACATAGCTGTTATGCAATGCAAGTACATGGAAATTTCCCATGTAGCCTTCAAGTGACCATTAACAAATAAGAAGGGATACTTGTAGGAGCATTATAATGAAAAAGTAGAGATTTTAAGGGCAAAAGGTAGGGATTGTAGGGTCTTTACCTTTAGGAGCAAATAATGACTATCGTACCTTGTTGAACTAGTACTGGTCTTAGTCTGAAAGTAACTGGCTAGGTAAGACCCCATCCACAACCCTGAAATTGAGCACTTTATTTCTTGCATTGTATGCCATTCTTATGTTCATTTTAGAATAGTATACTATTATTTCATTTAGAACACTATTATTTCTCAAACTATTTTCACAAACAAATAGGGATATAAGGACTTTCCAAGAAAACAGAGGAGGGAAAAGTAGCCTCCACTTGAAAGCCTGTACAAAGAATAACATCAAATATGACATCTTAATTTTATAATTGTGTACACTTTGAATGATAAAAAAATGACAAAAGAAAAATACACTGCAAAAAAAGAGCTACGAAATAAAAAAAAAATTGACAAAAAGGATTGTTTTAATTGGCTTACTTTCACACTTTGGTTTTTTATCCAACACACTGAAAATATCCTATTTAAGTAGACACCGCTTGAAAGCCTGTACAATTGTGTACGAATAACATCAAATATGACATCTTTGTTTTATAATCGTTTACACTTTGAATTATAAAAAAATGACAAAAGAAAAATACACTGCAAATAATGAGCTAATTTTTTTTAAAAAATATGCAACACTCCTATTTGCATCAAATTGATAAAAACTACAACAAATATATCTTTTGTCAAAAGCATGAACTAGATTGTAGCTCATAGTGAGCAAATGGGGATATCCTGGATATTAAACATATAGAATATAGAATTGTTATATCTACAAAATGTAAATGAGGTAACAAAATTGGCAAAAACACTATATAGACATATATTCTTAAAAACTATAAATATATAATTACTTTATTATTTCATTGTCTCAATTTGAAACAAAACAATGATATGGAATGATGATAATTTGAAAGCATCAACATGCTACAAAATTCAAATTCATTCCTTCATGAAACCATCAAGTGAATTTAAACAATGTATTGAATTGAGTCCAAACACAGTAATTTCATCTGAAATCAGTTTGAATGCTTACATCTGATGTGTAAGATACCATATCCAGACGCTACAGCTGTCATGAAAACCATACATAAGGAGACTCTACACTAGATGAATTCCATATCATAACAAGACGCTACACTAGATGTATGCCATACCATAAAGAGACGCTACACTAGATGTATTCCATACCATAAAGAGACGCTACACTAGATGTATGCCATACCATAAAGAGACGCTACACTAGATGTATGCCATACCATAAAGAGACGCTACACTACATGTATGCCATACCATAACTAGATGCTACACTAGATGTATTCCATACCATAAAGAGACGCTACACTAGATGTATTCCAAACCATAACTAGACGCTACACTAGATGTATTCCATACCATAAAAAGACGCTACACTAGATGTATGCCATACCATAAAGAGACGCTACACTAGATGTATTCCATACCATAACTAGATGCTACACTAGATGTATGCCATACCATCAAGAGACGCTACACTAGATGTATGCCATACCATAGACACAACACTAGATGTATGCCATACCATAAAGAGACGCTTCACTAGATGTATGCCATACCATAAAGAGACGCTTCACTAGATGTATGCCATACCATAAAGAGACGCTACACCAGATGTATGCCATACCATAAAGAGACGCTTCACTAGATGTATGCCATACCATAAAGAGACGCTACACTAGATGTATGCCATACCATAGACACAACACTAGATGTATGCCATACCATAACAAGACGCTAAACTAGATGTATGCCATACCATAAAGAGACGCTACACTAGATGTATGCCATACCATAAAGAAACGCTACACATGATGTATGCCATACCATAAAGAGACGCTACACATGATGTATGCCATACCATAAAGAGACACTAGACTAGATGAATGCCATACCATAAAGAGACGCTACACTAGATGTATGCCTTACCATCAAGAGACGCTACACTAGATGTATGCCTTACCATCAAGAGACGCTACACTAGATGTATGCCTTACCATCAAGAGACGCTACACTAGATGTAAGCCATACCATAAAGAGACGCTTCTTCTAGATTGATTTTAATTAAATTTTAGTCCAGGACCTGGTTCAATCAAAATCTTAGTAAATTTTAGTTGTAAATTGAAATTAACTTCATATTTTCTTTATTTTGCGACAAAAGTGAATAGATGTTAACTAAAGTCAGTATTAAAAATGACCAATAAGTTAAGGGAACAAAATCAATATGTTGCCATTTGTAATGTTTATACAGTTTCAAGATTATTAAAGTTGCTACTTAAATCCTTTTATTGAAGCTGGCCAAAGAAATTTTAAGACCTGTACATGTCAATATCACCATACTTTAAAAGAGTTGTACAATTAAAACCAAACAGTGAATGCTCTCAAGAGATTTCTTAACATTTTCTGAATAAAACAACCAACCTCATTCAGTTTTAAAGAGAAATTATACAAAGCCATGCATTATTTATAAAACATACTTGCTTACTTATACTTAGTCATACACATATGTCGTAACAATACTAGAGATGTTGAATAAAATTCAATTACATACTAACTACATGTATTACATTTTTTTTCTGTTAGTTGACACAAAAAATGTCTAAATATAGGAGGGAAATTTTTGCATTATGATTCAAAACATTTATTGCACAAGAAGATATACCTCCACAAAACGAAACAATAATGTATATGAGCCACAGAAATGGAATAGATGATTCATAAATAAAAAAATACACAACATGGCTAAAATTTTCACTGCACATACTTCAAAATTTAGGTAAATAGGCCTGATATACAGATCTGACTATTGAGACAATATCCATGGAAGATCTTAAAATGTGACAATATCATAGGAAAACTTACATCCAAATGTAATCAAAGATAATGTTTGGTGAACATGTTGTGATGTAATTATAGCCTTACATTTGTCTTTATCTACAGCAAGTATCCACATGTGTGTGTGATGGGTTGAGAATATACATGCATGGAAATACATGGGAAAATACATGTGTCATGCATCGTCTAAATTTTGTCATTATTTGGTTTGACATTTATGTTTGTTAGTTAAAATAAAAGAGAATCCTATAACAATTTTATACCGAAGCTTTTGATTGCATGCAGTAGTATGAGAGAACCTTTTCTCATATAAATCCTTATGCTACCAGCTGCCAATGTTCCATTTATTTCACACAATGCTGTAGGGCTGTTGCAAGAACGCCTCACAGTCATTCCTTTAAGTTCTATTGACATTGTTCAAGATAATTTTTTGCCAAGCCTCCGCTTGAGTCCCAGCTGCTCATGTACTAGGCTCTGGAACTCTTCTGCAAGGTTATAAAATATGCTGGAACAGTTTGGTTATACATGAACATTAATTTCATCAACAACACAACTATAATGTTTGGTTTAAAAATTGATAAAATTGATTGTTTGTTACCTTAGGACTGGCAACCATAGTTTTATACCAGTATTGAATTTCTTTAATGACAAACAGCTTTGACATAATCAGCTCAAGTCACACTAAGCCTACAACTGTAAGTTAAGGTGGTTGAATGATCTGCATTGATTATTTCCGAAAATCATCGATAATTGTGTGTTGCTCTCAAACTAAACCATTCTATGATTGCTCAAAGTTTGCCGTAGTGAGTATTATTTGAGGGTGACTAGGTCCCTATGTAAGAATGGTTTAATATTTAAAGCTTTGCTGAATTGCAAAGACCAACATGACTTAAAGCCTGCACCAAACAATCCATCACTCGAAAGATTAATAAGAAATAATTAAGCTAAATAACTCATCCTTTCTATTTACTTTTTTTCTAACAAAACCAACAATGAAACTACAATTTTTAGGTAATGGGTGGCACAATAGCTTACAATAATGACATATTTACTTTCCATTATCCAAGGCTAGGAATGTGTTTTAAAACTTTGACAAATGAAGAGGTGTAGCCTGTACCAATGTCTACCAGTTTTTGCATCCATTAATAAATTACTCTCTCATTCGTTCCAATCTAATAGAGAGTATAACGTTAATTATCATTTAAAAACATGCACCTCATTCCCCAGGAACTATCAAACCATGGTTTCCATTTGATTATTAATAATACCTTCATACTTACAACTTACACTGCAGACTATCGCATGGTGTAAATGAAACCCTGAACTTTTCACTATCATAAAAATACAAAATATTTATGCCATATGACTAAGAGAATTTGTGTACTGTACCTGTCCATTTTACACTTCACATGAGGGACTTTACATCCATTCCAATTAATTGAAAAATTTCTAAAATAATTAAAGACACTTAAAGTGAATACCATTGTTTCAAAAGTTCACAGATTTGAGTAGAAGCAAAATTTTATCATCAATCTTTGTTGGATCATGATTGCCAATTTTTGCTGGATCATGATCACCAATCTTTGCACCTGTTTGATCATGATCACCAATCTTTGTATCATGTTGGATCATGATCACAGATCTTTGCACCTGTTTGATCTCTATAAACCCCAATGACAGTCACTTAATACATGTTCCTGGTCCAAACATTTGAATGATACTTTTCTATTCCACAATCTTTCCTACCCATTTCCCACTCACCTATGGTATGACCATCGTCCTTCCTCTCCAGTTGCCGGGTCATGAACACTTCAAACATCTGAGTCTCCACCAACCATTCAAGCAATTGCTGCATGCTAGACGACTTTGTCCCTTTAAAAAAACATTGAAGAATATGACTTTTTTATTTAGTCAAAAGATATAGGAGAATGTCAACAGCACTTCATCAACATACACTTTTCCAAAGCATGGAAATAACAGTTTGGTATTATCATCTTTATGACATTTTTTTCTTATTCTAACCTCAATTTCACGAAAAATCTTAATTTAAAATCATAACAGGATAAGTACTTAACTCATTAGGACGAATCACTTGCCTCAACATTATTTTATAAACCAAAACATAGTTTATTATGATTATCTAAGTAAGTTCCTATAAAAGTCAGAAAACTCGTTAATACGAGAAAGTTACATAATTCATATCAAAACGTTAATTCCTGTTATAAAGAGCTTTAGACTGTTCAAGAAATTCTGGCCAGCAGTGTTACCTCAATATCAATGCAGGCACTTACAAATCCAGCATAGACCTCCAGGGCGCACTCCTCTTGTAATATTTCTAGGCTTACCATGTATAAACTGCTCTTTCTGGAAAACTCTCGTCCCATCAGCCTGGTTGATAATGTATTGGCCATAGTGACCGATGGCCTCAACAAAGAACCGAAGAAACGCCTCCGAGATCATCAAGTTGGCCGACATCTTAGCTTCTGTAAAAGATAATGATGTTTTGCTTACTTTGTAAATTCTTATGGTGAAAAAGAAATAACAAAGGAAACCATAATAATGTCTAAAGAATTTTTAATCTTATTCTTGATTTAAATGAAAACTGCTTAATTAAAATCACCATCAACTGTTTATGACCTTTAGCTCAAAATCATTTGTGCTTGATTTTCTGACTGGATACAGGATGCCGTTGAAAGAACAATAGTATGAACGCTATATAAGTCAAAACATTAATTCCAAGAGTTTTATGCAGAAAGGTGATTGAACAAAAATGTAAGAGTTAAAATGTGCATTTGTCCTATTTTTTTTTATTCAATATATAAATGACATGTTTTTTGTGAGTATTGGGTTAACTAAGGCCTTTCTTTCATTAATTTGTTCATAAAAGGGTTTTTAGACTATCTGCGTATGCGCACAGGTAGTCTTAAGACCGCAAACTCCAAAGAACTACTTCTATTCATGTCGTTTTAACCTATTTTTTGTCTCAATGCGCTCTATGTTTAGTAGCAGAATGACGTCGAAACCATAAAAATAGATTATCCGAGTACAAGTTCTTGGTTGTTCGGCTATTTCCGCGCTGTATTTCTGTATTCCGGCGTTTTATTTTTAGTGGAATATTACTATTTATAGATTGTTATATTTATCAGATAAGTGTGGGTCAAGATAATAGATGCTCTGGTAGGAAGTTAACATATTGATATAAACTCTGAGTTCAGCCCAAGATGCTTTAGAAATTATTACCAACCGCAAGTGTACCATCGCCTGCAGGGTTTGTTATTAAAACCTGGTGTGGCCATGAAGCACGCATTTGTAAGGGTGTATTTCTGATATTACTTTTATGAATTAAGAAACTAAAATGATTGTCTGAAAATCAAAATAGTTGTATCCCAGGTTTCGCGTTGCTAATGCTTCAAATACTATGATTTGCCTGCTATACAATAACAAAATACTATTCATTCTATGATTTTTAGGCGTATACTTTTCTAATAAGATGTTTACATTTTTTGCGTAAAAGCTTCGTTCCGGTGTGTAGTTTTGGACATTAGCCTTTCAATTTATTCTAACACACTTGCCCTGATACGACAGTGAGTTATGCATACTTTTGATGAAGCAAAGTAGTTCGTATTTAACCTGTAAAACACACAATTAAAGCGTGCGAAGCATTCTTAACAGCACTAGTATTATTTCTACACAGATACTTACATAAAACATAAAAAACTTTTATTTATTAATAATACTTGAAAAGGCACAATCATATTCCCATTCTTAGAACAGACAATTTCCGATAATCTAGAAATAGTTTCAACTACATTAACTGACTGATTTTCAAAAAATAGTTTCTACATACATTAACTGACCACATGTTTGCCCTCATCGCGGGAAAACGACAATCTGATAAGCTCTGCATTTTGATAGGAATTATTGCTAAAGTTATTTGTAAAAATAAAATCATTGTCCTTAACTAATTAAAACGTGTATGTTCATAAAACTTGCATAACATATGATATCTCATCAAAGCACTGAAAATCTTAAGAGGCGATTGAAAGGGGCATGCATTGTCAGGGGCGTAGCCATCATTACGCACTTACGCATGTGCGTAACATTAATTTGAAAAATGAAAGGCGAGGGCTAAGCTAAAAATTGATATCAGAATAAAAGGAAGAGCAGCCAAAGTAAACGTTGCTTCCCTGTGATAGATAGCTTTCTTAGCAGAAATCAATCACTTGGTAACTACAAAGTTGGCGGCCTCGAACCTATTTATCCCTCCAAACCTCCAAATACAACTCAGAGCTCAACATGTTCGTTCCATTTTCCATTGTTTTCCACTGGGTAGACCCCCCCCCCCCCGAACCCCCAACGGGCTACAGGGATAATCCCCATCCCACATCCCCCTTTAGTGCGTAACATTCGGTAAAGTCTGGCTACGCTTCTGATTGTGACTTTAAATACATGGGGATATGTCGCCTTAAGTGATAAGCTGTGCATCTTGAATGGAATTATTGCTGAAGTTCTCACATATTTGCCCGCAGATAGTCTTTCAGCGCCTTGCGCTTTGATTAATTGATGTACGAAGCATTTTTATGTAAGGAAAAAAGAGGTAAGAATTTGACTTGATATTTTTATTTTTTGAATGCTACAACTCTTTTTTCAACACGCATAATGCTTGTTGAGGAAAAACTCTTTGTCTAAGTTGAACTAAGAGCTTTCACTTCTTTTAATGCTTTACATAAAAATGCAACAAAAAGCTCAATAACTTAAAACTGATCATTTTGGCTACAGAACTGCTTTGAATATTCCTTTCCAAAACAGGAGAGTTGATTGAGATTTTTAAGGGACAGCGCGAACGCAGTCCCCACACCAATAAATTACGTACCCGAGTAACCAACATTTGTGGCTATCGCAGGCGTCAGCCCAACCGAAGTGCAATGGGAGGGCCTCTTCCTGGGGGAACCGCCTTCATGATCACGGTATCCCCTGTACCAGGTAAGTATGCTTAAGCCAGGTTAGCTCCTGGCTTTATACTACCTCAGTATAACCAAGTTTTTAGTTGAGACAATACGATGTAATGGTTATAGTAGTAGATATTTATTATTAATAAATGCCCAATGCAGGTATCTTTTAGTTCATTTAAAGATTTACTTGTAAATTATAATTTATTTTATGAATGTGTACTTTTAAATATTTTCCATACAGCACTTAACAAGAAATTCATGGGTTTATAAAATAAAGTAGCTATTCCTATTTATTAATAGATACTTGATCATTCTTCGTGTATGGTTCTATTTATAGTTTATAGATAACCGCCACATGGCACTTGGCATGTTGAATACAGGTTTTCTCCCCTAGGCGTTGTGATAAAGCCGTGGAGTGAATAAAGCCTCATTGTATGATAACAATGCAGATCAGTACAGATAAAGGTGTAGCAATCATTAGCTGCCACTTTACCTTTTTTTGTTTAATTTGATAGTCAATGCAAAGGTGTAGACATTGGTTTAAATTGTTTGCAATGTTTTTTTTAGTCATTGCTATTTAGCTACAGTTGTCTTAACATGTTAGAAATATAAACATTCTATTTAGAACTTTACAACTTTGTTTTAACAAATATTCTAATCTATAGTAAAAAATAGTAGAATTTCACATTAAATTATATTTCCTTTTTTTTTAAATCAAGCAATTAATCATATTTCATTCCTGGTCTAATGTATGTATTAGGCTGCAATGAATTGTCATTAGACATCTTACAACATCAATACATCTCATCAGAACATGATTTGACAGTACAGTGATAAATAAAAGTATGTTTTGTTCCAAAGACTTCTGTCAAATTTCTCGTCAATCATATGGAAAAACAGCAGATGGCTGGTACCTGTTTAAACCTTGTTTTAGTTATCAAATGGTTTTAAACTGACTATTTTGAAGTTGACAATTCAGTTATCTGGTATTTTCTTTATCTATTTCTTTGCATGTTTTTATTCTACGGTAATAAAATGCTGCAGCCCTTCAATAAACGGCTGCACCTTTTACAAATTATTTTTCATTCTACATGTTGAGATTTTACCTGTGTCAGCTATATGTCATACCTGCATCAATTCTGCACATATTGAGGGAGGTTTTCAGGGCCTTTTCAATCTTTTTTGGGAGAAGAGTTCCTTCATCGCCCTGGCAACGAACAAATGTCCGCTTGTCTATGTCTATCACCAACACATTCTGGGAAAACAAACAATAAGCTTCACATTACTAGTGTTATAAACCACATATACACACAGCTATATTAGTACATGTATGTAGACAAGTACATGGATGTCATGCATGCCTTTGTGCTCTACAAAATAGAACAAGCAAAGAAGAGCAAACTCAGAAAACAACATTTAGAAGGGATGGCAGAACATTTCTACTAGCATGTAAGGTAAAAACATCTGCTTTAAGAGAGATGGCAGAATGTTTCAACCAATAGCTAGGGTAAACACATCTGCGCCAAGATAGATGGATCTAGAGAGGACTGGCAGAACATTTCTTAACGCAGTTAGGTAGACACATCTGCGCCTAGAGAGATGGCAGAATATTTCTAACAGTAGCCACGTAGACACATCTGTGTCAAGAGAGATGGCAGAACGTTTTAACCAGCAGCTAGGTAAACACATCTGCGTCAAGGAGATGGCATAATGTTTCTACCAGCAGCTAGGTGAACACATCTGCGTCAAGAGAGATGGGAAAACGTTTCTACTTGCAGCTAAGTAAACATATCTGCGTCAAGAGAGATGGGAGATCATTTCAACCAGCATACTGTTTCAACCAGCAGCTAGATTAACACATCTGCGCCAAGAGAGATGGAAGATCGTTTCAACCAGCATGCTGTTTTAACCAGCAGCTAGATTAACACATCTGCGCCAAGAGACTTTGAGCAACAATCAAAAAGAGAGTTTGTTTGAGGGAATTGTTTGTCATTTTTTTATTTCCCTTTTTGCACATTTAACTTTTTTAAATGATACCAAAATAATATGGAGGTTCAAAATTCACCTATTTGTGTATGGGATACCTCAGTGGCTTGAAGAGCAATCATAAGCTCATAAACTTATTTTCATAACTATACATTTAATCCTTTTTGTGTCATTGTAAGTATTTGCAGGTTACCTCATCCAGTGGTAAAGTAAGAACATGGCTGACAAGAGGCGCTGTGATGCCCATCACATACGGGGTAGGGGAGCACACAACATCCACCATGGCCGCCGGCAACACAGGTATGAATGTGTGCTGCCAGGAAAATGGGTACAGCAGTGACACTATCGCATGGATTGTTGAGGATAATGTGCTAAAAGAACAAACACTTACATTTGTGAAACATATTTACATAAATAACGTGCTGTTCTCCTCATTGTTTTTGTGTTTTGATTAAATATAATTTTATTACTTAAACCACAGACCTATAAACCAGGTTTATAGGTCTGTGATTATGCTAAACTAAAACTAAAACTTGTATCACTTCATTATGGTTATATACCAGTATTGCTGGATATACCATGACCATGACACCTTCAAGAGAGTGAACAACGACAAATGATGTGATGCAAGAACACCTTACCTGAGGTGTTTGGCAGAAAAGAGGACGCTCCTCTCCAGCAGAATGGTGGAGAACACTTTGAGCAGTTTGTCTGAGCCGAGCAGGTGTAGGAGGCACTCAACATTAGTCTGTGGAGTTTAAAAGTACAGTTATAAATGTGTTTGATACTCACACTTCATACAATGCTTTTGTAATACTATGTGCTTTGAGCAGCATATCCAAGCCAAGCAAAGCTAGCAGCAATTTCATATAAGTATATCAGGTTTAAAATTAATCTTTAAAGGGTTTAACATACTTATTTATGGGCATGGAAAAGACAAAATCATCATGTTATTAATTATATTTATATTTTGGTGTTAATTCTTTTATAAGTGTAAAACTTACAGAAGAACATTATTGACTTACATTGTCAAATCTGTTTTCTGCATCTCTGGTCAGGAATAATGTCTCGAGCTCTCCTTCTTCATCCTGGAAATATAATAACATAAATAAAGTTACTGATTTTATGGAAACATTTGCCTTTTTTGGTTTACTTGTTTGGAATCTTTAGTTACGTGTTATGGCCATTCCTTAACCCTTTGCTTGAAAAATTGAGCCGAAGGCTGCTGTACAACACCATGAATCCTCCTCGCTGGTATGAAATGTGCTTTTGGAGAAACATTTTATTTAACACTTTCTGCGCTGCAGTCTCAAATATAATATGACCGCCTAAGAAGCCATCTATGTTGCAAAATTGTGAATAAAACAGTATGGTATGCACTTTTAATCATATATTTGGTGCTAAAGGGTTAAATCATTTAACATTAACAAAATTCTCAAATGTACAGCGTAAGCTGTATTCTCAATTTTTGTTAATGTAATTGTACCAGTGTTCTGATGGTCTCTGTCTGTCCGGGTTGAGGAAGGGGCCGGCCAAAGGCAGCAGCAATCAGCTCCTGGGCAGAGTCCAGGGACTCTTGTCTTTTCTCCTCAATGTGCTTCAAAAGCTGAAAACAAGAACAACCATACATACATTGAGACTTACGGAATCCAACTGGCATAAATGTGAATTTTTAATGCCTGGTGACCCCTTATTATTTTACTATCATTTTAAAGGGATTTAAGCGAGAAAAAGGAAAAATATATAAAATAGCAAAAAATATAATATTTAAGAAGCTTTTGGGGCCTTCAAAGAATCATAAAAAGCTAATTTTAAATCAAACTTTAATTGAAATAAAGAGCAAATATACAAAAACTGTAACATCTGTATGTACAATGTACTTTTGGTCATTCATACTACATATAAGTAATCAGACATCACACACCTTTCCAATGATATGATACTTAAGTATACATGGTCAACAAACATCAACATTTAACATCAATAACTATCACAAAGCCAGCTTATTTATTGGTCAAATTCCATTATATTAATGTTATAACACACTAGATCATCATTTTTTAAGTATCAGCATTGAAAAACTCTATGCTTATATGCAGCTGCTTACATAGCAACACTTGAACTGTAATTTATTAAAGTACAAACATAAACAATTCTATTGAATCTGTAAATGAATGTTGCCACTAACTGACCTCATTATACATGGAGAAAGCTTCCACTGGGCTGATGATACAGATCACTTCTGGTATCTTGGACTTAGGGGGCTGAAAAAGCAATGACACTTCAATCATGCATATGATACATTATAACACAATTGTTTATGCAGAGTTAAGGGACCAGCGATATGGCTACGCAAACTGTAAATATCAGAAGTAAGACAGAATTACAAAATAATGTCAGGCAAAAGAAAAATTGTTTCAAAATTGCAAGAATGTCTGATATAATGACTAATGATTTACAATAATCACTACCCGGTAAGTGCATTTATTATAACTAAAAAGTATGAAGAACATACAAGATATTAATAAAAAACTCACCACGAGCCTACGACAGTAGCCGTACACACGGCCTCCATCTATATTGGTCAGCACAAAGTTGTATGATTGACTACAAAAAGGAAAAAAAACCCATATCTCTCATCTCTGGTTTACAACTCTGACAGTAATGTGTAAACTAACATAAAATCTAGGATACTCATGATACATGATAGTAATTATTGTTTCATTTCATATTTACTAAACACCACTCACTCAATAAAAACAAAAGCAGAAGTTTTAATATCATGTCAATTAGACAGCAAGAGATGTAATTCTATTATCATTAATAAATGAAATTTCATTGAGAAAACTACAGATTTAAAATCTGAAAACATGAATAGATTTAAGAAATAAACTACTTCGTACAAGAAACATTTTTAGGAATATGATAAGAACTATACTGATCACAATGGGTCGATAAGGGCGAGATTGGTCTAGTGCATGTGGTTAAGGTGTCTGCCTCTCACTCACAGGTTGTGGGTTTGAGCCCCACCAGGAGTACATTTCCTTCCCTCTCAAAAATAACACCAGTACTGGTTTCTATCCAGGAAATCGACTCAAGAGTGATTCATGTAAGCTTATAACTGACAAAGGAGCTAAAATAATTATAATAAACCAAACTAAAGGATAGAGCACAATGAATAATAAGTTGAATAATCAAGATAACTTGTTTGGCTGATTTCTGTGCAACCTGCAGCAATGTGAGCTTACACACCTTTTGGTCCTGGATGAGGAAGTGGTTTTGAAGTTGGCAGCGTCGGGGAAACAGAACAGGGGCACTGACACGTTACTGTCTTTCTGAAATATCCACAGGCAGGGGTAGACTTGTTAAACAGTTGGGTTCTACGGGTTATCCACACTAGATAAGGTAATGATGTATACAGTTTCCTACCATTATATTCAATGCAAGTTAATTTCATATTTATATAAGTTTTGGTGTGGTAATTATGTTACAAGTTTCAATTAGCTAAACGTATCATTTTTCCATCAAACAAGTTTTTAATTAGTTTAAATTTCTAATTTCAAAGCGGTTAAGATCTGCTGATAAATATACTTGAATAAATACTGTGAAATCATAAATATTTGTGGGACATTAATTTTCATTTCGTGGGTTGGCTTTTCCATGAATTCAAGATCCCAATGAAAATTTGACTGTTAAGTCTGAAATCATACTGTCTATTTGAAAGGGTATACATGTATTCACATGTATATACAGTCAAAACTTGATGGCTCGATATTCTAGGGACTTGCCAAAATACTTCGAGCCTCGAGAATATCGAGCCAAGCGGGATTCCACACAGAAGGTGATGTTTTATTTGATACATTACAAAGTCTTGTTTACCTCGATTGTTATTTGCTATGCAATCTATTGTATTTATTGGACATAAATACCATACATACGTTGTATTTCGCCTTATTAAAATTTTATACATGGATACCAATTATAGTCAGATGGCATGTTTGCTCAAACTGTTCAACCATTTCATCATAAATCAATATTTACACCTCAACTTCCATTCCTTAAATGAACTGCCTTTCGGCAATTGCGTTCATCAATCGATGAACGCAACATCTTCGGATATGTTCGGATCGTAATTCATTGCATAACAATATACATGAAAGCTATTGATCTTGTTATTGGTTGTATTGTGTCTGCAGGTCCCGTAAAATATAGATCACATTTTTAAAAGTGTTAGTTTATTATATTTTAAATATAATGGTACCAGAAGTGTTTCAATTTTACGTTTTAAAGTGATTTCAAGTGGTTGATCTTTTCCCGCATTATTGTGACGTCATTTGAAAAAAATGTTTCCGGTTATAGTCGGGTCGTTCTATTTACAGAATGGGTAAGAACGGATTACTTAAAGGTTTTCTTAAATGAAATGAAGATTTTTTTTAACAATTCTTGAATGAAATAATGAACTATTGGTGTAAATATAAGGAATGAATTGCGGGGTTGATGTCATTATCGGGGATATGAACGCAATTGGGTTGGTCAAAGTACGCGTGGAGTCCTTTGGACTCCACACACATTGACCAACCCAATTGCGTTCATACCCGATAATGACATCAACCCCGCAATTCATTCCTTAAATAATTATAATAAAACGAATCAAGCAATTTTAATCGATTAGCTTCTTGTACTTATTGAAGCCAAGCACACAAATTGAATTCTTACCATGAAAATGACATCGACCCAAGCAAACAAAACAAAGTGTGAACTTGGGACCGCGAAAATGACATCGAGCGTGGAGAAACATCGACCCTAAAGATATCAAGCCATCTGATCAAATTTTATATGAACATAGAGTAAAAAGAATCAGTCCTTTCAATCTAGTTCGAGCCAATGAGAATATCGAGCCATGAGATATCGAGCCAACGAGTTTCGACTGTACATGGGTGCGGTTAACAACTTGTAAGTACATGTAAGCAAATCATTGTTTATTTCACTTTTATATAACTTAACCTGTATGATAATAAATTAAAGTCAATTATTAGATCTTGAATACATTTTTTTTGTACGAAATTGTCGCAACATTAGAGCAAGCTGATTATCAACCGCCTATGCGTCACATGTAAAACGTGCTGAATATTAACCTCCCACTTGATTTTATTTCTTTGATCAAATTTTTAATCAATTAAATTAAACACTTTTACTATATTTTCAGTTTGCAAAAATACTTACCTGTAATTGAAATTCAATAGCTTCACTATCAGATAATCTTATATGGGTGCATCTTTATTTATCACCCTTAATTTACAGATTAGGCGATAATTAACATGGGTATCTGCACTTGCAATTTTAATTTATCCACAAATTAAAGAACCCATGAAATAGTCCTTTTTCGCAAAACCACGAAATTTCAAGCCCACAAATGTTAATGATTTCACAGTATTAAAAGTATTGTAAATTCCCACAAGATCCCAGTACTGACGAACAAGTGGATCATGAAAGGGGAAGTTGATATGAAATATGTATACATGTATAACCAAAATAAAACAAATTAAACACAAAACAGTTTCTATGAATTCATACAGAGTTCACTGTAATGACAAATAACTATATGTAGTAATCTAGCAGAGGATATACATGAATAAGATAATCTTAAACTAGACTGTTAGTCAACATGCAATTCACATACTGCCTAAGGTAAAACATGGCATGAACTCAAAGCCATGCCTTAAGCAAGGATGGATCACTAACTGCATAGCTTTAAGCTTTTTAAGTATGCATATAGCGATTTAGTTTAATGCAGTGAGGCCATGGTATGAGGAAGTATGCTAACAAGTTACAATAGAGCATTAAGCAATTTATTTTCCTAAAAGCTGCACCTAAATACTCATATTTCAAAAATATAGATTTGTGCTTGTAACAAAAGAAAAGCAAACATACCAAATGAAATAAGACAAAATCAAAGAGCACATTAAGTGAATGTCAATGCTTGTCTGTTTTTTCACTTGCCAGGAACCACTTAAACCAGAGTTATCAGCCTTTTTTTGTAACACAATGTTCTTTATTTCCTGTGCCGATGACAGAACCCCTGTAGCATTACCTTACCTTTCATTGAAAATCCAACAAGCTAATAAGTACAACCATCCTTGTATACCAATTACATATGGTCTACTTTGTTTATTTAATACTATTAATGATGATTCATAAAGTCTTATTTGTAAGAGAAAAGCATTCTGATCAAAAATTCAGCGAAAAAGGATTCTGAACATTTTCTGAATGCACAAAAACAGATAAACAAGTTGAAACAATACATAACAACAAAGGGTGCACTACACTAGGAGCATGTTTCTACCATGCTAAAATCCCTTACCGACTCAGAGCATGGATAAAGCTTCCCTTCCATTGTAAGCTTATAATTGCGCTACAATGAAATATGAGTTGTCATGAATATGAATATATGTGAGTATGAGTTTGTTATTCTACATATGCTTTTTTACATGTTCTCCCTCTCTGAAATATAATCCTGGATATAATAAAAAATTACAAGCAGATCTTTTTAAAAAGCAAAAAATGAAAACTCACACAAAGGGGTCTACATGGTACACTTCAAGAAAACACACTCTTAAATTAAAAGTGCAAGTGAAATTAATTTGTATACATTAGATTGAGAGTCAACAGATTCATCAATCTTAGGATTTGAGCTGATTGTTAGTCCAGTTTGAAAATTGAATGTCATAATCTCGTATTATCTTCACATGCACATTACCACATGTGTATCTTCACATGCACATTACCACATGTGTATCTTCACATGCACATTACCACATGTGTATATTCATATGCACATTACCTTCATATGCACATTGCCACATGTGTATCTTCTTATGCACATTTCAACATGAGTATCTGTACATGCACATTATCACATGTGTATCTTCACAGGTTTACTACCACATGTGTATCTTCACATGCACATGACCCAATGTGTATCTTCACATGCACATGACCAAATGTGTACCTTCACTGGTCACAAGTGTGTATTACCACCTGTGTATCTTAGCAAGCACATTACCCAATGTGTATCTTCACATGCACATGACCAAATGTGTACTTTTACTGATTATAAGTGTGTTTAACCACATGTTAATCTTCACAGGTCTCAAGAGTATTTAACTACATGTGAATCTTCACAAGCACATTACCAAATGTGTACTTTCACAGGTTATAAGTATGTTTAACCACATGTGTATCTTCACAGGTATACTACCACATGTGTATCTTCACATGCAACTGACCAAATGTTTACTTTCACTGTTCACAAATGTGTATTACCATCTGTGTATCTTCACAGGCCACAAGAGTATATTAACAAATATGTTTTTCTACAGATAACAATAGTTTTTCTTGAGATGTACTTACAATTTCTGGGAACTTATAGATGACATAAGGTTCGTAGATGCTGGACTCTGTGTTGAGATGTAGGCCCACTATCATGGCATGCTCGAACATTTGAGGGTAGATCCTTCTTTGCAGCTTGTATACGGGGCCAATACTTTGTTGCTGTAAGAATTCATCATTGATAAAGACAATAAATAGAGGATATTTGTTTCTAAGCCTCCCACCCAAACCTATATCTAACAGAAAATCACTTGTCACACATGCCACAAAGTTCTCCAATTGTATTTGTTCATAATTGATTCTAGTTTTATTTCAAACAATGGGATAGTCTATTAACTGAAGAATAAGTTCTTATTTTGACGATTTAAGAACCGTCTTCTTTTAACAATTCTCTACAAAGAAGTTGTTTGAACAATTTATGACTACATGTGCGATGCCATTGAACACCTTTTTGGTATTTCAAGTATTTTCACTGTGGTTATTTCACTGATAATTTATCATATATCAACAAGAACCATATAAGATAAGACCAATCAACAAATAATGCAAGCATTCAGAATTTTCAATGAAATACATAAAATCACTCTACAGTTATAGTACATATTACACATAAAACATTATTAAATAAATTAAGTATCGTCAGACCCCATTGATTCACTATCGAAAAAGCATTGCAGTCCTGCACGTGAATTTGAAATTGCAAATAAATTATTTGAAATTAAAGTTCCGATCTTTATCACTAAAACAAAAGGTACCGTTTTAATGCGGACACTGCGGGAGTACTCAACCCTCTTGCGTATCTCATGGTCATCCACCCGCGACTCAGAGTCATCTAATATGGGAATTATTTATAAAAACACTGTTGAGTATATTTATAAAAACACTTTTTAGTACAAATTGCATTTTAAATTAAGCATGCAAAATTATTTTTGAACAATATACTTTTGTTTTAGTGCGTACACACTTGCTGGTGAGATTTAAAGCGCACTTACAACTTACAACTTCTGGCTGTGCCCTCATGTCAGATATTTTGATCTGCCCTACATAAACATGAAAGATACTTATATTCTTAGCATTATACAGCCTACATGTTATAACAATTATCATTAGTTATCACAATATCAACATAAACTGAAATATATAAACTTTGTAAAATAAAGTCTGTACATTTTTAAATGTGCATTAGCATGTGGAACCAAAATCAGCAACCATCAACAAACCTGCCGAATCAACAGTTGATTCAATAAACAGCATGAAAGATGACTCACTAGAGAGATTTTCTTCCAGTATATCATGAGTGTCAACGTCTTCAATGTCCTTCTTTCTAAAGCTGTCATGTAGAACCTCATATGCCTGATCAACCTTCGCACGAATCTGACAAGTATGAATGAATGCAAGTGTATTGTGGAGGCATGTAACTTAAGCTTGGAAGTGATACAAGTATGCAAGTATTCAAAGATTAACAAGAAGAATTACCATGTATAAAAGTTACAATTGTGTGCATAAAATAAACCTGTAAAAACTTGTTTATGCAACTTTTATCGTGCTTTTTAATTCTTTTATTCCCTTTTTTACTATAATAAAAAAATTATAGTTGCTAAGATCAGTTTTGTATCCTTTAATCAATAAACACCATCTTGTTGTGAACTTCTATCTCTGTTACCTTGTTAAGCCTCTCTTTCTGGCTGCACCTAGTGACCGGGCTGGTGGGCTTGCTGGGCTTGTCCTGGTCTGTGAAAAGGTTCTTGAACCTCCGCATCTTGGATTTGAAACGATCACCAATATGACGGCTGTTCTGTAACATTAAAGACAGCAAGCAAGCTAAAATGTGGATGTCATGTGTAAGAATAAAGCTGAGTGCAAAACAGTTTTGCTTGTAGTATGTATGTAGCATGTACACAATGTACTCTATATGTCAAAACTATTTATAGTGACTCATTAGCTCATGCAGAAAATCCTCCACCCACTTTACTCAAACTAGGAATTGTAAAAAAAAAGTTCATATTATTTTCACGTAAACAGCAAATTTGATAGATCTTAAGCTCTTTACATTACCTCTGATTCATCATAAGCATTGCGCTTAACAAGTCTATTGGGAACAGCATATCCTTCGACGTCCACGTAAATATCATAGCCAGGCTGGGAGCTGTCATTAATGTGAAGGTTATCTGGATCCATGTACACCATATTGCCTGTAACCAGGAAAACATCAATGTAACTAGAGAAAAGCAGAATTACATAACCACTTATACCAGCAATAAATCATCATACATTTGTTCAGTTCAAACTTGTTTACATATAAATAAATAACATTTTAGAAATTTTAACACATACGGACCATCCTATCTACACACATATATATGTATATAACTCCTCCAACATAAATGACACAACGCCATTGGTCCAGGACTGGTCACATGGTGACCCCATATTTTCCCATATTGGGTCACCAAATTTATATCATACCAAAATGGCATCTATTTTCTGCTGCCGATAAATAAATGAAACATTTAAACATGTAGTAAACTGTTTGTTGATGTGATAAAAATGTTACAGAGTTAGTAGGTGACCTGATATGGGATAAATGGGTGCAGGAAACCATATTCGGGTTTGCTCTCACCTGATATGGTTTCCTTTGCCCTATATATCTCATATCGGGTCATCTACTAACCCTGTAAGTTATAATATTGGCTTTTTCAAATAAAAATTTCAGAGTAGTTGTAATACCAATTTAAATTCTTGATGTTATGATATTTTGACATACGCTTCTTATGGTCCCTATCATACTTATATAATTACATGTAACAAATGGATTTAATTGCGCAATAAAGGAAGTCATTCTTAAAATTGCAGAGGAGTCCAGATGACTCCTTCAAAAGAAATTGTTGATAAATTGGAAAATACCATGTACATGTCAATTGTAATATTATGCATGCATTACCGTTTCATTGATTCCATACTTCAAATGCTAGTACTCTAGATACATAACTTAGCGCACAATCGTACCTTCATCATCCACAGCCTTCTGGATACATTCAGCACTGCGACTCCTCCGCATGGTTTTTGGCTCGGGGTGGAGCATTCTAGGTAAGTCCCAATGCTTCACTGAGTCTAAACTCACATTTGCATCTTGTACTTCTTCCAAAGTGGGAAGACTCTCATAAAAGGGATTATCATCATTATCTAATGACCTTGCAAGTTCATCAGAGTCTGAAGAAGAGTCACTTGCTAAGGGACTAAAGTCACTTATACTGTCTGTAGCAATGGAAAAAGGTCTAGGTACCTTTTTCCTAGGTGGTGGTGGACGTAATGGTTTAAGTTTTTTTAAGAATTCTCTAGTTTTTTCTTCAGTAATGTTTGTTTGACTTTCTTGTGCTTTGTTACCATTTTGTTCACATTCCAAATTAACTCTGTTTTCAACTGTTTCTTTTTCTAGTTTCACTCGAACATAATCATCATGGGCCCCTGTTCGTGGAGGCTTGGACGGTGGACCAGGTGGCTTCTTTACTGGATTACTTAAAGGTTCTTTTTTACTCTCTGATTCATTTGCCTTATTCACTATTCTGTCTATAAAGGACCTCTGTCTGAAAGGTGGCCTTGGAGGCCTGGTTTTCCCAGCAGAGTTTATTTCAGACCCAGTTGCATCTGAAATAGACCTTTGTCTAGCTGGTGGAGGTGGTTTTTCTGGTTTTGATTGGGATTTTGCTGGTGGACTGGAGGAATGAGATAAATTCTCGAAAAGCTTTGATTTTTCAAACACTGTGGCAGGTCTGGGTTTGTCTTGTTGACTAGGTGGGGTTGGTTTTTCATCATGTTTCCATATACATGAGTAAGTATTTTCATCTCTCACTTCTTCAAACTCCTTTTGCCTCCGCACAAGCAAAGGAGACCTCCTTGGGGATGCTTCTCGTACAGGGCTTGGTGATTGTTTTCTAGGACTAGGATTTCTTGGCTTTAAATGAACTTTGGCACTAATACGTTCACCATCCTTATTACCAGCACCTACAACAAGATGTTGTTCAAATCTATCTTTCACTTTGCTGACCTGACCTGCAGTGGTTGTGTCACTTGTAGAACTTATATCAGGTGTTAAATTTGAACTGTTTTCACTAGTAAGAGCAGCATGTCCTTTTTTTATCGAGTTTCTAGGTGATGGAGTTGGTAAAAGGCCACTGCCTGGTGTCACTTCTGTATGCTTTGTGACAGGGGGCTTTAAAGGTTCTCGCCATCTTCTAATAGGGGAAGCCATACCCTGATTGTCATCTACATTTGAACTTTTTGTCTCCTCCTGCAAAAGATCACATGATCCACTTTCAGCAGCTTGATTGAATAATCTTTTAAATTCTTGAAGCTTACCCTTAGGAAGGCTTCTTACACTCCCTTTAGGTAGATCGTCGTTCATACTTCACCATTTCAGTATGTGCAGAAACGTTCATTCTGACCTTTTTGATACTATTTTGCTGAAAATAAATGGGAACAAGTCAGATAATTTATTAAAGTTACAATTATTTTTATCCAACGTTTAAATCAGTAACATTTTGGTTTATTTAATTCCAATCATTTAAATTAAATATAACCAGAATTAAACTAACATTTCCTTATCATTGACACAGAAATATAAGCTATCATCATTTATATGTGCGTGGCATTAATTAATATAAAATAATTTACTTGTGAGGAATTCTATGGATTCTCTAAAATCATCCATTTGAATATATAACAAGAGCTGTCACAGAAACAGTGTGCTTGACTATTCTTCCGCTTGAAAGTTTAAGGATTGCAAAATTTTAATGAAACATGCATAGATCACTGAAAAATTATATTACATGCAAAACCTTAACAAGAATTTCTTAGTTGAATAATACACAGCCGTTATTTTGCATTACATGCAAAAAAGAGTAATCTTACACAATTAATCAAAAAGGTGGATGGTTGAGAACCCATGTGTAAAGTTTGAATGCAATACATGAAAAAGTTGCTGAGGTATTGGCTTATGTGTGCTTACATGTAAAGCCTTAACCAGAATTTCGAAGTCAAATAATAAAGGTGCACATTTTTCATTCAATACAAGATAGAGTTATCATACTGGATTGTTTACAGTTTCAATTCAATACACCAGGAAGTTGTTGAGTTATTGACTTATATGTGCCTACATTTAAAACCTTACCAGATTTTCTAAGTCGATTAATAAAGTGCATCATATGCAAAATAGAGTTATCTTACTAGATTTTTTAAGTTCATTTGATGTTTGAGTACCGTTGTATTAAGTCTCAGTGCAATATATCACATAGTTGCTGTATTAACCTATATGTGTGATTACATGCAAACTTCAACCTAAATTTCTGATAGAAATGTAAGATAGAGTTTTCTCCCACCTCAGATAAGAAGATCCAAAAATTCAACCATGCTAGAAATTCTTATATTGCCCACGGGCAAAGATAAAGTAAGTACCCGTATTAAACTCCTTTTTAATGGTCATCACATTGTAATTACCTCCCTTGATGAAGACTGTCATCTTGAGCATCATAGAAACCTTATCTTGTGGCAATATTTAGAATGCTAATTAATCATTTCTCGCTTCAAATGTCACCATAAAAAAGTTTTCACGCACCTTTCAAGAAATAATGCTTTACACTCCTTAGAACTATTTAAAGCTGTATTCTCACAGATTAAACGTTTTGACAATTTTTTAATTTTTTGTCTTGAAATGAGCCAAATTTTGCGAAAATACATGGAAACCAGTTATATAAGCCTGCTGACAAAAAATTAGATCACTGATTTTTATATTTAAGTTCAAAAATTAATGTTTTATGCATTTTTCTTAGACTGATAGTAACTGTTTAAGCCATAAAACATTTATTTTCAAACAGAATTATGAAAATCTGCAAGCTGATCTTTTGACAGCAATCTTATATCACTGGTTTGCAGATATTTACACAAAAATTTGCTCTTTCCTAGACAAAAAATAAAAAAGTTGTAAAAATGGTAAATCTATGAGAGTGCAGCTTTAAACACTGATTTGACTATTAACGTTATCTGAAACACTGCGCGCATATCCATGACAACCATGAATTATCACATTTCAATACACATTTTTTTTTCAATAAGCACAAAAGAACTCCAGCAAAAAATATTGTTTTACTTAATTTTGTTTAACTGAGGTGGGAGAAAAAGCATCTACCATGGCTGAAAGTGTAAGATAGGTTCATCCCGACCGGAGTGTAGGGTGTTTTGTGGAAACATGGTCTACCTGACCCTAAATAACCTAAATAAAGTCTTAATAACCCTGCGCGAGGGTTGGGATGAACCTATCTTATACTCTCGGCCATGGAAGATATTAATTTACATCTTCTATGATTAATTAAGTAGGTTTGAATGTTGGGAACACGTGTGTTTCAATGCAATACATGATGAACTTGCTGAGATATTGACTAAATGTGGATATATGCAAAACCTTAACCAGATTTTTTAAGTTGGACAATCAAGGCCAATAATTTACATTAACTGCAAAAGAGAGTAATCATACAAGGTTATTCAAATCTGTTTGATGGTTAAGTTAATGAGTATCCTTGTATAACATCTCAATGCAATACATAAAGTACTGTTGCTAGGATATTAACCTATGTGTCCGGAAACCAGTGGTATAAGACTGCTAACAAAAGATCAAATCCCAATTTTTAACATAAATTTACTTTCAAAAATTGATGTTTTATGGCTAAAAGCTTTACGCTTAAGGTAACATTAGTTTTTTGATAGTTTCCCAAATAATTTAGATCTGTTCTATTTCGAAGTATCTTATATGACTCAACTGAAGGCATTTGGTGCCCAAATCAGCTGATTCTGAGACAAAAGTGAAAAGAAAAGTAAAAACTTTAAAGGTGCGCTTACATGCAAAAGCTTGACACCTACATCAGTGCAGGGTGAGTAATATAGCTCTCCATATCCTTCGTATAGTCACGCTTAAAATGGCATACATTCTTATTTTTATTTTTTTAAATGATTAGAAATTGATTTAAGATTTTCATTTCACTATTTTTACTTTTACTCACCGAGTTACTGATAAGGTAGATGCTTTGGCAGTGGCAGTTCTTGCCAAACAATTAACATTTAGGTCCGAGGCCAAACTTTGTCATCAATAGTGGTAAACACTGCTTAATAGTTTATAAGGGTACAATCAATGTTACACAAACAAAATATTTAGGTGAGTGATTCACTTCCTAGTACATAAATTAACGGGACAAAATTTATTCGTTCACCGGCACATCTACTTCCGGTCTCTTACTTCCTGTATACAAAATGGTGAGCTGCTAAAATACTAAACGTGACTAAAATCGATATGAATCTGCTTTATTTAATGATATTTTTTATATTTTATTCAAATTAAAGACACACATTGTATTAATCTATATTGCCTCTAAAGTTATAGTACTTGTTATACATCTTAAATGTTAATATAATGTATTTGAATTTTGGTCCTTCAGTGCAGTGTTGTAAAGGTGACAGCTAGTGTTTCTTTTTCAGACCACAAGTAAAAAGAAGACCAGAAAGCTTCGTGGTCATGTAAGTCATGGCCACGGACGTATTGGTATGTGATTTCTACATTTATAATTGTTCTACCCGTTGTAAGAAAAGCCTCCAATGAAATACATTTTTCTGTTGACATATTTTTAATCATTGTTGGACAAATTAAATACTGAAAGCGCGTTTCTATAATAATGTTCTGCATTAATGATAAAATATTCATCATCGTCCTTATGTTGAATATGAGCATGTAAACAGTAATTTCACAAATAAGCGACTGTTAATACTTGGGACAATTCATTGAATAGATTATTTGAGATCCTATCCCGAGTTTGTAGTGCATTTTACAAGCATGGCTTGAAACTTGCTCTTTAACTGCTCTGAAGAATTGAAATGCAACATATAGTGCCGATGCTAAGTTGCCTGTTTAGTCAATGGAATAAAGCCGCCATTCAAATGAAGTTGGTACTGATTTTCATTTCAGTTTAATTGTGAAGATGGACAGGATGTCTGTGCTATATTAATATTGGTGTGCTTTTATGAGTGAAAAGCACCATTTCTTTATTTATTTCGAAACAGAATAATAAAATTACTTTAAATTAAATATAAAACTAAGAATTGTTACTTACAGGTAAACACAGGAAACATCCTGGTGGTCGTGGTAACGCTGGTGGCCAGCACCATCACAGAATCAACTTTGATAAATAGTGAGTAAACTGCGCCATTTTTTTGCCGTTATGGAAAATATGCAACGGAAAGATGAGTTGGTTGTGCAGCACATATCTGTGAACACATAGTGATGCTGTGTAATTCTGTCATCTTTTCATATTTAATATTAATTGCATAATTCATTGGGAAATGAAATGTTTGTGTTGGATGTCTGAAGTAACTTACTTAGTGCATGGAAGGAAATATGTGCAACATTTTTGCTTTTAGTTTTAATGTGGAGAAAAAATGTTGTTTTGGCCATCAAGTAGCTAAAAATCTTCAGCGAACACGTTATATATTACCTTTTTGGATGTGTTCGCTGAAGAGAACGCCATATCCAAACCCTCCCAGAATTCGTGACATTTTTATGTCACGCTGTTATTTCACTTGTATGCATTGTACAGACAAAATAACTGTATCCTCAGGTAAATGAAGTAAAATGTAGTTCACAAACACATTTTCAAAACCAAAAAACGCTTTAAAGATAGTTGATTTAGCATTTTAATAAATCCTATTACAAGCATTCCTTAACTAGGTCATAGTTGTGTTCAAATTTAATCACGTGACCCCAAGATTTTCAGAAAATACCCATGTGACCTATATTTGACCTCACAAATGTAGTGTTTATTTTGCTGTTATAAAGTAAATAACTAATAACAAATTTGGAATAAATAAATTGTTTTTACTTATGAAAAGATATTTTCAGCCTTACTGAAATTGGATTCAACTAAATGAACAATGTGAATCCGATGCTATAAATAGAATCCATCGACGTCATCATGTACATGTGATTGCATTGAATAATCACACACAATTGATTCTGGTTGACTTTACTATGGGGGTTACGCCTTAACTTTAATGTGTTGTAAACATCAAAAAAATAAATATCAACATTAAAGTTATGGAAGCCAGAACTAGCCATCAAGTTGCTGTCAAATACAGTGAAGTATTGCCTTTGCAATGTAGCAACTTAATACTGTACTATGGTGAAAACAGCAGGTCAGGCTGAAGCAATTGTACACATAAAATTGCTCTTGACTTTCCACTGCTTTGCTTGGGATGCTTGGTCCTTTGACTCTGTATTCATATGAAGCAGTGGTAAAGCAATGTGGACTGTCTTCGGAGTTTAGGCACTCTTGCTTAAGTCTACCTCTTATGTCCAGACATTTCCTTCTATTTTATCAAAGATGTTAGAACTGTGCAGTTTCCACACTGTCCAGGTAATATTGTTATAGATGCACTTAATGGATATTTTTACAAGTTTGTGAAAATTAAGGTACAGGAATAAAAAATTGTACTGTAAATGTTGTCTTTTTCATATTTGCTGACCAGAACAAAATAGGGCATTGTTCCTTCAACCATATCTGTCCTTGGTTAGTCTGTGGATGTTGGATTTAATGCCAATGATGTAACAAGTTAACTCTGTCATATTGTTATGTGGTGAAAACAGCACGTCAGGCTGAGGCATGGAATAGAACGATTATCAAGATTTACCTTGTAGATGTTAAAAGAATGGTATCACCTTCTTCAATGTCCATATTGTGTCCCCTGCTTTGCTTGGGATGCTTGGTCCTTTGACTCTGTATTCATATGAAGCAGTGGTAAAGCAATGTGGACTGTCTTCGGAGTTTAGGCACTCTTGCTTAAGTCTACCTCTTATGTCCAGACATTTCCTTCTATTTTATCAAAGATGTTAGAACTGTGCAGTTTCCACACTGTCCAGGTAATATTGTTATAGATGCACTTAATGGATATTTTTACAAGTTTGTGAAAATTAAGGTAAAGGAATAAAAAAATTGTACTGTAAATGTTGTCTTTTTCATTTTTACTGACCAGAACAAAATAGGGCATTGTTCCTTCAACCATATCTGTCCTTGGTTAGTCTGTGGATGTTGGATTTAATGCCAATGATGTAACAAGTTAACTCTGTCATATTGTTATGTGGTGAAAACAGCACGTCAGGCTGAGGCATGGAATAGAACGATTATCAAGATTTACCTTGTAGATGTTAAAAGAATGGTATCACCTTCTTGTCCATATTGTGTCCCCTGCTTTGCTTGGGATGCTTGGTCCTTTGACTCTGTATTCATATGAAGCAGTGGTAAAGCAATGTGGACCGTCTTCGGAGTTTAGGCACTCTTGCTTAAGTCTACCTCTTACGTCCAGACATTTCCTTCTATTTTATCTTGGTGGTTAGAATTGTCCAGTTTCCACACTATCGTAATATTGTTTTAGATGCATTGAATGGATATTGATTGCATTCCACAGGAATTCCCGTCTAGGAGTCCCTCCTTGAACTTTGGGATTTTTTGGATCCTGTTTTTAGTGATGGACACTGTTGAAATATCTGTGATGAATGTCTGCAGTATCTTTGGTAGTGCATGGAAGGAAATGCATGCAACATCTTATAATGAAGTTTTAATACAATGTGGTGATGCTGTGTTTGCCGTCATGTTAATGTCAAATACAGTGAAGTATTGCCTTTGATGTAACAACTTATTGCTGTCATACTGTACTATGGTGAAAACAGCACGTCAGGCTGAGGCAATGTTTGTACACATAAAATTGCTCTTGACATTCCACTGCTTTGCTTGGGATGCTTGGTCCTTTGACTCTGTATTCATATGAAGCAGTGAAAAGCAATGTGGACTGTCTTCGGAGTTTAGGCACTCTTGCTTAAGTCTACCTCTTATGTCCAGACATTTCCTTCTATTTGATCTACTTTGTTAGAATTGTCCAGGTTCCTCATTGTTATAGGAAATATTGTCATAGATTTAGTGGATATTTTTCTCAAGTTCTTGGAAATTCAGGTAAAAGGAATAAAAAATAGTAGTGAAAATATTTTATAAATGTCTTTTACTCATTTTAAGTGACCAAAACAAAATAGGACATTGTTCATTCAACCATAACTGTCCTTGGTTAGTCTGTGGATGTTGGATTTCAATGCCAATGATGTAACAAGTAAACTCTGTCATATTGTTATGTGGTGAAAACAGCGCGTCAGGCTGGGGCATGGAATAGAACGATTATCAAGATTTACCTTGTAGATGTTAAAAGAATGGTATCACCTTCTTCAATGTCCATATTGTGTCCCCTGCTTTGCTTGGGATGCTTGGTCCTTTGACTCTGTATTCATATGAAGCAGTGGTAAAGCAATGTGGACCGTCTTCGGAGTTTAGGGACTCTTGCTTCTTAAGTCTACCTCTTTAAGTCCAGACATTTCCTTCTATTTTATCTTGGTGGTTAGAATTGTCCAGTTTCCACACTATCGTAATATTGTTTTAGATGCTTTGAATGGATATTGATTGCACTCCACAGGAATTCCCGTCGAGGAGTCCCTCCTTCAACTTTGGGATTTTCTGGATCCTGTTTTTAGTGTTGAACACTGTTGAAATATCTCTGATGAATGTCTGCAGTATCTTTGGTAGTGCATGGAAGGAAATGCATGCAACATCTTATAATGAAGTTTTAATACAATGTGGTGATGCTGTGTTTGCGGTCATGTTAATGTCAAATACAGTGAAGTATTGCCTTTGATGTAACAACTTATTGCTGTCATACTGTACTATGGTGAAAACAGCACGTCAGGCTGAGGCAATGTTTGTACACATAAAATTGCTCTTGACATTCCACTGCTTTGCTTGGGATGCTTGGTCCTTTGACTCTGTATTCATATGAAGCAGTGGTAAAGCAATGTGGACTGTCTTCGGAGTTTAGGCACTCTTGCTTAAGTCTACCTCTTATGTCCAGACATTTCCTTCTATTTGATCTACTTTGTTAGAATTGTCCAGGTTCCTCATTTTTATAGGAAATATTGTCATAGATTTAGTGGATATTTTTCTCAAGTTCTTGGAAATTCAGGTAAAAGGAATAAAAAATAGTAGTGAAAATATTTTATAAATGTCTTTTACTCATTTTAAGTGACCAAAACAAAATAGGACATTGTTCATTCAACCATAACTGTCCTTGGTTAGTCTGTGGATGTTGGATTTCAATGCCAATGATGTAACAAGTAAACTCTGTCATATTGTTATGTGGTGAAAACAGCGCGTCAGGCTGGGGCATGGAATAGAACGATTATCAAGATTTACCTTGTAGATGTTAAAAGAATGGTATCACCTTCTTCAATGTCCATATTGTGTCCCCTGCTTTGCTTGGGATGCTTGGTCCTTTGACTCTGTATTCATATGAAGCAGTGGTAAAGCAATGTGGACCGTCTTCGGAGTTTAGGGACTCTTGCTTCTTAAGTCTACCTCTTTAAGTCCAGACATTTCCTTCTATTTTATCTTGGTGGTTAGAATTGTCCAGTTTCCACACTATCGTAATATTGTTTTAGATGCTTTGAATGGATATTGATTGCACTCCACAGGAATTCCCGTCGAGGAGTCCCTCCTTCAACTTTGGGATTTTCTGGATCCTGTTTTTAGTGTTGAACACTGTTGAAATATCTCTGATGAATGTCTGCAGTATCTTTGGTAGTGCATGGAAGGAAATGCATGCAACATCTTTTAATGAAGTTTTAATATGGAGTGGTGATGCTGTGTTTGCGGTCATGTTAATGTCAAATACAGTGAAGTTTGCCTTTGATGTAACAACTTATTGCTGTCATACTGTACTATGGTGAAAACAGCACGTCAGGCTGAGGCAATGTTTGTACACATAAAATTGCTCTTGACATTCCACTTCTTTGCTTGGGATGCTTGGTCCTTTGACTCTGTATTCATATGAAGCAGTGGTAAAGCAATGTGGACTGTCTTCGGAGTTTAGGCACTCTTGCTTAAGTCTACCTCTTATGTCCAGACATTTCCTTCTATTTGATCTACTTTGTTAGAATTGTCCAGTTTCCCCACTGTTATAGGAAATATTGTTATAGATACATTTAGTGGATATTTTTCTCAAGTTCTTGGAAATTCAGGTAAAAGGACTAAAAAATAGTACTGAAATATTTTATAAATGTCTTTTTAAAACTCATTTTTAGTGACCAGAACAAAATAGGACATTGTTCATTCAACCATAACTGTCCTTGGTTAGTCTGTGGATGTTGGATTTCAATGCCAATGATGTAACAAGTTAACTCTGTCATATTGTTATGTGGTGGAAACAGCGCGTCAGGCTGGGGCATGGAATAGAACGATTATCAAGATTTACCTTGTAGATGTTCAAAGAATGGTATCACCTTCTTGTCCATATTGTGTTCCCTGCTTTGCTTGGGATGCTTGGTCCTTTGACTCTGTATTCATATGAAGCAGTGGTAAAGCAATGTGGACTGTCTTCGGAGTTTAGGCTCTCTTGCTTAAGTCTACCTCTTACGTCCAGACATTTCCTATTATTTTATCTTAGTGGTTAGAATTGTCCAGTTTCCATGTGAAGTAATATTGTTTTAGATACATTAAATGGATATCTGTTGCATTCCATAGAAATTCCTGTTTAGCCTAAGTAGTTCCTCCTTGAACTTTGGGATTTTCTGGATCCTGTTAGTGTCGAACACTGTTAAAATATCTGTGATGAATGTCTGCAGTATCTTTGGTAGTGCATGGAAGGTAATGCATGCAACATCTTATTCTATGAAGTTTTAATATGGAGTGGTGATGCTGTGATTGCCATCATGTTAATGTCAAATAAAGTATAAGTATTGCCTTTGATGTAACAATTTATTGCTGTCATACTATACTATGGTGAAAACAGCACGTCAGGCTGAGGCAATGTTTGTACACTTAAAAGCAGAAGCAGTGATCTTGACATTCCACTTCTTTGCTTGGGATGCTCGGTCCTTTGACTCTGTATTCATATGAAGCAGTGGTAAAGCAATGTGGATTGTCTTCGGAGTTTAGGCACTCTTGCTTAAGTCTACCTCTTACGTCCAGACATTTTTGAAAGTTTAAACAACGTAAAAGGACTCATTGTGTAAACTGAATAAATGTAGATATTTCCATGTATTTCAGCCATCCTGGATACTTCGGTAAAGTTGGTATGAGGTATTTCCACAAGACACAGAACAAGTTCTTCTGCCCTACACTGAACCTGGACAAACTTTGGTCCCTTGTGTCAGAACAGACCCGCGAGAAATACGCCAATTCTACAGACAAGGCCCCCGTCATTGATGTAGTCAGATCAGTACGTACTTAAGTCAAGCACTAGTTATTTTGCATTACTTTAACATCATTAAGAGAGACCATTACCAGATTGCTTATGATGTCAAATAGTTATCCCTGTCATACAGTTTCATGGTGACAGAAACCTACTCTGAAGCAATTATAACGAAGAATTAAAGACTTATTACTAATTTATTATGTATATCCAATTAATATTCAAGTCTGAAGCTATGCATGGTAAATGCTTTTCAATTTATTTAAATTGTGGTGTTGTTTATGTTTAGAAAGAAAATTCTAAGATATTCACATTTTTATAGTAGCCGTGGATTCATTGGCATTATTGTGCAGTTATTTAAATGTGTATTTGAAATCCAATTCCAGATTGCTTATGATGTTGACTAGTTATTCCTGTCATACAGTTAGTCTGGTGACAAAAACCTACCTCTAAAGCAATAGTTTATGTACTGATTTGTATTGAAAGATTTATAGATTATTTTAGTATTTACACTGCATTTGATGTACCTTCTCTGAGCTTTGCACATATCTGTTTTTCCTTTTTAAGCTTGTCTGCTTTTTGGAAATTGAATGTGAAATAATGATAAGCCATAGTTGACTTTTGGGCATCAGGCAAAACACTGCCCTGTTGGCCATAACTTTAAAGTTGAAATTTTGTAAGGATTTTAAAACAATTATTCATATGTACACAACTTGCAAGTGCATCATACATGCTTTTATACTTATTTGGCATGTCCCTTGGTCAACTTCCAAGTTGAAGTGTATGTTAGCAAAACAGTTTACTGTCGACACAGAGAATGCACAAGCTGCTGTTGTTGACATGAATCATTTAAAGATGCTAATATGATATATTGCTATAGCAATCCCTCAAGTAAAAAAATACTCTTTTGATATACAATAGAATTAAAAAAGTTGTCAATACCAGATTGCAATGATGTTGACTAGTTATCCCTGTCATACAGTTACATGGTGATAAAAACCTATTCTGATGCAATTATATTGATAACTTTCTCATCAGAAGTCCCTGTGATCATGTTAGTCAATGGGCCCAACTATTGCAATTAAATCCTCTCAAAGAGCAGATTATGCAGGGAAATCGCCTGACGTAAAAACCTGCATCCCCGGATCATATTTTCTAGGCACCTATTTGCAACTTACTGCAACTCTTCTACATCATCATTATGACATTATATTGTATCAATATTCCGGGCCTTTTTACCTTCTTGAGCAGTGGCTGAAAACAATCCAGCCACTTTGGTATTGAAGAAAAATATACTTCTTATTGAACAGACACTAGGAACATACCTCAATGTTGTCATTTGGCTGAGCCCCTATACTGTATTGGCTTTTTTGTAGGGTTACTACAAGGTTCTGGGCAAGGGCCACCTCCCCAAGCAGCCTGTGATTGTCAAGGCCAAGTTTTTCAGCCAGTCTGCCCAGAAGAAGATCCGACAGGCTGGTGGCGCATGTGTTCTTGTCGCATAGACTGTATTTGAGGGGGAAAAAATAAAAGAAAAAATATCTGAAGTATTTTTACTGTTCCACTTTTTAAGAATAATATTGAAAGCATTGCTGTTTGGTCAGTGAGGATATAGGTGATTTTCAGTAAAACAATGATGGGTATTCCTGTCAGGCAACAGATCTGATTTGCAGAATTCTAGTACAATTAAAAAAGACTCATGGACAAGTTTGATATAGAAGTTAAGTTGATTAATTACTATTCTAAGGTTTGTACACATTTTTAAGGCACAAAAGAATGGTTGATGCAAAATTATTTTTTTCACAATTTCAATGACTGGGACATATTTTAGTTGTACCTGTGGTGTTCGGGCAGGCAGTGTCCAATATGATGGTCGATTTATAACTTATAAGGCTTTGTCCAATCATCACCAAATTTGGTCATAAAGTGTATGGGCAGGATATCTTTGACAATTGCAGTAACCAGCCATATCGCTTTAGTCACTCGAGAGTTATTTTCCTTTAATTTATGATCTTAAATTTGCATGTCTGGTCAATTAATTCAGAAGCCTTTTTAATCATCACCAAATTTGGTCATAATGTGTATGGACATAGTTCCTTTGACAAGTTTGATAACCAGCCATATTGGTGGAGTAACTTGCATGTAGTCACCTTTTAATTACATAAATTACCAACTAGAGATTGCTTTTTTTGAAAAAGCGCTGGTCTCGCCTATTGTGTGGTCGTAGCTGAGAAAAAAATGATTTACATAAAATTTGTAATTTACATATTTTGGACTGGAGATAAACCAACAGTAAAGAATGGTTTATTCACCTGTATTAAATAGTGAAGAGAAAAAAAGTGCATTGTATGAAGTTCCTGTTTGCAAGCATTATTCAATTCTTCACCTCAAGGTCACGGCAACCTTGACCTTTGACCTACTGATCTCAAAATCAATAGGGGTCATCTACTAGTGATGAAAGACTAGTGGAAAAAAGTGTGACGTACTGAATAGTGAAGAGAAAAAAAAGTGCATTGTATGAAGTTCCTGTTTGCAAGCATTATTCAATTCTTCACCTCAAGGTCACGGCAACCTTGACCTTTAACAGACTGATCACAAAATCAATAGGGGTCATCTACTAGTCATGACCAGCTTGCATATCAAGTATTAAGTTCTGGGTGCAAGTGTTCTTTAGTTACTGAGCGGTAAGTGTTTCTTCACCTCAAGGTCACGGTGATCTTGACCTTTGACCTACTGGTCTCAAAATCATTCGGGATCATTTACATGACCAACTTGCATACAGAGTATTAAGTTCTTGGGTGCAAGTGTTCTTTATTTACTTAGCGGTACCGTTTTTTCACCTCGAGGTCACAGCAACCTTGACCTTTGACCTACTGATATCAAATCAATAGGGGTCATCTTCTAGTCATATGACTAGCATACCAAGTATAAAGTTCCTGGGTGCAAGCATTCTTTATCTATTGAGCGGAAACGAAGTGTGACGTGCAGTCTGCTTGACTCACAGACTGATCACAAAATCAATGGGGTCATCTTCTAGTCACTAGTCATGACCAGCTTGCATACCAAGTATGAAGTTCCTGGGTGCAAGTGTTCTTAAGTTACTGAACGGTAACCGTTTCTTCACCTCTAGGTTACGGCGACCTTGACCTTTGAACTAGTCATCTCAAAATCAATAAGGTTCATCTACTAGTCCTGACCAACTAGCATACAACGTATATAGTTCCTGGGTGCAATTGTTCTTAAGTTATTGAGCGGAAACCGCTTCTTCACCTCAAGGTCATGGTGACCTTGACCTTTGACCTACTGATCTCAAAATCAATAGGAGTCATCTACAATTCATGACTAACTAGCATACCAAGTATTTAGTTCCTGGGTACAAGCGTTCTTTAGTTATTGAGCAGAAACCATTTTTAGCTCGACTATTCGAAGAATAGGTGGGCTATACTACTCGCGTCGGCGTTGGTGCCGTTTTAAGTTTTAGGGCAAGTTGGGATTTTCACTTATAAGTCCAATACCCTACATTCAATTGACTTAATACTTCATGCAGTTGTTCAGGGCCATCACATGATGAGGTTAGATAACTCCATTTTATTCTTTACACAGATTATGGCCCCTGGTTGACTATGGAACTTAGGTTAAAGTTTTAGGGCAAGTTGGAATATTTATTAATAACTTCTATATCCTTTGTTCAATTGACTTAATACTTCACACAGTTTTTCAGGACCATCACACAATGAGGTTACAGAACTCCATATTATCCTAAATACAAGTTATGGCCCCTGATTGACTTAGGTTAAAGTTTTAGGGCAGGTATAAGTTCTAGGGCAAGTTGGGATTTTAACTTAAAACTCCAATACCATTCATTCAATTGACTTAATACTTCACACAGATGTTCAGAGCCATCACATAATGAGGTTAGATAACTCCATATTATCTTTTATACAAATTATGGCCCCTGATTGACTATGGAACTTAGGTTAAAGTTTTAAGGCAGGTTGGGATATTGTTTAATAACTTCTATACCCTTCATTCAATTGACTTAATACTTCACACAATTGTTTAGGACCATCACCCAATGAGGTTACATAACTCCATATCCTTAATACAAGTTATGGCCCCTGATTGACTTAGGTTAATGTTTTAGGCAAGTAAAAGTTAAGGGCAAGTTGGGGTTTTAATAAAAAAACTTTTCTACCGTTCATTAAATGCACTTAAAAATTCAAAATTATTTACGACCATCTTACAACAAGAAACATAACTCCATTTTTAGCCTAAATTCAAATTATGGCCCTTGATTTTTTATATACATTTTTTTTTATTTCCTTTGAAAGGCATATTTGTATTAGGGTTGCACCGATACGGCCATCACGCGATACGATACGTATCGATACGAAGAGTGGCCGATACGATATTTTCCAATACGATACATAATGTGATATTGAATAAAGTTAATTATACACTACTACTAAGCAAACTGTTTGGGTTTATATTTATTTTAACTGTCAAATATATTAATTAGGTAAGAAACTTAAACAAATGACTAGAAAACATCAACTTACAAGTGACTAGACAAAACACATTAAGAGTGTGGCACATCTTTGTAAGGTTAATCATTTAAAATGTAAATATTATGCAAAGTTTGCAAACACTACACAGTACACTGTCTCATTTACTGGAACTAGGCTACTAGCAATCTAGCACATTAACTTATATACATTAGTTTAACTGTCAACAATTCAACATGGCATGTTACTTTATAATAAAAGTCACAACACTTAAAATGCTTCTGTTTTACAAGAGTCTAACACATAATGGCATACCATTGCCATAACTTTATAAGTCATAATGTTAATTAACCAAACACTGTATTATAACTAAACCAAACGTGCTGCGTGATGACAGGAAAGTTCAAAACTTCACAAGTTATGCTTTAGGTACACTAGTATGTCCACCATGTCTGGGGCCAGTCTGTTTCGGGTGGCAGTCACAACATCACCGGCTTCACTGAAGACCCTCTCGCTTGCAACAGATGTGGCTGGAATATGAAGGGTGTGCTTGGCCAGTCTGCTCAGATTAGGATAGTCATTCTCATGACTCCTCCACCATACCTGGAATTATTATTTTTTAGAATATTTTAATAACACAAGTAAAATGTATAATAGTAATATGTTATTTTGCAGACATTTTGACTGAATTTATAACAACACTACAATTTTATAATAATACCTTTACTCATTTATACCCTGATTCATGCAAGTAATCTACAATATACTTCTGTTCATACATACACATATTTATTTGCACAACTTTACCTGGGGGTCAGTGTCCAATGGAGATGCAATCTCAGAGCGGTATTTCTCCACCTCCCGATACAAATGCTTCTTCACCGTCCGCCATGTTGCGACTAACGACGAACATCGATCTGTTTTACGCAAGTTGATTGGTTACACCGTTTATAGCATCCAATCAGCGAGCGTTTTACTGAATAATGGGACAGTAAACGTTTTTGCCGAACACGTGTTTTCGTATCGATACGCTCGGCTTGTGTATCGATTACGTATCGCCAGCACTCTGTATCGATATTGTATCGATACTGAGCGTATCGGTGCATCCCTAATTTGTATATTCTTAACCACATTTTCATATTGGGAAATCAAGTTATTTGAATGACTTGCGTCATTGTTTGGGCGGGCTGGTGGTAGGGCAGCATCAAAGTCACCTTATGTATCGAATAATTTTAGTCACGTTTGACATCAAGAGACCAAATTTGGTATTATTACATCGTTATTGTATTCTAAGTCAAAGCGGCGTAGTCGAGCCCGCTGTCTTATGACAGTTCTTGTTAAGCTGCCAACATATATCGTTTTTTTACCTGAAGGTAACCTTGACCTATGACCTTTTGATATCAAAATCAATAGGGGTCATCTTCTCGTCATGAACAACAAACATACCAAGTATGAAGTTCCTGGACTCAAAGGATCTTTAGTTATTGAGCGGAAACCGTTTTTTCACCTCAAGGTCACAGTGACCTTGACCTTTGACCTAGTGATCTCAAAATCAATAGGGGTCATCTACTAGTCATGACCAACTAGCATACAAAGTATGAAGTTCCTGGGTGCAAGTGTTCTTTAGTGATTGAGCAGAAACCATTTTTGTGATTGAGCAGAAACCATTTTTAAGCTTAAGGTCACCGCCAACATATCATGTTTTACCTGAAGGTTACCTTGACCTTTGACCTTTTGATCTTAAATTCAATTGGGGTCATCTACTAGTCATGAACAACTAGCATACCAAGTAAGTTCCTGGACCCAAAGAATCTCTACTTATTGAGCGGAAACTGTTTCTCCACCTCAAGGTCATGGTGACCTTGCCCTCAAGGTCATGGTGACCTTGACCATACTAGTCATGACCAACTAGCATACCAAGTGTAAGGTTCCTGGGTCTAAGCGTTCTATAGTTATTGAGCGGAAACGAAGTGTGATGTACAGACTGACTGACGGACTAATGGACTGACTGACGGACAGGGCAAAAACAAAATGTCTCCCCATGAATGGGGGAGACATAAAGAGAGGTCTTGTCTGATCAATAACTAGAGAAGCCTTTGTCCAATCATAACATAAAGAGCGGTCTTGTCTGATCAATAACTAGAGAAGCCTTTGTCCAATCATAACCAGTTTAGGTCAGAATGTGTTTGGGCATTGTATCTTGGGACAAGAATGATAACCAGCAGAGCCATATTGCTCGAGTCATTTCATTGTTTAAATAAAACAAATACTTAAGAATTCAATTATACACCACCTAAAATTGATTTTGTCCAATCAAGAGCTAATGAAGCCTTTGTCAAAATCATCACCAAATTTGGTCAGAATGTGTATGGGAGTAATATCTTGTACAAGTTAATTAACCAACCATATCATTAGTCACTCGGCGTTATTGCCCTTCATCATAGAAATTAACCTAAAATCTGTCATGTCCGATCAATAACTTACAGAAACCATTGTCCAGTCATCACCAAATCAGGTCAGAATGTGTATAGGCAGAATATTTCAGTCAGGTTTGATATATTGAATTGACAAAAGCTGTATTTACAATGTCCGCTCTCTTAATTTGGCTTAACATACAACCACTTGTCAACGAATTAATGTCCTAAAATTAAGACCAGCTTATTTTGTGACAGTTGGCACTGCCCTCTTGTGTTTTTTTAAAATTTTAAGGAATGATCATATTTAAGGAATTTGACACGAATGATCAAAACAAACAAAAACCCACATGATTAAAAAAAATCCAGAGTTGCAGTTCATGTGAACTTCTTGTTAAGATCTATCTGAATATGAAGTTTAATATCAATACCTTTATGACTGCTCTGGACAAAAAATTAAGAATGAAAGAGACCAAAGGGCACTGCTCTTCTAAATATGATTGATCTGTGTATGAAGTTCAAGGTCAGGCTTGCAAAATAATTGCGTTGGAAGATTCACCATGACCAGATGGCATGTCTCACACAAGACAAAGATTTGTACCTCAAAAATGTCAGGTCACACGATGTTAAATGTCAAGATAAGTACTGTTGATAGTTCTGGTCTGGACTGTGACTTATCCGGGCTGTATCTTTACCAAGCATAGTAGAATTTTCAAAAAACTTGCATGGAAGTTCACCATGCTGAAGTGGTGTGTCACAGGTTCATGTATTGTTCAACTTCATGTTACTCTGTGTTGCACTAGCATGGAAGAGCATTATGTCTGAAAGGCTCTCATTTTGCCATTTAAAGTGAATTTATTTTTTAGAGTTCACAAAAACACAAAGCAGTTTGTAAAATTTAATATAAAGATGTTGTCTTGAATTCGTATAACAGACAAAAACTCAATTACAACATGTAATCTCCTATAATCCAATAAAAAGTGTCAATTAGATATTTTAGACAGTGATATGAAACAAACCACCACATTTAGAATGTTTAGAAAGTAGTGCAACTTTGTGTTGACTGCTATTAAAAAAACTTCTAAGACATTTAAGTATGAAAATCTATCACAGGCAACTCATTAATAAACAGATTAATTATAACATTATTGTCATAATGAAAGCATACAAGCATATATATATAACTTAGTAACCAAATCTATCAGAATGTAATACCGTATATGTAATTACATCACATAATCATCTTTTAAATAACAAGAGTGGTGCAGAGCTGATGCACATGTCGGTCTGTTTTTGTTGTTTTTTTCAGTCAAAAACTAAAGACATAACTCAACATTTTTTAAAAAGTCAGGGCCACAGCCTCGATATGTAAGTACAAGTATGTATTGTTTCTGGCAACATGATTATTAGTTATGTCCAAGATTTAAGTTTTTGCATAACAAAGACGATGGCACCAAGTCTATGACAATACCACTTATTTTTTTTTCTTAAAAAAAACAGAAGAGGTAAAAGATGAATATTTCGTTTCCACTAGTGCATTTAGATTATCTTGTTGATTATTGTCAAAACGCAAATAATGTTTGAAATACATAGAAATATTGCACAGCTAATAAAAATACATATTAATATGCGTATTTATAATGAGATCAAGCTGGAATGTTCTTTCTAAAATCTAATGATTTCATGACATCACTGCACTCCTGCTCCTCATAATAAATGACAGGATATCATACGCTGATTGGCTTATTGTTTGTTATCTCGGGAAACAGCTCTGTCATCAGGATGTCCAGGAAGACATAACTTAACTGTAAATGAAATGGAATGTACATTAGTATTGTAAACTTTATTCAATTTGATAAAATTTCATGTTTAAGAATCTGACCAATCATTGAATCTGACCAATCATTGAATCTGACCAATCATTAGACAAATAAATCTACAATACCAACTTTTTTTCAAAAAGGAGTAAATCTCGCCAATTATTACAATTCATTGCATCTTATCATTGGTGCCTTTGGTACCTGTTTGTTGAGTTTGGGCTGCTGTAGACAGTGGACTACAGTCAGGGAGCCGGCCCGGTGTTTCTCCTCCCCCATCGCCAACACAGCGCCCTCTACAAAACATCCAAAATATAACTCACATCTTCATGGTAAAACACACATATAGGCTCCCACAGATCCCCCATACAGATGATAAATAACATCCAGTAAATCAGATCAAGGCCTATACAGTTTCTGCAAATGTAATATATATGTCTATGATGTTCAAGAGTAAAAATTGAAAATCCTTCAGCCAAATTCGACTATCAATCTGAAAAAGTGTATAAGTCTTACTGCTCAAAGATGAGCATAATTTATTTTGTAACATATTGCTTTACTCCTTTGATTATGCATGAAATTACTTAATATATGCTCTGCACTGTGATTTTTTAAATCTAAAGATTGATTGACCATAAAACATATTTAATATAAAATTTCATAATAGTAATGGCGTATCTTGCAATGAAATATAGTAACTCACTTGGCAGAAAATCGAGACATCCTTGAACAACCTCATCGTATCTCTGTCTCTTCTCATCATCTGTCCTGAAATAACAAGCAACATTGGAATGAGAACTGTTATTAGGTATCCTGTATATTAAAGGAAAAAAAGTGTGTGAAAATATTTCAAATATAACCATTAAATCTGAAAATATCCTCAAATGTTTCTGACTTACAATGTGTTTTAGCTAAAGCGGAATGGAAGGGCGGCCCGCCCTGCCCTTTTTTGACCCCGCCCCGTTGCCCCTTTTTACACGCCCTGTCATATTTTTCCCGCCCCCTTGCGCCCTTCTGGCCATTCAGATCGTTGTTTATCATAAAGTTACGCCCTAAAACTATTTCATTGGTCAATGTCGCCGTTTCCTAATCTGTCACAGATCAGTGCGTTCTAAGGCACATGACCGTCATCACCGCGGGTCTGATTAACGGTAGTTCGCGCTTATAATCAGGGTGCTAATTGATGTTCATTATGACACATTATTCCTTGTCTGAGACATCGAAGTTATACCTCTAAATGTCGATCTTTGATGCCGATGTTGTTACAAATTTAATTAATTTAGCAATTTATAATCGGTAATCTCCTAATCACACAATTGGGTCGTCTATCATCCAATTATTGAAACGTCCCATTTTAACCAATCAGAGAAGACACTGGTCAAATGATTAAAAGTTTGTTAAATTGCGATAGAAAACGCGAAGAAAGGATGAAAAATGCTGTCAAGTATTAGTAAACAATTGATACTTGCAGTGTAAAAACAAGGCACACTTTTTAGAACAGTGTTTCGTTTGAAGCAGACGGTCATTGAAAAACAGACGGTGGCGCTATTAGCCTAAGAAAATCAAATACTTGACTTCATGACCAATATTTGATAGTTTTTGTGTTGAATGTTCGTAATGAAAATTTGTTTTGATATCTCAAAACTTTTTTATTTGGTTTATATAGCTTTTACTTACAGTATTTTCCTCATTTGTACGATGTTTAAAAGTAGAAGATTCGGCGAGTCACCGCCATTTTGTCATAACATTTTTCGGAGTTTATTTTTCGATTTTCTAGTTCTATTATTAAGTATTAGTGAGTTTTTCATGAAGGATAGAGATTTTAAATGTCATTTTGTTTTAAAATGTCAGCATATTAAAATTTATTTAACCAAAGACAAGTAAACAACAGCAAAGCTGAATGTGACATTCGTACCCTATCCTGATCGTACCAAAACAAGATTCGCCCCCTGCACTTAAATGTTTTTAACAGCTCATATATAAGGCCATTCTGATTTTTTGTAATGGTATTTTTTTTTAACTGTCTTTGTTTTTTTTATACACTTTTTTGGAGGTAAACTTTACATTGCAAAAAGGAAACTATAGACAAGTACACTTTTGATAGGCTAAACAAGAACACTTTTTTTAACATTCCATCTAGTAAAAGCAATCAAAGTAAATGTGAATTTAAAGTTTTGTGGCATGGTACAATATTTATCTCAGGTTTAAAGATAAGTATCTCGTCTCCCCACTTCTCCCTAATTTGACTGGTGGGAGAAGTGACTTCCCCAAAAAATCAGCCTTGTGAGAGCTCTGGTGACAACAACCCGAGATGGTAAAGAAAGTGTCTGAAGTGAAAATGAACAAGAAAAAAGAATTAAGAGTATTCAGTAGGGATATTACTACAATGTGTGCATGAACATGCATGTGCTTTGATAAGGTACATGATCGTTTTACAACAATGCAAAGCTAATATTGTGCGCATTGTTTTCCCATTTAAGAAAGCACCATGCCCCTATTTTAGCCCACCCTGCCCTTTTTTTGGCCCACCCTGCCCTTTTTAATTCCTGGCTAAAACACTATTAAAAAACATACTATATCAAGCAAGAAGACTAGGCTAACATACTTACCTAGGTGGATCAGTGTCAAAAAACAGCACATCTGAAAAACAACAACATCATAGTCATAACTCAGTGGTGTTTACAGGTAAGTATAAATTTACCAGACATATTACATACCGGTACAAATGTAGATGTAATTAAAGAAATAATTTGATATATGTTTCTCTCCAACATCTGAAGTTTTGAAACTGAAATGATAGAGGTGTAAGTGTGTTTGTATTCCAATAAAACACAGTCTGGAGTTATGTTTTAATGGACAAAGAAACAAGATAACACACCAAAATCATCGAAAACAATCTTGCACTAGATTTTGCTCAGTAGTAACGTATAAGATAAACAAAAAGTGACATCATAATATGCTCCCTCTTCACTCGGCACAATGCTTTTTAGTGCTTTCATGTTTTACAGTGGAATAAAACATCAACATATTTCTTTTACTGTAACCAAAATGCGACTGCTATCATGATAGACCAACAAAATGCATTTAAACAAATTGAATTTAAAGGTACATAGTAATTATTTGTAAAAAGAACTGAACTGAATAAGAGTACTTCACATGTTGTCCCAGGTGAGAGCTACACTGTAATCACCATGCACCTACCTCTGAGCAGGTGTATGAGGCTGACAAGCCTGTGTTCCTGGGTAACCATGGCGACCTTGTGTTCAATGTACCAGTCTAGATATCCCTCCAGCGTCTCCTTCATGAACATTCGGGCAGTGTACAGGCAGTGGTGTAGCCATACCGGCACCTCAAACACATACCGGGCTGTGGAAAAGACACAAAGCTATGTGGTTATTCCAAACCTACTGTTGATTATACAGTGGCATCCCTTCATGAGAAAGAACTTACAATTAAAGAACTTACAAGTAATTTTGGATTACAACATCATAACTGTCACAAGTATATAATAAGAATTTTACACGCTTGTCCATTTCTCTACTTCAGTTTCAGTTTTCAGTTAACTAAGGGTATATCTCAACAGTTACATGTATTGTATACATTGCAATGGTAACACATGTACACATCCAAAGTTTTATATAAATATAATAAATGGTTCTAGTACCTCAACTTTTAAAACAACAAGAACAACAGACATTGATAATCATGTGGCTACTTTCTCTAAAATTGGACATTGCTATTATAGCAATGGACCAATTTATACTCCGTACAATCATAAGAGTGGTGATTGCAGCACAGGATGAGGACATTAACACTATACCTATATAGATGATTGTATCATAGACCCCCTCAACGTTTCTCCTCTCCGTCAGCAGGTCTCCCTGTACTCTGTCACGCTGTTCCAGCCCACTCGCATTGTTCTCATATATCGTCTGGGACAACTATTGAATAACATGGTAAGACATTTAACAACCCAAGGTTTTGTTATGCCGCACTGTTAGATGTTTATTCATCATCAACACTTATTTTAACACCTAGCTACCAAAAAAACACTTACTTTTATATAGTTAGAGTATTAGGATGTTAAATATGATTTTAAAATACAACAACATCCAACGTCAAAATGCATTGCATGACACAATTTTTTCCAATGAAGAAAAAGTTTGTTTTTCTTTGAATACCTGAAAACCAAGGTGTGTCTAGATGATAAACATAGAAATTTAACAGCATGGACTTGGTTTCTTCATTTATGTATTTTAATGCAAATCTTTCTTCAATGACATTTGGCAAATACTAAAATATGTACCGTAATAGAATCGTAAATCTGTCACTCATATTTAGTTTTCTTCTAACAATTTTACTCATTTGATAACCATCAGTGAAGCGTTTCTCTGTCAATATTCACGGAAATAATACATACTTGAAGAGTGTGTGAATAAAGACATACTGTACCTTTAAACTGGAGGTTGACAGCAGTGAGGCTGACGAATCCCTGCGCTCCATTTTACTGTGGAGAAACCCATGAAGGTTAATAGTCAATAAACAACTAGAGATTGCTTTTTCGAAAAAGCGCATGTCTCCCCCATTGTGTGGTCGTAGGTGAGAAATAATCAATGATGGATCCCAAAATCAATAGGGGCCATCAACTAGTCATGACTAACTGGCATACCAAGTATGAAGTTCCTGGGTGTAAACGTTCTTGAGTTATTGAGCAGAAACCGGTTCTTCACCTCAAGGTCAGTGACCTTGACCTTTGACCAACTGATTGCAAAATCAACTAGACATCATGACCAACCTCACTTCAAAGTTTGGTGAACCTAGATCAAAGCATTCTCCTGATATTGCACGGAAATATTTTTTTACATTAGAGGTCACAGCGACGTTGACCTTTGACCTTGTGACCCCCCAAAATATAGGAGTTTTCTAAACCTCATGATCAACCTCCCTACCAAGTTTGGTGAACCTAGGTCAAACCATTCTCAAGATATTGAGCGGAAATGTTTTTTACATTGGGGGTCGCCGCGACCTTGACCTTTGACCTAGTGACCCCAAAAACAATAGGGATCTTCTACACCTCATGACCAACCTCCCTACCAAGTTTGGTGAACCTAGGTCAAACCGTTCTCAAGATTTTGAGCAGAAATGTTTTTTATATTGGGGGTCGCCGCGACCTTGACCTTTGACCTAGTGACCCCAAAAACAATAGGGATCCTCTACACCTCACGACCAACCTCCCTACCAAGTTTGGTGAACCTAGGTCAAACCATTCTCAAGATATTGAGCGGAAATGTTTTTTACATTGGGGGTCGCCGCGACCTTGACCTTTGACCTAGTGACCCCAAAAACAATAGGGATCCTCTACACCTCACGACCAACCTCCCTACCAAGTTTGGTGAACCTAGGTCAAACCATTCTCAAGATATTGAGCGGAAATGTTTTTTACATTGGGGGTCGCCGCGACCTTGACCTTTGACCTAGTGACCCCAAAAACAATAGGGATCCTCTACACCTCGCGACCAACCTCCTTACCAAGTTTGGTGAACCTAGGTCAAACCATTCTCAAGATATTGAGCGGAAATGTTTTTTACATTGGGGGTCGCCGCGACCTTGACCTTTGACCTAGTGACCCCAAAAACAATAGGGATCCTCTACACCTCACGACCAACCTCCCTACCAAGTTTGGTGAACCTAGGTCAAACCATTCTCAAGAAATTGAGCGGAAATGTTTTTTACATTGGGGGTCGCCGCGACCTTGACCTTTGACCTAGTGACCCCAAAAACAATAGGGATCCTCTACACCTCACGACCAACCTCCCTACCAAGTTTGGTGAACCTAGGTCAAACCATTGTCAAGATATTGAGCGGAAATGTTTTTTACATTGGGGGTCGCCGCGACCTTGACCTTTGACCTAGTGACCCCAAAAACAATAGGGATCTTCTACACCTCATGACCAACCTCCCTACCAAGTTTGGTGATCCTAGGTCATGCGGTTTTCCAGTTATCGATCGGAAACGAAGTGTGACGTACGGACGGACTGACGGACTGACGGACTGACGGACTGACGGACTGACGGACTACCGGACTACCGGACTGACGGACAGGGCAAAAACAATATGTCTCCCCCAGAGAGGGGGAGACATAATAATCACATCCATGGGTGATTACATTTTTACTTATTATTTTCAATGCATAGATTATATACTATGTTGTTGTTTATTGTTCTAAAGATGTAATCTGATTTGTGTTCAGTTTCCATATGTGGATCCTGTGTCTACAGTAATGTAGTGAATGTTCACTTATGTGTGGACAATATTTCTCTCTTACCATGGCAATGGTTTAGATGGTTCAATACTCTTTTCAAAGTTGTGCAGGAAAGAATCCAAATGTTGCCCTTTCTAAAGATGAAAAATACTCCTTTCAATTACAATTATTCAAGACAGTATAACTTGTATCAATGTGTACTCTGTATGGGTATAATGAAATATGAATAGTATATATAGGCAAATTCAGAATAATTATCTTATCACAAAGACATTCAAAATATATAAACTATAAAATACAACTAAATATGTCAGTCGTCTCAGAATCAGTACCATTACCTCTTTTACAAGTTTCCTGGGAATTTTGTTCAAAGCTCGACCTAAAACATAAAAGCACAAAAACTAAGGGTATGGAGAAACACATAACATGTGCAACTCTATCCGCAAATAATCTTGAACAGTTCAACATCAAGCTACCGGTAATAATCCAATTAAGATATTAAAAGAATAACAGCTCTAAGAAAATGACTGAATGGCAATAACTTTAAGTATACATGCAATCCTACCAATGTTAATGTCCAGTCCAAACTCAAAAGGCTTCTCTGATGTGAGGAAGTTGTAGAGAAGCTGGCTGCCTTTCAGGTGAGGCAGGGTCAACAGTCGCTGAGGGTAGAGGTAAGAGTGACAGCTTTAGTTATAATATGTCTTAGGTACACAAGCGCTTGCAAAGAAAAAGAAGTAAACAGAGAAATCAGAATGTTAATGAATTTAATTTTAAGCCATTGGCATCAGACTGAATATTTCTTGATCAAAGATGAAATGTTTTGCATAAATCAAACGTTCTATCAATTCCAATAAGGTCCACTTTATTGAGGCTGTTAACAAAGGAATGCTACTGAAGTCACATATCACAAGATCGTGCAATTTTTCTCTTACCTGTAGGTACTGTTCAAATGGTTCCCTTTTTCCATCTATGAAGTCCTGGTTTTTTGTTCCAAACATTTTCTTCTCTGGCAGGCTGCACTTCTCCAACTCACCTGAATAATAACAAGGCATGTCTAAACTTCAGAGTATACTTTAATGAATAATAATTGCCTATAAAGCATCGTAATTGCTAGCCTGAGCTTGTTTTGAATTTATGTAAAAAAATCAAGAAGCTGCAAGCATCCCATGTGCACAATCATGGATGACAAGATCTGATTATATATATTCAAGGTCACATTGTTTCAATGTAAAAGTGATTACCATGGAACTCTTTCAGTTTCTGTTCCAGAATGTAGAACTCGTGGTATCTTCTCGCCACAACCCACATGGCTCTCCCCTCTGAAAATAAATATTGCACACATGTCTATTATCAGATCTAGGGCAGATTGCTTTGAACATTGTTTATGCTAACAATATGATTTACGGCATCAATGATATTCTCATAAATACACATATTTTAATAAAACAAATACAGTTGAAACGTTTGTCTCAACTCGTTTTAGAAATGCTGTAAATCACCAATGTGACCATGGATGTTCAAGAGCAGTTAGGATGTGAGAATTTGCAATAATGTGTTTATTTTGGGAAGAGCACATATGAGATCATTAATTTTGTCAACAATTTAAGATATATTTTTTTTCCTTTTTATCAAGCAAAAATTACAAGTACAATTGATAAATGTATAAATTTATACAGAATTCAAAGGGAGAAGGAGGAATTGTTCTCTGTTTCTGTGATTAATGTCATTTAGAACCTTTATGCTCTATACATGTATCTTAAACAAATTGTACAACGGATTGTCCAACAACATTTACCATCCGGCACATCCACCCTCCGGACATCTACAATGAACACAAAAAAGCTCTTCTTGTTGTTTTCTGGGTCGGGTCTGTTGCCGAGGCGGGGGATTGTGACCCGCCAGGTGGAGAGGTCGTGGGGCTGGAATGTCTCCATGGCAAGATCCAGGTCTGTCACCTCATTCTCCCCGCCCTCTAGCGAACTTGCAGACTGAATATGTGAAGAAATAGTGGAAAGATAAAGTATGAAGTGTTGATTTCCAATATTGTTTTCAGTGTATTGATAAAAGCCACTTTTCGCATGTATGTATTTAGCCCCAAAGGAGTCAAAATAAATTTAATAATATTTACTCAGTATGTGAAATTTCATAAAACATGATTGTATAAAATGCAACGATAGTCGTAGTGATTTTATAAGCTCTGATTTAAGCAGGGTTGTTGCAAATCAAATATTATTTTCCTTTTTTATTGACAAAGTTGTTACTATTTTGGAAAAGAATGTCAATGGCATATAGTTACCACCAAGTACTGTTACCGGTAGTTTGTTTTTACATAGCGATGGCCTCACTTCAAAATGGAGAAGCTGCTGTTTTTCTGTTTTGGAATTTTTGTATCATTAAAATCATTAAGGCGAGACACATCCAACTGCAAAATGCTGAGTAAATAGTCCAATGAGAAAATGGTGTTGTATCATGTGATCAAAATGTCAAGCAATGATTGGACATCTCACAGAGATGAAAAAGCCGAACCTTCAGAAATTGTACCGTAACTACAAAAATTGTATCTTCGGCATTTTGAAAAAAAATGTGTGATCAATTTACCAAGATTAAATACTAAAAAGTTGCTACTGAAAACATGGGATTTTGTAGCTTCGACATTTGGAAAAGAGGCCATCGATATGTTTGAAGATTACATACAATTATTGTCAGAAAAACAACAGCTGTCACAGAGACATTTCTGCCGCTTTTCAGTGTAAGGATTGAAAAGTTAAATTAGATTTAAATGCAATACATGATGTGCTGAGATATTAACATAAATTTGGTTACATGGACAATTTTAACCAGAATTTTTAAGTCTAATAATAAAGGGCAATAATTGGCAAAATACAGTTATCTAACTTGGTATATTTGCTGAGATATTGACTTAAATGTGGTAACATGCAAAACCTTAACCAGAATTTCTAAGTTGAATAATAAAGGGCAATTATTTGCATTAAATGTGAACTAGAGTTATCTAACTTGGTTAATTAAGTAGGTTGGTTGAGTACCATTGTATCAAGTCTCAATGCAATACCTCAAGTAGTTGCTGAGATATTAACCTATCTGTGCTTGCACGCAAAACCTTAACCAAGGTGTGACGCCGACGCCGATACTTGGGTGAGTAGTATAGCTCCCCTTATTCTTCGAATAGTCGAGCTAACAACTATATTTAGTTTCAGAATTTTGTGATACATACAAAGAGTATTTTTAAAAATGTGGAAGACTGCTCTATTAGAAGTTGAAAATACTCTTTGTTTTTATGATTTACGTTAAAACTGCAATTATCTCTTAATTGTATGGCTCATGTATACAGGTTGACTGAGTTTTAGTATCAGTGTTAAGTAGGGATGGAAGCGAATATCCGAGTATCCGGATATCCGGATAGCACGCAAGTATTCGGATACCAAAATGGGTATTCGAATATTCGTTAAGAATTAAAATTTCAATGAAATAGCTTAGCAGAGACATAGCAATTGTTATAAAACTTTTCAGATGAAATATTTCAGGTGATCAACAGTGTCTGTCGCGAAGTGGGTATGTGTCACAAATCGTCTGCTAATTTGGTGTTTGTACAAGGCGTGATATTGTGTCCTTGTGCAGCACCCTGTGAAGTTCTATGACCTTGTTTACAATGACAAGTGTTGTTTTATGATATCAGATGTGCTTAATTGACACTAATTGGCACTAGTTGATATTAAACGGATTGATCATTAATCCGCAGGAATTGATCGTCCAATCACAAGATAAGGGTCGTGCAATCAAAGCTATTAATGACCAATCGTATTTTTGATGAATATGCATAAAGAAATTATTGCTATCTGAACAATAAATATAAAAACAAATTTGTTTATCTTTTCACTTTTCAATCAAATTTCCATTATTTTGCATCTTGTAATTGTGTTTTGAATTATTAATCGTTATTCCTGTATCATGACAACGGAAATATGCCTCCAACATTGACTTCAAGTTTTTGGAAGTATTTCACAAAATCTGAGGATGGTAAAAGTGTTGTGTGTCAACTGTGTAATGTTAAACTGGTATATTGTGGCGGAACTTCAAATTTTAGAAATCACATGAAAAAACACACCGTATGCAGTCCACCGACTATGCCTTCAAAGTCCACCATGAGGCAGACAACTCTTGACGTCACCATGTCCACTCTTTCTTTTTTTTATACGATATGTAAACATGTTTAGTTTATTGATAAATAAAAAAGTACACGCAGGTAAATAAAGAAAAATCAGATCATCTTTTTGTCTTCTTATCTTTTCCGCAATTATATCCTTCATCAAAAAACACCGCAGAAATTGTAGGTATTGCATTAAATCAAACAATATAATGAAATAAAATTACAATCGACTAATCAAATAATCAAAGCGTCATTTAACATGAAACCTGCTGATAAATAACAAACTCGAAAGCACGTGGCAGTAACCAAGCAACAACCTCGGCCGAAGTGACTATCAAATTCGCGAGGTGTTTATGTGGTATTCATCATGAGTTTTATGATGTAAAATGAGTTGTTTAGCTTTGATTAATACATTATAAATTATTAAGACTGAGAAAGAATGAATGAAAAAGTGAAATTGCCATATGACGAATTATAAATTAAGTGGACACTTGTGTCAAATAACAGAAGGTGGGTGACATATAATAGGAAATTTACTTACTATGAAAACAATTTGATACGAGTATCCGGATAGTATTCGAATACTTGATACGTATATCTGGATACCGATTTGGTATCCGGTTTCCATCCCTAGTGTTAAGTCCACTTGATAAATGACCAAATGTTGAATATGTTTTTTTAAATTGTTTGATGCATAAATATGCAACAGCTTCTTTATGGTGCAGAGCTATGGGGTCTAGGATGATATGATGACCTCAAAAGAGTGAATATCTATGCATCAAGTGTGCTAAGTTATATACAACAAATAAAAGTGTTATATACAATTGTTGCCATGGTATATAAAATCTTAAAAACGTTCTGTCAAATATTGGCTTAAAATACTAAAAGTGCCTGATTGTAAATTTGTCAAAATTGAAATGATTCATTTCACAACCAGTCTTCATAACCAACCAATGAGGAACAGGAGTATTGCTGGAGGCACTAGATGCTCCACAAATGCTCTTATACTATGAAAAGGCAGAAAGTGTAAAACAATGAGCTGGTAGAAGGTGAATGATTTCAGCATTATCAAGTTATCTACAAATCAAGATTCATTTTAATCCCTTTAGGCTTTACTATTTTCCAAAATATGGCTTGAACAAGCACCCATGAAACAAATTTTTGTTGAAGGGAGATAACTAAATAGTATATGTGGGGCAGGATAATGGTTCTTGTGCACTGCACTTCCTCTCACCATCTTTCTTTCCATTTTTTAAGTTTCATTTCTGCACTTTCCAAGACATAGCCAGGACAAGTACCGATTATGAAAAAATGGTTAAGGGGAGAAAACTAAATAGGATGATAAAATTATGGTTCATGTGTGCTGCAAATCCTCTCATTGCCATTCATTTATAAACCTTTTTTCATTTCAATCCTCATTAGTAGTTTTTAAGTTATTCTGCGGACAAGGGTGTGACAAAAGAATGGAAATTAAAAGAAGATGAAAAGACAGATGGACAAAGCAGTGACTATATGCACCCATAAAAATGGGGTCTCTGTTAAATGCAAAATAATAAGAATTGCCAAACTTACAGGGACAGTGATTGTGTCGGCCTCATCATTGTTCTCCCCGTCCACTAGATCCAGTGATGATACTGATTTAGTGTCAGATTTGTCTACTAAAATAAATGAAGGCAATTGTTTACTTTATTTCTTATAAACTCAAATGCCGTGTCCACAAAATAAAACGACAGAACATATCCTACTAAAATAACAATATGCTATCATAATCCATGTCGGTGCTTAATACAGAAAAAGTAAACATGCAGCTTATGTTATTCTACAACTGAATTCAGTGGTAATTCTTTATGGACAGATATGTAAGAAGTGACAGCAAAGAGATACCTGAAGGTTTGAAGACCTTGGTGATTCTGGAACCTATTCCCACAGGCTTTTGTTTCCTGTAATGTTAAACAAACATAATTGGTTTATTTAGAAAAATAACAGCACAACGAATCTTTCCAATTTTGGCTTAATTAAATGAAGTCAAAGTTGAAAGTGCAAGTATGGTGTATAATTCTGCTAGCAAAAACAATTGAAATCTCTACCCATGTTAGACAGTATTAACCATAATATCATAATATTAACCAAGAAAGGCCAAGAAAAATTCAATCTTTCTCAACTTAGATAAAACAAAAGCGCCAACTTTCACAAAATATGCCAAACTTTAATTTAGGACACCCAGTTTGATGATAAGTGGTTTTACCTCAAACCAAATTTAGAGAACGGACACTGTAAGTACAGTTTTCACCTATTCAAGATTCACAACTCTAGAGTGAGTGGTTATCAAACTTGACTTGAGATATTCTGCTTAAAAACATTCTGACAAAATTTAGTGATGATTTGACAAAGAATTCTAAAGTGATTGATTGGAAGAGACCGATTTTGGGTAATTTCTATAATTAAAGGATGATGACTCTTGAAGGACTCAAGCAATATGGCTGGTTAACAAACTTGTCCAAGATAAATTTCACATTCTGACCAAATTTGGTGATGATTGGACAAAGGCTTTTGAGGTAAATGATCAAACATTACCAATCTTACGTTATTTCTATAAATAAAAGAGCAATTAACTCTCAAATGATTCAAGCAATACCACTGGTAATTGAACTTGCAGGTATGAGGTATAGTAAGTAATTTCTATAATTAAAGGACAATAACTCTTGACTGATTAAACATATCATTGGTTATCCAAATAGTCCAAAATATTATGGCTTTTATGCCCATACAAATTCAGTGATGTTTGGACAAAGGCTTCTTAAGTTTATGGTCTGACATCATACTGGACGCTGCTTGCCCATTAGCTCATACACTGCAGGTAAAATTACAATATGTCCCGTTCAATGAACTGGATGAAAGAAACGTATATTTACATAAAATTTCCCATTCATTTTTTTACAACAACAAAGGCATGAAAGGACCAATAGGAAAGATTATCCATATATGTGGTAAAGTAATCGATGTAATTGGAGTGTAAGAATCCTTCTTAAGGGTTCGGCACATTATTTTTCTTTTAATGAGGAGTAGTGTGTACATTACCATGTTTATAATTGTGTACATTACCATGTTTATAATTGTGGACATTACCATGTTTATAATTGTGGACATTACCATGTTTATAAGTGTGTACATTACCATGTTTATAATTGTGGACATTACCATGTTTATAATTGTGGACATTACCATGTTTATAATTGTGGACATTACCATGTTTATAATTGTGGACATTACCATGTTTATAATTGTGTACATTACCATGTTTATAATTGTGGACATTACCATGTTTATGTGTGTGCAAAGCATTTACTCTTTTTTCCTCTTAACTGGAGCTTTGAACAAAGATTAACATGTAGGCTTAAAAAAATAGCCTAGAAATATTGGACTTGGTCATGAGAAGCCAAATACAAGCGTGGATAAATATCTTGCAATTCTTGTAGACTCCATACCCAGAATCACTTTGTGGGAATCACAAGAAGACATACCAAGATGTATTTGTTGCAGCCTTTGATGTCTGCGAGGCCAATCTGTCTCCAATAATCATCTTGTAGTACTAGAATATATATATATATATATATATAATGTGTTGTGTATCACAAAAAGATCAATAGACACTTCATCAGTATTAAATTCAACTGAAGTGTTAACCTAAAAACTAGAATATATCTATTTTAAGCTTTCAGAGGAAAGACGTTTGATATCATTAAGAACAAAAATTAACAAAATCCATTACGAATGTCAAGTAACTGTGCTCTGGTGAAACAGTAGGAATTATGTGGAAGTTTCACCCTTTTACATGACATTTATGCAAAGGCCACTATTAAAATATTCACAAAATAATAATTTTAGCGCACTTTTATATGACTATGTCTTACCTGTATGAAGTCATTTTATATACCGGTATTGCCATGCAAATGTAACTATATTTTTTTGTTAATGTATGTATTAAGGCTTTTAGGCTAAAATGTTATCTTGAAAAGAGAAAGTGAAATATTTGTACGGAAATTTTCCCTTAGAAATAATCACAGTGATAGGAACTTAGGAAGTAATTTTGTGAGTTGGATATTATAAGCTAGCTTCTATATGAGGTACGGAAATGAATCTGGCCACAGTAATCTACCATAGTTATGTTTACCTCTTCGCTCTGATGGAAGAGTGGTAGGAATGTATGGTTGAGGAGGTTATATACATGTTCATATGCCCGGAACATGGGGGTTGAGCGGCGCAGCTGGATCACATCCTCTGGGTCACCGTCCACAACTGAAACAACAGAAGGAAACATTCTAATATTGACAGTTTAATGCGAAACTGGATCAAGTTATTGCATTAATCTAGGTTCTTGAAAGAATTAATATTAAGCTTAGAATGTGTGACCCTTACTAGACTGTAATACATAAAGTATAGTATTTGATGCACATGTTCTTTTTTTTTAAATAGAACAATACTGACATTGCCAGTGAAAAAGGATCAAATGAGCAAGTCAATCCAGAACAAATATTAGAAGCAATACAGAACTAATAATTCCACCACCAGAAAACAATACAAGAAATGTTTGCAACCTACTCTCCTGTAGTTCTGTAACAATGCTCTCATCCAGTTTGATTTTATCAGGGGCATTTGGGGCAAGGTAGTTCCTGTACAATTCACGCACAGACGCATGCAACTTCTCCAGGTCCTGCTGGCTCAACTCAGGGTCCAGGATCTTCTTGTTGAAATCCTCTGTTTAAGGGGAACATAAAAGTAAATGGACAGTTGACTGCATAATAATTCCAAGGCTCAGCATATTTTCTCCCCTGTAAAGGGTATAACTCAAGAAATATTTAGCCAGAGTGATGGAAGAGGCTACACATGTGAATTGTAAACATTTCACAATGCCTCTTGTATACATCAAAAACTGTTGGAAAGTCATATCTAACATTACACTGAACTTGTGTTTGTTTTGTGCTGCTGACACACCAGTGATATGGTACAAGTATATGGTATACTCTGAATGTATACATATTATAACTATTTTTTGAAAGCTTAATCATTAAAACTAATGGAGCGGCAAACCTGACACACATATAAATTGAATTTAAATAATACCTTTAATCAGAACACAATATTAAAATATCAAATTCTATGGTACATGAAGGCAAAAGATACACAGATCTTACCACATGAAAGTGCAAACTGCAGGACATTCACGGCGGCCTCAGACTTCAGGAACTGCATGAACGGGTAGAGCATTTTCGGGTGGTCTGGGTCCATCACATCACCAAGCACAAACCGCAGGCTCTAAAACACACAGGTAGGGATTTCATGATGTGCTACAATCAATACTTGGGGAAATATGCCATTCTGAATATACTTTTTTATATAGTTCTTGATTTTAATGAATCAAGTCATTTTACATTCATGTATGACTCGGATAACAACAGGGTTAAGAATGGTTGGTAAATCTAATTCAGAAGAGAAGTGATATTTGGAATAAACAATACTTATATTCATAGCTACACATATGTACAAGCTTATTAGGCTTTAAGTCTCAAATGTTATCAAACTGTATTTATGTTGTTTTATGATGCACATATCACTATAATACACGATTTACTCACTATTGATCTTACTCAGAATCTTTAATTTTTAAAAGTCAGACCATTACATATTTTCGCCCAAACTAATAAAGAATACAACTCTCCACTTGGCTATGTACATACAGACTTGCTGAGTTTGGGTGGTTGTTCTGGGTCACTGAAGGAGCGGCACTGCCTGCTGAAGTTGGCCAGGAATGAGACCTTCGGGGAGGGCACAGCTGGGGGTGGGGGAGGCTGAAATAACATGTGATAGAGAGATGGTTTTCAGATTTTATACATTATTTAAGTATTAATTAGCTATATTTGTTTTAAAAGTTATTATCTTTTAAAATATCATATATTTGAAAAAAGCGCACAAAACAATGTTTTTGACAACGGCTGGTTTTTAAAAAAAGTCGTCCACACTTGGAAATGCTTGTATAATCTGGATTTATATAAAACAAATATTTACTGGAAAAAAATACCACTTACAGGGGTGTCATCCAAAAATATCAGGATCATATTGTTCACCATATCCTGAAAGAGTACCAAACAGATTACTATTTAATTGTATGATAAACAAACAACTTAAAAGATTTAATGGCAATGGACATGATATGTTATTGTATGACCTTCAGATAAATTTCATTACTTTTTATATTTATTTTGAATTACAGTTTGCAAGAATACTAACTGGGTTTGCAATAGCATCCATCGCTGGCATGATGACAGACGCCGCTAGGATCTCCCTCAGTAATGCGCACATAGCCCTACAATCATGTAATAATAGCAAAATAAAAGTTGTTGGCCCCTGAAAAACAGTTTTCTAGTAAGAGTTTTGTACATTTATTTTGTCAGTAGTTAGTAATCTCTTCCTAGTTTATCTAAAAAGATTAACCATACATAATACAAAGAGCAAATCAAATTATTAATATATACTTATCATGTTTGAATCAAATCAGTATGTCCACGAATACATTTTACAATTAATTCACTATTTTCAGTTTAAATTATATTATAATGATTGATCAATACAGCTTGTCCTTCTATCATCGATGATCGATTATGATTTTTCTCTGATTTTCAACCCCGATCAATCAGTGATTAAGACAATATAATGTCTATTGCAAAATGTGTAATTTCTCTTGTCTCGAGTGTATGCTAAACAACATGATAGTATTCCAAGAACTCATAGAAAGATAAACATTTATAGGTATAAATGAATAACTAGCACAATTATTAAAAAAAACCCAGATCATGCATACTTGGACTGCAGGGCCTGAGGTCTTAACACGTATGGGAATATTTTCTCGACGAGTCTACGTATGTATTCCTGTTCAGCCTTGCGTGATGACATGGCATAATGAAGGTTAGGGCCAAGAAAGGCTAATGTGGCATCCTGAAGGTCCTCCCCTTCCTTAGCTGCCAAACACATGAAACAGATTTATTGATGAAGTTGTCAAAAAAATTCTTTATCAAATGATCATTTCATCTGATACTTGTGTAATACACGTTTATTGTAGTGTATAATGTAAATGTAAGTCAAAAGAAGGCCAAAAAATACCTCAAACACTGTTCATGTCAAAAAGGTATGGCAATCTGAACAAATAAAACAAAGTGATCAAGTTCACTAAAGACTTCCCACCTTGAGCCCGGGCCTGTAGACAGGCATGTAGGTGTTGCAGCCCAGCCCTCATCAACTTCTCCGTCACCAGGCGTGGAACGTCCACCTGATAGAGGCACAATAGTGTGGCATTTGTAACAATTACTGTGTCTATAAAGAAACTTTGTTGTTTGATTCATACTATTACGAAAACAATAGTTTAAACCAGGTGAGGTGTTAATTGTTCCATTTTTATGTACAGATCATTATGCTTTATTCTAAAAGATATTTGTATTTACAAAATATATCATAGAAGTTATTCAGCTAATTCAATTTACAGTTCTTATGAAAATGTCACAAACGACTGTTGCATGCATTGCTACCTTTTTCCCTCTCCTGAGCAGAACAGAGAAGAGGAACCGTATGGAGGTCCGCAGCTCATCCACAAACTCCTCATCTGGACTTACCTTCCTGTAAATGGTAGCAGAGGGCATTATCATATTGGTACGTAATTTGTGACAATAAAGACAACCATCTTTGTTCAAATAAGGTTTACATTTATAAATATCTCAAATTAATTACAAGAAATATAAGACATACATGTACATCCATTTTTTTATAATTTCAAGTATCATATCATTTTACGACATATCTATCAGGCTTATTTTCATTATATGTTTAGCTTATACTGGACAAAGGAATGCATTCATGCACTAGATATAAGTATAATAGTTAAACTTGGGTTAGGTAAGAAAATCATAAGTACCAACCTATACCATGTGTACACAAACTCATTCAGCACTATACTCAGGAACTGCAAGAAAGAAGCAAAATACTACCGTACATTACAATACTAAATGGATGCTTTTATAAATTAGCAGTCAAGTTCATCTGATCTTTCAAACAAATATTCAAGATGCGCGATTAATATTTTAAATGAGGATGAGAGTGGTCTTGTGGTATAGGTGTTGCTGCTCATCAAGGAGGTTTTAGGTATATTGCCCGACTAGGTGCTGCCGCTCACATAAAGGTCATTGGTTTGATGCCCAGCGGGCCAATCTTCTTAATGCCATCAGTACTTGTTCCTACCCAGGATACAGACTCAAGCATGATTATATAAGCTATTGCCTTTCATTACAATCAGGCTAACAGAAATTAATATAAACTGGCAAACTACTCTGTAAACGTATCTACATGTAAATTAGATTTTTTTCTTATTAGGCAATGACAAAATCTATATGATAACTTGGCAACAAATCTTTGAGTACATTGTTGCAGGTAGAGCTTACCTCTTCAAAAGCCTGGTCCACAGACTCATGAATGTCCAGTCCAGTCCATGGTTGGAAGGCAAGAATGTTCAGCTCAGGTCTGCAATAAATACACACAGACGGGTGTATAAAACAGTTTGAAGTAAACCATCATCCACTAAACACAATAAGCTCATCAAAATACATTTTTGTTTGTTTCTTTTACCTCTACACCAATGCCTGAATTAAGCTGTCTGGTTCCAAAATTGTACTTGGACTACATAAATATACATAAAATACTGATTATCACATCAAACCACAAATCAAGAGATAAAATTGTCAACACTTGATACCTGTGGCGGGGACATCGCCTCTGGCCACAGACTGTGCACACAGACTTGAGCAATGTGAACTCATCGTCACCCTCACCATCCTGGTAAATGACAACCAGAAAAACATTACATTTAGCATAAGTATCGTAAATTACGTCCTCAATTAATACAAATCACATTTAACATAATTGTAATTTTAAGAGACTAATCCGAAAAATATTATTTATATGACAGCAAGTAAAACTCTCTACTTGTAATTATAAACTAATAATTTAGAATAAACACAAGCTGCAATTTATTCCAAGACACCATATCATGTATATCTAATCTACAAACACATTTACTTTTAATTTCAATCAGCTCATTGCAGAAAATTCTGTAAACATCAAGTTAAATTTAAATGCATGTAATAAGCAATCATAATTTTTGAATTGTATGATTTAATAATACACAAAGCATACTTTTGACTTCTTGATGAATTTCAAATATGGCAGCAAGTTTGGCAGCATAAAGTCCTTACTGCAAGAAAAAGAAAAATGTTATCATTGTGTAAGTTTGACCCCCAGACCGGAAACTTTCTCATGGGCTCTCAAAAGAGACATCAGTATTGGTTTTTACTCAGCATGACAGTATAACCTATCAGCTTTTGTCACAATCAAGCTGAAAGAATTTATCACAAACTGTTACATCATTATCTGTTATAGTAAACAATGACTCTTTTGATTATTCTGAACTTCATCATGACAAGTAATTTGTTTTACTTTTACAAATCTTTTACTGGATCAAAAGTTAAAAGTTTAAAATTTATCAATGAACAGATTCTAAAATCATGGCAGTGTAAATACTATCTTAGGAGCTTCCTACCTGATCACAGAATAAGCTGTAATTATTCCCAGCACAAACGACCATACCAATAAGGTAAATAAAATATACCTGTAAGAAAATATCTTAGATAGAACAATTCATATGACAAAAATGCTGTTCCAGTTGTTTTTATGTAAAAAACATAGCCAACACTGATGTATTGGTTTCTGTTTGTAAACAACTTCTTACATCACTATCAAAATCACATGGTTACTACCAACACATTGGCACAAGCCCGCCAACCAAGCACCAGATGTACATAGTCAAATATAAAATGTGACCTCATTTTTGATCGAATGCACATGGTCAAACGAGACTGTTTTATTGATTGTATGTTGCATGTTGGAGACTGTTGAAATGATTGTATGTTGCATGTTGTAGATAATTTTTAAGGGAATGAAAGAAACTTAATGATAAACTATAAAAAGTTAAATATCTCATTACTATAAAATTAATTATTAAAATGTTTTAAATAAAAGACAATTGGTTATCAGCTGGTAAAAGATGATCTGGTCTCCATTGAATTGGGCACAAGTAAGATGCCGGATGATTAGGTCAAGGAACCATGTTACTATAATCGGACGTATGAAAGTTTCACGTCTTTAAAGGTAAATTTGAGTGGCTGCAAAACTAACTACCTAATGTTTAATCAATGTAGCCTGATGTTGTACTAAAAATTTGTTAAATTAGTAGGGCAAGTAATTTCTGTGCAGGGCAAGTGACCGAAGACTATTTTTTTATTACAAGACCTGTGCAGTTAACTTGTACATTATCTTAAAGACTGGTTGTTACTCAGCAAGTTAAGGCGAAATGTCTTGCGTTTGGAACAATTGTGTCTATGATAAACATTGGGGCAAGCCCTTTCCATTTCAATATAAATCATATATTTATAATATCTTCAAATTGGAGTTCCTGAATGTTATTTAGTATGAGATACAGTTTCCCCATGGTTCTTTATACACCTAGGTATATTTTTTGTGATTTTGATACAGACATATGGTTAATATGTACGTAATTTTCATAATGAGGGGAGGGTTGGGCGTGGCATCATCACACACCCTACTCCTGTAGCATGAACAGGAAGCACACATATTCAAAATTCAATTCTAACCAACGAAATGTCATTAATTATCATATAAATCAGCAATGAAAATGTGAATCATGCAGACATAGCAACTACTCCATCCGAAATTAATTAGTCCGAATCCGATAATATCCAACAAAAGGCATTTAAGAGAACATTGAAACTAGTAACGATAAATTAAATGAATCAAAATGCATTACCTATAAAATAAAAGTGTAATAAGAAGCAATATAGAAAGAAAAATTGAAAATCTTGAGTGTTCTTGGATGTAATATTTGACAACATATAGGGGGACAGCCATTTTGTGATGGTTGCAGGCAACAGTTAAAGCTTGATGAGAACGCCAAACCCAACACAGTGGTTAACTCCCTTTACCATAAACAGAGATCGATGTTTTAAGGAATTTTGTATTTTTGTAAGTTTTGCTACGCTCTGTCAATTCATAAAGTACGAGTACGAATCTAATAAGCAATGACAGTGTATGATAAACTGGTCGCTTAAAGTGCTGTAGTGGCCAAGTTTTGTCCATATGACTGGTAAATGGTGTAATGAAGGAGGCATTTTTTTCTAATTAAAAATCAAATTGCACTGTCAATTAAAACACGTCCGTAAGAAGTTGACTTACGTTAATGGAGCTTCGTTAATGATACTTATGGAACTTTGCATGTATAAAGCTGGTCTATCAAGTATAAAAGATGGCCACAATAATATATGGCTGTGAAGCATTTTGTTGCCGTAAGATAATTATTTAAGTTTCAGTGTTAGTAGGTTACCCGATATATACCCCGTATTTTCAAAGATTGGGTCATCTAACATATATATTATACATCTTGTCATCTAACACGTTGTAGTTCAGTTACGGGAAACGTTTCATTTATTTATCAGTACCGAAAAATAGACGCTATTTTGGTACGAAATACAGATTATTGACCCATTATGTAAAATATTGGGTCACCACTTGAATAGTTCTGGACCAATGACGTTGCACCATTCATGTTGGGTGCATGATAAAGTAGATCTGCAAAAAAATGGTTTAAGATATTGAAAATGTTGAAGGGAGTGTATTATACCGTATTATGTGTATTTAGTATTATGACTAAGAAAGGGCATTTTTCTGTTTTATGTATGATAATTCCCTTGTCCATTAAAAAAGGTCGTGGTGTAATTTCAAGTAAAATGAAATTATGCCTAACAATCGCATGTATTCTCTTGATTTAGAAAATTTAATTTAAATAATTCTTTATCAGTGCCTTAAACATATACCATTAGAAAATTATTCCGATGCTTTGAGACTCAGACAATATTTATGTACATGTATAGCACTTTGACAATAAATGTAGCAGCTATCTTAAACCGATCTTTACTGTTGAAGTTCAGATGATAAATTTCTAACATACAGGAACAAAACCCAGATGAAAGTGTGCATGCATCACAGACAGTCAGCTTTAATCAAATGCCCTGTAAATGCTGGGACAAGTGTGAGAATAACGGTAACCCTAACATTTATCAAAAAAAAATTCGAATGTCTATCAATTCTGCCTCTGTTTTCTTGTGAAAGGATTACACCGAAAAGCTAAACTTTCAAATAATGCACTGGCTTGGGAATAATTCACAAACTATCGCAACGAAACAAAAAATATAATTCGAAAATTTAAAAAGGTATACGAACATAAAATAATAAACAAAATTAACTCCGATAACATAACAACTAAAGTATGGTTCAAACTAGCTAAACAACTAACTCAAAAACAAACATCTTCACCAATTCCAACTCTTATTGAGGAACAATTAAGGCAGATTCCGATGAAGAAAAGGCAGACCTTCTAAACTCATACTTCAGCAAACAATCAACCATAGAACCCCAGCAACATCCCCCTTTTACAGTTGAGAACGTTCCATCCACTTTCCTCTCAAAAATATTATTGACAAGCCAGGACGTTAGAGATGCGATTTTCTGTATTGATCCTAGTAAAGCCAGTGGTCCTGACCCGATTAGGCCTACACTTATTAAAGAGGGCAAAGACGAACTTGCTGCACCTTTCTCGAAATATTTTAACAGATTGTTGGCAAACTCTACCTTCCCTTATCCATGGAAGTTGGCGAACGTCTGCCCCATTTTCAAAAAATCTGATCCATCTAGTCCCTGCAATTATGTACCAATATCACTTCTAAGTTGTATTGGTAAACTCATGGAGCACTGTATCCACAAATACCTCTACAACTACGTCATCTCGAATAAAATACTTACATCCTTCCCATCTGGTTTCATCAAAGGCAATTCTAGCGTCAACCAGTTAGCTTTCTTTTACAACGACGTCAGCAAAGCCTAAGATGAAGGGAAAGAAGTAAGGGCTGTCTTTTTGACGTTTCAAAGGCGTTCGACCGAGTCTGACATCATGGCCTTATTCATAAGCTGTCATCCATCGGTATAAGTGGCTCACTTCTTCATTGGTCTTCCTTTTATCTTTCTGACCGCAAACAACGGGTAGTCCTATCCAACTCTGCATCAGGAATCCTCACTATCAACGCTGGTGTTCCTAAAGGACCTATCATTGGACCTTTGCTCTTCCTTATTTTCATTAATGACATTGTCGATGACATTAAGGCAAACATACGCTTATTCGCAGATGACAACGGTCTTTACATTATTGTCGAAGACCCCGTATCTTCTGCAGCTGTCCTTAACCATGACCTATCTCAAATATCATCTTGGTCGAAGAAATGGCTAGTAACTTTTAATCCATCCAAGACAGAATCTGTTCTCTTTTCTCGTAAACGTCAACAACAAAATCAACCCCCACTTTATCTCGACAATGTACCCATATCTCAATTCAGCACTCATAAACATCTTGGGGTAACCTTCTCTTCAGATGGCAAATGGCAATCCCACATATCTTTAAACGTCAACAAGGCATGGCAGAGAATTGGTATTCTTAGAACGTTAAAGTTTGTAATTTCCCGTGCAGCCTTGGACAAAATGTATGTCACTTTTATTAGACCTTTACTCGAGTATGCCGATGTTGTCTGGGACAATAGTAGTAATGAATTAAAAAATGATATCGAAGCTGTCCAACACGAGGCGGCTAGAATTGTAACCGTTACTACCAAACTTTGTAGTATTGAGCGGCTTACGGCTGACGTTAACTGCGATACACTTGCGGAAAGGAGACGCAAACATCGCCTCATTATGTTCTTTAAAATGAAAAATGGTCTTTCTCTAGAGCATCTTACAAATCTTATTCCTCAGCCGAGAGCTCAGCCATATGCCCTATGAAATCGCTCAGAAGTTCCAGTCATCACTTGTAAAACTCAAGCCTATGCTACTTAATTTCTACACTTGACTATTCGCCAGTGGAACTCACTTCCTGAAGATATCAGACATACACCTACTTTCAGCGAGTTTAAATCACAACTTAACACGAAACCAAAGAAATCACAACTCCTGTATAATGTAGGAAACAGACAACATCAAGTTAATCATGCTCGTCTGCGATTAGGAAGTAGCTCATTAAATTATGACCTTCACAGAAGAAATATTATTCCTTCTCCCCTTTATGCTTGTGGTGCCGTTGAAACTGTGTCACATTATCTCACTCAGCCTAGATATCAATTAATGCGTGACCGTTTTATTCATGATTTACCTTGTGCTGCTACTGTAGAAAATCTTGTTTTCGGTAATGATCGCCTTACCCTTGATGACAATTCAAGCTTGTTTTTAAAAGTCCAGAGATTCATTGCAGCATCAAAGCGTTTCGATTCCATAACAGTCGACCCCATTGGTGTATCGATCGCTTTTCATCGCGACAGTGTGTGTGACAGAATATTTTTGCGTTTTTTTTCTTTTTATTTATTTGTCTTTTTTATATTTATCTTGTTATTCCAAAACATTCAAATTAAATGTAAAAAATAGTTTGAACAGTTATTAAACTAATATCGTCATACTGTTCATATCATACACTGACTTTTCTATGCAATTCGTAACTGTACACTGCTACATGGAAAGGAATTGGTATATGCAATTACATTGCTTGTTTTCCGATCCATTTCATCATACTATTGCTGTACTGTTATTTTTGTATACATATACGAACTGAATAAAATATGTTTAAACTAAGTATTATTGAGTGTGTGCATATAAAAGTCCTCAAACTCACATAGAATCATCGGGCCAATGTATTAGTCTAAAACATTTGTAACTGCAATATTATCATGTTTCACAAGGACCATGGTTTTGAGGAAATACCCTTTCAGCATTTCAAAATTCAAGTAAGTTCTTTCATACACTTGAAGCAATTCAACCATTCAAAATGGAGGCTGGTTTTACAAATTTAGGGAAATTCCAAATTAAAATGAACTTTCCAAACCTCTGTGTTTAACCATTAATTTATTTTGCAATATGCAGTGAGATCAGGTTAAAATTATATGAAACATACATTACGTCGTAGATCAACACTATTTGTATTGGTTGTTCATCTTCTGTCAAAAGGCCATGTGAAAGTGTTTGGCCATTGAGTTTATATCTCCGGTATTCTATTTAAATTGAACTACCATACATTTCTTCTTTTGCACAGCACTTCTCCTTAATACAGTCAATGTTGTATAAAGTTTGAAGTCAATATCTTAAAAACATACCAGTTATGGAAACGGGTAAAAAAAATGAAAAGAAAAAAATTGAAGGGCAATAACTTTAAAAATTATATACACAAAATACTGTATTTTTTTGCAACGCACACAAGTCAATACCTCAAACATATGGAATTATGGTAAAAGGATAAGTATAAAAATAATCTAAGTGCGATAACTCTAAAAATATCATAAACTAAATACTGTTTCTTTTGTACAGCATTTCAACTCAGTCAATATGTGTATTAGGTTTGAAGTCAATACCTCAAAATAAATTTGAGCTATGGAGAAAAGAAGACTTAATATGTCCCAGGACAAACGGACTGACTGACCTACAAGTGGACGGGACAAGATGGTTTCTATATTGCCCCCACCACCAAGTGGTGTGGGTATAAAATAGGAAGCAGTTTAGTTCAAATTCATTTAATGTCTAATTTAACTGTCATCTATAATACAAGTGTATGATAAATTATCTAATTCTGAAAATGTACAAGACAATACTAGCAAGTGATAAATATCTGAATAGCTACAATGTACTGAATATAAATTCTGATCGCTTATCTCTGTGTTCCAAGCCTGAAGCAATTGATTTTGATTACTGAATAAACTAGTGAAAGAGTTCTTGCTGAATAAAACAATTTACACAATAACAAATACTAACAAAACATGAGTATGAAACAAAACCATTATTAAAATCATAAAGAAAAGCCACAAGCAGTGTAGTTTCAACAAATGCATGATGAATAAAGTCTGATAAAATCAATGTGTTCCACACATTTGGTAGCAAAATGATCAAAAAGTAAACCATCAAAAATCTGGTCCTGATTTACACAACAATGATATATACAGGGAAATACACACTCCAGCTGTACTTTTGTGCATGTGTCTAATAACAGCGTGTGCACATACATGTAGGCTAAATGAAAAGTGGAATATGGTAAAATTAAATAACTGAACACATCTTGCATGGTTAGTGATTTTTGCCTCTGTACTACACTATTGCCTACAAGCATTTATACAACATGCAATCAGTTCATTCGTCACATTACAAAGAAAAGTGGGGTTCATGAAGGATTGAAATGTATCTTGTCAGTTGGAGTTTGATTATTCAACGAAAACCAGAATATACTGCCAACACTTGGTCTTTTAATCATAACTGTTAGACCAGCAAGCAGGCAAATAAATAACCTCTTAGACAGAACTGTTGAGCCTTTCACATACTGTAGAACCAGGATAGCTGGTGATAAATATTCTGTTTGAGGAACTCAAAAGTTGATTTTAATAGGGAATCCAGCCACCATTTTGCATCGTAAACATAACAAAAATATAAATTTCTCCAAAACAGTAAGATAAAATGTCTCAATCTTTTAGGATAATTGACAATAAGTGGTTTCCTTTTTATTTGATTTTTTATTAATTGAGACTTTGCATGATTTTTTGCTTTTAAATATATTATTTCTTTTTGTGTACGGTGCAAGATAAACATTAAATATTTCCTCCAAATTTCATTTTGAAGTATTGTAAAACAAATATTTTTCACTGAAAGACCTTGGTTCTACAGTAGGTGAACTACTCAACATAGAATTATCTTCTAATTACTGCAAAAAAAACCCACAGTGAACACATTTGAGGTATATGATTGCATGTAAAGCTTCGAAAAGACATCAAATCTCCCACTTTTATTAGCATTATCCTTAGAATATTTAGTTTCATTGAAACATATTATTGCAAAAACAGTATATCAAAATAATTATAACGCAAATGGTCCATGAATTTACCCTCGTTAAACACAGATTCTCTCCCTACAGCGTAAAGGTACAACGTTAAAAAAACTGAACAAGTTTCTCAGCTTAGTTTATAATGCATACAGCCATTAAGTGAACACTATAAAGCTCTTTATATAGAAATTACGAACAAACAAGAATAAGCAGTTTCCTAAACTGTATGGAAATAAGTGATAAGATAGAGTCTGAAACACTCTTTACATATAAATTCCATTTTTTCATTCGCTTAAGCACATCAACAACAGAAATCTCCTGACAATGAAAAGCGATAACAAATGGAAGACAATTTGATCAATACTTAAAATGTGAGTGCACGTGCAGAAGAATCTTTTAAATTTCACTTGCCTGACAGATTCATTAAGCAGTTTACAAAAATAATACATCATTATGTTGTCAACAATTGCTAGACAATTGAGTAGTACATACAGTTGAAAATCTACACAGTATTCAAAAAGATATTATGGTAAGAATCTTTTACTAAGTCAGTTGAAAATCTACACAGTATTCAATAAATATTATGGTAAGAATCTTTTACTAAGTGCATTATGTGCAAATCAGGGGATTTTTGATTTTTACCACCCTAAAACATGGAAGTATTTCATTCCAGAACACTCGTTAAACATAGCAACATGTTCTTTTTGATAGAAAGTAGAAATATATATAATAATTAGCTGTCAAACATTTTTTTTGAGATTTTGTCAATGTCAATTTTCTAGAGTGGGCAAAATATTGGTACAGTACAATGCCATTTCAGAAAATTGAATGTTTGGCACATGAATTCCTTCTTCCAATAAGCATACATCATTAATTGTATCATACTGATTTTTAGAACAGGGGCCTAACTTTCTACCTCTGAATTTCCAGTATGTCTCCGGTTCCTTCAATTCCGGGAGAAAAGCGGAGTCTAATCAGTTTAACTCATTTTACTGCAAATAAGCTTCAACAATAGCACTATAAAAACTGAATACATAACTTATATATATTTAAATGCTAATACTGAGTTGCTCTTCATTTAATAAATATCATTAAAGTTATATGAACTACTTGAATAACAATGTATGTGAATTCCTAAAGTAACAACACAAAAATGAATACACTTATTTAGCAGTACTATGTGTTTTCTTAACCACATCAGTCCATCATTTACTCTACTATGCCTGTTTCACATTGTGTAAGTTGAAATTTTCATAGCATAATTATTCAATTTACAATGGGTAGTTTTCTTTGTTAATGCAAAATGAAATTGACAATTAACATTTTAAGCAGAGAAACTAATGCAATGATGAGAAGATTGATCTGATGCAGGACCAACAACAAAATTTTGCCTAGTTTTGACCCATGTTTAACCAAAGGGTCCAAATTATAATAATATGACTTATGTAAAATTATTTTGTCTTTAAAAATAGGGAATAGTTAACAATACCAAATGAATCGTAATGTTAAACAGAAAATTATACAGTTCAGTTTTAATAATAATTAAACCAATTATGTTCATTTCAATCTTAAGACAACATGACAACATCTTTGCAGATCACTTCCTTTTTGTATGAAGAAAAGTTGATGAGTAGAGAGAGACTCCTTGCACAACAGAACACGAACTGACATACAACTCTCATTCTTCCTAGCCTGGGCAACCAACTCTGGCAACATGTACACTAGGAAAGGATGTGCAGGTGGTGAAATAATGATGTCTGCTCACATCTAGAACTCAGCACAATTATTTTCTGTAACTCCTCCATTACAGCCTCTGTCTATATGAATGTCTTTGATTCTCCTATAAACTAGGAATTGTCGTCCAAAAATTTAACATGTGTAAAAGGGAAGAACCCGTTTTTTTCACCAATTTGACCTTCCCATTGTCCATTTGCATTTATTCTTGTAACAGTCACTATATCGCCTTCCTGAAATCATAAATATGTTTTATTTTAATAAGCTAGTACCGGGTAAGCTTTTCATCTTGACAAAAAACACTAAAAGGAGCTATAAGTCTTTGTGATATTTTTGTGATTATTTCATATGTTTATGGCATTTTAAAGGCAATATGATGTCATGATCCAGAGCCAGAGAGAATTTATTTTGAACTTATGTTTAGTTTGAGTTCACCTGAATATGAAGCATAGGTCATGCGATACAAACTATCATACTAAATGTAATGATTGTTCATACATGCTGTTTTTTTAAAGATAAAAAGTACCTGGTAGGTGGAACTACACAATACCAACAGATCTTTTGAACGGTATTTCAATTCTGTTTTTCTAAAGAAGCATTAAAAGGTTTTTTTCACAATAAAAAGCAGAAGAATATGTTTATATATTATATGCCCATCAATTTTGGTTTTCATATCCAAAAGTAAATATACTTTCAGGAACGCACTGTAGTTTCTTAGAAAATATCTTGAAATAATTCAACTGCTTTTTTGTGTTTATTGAAGAAAGTGCACTAAATCATTAATGCAATTGAATTTGATATCTGACATCATTTCCAGAATGGAAATTCTGTAAAATCTTATTGAAGTTTTGTTGGTTTTAACTACAAGCCATTAATCATATCTGACATGTAATAAAAGGAATATTATAATAGAATGCTCTTCTGACAATCTGTATCATGTCTTGTGTGGTTTATAAATATTCATGCTTACACACTGAACTCGACATAAAAAATGATGTCAGACGTCCTATTATAAAATTTCCATAGGTTAGTTAATGTGTCATGTCTCGAGCTAGCAGTAAACTTTGAATTCTGAAATAATTTCAATATCTATCTGTTCAGTGAGACGTAAATGGTATCTTGCATTTCTTATTTCTTATTTTTTTTGGAAGTCTTCAAGTGATATTAAACATCAGCAGCCCTAAGTCTTCCTTAGGCTTTTCACATCAGTTACATCATCGAAGATATCAGCCATGCAATAAATGTACATGTCTCTACATTAAGTTTAAAGTATGTTTAACATATTTCAGATATAAATATTCTTGATGACAACTGTTCAGAAACATGCCTCATCACCTTTCTTAAAATGAAACTGCCACATAAAAACAACAAAAATAAATTAAGACTTGCTCATACTGGTGATAAAATGTGCCAATAGTAAATAGCTAAAGCTGTCATTTACAATATAACAATTATTGTTCATGGCTAAACCTGCCATTTACCATACAACTTTTTATGTTCATGGCTAAACCTGCCATTTTCCATACAACTTTTTTGTTCATGGCTAAACCTGTCATTTACCATACAACTTTTTTTGTTCATGGCTAAACCTGTCATTTACCATACAACATTTGTTGTTAATGGATCAACCGGTCATTTACCATACAACAATTGTTGTTAATGGCTAAACCTCTTGATTACCATACAACATTTGTTGTTGATGGTTAAACTAGTCATTTGCCATACAAGAATTGTTGTTTATGGCTAAACATGTAATTTACAATATAACATTTGTTGTTAATGGCTAAACCTGTCGTTTACTATACAACATTTGCTAATTGTGTATACCATGTGTCATTATATAATTATCGCATTTGCAGTGCGACATTACACATAGTCAACATGAGGGAATACTGTCATCCGAGGCGAAACCGAGCGCATCAGTATTTACCCGAATGTTGACAATATGTAACTGTCACACTGATAGACATGCAACATTTATTTTATTATACCAAAAACAATGACATTTAGTTCTTTGAAAGAACTTCTTTCACCACTACACAAATTTCAAATAATTATTACTGAAACAATTGATAGAAGTCTAAAAATGTAACAAAGACAGAATTGATACACATCAAATGCTATTGAAAAAGTTTGGGAAAGTTGCAAACACAAGAAGTTACAGATTAAAAAATTCTAAATTCTAAAAAATCTTTCTACCTCAGTCTTCGGAAACCAAAAATGCCATTTTTTTGTTGCGAGTGCTATTTGACAATATCATGTTAACTGGTCAAAAATGTACTTCAAGTGTGTGGCAGTATGAAATTGCCCATTATGGGTACCAGTTTATGAGAATTTAAGATGGACAAGTCCTGTGACGTATAATAATCAACATTGCCACATGTATACAACATGCAAACTGTCCTGTTATTAAAGCATTTGGCAACTACATGTTAACTGTTTGTGCTCCATCAGATTGACCTCTATCATAAGTGCATGTTATATGATATGCTTTTTGTTATAAACTTTCTAACACAATCCTTATTCTTTATAATGCCATTGCTGAAGAAAGTCTATGCATTCTGTTTTTAAAAAAAAAAAAATCACTTATATCCAATGTATATCTCTTTCTTTGTTTAGTCATATGATGCCATCATAGCCAATGAAAACGTTCGGTGTAAAAATGTATCATTCATTTTTTAGCAAATAAGTCTTTTGACATTTAGGATGATAAGAGAAAAGAATGCCTCTTAAAAGGTTAAATATAAGTGTTAATATTTTAATCTCTGTCTTTACTCTGTACCTTATAAATCATACATCTTCAAATTAATAAATGTGTTGTTAGTTACCGTAGTACAGTCTCATTGACCGAAAGTTACAATCAGGTTTGTGCTTTCAGGTGAAATCTAAAACGAAAACAAATCGCTCTTTCAACAGAGACTGTACTCACACTTAGTTTTAATTGTGATTTGTCATAAAGACTTGGTATACGAGTTTGTATAACAATGGCTTTGGCTGGCAGCTGCTTAGGCAGATGAAAGGGATCCTGAAAATATAGACAGTATACATAAAGTGAAGTGCAAGAATAAGTTTTCTATATTAGTGCACACAAGTTTGGAAAATCAAGGACAGAATTTTTTTTTTCAATCTATTAAACTATTAAAGTATGCCCAAAACTCATCAGGCCAAAGGCATAAAGCTAGGATTTTTGTTTAACCTAAAGAAAGTCTATTTGTTTAGAATCTCATCACCGCTTCTCACATGTCGAACAAAACCTGTTTTTTTATTGGACTTGCGCAGTAATTTGACCTCAAAGAAATGGTCTCAAACCATGGAAACTGCACCAAAATTTTAACTCACCAAATGACTTCCACTCCATTTAAAACAAGAGTGTACCATAAATTGCTCACCTGAGTGAAAGTTTTAGACCTTTGTTCTTTTATGAAAATAAATGAGTTTATTGGTTTATGGCAAAGCAACTAGGATTAAACTAAAATCAAGTATTGTCAAACATGGAATGGCCAGGGTCACCCAAGCACAACATTGCTATTTATTTGCAAAATTGAACACATGGTCCAAACTTTATATTGTAGCTTCAAAAATAAGAAAGTAGGTCAAAATGTCACAATATAGCTCATCAGAGGACAACAACATTGATATTTGTTTTCAAAACTGTACCCATGGCCCAAAAGTCATTGCTGTAGCTTCAAAAATTAAGAAAGGACAAAAGGTCACAGTCAAGGCCATTCGAGCACATATTTATTTTTAATACTTTACACATGGTTAAATATTCATTGTGAAAATCTAAGCAATAAGTTTTTCCTTTATGTTGCCATGGCAACCAGAGTTCTACATGGAATTTGTTTCTTTGAACAATTTGAAAGAGCACCATCCTAGGAACATCCAAGTAAAGTTTTATTTAAATTAGCCTGGCAGTTCAGGAGATGTCATTTGAAGCAATTGTTGAAGGCTGGGCAATTGGAAAAGCTCACTGTGACCCTAAGCACTACATGATTTGGTGAGCTAAAAATATTGATGAAAAGGTAAAAACCATTTCCTCTGGCCTGTAGTTTTATCTTTTTTTTTTCCGGGATTTTTTACCAAAACTAGTTCTACTTCCAACTGAATTTTCAAGCTTTGTCATGATTTTCCAAATCTACTGTACAGCATGCAACCAAGACCATACATGGTGATGTGTCTACATGTACACCTCATTCAACTGTACTTACATTCAACTTCAACTGAGTTTTGTCAAACAAGTTAGGCACTCTACCCTTTATAACTACCGCCTCAGCGGGTAGCTGGGGTAAGTGGATCTGTGTGTTGATATCACCACCCACTTTCGATGTGCTCCGACCCTGTCACATTTGATGGGAGTGATATCATATAAATATAAAGCGTGTTACTGTCATATACAACAAGAGTGCCAAATGTCACAAAAAACACCCATCCTTAATTAAGGACACCCAGGTTTGGTAATTAGTGGTTGTTTGTAAAGCCAAATTTAGAGAGGGAAGCGATGAGTTTAAACAGGGTTGCCATTAAAGGGTCATAACTCTTGAGTGACTGACCGGACATGACTTGCAACAAGATATAATTATAAATAGGAAAAAGGCTACTAAAGTTATTTTTAGGACAAGAACAAATTAAGGTTATTCGAAAATGACTCTTGACTGACTAATAATATGGCTGGTTATTGAACTTGTCTGAGATATTATGCAAATACATATTCTGACCCAAGTCGGATTAGACAAAAGCTTCTTAAGTTAATGAGCGGACAAGACCAATTTTAGATAATTTCTATTATTAAAGGACAATATCTCTTGAGTGGCCTTTTGGCTGGTTATCCAAAGTGTCCGAGATATTAAGCCCATACACATTCTGACTAAATTTGCTGATGATTGGACAATGATTTCTGAAGGTATTAATCGGACAAGACTGATTTCAGGTAATTTCAATAATAAAAGGGCAATTACCCTTGAGTAATAAAAGGGATATGGCTGGTTAACAAAGCTGTTCCAGATATTATTCTAATACACATTCTGACAAAATTTGGTATTACCGTAATGATTGGACAAAGGTTTCTAAAGTAACTGAGCGTACAAGACCAGTTTTAGGTAATTTCTATAACTAAAGGGTGTTAACACCCTAGTGACCAGAGCGATATGGCTGGTTATCAAACTTGTCCAAGATATTATGTCGATACACAATCTGACTTGATTTGGTGATGATTGGACAAAGGCTTCTTTAGTTATTGAGTGGACAACAACTGGTTGCCAACAGTCTGGCAGGTTTAACTATAGCTTTTTTTAAGACATGCGAATAAAAATCATTGATATAACTAATTTTCTTCACAGTATGAAACAAACCTGAATGATGCAAATCTGATCATTTTGCCTCTATGGTTGAAAGTTATATATATTAAAACTTCATATGTTCAATGAAAGATATTCTGCCTCAAGATATTTAATCATGAACAACCACCGTATACAATAAGAATTGTAATTGCGAAATAAACCATATCAGGATCAGATAGTACGAAAAACAATTATTTTGGCCTACAGTCTGTGGGTTTTCCTCTTGTGTGCTGTTAGAGCCTCCATTTGAAGCGAGCTTGGCTATCGGGCTTGGGTCGGGCTTGTACTGAAAATACACACAACATGATACCAACACTGGACACTATACTAGCATATGGGAAATGGCAGAGATACAATATCAAGAAATAGTAAGTTTTTTTCTTCTATCCTCTGTCGTCAGATATTTCATGGTAACGATTATGATTGAAATATAGTTTATGGAAAATCATACAGATGATTTATCAGATGATTTGTCAAAGTGTGAACTAATACAATATTGACAATTAAAGCAAATAGTGAACCATTTATGGAATGAATTGGGGGGTTGATGTCATAATCGGGGTATGAACACAATTGGGCTGGTCAAAGTGTGTGGAGTCCCCAGGACCCAACGCATACTTTGACCAGCACAACTGCATACATATCCAAATAATGACATCAAACCCCCAATTCATTCCTTATATTTACACCACTAGATCATTATTTCATTCAAGAATTGTTAAAACAATACTTCATTTCATTTACGAAAACCATTCATTAATCCTTTCGTACACATTCTGTAAATGGAATGACCCGACTGTAACCCGAAACATTTTATCAAATGACGTCACAATAACGCGGGAAAAGATCAACCACTTGATATCACTTTTAAACTTAGAATATTTCAAACATTCATCGGATGATAACCGCAATTGCAGAAAGGCAGTTCATTTAAATAATGGAAGTTGAGGTGTAAATATAAAATAAAAAAGCATCAGCCAAGAAATATTAACAAGAGGGCCAAATGGCCCTGAATCGCTCACCTGTCATATATTGCACATTGGTTTGATAAGAAATCTGGATGGTTCAAAGTAGTTAAGGTTTTTTAGAAGTCTGGGTCATTTTTTACCCCAATGCCAAAGTTTGGACAATAAAGGTAGAGGTCCACTTAATGATGTATTATGCCAAATAGCTCTAGTCCTTGTGAATTCGGAGAGAATTTTTTAATGCTTCTACTATATATAAATATTGAAAACCTAAGCCTATGAACACGGAACGTGGCCAATTTTGACCCCAGGGCTAAAGTTTGAACAATCTTAATAGTGGTCCAATAAACGATGCTTCATACCAAATATCTAAGGCCTTCGCCTTTTGGTTTCGGAGAAGAAGATTTTTTAAGTTTTCATCATATACATATATAAGGAAACCCATGACCGCCCGGGTGGGGCCATTTTTTGACCCCAGGGCCAAAGATTGAACAATATTGGTACAAGTCAACTAGATGATATATCATGCCAAATATCTAAGCTCTTGTCACTACTTGATTTTACGGGTGTATCTGTATATGTATATTTGTTATTAATTGTTGTATGTGGCCCATATTGAAAATTGGTATGTGTACTAAATATGTTATCCAGTTTAAATTAAGACGTTACTTGTCTTTGTGAGTTCAGAGAAGATTTTTTAAGTTTTCACTATAACACATATAGAGAAAACCCATCAGCCCTGGGGTGTGGCCAATTTTGTAGAGGTCCACTAGACGATGAATCATGCCAAATATCTAAGCTCTAGTCCAAGTAAGTTAAGAGGAGAAGATTTTTGAAGTTTTAACTATAAACATATCAAGTATACCCATGGCCCCGCCCCGGGGGGTCATGGGTATACTTGATATGTTTATAGTTAAAACTTCAAAAATCTTCAAAAATTTTGACCCCAAGGCCATAATTTGAACAATCTTTGTAGAGGTCCACTAGACGATGAATCATGCCAAATATCTAAGCTCTAGTCCAAGTAAGTTCAAAGGAGAAGATTTTTCAAGTTTTCACTATAAACATACAGAGAAAACCCATGACCCCCCCGGGGCGGGGCCAATTTTGACCCCAAGGCCATAATTTGAACAATCTTTGTAAAGGTCCACTAGACGATGAATCATGCCAAATATCTAAGCTCTAGTCCAAGTAAGTTCAGAGGAGAAGATTTTTGAAGTTTTAACTATAAACATATAGAGAATACCCATGACCCCCCGGGCCGGGGCCAATTTTGACCCCAAGGCCATAATTTGAACAAACTTTGTAGTGGTCCAATAGACGATGAATCATGCCAAATATCTAAGCTCTAGTCCAAGTAAGTTCAGAGAGGAAGATTTTTGAAGTTTTCACTATAAACATATAGAGAAAACCCATGACCCACCGGGGCGGGGCCAATTTTGACCCAAGGGCCATAATTTGAACATTCTTGGTAGAGGACCATTTGGTAATCCTACCTACCATATATCAACGGCCTAAGCCTTGTGGTTTGGGAGAAGAAGATTTTTAAAGTTTTTCCTTTTGGTTGCCATGGCAACCAGAGTTCTGCATGGAATTGAATTCTTTGAACAACTTTGATAGAAGACCACCCAAGGAACATCCCTATGAAGTTTTATTAATATTGGCCCAGCGGTTAAGGAGGAGATGTCTTTTAAGTAAATTGTTGACGGACGCCGCACGCCGCATGACGGACTCCGGACAAAAGGTGATCACAAAAGCTCACCTTGTCACAAAGTGACAGGTGAGCTAAAAAAGAATTACATGTATACTGGTTGAGAAGCAGTTTCCGACAGTTTTTACAAGTTTTTATTAAATTATTCAAAGAGTTTAAATCCCTACTAAAATTGTTCACATTTTAGATAACTACAGCTCAAGTTGCTAGTTTCGATATTTTTTTCACATGTGTGAACTAAGGGGCACTAAGAGGGTACTTACACTGTTCTGATTAGCTGGTGATGAGTAGCAGTTTCCGACAATGTCAAATACGCAACAGATTTTAGGTGCCTTTTGTGTGTTTTTTTATATGTTTATTTAATATACTAAATATAAGAAATATTTTATTTTCAGCATTGACCAAAAATTTAAACTCTAAACTTTACAACAGTCAATTCATTCTCGAATCAGGCAGACACTCAAGACGATGATATTTTTTGATACATTTCTGGTATTAACTTGTGTTTGTTTACATTTTTGTGCATGTGGGTGTTAAACTATGACAAAAGTGTTTACAAGTATGAATGATCATCATTTTGTAAGCAACTTAGGAAAGCCTTGTTGCTATTCATAGATATGCAAATTAGGTTCACACGCATGCGCAATACACGGCACATGACGATCCCCCACTTGTGAATTTGTGTACAAAATGAAAAATAAACATTGAATAATAATAATAGTTGCTTACGTGTCTCGGTAAGAACTCCAACTTCAGATTGCCAAGTAACCATATGATTACTATGATATTATATTACAGTACCTTTTTTATGAAGACCTAAAGAAAGTACGCAAAAAAGTGATTTGTTGGAAACTGCTTCTCAACCAGCATGTCTCATTTTGTTATCACTTGTACTGGAGTTGGCCGATTGTTCAGAACTTTGTGAAAGTTAACAACATTGTTAATGTAATTGTTGTTAACTTCCAAATCATAACTACTCTGAAAGTACATGTATAATAGATACACTTGTGATCTACTGCATACCTAACAAGATTGGAAAGAACTGTTTCAGCTGTTCTTGATTATTTTCAATTTAAAATGTGTTAGCACATCTTCAAATATTTCATGTTTACAATGATGTCGTTAATAATGTTGTGAACTTAAACAAAATTCTAAACAATCAGCCCATTACATGAAGTGTTAATGAAAAGCTTGCACCTATCCCTACATTAAGAGTTTTTATAATGCAGCAGCATACCATTAAATGTAAAATAAGTAAGAATTTTTGAGACCTTAACACATAGACAATGATATTCTTGTAACAAATACTGTAATCCACATGTACAGGACTTCCATTAAAGGGATGTATATAACCCTCTAGAAATTGCTTAATACTTCCAAAGAGTACTTGGAAGTATTAAAACTGCCATCATTTTCAAAACTTCCAAAGATGAAAGCTTGGAAGTTGAAAATATCAAAAACGGATGTAACTACACTTTAAGTCGAAAATTATTTCATATTTTATCAGTAAAGTTGAACATTAGTTCAGAAATATTTGGTTTCTGAGGAACTTGAACTTCCATGTTTGGGAGAAAAACTTGATGACTAGGAAGTTTACACTTCCTGTGGCAAATGCTTAATGGAAGCCCTGCATGTAATTACCGGTTTTGGTACTTCAGGAATTTTGCCAGGATACTGAAAATGATCATTTATCAACACTTTTCATGTTCTGTATCTAGCAAAGTTTTTAAATCCTAAAAACATTACTACTTGAATTTTCAAATCATAGAAACCTTAATTAATACACACAGTGAAAAAAATATGTACTTTTTGTCAAGACCACTGGCAAATGCTAAAGATTAAACTGTTTAGAAACATCAGGGCAACAATTACCTAAACAATATTTGCATGGAAAGGAATAACCTTACAATCCATAGCAATGCAATTATTAATCTCAGAAAACAACAAAAACATCTTGTAATCTCCAAAATTATATATCTTTCAAATGTGATAATGCAAGGTGAGATATTCACTCCCACCCTTTTTTACCCTACAGCCAAAAGGCTGTTTTTCAAATGATTTTAGGGTAGAAAATCAGCCCCAACTCCCTTCCGCACCTTAAAAAGTATATATATTTCCTAAATGTTGTCTCAAAATTCCCCTTTTGGGTTTCCTGTTGATGAATAATTGTGTTTGATCAGAATCAGTCCAAATATAGCCAACCTTATGCAGTTTTTCAATTCAGGTTTTGGCAATATGCCAAATAGTATTCAGTTACAAATGTATTACTATTTCTTAGAGTGATTGTCTATATGACATAACAATCCACTCTCTAGAATATGAGTTATTTGTGTTTACTCCAAATCGCCTCTTCCTGGCAAAATTTCCAGTTTGGAAGGGCTCAAGCCCCATGCATTCCCCTAAAGCTGCAAGACAGCCCAGGGCCCATGTTACATTCTCATACACATCAACTAAAGTGCCATTGTACAGCTAAATTGACAATGTACATACATTTTTATGAAAGAAATCATATGTTCATAAACCATACATACAGGTGCTATGTAGGGAACGGGGATCTGACCCGTGCGTCCCGCACTATTTTTGGCACACCACCATTTGTCCTCGTCCTTAGAGATCAGCTCGAGTACCTCGCCCTTCTTGAATGGTAAATCTTCAGGGTCCTTAAGAAGGGAAATCATAGTTACAATTTATGATACTTGTCAAAACCTGTTCCTTTTAATTTTTATTTTTACATCTCAATACAAATAACTTGTAAATATTGTTTTCAATACCGGTAGATAATATTGGGATCATTGGGGTAAAAAAGTGTCATTATGCATTCCAATGTATAAATGAGATTAAACTATGGTAAGTACACCTTTTTATTGAGATCTTAACCATAGGAACAGGACCGCAATATGATTTACAGCCTGGGTGCAAAGCCATAGGGCTGTGAACCATTTAAGGACCTATGCAGACGATAACAACCAAAAAAGTCATCTTTTAGCTGTTATTGCAAATAATATACTTTGAACTCTATCTTGTTCAAAACTATGCAGAGGTGACAAAAAATGCACACAGAATTAATTCAAATTAACCTGGAAAAAAACCCCAAGCACTTGCGCAACATCATTTACTAATGACTTCTAAATGTTTTGATTAAGAATTTTATATACAAACAATCCAAACAATATGGATGCCATTTTTTGTGTGATTTAGAAACAAATTCAGTAGTAGTTGGAATATGCAAATTAACATAGGTTACAGTTTGATCTTAATGATTCAACTTAAGTGTGATGTTTGTGTTTAATTAAAAAAAGACTGTTATTTAACAAAGAGACAGTAAAATTGAAATCAATATCACACTTAAGAAATCATCGTACTGAAGAAATGTTCACATATTTATAAAAAGGAGAAACCTCGTACAAGTGATTAGAGATAATTTTGTGAAAGTTTAAAGCTTTTAACGTTCAAATTTTGGTTTTATTTTTTTACCACACACAATGTATTTGAAATACCAGTACTGGTACAGTACCGGAACAAAATGCAACGATTTTTGATACATACTTGGTATCACTAATCGGTGTCCTATTCTAGACCAAACAAGCTGTTTTCTCTTAATTTGAACATAAACTGTCCCTGTCCATTCATAAAAAAGTATCTTACGTTTCCAGGGAAAGCATATTTTCCAATAACTTTATCTCTTGGTGCCTGAAATAATGGAAAAAAAGATTGTCATACTGGTACATAAATACATACATTTTGTATTTCAATAATAACAGTATTTGCCACAACATGTGTCCAAAAATTGCAATTTTAAAAGCACTTTAGCAAAACAAATTATAATGAAGTTTAACCATGCAAACAATGTTACATGTATAATACAAATATAAATTTGATGGCTAAGCAAAAGACCTCCATAGTTTTTAAAGAAGGTGTCAAAATATGCATATAGATTAGTATACATGTACATGTAAGTTAATAATCGAAGCCTAAGGTATTTTTATACATATAAAGTTGTTATACAATCAATCACTTACTGGAAAGGTTAAAGCTGTGGTATCCAGATAATGAGTTTTGTAGAAGTTTAAGAGTGCAGGAATATCTGGAAATTGTTGGTCGCCTATTCTGAACATCTCATTGCCTCCAACTTGAATACGGTTAATAATATAATGACTTATTTTATTGTCTTCCCTGAAAAATATACATAATATATACAATAAATAGACTGGATTTGAAAATGACAATAGCATCAATAACAACAGAAAATCATCAATCGTACAGGTGAATAAAGACCAAGTGGACCTTACTTTTTAAATTTGGTAACAATGAGTTTCGGCCAAAGAAACAATACATTGAAGGTTTTTAATGGTTATTTTAAACACATGAAAGACATACAAGTATAATGTTCTTGTGTTAACAATGTCAATAAATGAAGGAAAAAAGCTGACGTAAGACTTGCACTGTATATTTATTGAAATTTGGTTAAATGTCCTTACCTTACTACAAGAACATAATCCCCTTTTATTGACTGGCTTTCTCTAACAAGAAATACACCATTTGTTCTCACATCATCAAGTTTGGCATTCGATTCGTCTCGGCTCAATGGACCAAAGTACCAACTGAAAGATACCATGAATATTTTCTCAAATGCAATATAGGAAACCTTAGAAAAATAAATGGACAACCAAACATTAATTTGCGTAAATTTTATCTTATTAAAGAAAACTCAATCACTTTTACTTTGGTCTGTCCATGGCGCGCATGCACGCACACACACTACACTCCTCCCCCATTTAACTTTTAGGCTAATCCAGACATACTAGCCTTTTATGGTACTCCTCACATCAGGTTGGGATTGAAATCAAGTACCAGTATACAGGGTTTTTTAAGCAAAAGATGCGAAGAGGCCTTTCTATATTTTTTACATGCAAATTGTTCAAATTGGAAAAAAATGAACTTGTAAATGCTTCAAGCTCATTCATTCAAAATAATGGAAGACTGACATATATTAGAAACAAACAGAAATAACTTTAACATGAGAACAATAATTCCATCTTTGTTTTTTTTATATTGGGAAACAAATATCGAAAATTGGGGAAAATAAAAAACCTTTCTATTGGAAAGTAGTCGATTTTCGGCCTCTGCTTAAGAAGGTGAAATAATCTGGGAACACCTGCAAGGCACTCTAACTGGTTGAGCTAACCAGTTAGCTATTACTTACCCACACACACTACACTACTAAACCTACCAGTGAGTCACAATTGAACTTTATGAGCGAAGAAGAGTCTAAAAAGCATGGAATATTGAACAAAATCATTTTCAACAAAGGACATAATGCCCTCTCACTGTAAAAACACTTAATTTATAAGCAGTTATCTTTTGGTGCTTGTTATTTGGTATTTTTTCAGCTTCAGATTCATTCCCAATTGTTGCCTAGTACATAAAAATAGATGCCAGGAGTCTTTACCAATGTTTGTTTTTGAAGACTAGTGGCATCCCTCCATTGATTGAATTATCCCGGTGCAGGACAGCCATTCAACATGCCACTTGAATAACAACTTGCATTTTTGCCTGTGTTAATGATTTATTATATTTCATAGTCAGACCTATAGTCGCTATGATTTCCCCCTAATCTGCACCCTTAACCTTCATTAAGGTGGCTAGATCTTTGCTTTGGCATGTTGAGTGTGTGGGTAAGAACAAGCTGCCAGGTTAGCTTAGTTGGTTAAAGCCACATGCTCGGTGTCAACTCCGCCCAATTACCCTTTAGACTTGGTCTAATTGGACCTAGTCCATTTTGGCCTACTTCTGAAAGGAATTGTGCCTGTGGAATGCAGATGCTGGTATTGTGTTGTTTACACCTAATTCATGGATAAATCAGATCCGTTAGTTTTCAAAGTCAGCACAGAAACACTTTTGATAATTGAAAATTTTCAAAGGTAATGAAAATTGTTTTTAAATTCAAATAACTAATTATTGCCGATTGTAAGGATATAGTATAAAATAGAATAATGAGTAAAAATAATGCGCAATATAAAAATGTGGTTAAAAAAATAATATTATGCATTTAGGCAATTGTTCGTAGGCAGTTTTTAATGAGCACCCGATATATTTATAAAAGTAGATGAGAGGGCTGAAAAAAATGTTTGCTAATATACCTTTTCTTCGAATAACAATAAAATTATCACCTTTTCTGGCATTCTTTTTTGTCTTGAATATCAATTGATATTGTTATAAAAAAGATACCTCTAGCATCGATTTGTGCAAACAGTAACATTATATACCTGAACAAGATTGTTGCTTAGTTACTTTCATTCCAGAAACAGGATTTCACTTCAATATTGCTGCAGCAACTTGTATTTTTAGTCTAAAGTCCATGTTAGAGTTCAGTATGTATTTTAAGAAGTAATTTTTAATAGTAATACATGTATAAACAACAATATTTTTCAGGGATTTCCAAGCCCCTGTACAATAGGCATAGTAAGATGTATAATAAATAAATAAATCATTAACTATGTTGGATTTTTCAATCCAAATCTGTAGGTTGAAAACAATGAAACAAGATGTCTGTAAAATAGTCTATAAAGAGGCAATGTCATATAGGACCGATGGTGACATAAAGATAAAAATGTCACTGTTAATTTTGGGTATTTTTAATAATGATATTACCAAAGTAGGCCTAAATAGACCAGGCAGATATGGTAATTGGGCCGAAAAAGACCAGGCCTATATATGGTGATTGGGCTGACAAGACCAGACAGAAAAGTAAATGGGCCGACCAGAGTTGACACGGATTCAGAGCACTGTGCTTGTGTTTTGTCAGTCATGGGTGTTAGCACCACACCAGCTTATAACGATAATACATGTCACACCATACATCTGCAAGTTCATTATTCAATGCTTTTAACATGTTTAAGACTCTTCTTCGCTCAAAGTGTAAGTGAAGATTCTTAGCACAAGGGTTTAATTTGATGATTCTGACAAAAACTTGCAGTTATTTCAAAGTGGTTTAAAATTGAAAATATTTAGATGCTAATTATTTAACTCTATGAACAGGCAGAACGAGTCAAATAGTGATTTAGGTCTTCAATGTAGTTCAGAAAAGGAAAAGGAAGTTAGAAAAATATTGAAGTTTAGAGCGGGTGCATTGACAAATTAAGCAATATTTAAACTGCTTTGTATTACCTGGTTTTGTCATTTGGATCGAAGTCTTGAACGTTTGCCATTATATCTGAATTCTTTAAGGAAACATTGAGAATTTATGACAATTTCCGTGATATTCTCCAAATATGGCGGTGCAAAATTAGAGTTGCGTCCCTTCCACAAAGATAATTATCTTAGTCAAATCGGCCAATTTTAAAACGATGTCATGTACCTTAATGGCAAAAAATGTAGGATTGGATATTGCTACAACCCTGATTCGATACATGCAATTCCATTAGACCACAACGATTTATCACAAATATGTGAAGTTTAAGTATTTTCTATTATTATAAAAGCTAACTCCCAAGACTGAAGAGCTAGTAAAAACTACTAAGAGATACTTAAAAAGCTCTATGAAATGAAATAATGTTATAAATAATAATGACAATAATAACAATTCAGAAAGGAAGTTTATTCATAGGTTGTTCCATGTATATGCGTATTGATAAGAATACTGTTCATGTGGACCTTCAATGATAGCTAAGTTGTCATATATCAGGTTGTTTAGGCTTAAAAAAATAATTGTTTGGTTAGGGAAACATCCTTTTCAAAAAAAGGTAGGGTAGGTAGGCTTTTTTATAAGGCTTTATATAAGAATGTAATTTTCATCATTGGAGAATGGTGTTAAAGTTATCTTCTGTATTAGCATTTAAGGTTTTAAACTACATATTGAATAGCATTTTATTATTATTATTATTATTATTATTATTATTATTATTATTATTATTATTTTATTTTTTTTAAGTCTTTTTTTTTCAAATTGACTATTAAACGGTAGGGTCGGCGCCTATTCCGTAGGTAGGGTCGGGTTACCCGAACCTAATGTATTTTTTGTAGGCCTTATAGAAAATGGATCTCGATCAAGCAAAATCATATCGATATATACATGCTATAAATTGAAATTAAATTGAAACAATCTAAAATGAAAAGGATCGTAAAATTTGACTAAAGTATTGACACTTCTCGTGTCTATAAAAGTCCAAACGTTGATATGATTCCATCAGGTTATGATTCATTTTCAATTGATTGCGTATTATAATAGCAAGTCAGTGACGTCAGCAACATGCGAAACGATGAACAGGTAAATTTCAGACACGAAAACAATTAATAAGATATCGCCCCAAATATAATGCCGCAATGATGTGTTATAATGTGTTATAACATTAAGGCCATTCAAGATTATTAGCAGGTCGTTGTTTTGATATTTGCTTTTTATATTTGATTTTCGCAAAGATCAAGTTGCAATTAGCCGTTAAATAATTGTTTTTGCAAGATATACAAAATGTGTTGTCGTCTGCATTGCCGTTCTTTTCTGAATGTTCTCATAAAGTACGATATCAAGAAGGACAGACAATATACAACTTGCAAGTGAAATCAAGTAGCATTGCTAGGTCTTTTTTAAATTCCATTCCAGTCAAGAAAGGAAATATCAAAACATTTGTTTGTTTTTTTTGTCTCAAGCAGACAAACAACCTTCTACAATTACGTTTTTTTCTCAAAAAAACCACACTGACAACTCAATTCCCCCACTAATCAATGAGCTCGCGTCTGATATAACAAGTTGAAAATCCGTATAATCCTTAATATGTGCTCTTTATCATTCTATACAGGATATGCACTTAATCCAAAATGCCATTTTTGTTACATGCATGGAAGGGGTTATCCACCAGTTAATGCATGCTTCTTAATGGCATGCTTCTCATCTTTGTTTGCATATTGTCTAAATGGTAAGTGCCTACATGCAATTGCTTTGTGCATATTCGTCATTGACTACCGCATCTGTCTATGTGCACAACTTTTAATTGCCTTCAATTTATTGCTTAGTGCCTTCGTCTAAATGATTAATGCCATATGTCAAGTGACAACTTTTAATTGACTTTTGTGTTTATAAAAATTCACAACTACAACTACTTCTAGTACTTAAAATAATCATTATATAATAAATAAGACCATTGAAAGCTAACTTAATTATACATCAATAGTAGTATGTGTTTGCCAATAAGCATACAAATAAGTTAAGCCTGAGAATTATGAGGTATATCACAAAATATCTCTTATCCTTTATCTTTAATATCGGAAAAGGAGTTCTGTTTTCAGTAGGATAGCTTACATCCCCTGGACGAAGAAGTGGTATGAAATATTAGAAAGGATTGCAGCGGACATTTTGAATATAAATAATACTTATCAAAATTAAATAACAAGAGGTAATGTTAATTTTTTGTTTTGTTTCAAATTTATATAGCATAAACATCTATCGGACGCATACAACTCACAGTGTGTTTTTGGCTAGTTTTTAATAACATTTTTACACTGTGGTAAGTGCTGATATTGTCAGGACAGTGGCCGGGTAGGGATGGTTAACTGGAGGTAGGGATTGACCTAACCATAGAAGCAACCATGTCTTTGTACACTTTGTTCCAGCAAGCTAACGTAAACAAATAAAATCTTTACTTACATTTATTTACCAACTACACATTAGTATACCATGCTGTAATTCTCATGTACATACTGTTACTCACAACTTTGCTGCTTAAATGTATACTGTTTATTCTCTTGGAGGAACAACCAAATTCCCAGGAGTGTGTAATCAAGTGGAACCGTGCTTGTGTGGAATTGCCGCACAAGCGTGAACATTAGTTGATGTTATCATTTCAAATTTCAAACAGGGCTCTATTTCATCTTACTTTTTGTAATTGTCTGCATGAATATAATTAGATTTTTTTTGTTAAATATTTTTTCCAGTTTGCAATTTAACTATATTATAAAACACTATCAGGTTAGGCAAGTAACGCTCTTTTTCAACTGAAAAAAGTATCTTCAAATTTTTGTAAACATATCAACGGAACATGTGCTAGATCTATTTGATTAGTTAAGCCGATCTTTTGTGAGGTTGTTTGTTTCCGTGCTAGCAATATAGAAATAATACGTACAGTGTTTTGTAACAATTTATTAGGGTTAAAACCTCGACACAATTAATTTTGAATATGGTGAACTAGGAAGAATAGATTTGTAGTCTATAGGAATGACATATATTTTAAAATATTAGTTCAAAATATTACATTGCAATGAAAGAAATAATTCAATGATTATGTTTAAAACGATGTCAAATGAAGCTATAACCCAAGAAAAAACAACTGGGCAGTAAATGTTTAAAAAATATTTATTATGAATTATGGTTTTCATGAAGTCTGGATTGCCCAAGGAGTTTATTTTTTTTTAGGCTCGAGTTAAGGATATTTTTATCCAAAACTTGATTACTGGATTATATAACTCTGTCTTTTATAGAGTTTTTGCAAATTTTGAAATGCAGGCATATCTGAAGAATGTCAGCATGAAGAGATATAAAATAGCATTAACATAATTACAACTACCATCATACCGACTCTCGGTTGATGCCGGAAGATGGACGAATATTACAAGAGAAGAACGTTTATGCGGAGCATGCAATAAGTAAGAAGATGAGTACCACAAATTATTTGAATGTCTTTTGTATAAAAACATACGATTTAAATATATTACATATCATTATAAGAACTACTAAAGGGGGCATGTTTAAAGGAGTTTCTCTGCAATGCTAACATCATAAAAATAGCTGTATATACATTTAATGCATTTGAAATAAGAAAACCAAATGTTTCAGCATAGATATCTAGCGAGTTAAAAAGCTGTGTGCAATCGTATGTAAAAAGTTTCTTAAAAATACAGCCATGCATAAAAAATGGTACCCAAAACAACACTGCTAAACCCTTCTAATTTTTCGTTTTCGCATTTAGGGAATGTGACAAGCTTAGAAAGGTAAGTCAAGTATGTAATTCTAGTAAGATAGCCCATTAGTAGTATTTTTTTTAAAAGAAGAAAATATATCACATTCATTGCATGGCTATGTTATTGTATAATGTTGACAGAATTGTTAAGTCACAATATGTGAGATATCATTACTAATTTAAGTTGTTTTGCATGACGTGTATAATATTAACTTCGTTTAAAATACTTATTATCACTGAAAACCATCGAAATATTGTCCTTAAGTTATTCAGTGCATATATATAGTGCACATGAGTCACTTATGATATGTTGATCAAATACAATAGATACAGTTGTTTATGCTTTTATATAAGTATACTTGTTTATAGTATAATTCATTTATAACTTATGATTTGTATATCGAATTCTATAAATACAATTGTTAATACTATGATACAAAATCTCATATACTTGTTTATAGTATACATGCTCGTAGTTTGTTAACGTAAGCAATTTTATTCTATATGGATTTGATCAATTTTCAAATATATATTGTGTGTAATATTTCCTTGTATAAACTTTCTTTCTTTTTAATGTAATATAAAACTGTATGTTTTAATACCAGGTCACCAATTCATTGTTATGTATTGTTTTGTTATGTATGTTTGTTTGTTATTCATGTCAGAATATTTTGATATAGATAGTAATCAAAATGTGCATGTAAAATACACTTAGCAGGGAGACTACAGGGATATTACGTTAGTCGGTTGCTCTCCGGGGTTATATAACTTTGATAGTTGCTAGTGTAAAGTCCATATCGCAAAAGTATGTTTACGCAAACAATGAGAAGTAATACAATTCATTAATTCCACACAATATAAGTCTAAAAACCAACAATAACACACTAAAGTTTCATTACAAAAACATTTCAATTCGACGACAAACGTCCTAGTTCTTTGGCGTAGCATTGAACAAGTAGAATTTCCCATGCAACTTTGTGATATGGAAATCACGATGTAAAATAGAAATTTTCGGTGTCTATGTTTATATGTTTAAAACAACGTATTTTAGACGGAATATTTGAAGTATGAAATGTGCCATGCAAGAGAAACACTTATGACAGTAGTATATATATTTATACGTATTATTAATATGGCGATATAAAAGAGCAGCTATAGTTATAGGGATAGCATTACACTGACAATTCATAGAGTGCAGCGAGTTCTAGGATGCAAGTGCGTTTGTATCAATGAATAAAGTGGTTTAACAGTATAAAACTGTATAAATAACAAGTAAACGCCAGTAGTGAATAGAAATCATTGCTATTTATAGATAGAACACATACAAAGTTCAGTATGGCGACCAGACCTTATAAAATGGGGCCTTTATACTAGCCAGTTGATTCGTGCCATCGGTGCCATTGCATCAAAATACCAAGTTTGAACGATTTTGAAACAGGACCACCAAATTATGGATAGTGCACGTTAGACTGAAACAGTTTGCAATATAATATTGTGTAGAATTCGTTTATACTTACACTTTCAGGAAATAATTTAAAGTGATACTCGTATCAATATAAATACATGTATAACAGACATGAATTTTGCGTGATAAACCTTTAAAAACTTACTAAAGAGTACATTTATTGAAACTATTAATAACTGATAACAAGATTGTAACCGTGTATTTAAAAGCTGAAAACGCACACATAGTGAATGATTGGTGAGTGCTAAAGAGTGGTAAATGAAAAAGAATTGTACATGGATATGTAAATAGCTATCAAATCGTAATGATAACTTTTCAGTATACAATTAAAATATGTATGTGACAATATTCAAATGCAATTTAAGCATTTACCTTTCTTCCTTATCCTCTTCTTAATTGACAACCAATCAAGCAAGTTCAGTAGCAAAACGTGCAGTCTTTTGCTGACCCTAGTTCTGTACTGTGCAAACATACCTAGGTAATTCTCATAATCCAAATGTCAACAATTTGTTGAGTTTGAAACGAACAGTACCATAAAGGTCCATGTTTAGGTGCTTTTTCATTTTTGTTCTATATACATATCCATCCATTTTATTTGCTTTTATAACATGTTCATATATTCTCCGGAAGGACATTTATTTTATCAATAATCTCATGTTAGATGCAATTAAAACTCATCCTTAAAATAACAAGTATATATAGTTTTAACTTTATTGAGATTCTTTTATGTTTGGTTATCTCATTGTGTTTGAGATTTAGGCGCATTTTTTATAACTTAATTTAAAACTATAATGTTATAATATTAATTAGGTGATTTCATATTGGTCTTGTCGAAGGCCAATACTGCTGACCGAGGGCAAATAACTCGGCCGATATTAAATCATCTTATTAATTACTATTACGTATGTTACGACATTTTGGTTAAAAAGCATCATCATTCCTCACCTTAAGTTATTATTTAAGCTTATCACTTCCCTAGACTGTAATTTGATGATTTTGGCATCCATTCTTTATATTGACATTGCACAGACATATGAATAAAGCCGATTGCATTGTACAGTCTAAAGAAGCATATTTTGCGTGATTATTTCGTAAATCGTTTGCCAACAGTTCAAAATTGTTTTCGCGATTGTTTTCTACTTTGTCGTCCATTTTGTCGGTTTTCAAAAAAAATAACTATCATAAAATCCAACAGTTAAATACAAATGTAATATCAAACCGTCCATAGTGGTTTAAGTAGTTTATATGCTTGTAATTCCAAATATGGTTCAAACGAGGCACACAATTTTCAAAACAATCGGTATAACGGATGGCTGCCTTTTAAAATAGTGAACAGCGTTCTCATATTAGGCTAATACAAATGGTCCGTTCATCGAATCCCGTATTTAGCGAGTTTAGTAGCCAATCAAAACGGCGGAATCTCGTATAGACCGACTTTGGTCGATATTTGGCGAGTTTTGTCGTCGATTGTCTTGGTATCGCGTCAAATACATAAAAGTTGATTAATGATTCATAATATTGAGAAGTAAATATTGCTGTCGACTATCATCGACATTGTTTACAGGACTTGTACTCTTTCAATATTTTTGGAGATGAGATCCGAGATATATTTTTGACATCCAAGCATGTACTATAACAAAGAAAAGCGTTTACTATGTAGCTTTACAAGATGCTTATGGTGATATTGTTTTAATGAGGCGCATGTTCTATGATAGCCAATGACTAGCATGGATTCACTGTAATTTTGACCCATTTCATTTCATAAACAATGTATCACATATTTGAACCAAAATAATTTTGGGTTCTCATCTGTTCCGTGGGAGCTACTAAGCGATTTTCCCATACTGTAGGGATACGAAACATTCGTAATCACCCTTTTTAAAAAAAACAACTTTCGATAAAAAAAATGGTAAAAATAAATGCAAACAAGTTGATAACAATTCCTTTGATGGGGTCTCCGGGGACGCGGGAGCCAGAAAACGGCTGCGGGTTCCAGGGGTTGATGAGCAATGATAGCAGATAACGCGGTGATTAATATGTATTTTGCATTTTATATAAAATGATTACATTGCCATTTCCATGAATATTTATCATAGTACGAACTGAAATATGCGTTTCTCTTGTTTTGAATGTAGTATTTTTTAATTAAATAATTATTATTATAATAATTATGAAATTAAGGTGCTGCATTCCGTTTCGGAGGCACCGAACATAAGTCGATCTTCTTTGTCTTAGGTCAGTTTATTTCTTCTCTGATTTCCTATTTTTGGAATATTTTTTCAAGGTCAAATAATGCCACTCACACTTAATTATACTATATGCTTGCGACTCGTGTGCACGCAGTACTCATTTATTTATTTCAATATATCATCCACAAGGGAGATTTGAACACAGTGTAATATATATGAGCATGTTTAAATATGTAAGTAGAAAAAGTTGTTTCAGTTGTAGCATGAGAGTGATACATACACGTATACAATGAGTTCTAGTCAAACACAATATTATTGACAAAGTAACAGCAATTGTATGACCATACAATATAAACATAACCATCTAACGCAATATATGCACAAATGCCACTGTTTCAGTATTATTTAAACAATATTGAAGGTATTGTATACATTGAACGTATCTTGTACATAACGAAAACTGAGCTTGCATAACAGCAATTGATTACAGTCTTCATTGTGTATGTACTTGCTCCCTAAAACAAAATCTCTGAAATTGGTCGAATCTTTTTTAGCCAAGTCGGTTCCGACATGTTGACCAAATACCATGTTTAAGTCACAATAAAAACTTTCGCGTACAGCTGCTGTATACGGACAAGCAAAAACGATATGCTCGGTTTTGTCAAAGAACACGCGTTTGCAAATTAACACACGGAGTGCATTAAAGAAAGCTTGTCTAGCCACAAGTTAGCATTAAAGTGCGAGAGATTATTTGCGGACTGCCACACAACACATGGCTCAATTTGTTTATGGAGATTTTTGAATATTAAAAAATCCCTGTCACTAATAAGTCTTTCGCGCCATAAATTTTAGTTCTGTCTGTTTTACGGTTTTATGAATAGAGCTTTTCCAGATCGGCTTCGAACGCGCTACATTATGCAATATGAAATCGTTATGGCTATCTTGTAAGCGGTATTTGTTAACCAAAGCGCATATGTCAGGTATAAAGCCAAGTATTGGATTACTTGTTCGGCGATTAAGAACTGTTATATATTTCCTTATAAAAAGTTGTCGCGTTAAATTATCGGAAGGCAACGTCATTATCTTTTGCAGAAAACTCAATTTGTCTCGTAATGAAACTTATACATCACGACCGAGGTTTCCGTAATTTTCGTCATTTATTCAAATTAGGGAGATGTCCATCGCTTGTTTCATGTCATTAATTTCGTTTATTAGCCAACAGGACTTTAGTGATTCAGTTATAAGCCGACATCACTTTAGTGATTCAGTAATAATACTATGGCGTGAAAACAACAAATGACTTTCTTTCCGAAGTCTCCTATTATAAGTAAGTTTTAGCTTTTTATGCCTGGGTTAAGATTCGTTATAAATGTAATACGTGGACTATTACGATTCTTAAAGTTGCAACTATTTTATTACATGATTACACTGTGGGGTTGCAAAGAAGAACACCCACAATGTGTTTGCTTATGACTAAAATGCGCCTTTGTATTACTATGTTAGTACATTATGTCATATACATATTTCATTGCCCATCTTAACCTGGCTTTTACAGTAAGGCGTGGGATGTTCTTTTAACGTAGACTGTGATATAACTATGCATTACCACATACGACTGCATGGTCCGGACCGGTACTTCAAAGCCACATGAAGCGGCATCTGTTGATTCCCTTAGAAAGGTCATGCATGGCGATAGCAGCAACTTGAAGATCACATCCTCTGTCTTATGGCATCACCGGGCTGTTAGCTATAGGAACACTCATATGTGTGTGTGCGTGTGTGTGTGCGTGTGTACGTGCTGCGTGCGTGCGTGCGCGTGTGTGTTCTGAACGGATTTCGGTGGGGGTGATTTGAGTACTCCATAATTTAACAAATAGGATAGAAACTACCAATTGACTGTGTTTCAAATTCTAAACTAAAAAAAGGGAACGACATTATTTCGAATGAAAAATATGCAAAAAATAAAAACACTCAAAAAAGTGCAAATTTCTCATAATAACGTAATGTTGCCTACATATATGCTGAAAAAGTGGTTTTAAAAACCAGTTCACAGAACGCTTCTATTATTATGTATGGAAACACATTTCTGGCGTCTTTATGATAACAGCATCAATAGCAAATATTCACAATTTACTAAGTCACATTGTCTTCAATTGAAGGCATGGCAACGTACTTATATGATAAGACAATTTAAGTTCAAACTTGGTCGTTAGTCTTTGGAATTATAAAATATGCGTGACTATTCTGTAATAGGCTGATATTCTCTAACACAACATAACTCGATGTGAACAAAAATGTTTTGAACCTATCCAAGTCGAAGCTACTGTCATCACGTAAAACATGTGTTTAGAGGTAGCAAGTAGCATGCAGTACCCAAAGCTATGTATATAAACATGTACACAGGAACTCATACTAACAACACTCTATGGTTACGAATGGTATATACATTAATATATATTATCATATGCAACAAGGTATGCAAAGCTTGTATGTCGGCACTACGCAATATTAACAGAAAAACAGGTTCAATGCAAGTGGGTTTTTATTATTAATCATAATGTTATTTGTAAGTAGTTATCATAGCATCTGCAATATTCTTATACAGCTGTCACATTAGTTAAAATTACTTCTTTGGCAGCAAATGGTACAGTCTCTCTACTTATATAATCACTAAAAACATCTGACTTCCGACCAGAAGTATGAACATGATTGATAAATTATTTGTATATACTTCTGTTGTTGACTGTCTGCCAAATACCATATCTATCAATGTCGCCCAACCAGATCTTAAACACCGTAAAAAATTATTTCGATTACCAAAGATATGGTTAATTTCTTGAAATGCATTGAATGAAACCAGCCCCATTCATCATTTGTTTCTCAGAAAACGAATAATGTTTTGACAGAGAGAAATGAGCAAAGCTATAGGTGATTTAATATTAATTGAATACTGTATGATGCATTTTGGAACCAATTGTCGCTGTTCCTGGAAACCTAAATAGCTGAGATATAATTGCTATCATTGCCCATTGAGCTAGCGACAATACTGTGGCCAATAATGTCACAGTGTGTTTGTATATACCAAGTCCCAAGGCACATCTCTGATGACGCCGACGATGCTCTGATGGATGGCTTGTCGCTTCTCCGCTCTACAAACCTGTCAGTTCAGCTCTATGATTACATCAAATGATTCACTTAAACGGTATAATTCCTGGATATGTAAGAATGTCTCACCCTCATTTGGCACGCCTGATTCCGGACCGTTTAAGGCGGTATTTCATACCCCATTGTTACGTACGCCGGATTCGACTTATAGAGCAAACAGGATTACTTATATTGGCACTAGTAAAATGAACTCCCTAATTACGCTTGAGCCGCCGTACATTAAACATGTTAAGCTTTTCATGGGTTATTATTGTGCCTTGAAGTACACACGTTGTACATACGAACAATTAAACATTGTTATGTGCACCAGTGCTAGTAATTGAGTTAACTGCAACGATAGAACAGAACAAAACAGAGCAGACTGTTTATTGGACTTAAACAATTGTACATCGACTGAAAACATACACTTAAACATAAATTCAGGTCGCGTCTTTAAAAGTAAAGTAGATTAAAGAAACAATATAATATTATACCAATCAAAGTCAAGTACTAAAGCAATAGGCAAACAAAGAGATAAACTAATTTAAATATCATTGTAAGTATAATTATTATGTGTTAATTTTGGCACAGAGGGAGATTATCATAGCTGCTTTACTTTAAGTTGTGTTATTAATAATTGAATTCCGTATAGCAAATGCGGCGTAGTTCATAAATTTACAAACATTCATAGTTTCGTTCTTATCGCATGGTATCTGTAACTTATGGAGCTTAATGACAGATTGGTTAACAAAGTAAAATCGTTTTATATTTTTATTTCGTTGTAGATAACATCTACACTCACTATAAAGATGGAGTTCATCTTCAATGTCTCTTTCATTACAACATAAATAATAACGTGATAAATGATAACATTTGTATCGACCTGTTTGAATTCAGTCTTAGAGGATGTACAGAAACGTTAAGTTTAACAAAGTATAAACGTAAATTCCTTGTTACTAAATCTAAAAATTGTTCATAATTAAAAGAGGTGCTGAAAGTTCTATACGTGCCTTAATCAGAACAGATAAAAGTCCTTCCGAACCATTCTTGTTTGAAAGTACTATGACCTTACACTTAGGTTCGCTTATAAATGCATTAACATGAACAGCATCGGGGCTATCAAAATATATGCAACCCAACAATCATTAAAAAACTTTTCACATTAGAGACCCAGTTTGTACAAGCATTGAGAGTCTGGTTATACACACATCGCATAGTATTATTATTATAATTATTATTATAATTGTTGATTTATACTAGCAAGTTATAAGCATTACATAGCTATTACTATATAAAGAATATCTTCCTAGTTCAGTGTATTCTGTAGCATTGCATGCGTTAATTGTAATCTGTAACACGCGTTTACAAAATTTCAAATGAATTATTTGGAACGGCCCCATTCATCACATGCATAAGTTAGCATCGAACCATAAAAAACATCAAAACATTTGAAAAAATATTATGGGTTTAATTTCATATTCTTTGCATTTAAATTTATAGGGTATTCATAGGTTTAAGGGCTATTCCAACCAGATGCTCCTGATTTAATGTAAAACTCCCAGTATAATTGAGAAAAAGTTCCCAATTAATTAAAGATATCGACTGCTTCTATATTACGACCAGTATAGGTCCTAGTTTCATTTTGAAGTATTTTATCCAGTTAACGAAAAACCGTTATTTTTGTTTTTGATGTATTAACCTTTAAACCTATGCAAATTCAATATAGTGAAAAAAAAGTTTAGATGCCTTTGGAATTCTCCGGGAAACTTGCCTTAAATGGCAATATCATCTGCTAACGACAACACTATCAATACAGTATCATCAATACTTAAAAAAGAGTGGATGTAACCCAGTAAATATAGTTCTAGGTCCTCAACAAACAAAGAAAAAAGTACCAGGAACATTACCCCCCCCCCCCTGGCGCAGATCAACGACGTATCAAAAGCATTCAGAGTTCGGTGTACATGATTTAACACAATATTTAACACTTTCATACATATCTTATATCAACTATTCTAATGTAGTTTACCTTATATACCAGATTTGTACAATTTTAATCACAATGCATTGCGATAAAAACTTTCAAAATATTTCAGCATGTCGACATAGATAACATATAGTATTTTATTTCCTTTGGCGTATTTTTGCACAAAAGACATTAAAACATGAGCTGCGTCAACAGTTGAGCATCCTTTTCCAAATTCGAATTGCGCATTCGAAAATTAGCATTAGCCTCATAAATGACTCGATGCGTTTATTTAAGATGGTTGTAAATACTTTTGAAAAACAAGTTATGAATGTAATGCCTTTGTAATTATTAACATAATTAACAGGACCCTTTTATGCAGAGGAAAAATACCAATTCTGTCCACTTTTCAGGGAAGAAACCAGATACTAAAATACTTTTAAAGATATCACAAAAGTGACTAGATAATATATCAACACATTCAATAAAGTACTTATTTAAAATAGAGGTGCTACCAACCGCCATATTACTTTTTACATGATGAATTGCACTATGAACTTCATTTACAGAAATAGGTTGACCTAACTCTGGGAAAGTAGAATTATCTTCATATTTATCATGACTTGAATAAAATGTTCTGCCTCATCGTTACTGCTATCGAACGTATTGTTACTAAGATTTTCAAAGAAACATTTAAAGTCATTCAAAGAAATATTTCAATTGGTTACTTTGTCAATATTTTCAAAAAAATCAAAAATATTCTTGGTTTATCTATTCTCAAAATTTCTATAACTTTTTTATTGTTGCCAAAATGCATTTTTTTCATTCACGAATTAGGTGTTTGTAAAATGTGGTCCTTTTTACATCAGTTTTGTTATTATTGAAAATATATAAGGCGTCTTGGTTTAATTGCGAAGCAATAGCAAAATCAGTATCAGACACATCAGCACTTTTATTCAACTGTCGGTATCAAACAATACTGGCGCATTACTGTAGCAACAATTCTTTGAAAATAATGGATCCGCAATATTGCAAATCGTAGTTGTAAATTTTTCTAAAACATCATTAATTAAACATCTATTTGAACAGTCAATATTCTCAACCAGAACGTTGAAAATTGGTGTTTTTTGTGACAATCCCTCAACGGAATTAATCTCGCGGTGTATTATTCCATTTACATTCAACATCAGAGTATGTTTCATAACTGGTCAAACTATTGTTACAGAACAATGATATATCAATAAAAAGTTACATTCACTATTCAATAACTGATCAGTGACGGAAGATCCGTTATGTGATTGACACGTATGTTTACAACCTTGTCTACCATTTACAATGCGCATACATGTACATTTAGAAAGCTCCAGCACTTTTATCCCATGGCTATTGTGTACATTATCTACAGAGGCCCGAAAAGAGCAATAGCCAGGAACATAACATAAATCGTCATATACAGCATTGACATTGTCATGAACATCAAAATCACATTTCTGACCAACCCGGCTATCACCAGCTAAGATAACCTCACCGAATTCAAAAGAATAAGTAATATATTTTTTAGAAATAAGCCATGAAGATGACTCAGTGGCGGCGCCGAGGATACAAGGCGTTCCTTTCCTCATTCATATTACCGGAAAACTGACTTGAACGGAAACATCCTGACAAACTAAAAATAAATACACCATATGAACACATTATGAAACAACGTTCTATCTTATGACAAGGCCAAGGATTTACTTGCACTGCGTTTTTATCGTGCACAGGAACCGAGGCAAAATACGTTTTCGACGGTTATCAATTCGAAGATGACACAAAAATGATATCCAGGAGCTTTCGAAAAACCTACGAGTCATTCTGTGTCTGCAGAACTACCAATACATGCGAACGCAACTTATTTTACAGTTGCAAAACTATCTAAAACTTGAAATTACGGCAATCTCATTAACGATATATTTACGGACAGATAAGAGAGCGATTGTGTACCCTGCGGTTGTGGCGCCGCAAAAAAAACTACACAGTTTTTAAATCCACCTTTATAGAAGTAGTACAGGCCAAAAGCAAAAAAAAAAAACAATACTGCGCTGCATCACAATAAACCGAGCTCGTGAGAAGTGCAAATACGGTGGAAAATCATGCAAGGCTTGTTATTGCACAGCCTTTGGCAAAAGGTGCTTGAAATGTGGGAAACGTAATCAGTTTGCGTCAGAATGTCGAGCCAGCGAATTAAACTTAAACAATGCCCAACCACATGTGAGACAGGTTGACATATATGGCGACGATGGTATTTGACAATCAATTACTCCAGGAGAGTTTAAACTAAAATCTACGCAAATTTGCTATTAGTCAATCAGCAAAGAATAATGCAATTTAATACTTGAGTGGTTTTTATTGGGATATCAAATAACTGAGAGTAATTCTACATTGAGAATGTATAATAAATAAAAAATGAAGATAGCTACGCAGTGCAACTTGAATCTGAAGTCCGAAGACAAACAAACGGTTTCAAATTGAGTGAAGATATAACCCCGCTGTTCTACAACAATCAAAGATTTGACCTTGATTCAAGTCAGTTTCGTTACATTTATTCAGTTAAACAAAATGAACAGTTGACCACGGAAGCCTTTGAATAAATTTCGAGGGCAAAATTACTTTCATAAGAACACTCCATCTTAAGATTGATGAGACAATCACACCAGTTATAGAAATTAGTTATTCTGTGGCAAGGAAAGACAAGTTTCAGTTGTCCGAACGAATTACAAGGGTTTTGAAACCTTGACAGTCAGCAGTCATTACCAAAAATGCACACGGATCATTACGCATTTGCAGCCAAACAAATGTTCAAAGCTCTAAAACTATATGACTTGCAGGCTGTGGTAGAAGATCTCCTTTTACAACTGAGCCAGGCTAAATATTTTAGCAAATACGACATCAAAATATGTTCTGCAGGAAGGAACATTTTTTACCTTTGTCCATGGGCAAAATAATTATTTTTCCCATGTCCATAAAACGGATCTACTTATCTTGGGTGGGAGAAAAAAACCTCGACCCGTACCATAACAGACCCACACATTTGTACTAAAATATATTCCGAATTCCAGTTTCAGAATTCGGGGATGGGGGTTGGAAGGCACCCCCTGAAATTGTCATGGTTGTAATTTACTTTTGATGTTCTATGCATGATACATAAAACCTGATAATTTTAGAGGCATTTCTAGAATTTCACGTATGCAGAAATCCTTATTTTTTGTTTACAAATTCAATGTTTTTTTTTTATTTTAAGCGGATAACTGAGGTATGTCATGCTATTCACAAGAAAGAAAACTTGATATAAAATTTACTCATTCGAATGATGCCACCTAGCCGATGTGACTAAATGCCCGGACGCTGTGAAACATTAACACCAATGTTTCTTGTACTTTCCAATTTAACGCATATCCATACCATGAAATACAAGAAAGACAAATGCTTTCAATGCATCGATCTAATATAGAAAGTGCATTATATTGCTCTTAATTGGATCTAAAAACGATATAGCTAATCGAATTACTTTATTAATAACTGACTTACAGAGTGAATGAAGTCAATGATGTATGACCAGAATATTAAATTCAGTTGAATATTGAATACCACCCAAGGACCACTCACGGGTACTTTCAATTCATTTAAACAAACCTGTGAGAAAATATCGTGTTACAGAGTCACGTTTTTTTCCCATTAATTTTAGTCTTTTTAAAACTAATAAGAAGCACGTCTGTTTCCATACATTTCCACGGGTTAATGAAGGAATGAATTTGGCATTTTCCCGACCACAAATCGATTTTTTAAGTAGTTAATTTTCTCGTTCAATGCCACTCCGAGCATAACATCATGAACACTTCTGCTGTCTGACCCTAAAAGAATGACTAGGAACAATTGGTTTCTTCATATTCATTTACGAAGAAACTAAACCACAAAATACATTGTTCTTACACATGAATATGTGATGTCAATATGGTAGACAAAATGCATAAATTACACCAAAATATACAAGTTAAGACCAAAATTGAACCAAAAGTTCCTTTGGGGATATATTTTCCGGATTTTCTTACCCAAACCCATAACCACGTCTAGACCACAGTGGTCCAATGTTTGGATAAAGAGGCGCACGTCAAAAGGTGTGCGCACTCCAAGTGCACACCATTTAATTTCAACCTCATAACGTCACAAACAAAAGCTATAGTACACTAGAATAAATAAACATACTTTTTTCCCAATGGCATATACACAATGCTTTAGCGGCAGATGCATAGCTGCAGCGGTTTCCTGTGCTATAGATAGCACGTCATATATCAACTGTTTGAATTCGTAGATATAATTTGCATCTTGGGAATTTATGTCATGCATCAATCCAAATACCCAAATGAAATGTGTGATATTTACTGATGATTTCGTCTTGTATGTCTTCAACTGAACACACTCTGGGGGTACTTAAAGTCAATCGGGAACTCGCGAATGAAATGAAAAACTACAACAATAAAAACGAAACAAAAACAACATTTCAGTTTATTTGGCATCGTACAACACGTTTAAAGAGACGTAAAGTATGAAAACGTAGATTATTGCTTGAGTGTATACATGTATATATATATATATATATATATATATATATATATATATATATATATATATATATATATATATATATATATATATAGCATTGTTCTGTAGAAGTGTACCCAGTACAATATATTAACAAAAATGAACTGCAATATACTCACATTGAATGCTTGCTCACTGTTCGCAGATCGTAACTACCTTTTGTTATTTTAATGTATACGATGTATGTTACCTGTGTTTGTAGTCGTGTCTCTCGTTAAGTATCAGTGAAGACTTGTGCCTCGTTCAGTGTTTGTCTTCTTGGCTTGTCCCTGTAGTTGTATTATGAAATAAGTAATAAAAAACGAGCAAAATTTGTTACTGTTTGTCGACGTTTTTGTTCATCATTAACACATTTCAAAACCTTTCCTTAAATATAGGAAAATATGAAAATCACATATTACAAAAGAGTTTCGGTGTTTTTAGCAATTTTATGAAAGTTGATAACAATTCATTTGGTATTGCTTGGTTCTACGGACGAGAAACTGTCATCTATGGTTTCCAGAGGTTGAGCCATTGCAACAAATAATTAAAATACACTCGATATTTATCATGAATTATTGCAATAAAATTCCATTTCATATAGAATAGGATTACTCAAGGATCATGTTTCTCCTTATGCTGTCAAAACATTCTTATTGTGAATGTAGATTTCATATGGTTATTTTTCTGAGTCATAAGGAACAAATTGTATTGCACCTTTTTCTATAGCCCTGAAAAGAGTTCTAAACTGTTCTATTTTTCATTCTGAATGAACGAATTTTTAAAGCGTCGAATAATGTCGTAATCCGATCTGTGCGACATAGATGTCGGATGTACTTGTGACGTTGACTGTTTTATAATGATGCATTAACACATACGATGGCGTGCCTGGGCTATTATTTCACAACTCACAGGAAGCGGTAGTATATATTAATTCCATTAAAAAGGGTTATCCATTGTGGATGATAAAATCCGTTCTGTTATTGTACATCCGGTTATTTTAGTTTCTAGGACAACTCACACAACAACGACATCATTACTCTAGCACTTTTGCTGTTTACTAGAAAATACTTTTAGCCGGTGCTTTGGACGCTGACAGTGTTGTACTTAATTTATAATTACGTTCGGTGAATAGTTCCAACCAAATACCAAATAGAGACTGCCGTGTCATATATTTGATACATTTGGATCTCTCTTCTATAATGTGTTTACATCAGGAGAAGTTTGTTGGAAGATGATCTGTCTAGAGGAACGTTAATGGATGGAAAATAGTTTATCTGATGACATCTTGTAATTCCACGAGACAATTTTGGATTGGTGTTGTTTGTAGAAACTTCGTCGACTCTACTTCGATTGTTATGCCTAGAAAATATAAGCATAAATCCTTAGCAAAACTTAACAGCCTTCCCCATCGCAATGACCTGTATCCCCTTTCTTATTTCTTCTACCACAGTCTTCTCTCCCCTACCAGTCTCTATCTGTCTTAGGACATAATGCAAAACCGATTCCACGATTGCTGTATGTCTTCTTTGGCATTATTTATATAAATACATATTGTTAAAACATACCAAACATCATCGTGTCAAAAACGTGGCATTGGATGGTATCGAACTAATTTAAGTAATTTTCTATTTCAAATATTAACATATCATTTTTTGTTCCGTGGTACGACCAAATCGTTTAAAATGATAATATTATAACTGTCAAATGCAATCTTACCATCGAAGTATGGACAAGGTTGAACTATATATCAAAGTATTGATTTACATTTTGTAAACATGTGTTTTTTTTTCAAGGGTGGTATAACCAATGAGTGTTTTATCGCGTACAAAGGCTGAAACATTGTTATAGAGGCCACGACTAGTGTGTGGTGTATGTGGTTTGATTGTGGCAATTATTAGTCAACATGTATAGGAGAAGTAAATGCTTTATGTAGTATATCATGCATCAAACAACAATGATTTACTCAAGCAAGATGTGCCTAGGCCGCCCCGTGTATGCGATTTATACACCTTTTACAACAACAGTAAAACGTGTTATTTCTGTAATTTAATCGCTAAATGATTTTCTGCCAAATAATGCAATTTAAATCCGGTGTAAAATCCTTCCTGCAACATTGACTGTAAAGATCAGTTTAGATAGAAAATCCCGCGAAACGTGTCATTAACTGCAGTCAGACACAATTTATGTGTTTAATATCAGCAATGCAATATCCAGTAAGCCATTCTCAGCATTAAGAAATTACCTTTTTGTCTCTTGGTGTTTTGTTTTTCTCATGTACACGCGTTTTTTATAGAACCTAAAATACGATATTGCCGTTTTGCAATAGCCTAATATTGTATTCAAATTAGAATAAAAATACAATGGACACTACAGGGACAAGCTCAGTAGTTATTAATCAAGAGACACAAAACGTCACACACCGACAAAGGAAGACTACACATGAATAGACATACTTCGTTTTTAACCCTTTTTTCAGTAGACGTATTTTCTCAGAATTGAACGCAATATCTTATTTCTGACCAGAAATCCGGACGTGATTGACAAGTGATTCCTAAATAACCTAATTTTCTTTCGTCGTATGCTCAGTAGTTTGTAATTAAACAAGATACTCAAAACGTCACAAAACAACAAAGATAGATTACACATTCATCAACATACTTCGATTTTAGTCTTATATTCAGTAGATGTATATACTCAGTATTGAACGCAATATCTCATTTCTCACCAGATTTTTGGACGTGTTTGACAAGTGATTTCTAAATAAGCTAATTTTATTTCGATATCTGCCAATCATACTAACAACCAATTTCATGAAACAAAATTCTTATATAATGTCAACAACGATTTTGGATGTAAATGATATTGATTATTGAAATTCTTGAAAGATGTCTTATTCATCAATAACATTTATAACTTGAATGGAAAAGATTAATACAGTTTTGACAGGAAGAAATGAGCCGAGGTTGGGCTAATTAAATATTAATCAATACTGTAAGAAGCAATGAACGAAAACAATATAACATATTTTGCATCTAATATTCACAGGTTAAAAATAATACGGAGGAAGTGCTTTCGTTGGGATCACGTTACATTGTACAATGGGCTCGCAACAATTCTGTGGCCAATAATGTGACAGTGCTATGGTTAAGACCAAGTCACCCAAGACCAATCTCTAATACTGCCGTCACACCGGACTGGCGTCCTTACCGCGTCCTAAACTGTCATATTTTGGAGAACGCCAATGGTCGCATTGAGAACGCCAATGATTTTTTTAAACTAAATCCAGATTTCGGTCAGCCGTCACACCGGAGTTCTGTGCTCTGCGATCTGTGTATGTACACGGCGTTCCCAACACGACCTTACCGCGTTCTTACTGCGTCCTTGGAGTTTCTATTGAGTTAACACGGCGTCACTGCGGCGTCCATACGGCGATCAGCGGCGAACCCACTGCGACCCCACTGCGTTCTTAGCGTTTCTACCACGACTTTACCGCGTGCATGGCGTTCCCACGGCGTCCTCGCTGCGAGTATAAAACTCCACTGTTCTTTCGGAAAGCTTCATTCATTATTTTACTCTCATCCGTTGAGGTCACGCATTTTAACGTGTACGCATTTTAAACTTATACGCAACGTTATGCCGAAAACCAGGGGCCGTGGGCGTGGGCGAGGTATAGCAGCCAGGACAGCCTCAATATCTCCAGCACCAGCGTCATCTCCTGAAAGGGACTCCAGCGTCGATGATGTAGCGGAATCGGACACACAGTCCACACAGTCCAATGCCAGCGCTACAAAATGTGACAGTCCATGCCGTAAAACCAAGAGGAGCAGGCTTGTGCGTAGTGATCTGACGCCCGAAGAAGAGAAGGCCATGGTAGACTGGCTTAGGGAGCACCCACTTCTCTTCAACAAGAAGTTATCCTTATACAAGGATAAGGGCAAGAAGGACGCGCTCTGGGCTGAGCAGGCCCGTAAACTTGGAAAGGAAGTGGTCCTCCTTACCGTGTGGTACCGGTCCATTCGGACCAGGTATGGGAAACTGGCAAGGCCGAAGTCTGGGGCTGGGACTGGCGACCGCACCGAGCTTGATATATGGATCATGGACAAGTTTGACTTCTTAAAGTCGCACATCTATGAGGTCCGGCCAAGAACCTTCGTCAGTGTAAGTACACTAGTATTAGGGACAAATAACATACAAAAATGTATATTATTCGTAAATTCTATTTTTTTGTTATTTGCATATTAAATGCCCTGTCGTGCATAAGTTAATTTTCGTCAGGCAAATCCAAATTCTAACTTAATCGTTGTTTCCCCTTGTGTCTTTGCAGTTGAAGGCTAAGCTGGCAGCCCAGACTCCGGTGGACGACGATGCCGAGTCCGTGGACAATGACGACAACATTCAGCAACTGCCGTCAACGTCTGTTCCCACCTCGTCGCAAGAAGAGCCTAAGAGGCCTGTCATCCTCGATGTTAGGCCAAAGCGTTCCTCATCCCGGGCCACTGCGGAGGAAGAAATGTTGCTTAGAACCCTGGATGAAAGGGCCGCCAGTCCATGCAGCTATAAGAAACGCTGCTTGACATTATCAAGCCAGCTGCGCGTCCCAGCGAACGGGCTACGTATGGGGATTGGGCAAAATCGGTGATGGAAGACCTGGACCTAAGCTTGTGGAGACAGTTCCAGCAGGAACAGAGCCAGCTGCTTTACAAGTACTTGGACCTTCACGACAAGGTCCGCTCCCAGCCACTCCAACAGCAGCAGCAAATGTGGCAGCCTGACCAGCAACAGCATTGCTCTTCTCAGCAGTCATCCCAGTCCTCGCAATGGCAGCCTCCACCCCAGAACTGGCCGACCACTGTTCAGACCACATCGGTGTGGGATTCAATGAGTTCCACATTGGTGCAGGCTCAGATGCACCCTGAGCCGAGCTTAACCACTCTACAACCTCGCTCACGAAGTACCCCACAGAACCCTGCCCACTCAGCTGCTGGGTCAACTACATTCTCCCCACGGGGCGAGGAGATCTCTTCTTTGAGCGGGATCTTCAATGAGTCATTCATGCAAACATTTCAGTGCTCTGACACTAGCCAGTGAGCTGGGGTACTTGGATTATAAACAGTGGCAAACTGTGAATACTCTAGAATGGATACTAAACAGTGCTATTATCTTCATATATATGTGATGTTATGTTATGCTGGGCACTAAACAGTGCTATTATTATTGTGTTATATGTTATGCTATGATACGATGGGTACTAAACAGTGCTATATGTTTTTGTTATCTATGTTATGTTATGTTATGATGGATACTAAGCAGTGCTATTTTTATTTTGTTATCTATGTCATGTTATGTTATGTTATGTTATGTTATGTTATGATATTCAACAGTTCTATTATATTTTGTAATATATAAATGTAGTATGAATGTTTATTTTCCTTATAATGAAGGTAGATGGTGACAATAAGGTTTTAGTTCTCTGTAAAATGGTTTTATTCAATTCTTGTTATCTATTACAAGGTATCCTGAACACAATTACGTTTGGAAATAATCTTACAATTTCGTAGGAATTCGTGACGTTCCGTCAAATGTCGAAACGTCATTCGGTAGCAAACGTATATAATATACTGCATTTTGTTAACAAAATGAACCGAATGACACTGTGACATTTAACAGAACGTCACGAAATACTACAACATTGTACGAAATATTTCCAAGACTGTTTTTGGTACAAATAGATTTCTAAGGACTATAAGATCTCGAATTATTTTTCTTTTCTTAACATCTAGATATGTTTTATTCACAATATACTTTATTGCTTTATTCCACGTACACTATATGGCAATGTTTATATCATCTTGTCCTGCCATGGGACTGATCCCACAGCTGAGTTAAAGTATAACTTTAAATATTCACGTTGCTTTTTCGCAGCAGTGCTGTCTTTGCGCCTTTAGCCCGGTCCACGTCGTGCATATTCGCGTTGTTCCTCCACGAACCTAGGACAACTTCGTGGTTGACGTCTTCGTGGTCGAGAGCTCCGTTCTGTAGGGTCGGGTAGCGCATTCTCATCAAGTTGTGGAGGCAAACACAAGCCTCCACAATGAGCCTTGCTGTCTCAGGCTGCTGTTGCATAGTCCCTAGTAGAACCTGCCAACGCTGTGCCAGAATGCCAAAGGCATTTTCGACTATTCTTCGGCCTCGGGAGATGCGGTAGTTGTAGATTCGCTGTTCCTTCGTCAGGTTGCGCGCTGCGTAGAGCTTCATCATGTAAGTCCGGAGACCAAAGGCATCGTCGCCAAGGAGGAAGTATGGCATATCCCGGTTGTCGTATGGCAGAGGTGCAGGAACTGGAAAACCTATGGAACCGTCACAGAGGCATTCTTTCAGTTCGAAGTCGTTGTAGATCATGGCATCTGACATGTAGCCATCTCCCCCCACGTCTATCCACAAAAAGTTGTAATCAGCATCTACTAGTGCCATTAACACGATCGAGAAGAATCCCTAGTAGTTGTGGTACAGGCTCCCACTGTTTGCTGGCTTTCTTATGGCAACGTGTTTTCCGTCAAGCGCACCACACGCGTGAGGGACGTTCCAGCGGCGCTCGAACTTCTCGGCTACTGTTGTCCATTCCCCAGGAGTGATAGGGGACTTCATCACCTCATCCTTGTACTCGCCTACTATGGCCTGATATACTTCCTTCACGACATTAGACAATGTATTCTCTGGGAGTCGGAAGTCGAATTTCATGCTGAAGTACATGTCACCAGACTCTAGGTGGCGTAGAGTGACTGCCAGCTTTGTCCCTGGGTTGATGGCTTTCCTGTAGTTTGTATCCTGCTTGGTGATTCGTGGGCCATGCCTGGTGAGCAGCTCATCAAACATTTCTGGTTGAACCCTAAGGAAATTCTGGAACGATGCCGGATCTTCTCGCCTCAGCTCAGGCATGAGGCGGTTGAAGTGGCCAAACTGTTCTCTTCGGACATCACCGAGCCATGGTCTAACCCAGCATCTTCTTAACCTTGCCCTTTTTCTCCATCGCCGTCTGATCAGTTTTACAGCTATGACATGATCATCTGCCTGCTGCTGCTGCTGGACAATAAGTATATGTTGCAGTGCGAGCAAGTTCATCATTTATTCGGCCCTGATGATTGTGAGTACGAGAAATACACTGATAAAGATAGGATGAAATATTGGGTTTTATAGCTCTTCGAGGGCGAACAGTAGGAACGCGCTAGGAACGCAGTGCAAACTCCGTAGAAACGCTATAGTCGTAGTAGGCACCACGTAGAAACGCCATTAACGCCGCAGGGACGCATTGAGAACGTTGTAAGGTCGCGGACAATAGCTCAAATGCCGAAATATCCGCCCTGACATCGCGGTAAGGACGCCATAGACGTGATGGGGTCGTGGTAAGAACCCCATAGACGTGGTAAGGACGCAGTAAGGTCGCCATTGGTTCCCCCGATCCTTTTCTCCGCGTTTACATGGCGACTATACCACGTCTGTACTACGTTCCTTTGGCGTTGTTCGGGTTCCTACTGTGATGCTACGGCGACCATGGCGACCTCAGGGCGATCCCACGGCGTCCTGAGCCATGACGCGCTCAGGACGCCGAACCTCGGCGTTTACTTTGAACATGTCCAAAGTAAACGCCGTCGCTCTGCGACCTTCGGCGTCCTTGGGGTCCCCACGGCGTCTTGATGCGTTCTCACCACGACCCTACGGCGTCCGTGGCGTCCCTTCCACGTCCTGGGTCGCCGTAGGGACGCAGTCAGGACGCCAGTCCGGTGTGACGGCTGCATAATTAATGGCCTGTCGCTTGTGCGCTCTCACTATCTCACTAATCTCTCCAATACCAATCACAACGTCACAGCATGATTCCTATAGTTTCGTAATGGGAAATGAATATATATTAAATGATGCATAGTATAGGATATAAATAGTATATACAAATGTTAACTGTGTAACTAATTATCATATTTCGAAAGAGCTAAAAGCGCAAAAAACAACAAGTTTGGTCCGTCCCATGAAACCAGAAACAATGTTTTATACACAAGGCTTATTCCAAAACCCCATAAATAAGGACCTATTTCTTTATTGGGACAAACTCGACTTGTATCATAAACAATGTGTTAAAGTTCTATTGAATATATCTCATTGTTGACATATACTGTATATGTCCAGCCTGTTTTGTTTTAGAATGCATGTTTCATATGTGGCATAATGGTGGTTCTTTGGATTACTATTTTTCAATTGTTGATGATAAATATGGCAAAACATCTACTAAATGCACATTCTTTATATCACTATTACTTTGCTTCGTTGTTGGAAGGATATATGTTTTCAGTTATGAAGCAGAACGAATGCATATCTCTATATTAATAAACCGATCAGAAAATTATGGAAATGTTTTTTTTTTCAAATAATCATGTTAATGTTAATGTTCATGGAACATTTTTTGGATTGCATATATATTGCACTGAGCACATATTTTTTATTGCATTTCGTTTATTCCGTTTTAATAAAATATAAGATGGCCGAAATAAAGCATAAGAAACAAGTACCAGTATTAGTTAATTTGTCAGTAATTAAAAAGTGTTTCCTAAGATGTGAACTAAATCCCAAGTCAGCTATACATTTATTATACATCGGCGTGGAGTTTGCTGTATATTTGCACATAAAGTGTCATTAATAACCACGGTATGCACTTAGTTTCATGCACATACCTTTAATCATGATTTTAACATTTCAGACATGACTAATCCAAAGTGTAAGTTTTTACACGACTCAGCAGACGAAGACGAAACTTGAATAATACAACCGAGCTTGTCTTACACTTTAATTGTCTTTCATGGCCGCTAGTGTAAGAAGTGGATCCGAACCCAAGCGTTTCTTATAGGAAACGAGATTTACCGAATTTTCACAGGTCACCCTGTGCGAGTGTTGGGATAAACCTTTCTTACACGAGCGGCCATGTAAGATTCCTTTTCTCCCATCTAAGTTAAACAAAATATAGTAAAAATGTATTTGTTTTTTCACTGGAATGCAGCGTGGAATGACATTTGAAACGAGCAATGTTTGATTTTGATTTTAATTATTGACATCATTTTATTGTTTTCATCGACATTGATGTAAACGCAATTCCATTGCCAAAAAATCTATGGAAGTCATTTTCGTTTATTATTGTGCGAAGTTCACGTGAAAAACAGGTAATTGTGTGATGACTTTAAAAATAGTTACATACGCGTACTTTTTTTATCATTGCCTGTGGGCAAGATAGGAACTTTAAGCATAGCCAAATATTTGAATCTACTTATCTGGTGTGGGAGAATACTGTATCTAGGTCGTCCGCATTTCGCAATTATCATCTTTTATCTGTTTGACCCACACTTTTCAATATAACCCTATTACTGTAATATGATTTTCGAGACAGTGTTAATCTTAACTAAAGGAATTTCTTTGTCATGCGCGAAGGTCTAATGTAAAAAATACAGACCCCATTAAAATAAACAGATAGCGGATATTTATGTCCGATTGCGTCTGGACGAAGCTTAAGCGGCAGATGCAATGATTTTATATTTTATGTTGCACACTTCACATATCAACCGTTCTGTTTTAAACCATTGACAAAATTTGCATCTAGGGAAACAATTGCTTGCATGCCGTGCTGTTTTATAATCAATATTCAGGAACGAAATCTGTGATGTTTACAGTTACTTTCGTCTTTTATTTCTTCAGCTGATCTCAATTTATGGGTACCTCAAGTCCATCGGGAACTCGGGAACAATGGAAATGAAAAACCTCCTAATTATTTACTACTCAAAATGGTATCAAACCACGCTAGTTTACTACTTATTTATTGGCATTAAGGCTTTCGAATGTGTACAAATTATTAATTGGTGATATAACTAGACTGATTCGTCCAATTATAAAGAAAATAACTATATATAATAAACATAATATATAAATTACTAAAACGGGTTATGTTTTTTATTTTTATATTTAAACGTGTCATTTTTCAATATAATTACATGAATTCACCAGAATCATGCCGAATTTGTTAATCAATTCATAATTCTAAGAGCAATAACTCAAGTATGACAAATGTTTGAGTTATAAAACTTAAGTGTATCTTTTTTTTTTTTTTTAGTTTTATACTTGCAATTAAAAATTATCTGATATTATATTTTTATATCTATATATATACGTCATAACTTGACTTCAGTTCACTTTACACCTATTTTTTTGACAATAGAGGGATTTCTTCCGACAATGAATATCTTAATTCTTGTGATTTAACAAAGGAAAACAAGCATTAATTTTTCCTTCAATTATATTGTGACAAAACGTACTATTAGCAACTTTTCAGTATTATATTTTCTTTCATACATTTCAATGAAATGTGGAGTTTCATCATCGATTTTTTTTCACATCAAACTAAAGAGTGAAAATATCAACTCGAAGAACTATTTTTTGTACAATACTGAAATAACGATCCAAATAAATGGGTACCTTTCCTTTTTTTATAATTGGAATTGGTTGTAGACAGGGGCATCCTGTTTCACCATTTTGTTTATTTTATATGAAGAAATTTATTCAATTAATATAAGAAACAATCAAAATGTAATGGGTATAGTTATTGATGGTGAGAGATGTAAGATTGCTGTTTGCTTATGATTAATCTCTTTTATTAGATGGCACAGAGGAAACAGTTTTAGATTTGTTGAATCATTTTTCATAATTATCAGAGATAAAGAAAATATGATTAGACCATATTAGGTTGGATAGGACCAATAAATTACTCATCCATTCAAACAAAATTTATATTACCAGGGGGTGAAACTAAATTCGAATTACTCGCCTTACATTTTATGTAGATTTAGATCAAATGGGGTCATACAAATTTTGATGAAAAAAGTCAAAAGTTAAAATTATTATTTAATAATGGGAAAAGGGAAACTTTCACCAATTGGCAGACTGACATCACCTTTTCATAAGTTAACCAAATCCACCTAGTGTTTTTGTTAATGTGCTTAACAATTTGTTTCTTGAGTTAAGGGGATACCTTGTGAACAAGATGTCTTTGATTTCAGTGTGAATTTGTATTGCCTTGGGACAATTTAATAAATAATTGATTAAAAGATAAAGCTTCTAACACTATAATGGACTGATGTCTTCAATTAAGGCCTATATGAGGATTTCAAAATTTGTCTTAAAAAACTTTAATTTTCTAGGATATAGTAACCCATGTATTAACAGTTGTATGCACTAAATGTTTAGAAAAGAAGATTTTAACATAGTTCTATACAAACCTTTTGTCAAAAACAAGGATATTCCAAAAGTCAACTTAAATAGTTGTTACAGTACGAAGATATTATTTACTCACTCAATACGTGAGTAAACTAATTATTCACTAATCTCAAAATACAACAACACAAACAGTTTAAGAATTGGTAATGTATTTGGTGAACATGTACACAGGAAAAGGCAGTATTCGGATGCTGGAAGATTGGTTAGAGCGTCTGAGCACATCTGGATCTTAACCTTGGTCAATCGTTGCCACGTCCGTCTTTAGCATCAGCAACATCAATAATGACTGGTATCTTAGAAAACATCATGAAACAACTGGAACGAAACTAAACATACGGTAAATCTTAAATCATAAAAGTAACAAATACGTTAATAACTTATGTTAGGCAATCAAACAGTGGAACTCTGTAAATGAAAATAAATATGCGTGTTAATAGAGCACGTGTAACAGGAAAATCAACCTGAAAATAGGGATGGGATGGACGGGAAATATTATCGAATTTATATCTTTCAGACATTTCAAAATAACTTCTTATTTCACCAAATACAAAACCTCGAGTGACGAAAACAAAATCGTTTCCCCCATATACCCACAAAAACACGAGGAAATCATGTTACTAGTGTCCCACCAAACTAATCCACCTAAGTACTGAAGTACTACTAGTACTTGAACTAATCTCCTGAAATCAATAGTCCTGAAGTTTATATTTTTCAAAACGTGAATAATTGTATTTATATCAACTGGACACATGTCTATAGCTGAGTATTCAAGTGTACAAAAGACTTATATTCAATGGTGACAGTTAAGAATTCTGCATAGAATATTAACAACAAATTTCTTATCATATAAAATGAAACTGGTTGATAATAAGTTGTGTTCTTTTTATGAATGCTGTGAAGAATTTTATTACTCTGTTACAATTATATAATTACATACAGCTGGTATTACAAGATATAATACAAAAATTGAATACTGCTGACACAAGTTTATGCCTTATTAGAATATAAGAAAAAAGTTCATCCTAACAGTAATTGGGTCTGAAACATTCTTAAATTAGCATGGAACATTTATGAAAATACAATTTTTTTTCAGATAAATATTAAAGTATTTGGGTAATTGTAAGAAATATGTTTTTGTAAATACAGTTTTGAGATTTAAATATATATGTATATTTTTTTTCTTTTGTTAACATTGCTTTTTGCATTCATGGACATTCAAATACTTCTGTCGATTTAAATATTTTATAGCATACTTAATTAATCCTTTTGTAAATTAGTTGTATTGCATAAAGTCAAAACATATGTAAGCAACGATAAAATAAAATAACATACACTTTTATAGTATGCCATATTTGTAATGTAAAATGCATACTGTTATGAATTTAAAAAAAAGAAAAAGAAAAGAAAAGAACTACTTTTAATATCAAGTGAAGTTACTCCCCCTTGATCAAAATCAGATTTTGTACAGACGAAAACAATTGCTCGAAAATAGATACGATGAAATATCATCTATCAAATATCTTTTTAAAGTGTATGACTTTGAAATACGAACTTCCCGGAAAGTTCACATAACAATTAACAAATTTTTGAACCCACCTACGCCTGAAAATTTGTCAACAACCAAGTGTGGTCCTTACTTTTTATCTGGATAACGACTCGTCTTCAATCGAATCAGGCCTATTCAATTTAAAATACTTTTGTGCATTATCTGTTATTACTTAAAACATACATGCATTAATAAAAGTTTATTGATGAATGTTCTTTAAATGTTTGCACAAAAAACAGTAAATAATAAACTATAAAATAGCTCGTGGAGAACTACTTCTCCATGAGCGTTAGAAGAAATGATACCTTCGTCATCAGCGATCAAAACTTGTGAGAGGCGTGAAGGGCATCCCATGGGTAGCAGCGTAGCAAACACTCTTTTCAAAAAGAGAAATTGAAATACTAATAAAACTCCGAGTGACATAGGAAAACTATATTTTCATCATGTTTCTAGGTCAGTCGTAGAATAATACACTGAACTCAGCAAATATCCTCTACATATTTCATTGACATTGATCGTTATAAAATGGAAAAAGGTGAAATAAGAAGTAGCAGTCCTGAGTTCTGTTAACGCTTACGTCAGCTGTTTCGCTCCTTTTTTTTTTTATCTCGTTTGCATCGCAGAGCCGCAAACACCTTCAAGTTAGCCGTAACTGAACTCAGGGTTGTGCTCATTGATAGTGTCAGTGTGGAATCCCCTTAATCAACCGTTTACTGCATTAACTATAGACGATTACAAATAACGCCGTGATTAATATGTACTTTATATTTATAACAAATGATTACTTTGCCATCGCGTAAATAAATGTTTATCTAAGTTGGAAAGAAAGATCAGGATTATGTTTCTTATTTCACAAACAAACGTTCTCCAAGACTCGTGACTATAAGTATCTTAAATGGCCGAGAGTGTAAGATAGGTTCATCTCGACCCGAGCGTAGGGTGTTTTGCGGAAACGAGGTTTACCGAGCTAGGGTAGACAGTGTGTGTATACCACGTGATAAATTGCGTCATAAATGCTACGTCGGAAGGCAATGTTTTGATTTGAAAAAATAAACAAAGATATCTTCACTTTTTATTTACCATTTTAAATGAAACATAGCGCAGTCTACGCAGCTTACGGACCCCTGCCTTCGATCTTTTACCAGATTTTGATTGAGAGTTTAGTTTCTTTAAACACTTCGACAAACCTTTTCACAATACGGCCGTCTGACGGAGCACTGTCAAAACATTATTTTGGTAACAGGTTTGTCGAAGTGTTTGATGAAACTAATGACTTTATCTATTTTCGGTAATAAAACAAATGCGGTACTCTTTAAGCGGCATAGACTGTCCTTTGTTTAATTTAAAATGGTGCTGTGAAACAAAAGTTATCTTTAATTTAAGACTTCATTCTAAGCAAAATGTTGCCTTCCGACGTAGCGTAGATGACGTAATTTATCACGTGGTATACACACACTGGTAGATGCTCAGTAAAACAAAAAATGTATTTTTTGCTGGAATTCTTTGTGCGTAGTGAAAATAAATGCGTATGGATATGTGGTAATTCGTGGTTGTCATGGATATGCGCGCAGTGATGCAGATTATGTTAAAGTCAAATCGGTCATGAAAAAGTTCTGAAAAGAATGAAGAATTATTTCTTGGAAGGTGCGTGAAAACTTTTTTATGGTGACATTTGAAGCGAGAAATAATGAATAAGCATTCTAAATATTGCCACAAGACAAGGTTTCTATGATTCTACAGACTACAGTCTTCAAACAGGTAGGTAATTACAATGTGATGACTATTAAAAAGGAGTTCCATACGGGTACTTGGTTTATCTTTACCCGTGGGCAAGATAACAATTTCTAGTATTGTTAATTTTTTGGATCTACTTATTTGAGTTGGAGAAAGTTTATTTTTTAATTGATTTAAGGAAAATAGATAGTTCTAAAGAGTCAAATGAAGTATTTTATACATATAAAATAAGATTCATAGCTGACCTCATGCTTATTGGTTTTCATCAAAACGAAGTGGATGGGAAAGGCAAAAAATAAATAAAATATTTTTTCATTAATTATTTTAATTTTGGCGTACAATCTTTTGCAAGGGTAAAATGCTTTTTACAGACTGTTTATTTCCTTGAAATAAAAAAGGACTTTAAAAAGTTAAATTTTACTATGATAACAATCATGGTAAAATATAAGTGATAAGTTTCTGAACTTAACTAATGTAATGGTATTACTGAATTAATAAGTTTATTAATTGGAATATTTACAATCGAAATATAGTGTATTTGAGAAAATGCAAACGTTGGAGAAACATAAACATTAATGGTTTTTCAGGTTTTATGGTTTAACATTTAATCCACTGTGTTTTTTGGTTCCGTGGCAACCTAAAAACGCTATCTGTTGGTGCAAAGTTTGGGTGCAATTTTGTTTCCACTTTTACAATCTACACTTAGCACATAAATACATGTGATGTGAGGTTAGATATAACAATAACTAAATAACCAGACTGTTAGCTGCTTAATACATCTTGGAATTAGTAAGTGAAATAGCGATAACACATCTATCAATAAACAAATAATCGTTTAAACAAATCGACACATGTTTTAAATGGCCTAACAGGTTAATATATTTAAAATGGTTTATTATAACAGCTTCAAATTTGGCGAAGGGTTTATTCATCTTATTCATATGAGATTCAAAACTAAGACACCTACTTTTTCTATCATTTTGTCCTGGAATGCAATTCATCTCCGATCTCACAAGAGTTACAAACATTACAAATTATTTCATGAAGTTTTACATTACGCAAATCGGAGATAAGTATTACACATTATAGAATAAGTTTGGATGTGTGTCCCTCATATATGGTGACATGAGGTTAGAAGGAAGGGGGAGGTGGGTGTAATCGTCTCCCTTAAAAATCAAGGCGGATTGTTTGAAATGGTGAACTCTTATGTGTTTCATTCTTTTGCATCTCTCCAATATTCACATAAAAGTATTCACTTTGACAGTTAAAGGATCGGGGAGATGCGCCCAGTTATGCTGTTCACAGTGTTCGTGAATTTCCAATAAACTACTTATTGTGGCTCACTTACGAAAAACAAATAAAATAAGAAAGATAAAGAAACAACAGTGTATTAAATTCATTTGGTTATTTTCGTGAAAACTGAAAATAGAAACAGCCGCCACTAGTACAAGGATATTTTTGTTGGATAGTGTCGAGCATATTGACACAAGGAACTATTCTTGAAGAACGTTTAAATACAAATGCTTTTGAACTAAATTCTGTTCAACTATTCATTCGTAATTGCTAAACAAAAAGTAACTTTACACATCGATTACATGAAATGCCGCTAAGTAGTAATGGCTTAGCTAGACATGTTTTATTTAGCTCAATTTGTTTCACCACAAATCAAATAAGTTTTATTCAGCACGGCCTGGTTTCCGTCCAATCATTATTTATTCAATTAAGGGAGAATGTCCAAATGTGACTATGAGTTGAGGAGAAAAGCGCCAATGCTCCACTAACCACTCACGTTAACAAATGTTTGTCCCTAATAGTATCTTTGTTGTGGTGAGTATCACTTTCAATGATCAGTAAAATTGATTATAAACATCATTATCATTCATAACTGTTGAATATTTATTTTAACCATTAGATCATCATTGTAATACCATACCCGCATTGTACTGCATTATTATCTCTTGTGAAAAGATGTACTGTTTTGTTTCTGTTCTGTTTCTATTCTGTTCGTTCTGTTCTCTTATGTTCTGTTCTGTTCTGTTTTGTTCATCATTAAGAATGCGAAATAAATGTATCTGTGTAAATGCACGATCGCTTGAGCGCGAATGATACTTCGTTCGTTTGTTTTACGTGAACATACATATATTACGGTAAGGCATATTTCACACGCCTCAACCTCGGCACAACCTGACCGTGCCAGTAACCACTCCCAATCACGAAATAGATGTTGAATGTACATTTGACATTGACAGTGTTATACTGATGCATTGCGTGTCTGGTTTACTGCTCCAAAGCCAAAGAAAGCGACTTCTGTTTTATCACAGTATATGCCACTACAAATGTCATGTATGGCCACAACACTGACTTCAAAATAAAATCCGTTCTCGTATTTTATTCCCGTTCTGAAAGCTGAATGACAGTTCACGCAACAAGCTTATTTCAGGACTTCTAACCACGGCATTTGGCGAGAATTGTTGGACGAGTTGATTCCTTAACCTCCTACGTCAGGGAATGGAAAAGTGTCAATTTGACGACAAATGATATGATATTAAATTCGGGGCATATGTGTGGGTGTATGGTACGTTAACATTATACAAAACACACATAAGAATGTCATGAAGAACTTGTTTCGAAATACAACGAATGACTCAACAGTCAATTTAAAGGGGTGGGGTGTCCTCGTGGAATTGCCGGTCGTAAATGGTAGAACACATGTATTATTCAGTAAAATCATTTTACGTTTCTTTTGCTGCAATATGGGGTCACAAGACATCAGACATTCACATATTTGTGTGTCGGATACCCGCAGTACATTTATATTATCATTAAAAATGATATCTTTTAAACTTCTGGCCAGAAATGTTGACGTGATTGATACATGGTTCCAAGATAAGCTCACGTGTGTCGGTCGTCTGCCATTTATGCCATCTATCAATATAATCCAACCGAATCCGTTATATGGTCCAGAACGAATTCGCTTACTTAAGAGATATGGATCGGTTAATTATTTGAAAGACTTCTTCCAAACCAATCCCATTCTTCATGTGTTTCTGACTACTTGAACGGCAAATATTAATAATGTTTTGACAAGAAGTAATGAGCCAACCTAAGATTTAATACGATATTGATTCGGTTCAGCACGAGCGGCATCTTTGAAATAAATTTTGACTACGGAGACTCTTAGAGAACTTATTTTCATTTTAGCCCAAATGTACTGGTATCTACGGCTTAAATAGTTGTAAATAACTGTTGGTAGCTGTAGATAGCCTTGATTATTGTACATACCTAGTTTATTTTGTTCACGATATTTGCTATAATTTGACAAAACGCAATCAACCTTTTTGGTCCGAATAATAATCTCAGTGAATTGACACGATGTTTTTGATTTGACCTACATGTAGTGCGGGTTAACGTTTGATCGTAGCACAAGGTAGACTTTTGGTACCTTTGAATTCGTACATTAAATGCAAGTATCTTAACAAAAGTAAACGTCTTTTGGTACCTTTTTGAATTTAGCTGATACACATTCACGAATTTTAGAGACATGCTTATATCAATAATTGAAATTCCTCTCTAGTAAGAAAAAGGATAAATGAAGAAGGTAAACTTCCTAATCACGTGGTCATTCTTTCAGTTTTATATGAGGCTATATAACAGTATTATTTTATTCAAAACATGCTTGTAACTATATTGAATAATATTTGTATCTGATGTTTGATGCCTATCGTGTAATCAACGAGCCTTTAATGATGGCATTGTGCTAGTAAATTAAAAACCATTTTCGTTTTACTCACGGAAAAAATACAGACAATAGTTTTGATGTTGTATTGTTCGCGAAGCGCTTTGTTTCCTCAGGAAATCACTACAAGCTTTCCTTTTTCATAAAATTACAGCGTACTTGTTGTCGAAGTTACTGACAGCATGCCAAGCGTTCTTGGCCGCCAATTCGTCTAGGGAAGCGGGCAGAGTGACGACGAATACAGCTCACCCAAATGATACAGACGACGACTGTACACAATGTTAGCATTTTACTGGTCAAAACTACAGTAGCTGTTTATCAAAATCAATGCATTTAATACGTCTGCCAATACGTTGTTGATGATTACTTGAAGATAGCATGCCAAAGTACACGGTTTATAATGTGAACGCATCATTAATGTGCGCCACTCATAGATTTTATTATGCTGTTCACTTCAACGCATAATTACAGACCCCCTACAGAAATCACAACATTTGTGCTGAAACATATTTACGCATCATTGCTGATTCTATTTCACAGACTAAAATTATCTTTCGTGAAAGAATATGACAAGATAATTTCGAATCTAACCCTGAAATCACATTAATTTAACGAAAACAGGCATGTAAAAATCATTGCGGCTCTCTGTAAGAGTAAGAAATGAACGCAAGCAGTATAGGCGTTGTGCACATTCATAAATCGATAACATTAAACATGTCCGATTAATTTAAATTTTGATAGTTCATGTTGCCGAATTTAGCCGGAGTGTTTATTTAAAAAGTTTTCTTGTTCGTTCATATGGTACATGTGGTATATGTAATGTGCTGTCGCCGATATAGTATATTATGTCACGAAGTGCAGCATATTCATTGACAGTACAGTATTGGATCTTCAGTATGTTGCTTATTGAGATAAAACTTGATTATCCGTCAAGGCCGGTCGGTATTCACAAAACATCATAAGTCATTTCCCTAAGTTAAGTATCGTACAGTTCATATGATATAATAACTTGATAATATCTGAAATACTTTATTCTTATTAATTGTATGTAATATACTACTTTTTTTATAAATAAAGCTGATATTTTTTCTTCAAATTTGACTATGAAAATGTAAAGAATTCGACTTAAGATGTTATGAATACTGGCCAAGGTTCCACATGAATCGCAAATGTAACATTGGAACATGGATCGTTGAAGATGGGACTTGGCGTAGCATATTCCAATGTACAGTATCACACTTAGATTCCAACTACCGGTAACAGTTGGAAACTACCGGTAACAGTGGAAAACTACCGGTAACAGTGGAAAACTACCGGTAACAGTGGGAAACTACCGGTAACAGTGGAAAACCTTGCTGAAAGGCATCGTCTGTGTGTTTCACTGAAATCGATGCTCTAGCATTGGAAAGTCTGTGCAACGGGAATGCCATTTCTTTTGAAATCTGATCATTGAAATAACCACACTGTTTCTGAAAAGTAAGTATAGTATACAATTCATATAAACATCATTTTGAGTTGTCATAAATATAAATTTTTCCTTACACAGGAATGATGTTTAACATAGGCATACAATATCAGGAAATATGTTACCGATTGTCTAAATTATAACAGAAAGACATAATGAAAAAATATCATGGACCCCAATCATAAAGGGCTTACACATTTATGTTCGTATCGCTACGCGTATGTTTTCGTAAAGATTTACTGAATGTGAATGAATCTTTTCTTTTAATAAGAAGAATAAACGGTGACAAGATATCTTAACATTTCGTATATTACTGTGTCCCAACATAGGCAAGCTCACGGGAATAACATGTCTTATACTACCAGAAGACAACCTACATCGTTGAACCACACATGCGGTTTATCATGACAGGTATAATTTTGAGTTTTTTTTCTCGGATTCAAACTATAATCAATCAAACTCAGAATATAAGTGGGAAAATACAGGTAAAATCTAACTATTCAATTATTGTAATGATATATTTTAAAGGGGTTGCCATGATTAGTAGATACTTAAAGATCGCGGTCAAAAGTATAAATGTTTAATTATAAACGATGACGATCCGTGCTTTTTTTGTCAATAGTGACCAAATTAAGTATCCTGGCGAAAAGGAATATATTTCGCCTCATTTCTATGAACCATAGTCTGTTCTAAATATGACGTTGAATAGTTTTATTTGAAATTCCCATTTCCCCATTAAAACGCGTACTTTTCGCGATAATGATTAAGGTGAAAACAACGTTTTCAAATGTTTGAATTTGCGATTGTTTTATAAATCTATCAGTCATTAACCCTCAAAGTGTTTTAAAGACATATATCGCAATTTATAGCGAGTGTTCAAGAACAAAACTATTATAAAAATGTATTTTTCTTCAAAGAAATAAAGGAGTTGCAATAGTAAAAAATGAGTAAAACGATACTTTATGTTATGCTATCCAACATATTCACTTTCTTAAATATGAAATAGGTTGATTGTCGAATACACTTCACTGCCTTATGGATATAACTTAAGGAAAGCCAACAAGCAGCCTCATTGATGGTCTTAAAGATTTAGTACTTAACATATTTACAGTTATGGTGCATTGGTTCAGTATATATTAATAAATAATAGCACAACAACACCTACGATCGTTACCATCTTATTCAGGCTATAAAACATTGGCGGTTGTTGCAGATGGTAACGACCTCAAAAATGTATATATTATATCATTATAATTAACTCCTCATGTATCTAGTTAGAACGATTCACTTACTTTCCGATTGAGTATAGTTTCATTAACCAGATGATATAGAAACTACAACAAAGGTGCACAGCGGATTTCTGAATGTTTCTTTAAAACCATCAACGGTAATGCAGATCCCGTACCGGACTTACGTCACGTCTCATTATTATTTCGCCATTGTGATGATCAGACTTTACATCAGTTTTCGATTTGTAATAAACGCTTAAGAAGAATTTATCTATAACAAGCTGTTTTGTAGAATTCTCCCGCAATGTTTACAATAAGATCATTAGAACGGCATTTGGTTCTAATATTTGTATGTAGTAATATACGAACAGTCAAATACCAGAGTGAAACAACCATTTTGAAATAACTCGCGAGGATCTTCGTGCGCAGCGCTGATACATGAGGTTGTATTCTTAGCCAATAAGATGACCTGAATTGGAAGAATTAAACGGTGTTACTGTAATACGTTTAATGAGGTACTGGAGGAGTTATAGTTGATCGCATACATCCTTGATAATTAGTTAAAGTGATTGAGTAGTCGAGCCATCACGTCATACTTAATTAACCGCTTGACTGAAATAAACTGTAATTGTATTTCAACTCAAATGTGTTCAACTCAAATGTGATTCGCTGTTTTCCGCAGCCTTTTATTACTTTAACTCTTTATAATTGATGTGGAAATCAGTAGAACTACTTAACGTTTGATCTTGAAATCCTGCTTCATTATGAATTAATTTAATGTATGCCATTGATGCTATTAAAGATGCTTGTTTCAAGTTGTACTTAAACTTCCATTAGCTAATTACAATTGATCTGGCAGCATACAGAACAAAATTCTTTCAGGCAATATATATACTGATAATTAGAACCTTCCTTCCAACTCAGCAAAACCTCGGAAGGGAATCGGAATAAACGTGTGTTTTGTTTCCGGTAAAATTAAACTGCCTTACAAAATTTGTGTTTGCCGATGTGAAAATATGGGATACATCAAGAGTCGTCATATAATAGACAATTTTATCTAACGAGTTTCTTGGACTATTTGAATAAAATTGTGCATTGCATGATGACGAGTGTCAGATCATTTTTATCAAAATTATTTCCAGTAAAAATGTCAAAAACGACCTTCCTGTTTCATCTGCTCTATTGATAAGCCGAATACCACAAAACAATGCCATTTTCCGCGCTACATGCATTGCGGAAATGTAGTACCCGTAATAATTTAAAACCAGAGATGAGATCTTTTTAATCCTGTGTTTAAGTAGAATGCATGTTAAGGTGATATCCATAATTTGTGAAATGTTCATGACGTCATTTCCTGTTTAAATACATTAAGTACCGACCGTCTTTATTCTTTAAGAATGTGCTCACGAAATCAAGTGGAAATACCACGCGTTCCTTTTAAGATTTCTTATACCTAGAATATTGCCAATTAAGCAATTAGTTTTACCAGTTAATTTGTTTACAAACAGGCGGACTTATATATATGTTCTGACCAATAGAAAAGAGCAATGCTTTATTACATATGTGTAATACAGAGAAATACATGATGACTATGTTACCAGAAACTGGGTTTAGCATGTAGTATATATGCTCATGCCTTTAAATGTTTAAATGTAAACAGCGTAGTTAATTTGTTAATTTTCGTTCTGCTCTTTATATAAAAATACATTACTTAACGTCCTGCTGGGGAAGGAAGATCCAGGAACTTTTCCATGCCACCACAAATTTGGAGGCGGCACGTATAGTAACACTTGTTCGTCTGTCCGTTAATATGTTGGTAGTCACTTCATTAACCAACTGAGACAAACATTTATTACGAACGTGAATACATATTGTTTGTCGAAGATCGTATGCATCATTTAAAGGAGTTCCTTCAGATGAGCAGGCATCACGGGCAAAAATCACCACGGAAAAATTATGTGCTGCGTTATGTTGACAATCGTGACCATTTGTTAACTTTTCTTTCTGTATATCGGTGGCCACAGCCGGTTGGATAGCGCATCAGAGTCAGAATCAAATGCTTTGATTCCTCCACGGTGCTTGATAAGTACTGGATAGCATCCTGAAGGAATGATTATATGTTATCATCGATTTGATTCATTCTTACCATATACGTTCTCGTACGGAAAGAAGGATCTTGTGACGCATTCGTTGTTACCAGAATATTGTAAGTATTCTTGTTATTTTATGCGCCATACCAGTTGAGACACGTACAGTGGTCAATATATGTACGACAGTTAGTCCGTACATGCCTCTGGTTGCTCGAGGTGCTCAAACCGTGTATTTCGAATTGCTTAAGCGTCAGACATCAGAGGGAAGGAGTTTGTGATGCAATGATTTTGAAGTTTGGCTTTGTTGCTCTTGTCTTTTACGAAACTCCGTATGAACAAAACAAAATGAGAAAAGGACTGATTATCTGTACACGATTAGTGTGGGAGTCTTCAAGTCCTACAGAAACTCTTTTAGTGTTTCCCTGAAATACGGGTCAGCACGTTTCAAGGCATACCGTAAACTTTCATAATTATTCTATGTATTTAAAAAGCTACATTCAACGTTTAAAAGAAACAGATTCGGAGGGATGGACAGTACGTCAGTTAATACCAGTAATGACAAACGTAATGATCCGAGCAATTGATGAATTCTTACTGCTCATAGTTAAAGTTAAAAACAACATTATGCAACCACCAGATTACATGAAATATGAAATACATTTTGAAACACTTCTTGCTTATTGAAAAAGTATTTCCGTAGAATAGACACAAAACATTATTAAGACATTGTTCTCATCGTCGTTGTTATGTTTTCTTTTCAAATGTTTTCTGACATCCATTAATTAACAACTGAGTTGAACGAGCATAAGCAGACAATACATATCTGTACTGTGATTATACAAATTATTTTCACATGTATATCGTCTAAAGATAAGAAAGAGTCTTGTAAAAGCTCTCCGATTTAGGCAACTACAGTCGCGGACGATGCATATATTTAAAAAAAACAACAACTATGTTTTCTTTTACTCGTGTCTTAACCATCAGTGGGGGCCCTGATTGAGCAAACATTAACCTTTATGGTGATAAAATTGTTTATTTGTACCGCAATATATTTAACAGATGATCATAGCCCAATCAGATATAAAAGATCTACGACCGTTTTTCGTTGCATCTAACTGATCCTCATTTAATGTTATCAGAGTTGCACCACATTGTTATTTTATTCTTGAAAGCAAAAACACGTGTTTGAATGGTTGGTGTGATATAATTGCAGTTGCTTTTGGTTTTAGAACATATGCAGAATGGTTGATGTTTTGATGTAGAGATGTGCTCATTCAATTACTATTCCAGGCCTTTACACGGGGTTTTCATGAACTCAATATATCATCAATTTCTCGTTATGAAAAAAGATAGAATAGGATGATAAACCCGGTAGTGTAATTATGTTATTTACGAGTACATTTTCAAAAAATTGACCTTAAAAAGCATGACCATTATCATAAAAAATGCAATTTAGTATTTCATGAATATAAAAATATCCAAAGACAAAACGGAAGAAGATTGGGGTATCGTTTGGTATTTGTTTTTTTACGATTATCATAGAAAGTCGTTACATTCTGACGGACATCTTCCGTGCACATGTTTTTGTTGGAATTCGGCGAAGCAGTTCAAGATTTCAAGATTTTCAAGATTTATTTAGCTCATGGGTTATTACAACTATGTGATCAGAACAATTACACCTTAACAAACAATTAATTAAACATATATATATAAACAAAAGTAGAAATATATTACATACAGTTTCCTATAATAGGAAATACTAAGACAAGGAAGTCGTACTGTTTTAAAGGAGAATGACTATTTGACATTAGATAAAAGGGTCTTACAAAATATAGCCAATTTTTAATAAGTTCTTTTTTTTGCATTTACTATCCATTAATTGATCTAACTTAATACAATTAGAATTACAACAAAAGTACAATTTAATATTTTTCTTTTATCATCAGAAAAATGTTGACATTAAAACAAGTAATGAAATTAATCACCTAAACGATTACTACTACACAAATGGCATGTTCGACGAAATCTCTCAACATTTTGACCACGCCCTACTTCAATAAATTTGTGATTCATTTTTCTAAATTTAAGCAAATACAATGAAAGATTCTTCGGTAGTATATCAATATAGCTTTCAAACACAAAATCTTTTTTGTATACTTTATATATTTGACATTTTGGTGAATTTGAAACAATGCTATACCAATTTTGAATAAATTAATCAGATAATCTGTTTTTAACCTCATTCTTAAAAACAATAACACTATTGACATGTTGTAAATCAAAGTACATACTTAATCCTAAATCATTTAAAGCATTCATAGCAAAGGAAAGCCATGGGAACGTCAAAGAAGAGGTAACATCATTGTGCAAAGAATATGCAGTATTATACAATAAGTGACTAATTTTGCTGCTGCTCACATCAGCAGAATTCCCTATTTTACTCCAAAAGGTCAAAAGCCTACTTTTAGCTTGTAACGAAATTGGTTTTAAACCAATGATACCAACACTTTATAACATCACGTGACCTATGAACCAATCTCCAAACAAAGACCCTTTTTATTGATAAACACTTAGACCGTGATAAACATCTTCTAACACAAGACAATAAAAAGGTAAATCGCATCATCAGAATGTCAGAATAGTGATGGCTATCTTGATATTTCAATTCACAGACGTTAATGGAATATCTCCTATTAAATGAAGATGTCTTTCATTATATTCTATTACTTTCAACAGAATCCCTACACTATTTTACAGAGATACATGTATTGTTCTCCCAAATGGGAGTAATTATTCGCAGGTCTCTGTCTTTCTTTTCCATGAGTACCAACTGGAGATTTAATATGCGTTATATGATATATTACTTAAGAGAGATTTCCTTCATGCAATATTCTGATTGTGTACTATTATGTTTGTTCTATTATCAAAATGATCAGTTATTTAGACACATCAACAAAAATGCTCTGTTTGATAATTAATTTGAAATACAGTAAGTTATCCGGAAATGTCATTCATTTCCTACAATATATATATGTGTTTTTTTTCACAATGCTTCTTTCAAAAGTTGTCTTTGTTTGGTTTGTAACATGTTCAAATATTTGTAGCGTTAAAGTGACGGTAACCACAACCCATGTCTTTGAATGTATTCACAACGACCGCGAAGTTGGAGTTATGTGTACTTTCAATCATCAGTAAAATCTTCTACCAATCATAAAAGCCTTACACCATTATTAACAACTTGAAAGAGTGAAAAAGGCGATAAATATAATGAAATTCAATGCTTCCTTCTTTATTACGTCGTAATGATTTTGTTCTGTGATTATATCACTTGTCTATTTATCCACGGATTATTGTCACAATAATGCCTTTTAATATGTCCCGAACTTTGTGTAGCTGGAAATGGAAACTGTTTGATTGATATCAAAATTGTTAAGACCAATATTGAAGGTTGAGAGTAATGTTTTGTACTACCATATATTCCAGCTTATCGATCCAAAAATAACGTGCATATATTAAAATATCGGTATGACTTATCCGCACCCTACTTATAACACGATTAGCTTGCATATTAAGTTCCGCCTACTTAGTACCGATCTGATATAGGAACTTATTGACGAGAATGAAGAGAACACTGGCCAGTATGGCACACTATCTGATACTGATAGACTTAAACATCTCTTTGTTGAGCATTGTACAATACCTGATGAAGGTAAGAAACCCCTCCCTCCCAATTAAATCCAAATTATATGAATTATTAACAAATTTCAATTCCAATGCCTGTAAATTAAAAAATAAAAACACACACAAAAAACCTTAATATTTCTTGCAGGGATATCAATTTCTTATGATGTGAGTTGCAAGATGATTTACAACGTTTAACAAGACGATATTTCAAGCAGAAAGTATTTAAAAAGACACTCAGATACAAAGAACGGGCCGTGTATCAACCATCTTTCAAGTCATTATTGCTGAACCCTCCCGAGAAAAAAACATTTTGTAGTACATTTCACATTTCTTTTTAACACGAAAAACAAAACTTGGAAAAGAACAGTGTTTCTTCTTCAAATATTAACATTAATTGGTTTTTAAAAGAGCATCGATTTTTTTCTCGTTCTACAAATTATGTTATAACTTATTTGATTTGTAAAGATAGAATATAACAAATCTTATATATATATATGGTCTCCATCGTTGTTCAAAATAATACACGTATTCAAACAACATGAATATTAATTACTCTACTTCTGACCGATTACCAGCCGACACATCTAGGAAATGATTTAAAAGCCACACGATATGTAACATGTCATAATTTTTTATATCATTGTGGCTTCCAAAGAAGAGTTACATAATAGATAAATATAAAAAATAGGAAGTTGTATGCCAGCAAAGGTATTAGCTGATTTCTATTTATCATTTGAAATTTTATTTTCAAATTATTGACTAAATAAAAAACCAGAAGCAAACACATACGTCTGTATAGGCGTGCTTAAAGCTGCACTCTCACAGATTGAACGTTTTGACGTTTTTATTTTTCATCTTGTTTTGAGAAAATGCATGGAAACCACTTATATAAGACTGTTGACAAAAATCAGGTTTTCATATTTATAATACAAATTTATGCTTTATGCATTTTTCTGAACGCGTTAGTTACGCTTTTAGCCATATACCATTAGTTTTCGATTATAAATATGAAAAACTGTGATCTGCTTGTCAGCAGTCTCTTACCACTGGTTTATAGATATCTATGCAAGAATCGGCTCATTCCAAGACAAAATAAAAAAGTTGTCAAAACGGTAAATCTGTGGGAGTGCTACTATTATTGTTCTAAAAGCAAGTATTCTTAAAATATGTACTGTCGTACGTTAGAACAGTTTCGCAAACATACCTTTCACTGTATTTTGCATCAATCATTGCTGCCATCGTAATAGTTCTATGATTATGTTAGACAGCCACACATACCTCGCGCACATGCGAATTAAAGACAACATGCATTGTAGTTATCGCTGCATGGTACCAGTTGTATGCTATAAGTTGAATTGTTATTTATTGTAAATGCACTATAATGATGGATATTTGACTGGTTATTAGATGCAACTTCACAGAACAAACCGTCTACTGCAAGTTTGATGCTGAGGAACAGATGCTGTATTATCATTTATAATTAACTCAACATCATGTTGTCAATGCGCTATATGAACGTCTAAAAATAATTCTACTTTCACGAACTAGTCTTACAAATGCTTACAGATGTTTTGAATATTACGCGTGACTTGAAAAACATGCGATTTTATGGGAAACATATTGATGCTAAAACGCGATTCAGAGTTAAACTAAATGATCATACGCCCGCATCCGAAGGTAATTAATAATGTTACAGAACGGATATTCTTTCTTTATTTCATGATCTGACCGTCCATGATTTGACGAAGTGTAGTTTACGTAGACAGAATAAAATGCAATATTGTTCTGTCTAATAACAGACCGGAAACAGTTTATCATATGACGTCATAATAACGCTGAAAAATCACAGCATAATTGACCTGTCTTTTTATGAAAACAGTATATCATATGACGTCATAATATATCCTGTGTACGGTTTCACAGAGGTGACATCCGCAACAACACTTAATCTATACTTAGTAACTTGTGACCACGTCTTCGTAATTTGAGGCCACAACATAGTATCTTGATGCCACAACTTAGTACATTGTGGCCAGAACATAGTAAAGTGTGGCCACAACTTTGTAACTTGTGGCCATGACTTTGCTAAGCCAATCAAAACAGCCTTTTATGGTTATACCACAGTTACCATCCCTGATAATAAAACGCCATCCGTACCCAGCATAAGTGAATACTATGGACAAAGACACAAGTGGCCTCGAGTATTGTGGCCACAATATAAATAAAGTGTTGTCACCTCTGTACCATAGTACATGTGACATCATGTAATAAAACAGTTATTTACTTATAAGCTGTGAGATATGCAGTTTTTAATACATATGTTACTATATATAGTAACACATTTGTACATGGATTACGCGATTATTTGCATGACCCAGCGATTATCAGTTTTGCGACCCGGGCCGATTTTCGATTATTATTTTGCGGCCCGTAGAACGTTCGCAAGTTAATTCAATTTTCGCCTTAAAATCAATTTTGGCTACTGTTTAATAATGCCTTGACTAAATAATCAAAATTTATTGATCTACTTGAACATATTTATTATTAAAATCCTAAAGGGAGGCAAACGCGAACGCAGTTTAGGAAGATAGATATGCTAGTGTTTGATAACCAGTGTGGCGTTTTTTATTCTGCGTTGACAATCAGAAAACAAAACAAAGGAAGCGGCAAAATTAAATTTACTTGAAAAACAGCAACTGTTCATACATGTTGACATCAATAATACGAGGTATTGGTTTATTTAAGTACAAACAGTCATTCTATTGCTAAGTGTTCATGTTTATTGAATTGAACTCAGTTATTCAGGAAAGGACAGACAGATGTCAGTGATTCGTACAGAAAAAATCGGATATACGTTGTGGATTTTTCATGGTGTTCAATTGAAATTGGAATGGGAACATAAAAGTGACAACAAAATGTTGTTTGCCTGTTCGGCCCACTCTCAAAAACTATATAATAAAAAGTAAATTTAATTTGAGAGTGAGTTGACTCATCGTAGTCAAGCCAGAACGAAATAAGAATGCACAACTGGATTGCAGGTAAACTTTAAAAAGCAAACTTTAAACTTGCAAAATAAGATAATCAACATGTATTATGTCTCGGGCCATTATGAGTCACTCGGGCCAATTATCACATAACGGCCCGGCTACGCCGTGTATTAACCTCTAATATTGACCGCAAAATCATTATTGACTTCGGCAACCGCCTATTAATACTAATTTTGGTTAATATGACAGCATTTTTCACAGCTTATACGTAAATAATCATAACTTCAACTATGTTACTATTCTAGTGACACGGTGGCTATACATTTCGGTTTGTTTAGGTAACAACACAAAGGAGATTTTGTTTACATTACCATTGTTTAAGTTACATATAAAATACAGCTTTGAAAGATATAAGTTTGCCTATAAAGGTTCAACCACATGTTGGACCACAAAAATCACAAAATAGAGTTTTCTTTAATTTGTGTTTTATGTTTAAATTTGAATAATAAATCGAAATATGTCAAGGAGGCAAGGAGTCATCTGGGCAGGGTCTTCTTGTTAAACACGTCAATTCACTTGTGTATATTACGATGTTTGAAAAGCAATTCAGTAGATTTTAAATTGTTTTAAACTATCAGTAGTTAATCTTCGACTTCCGGGTCAATCAAAAACACGTACAGAAGAAAATGATATCTATATCTCTGGTATGATTATCTGTTGAAAACGGCCAGAGCATATCATGAGAAGCAAGTCAGATTATTGTTATTAATTATAAAGTATTTTGTACGAAAATAGCCGTTCTTGTCGAAGACCTTCAATAACAGATAGTTATTTATAATGGCACACACAAAATAAAAATCTGTATTAGGAAATAAATCATATAGAGCAAATTAGGTCAACAGACAGCTCTTATGGATATCGAATTAAGGAAAAGAACCACAAATACTTTCCTTTCGAATCTCTGTCAACATGTGTTAGGGATTTTGTTAATAGTAATTGAGCTACATTTGCTAATGTTATCATTTAGGACTTTCATGCCAATCTAGGTTTGGTAAGAGATATTCCATTAGCGCCTGTAAATCAAATCACTGGATAGTTATCACTATTCAATTGTTTTCGCATAATGTTGCCAGGGATCATGTTTAACAATACATAGCGAACTTTCTAAATATTTTATGCACATCTTTTAAAATACAAGTATGTATTTTCTTTCAAATACATGTGTAACCATTATTATTATGATTAAGTTAGACGAAAGCAGTGAAAATAATATGAATACGATGAACGAGTTTCTCACATAACGTTGCAGAGATTGCATACATATTAAAGGCTTCAGACAAGACGATATTTAAAAAATATCAACGACGGACAGACATCGGATAAACGATGATCACAATATTTCACATTGAGCTTTTCGTGCTCAGGTGAGCGGAAAATGAGCTTTTCGTGCTCAGGTGAGCGGAAAACAATCAAGCGATCAAACGCCACAACACCACTAACAACTACCATTATTACGTCTACAAATACCATTACCACACGCAATGTCTCCAATCATTGCGGAATTACTGCTCCTATAACAATACTTATATCTTAAATTACAACAACAACAACAACAACAACAACAACAACAACAACAACACTCGCAGCACCAATTATTCTTACATTTACCGCATCAAAACTTTAATCAACAACAAATATCTATACAGTAACAGACGCTCAGACGTAGTAGTTCCTAGTTTGAATCTCGGTCGGTGATCGTTCTTACAGAACATTTCCCATGGACAATCAATACTGGTGAGTTTGAACCAGGACGCCGACTCGAGAGTGATTAAAGAAAATACCAGCTTCCTTCAAAATGAGCAAATATAAAATTATTAAGACAAACTTAACACACCGACGCCTATAATAACAATTGAACAAGCAAACAATTACCTTGTCTACGCCTACACCGACCACCATTCTACCGACAGCAAGCAAACAATTACCTTGTCTACGCCTACACCGACCACCATTCTACCGACAGCAAGCAAACAATTACCTTGTCTACGCCTACACCGACCACCATTCTACCGACAGCAAGCAAACAACTACCTTGTCTACGCCTACACCGACCACCATTCTACCGACAGCAAGCAAACAATTACCTTGTCTACGCCTACACCGACCACCATTCTACCGACAGCAAGCAAACAATTACCTTGTCTACGCCTACACCGACCACCATTCTACCGACAGCAAGCAAACAATTACCTTGTCTACGCCTACACCGACCACCATTCTACCGACAGCAAGCAAACAACTACCTTGTCTACGCCTACACCGACCACCATTCTACCGACAGCAAGCGAACAACTACCTTGTCTACGCCTACACCGACCACCATTCTACCGACAGCAAGCGAACAACTACCTTGTCTACGCATACACCAACCACCATTCTACCGACAGCAAGCGAACAACTACCTTGTCTACGCATACACCAACCACCATTCTACCGACAGCAAATAAACAACTACCTTGTCTACGCATACACCAACCACCATTCTACCGACAGCAAATAAACAACTACCTTGTCTACGCATACACCAACCACCATTCTACCGACAGCAAGCACAACAATTCCAACACAATTCCCAGCAACGACCACACTTCCATCTACCACTATTACCCATACACCTACAATTCCCAGCAACGACCACACTTCCATCTACCACTATTACCCATACACCTACAATTCCCAGCAACGACCACACTTCCATCTACCACTATTACCCATACACCTACAATTCCCAGCAACGACCACACTTCCGTCTACCACTATTACCCATACACCTACAATTCCCAGCAACGACCACACTTCCATCTACCACTATTACCCATACACCTACAATTCCCAGCATAGACCACACTTCCGTCTACCACTATTACCCACACACCTACAATTCCCAGCAACGACCACACTTCCATCTACCACTATTACCCATACACCTACAATTCCCAGCAACGACCACACTTCCGTCTACCACTATTACCCATACACCTACAATTCCCAGCAACGACCACACTTCCGTCTACCACTATTACCCACACACCTACAATTCCCAGCAACGACCACACTTCCATCTACCACTATTACCCATACACCTACAATTCCCAGCAACGACCACACTTCCATCTACCACTATTACCCATACACCTACAATTCCCAGCAACGACCACACTTCCATCTACCACTATTACCCATACACCTACAATTCCCAGCAACGACCACACTTCCATCTACCACTATTACCCATACACCTACAATTACGACGCCAACAAGAACCATTCCACTATTCCTTCTTATACCACTATACCCTTAGAGCAACAGCGTAAAACAAAAACAACAACATCAAATTAACTCAACTATCTCTAAAGCAACCGCAACTGCGTCTACGACTGCAGCCAAGTTGAGAACTAACAGCAGCAACAACCAAAAACACCAACATAAGTAACGATTATTCATAACTAGAATATAATCGCATACATGTATATCAACAAAATATATTTGCAATACTGACAATAGCAATCTGTTTTGTTAAATTTGTTAAAAAAATCATACAGTTTCTGACCTGTGAGGAATATGATTCCATGGTATGCAAAAAACCGGCTTCAATCACAAATTGCCATTAACAGGACATATATGTTTGAAATGTGTGACAAACGAGATCTTTTTCCCAACTGTGAAGAATAGGATCATATGTACAAGGGAAGAATATGATCTGGGGAAAATAAAGTCTTTCACAGCACACTACGCAGTTGTAAAATGAATAAACATTGTGCAGTTTTTATATCTAGAAATAAATAAGCTTTTGGAAATTACATGACAACAGCTTATATCTTTACACTAAGGATTTTACCACCACTGAAACTTTCATAATACAAACACTAATTATTTTGAATCTTCACTTTGATAGAAGTAAAGTGGGGTTCATTACTAGGGCGTTCAATGTTTGTTGGCACTTAGGGATAATATGAAACATTTTGAGTGTATGAATACTGTAGTGCGGCTGACAACACTCTTCCAGCACTGTCGAAACACGATGGGTTCTACTTATAGCATATTTGATTTTTAGTAATGAAAGCTTATATATCTTAGACTCACTATACTTATGATATTCATTGGTCTTCATAAGTATAAATTCATTACAGACTACATGTATAAAACAGGTAACACCAATATAGTTCCGTATACTTATATATAGTACGCATTTCAAACATTTTTTTTTTTAATGTTCAAATGCATATCTCAAAACAATTTCTTTCTAAAATGTTCAAAATATAATATGAATTATCAATCATAAATATATAACAATAACACAAAACTTAGCAGCTCCTGTATAACACAAAGGCAGCACTTATGAAGGTATATAACTGCTACAGAGTATTTGGTAAATACTATTTATAAAATATAATTATAGTAATAGAAACAACAACAAAAACAACAACAACAACAACAACAACAGTGACAATAATAATAATAATAATAATAATAATAATAATAATAATAATAATAATAATAATAATAAAAATACTACAACTACTACTACTAATAATAATTTTTTCGTCATCTATTTCCCGAAACAAGCATTGCCATTCATTCTTTGAATGCTCAAACCTATATTTGTTTACAAGAGAAAGTCGCAATAACTTGCCCCGCACAAGGCGTTTACCTAAATCTTTGGCATTGTATGCATGGTCTTCATTCAATCGGATATTGCCATTATTTTCAGAGCAAAAGAAAGCGAGGTATTTTCAGACATCTCACGGCGTCGCGATGCGCTTTGAGAGGGTTCACTATAATCCGAGACAAACACATATCCACAAAAGTACTGCACTTTAGAATTGAAGGGCACTATTCACGAACACACAAATAAAGCCGCCACATGATAAGAGTGTGGTAAAATATTGACATTCTTAACAAACGTATATAAGTGTATAAGTGTACATCAGTGTTCTCTTGAATACTTAATGGGAGAGTTCCATCAAAACCTTCAAGAAATAGCAGCTGTAAAGAGCTTCGTTCATAAGCTTTTTGTAAGCAATTAATTTTAAAGACAGCTGTTCTGGTATTACCTTCATGAACGGATTGGTAAGACCAAGTTGAGCATGAGACATAGTTAAACTGGTCGACCAAGTACCAAACTAGTTTTAGAATGATCGCCCATAGAGGTTGTAACTCGGAATACGTAGTAAGGACAGTAGACCTGAACATTAATTTTCCATTCACACCACAGTCTTGGTTTCGTTGAAACTGTTCATTGAAGGAATAATTTTATTTCCATGGATTTTTTTATGACATATATGTAATTCGGCAGACCAGTACATAAATAAATAAACCTAGGATATTGTAACACATAAAATACAATGTTATTGTGAGGTACTGAAAGAAAAATAATAGGTCGTTAGACATTAACTTTCATTACTTTTGCAGGTCCGTGTTTTTGAGTATCATCAGGGCATTTTATTTTGTTGAGTTGAATATACAAATTCTTTATTGTCCCTTTTCGTTTCAATATAAGGCCATGGGAAGGCTGGCAGCGTACAATGATTACAATGACCACTAACACAAGACAACCAAGCTCACCTGTTCACTCTTAACTGAACCTTCAATGTCAATCCTTCACATAAACCATGAGGCGCATTACTATTTTTCATTGAACGAACACATTTTGCTTTCAAGGTCATCAGTTACGAACCGTGTCAGTTTTGAACGGCCTGGTTGAAACATGGCCATTATGAACATCTGTGTATCCTCGACCTATAGCCTTTTCAACGTAAGTTTCCAAGGGTCTGATAAGAATATTTGTGGCAGATTTACTTTAGTTGAGTCCTTTTTTTCAAAATCATTCAGGAGATCAATGCCTGTTATTTATTATTGTGACGTCACTAACTTGGTCGGTAGGGATTTGTTTTGTATTTAAGTCAAAATATATATGTTCAAATAATTGCATGACACAATAGCCGGGACGACAAAACCAAACTAAAAGATGGTGCCTTAAATTGTCAGACACGTTTGCTGATAAATCATTTTCACGCCTCACTCAGAATCGTAAACTTTAAATTGACACAAATCCTTTACCAAACGTTGGTTGTATAATTTGAATAGTGGTAAACGATTTGGAACCTTTATTTGGTATAATACAAAATCAAGAGGGCAGAAAGAATACGCATACTCGAATTTCTACAACTCATTGGGCATATTGTTATATCATCATGTCAATTTAAATATTATTGATGTAACATGTTTACATGTATTTATAAACGTATACCGAGGAGCCATTGTTGATTAATCAAATGTATAATTTCCACCGTCTCCGTGGCCTAGTGGTTAAGCACCGCCTACAGAGCGGAAGGTTTAGGGTTCGAATCCTGGCCGCGTCATACTGAAAGACGTTTTAAACGTTGGTGCAAATAGCTACCTTGTCTGGCGCTCGGCATATAAAGGGTAGTGCATGGGAACGTGGTGTACTCAGAACTGGTTTAACACAGGAAAGTTGTAGCCCGTATATCGGTTCTTTACACCGAGCACGTAAAAGAACCAAGGGGTCTCTTCGAAAAGAGCTAGGTATCGCACCCGGACTTTCTTGTATCCCACCACTGTCTCTTCCGCGTGCTGTCCCATCAGCAAAAAACAAAGGAGCCCGTTTGAAATAAGTGCTTGCACTCTCAAGGGTTGTCCTTGACCGCAAATTCTAAAGAAATACAAATACAAACACCATTGGTGCTTTCGCATTTGTACATTTGCTCAACTCAGTGTTTCATATAAATTACTTGCTCCGAAGACGTTCAGTTAAAAATATCTTAGTCGAAATTGTTTTTAGTTAACCAAGAACCACCTGAGCATGTTGGGCTTCGTGGAATTGACATCAAAACAACTTCGCTGGTTTATGTTGTGATTTTTGAATTGCGATTCTAAGACTTTTAAATTATCAGTAATCAGTAGTAGGTATCATCCTAATTTGGACTTGCTAACAACAAAAACATGTACAAATCAAATTTGCCTTTGTCATGATATCCATATTTATCAAATGCATATCTTGTGGAAATTACAAGAACGCATTTTAAGTTATAAGCCATATTAATGTAAGCAAATGTTTGTTTATACACATATAGCAGTTTTTTTGTTGAAGGGTTTCAATAACAGTTCGTGATTGACAAATTCACATATAAAATAAAACTCGCATTCACACAGCAAATGAAATTACCAGCCGGTTCTGATGAGAAACTTGTAAATAACTACTAGAACTTTCCTTTCAAAACAATATCCTTGTCAATTATGTTTCTGTTAATAGTAATTTAATCATTTGAGACCTCCGTTATATTGATGTTTCCATCATAAATATTTCTTTATCGTATGCCAATAGTATCATTATTCAAAAGACTTTCTGGTGTATAGAGTCTTTTTCCCACGCTTTGAGGAAATATTATAACATCAATCAGATTGATTCGGATAAGGGTTGTGCGTAAGTCGGCGTTTATATCGATAATCCTTGATGACATTTTCAGTAAACGGTTTAGCGTGTAAGGCCTTACAAGTAAAATATCGAATGTAACGTAAATGACAGAACACATGCTGGTTTAATGTTAATGAACAAAACTGAAGAATGTTAAATCATACAAAAACAATGGCAGCGCACTACATTCCACTTATTACTTTTAACATTACACATACCTTGTTACAAATAAACTTTTGATACAAAAATCTAATTAAACTTACATCTTTGAACTATGGCATTATAACTACTTAAATAACATTCAAATACAGAAAATAGTTATATGGGAAAGCTCTGCACATCAATAGCAATATAACTGGGTTAAATGGGTCAAGATAGGGTTTCATCAGAGCTAAAGCTTGAGTTTGATTATTCATCAATATGTTTTAGGCACTGAGGCATCATTTGTTATAACCACACACGTGGCCGCAACAAAGCTTTATAAATAAGATCAGTGGAACAGCAGCAATAAATGGCATGGTACAGTTTTGCGTTGATTAACTTTTAAGTCTAAAAACTTTCAATTTTTTAAAGAAAATATATGAAAAATCAATGATACTGAAAAGATCATCGATAAAGTTTTTCGCAAGATCATATCCGTCACGTTCATCACATTACGGTAATATTGTACATTGAAGAATGTAGTATAAAGCCAGAGGCGTATCATGCCAATTCTAATATTTTATATCTTGGGTTGAGTTAAAGGAATACATAAATATATATCTTGATGTTATTGATCGTCTGCTCGATTATGATTACAAACAACCCCCCCCCCCTCCCAAGAGAGATCATTGGCACACACAAAATACATCCAAGGATAAAAACTTTCTTTTGTCAAAAATGGTGAGTACACCACTGCGAACATCCTGTCTCACTGCATTGCAGGTTGTATTGGAATAGATGTAAGATTTGACATTCGTTTCTCTTTTATTCTCCCGCGTTACCCGATGTTAATCAGGCACATACTTTTATTAATTGTTCAGCTCGGTTTTTATTCCTTAAGGAAATAGTCGTGTCACAATAAAGCCCGTATCTCTGGCTTTAATAATTGTTGTATCCCTCATTTTCAAATGAAAAAATAGAAAATTTTGAAAATTAAATTGGCGTTTACAAAACGCACATATAACGGCATTGGAAACTTCAAATATTTTATATATTACCAAGAGTTTTAGGGAGTTTTAATTATACATAAGCATGAAAGAAATGGCTTTACGAGCTACACATTCGATAAAGACTGAATTGCGTAAGAGACAGTGGTGGATTTGTTTAAAAAAACAACAACAAAAGTATGAGAAATTTATTCGGAAGAATCTGAACACTAAATCCAGTAACATTCAGACAAAGTCGCAATACTATCACGATGGCAGCTGTTCAAACAGAATACCCTCCAGAAGTAAACAACACTGCGAGTGTTGTCAAAGCAAAAACAAATATGATAACATTGTGATGGTTATTTTTTTTAACTGTGATGAAAATCTTGACGGATAAAAAACATAACAATGTGATGGAAATCCAAACAAACAAAATATAAGAATGTGATGGAAATCCAAACTAACAGATTCTAACATTGTGATGGAAATCAGAACAAACATACTATAACACTATGATGGAAATCTAAACAAACATAATATCTATCTATCTATCTTCTTTATTTCCTCCATTACTGAAGATATACAAGTTATGTACAAATTATTACAATAAACATATTATAAATGGAAGGGTTACATAATGTTTAAATAAAAAAATAAATAAAAAAAATAAATAAAAAATGGTGATGTACAATGCAGCATATATGTAGTTAACACAATATGTGTACAGCTTTTGCGTGTCGGTCAGGTACATGCATTTACATATGTATACATGTATATATTTCTATAAACGTCAGCAACATGTCTTGCGTGCCCTACGCATTACCTTCCCTAAAGGGGGACTTTAACACAGTCGAAGATGAACTTAAATGATCGTTTGAGGAAAACAAGGTTTTCCTCTTCATTCAACAGTGGTAAGATAGGAGCACCGAGGAGTCTTAGTAAAAAGAAAGTTCCATCTAGATGCAATAAGTCTGCTAGGAATTGCGTCCCAAAAACATGAATGTCACTTATAAATGACGTGCGTAATGTCGATGTCGCAACGCATACATGTACACTATGTACTAGCACATCTGTCATTGGAAAAGAACATTGATCGCAAATATTATGCTGGAGTTTGACGCTGCGGCACCAATGCCTTGCAATAGTGTTCATTATACATCTGTATCCGCTGTGAAAACACACTTTGTATACAATACATGGACGGACGTTTGGGTGAAGAACCCTAAAATATTGAAAACTCTCATCACAAAGCACACGCGAGTTCCACTTGCTCTCTTCAAACTGGTAAACTAAGGTCTTAACGTGGCTCTAATCTAAACAAACATAATATAACACTGTGATGGAAATCTAAACAAACATAATATAACACTATGATGGAAATCTAAACAAACATAATATAACACTATGATGGAAATCTAAACAAACATAATATAACAATGTGATGGAAATCTAAACAAACATAATATAACACTATGATGGAAATCTAAACAAACATAATATAACACTATGATGGAAATCTAAACAAACATAATATAACACTGTGATGGAAATCTAAACAAACATAATATAACACTGTGATGGAAATCTAAACAAACATAATATAACACTATGATGGAAATCTAAACAAACATAATATAACACTGTGATGGAAATCTAAACAAACATAATATAACACTATGATGGAAATCTAAACAAACATAATATAACAATGTGATGTAAATCCGAACAAACCGAATACTTATATAACACTGTGAGGGAAATCCAAACAAACATAATACAACACCGTGATGGATAACAAAACAAACATAATATAACACCGTGATGGTTCTCAATACAAACAGAATATATCAGAGTACACTTTCGTCAGGAACGAGACAGAGAACCTCTCCGTAAAATCATTTTAGTCTTAAAGCGTTTTATCTGTTAACTCTGTTTGTGACAATTTGTTTTGATGTCTAAGGACTTTACTACGATAAAAGTGTGCGCGTTAGTTTGTTCCTGGAATATCATCTGAATATGTTCAGTAGACCGTGTTTGTCCCAGAGATCTCATTAATCTGTTAAAATTAAATATAAACGGTAACCTGCGGAAACGTATACACCTTAGGATAATCACTAAAATAACGAATGATAAGGTGGCCAAAAGTGAAGTGGAGAGTCTCGGCCAGTCGTTTTCTTTGCCCTCCATATAACCCATTTATTTGTCATTCTGATAAATGCGTTTGAACGTTAGTGAATCATGTTGGCTTGCAAATTGAATGGAATGCCAATGCGAGAATACACGCTGTCATCTCACAGGGTGGAACGCAATTGTCCTCAGAGAAGAGTACAATAACATAATGTGTTCATTAATATCTCAAAAAAAACCAGTTTAAATAAGAACAGTAATATCTTATAGCCATGTCTTTTTTTCGGCTGAAAAATCAACAAGCAGTTAAAGAAAGTTAATTATCCTGTTACTTGCATACAAACCGGTCCAATAACAAGGTGCCGTGTAATTGTTAGTTTTTGTAGAATTGTAGACCGCGTGATGATTTTCTTCAATCAGTTGGTCATATGACTGTGCAGCATTCAACGAAAGTTAATTCTATTTCTCTGATGAATGACAGAATCCCACTTACAACAGAAACGAATTATCCCCTTGCCGGTGCAGTTCCTAGCATCCAGCATTTTATCCTTTAATATCGACATGAAATAAATCCATTTTATATGTGGCGATTGTTTGTAAACACTCGTTTTTTTTGAACCATGACCTGTTCACTGTAGTCTGTGACTTTCGGATATTTAATATATTTTAAATTTTGAATTGCTATTGACGTATTGAAATGCAATTAATTTGACTATGAACCTATGGAATAATATAAAAAGTTTTGAGAATTATTTTTGGGGCAAATTTCAACAAAGATACCTAGTGAGCCGATGTCAACAGGAAAAAAAAACTGTTGTCCCCCCTTTTTATGTACTTATTAATTTTAAGGTAATTTATCGTTGTTTAATAAACAAAGCAACAGGATAAATAGAATACTAGGTTAGTGCCGTGGATGGAGAAAGTTTGCCTGGCTCGGCTACGAAGTTCATCGGGTTCGCCTTTCCATATAAACTTCCACAGTTATAACCTAGTATTCTCCATATCTTTACAGTCAACGTCGTTTGTAAGACGTTCTCTGCGATAAGTAAAAACCAGCACTTATATACTGTCAATTTTAGTATTTCAATTTCATTATACAGTTTAAATTTCAATAGAGAGTCTCTCAAATATCTATTTTGTCTGGTATGACCAATAACCTGTCGATATAAGCTGCAGCTATTCGCACGTTGTAAACTGAAATATTCAGTTGTACATTTTCCCTCAATTAACAGAGGGGTAAGTAAGTTTATTTTTGTGACACGAGTTTAGGTTTTATAGAACAACTATAATGTTGAAATTAAATTGAAGTATCTCTATGATGATAAAGATGATACCATTTTTTATCAAATGAGAAAATTTTAACATTAAATAAACTAAAAAAATATTCTTTAAATATTTCAATCAAGCTGTAAATAATTTTCTGTTACTGTTTATTAAACAATGAAAACTACAGGGACAATCTCAGTATTCAATTAGATAAAGATCCTTGATGAACGTCAATTTCATACCAATCACGTGTGTATGTCATTGGTAAATGTTTGGTAAACTGCCTTGGCACGGTCGAGGCAGTATAATAACTATCTTGTGGTGCTTAGCGGTGTGTGGGCGTACGACCTCACACTTTCAACATTGATCTATAATTGGAAAGTTAAACGTATTGGAATTAGGGTCATCGGAGTAACGTGCATGTTATTTTTCTGAATTTTCCCCATTTTCCCTATCCCGGACATAGTAGTTGGGATTCAAGCGCTTTCTGGTGGCTGTATACTATCTCACCGTACGTTTTTTTATCGTGGAGTTAATTTTTGTTGTTGATATCAATTGGTAAATCATAAAAAAAGATAATCTCCCAAGCGATTTGGTAAGTGTTGCACCTACTATTACTGTCAATGAATGCCAAATCAAGCCCAGACTGCTGACACAATATTACCCAAACCTGTAATAGTCAGTGTTGCACCTGATATTGATATAACAGTGTCAACGGTAACTCCTAATCCAACAAAAAATGCTAACAGAATACCACCTAAGCACTCAAAAGTTAGTGGTGTACCTAATATTACTATCAATGAAAACTCCAAATCAAGCTGAGACTGCTGACACATATCAGCCACTCTTGTTATATTTAGTATTGCATCTACTTTTACTGTCAATGAAAAGTGTCAATCACACCGAGACTACTGAGTTTATGCGTTTTCAATGTATTTTGTTCTTTAGAATTTATTAAAGATGGGGATTAAATTGACGCTCTAAGCCTTGATCGGGTCCCGATGGTTTCCAGTTTCTTTGCAAATCGTTTGGGACCAGTGTAACATGCTCTTGCGTACGTTTGGTAAAATATTATGATTCGCGGCTTCTTCCGGTGGTTTCCATTATATTCCTATATGTTTATGTCTTCGTGTGTGGTTTCGAAATATTTCTGTTAGAGAATGTATATTGTTTGTTCGTCCACGATGTGACGGTTATAATGGTTTATAGTCAAGCTCGACTTTGTTTTTTGCTTGTCCTTGTTGTTCTTCTTGCATAATATTGAAAACATAATTACATCGGTTACTTACCAGTGATGCACATTCCGAACCATAATCAACAACACTGACTGAGAACTAAACTACCAAATTCTAATGATGTAATTTGGAAATGAGTTAGTATACACAGAACAACTATGTTTAAACAATAATGGAATAGAGTCGCACAATTGGCTAAATATACTGCAAATATAAAATGCCATTCAAGATGCCAATTTTTATCAAGAGTTTATTTAATATAGACAGGTTAAACAAAAACATAAAGCTGAGAAAACAATAGCCATTTCTATTTTTTTATTATTTTAAATTCACAGAATAACTTTTAATGAATCATACACACAATAGTATAGTGGTAATAAAAACGGTTCCTGACATCATGCCAATGGTAAACAGGTGACATGAAATGTGCATTTATGCTTTTCGATGGTTTATAGACATTTTAGAATAAAAATGATATTACACTGAATAAAGCAGTGAAAAAAAATCACTGTTTTGAAATTTTAGCACGCTATCATTTTAAATCAATCATCGGCTTGCACGAGTGGAACACATTTCACCGAAGTCATTTCCAAATTGACTTTCGTTCGCATACAGTTTGCCGAGTTAAACTACAATAAAATGTAATTTTAAACATTTAAAGGGATCTTATCTAAAGAAAGAAATGCCAGTTTAAGTGGAAGATCGCAATGCATTTCACCTCGTGAACTCCAAAATTACATGTTTGACTTGTAGCTACGCCACTCGTAAAATATAGCATTTGGTGCATCCCGAAAAAGATAACGAGCTTATACTGAAACTCCTTTATCCTGTTTGAGTAAAATTGTAACATAAAAGTACAAGAAAAGTAGAGATGGTGCGACAAACGTTAATAACTTAGTCGTACCAAAATATAAACAGTAAAATTAATGTGGGTCTAAAAGGATAAACAGTCAGCTGCTGTTCGCCTCAAAACGATTATACTCCTGAATACGTGGACTGTTTTGTGGCTGTATCTCGACTCCTGTAAAGACAAACTTCATCATATTCTTCATAACGGTATTTCATAAATCATATGTGAAGAACATAATGAAAGAAAAATATGCAAATATATCGATCTCGACTTGCCAATGAGGTGACTCAATCATTTACCGATACAGATATTGTGATATGCTTGTAATGTGTTTTGTGGGAGTGTGTGTCTTTCGTTTAGTGTTTTTATCCTTGATTCTCGAATTAAAATTTTGATCATTATTTCTATTTGTGCGCTTTCTGTTAATAAGAAAAAAAAGAAATCTTCTCCAGTCTTTTGTTTTCAACTTTAAACAAAGGTAGAAAGTAAGTTTTGTTAAGTTGAAGATAACCCTTTTCTAAAACCAGATTTCTCCAAAAGAGATTCTACGACATACCGGCACCCGGTTTGAAGAGAATACTGTATTGTGCGTTTTACAACGCTCTAGACACTGTCTATTACGACCAACCCGGATCACCACCAGGATTTGAGGAGAAACAAAAAACGTTTTATAACGTAACAAGTGCACATAAATAAAATATACTAAACTGTCGATACTGTAGTTATGAGGACACATGAGAACACATTTTTGATCCTGAATATGGCATTCGTATATTTTCATCTTATCACAAACACATTTTGAAAGTTATAGGGACAATTAAAATAACCTTATTTGGACAATTTAATCTGTTAACATTTGTCTAGATCTATGGAGTGAATTTCCCAAATATGTATGCATGTGTGCACGAGTGAAATTCAATTAAATGGAAACATTGATTCTGATAATGCGTGTTATGACGGGATATAGGTTCTTATGTGAATCTATGTGCTAACTGATGAATACAGAAACACTATTCATATCTTTAAACCATAACATACATACGTTATGATAACGTGATAAATAAAAAAGAAAGAACATATTGTATAACAATGGTTATTCACTAGAAGAGACGTTTAGCTCATGAAAAGCTTTCACAATTTTTGAAACACAGTAAAATAACGAAGGTGATTGGGAGGCGACTGGATCACGATAACAAAGTCTATTTTCAATGAACACACCTGGAATTAAGGTTAGAATTTATGGTGGGCATACTTTTGAAGGTGACCTTATAACCATCGTTAACCCCACACGTTTCCCTGGCCTTCTTGCAGCGACAATGGAGACAGGTCATCACAACCTGACGGAATGCCTTCCGGAACTTGTCTGAAATCAGATTGGATACATTATAATCTAAAGATGATACAATAAGAAAAGTAATTGCTCTGAATGCAAATATTGTTGCATTCTTTAAGTGTTCCAGTTTGCCGCTTTCTTAAAAGCATAGTTGGGTGTTCGATATAAACGTCAATGACATTAAGGTTAGTGTTGTCTATTCCGAGATCAATGATAGGCAATTGACATTATTGTTCAGATTTAGTTATTACATTAGAAACGACATTGCCGTTTTAGAAAAGATAACACATACTTTTAAATACATACTAGGCGAGAAACATGCATCCAAAGTATGAAAACAGCATTAAGAATTGATTGTCAAGTGCAGTTATCGAACATTAGCACAATCTAAGGTGGTGTTTATTTTCAGGTTATCATTGAAACATATTTTCAGTGCCTAGAAGGACCAGGTAATAACTATTTACACTGTGGACAAAGTACTGGCCCAATACATTATTTATCGTCAGTTGTTGTGAAAGATAAATCTATTGTGTAAAAAATAAGCGGTGAAAGGAGAAAGGAGAAACAGCAAACTAGGAAAAAGTATTAAATGGATGGAGTTTGATTTGAATTAGACGTCAATAACCAGTAATATATTAGCTTAATGAAACCACACCTTTGATATATACTCACCACTCATGAAGTTATAAATGATTGGATTCAGACAGCTGTTAAGAAATATAGCAAGATGGGCAACAAGAGCGAATGTTTTGACGTTCTCCACATCATTCAATACACCAGCATACCTAAAGAACGAGAACAATTTGGAAATACTTAATTCTAATAGCATTTCCGTGGAATAGTAAATAGAGATAATTATTTCATTGCTTCGCAAAATTACTATACTTATATTGTTTTTGTTTGAAAAAGGGTTTCTACAATTCATCATTATAAGTATATTTCTTTTGAAAAAAAAACCCCAAGTCAAATGGTCTAAAGTAGATAAGTTCTATTGTACAAGTTGTTCGATTTTAGGCATAGTAATAAAAGGGCTGCATTTGTCAACATTACCACAATGCACTTTATTACAATTCTTTTCGTATCAATATAGTTCGTTGTTATCAAAAGTTATGCAAACACGGACTGTACATTGTTTTAACAAAACATTTATACGGCGCATAAAACAATTCTGAATTCAGGTTCTTACCGCAATATATTCAACAGATGATTAGGTAAAAAGCACAGCGCAAATAGAAGAACAATTGCAAATAACATTTTCGCGGCTTTTTTTCTTGCATCTAACTGAGCCTCATTTTCGTTTCTAGAACTGCCTAACATTGGCCCTTGTGTTCCTGAAAGCAAACACAATCATTGTTGTAAGCCATAGTTACACTATAGTTATATATTCGGAATGACCGATTTTTTATTTAGAAATATGATTATTTTATCCCAGCCTTTTTACAAGAAATAGACTTTTGAGTAACGAAGAATATATCATTAATTTCTCGTTATGACAAATATTGATAAAACAGAAATACAGATGAACGATTGTGGTATAATACGAGTACGTAATTAACGATATTCATTTATGATGATTTCACCGACTCATGGCGTAATGTCTATCAACTTGTTACACTGAAATTATAGCGTTGAAGTTTTGTATTCGTCGCCGATTCGCAACTATATCAACCCGAAATGATATTTCAAAATTCTCTATGGATTGAAGGTTTTGGTCAAGGTTGAATTTTTTAAACGCCGGCGACGATAACAAAGCCCAGGACGAAAACAAGGCTGTGACAATATATCAACACTTTTCTTCGGAAAACATAAGAGATCAAGCGTATTCAAATGGATACCCAGTTATCAAACTAAGCATAATTTGGTTCTGTCTACATCAAAACCAAGTAACAAAAGGAAAACATTTCGAATGTTTTAAAGATAAAGTTGCAATACAATTTAGCTCATTAAAATAAGTAAATAATCAATTGCATTAGCATATCTCAATTTTAACTGGAAACGCTGTCGCTTTGCTGGTTTGATATGAATTCTCACGGTACATCACAAGCTGTTATGAACGTTTTCATTACGTATCAAAGGACTCGAAACGTATGGTGTAATACAAGGTTTGTGGCATCTCTATGTCCCCCAACATAAGAAAGATTTCTTTTCGAAGAAGCCATTATCATGTATATTATTTATTATATCACAATTATTTTAACAATCAAGCTAGTGAATACTCACTTGGTTCTCCCGGTACTCCGCCAGTGTAGAGTACGTATGCAATATGGGTGTATGTGAATCCCATCAGGCAGATCGGCAACACGTACAACCCGATGATCAGGCAGAATTGCCAAATCATTAAACCAGTTAGCCCCAATTTCACAGGATAGCAGGCGGCAAATAATACATATTCGTGCCATTGACGCACCTCCTCCGCAGCGATTGTTTCGGGCAATGCAACGCACGAGGACAGTAGCCAAATGCCGAAAATGATAACACGTGCTCGCCGAACGGTGCTATGGAAACTGAGAGGATGACAAATGGCGTACCAGCGTTCCACAGAAATGGCTGTCAGCGTGAGCACAGAGACTGCGATGGATATCGTCTGGAAATAATTATTAAGCGAATATATCCCTGTTTTGACATTGAATTAATGACTTTAAAATGTTTCAAATACATTGTTTTAAGAATCATTGATATTGTACTGCATACTCGTAACCCCCCAGAAGAATTAAGTACACGAATTAAGTAGATTTTCATCAAATTATAAAGTCAAAGCACCAAAGATGGAAGCTTGAAATAAAAGAAATATGATCAAAATGGAATCTCAATAACTTATAAAGATTAAATACTTAAATTTCTCTGTAAGGTAATATTTGTACAATGTCAACGTCATCTGCATTGAAACGAAAACCGCTTCATTTCTACAATCATGTATGTTATCACACTCGTAACTGGGCATAAATGCTTTTGAAATCCACAGGAAGGCTGCTGGGCGTATTATTTCTCTGCAATACGCACTTTAAGGTTAAAGTGGAAATGCGTAAGTGTAATATTTAATATCAAATGAAAAACCCTATTAAGCACTAATAATTGGTTTAATGTCTAAGGGTCAGCACATTTAGAATGAATGTTAAACCTACATCTAAGTGATGGTGTTTATTGCAAAATGCGTTATGCGCCTAATCGGCAAGCCAATACGAGGTTTCAATAACATCATTTGAAAATGATCTCAAAAGTCCTTAACTACTATTATTTTCTTACTTTAATAAATAAGGTGTTCTGTTATTTTACGTGTTCTTTCTTGTGGCCATTACAAAATGTGAACTATAAGATTGTTTTTCAAAATCTGATTTGGTTTAGTTTAGGTTTTCACATAAGTATTAGCTGTAAAGTATCAGGTGATAGCTTAATGTAATGCGATTTACAATTGAGTAGCGCACTCAAATACCAGTCTTGCTTTTTGCATAAATATTGAAGTATTTTGCATTAAACATATTTCGTTTTCAAACTTTAAACCACTCCTTCAATTTCACTTTTATGTGACACCCTTTAAACTTATTTGCACATGCAATTCTCAACTGATGCAGTAAAGAGATGTGTAAAAAGTTTAAAGTAAATGTCATTACTGAGGACGTTTGTTAACAGCATACGTAAAAGCTTCTGATTTCCTGAAGTTAGTTAAATCATCAGATCGCTTAACACAAGACAAGACAAAGATTTCAGATTTATATTTAAGATTGTATTTAAAGGCGCTAATGGGAAAGATCGTTTAGCATTTCTGGATGGACACATCCATAAAATAGAAGTCTTTAAACAGTACATAAACAGATGAAGCACAAAAGCCCGAACATATTTTGCCAGAGACACTGTTTTCCAAAATAGTTCTTGGCAAGTGAATGCTATTCTTTTCCTGAATTTGACACTAAAGACAGCCGACAGGAGATTTAATTTGGTGATGTGATTTATATCCCGCGAGTTATTTTCTTTTAAGATATTCTGTTTGTGGTATTTTAAAAAAAGTATCTGTAATTAAAACACGTCAACAAAAACTACTAAGTTCGTAAATTATTATGAAGTTTGTATGCGGTATCTTCATTTTTAAACGTTAACACCGCCTTTCCACCTTTACATGTATTAGATTTGTAACATACTGCTTTCCTATAATTGTAAAAGTCACAATGTCTATTTTAGTGCATTTTATTGATACCTCCTAACAAGTTAAACAAACTTCCTCATTGCAATTATAACGCCTATTACATACTGAAACATCATTTTATATCTAGAATTTCCTGTCAATATTTATGAGAAAAACTTAAGAAACAAGCTCAGTAGCAAAAAGTTTAAACATAAACCCGGTTTAATGACACTGGGCAACCGCCAAAGATATAGAACATAAAAACAAAAAATCACAAACAAGGAGCATGGCAGAGCAGCACAAAACTCCACAAACAGCACAGTGCATACATACTATATATAAAAACTAGGTATGTTTATCAAGGATTGTTAGGTACCGCCTTGGAACGGTCAGTAAAATGTATATTTACTGGGGATTTAAACCAGTTTAAGTGCATAAACCTCACTCTTATGCCAATGTATATTTACTTGGGGTTTAAACCAGTTTAAGAGCACAAACCTCACTCTTATCCCAACAATCCTATACTATCTAATTACTACTTACTACAACTTGATTTGCCACGGTACTTTCTGCGGTTGCGTTATTTTACGATTATTTTATGTTTGCGTTTAATTTACAACATCGCCATGTGCATTTTCAAGCAGACACAACATTTAGTATTCAATTTGACTCCAAAATGCAGAATTCCAACTGAAAAAAACAGTAATATTATTTTAGTGCAAACCATCTACATCTTTAAAAACACCTTCCTTGGTTTGCTGGAACTTTCTAGTGTTGATGTTAATCTACTGATTAAATATATCTGAAAAAACAACAACAACTGTATGCAATATGTAACTTGAGTAATGATTCCGTTCCAGTTTCATTCATTCGAATATTAAACAAGCATAATATTGTACATTAGCATGCCTTCCAAGGTCATAACCAATAGTTCACTAAGATTGAAATAGTTGAGATTCCAGTAGATAGAAATACTTACTTTCGTGCAGGATTATTTAGACTTTTGACTTGAATCGATTGATATTCATATACCGTGCGGAATGATTAAACACATTTTAAGGAAGCCCGGGTTCCTCAACATTCTTGAAGCATATGTAATCATTTTTAGAGATGATATTGATGCTTCCATTTTAAACACAACGTGTCAGAAAAAAAGACGGAACATGCTAAATACATATATATTTGTCAGTAATGATAATATATAAGCGTCTTCCAGTGAGTATATACTTGCAGTGTGCCTAAGACTGTGGTATTATTTCATGGTTGATGGCATAAAACCCAAACTAGAGTTAAACACAAAGAACACGATGAAGCAACGAAGGCTTGTAGTAAAGAAGTATTTTTTATCACCATCGCTCTCCATGTAACCGAAAAACGATAGAAATATTACTCTATATAAACATGATCCTGCAGACAAACTACTGATGTACTGAAAAACGTTTTGTTTTGTACTATTAGAAGGTGGATTAGAAAGATATTTACCGTTTAGTGTAATATTGTATTCGGTCAAAGTACTCTGGAATGGAAACATTTTCAACGTACAGTCAAATTCCAGATGGAAAAATTAAAGTAAGCCCAACACATTTTTTGGACAACTAGACAATCATGGAGTACAAAGTTGATTGTAATACAATGAAAGCTACATGGACATCCCTAGCAGCCACACTTTCAAGAATGTCTTGTTAAAAGGCACAAGCCTAATGCACAATAAACACTGAACGAGATACACCCAGCTTTCATAAATCACACACTGACCACACAATCACCAAGACATCTTTATCAAAGTATGGTGGGTTCACCGTTTTCAAACGTTCAGCGAAGCAGGTTCAGTGGGAGTGTTAGACAGTTGTGTACATAACCTCAATAAAACAAACCATTTCAGCTTATATGTCAGACATTAACAGCAATCAAATAAATCAAGCCGGAGCAGCAGTGCCAACTCCTCGAAGATATGAGGACTCATACAAGCCTGAAGGACAGTTATCCGACGCAGCTTAATATAAGACTCAAACAACGTATCATATCCAGCAACAAATATCGTACCGGTTAATCATCATTCACATTAAATTTGAGAAAATTGAAATTTTACTTGTCAGAACATCCATAATTCTTATATCTTTTTTACTACTTTGTAGGCATTGGAATTTAAATTCGTCGAACATTTTCAAACTTTCGTCGGATATTATACACCTATAAAACCCATACACTCAACATTCAACTATTTTGTAAGAGAGGTGAATGATTCTGTTTGTATCTGGTACTCAAAATTACAAGCAAGCAAAATGCTAAATACAGGCACGGGCGATACAACAATGTTCATGTAAACGTAACACTGAGAAAACAATTAAGTATAGCAGTTTATGTTCATACGCTTTGTTGATATAGATCTAATGGAACACTCCTTATATTTCCAAGTAATCTCATGCAGATAGGTAATCATTTAACGGAAATTAAATCCCCAGTGGGCTCACATGGGTATCATATTCAGTGACGTACTTATGTCGATGTTAAAATGTGAGGGATTCTGTTGATAGACATTTGAGTTCAATTTAGTAATGTAATCGTGTTTACCCCTTTTCGTATCGATGTGTCAATCTTGTGTTTCGTTTTTAGAAGTCTTTTTTAAAAAAAATGTGTAACGTTCCGCTGTAGTCGTAAGTGCGTTCGTAGTACTTTGTTGTACTTGATAATAGGCAAATAGGCATATCCAGGTCTCCGTGTGGACGGAGAATATACTATGTGTAAGACCAGTCGACCGCTTCAAAGTTAAGCATGCGTTTCTCTTCAGGGATCAGTTGGCCTTGTTGGCCTCGTGTGTTTCGAATGGGTTCAGCGTTGGGATGAATACTACAGAAACAAGCTCAGTAGCAAAAAGTTTAAACATAAACCCGGTTTAATGGCACTGGGTAAACGCCAAAGACATAGAACACACAAAAATGTCAAAAACAAGAAACATGGAAGAACAGCACAAAAGATCACAAACAGCACCGTGCATACATACTATATATATAAAACCACTAGGTATGTTCATCAAGGATTGTTAGGTACGGCCCCAACAATCCTAAATAAAGAAAAAAAACGTAAAAGGTAAATCTTATCAAAGTATGCATTAACTTGAGGAAACAAATAATAATACCATGTCAGTAACGGTTTCAATATCTGCTGGAGTACCACAGGGTTACATATTTGGACCCCTACTCTTTCTTGTCTTTATAAATGATATCGTACGGGACATAGAATCACCAATATTTCTTTTCGCAGATGATACTACCTTGGATATTATTGTCGATGATCCTAGGTCTGCAGCTCAGCAACTAAATGATGACATGAACAAAATCCATTTTTGGGCAGAAAGGTGGCTTGTATATTTCAAACCGGCGAAAACCGAATCATTTTTAATATCTCGAAAAACAAACAGACAGGCACATCCACCTATGTATATGGATAATGTTCAAATAGCGGAAGTTACTACTCATAAACATCCTGGCGTGACATTCGCCAATAACTGTTCATGGCATGAGCATATCAACTCCGTCAAAACCAAGGCATGGCAACGTATTTACATCATGCGATCATTTAAATACGTCCTTGATCGCAAATCGCTAGAAGTCCTATATAAAACATTTATTCGGCCACTGTTGGAATACGCAGATGTAGTTTGGGATAATCTAACGCAAGCTGAAGCAGAGGACTTAGAAAAGGTTCAGTATGAGGCAGCGCGAATAATTTCCGGAGCAACGCGACTTGTCTCCATTTTAAATCTTTATATACAAACAGAACTTGAATCTCTGAAGGAGAGAAGACGTAAACACAAACTCACTCTTTTCTGCAAGATTTTTCGTTCTCTTACTTCAGTCTATCTCACTACACTTATTCCATCGCGAGTTGGTGATACAAGCTCGCACAATCTTCGGAATTCTGTGAACCTTCGTAATATTCCTTGTAAAACTCTGGTGTTATTCAATTCATTTCTTCCAACCACAATATCCTTATGGAATGCACTTCCGGAAACTGTTCGTTCTTCGACATCCCTGCCCTCCTTTAAATACAACCTTAACAAGAATAAAAAAACTGTTCCAAATTTCTATTATGAAGGCGATCGCAAATGGAGCGTCATACATGCAAGCCTGCGGATGCATTGTAGTAATCTTAATGAACATCTGTTCTCTAAAACCATTATCAATAGTCCAAATTGTCAATGTGGTGAAATCGAGGACACCTACCATTTCTTTCTCATCTGTCCCCTTTATCGTGCACAAAGGCATCATCTACTCGAACATCTGTCTACTATTTTGCCTATGTCACTTCAAGTACTACTGGTCGGTTAAAAAAATGCCACAAACTTGACCAACTCAACAATATTAAATCACGTTCAACACTACATTCGCCAAACTAAACGCTTTCGATCTACTTAGGATAATAAGAACAAACCAGATTCTGCAACTGATCTGACCCCTCTCTCCCTCTCTCTCTCTCTCTCTCTCTCTCTCTCTCTCTCTCTCTCTCTCCCTCTCCCTCTCTCTCTCCCCCTCCCTCCCTCCCTCTCCCTCTCCCCCTCCCTCCCTCCCTCCCTCCCTCCCTCCCTCCCTCCCTCCCTCCCTCCCTCTCTCTCTCTCTCTCTCTCTCTCTCTCTCTCTCTCTCTCTCTCTCTCTCTCTCTCTCTCTCTCTCTCTCTCTCTCTCTCTCTCTCTAGTATAAGCTTATAAGCTTCCTTCTCAATTCTGTCGTGAATATTTTGTTATGTGCATTATTGATTATGCTCTAACCTTGTGTATTTCTCAAAATGTACTTGATGAACTAAATATTGTTTAAACCAAATAATAATAAACTTATAGGTAAACCCCAAGTACTTCAATGATTAGAGATCCCAACTCTATCTGCAGACGGAGGAATATAACTCAGAGTACCTAATACAAATATTTCTCACGCTTTGAAAATTTATAATAAACTTATGTGATAAAATGTGTGTATGTCCCGTTTGTGTACTAGTAAATCATCATAACCTTTTTTTGTGAGACAGCTCAAATGAACTATTTTAAGTAAATATACATAAATGCCATTACATGAATGTTACATAAATAGGTTATTGGCGAATACAATATTTATGTGAAAAACTACAGAAACGAGCTCAGTAGCCATAAGTTTAAACATAATCTGATTACACCACAAATACATAATTGAAACATAAGCAATCAAAACATGAGTGGAACAGAACAACACCTAATAAAACCTGTGAGGATCGGTTTCTAATATTGTGTATAACTTCACGCCCAACCCAATTGTATATCAATACAAAACCTTGCGGTGGAGTTTGATATGGTATTTTAGCATGAATCTATCATTTTCCCCACAGGGAGGCCTTCTGTGGAATAAAGACATCTGTTACAGCAATATGCTGTATAAACAGGAATTTGAGACATCAACCATCATAGGCGCGCATCAGTTTATGCCATTGTTCATCTTTGGATTTAACAATGCACATGTTTTCTTATATTAAATCACACATACAATATTGTTTTAAATAACATCGTTTAAGTAACACGCAAGCTGTTATTTTTAAGAACACAAGTGCCAATTATGTTGATCAAAATAAAGTTATTTTCTCATTGAAGAATATTGTATTAAGCGAAAGACTCGTCATGACATGATATTTACGTATATTCACATTATTGGTGTTTGAAATGGTAATTATTTCACATATAGAGGTATATATATATATATATATATATATAGTGTACGAGGGTAAAACACATTCATAATGATCTGTCTAACACACGCCTTCTAATTGATTAAGTCGGCGTGTGCATGAAATACATTTTTTCTGCTTACTGAAGAAACGCTATGTCAAGTGTTTTTTATGATATAAATTATTGACGTCTAAGGAAGTTTAATCCCTGTTTTATGGTTAATAATAAGGTGATATATACAGAGACAGGCAAACGTTGAGATATATGGACCATAATATGGCCTTAGCCGACATCATTAAACTATCAGTCTGTAATCAATATTAAGACATGATGCTTAAATAAATTATCTTCATCGATTAATTACTTAAATTTGCACTGCACTACGTGTTTCATGCCGCTACATACGAGGGTTTATTTACACAGGAACGATTTTGTCCCGTTAACGCAGTGAATGTGAATGTTGTGTATGGCCACCAAGCCGGACCAGTCAGTTTGCTCCGGGATTCCTCTCACAAAAGTAAGAACAATTGCTCGCGCAATATCATTCCATTGAAAATAAAATGCATTAGCATTAGTTTAGATGACTTTCTTCACATTCGTGGTAAAATAAAATGTATATTTTTGAGATATGAATTTTGCGGTTACAAACTGCACAATTCATGACTTCGAAAACTGAATATTTATGCAAAAAGCTACAGAAACATGTATATATATATATATATATATATATATATATATATATATATATATATATATAAATAATTGGTATTTTATCAAGAATTGTTAGGAACCGCCTTGGAACGGTCAGTAAAATGTAAATTTACTGGGGGTTTAAACCAGTTTATGTGCACAAACCTCACTGTTATCCCAAAACTTATCAATAAAACAAATAAAACTAAAAATAAATAAAGGTAAACCCCAAGTACTTCTATGATTAGAGATCCCAACTCTATCTGCAGACGGAGCGAAACAATACAGAGCACCTAATACAAATACTTTTCAAAGATACGATGCAGTCGTTGTTAGAAACCAAAATCATCACACACAGTTTGCCTTATAAAATAAAAGGTTTAAAACTGTGTGATCATAGAGTTTCATAATAAAAAGAATCATTGTACTAAAACTGAGAACAAATAAAGAAAAACATTATTAAAAATAAAAGCGACTTATATAATGCTATTCACTCCTTCCAAATGATTTGAAAACGTAATTTTTTTGAAGAAAATAAACTCACAGCCAAAACTCCCGGAGTCAGTCAACACGTGTTCGCCAAAAAAGGTTTTAAAGATAACATGAATTAGCAAATTCTTCATAAAAATCAAAGCACTGAAAGTTTAGTTATGAAAGGATGCTATATTCAACCCAATATTTTGTTTCAGATATTCATCTTCAAAAACAAGAAGGCAAGTGCTCTTCAAAATATTGCCTTTATATCCACGGTTTAAATAAAATCCAAGTAATTCATTAAGACTATCTGCCCAACTACCTGCTGGAAACATTTTAATTTTACGATTTTTCTTTCATCACCATAAAATCGGGATGAGCAATACTATCAGCGATTTCAGACTACTATTGTACTTTGATATGATATTATAATGACCATAAACAAATTTTGAGAAAGTTTTCCTTAATTTAAAATATCTGAAACCCTGTTTTAGAAGTTTTTGAGTCATAAGTTTACTTTAAAGTTTAAAGAAGGGTAATTAATTATTTTAAAAATAAAATCATCACGTTTATCATAACGATTGATGCTCAATATATCTTTTTTTTACTTCTAGTTGCAAATCTAAATAGGATGCTTTTAAAACGGATGTATTAGATTTATTAAGTTGCAATTGTGAAGGGTATATCGAATGAATGTTATCTGTAAACACAGGATTATCTAAACTTAGAATATCATCAATATATCTAAACGTGCTATTGAATTTATCAACATGAGCTAGATATCTAGACTTCAATAATTTTAACATATATTCACTTTCATAGCAGTATAAAAAGAGGTCTGCAAGTAAAGGTGCATAATTGGAACCCATTGGAATTCCAATAGTTTGCTTATATAAACATTTACCAAATTTAAGAAAAGAATTATTGAGTACAAAATTTAAAACTTCAATGACATCTGTGCATGTCCAATAGATATATTTATCTGAGCGATTATTAGTAAAACAAGCTTTTTTAACATTAACTGCCATGTAAATAGTTTTCTCCCTCGCAAAAGTTTTTTCGATAAGAGGAGTCAATTTGTTTGTAACTAAAGATTGTGGAATAGATGTATAGAGCGTTGAAAAGTCATAAGTATTAAGTACTGAGACTTTATACCGTCTATTTTCAAAATCATTAACTAAATCTAAAGAAGTATTGATAGACCAAAAGAGATTAATTCCAGAATTCTCATAAACTTTACTACAGTATTTTTTCACATGAAACTTTATAGCAGTTAAGCAGGATGTAAGTAAAATTGAAACTTGTTTAGTAGAGCAAGAAATAGAATTAACAATAAATCGTGATTCATACGGATTTTTATACATCTTAGTCAACCAGTGTATTGTAGGAATGTTTTTATGATCATCATTCAAAAGAACTTGAAATTTAGCATTATAATCAATATGATTTTTAATAACACTTTCTTCATCGAGTTGGCTAGAAATGTAAGTTCTGGAAGATTGTAACTCTTCAATAATAGTATTTACATAATATAAACGTCAAACTATGATTACATTATTAGCTGCTTTATCAGCTGGTACAAATACAATTTTTTATGTAGGGATTTGATATCCATTATCAACTTTGGAGTTATCGAAATAGACTTTGGGCGAAGTGCCAACGGATTATTGTTGAAAAACTCTATTTTCTTATCTATAAGGTCCAATATTTTATTCATCCACTGTAACATTATATTTTTTTACCGAACATTTAGATAAAATAAAATATAATATAGCAGCAAGGAAATATGGCTTTACGGTCAACGCCTACTATTTAGACCAACTGGTTCAGGAGACGGATGTGGGAAATAAATGAGAAAACAACAACAATGATTCCGCAAGATTTCGCTAAACAATAAACCAATTAACAGACAGGCCAAACCCGTAGGCGAAAGGATGATATAGCACTTGTCTGCTTTTCATTTTGAGATATGAAATTGGTGATTACAAACAGCACAATTAATACCTTCGAAGACTAAAACGGTTTCATTTTTTACCGTTCATTTAGACGATTAAGATTATTAGATAGAAGCAAAGTAATTATGGCTTTACGGTCAACGCTTACTATCGACTTATCTTTCCGCACTATATGGTTTATATTATGATTGAATACGATGCAAATCAAAATATTACATACAATGGCAAAAACTGGCCACATCAAATTAGAAAAACGTTACAAGAACTTGGATTAGAATAAATGTGGATAAACAGATTTGATAATGATATTCCTTTTCTTGTCATAAAACAAAGATTATTAGACATGTATTACCAACATTAGTACTCAGATATCAACAATTCTCGAAAATTAAGGTCGTATTGTTTGTATAAAGTCGAGTTTAAATTAGGACCATACTTTGATAACATTAATATTTTGAAATATAGAATCGCCTTAACGAATTTCAGGGTGTCTGCTCATAATTAAGCCATTGAAACAGGGAGAAACAATAATACCCCTGAAGAACAAATATTGTATGTGTATTGTAATATGCAGGTTATAGAATCAGAGTATCATTTTTTATTAGTATGTCCAGCATATAGAGATTTACGTTTGAAATATTTTAAGTCTTATTATTGTAGATGGCCTTCTTTATACAAATTTGAAAAATTAATGTCTTTAATATCAAGACCGGCATTAATCGGTATTTCGAAATACATATATTTTGCAATGAAAAGAAGAACTTGACTTGTTTTTTTTTGTACAAAACTTGTTTTACTTTCTAAAATGCATTGTATCTTACACATGCTAAATGTTAATACCACACTTCGTTCTCCTCTGAATGTTATACTTTTACTACCATCCTGTTTGTTATCGCTATAAACTTTGTAAGTTTTTATGCGAAATATACAAATATTGTATTATATTAAGATCAACTGGTTCAGGAGACGGATGTGGGAAATTAAAGTGAAAACAACAACAACAAATGAATGGAAACATGAGTTCACATGATTTCCTTGAACATTAAAACCATTACCAGCGAGGCCAAAAGCTTTATATATCTTACCGTACAATTTCGCCCGTATTTAATTGTTTCAATGCATAACGAATTGCATATATCGCTATACATTACGAGTAAGTGATAAACATAAATCATTGTAAGCATGGTAATATATTTGAACTACTAATACTTACCCTTGTTTGATAACCAAAACCTAACAAGACCGAGGATTTATATTTTGTTTATTGGTCTTTTTTGTTTAATACTTATGTGAAAAATACAGAAACAAGTTCAGTAGCAAAATGTTTAAACATAAACCCGGTTTGATGGCACTGTTTAAATCACTTTAACAATTACACTTGCTCTCACATCTGCTTATGTTTTATGACAACCATATTATAACTAGTTAAACATTTAAATCAAAAGATAACACCGCTCCAATATCTGCCGAATTCCGCAATTTTATATTTCTTACTTCCTAAAATGGAGACTAATTGAGCTGGCTGCCTAATCTAGGCAATACATTATGTAAATTAATTAGGAACCATACTGGCAATAAATTATTTTTGAGCATTTGTGATTAAATTATTTTCCAAAGAGAAGAAATATAAATCATAACCATTAAAATCATTCAATCAATCTATCTCTATTACGAACTGTATAAATGTATGTTAACCGTGCCATAAAACTGCTCTGTCTTTGTAAAGCGATTGTTTGTTAAGAAGTATTTCAATTTATCAATTAAATTTGTAGAAGCCTTTTTCGATGACAAAATGCAACGCAGTTATTTAAATTATAATAAAATACTTTCCAAGCATTTATATGTAAGCCCTTTTGAGAAGCACCTCATGTCAAATATCGTCTAAATTCTAAATCGACTTTACGTTAATGGACATATAGCAACGTGGCTTTAGGTGAACATTAATTTAGCTAATCAATCGGGCATTTTGGAGAAGATACCAATGTCAAATATCACACAAATTCTAAACCGATGTTTACGTTTAATGGACATATCTTCAAACTTGTAAAATTATTTCGAAGACAGAGTATGTATGTCTTCAGCTGTCATTTCCGAACACCATACATAGCATTGTAGATATTGTTATGCAAATCCAAAAACTAAGACACGCAATTAGTGTTTGTGAATGCCGAACAAAACGTTGTATTTTTACAAAAAGTATAAGCCAGACACAATAAACGTTCATAGTAATGACAATATGCATTGATCACATACAGGGAAAAACAGTTCTGATGGATGTAAACACTGTCGATGCATGCCTTATGATTAATAAATGAGAAGACGCTTGTTGACATTATGCTGCAAGACATACTTAGAACAAGAATACCGTTTCTTAGATGCCCTTGGCTCTAAGTAGTGGTAAACTAGAATAATTGCACAAAGCCATAACTGTGAAGTGTCTCCAAATGATTACAGGCTTTGTCAATTGCCCAGTTGATAGCATACTTGAATACAAAGGTTTTCTTTATATTTTATTTACTTCAGTCAATAAATATACTGCTAAGTTGGATGTTTTATTTAACATACTAGTAGGATTACAGAAATTCCATTGATTGAAATGACAGGCCTTGTCATTAGAGAACGAGGATACTAGGTATTAACTAAAGGTAAATTTTTAACACCATATTACACAGAATACAACATTCATATACATTTGCAATAAAAATAAATTAGAATGCATCGTACGAGTGTGATTTGTATATTATGAATATGGTATTTTCTGTTTAGCACTACACAACTATGATTCACCTTGCCAACATTGTTTATTATCCATTTCCGTATTTGGTATTATCGTTAGACAGTTTGTTTTTAACAATGCATATATACAATTGAGGTCAGTTTCAAATTATCTAGAAGCACAAAAAACGTGCAGAAATTACTATATGTTGAAACATACCAAAAATATGATGTGTTCAAACGTATCAGGAATAACAATATGTTCAACATTCTAAGACTGACAATATGTTCAACATACCGGGATTTACAATATGTTCAACATTGCAGGAATTACAATATGTTCAACATTCTAGGACTGACAATATGTTTAACATACCAGGAATTACACTATGATCAACATAACAGGATTAACAATATGATCAACATAAAAGGACTTACAATATGTTCAAACATACCAGGAATTACAATATGTTCAACATAACAGGAATTGCTATATGTTCAAACATAACAATAATTACAATATGTTCAACATACTAGAAATCATAATATGTTCAAAATTCCAGGAATTACAATATGTTCAAATCTACCAGGAAATACAATATGTTCCAACAAACCATGAATTACAAAATGTTTAATATACCAGGAATAACAATATGTTTAACATACATTTTCATATATTCAAACAAACCAGTAATTACAATATATTCAAACATATCAGGAATTAAAATATGTTGAAACATACAAGAAATCAAAATTTGTAGACATGTATTCTAAAAATATATATTTTTCTGTTACTTCAAAGTTTCTCTAATAGTTCTTTAAGATGGTAAATGGTGTTGATAAAAAAGTAAAACAAAAATGGAATTTGCTTTTATTAGACTTAAGTTTTTTTGTTTTGTTTTCAAAAACCTAAAAACCTATATGCAAAGCAGGCAACAATTTCAAGAATAATCTGTTTAAAGGCACAAAGCGAATATTAATAAATGTTGGGGGCTTCCGTCTTCAAACGGTAAGCAAAGCAGGTTCAGTTTTTTTTTTAAATATATGTGTACACAACCTCAATAAAATAAGCCAATTCAGCTGATATGTCAAACATTACCAGCAAACGAATGAATCCATTCATAGGAGCAGCGAAGAACATATGGTACAGGCATACAAGCCTGACGGAGATATATCAGACACAGCTAAATTTCAGGTTAAATACCATGTACCATATCCAGCAAAGAAAAACAACGTACCGGTTATTCATCTGACAAATTGCATTTGGGAACATACAAACTTTAAATGGCAGAAAATCCGTTATTTTTATATATTGTTTCACTACTTTGTTGGCATCGGAATCGGAATTCGTTTATTGGTCGAACCTTTTCGGACCTTCGTCGGGTATTATCCACAAAGACAGAAAAAACAACAACATACACTTAAAATTCAAGTTCTTTGTAAGAGAGGTGCAATATTCTGTTTCTGGAACTTAATATTACAAGCAATCAACATCTTAAATATTAAGTACAAGCACGGTTATCATGAAATCGTAAGACTGAGAAGAGACTGACTATATTTCAAATCAAAATTAAATATAGCAGTATATGTTGATGCGTTTCGTTTATGTAATAGTACACTCGTTATATTTCCAAAACATCTCACGCAAATACGCAAATACTAAATCATCTTACGCAAATTAAATCACCACTCTTCTCTCGTGAGTATCGTGTTCAGAGACTTACTAATAACTACTTTTCTTCGGAAACTTTAAGTAAAATCCCTGGACATTCTTCGCTATTCTGTTGTTCGGATGCTACGTATTCAAGTGCTTCTCACACTCTGGTGTGAAATACAAAAATAATCTGATTACACCACAAATTCATAATTGAAACATAAACAACTAAAAACAATAGTGATACAGACTAACACCTAATTAAACCTGTGGTAAGGATCGATTTGTAATGCTGTGTATAACTTCACGCCCAACCCAATTGTATATCAATACATAACCTTGCGGTGGAGTTTGACATGGTATTTTAGCATTTGCACCACATGGGAGGCATGTTTTGAAATAAAGACATATGTAAGAGCAATATTCTGTATAAACAGGAATTTGAGACATCAACCATGATAGGCGCGCATCAGTTTATGCCATTGTTCCTCTTTGAATTAAGCAATGGCATTCTTGTCTAAGATTGAATAACACATTCATACATATTTTAAATAACTTCGTTTCAGTAACACGAAAGCTTTTATTTTCTAGATCACAAGTGCCAATTATGTTGATAATGATACGTTTCTTTTGCATTGAAGAATGAAGTATTAAGAAAAAGACTCATCATGATAATGATATATTACATTCACATATATTTACATTTTTGGTGTTTATAATGGTAATTCCTTTACATATCAAGTGTACAAGGTTAAAACAAATCTGCCTAACACACGCATTCCAATTGATTTTGTCGGACTGTGCATGCAGAACTTACTATGTTTTCGAATTACTAAAGAAAAGATATGTTAAGTGCTTATATAATATAAATAATTGATGTCTAAGGAAGTTATATCCCGTTTTATGATTTATAGTGAAGTGATATGTACAGAGGCAGGCAAACCGCGAGATATATGGTCCATAAAATGGCATTTAATTCGACATCATTAATTTATCAGTCAGTAATTATTATAAAAAGGATGCTTTTGCCAATTATCTGTATCATTTGCTTAAATTTACGCTGCATTATTGTACGCGTTGCATGCCGCAACATATGTGGTTTGTTTGCACAGAAACCATTTTGTCCCGTTAGCGCAGTGGAACACGCCTCTTCCAGTGTGTCCCTGGTTCGATTTCCAGCTCGGGTCTATATGAGTTTTTTCTGTAGTCGCCAAGCCTGACCTCTTTTATACTTCATGTTACGTCTTCATAAGAGATGTCTGTCATTCATTTTAAACTGTTGATACAGCGCTTGTCTGATTTGTATTTTGAGGTATGAGATAGACGATTACAAACTGCACAAATAATGACTTCAAACACAGGAACTGTTTTATTTTACCGAATATATTGATGATTCAGAATTGAATATAACAGTAATATAATATGACTTTACGTTCAAAGCTTACTATTAATGCCGACTAGTTTAGGAGACGGATGTGGGAAATGCAAGAGAACACAACAACTAATAAATGGAAATATGATTTCACAAGATACGCCTGAACATTAAACACATTATCAGTTAGGTCAAACCTGTAGGCAAACGGATCATAAAGATGTAATACTTCGGTGGAATCTATCAAACCAAAGACGAAACAGAACACAACGACATTGTGATGCTTATCAAAACAAACATAATTAACTATAGAACGAATGAGACAGACAAAAACTTCTGGAAGGGAGGTGATGATTTTGTTTTGAATATGTTGTTAGTATGATAACTATATAATAAATAATTAAATAATTAAATCCAAAATTTACACCAATCAGATATCTGACTACACCTATCTTTTTTCTCCCTAAATGGAGACAGATTGAGCTGGCTTCCTAATCTAGGCAATACATTCTGCAAATTGTTGAGGAACCATACAGACGTTATTATTGAGAATTTGTCATAATATTATTTTCCAAATAATAGAATTATAATTTTTATCATAACCAATTAATTCATGCAACCAACCTGTATCCAGTTCGGATTGGATGATGTTTGTTTACCGTGGCATAAAACTGCCATGTCTTTGTAAAGCGAACGTATGTTTAGGAGTATTTATGTCAAATCATAAAAAACACACAATTCATCATATTTTTCATAGCATTTGAATCGAAGCCCTCGCAATTCAACCAAGCATTTTCGAGAAGCACCCCATGTCAAATATCTTCTAAATACTAAATCGATCTAACGTAAATGGACATACAGTAAAGTGGGTTTAAGCGAATTTAAGTTCACAATTTTTTCAGAAGCCTGTTTGGATCATTAATGGCAACGCAATTGCTTAAATCATAATAAAATATTTTATCGTAATTTTCTAAGGATTGAAATGTTAGCCCTATCAATTTAATCAGACATTTTCCAGAAGCTACACATTTTCAAATATAGTACACATTCTAAACCGATCTTACATTTTATGGACATATCGTAAAACTTGTAAATTTGTTTAGAAGACAGAGTACGTATGTTTTCAGCTGTCATTTGCGAACACCATACATTGTATTAAACAGAGGTTGTTGATATCGTGGTATAGTTCTGCACAATGAAGACACTCAACAATGATATCGTATGGTTTTTAATGCAATTCATTATGCATGATATTATAGCGATGCTTAAAATATATGGATTTTTATGATGGTAGCAAGAGCCATTAATACCCATATTGAGACTTCTTGAGAGACAGATAATAATGGAGCAGAACCACGTGCCAAACTTGCCAGAAAATGAATTGCCTAAAAAAACAACATATAGGAGCAATTTAGCGTTTATATGAAAATCAAAACAAAATATCATTGTCTGAGAGGATTATCCTAGAAAGTAAGTACGCTATCAGAAACGCTGGTAATGCTAACCGAAAAAAATATTGCATTATCAAGAAGCTATTGTGAATGCTGGAATAATCGTAGAAAAAGTAAAAGCCAGACACAATTAACGTTCATTTTAATGAAAATATACATTGATCACATACTAGGAACGATAATTTTGATGGATGGGAGCACTGTCGATGCATGCTTTATAATTATTAAAAGAGTAAACTCTGGGTAAACTAGTACTTAAACACAAAATAAAAACACTCATACCATTACTTAGATGTACTTGGTTCTAAGAAGCGGCATACTAGAATAATTGCACATAGCCATAACTGTGAAGTGACTAAAATCATTACATTCTTTGTCAATTACCCCGTTAATAGCATTCTTGAATACAAAGGTTTTCTTTATTATTTTTACTTCAGTCAGTAACTATACTGCTAAGTCTGGTATTTTATATAACATACTAGTAGAATTACAGAAAACTTCATCGTTTGAAATGATAGGCCTTGACATTAGATGGGCAGACGAACGAGGATACTAGTTGATAACTAGCGGTACATTTTGAACACTTCATTACACAGCATACAAAATAAATATATACATGCATTTAATATATAAAAAGTAACATAAGAATGCTTTGTAAACGTGTGTTTTTGTATTATTTGTGTTTAAGACAAATGATGAGAAAGACAAGTACATCATATTTTAATATTTAACTTTCTTGATGTTCCACGGTCTCGGTTACCACGGTCAATAAAAAGTAAATTGATACATGTTTTTCTTATATCCGTAAAAAATCATTTTAAATTCTCTTGAAGCATATGAAACGTGCAGAAAATACTACATGCGCAAACAAAGCAGAATCTTTGATGTATTCACACGTACCAGGAATTACAATATGTTTTACATACCAAGGATTGAAAATATGTTCAAACATACCAGGAATTACAATATGTTCAAACATACTGGGAATTACAATATGTTCAAACATACCGGGAATTACAATATGCTTAAACATACCAGGAATTACAATATGTTCAAACATACCAGGAATTCCAATATGTTGACACATACAAAAAATCACAATTTGTAGACTTACATTCTAGAAACATTTCTTTTTTCTGTAACTTTAAGGTTTCTCTTACATTTTTTGAAAATTGTAAATTGTGTTGATAAGTAACATTACAAAAATGTAATTTGTTTTTATCATACTTAGTGTTTTTTTTTTCAAAAACGTTTGTTTCAATCAAATTTGACCCCCACAAAGTGTTTCCTAAAAGAGTTTGTTTATAGGCGAGTTATATCGAAGAAAATATTTTTTAATACAATTTAAGGATGCACGATGGGTGGGGAGAATTTTTGAACCCGAAACATTTGTTTATGGCATGGTCATGCGTGTCAATACTCAGTTGTCTTAGCCTACTTACTGGGTAAAAGTTAATCAGAGCTTTTGGATGGTGCACCGTACGTAGGAATTGACCCAATTATAGGAGCAAACATATCTTTGTACATTACTGCTTTAGCAAAATATATTGGTTGTTAAATTATGTGATAAATTAAGTACCTCCTCTTAACAATATTTTCTAAACATTTTTACTAGTAAGTCATAGTAAACCCCGCAGTAATTTCCATGTACATAATGCTCCTTACAACTTTGCTGTATAAATGTATAACATTATCATCCTTAATTTATATTACTGAAATAACTAACCGTTATACAGTGATATGTAAACTAGCGTTTGGATTAGCCGTACAGACGGGAAAATTATTTGATGCTATCATCTTACTAGTATGAAGTGCTCTTATCCATCTTACTTATTGTACTTGTCTGCATGAATATTAAGACTTTTTGTAAATAGTTTTTTCCCATGTGTTACCTTTTTCGAATATGCATGTATTTCAAGGTCACCAATTCATCATTATGTACTGTTTTATTATGTATGAATGCTTTTCATTTCTAAATATAACTCATTGAAGTTATGTTTTATGATATACCCGACTTAAAATAAATATCCTTAAATATTGTATCTTGTATCTCATATATCAGTGCTTTACATATCTTCTCCAATGTTAATCAACATAAATACATATGGTCTAACATGAGTGATCTATAAAGTACACAATCATATACAACTGATAATTATAAAAAATATATATTTATTAAAAATAAGAAAAAAACAAATTGAGCTTATTTCTTTAAAACAAGATCATTTTGATGACTTATGATATACGCAACAGTGTGTTTAAATGATTTAAATTAAAGGTTGTCCATGGATAAAGACACTTGTAAAGAAAACCAAATGCGTATAATATGTATAAATGAAGGTACCTTTAACAAAAAAGAAATATATTTGCTTTTAATTGCTTTTAAACAAACATTAAAAATGAGGTGTATAAGGCCCTTCTCAGTTTGATGTCACCCTTATGAAATACACTGAATTTGTTATTTTTTTTCTATATATTATCAATATTTGTCTCTTTTACTTACCATGGTAAACTGGTTAATCTTACACATAACTGTGCCTAAAAACCACGTTTCGGTTATATCAACCAGCAAAGTGAGCGGCAAACACATGACTATAACGGCAATATCCGCAATGGAGAGGTTTACTATGAATATGTTGGTCACAGTCCTCATGCTGCGGTTCTTCCATATCACGCAACATACCAGCACATTGCCCACAAGTCCGACCAGAAACACGACAATGTAAGCTGCAATAAGAATCCACTGGCTTGTGTCCGGAAAGATGCCGGTGGTGTACATATAGTCAAAGTACTCGCTTTCAACCATGCACAGGTCATTGTAATAGCAGTTCCGATTGCCCACAGCTGACATTACATAATTTCCGCTATTGTTCATTTCGATAAAACGTCCAGAATCATTACCCATTTTCGCAATTTTGTTAAATTTCAATTCCACTTACAATTATTTTTCCAACTGATAAAACTAAAATGAACACTATTTGACTGTTCCTTGTGGATGCAAAGCGACAATGCAACAATTCCCGCGAGAGGGACACTTATCTGCAAGCCTCTCTGAGTTCCACTGGAATGATAAACCAGCGCAGTACCATGGGACTCGTAAAAATACTGCCATCTCAAGACACATAAATACGAAATATAAGATGCTGTAGAGAGGATAAATCCGATTCTTCAATAAAATATCTGTTAGTGAAGCAAGAAATAACAACTTAAACTGAAAAGATAAACGATCGTAATTCGGACAGTTGATGGCATTAACCGTGATTGGGATAGTAAAATCAAGTTTTATGTGTGTCCTAATCCTGGCTTTACATCACTTTTCCATTGCGCGCAAATTATTCCATTAAGGATTATATGACAAATAATGTAATTCTCACAATTTGTTTAAGGAAGGAACATTATATGACAGACAGTGAATTTTTTTTAAACCTCGCCTAAAAATCTAATACATTTTAAATTTCACACATCGCAAAATCACAACAAAACGGACTTACCTATTGCGTTTAAACGTCCAAGGTTTTTTAAAATTTAATAATACACTCATAATATGAATCCAAATTTCTTTATTAAATGATTAAATTCGGAAATAAAATGGATATATTTAATCTGAAAGTCTGTTTTTTTTTCAGAACAAAACTAAAACCCATCACATGTATCTGTAAAGAATTGATAAATTATTTTCTAATAAATCAGTGAACAGTATCTTATGAACTGTGCTTTTTAACAAACTAAGTAATCCCGTACGTACGTAGACTGTTCTTTCCGAAAAGTTCTGTCATTGTGTTTTGACTATCTAAAATGGTGTCGGGTTAATAATGAAAAATGTATTTTAAACAGTTTTGTGATATGAATCGAGAACAATATATATGCAAAAAGCTACAGAAATACGAGTTTGAATAAAGATAACAACAACACAAACATCATTTTTTATATATTTGGCTTAAAAATGCTCATTTCACGTTCGTTAAATGTTAAATTAATATTAATCCGTGCGTAAACCCGCATCCACACCTTCTCTCAAACATTGCTCATTTTCTCATTTTTACATGAACAGTCTATGTACTTTTGCTTTTATTACTTGTGTTTTCATAAACAAAATTATATGCTATCCAATTGCTATTTGCATGGCAAACTTTTTCTTAATGAGGTTTGTCTTGAATTATTAATGAATTTATAGAACAATACGAACCAATATTACTTGGGGAAAAAGAAACTTCATACGAGGGGAATTCAATATGCACTGCTACTAAAGTTCGTTTACGACTAATATTTTATATCTAATAATGTCCTATATCTACACGTTTGTGATCCATATGTTTGGTATACAGAGCAGCTAACAGAAGTATTAAATTCTAGTATTTCGAAATTTGTAGCTGGCTTACTTCATACCCACCAAAAGAACACTGCAACACTTTTATAACGATCAGTCGTTACACGTTTGTGTTTGCGATGAATGTAATAATAAGGGACATTCGGGACATGCGAACTTACGTTTGAAATGTACTTAACATGTGCTACTTTCCCTTTAATCAGATTCGAAAATGGATCATTCTTTTCATGAGAGTAATTAATTGTGTTATATTTTGTTCTAGTCAAGGCTTATATCGGAATCAAGAAAACTTCGAGACAGTACAATAATGACCAGTTTCAGTTTAAACAAAATATTGAAGGAATATTTCCAGGAGCTCTATTCAATACAATTCTTATCCTTATTCTTTAACACGCCTGTTTGCTTTTATTCACTTTATTTACCAGTTATTTTAACACTCCAAACAAATTACTTGGATTCTAATTTTAACTTGCACCTCACTAAAACCCGCTTTCACTTCTCATACCCAATCAGGTGTCACCCTTGAGCTTGCTTCAGTGAAAGAACTGTTATTGGAAGCTTCCTTAGCGCCTTCGACCCGTGCTGTGTATTCCAAATCTTGGACAAAATTCAAAGATTTTCATGCCAACTTTGCATCAAATCAAACTGTTCTGCCATCATCTTCCGACACAATCACCTCATCACCCCCTTAGTTGCCCATCTTTTTCAACAGGGTCTTGCTCTTTCCACAATCAACAGACACCTGTCGGCCATTTCTAACTTTTATTCCCTTTTTGGGCTACCCTGACCATTGTGTGAATACCCCCGCAGTATGACATTATTTCAAGGTGTGACCTTTCCGCACAAAGCTTCACCTTACCTGCAAAAGCTTAACTGTGCCTTCATTGTACTGAACTTCTTGGGTGGGGGGGGGGGGGAAGGTCCCTTCAAAAAATGGTTACCACATTCACCACAGTTTAGGTCATTTTCCAACGAACTTCTGGTAAACGTTGATCTCCCCCAATCCCATTGCAAACTCCACAGTTTTCAAATAGGGGCTTGCACACAAGCAGCACTCCTTGGTGTCCCTGACAATGAAATCATGCGCATAGGGCGCTGTAAGTGAAATGCTTCCCACCGCTACATCCGTCTTCCCAACATCACTTCTTAATACTTTGTATCTCTGACCTGAATCACTTATTCGTAGCCTACGAAATACCTTTTGGTTTGTTTTCACTCTGGGTTATTTTTATTTTACTACCTTTGAATTTTTAATTTTATTCATACGACTTGCATATTTCTTCTATTTGAGTATATCCTTTTTGTACATATGTTTTAGTTTTGCCTTATCATTTTAACATATATCCGTAACTGCCTTGCGGCATATTTATTGTGTACATTTCAAACTCTGTGTGGTACTAATGTTTCATTTTGTACTTTTTTGTGCCGTTATTCAAGTCGTATTTCATACCATGTGTTTACAACTGCCTATGTTGCATTCTGAAGTTTGGGAATAAATGATATACTGCGTTTTGTCACAATAATCCGTTTATGATGTGTTTTGTCCCAATATTCACTTTTATAGTACTTTTTGGGTAATTCTCCAGGTCATATTTCATGCAATCCGTAAACCATTTTGCATAATATTACTGTTTTGTCTCTCCTTAAGTTTCTGAGTATATACCTTTGCAAATATTCCGCCTAACTTTTGGTTCACTTTGTATAACCGTTTGACGATTGGGGTGTAGTCTTACATCTTGCCTTCTGGCCTTTGGGTTATGGCCACCTTCACTTGCATCATTTTTGTTGCTTCACACTATTTTGTTTTTTCTGTTCATAACTTTGTAAATCATCAAACGTTTTGCAAATTTACAACCTCGCTTCATTGGTTGGACCAGCTTTGTGATTTCTGTTTCACCTTCACTTTTTATCTAGATTTGAAATTTATAAAGAAATCCGTCTGGCAAAACCTATAACTGCCAGACATTTTCAACCATTTCAAAATTACTCTTTATTTCCCCTCTAGCCACAAATTAATTGCGGAACCTTGGCTGTGCAAATATAAATCTTTTCATAATATATTGAAATATTCAAAAGATGTTTCCTTTGAATTAATAAGGAATATGGTCTAAATGCCGTTAGGATGAAGAGAAGTATCTCTTATGATATGATATTAATGATGTTTCTTCGCTTAAAATGTTACTATACGTAAGAGGACTTTGAGTTTTGAAAAGTAAAAACAAGCTGTGTCTTACGTGACCAATATATGTATTTCAAAATAAAAAATATAACTACTTGGATAGGCAAAATTGAACGCATTTACATATTAATTTGTGTGTTTAGGTGTAAATAACCAAATATACCCTTCGTCACAAGCGGATTTCCCCATTCACATTCCATTTGATTGTCAAAGTAAACTTTTGTTTGTCAAAATCGACGTAAAACACAATGCTGCACCTCTTAAGAACTAAAACAGCCAAAGTGTGTTGTAATTAAAACATTTTTGTTTCGGTAAATGTGGAAGGGGAGCACGACCAAAATTGCGCCTCACACCCTATTTATGCCCCATCTTACAGCACACCTGATAATCTTTGCATTGTGTTTAAAGTCCATCCAAACATAAGGAGGAATATGAAGTCGACTTAACGTAACTTTTAGTACAACCATGTCAATAAATAATTTATCCTTGTATAATTGATATTTCTATATATTTCATATTCAGAAAACAACGTTCTTGGTAATGCGTTAGTCTTCATTGTTCCTGTTTTTACTAACACTTTAAAACTGATTAATATTTGTTTACAAAGAAATAATCTAAAATACTCTCACAATCATTGATATCTTATAAACAGAAAAGAGCAAAACAGACGTTTTAATTAGAATTGTACAACGTACATTGAGTACAAAACATATTGGTCAACGTGTTTATATGTTCTCAAAAGTTTATGACGCGTTTCTAATCACCGGAGCTTATTTGACGTACAGCAACAACATAAAAACAAAACAAACAACAGCATCAAATAAAATCAACTATCTCTACAGCAACTGCAACTGCGCCTACAACTGCAGCCAAGTCGAGAACTGACAGCAGCTACAACAACAACAACAACAAAAACAACAACAACGATAACGATAACAACAACAACATCATTAACAACAACAACAACAACGACACAAACGACAATTCTTTACAACTAGAATACAATCGCATATTTGTATATGAACAAAATATATCTGCAATAATGCCAATAGCAATCTGTGACAAATGTGACTTGAGTTGTAAAAAAATACTTTTTTGTTAAAAAAAATCATACAATTTCTGACCTGTGGGGAATGTGATTTCATGGTACGTAAATAACGGCTTCGATCACAGGAGCTGTGAAACATAGGTTCGAAAGAAGCATTGCCATTTATTCTTTGAATGCTTTAACCCTTATTTGTTTACATGAACAAGTCACAAAACTTGCCCCGCACAACGCGTTGACCTTAAGATTTGGTATTGTATGCATGGTCTTCTTTCAATCGGATATTTCCATTATTTTCAGGAAGAAAGAAAGCTAGATCTTTTCATGCATCTAACGGCGTCACAATTCTCTTTGAGAGGCTACACTATAATTCTGGACAAACACGAATCCACAAAAGTACTGCACTTTACCATTGAATGGAAATATTCATAAACACATAAATATAGCCGTCTCATAATAAGAGTGTGGTCAAATATTGACATTCTTAACAAACGGTTATAAGCGTACATCAGTGTTCATCAAAACCTTCCAGAAATAGCAGATGTAAAGAACTTCGTTCATAAGCTTTTTGTAAGCAATTATTTTTGACGACAGATGTTCTGGTATAAGCTACATGAACGGATTGGTAAGAACAGGGTTGAGCAAGCAAGATAAACTGGCCGACCAAGTACTAAACTAGTTTTAAAATGATCGCCTATAGAAGTTGTAACTCTGAATTCGTAATAAGGACAGTAGACCTGAACATAAACTTTTCATTTACACTGCTGTCTTGGTTTCTTTGAAACAATTTTATTTGATTAGGACAGACCAGTTGTCCGTTTTCTTTAGCATCATCAGGGCATTTTTTTTACATACGTGCCGATCAGATGTGCTTTCCCTATTAAATATGTTCCTTACGTTTAATAGTACACAACATAATACATAAACATGCCATTCATATTCTTCTTTTCTAATAGAAAACAATACGTGTACGCAGAATTTGGCCCCAAAACAGGATGAAAATGCCTTACGAAAATGGATAGAAAAGAGATAATATTCAAAGTTTCTCCCTTGTTATTTCAGAAACGAGCATCGACTGTTATTCGTTTAATTGTTAAACCTTTATTTGTATACACAACAAACTCACAATAGGTTGACCAACATACCAAGTATGCCATTAACTTCAAGACAATGGAAAGCGGTCAGCCGCGGAACTGTAGTTTAATTACATAACCAGAATCATACATCTTTCTCGGTATGTATATATTGTTTAAGTTCTTATAATATTAATGTGTTTGCTTTTTTTCTTGCCACTTTTGACAGCCTGCCTATTACTCAAATAAATAAAGATTTGATTCAACACATTTTTTCGTTGTCCTTTTTCGTTTCAATATAAGGCCGTGGGAAGGCTGGCAGCATAGACATGATTACAATGACCTTTAACACAAGACAAACAAGATCACCTGTCCACTCTTAACTGAACCTTCAATGTCAATGCTTATTATAAGCCATGAGGTGCATTACTATTTTTCATTGAATGAAAACATTTTGCTTTCACGCTCATAAGTTACGAACATTTTTTTAATCAGACCGGTCGAAAACATAGCCATTATGAACATCTGCGTATCCTCGATCAAAAGCTTTTTCAACGTAATTCGTACTTTTTCCAATGGTCTGATAAGACATTATTGTGGCAGATTTGTTTTTGTTGTGTCCATTTTTCAAAATATAACTCCAGGGATCAATGCCTATTATTTATAATTGTGACGCCACTTACTTGGTCGGTTGGAGTTTGTTCTGTATTTAAGGCACAATATAAATGTTCAAATAATAATAAGACAACAAACACAAACAGAAATAAACAACACTGTGATCGTTATCAAAACATAATCAAATATAACTACATTGTGATTGTTATAAAAAGGAACATTATATAATACTGTGATGGATATCCAAACAAACAGAAATAACACTGTGATGGAAATCCAAACAAACATAATATAACACTGTAATGGAAATCCATACAAACATAATATAACACTGTGATAGAAATCCAAACAAACATGATATAACACTGTGCTGGAAATCCAAACAATCATAATATAACACTGTGATGGAAATCCAAACAATAATAATAGAACACTGTAATGGAAATCCAAACATGCATATTATAACTCTGTGACGGAAATCCAATCAAACATATTATAACACTGTGATGGAAATCCAATCAAACATATTATAACTCTGTGACGGAAATCCAATCAAACATATTATAACACTGTGACGGAAATCCAAACAAACATATTATAACACTGTGACTGAAATCCAAACAAACATATTATAATACTGTGATGGATATCAAAACAAACATAATATAACGCTGTGATGGAAATACTAACAAACATAATGTAACGCTGTAATGCAAATCCAAACAAACATATTATAACTCTGTGATGGAAATCCAAACAAACATATTATAACTCTGTGATTGAAATCCAAACAAACATAATATAAATCTGTGATGGAAATCCAGACAAACATAATAAAACACTGTGATGGAAATCCAAACAAACATAATGTAACTCTGTGATGGAAATCCTAACAAACATAATGTAACGCTGTGATGGAAATCCTAATAAATATAATATAACTGTGATGGAAATCCAAACAAACATAATATATCTCTGTGATGGAAATCCAAACAAACATTATGTAACGCTGTGATGGAAATCCTAACAAACATAATGTAACGCTGTGATGGAAATCCAAACAACATATTATACCTATGTGGTGGAAATCCAAACAAACATATTATAACTCTGTGATTGAAATCCAAACAAACATAATAAAAATCTGTGATAGAAATCTAAACAAACATAATAAAACACTGTGATGGAAATCCAAACAAACATAATGTAACTCTGTGATGGAAATCCTAACAAACATAATGTAACGCTGTGATGGAAATCCTAATAAATATAATATAACTCTGTGATGGAAATCCAAACAAATATAATATAACTCTGTGATGGAAATCCAAACAAACATTATGTAACGCTGTGATGGAAATCCTAACAAACATAATGTAACGCTGTGATGGAAATCCAAACAACATATTATAACTATGTGGTGGAAATCCAAACAAACATAATATAACTCTGTGATGGAAATCCAAACAAACATAATGTGACGCTGTGATGGAAATCCTAACAAACATAATGTAACGCTGTGATGGAAATCCTAATAAATATAATATAACTGTGATGGAAATCCAAACAAACATAATATATCTCTGTGATGGAAATCCAAACAAACATTATGTAACGCTGTGATGGAAATCCTAACAAACATAATGTAACGCTGTGATGGAAATCCAAACAACATATTATAACTATGTGGTGGAAATCCAAACAAACATAATATAACTCTGTGATAGAAATCCAAACAAACATAATATAACTCTGTGATGGAAATCCAAACAAACATAATGTGACGCTGTGATGGAAATCCTCACAAACAGAATCAGTGTGATGGATATGAAGACAAACAGAATGTATTAGAGGACATCAGTAATGAGACAGAAAACCTCTCCTGAAAAGCATGTAACTTTTAGTTTTGAAAGCGATTTTAAACATGTTTTTTGTTGACTCCTTTTGTGACAATATCTTTTGATGTCTCAGACCTTAACCAGGATTGAATATTTGCGTGTTCAATTGTTCCTGGAATATCATCTTTTTTTTATCATTAGATTGTGTTTGTCTCAGAGATCACATTTATCTGTTGAAATTAATTATAAAAGGTTATCAGCGGAACCGTATACACCTAAGGCTTATAACTATAATACCGAATGATAAGGTGGCCAGAAGTGACGTGGAGAGTCTCGGCCAGTCGTTTCTTTTGCCCTTCATATAACTTATTCATTTGTTATTCAGAGAAACGCGTTAAAACGTCAATGAGCCATGTTGGTCTGCAAATTTAATAGAATGCTAATGCGAGGATACACGCTGTCATTTCACAGGGTCGAACGCAATTGTCCTCAGAGAAAGAGTAAAATAACAGTACGTTTTCATAAATATCTCACTAAACATGCGCAATAAGAACAATAATTTTTTATTGTAATGTCATTGTTTCTGATATAAAATCAACACGCAGTTGATCCTGACAGTCATCGTCGTTTGTAAGACGTTATCAGCGACAAGTAAAAATCAGCCCTTATATACCGTCAATTTCAGTATTTCAATTTCATTATACACTTTCATTTCAAATAAAATGCTTGTGTCTCTCAAATGTTTGTTTTATCTGGTATGGCCTATAACTTGTCTATATTAGCTGCAGCTAACTGAGGTATTCAGTTGTGCAATTTCCCTCAACTAAGGGAGATAGGAGTATGTTTATTTTCGTGTCATGAGCTTAGTATTTTTAAGAACAACTATATTGTTGAAATCGATGTCTCTTTATCGTGTATCCTTCTTCTTTGTCAAATTAGAGAAGTATCCATACTATGATGATGTTATTTTTATGTCAAATAAGAAAATTTGAATATCAAATAAATAAAAGAATATTGTTTATATACTTTAAAATCCAGCTATAAGGAATCCTCTGTTCCTGTGAAGTAAAACAAAGAAAACTACAGGAACAATCTCAGTAGCCTAAAATTTAACCAAGATCCTTGGTCAATGCCAAATTCAAACCAAACACGAGTGTTTCTGTTCTGTTATGATCAACAAACATGAATCAAATATCAAAATATTTTCATTGATAAATTTCTGGTTAACCGCCTAGACACTGTCGATGAAATTTAACTTTATCTGATTGTGTTTACCGGTGTGAGGGCGCTCAACCTCACACTTTCAACATTAATCAATATTTGCAAAGTTAAACATATCGGAATCAGGGTAATCGGAGTAGCATGCATGTTATTTTTCCTAAATTTATCCAATCTCGCCTATCCCTGACATAGTAGTTGGGCTTCAAGCGCTCTCTGGTTGCTGTATACTATCTCCCCGTACTTTGTTCCCGTGTGGTTATTTTTTGTTGATATAAATTGGTAAATCACAAGAAAGATAATCACCCAAGCCACTTCTAGTAAGTGTTGCAACTGTTATTATTGGCAATGAAACATCTCATCAAACCCGAGAATGCTGACATTACACCACCTAGGCCTGAAATGGTAAGTATAGCACCTACTATTACTGTAAAATCGAGAATGCTGACAGAATATCACCAAAGCCTGTTATGTCAAGAACAGAACAGAACAGAACATATTTTATTACACGTACACTTGACAGTTTTTTGGGTTAATTTACATATAAATATATCAATATTACAACTATACTATGCAGTGAGCGACTAAAATTATTGACATATAAAGGATTAACTGAAAATAGTTCTATTGCAATTCATCAAAGTGTGTACTACAAGAATATTTGACTTTCGTATACGTTTACATGTTGGAACAATCATTTCAATTATATAAGAATTACTAACATGACATATACAATATTAAATTTCTAAACATAAGGGTAAAACGTAATTTAAATATTCTAAATGTTAATGAAAAAACTACTTATTACGATGCACAATTAATAATCGGGTTATATATTAATTAATAAAGTATATCAAATCTTGAATGCTTCCGATATAGAATTACCTAACATAAATGCTTCAGATTTATTTTGTGTATTAAACAGCTCTACAGGTTTAAACATACTACGTCTATAATAACGTTTAATATACGTTCGTCTTAACAGAGCATATGGTGAACACTTTAACATAAAGTGATACTCATCTTCTAATTCATTAGAATCACATATTTGACAATGATGCAACTTTTATTCTAGTCTATCATATCTATCAGTATGTATTCTTAAATTATGAAAACAAATACGTAATTATATAAAGTGTTGCACTTACTTTTACTGTCAACGAAATGTGTCAATCAAACATAGACTGCAGAGCTCATGCTCTTTCAATGTATTTTGTTCTTCAGAATTCATTGAAGGCGGGGTTTAAGCCCGATGGTTTCCTGTTTCTTTGCAAACCGTTTGGGACCAGCTGAACTTTCGTTAGTGAGGCACTGGTGTATGTTTGGTAAAATGTTATGCTACGTGGCTTCTTCCGGTTGTTTCCATTATTTTCTTAAATGTTTATGTCATCGCGTGTAGTTTCGAAAGATTTCTCTTCGAGAATGCATCTTGTTTTGTTCGCTCTTGATGTGACGGTTAGAATGGTTTACAGTCATGCTCGACATAATATTAGTTTTGTGCTTGTCATTGTTCTTCCTCTTGCATAGTATTGGAAACATAATTATAGCGGTTACTTATCAGTTATGCACATTTCGGACCATAATTAACAACATTGACTGAGAACTAAAATACCAAAAAGCGTCAATTTTAAATGTTGTGATTTGGAAATGAGTTCCTATACACAGAGCAATTCTGTTAAAACAATAATGGAATAGAGTCGCACCATTGGCAAAATATACCTACACCATACAATGCCATTCAAGATGCCAATTTTTATCAAATGTTTATTTAATATAGACAGGCTAAAGAAAAATTAAAACTGAGAAAACAATTGCCATTTTTTATTTTTTTTATATTTTACATTCACAGAATACCTTTAAATGAATCCTTCACACAATAGTAAAGTGTTCATGAAAACAGTTCCTGAAATCATGCCAATGATAAACAGGTGACATGAAATATTAAAAAGAAACATTTTTACATGAGTATTTATTGTATGTTTTTCGGTGGATAGAGATTTATCAGTGAAATAAAGTGATATTACACTGTGTCAAAAAGTGAAATAACATACTGATATTTTTCACTGTTTTTAAGTTTTAACCCGCTCTCACATTGAATCAATCGTTAGCGTTCACGGTCGCGGACACGATTTCAAGGACTTCATTTTGGAAATGTCTTTTCGTTCGCATACAATTTGGCGCGTTTTTTTCCTGAGAAACTAGAATAATATGGGATTTTAAATAGTTTTAGGTATCTAAAATAAAGCATTAATTGCCTGTTCCAGTGTAAAATAGCAATACATTACACCTCGTGACCACCGAAAATATATATTTTACCTAGGCTACGCCATTCGTAAAACATAGCTTATGGTGCTCACTCGCTGTAACGGATTACGATCTTACACTGAAGCAAAAAAATATTCTCTCTGTATATCTATTGAATATAATGGTAGTGAATGATGAAAAGATGGTGCGACAAACGTTAAGTAAACTAGTTCCGAACAGTAAATTCAATGAGATTAATGTTGGTCTGAAATGATAAGAAAGACAGCTGCTGTTCGCCTCACCACTATACCACTGAAGACGTGGACTGTTTTGTTGCTGAATCTCGACTCATGTAAAGACAAACAGCATCACGTGTAATGGTATTTCATAAATCCTATGTAAAGAACATAATGAAATTGAAGAAAAATATGCAATTATATCAATCTCGACTTGATAAGTGATAGAACAAGTGTGAGGTTATGGCCAAACTGACTAGTAAAGCCCCAAGTAGACTCGAGTTCCAGTGAACTCTTGTTTCGCTGACCGTTCCAAGGCGGTAATCCCATCATGTAGCACCAAAGCAATTTTGATGAGGGTGTGGTTTGTTTGTGGTGTTTGTATTTGTGTATGTGATGTTGATTTGTTTGTGTCTATAGTTCATTGTCGTTTGGGCACTTGCTTGTGCCCCTAAACAGTGATAAGTTTTGCATTTTCGACTACAGGGCTTATCCCTGTATTTTTTGTTATATTGCCAAAGAGATTACCCCATTATTTACCAATACCGGCTTGTCCCTGTTTTCAATGTTTTGTAATGGAAGTGTGTCCCAAAAACTGCCACAAAACAAAGTTAAACTATTTTCCATTATAGTAAAAATATAATCGTGAAAACACTGGGATAATATCAAACGAATATATTTAGAGAAATAAGCTGATTTCAAGAATACATATACAGAGGTCATGCTTAATCAAACTGCTTTATATTTACAGTGAATGCCTAGAGCGTAATAACAATTTCCACATAGCTGGGGTAATCTTTGTGGTTAATCTTCAAACCACTTAAACGTAATAAAACGGGCATAGCCTTTGCTTGTATAGACACGGAAGCGTATTTTTGCGTTAAGTTCGTTTTATACGTATTAAAACGCAAATGTGATCCAAATTTTGATTTCTGCGCTTTCTGTTTATAAGAAATAGGAAATCTTCTCTGTCTTATGTTTTCTTCGTACACATAGGTAGAACGTACGTTTTGATACGCTGAAGATAACCCTTTTCTAAAACCAAATTTCGCCAAAAGAGTTTTTACGACGTAACGGTACCCGGTTTTGAAGAGAATGCTTTTATGTACGTTACAACGCTATAGACACTTTCTATTATGTCCGACCCGGATCAGCAGGCTTTGAGGAGGTAAAAAAAGCTTACATTTTATAACGTAACAGGTGCGCGTAAATATAAGATATAAAACTATCGATACTGTAGTAATTGTATGAGGACACATGAGAACTCATTTTTGATCCTGAATAAGTCTTTTCGTCTTATCACAAATAAAATTTGAAAGATATAGGGACGATTAAAATAACCTTATTGGGACTATTTGATCTGTTAACATTTGCTAGACTGCTATTTGTCTAGATCTATGGTGTAAATTTATATTATACACTAAACTGTCGATATTGTAGTTATGAAGACACATGAGAACTAAATTTTGATCCTGAATAAGTCATTCGTATATTTTCATCTTATCACAAACAAATTTCGAAAGTTATTGGGACGATTAAAAAAACTTTATTTGGACAGTTTAATCTGTAAACATTTGCTAGACTGCTATTTGTCTGGATCTATTGTGTGAATTTCCCAAATATGTATGCATATGTGCACGAGTGCAATTCAATAAAATGAAAATATTGATGTTGATAATGCGTGTTATGACGGTTTATAGGTTCTTATGTGGCTCTATGTGCTAACTAATGAATACATAAACATTGCTCATATCTTTAAACCGTAACGCACATACGTGATGATAACGAGTGATAAATTAAAAAGAAAGAACATATTGTATAATGATGGTTTTTCACTGGAAGAGACGATTAGCACATGTATAACTTCACAATGTTTAAAACACAGTAAAGTAACGAAGGGGAGGGGGAAGGATCGACTGGATCATAATAAGACTCTCTTTTTTCTTTGTTCACACCTCATGGTAAGGTTGAAACTCATGGTGGGCGTATTATTGAAGGTGACTTTGTAACCATCGCTCACCCCGCACGTGCCCCGATTATTCTTGCAGCGACAATGGAGGCATGCGCTCAATACCTGGCGGAATGCCTTCCGGAACTTGTCTGAAATCAGATTGGATACATTATAATCTAAAGATGATGCAATAAGAAAAGTAATTGCTCAGAATACAAATATTCTTTTATTCTTTACGGGTGTGAGTTTGCTTTGCAGCTTTCTTAAATACATCGTTAGTTGTTTAATATAAACGCCGATGACATTGAGGCTAGTGTTGTCGATTCCAATATCAATGATTCTTAATAACAGGCAATTGACATTATTGTTCAGGTTTAGTTGATACATAATTGGCTGTTCATTAAAAACGCCATTACCGTTTTAGAATAGATAACACATATTTATAAATACATTCTGGGAGAGAGATCCATCAGAGGGAATATAAGTATCTATCATGTGTTTCCGGTACGGATAGAAAAAACAGACCCGAAAAACATGATTGATATTTTTTCTTGCATATCTAAATTTATCAATTAGTGAAAAAATGACGTAGAAAACGAAATTTTGTACAATTACACCAAAAAGCGCGTGCGACGTTGTTTACTGACGTCATAGAGCGCAGTAATTTTAAATAACTAAAAATAGCGTTTTTTACGATTATTTATATTCAATTTTAATTAAAAGTCTTGCTAACATATATATTCGATTGCGCTTTATTGAAATGGCATAATATGCTTTTCATAAACCATACAATAAATGAAATAAGAAATGGCGCCTTGTTGCGCGTGACTCATCTTACATGGGACATGTAAGATGGGGTTTTCCAGTACTGGTCACATGACCGGAAACACACGTCCGGTATGCAAGAAACATGCATCCTTGATTGTCAAGTTATCGAACTCTAGCACTAGCTAAGGTTGTGTTCTATTTCAAGTAATTATTAAACCACATTCAAGGAGCCTAAAACAACCAGACAATAAATATCTACACTTTTGACGAAGACGTCTTTTTGCAGCACAACACTTTACTTAACGTCAGCTGTTGTAAAAGATAAATATATTTTGGAAAAAAATAAATTGTTAGGAGACACAACAAACAACAAACTAGGAAAAAGTATCAAATGTATGGAATTTAATTTGCAATAAACGTCAATCACCAGTAATAAATTAGCTTAATAATAATACATTTGATGTATACTCACCACTCATAAAGTTATAAATTATTGGATTCAGACAGCTGTTAAGAAATATAGCAAGATGGGCAATAAGGGCGAATGTTTCGACGTTCTCCACATCATGCAATACACCAGCATACCTGAAGAACGAGATAAATTAAGAAATAATCCATTATAATTAAATCAGCATTTCCGTTAAATAGTAGATATAGATATTTGCTTAATTGCTTTGCCAACTACTATATTTCTGTGGTTTTTATTTGAAATAGGGTTCCTACAGTTCATCATTATAAGTATATATCTTTTGAAAGAACACGACAAACGGTTTGTAGTATATAAGTATTATTGTACAATTTGTTAAATTTGAGGAAGGGTTATATAAAAGCTGCATTTGTCAACACTACCACCATGCACTATATACAATAACAGCTTTTTACCGCATCAGTATAATTCGGTGTTATCAAAGATTATACAAACACGGACTGTGTATTATTTCAACAAGACTTATATACGGTGCATAAATCAATTATGAAGTCATGTTCTTACCGCAATATATTCAGCAGATGATTAGGTAAAAAACATAGAGCAAATAGAAGAACAATTGCAAATAACATTTTCGCGGCTTTTTTCCTTGCTTCTAACTGAGCCTCATTTTCGTTTCCAGAACTGCCTAACATTGGTCTTTGTGGTCCTGAAAACAAACACAATCATTATTGTTAATTATTGTTACACTATAGTTCAAAAATATGCGAAATGATTTTGTGATGAAAAAAAATGTTAATACTATCCAAGCCTTTTTACAAGAATAATAATTTTCAGTAATCAGAATATCATTAATTTCTCGTTATGACAAATATTGATATAACAGAAATACAGATGAACGATTGTGTTATAAAACGAATACGTCATTAATGGAATTCATTGATGTTGAATTCACCAACTCATGGCGTAATGTCTATTAAGTTGTAATTCTGTAATTAAAGCGTGGAAGCGTTGTAATTATTGAAGGCCGAATCGCCACTATATCAACTGGAAATGGAGATTTGTATATCCGATATGAATTGCGAGTTATGGCCAAGGTTAAAGGTTTCAAACGTCGGCGCCGATGACAAAGCAGAGGACGAAAACAAGGCTGTGACAATATATCGACATTTTTCTTCGGAAAACATACCAAAATAACGTATTCAAATGGATATCAAGTTATTAAACTAAGCGTCATTTTGGTAATGTCTACATCACAACCAAATAACAAACATGAAAACTTGAGTTCGAATGAACATAAAATGTTCGAATGAACATAAAATTGCAATATAATCTAGCTCATCAAAATTAGTCAAATTCCACTGCATATGCAGGTGTAATGCAAGGTCTGTGACATCTCTATGCCCCCATCATAAGGATTGTTTTAGAACAAGCCATTGTTAATTGCTGAACGGTGGACTGTATATATTTACTTTTGAAATATTTATGATAAAAAATATTTTTAACAACTAAACTAGTAAATGCTCACTAGATTCTCCCGGTACTCCGCCAGTGTAGAGTACGTATGCAATATGGGTGTATGTGAATCCCATCAGGCAGATCGGCAAGACGTACAACCCGATGATCAGGCAGAATTGCCAAATCATTAAACCAGTTAGGCCCAATCTCACAGGAAAGCAGGCAGCAAATAATACATATTCGTGCCATTGTCGCACTTCCTCCGCAGCGATTGTTTCGGGCAATGCAATGCACAAGGACAGCAACCAAATGACGAAAATGATCACACGTGCTCGCCGAACGGTGCTATGGAAGCGGAGAGGGTGACAAATGGCGTACCAGCGTTCCACGGAAATGGCTGTCAGCGTGAGCACAGACACCGCGATAGATGTCGTCTGAAAATAGTGATTAGGCGTATATATATCCCTGTTTTGACAATGTATGAATGACTTTTAAAAGTCGCAACACCATTGAAATACATTAGTTTTGAGAAACATTGATCTCGTATTGCATACTTGAAACGCTCCAGACGAATTAAGTCCACATCTTTCATCAAATTCAAATATCAAAGCACCAAAGATTTCAACATGGAAACCGGAAATAAAGGAAATACGTTCAAATGGAATCTCAAGAAGTTAAAAAGATTAAATATTTAAATATTCCTGTACACGTAACATTTGTACATGTCCAATAGTGCGTAATCGTCTTCGTTTCAGTGTCAACGTCATCTGGACTCAGCTTTATTTCTACAATCATATATGTTGTCATAGTCGTAACTGGGCATACATGCTTTTAAAATATACAGGAATGATAATGACGTATTATGTCTCTGAAATAAGCACTATAAGTTTAAAGTTGAAACGCGGAGGTGCAATAATTTAATATCTCATGAAAAACTTAAATTAGCACTAATAATTGGTTTAATGATAAAGGGTCAGCACATTTAGAATGAAAGTTAAACCTACATCTAAGTGATAGTGTTCTATACCAAAATGCGTTCCCGTGAAATCAGCAAGGCAATACGTGGTTCTGGTAACTTCATAATAAATTATCTTTTACTTCATTAACTACTATCATATCTTACTTTATTAAATAAGCTGTTCTGTAATTTTACGTGTCTTTTTCTGTAGCGATTACAAACTGCGTACTACAAAAGTGTTTTTCAAAATCTGATTTGGTTTAGCTGTAAAGAAACATGTGATGGTTTTGCATCTGCGATTTACAATTGAGTAGCGCACTCAAATACCAGTCTTGCACCATTTAGCTTTCTACATTTTTCGTTTTCAAACTTTTCAAAACGTCATGTTTCTTGTTTGTGATTTTATGTTCTATGTCTTTGGCTTTTACCCTGTGCCATTAAACCGGGTTTATGTTTAAACGTTTTGCTACTAAGCTTGTTTCTGTAGCTTTTCGCATAAATATGTTTGTGCACACAAACTGGTTTAAACCCCCCAGTAAATTTACATTTAACTGACCGGTACCTAACAATCCTTGATTAACCTACCTAGTTTTTTATATATAGTATGTATGCACTGTGCCGTTTGTGGAATTTTGTGCTGTTCTTCCATGTTTCTTGTATGTGATTTTTTTGTTTTTGTGTTCTATGTCTTTGGCGTTTACCCAGTGCCATTAAAACGGGTTTATGTTTAAACTTTTTGCTACTGAGCGTGTTTCAATAGTTTTTCACATAAGTAATGCAATTCTTTACTGATATAGTCGAGAGAGTTTAAAGTAAATGTCATTACAGGGGACGTTCGTAAACTGCATACGTATAGGTTTCTAATTTCCTGAAGTTAATTAAATCCTCAGATAGTTTAACACAAGACAAGACGAAGTTGAGACCATCTTAAGATTTATATTTAAAATTGTTTTTCAAGGCGCTAATGGGAAATATCGTTTAGCAATTCTAGATGGACACATTCATAAAACCGAAGTCTTTAAACGGTGCATTAACAAATGAAGCACATAAGTCCGAACATATTTTGACAGAGACAAAGTTTTCCAAAGTAGTTATTGGCAAGTTAATGTTATTCTTTTCCTGAATTTGATACTCAAGAGAGCCGACTCGAGATTTAATTTGGTGATGTGATTTATATCTCGCGAGTTTTGTTTTCTTTTCAAGATATTCAGTTTGTGTTATTATGAAAAAGTATCAGTTATTTAAACACGTCATAAAAAACTACCCTTTTTGTGAATTATTTGGAGTTTGTATACGGTATCTTCAATTGTAATTCATACGTAAACACCGCCTTTCCACATTTGACTGTATTAGGTTTGTAACATACTGCTGTCCTATAATTGTAAAAATCATAATGTATGTTTACTTTGTCTGTTTTGGTGCGTTTTATTGATACCTCCTAACAAGTTCAACAAATGTCCTCATTTCTAACGTATAGTGCTCCTATAATTGTGAAAATCATAATGTATGTTTACTTTGTCTGTTTTGGCGCGTTTTGTTGATACCTCCTAACAAGTTAAACAAATGTCCTCATTTCTAACGTATAGTGCGTAATGATAAAAAACATGTTCAAGTAATACCGATCTCCTTAACATTCTTGTAGCCAGTCATATGCTTTTTCAGACGTTCTTTAGATGGATGTTCCAATTATAAACTGAATATGTCAAAACAAAAAGACAGATCATGCTTAATACATATAGATTTGGTAATTATGCTAATATAAGCGTCTAAGTGTGCCTAAGATTGCTTATGTGGTATTATTTCATGACCGATGGCATAAAATCCAAACTAGTGAGAAACACTGAGGACATGATGAAGCAACGAAGGTTTGCAGTAAATAAGTATTTAAAAAAAAATCCCCATCGCTGTCCATGTACTTGAAACTCAAAAGGAATATTGATCAGAATAAAAATGGCATCCCGACCACAAACTCACTTCTGATGTAAACGTACTAAAATTCTTTGTATTTGTATGTCGATTACTATTAAACATGTAATATCCCAAATGTTTCATAAACCTTAGAAGGTCTATGAGTTAAATGCTTGGCGTGTAATGTTGTTTTGTCTTCGGTCAAAGTACCCTCGAATGGGAACATTCTTACTGTACAGAAAAATGTCAAATGAAAACAGTTAAAGTAAACCCAACACGTTATTTGGACAACTTGATAGTGTCATTTTATATTATTATATGCCTTTTAATTTCACGTCTCGTTCGGCGAGTAAACACATATCCGCATCTGCCTGCGGTCTCGACGAATACGTGTTTAACACCGAAATCGACGTGATACAGGTTACCAGAAAAGCGTCCTATTATAATATTACCTATTACCTGTACTAAAAAATATTAAATGCAAAGTTGATACAATAAAACATACAGGGACAAGCGCAGCAGCCATAATTTCAAGAATGTATTCTTTAAAGGCCGAATACTAATGCATAGTAAACACTGAACGAGAGACACACAACGTTCAAACAACACGCACAAACCACACATTCATCGACATATCTTTATCAAAATGTGGTTGGCTTAAAAACATAAACTCAGCATTCAACTACTTTGTAAGAGAGGTGTATGATTCTGTTTGTGTTCATGTAAACGTAACACCGAGAAGAGACTGACTATATTTCCAATCAGAATGAATATAGATATGGAACACACGTTATATTTCTAAAGAAATCTCTCGCAAATACTTTCATATTACGCAAATTAAATCACCAGTCGATTCTCACGAGTATCATACTTAGGGACTTACCAATAACTACTTTCATTCGGAACACAATTTCTATGTCAAAATGTTAGGGATTATGTTGATAGTAATTGAGCTCCATTTAGTAATGTTATCATATATACTTCTTTTTTATGTGTCAATCTAGTGTTCCATTAACGACTTTGAGTAAAATCTCTGGACATTCATCACTGTTCTGATATTCGGATGCTACGTCTTTAAGTCTTTTTTAAGATGTTTCTCACGCCCTGGGTTTTCATAAATTGTTTATGTAATCACATGGCTTAAGGTTCGAACTTGTATGTAGGTCACGTTTTTGTACTGGTAAAACATGATTACCCTTTCTTTTGTGAGACAGCTCAAGTAAACTTTTTCAAGTAAATATACATAAATGCAATTATAGGATTGTTTAACCAATAAGCTATTGGCAAATACAGCAAATAATCTGATTACACCACAAATAAATAATTCAAACATAAACAATTAAAACAAGAGTGGTACAAAACAACATCTAGTAAAACCTGTGGTGAGGACCGGTTTGTAATGCTGCGTAAAACTTGACGCCCAACCAATTGAATATAAATATAATATGATATATGACCATATATTTTGACTGTGTTATATATAATAATTAATGATTAAACTTTACAAAACCTTACGGTGGAGTTTGACTTGGTATTTTAGCATGAGTCTATCACTTGCCTCACAGGTAGGCATGTTGTGAAATACAGACATCTGTTAATGCTTTGTTCATCTTTCGATTTAACAAGGCCATCTTTTCTTAGATTAAATACCACATACATAAATATTTAAATAACATCGTTTAAGTAACACGCAAGCCTTTCTGCTTCAGTACACAAGAGCCAATTATGGTAATCATGATACGGTAACCGTATTTTTTGCATTGAAGAATGTAGTATTAAGCAAAAGACGCGTCATGACAATGTAAATATTTTGTTTCAAAAGAACATCTTCAATCACTATATAACCTTTTTAGCTACATGCTCAATTATGATTTCATACATACATATGCTGGACAAGAAATACATCCATGCTTTAGAAAGACAACAGTTTTGGTTTGATTGCGACTGTTTATGAACAACAATGGTTGGTGCGACACTGTCAACGACCCCTGAAAGAGGTTTTCTTTTTCCACGAACTACCAAGTGATAATAAATGATCCAAAATGAACATAACGAAGTTAACTAAGGAGCAATTGCGGACGACATGTTAATGGCTTTAAATTTTTCTGTAGCATGACAAGCGTGCCATAAGTGCTTATGGCCTATCACTCACCTGTGCAACAAGTACGTTTATCACAAATACAAGAGCTAACCCTGAAAAAAGATGTATACATGTTATAATTTTATCTGAATTAACAAACGAGTAACACTTGTTTCGAATGTAAAATACTTAGTAAACAACTCACAGGCAAAACAAATGGCATAAAAGACAAATAACACTCTGCTATTATAAGGAGAAATACTTGCTTCTTAATTTGACCATACATTACAAACCTCGAACTTTAAACAAAAAATCGAATTTGTCAATTACAGACGACATTTTTCCTGCAATGTCAGGCAAATTGACAAAAAAGTTTCAATTTAATCGTGTACATAGACAAGTTTCACGTATATGATTTGTATCTAAACATATATTTACATTTTCAGTGTTTGAAATGGTCATGATTTCACATATCAAGTGTATACGGGTTATACAAATCATAATAATCTGTCTAACACACGCATTCCATTTGATTTACTCGGCGTGTGCATGCAATACCTACTCTTTTTCAAATTACTTAAGAAACGATATGTCAAGGGCTTTTATAATATAAATAAGAGACGTCTAAAGAAGTTTAATCCCCGTTTTATGTTTTATAGTAAGGTGATATGTACAGAGACAAGCAAACGTTGAGATATATGGTCCATAAGATGGCATTGAAGCCGACATCATTAATCTATAAGTCTGTAATTATTATAACAAAAAATCATGATGCTTTTATCAATTATCTTTTATCAATCAATTACTTAATTTTGCCCTGCATTACGCGTTGCATACCGCTACATACATGGGTTTGATTACATAAACCATTTTGTCCCGTTTGCACTCGCCTCTCACCAGTGTCCCTGGTTCGATCTCCAGCTCGGGTTTATGTGAGTTTTGTCCGTTTTCACCAAGCTGGGCAAGTCGGCTTTCTCCGTGTACTCTGGATTCCCCTACAAAAATAAGAGCTCATTCTCGCGTAATATCGTTCCATTGAAAGTGCATTAGCTTAAGTTAAGATTACTTCCTTACCAAAAGTTGTAAAATAAATTTAATAATTTAAACTATATCTCTTTTATAGTTCATGTTACGTCTGGCCAATGTGAGTCAAGCGTTTTATACTCATTGATAAAGCACTTGTTTGAAGTTGAATTTTTATCTTTTGAGATATGAAATTGACGATTACAAGGTGCACATTTAACGACTACGAAAACTGAAAATGTTTATGTTTTACCGAATTCTTAGATGTTTAAGGATATAATATAGGACTAAAGAAATATGGCTTAACGGTCAATGCTTGCTATTAAGATCGACTGGTTCGGGAGACAGATGTTTGAAATAAAAGAGATGAAAACAAGAACAAATGAATGGAAACATGATTCCACAAGATCTCCCTGAACATTAAACACATTACAAGCCAGGCCAAACCTGTCGGCAAACGGATCACAAAGACAATGGAATCTACCAAATCTAACGGCAAAACAGAATATAACAACATTGTGATGATTATCAAAACAAACATAATAAAATATAGAACTAATGCGACAAAAAGCTTCCGGAAAGGATGCGATGATTTTGTTTTGAATCTGTTGTTAGACATAAAGAACTCTTTGCACTGACATTTATTTGTGGCCATATTGTTTTGGTGTTCCTAAACTCAATCAGAGTAGACTGTTTTGTTCCAAGCCCGAAGCAGAGTAAATGTTGTTCCAGTAATATAAAATTTTAAGCATGCTTTAACATATTAACTAAAGCTTTATAAGTAATACTGTATAATTTCCCCCGTACTTAGTTGTTCCAATACATAACTAATTGCACGAATCGCTAAACACTTCGAGTAAGTGATCAACATAAATCATTGTCGGCATGTTAGAATAATGGAACTACTAATACTAATCTTTATTTGATAACCAAAACCTAACAAGACGACAACTTATATTTTGTTCATTGGACTGTTTTGTTTAAATCATCTAACAATTGCACTTGGTCTCACATCTGCTAAAAATTCCACGTATGTTTTATGATAATCATATAATAATTAGTTAAACAATTTAATCCAAAGTTTACACCGCTCAGATATCTGCCGAATTCCGCAATTTTATATCTTTTCCTTCCTAAATGGAGACAAATTGAGCTTGCTATCTAATCTAGGAAAAACATAATGTAAATTGATTAGGAACCATACAGACAATTTCTGAGCATTTGTCATTAAATTATTTTTCAAAGAGAAGAAATATGAATTTATATCATAACCAATTAAATCATTAAATCAATCTGTCTCCATTACGGATTGGATGAATGTATGTTTACTGTAGTATAAAACTGCTATGCCTTTGTAAAGCGAACGTATATTTACAAATTTGATTTTTTCAGAAGCCTTTTTCGATGACTAAATGCAACATATCTACTTAAATTATAATAAAATACTTCATCATAATTTTCTAAGCATTTATATTGAAGCTCTCGCAATTCAACCAGGCATTTTCGAGGAGCACCCCATGTCAAATATCGTCTAAATTCTAAATCGATCATACGTTAATGGACATATAGTAAAGTGGGTTTAAGTGAAATTCACTTTACAGGTTGTATTTTTCAGAAGCATTTTTCGATGATTTAAGGCAACGCAATTTCTAAAATCATACTAAAAAATATTTTATCGTAATTTTTAAGCATTTAAATGTTAGCCCTAGCGATTCAATCTGACAGTTTCGAGGAGCACCCTATGCCAAATATCATACACATTTTAAACCGATCTTACGTGTTATGGACATATAGTAAAACTTGTAAACTTGTTTAGAAAAAAAGAGTACGTATGTTTTCAGCTGTCATTTCCGAACACCATACAAAGAGTTTAACAGCGGTTGTTGATATCGTGGTAAAGTTCTACACAATGAAGACACTCAACAATTAGTTCGTATGATTTATAAACTTATCTGTATATACAGCATAATTTAGTTTGCATGATATTATAGCGATACGAAAAATATATATGGTCTATTATGACGATAGCAAGAGTTATCAATACCCATACTAAGATATCATTAAAATTGTGAACTCCTTGGATAACGTTCACATACATGTCTACTTGAGAGTCAGATAGTTATGGAGCAGAACCACTTGTTATATAGAGAAAGAATGGCATCAATAAACAATACGCATGAGCAATTTAATATCAATTTGATATTCAAAACGAAATAGCATAGTCTAAGCGGAACATCCTAGAAAGTTAGTACGCTATCGGAAAACATTGGTTATGCGAACCGAAAAGCTAAGATACACGATTTCCACGATATTTTTGTGAATGCTGAACAAAACGTTGCATTTTTGCATAAAAGGTTAAGCCATACACTGTCGATGCATGCTTTATGATTAATAAAAGAGTAGATACTTGGTGCCATTATGCTTCAAAACATAGGTAGAACAACAATTCTGTTTCTTAGATGTCCTTGGTTTTTAGTAGGGTATACTAGAATAATTACACTTAGCCATAACAGCGAAGTGACTCCAAATAATTACAGTTTTTATCAATTGTCCGGTTAATAGCATACTTGAATACAAAGGTTTTCGTTATATTTTATTTACTTCAGTCAATAAATATACTGCTAAGTCAGATGTTTTATTTAACATACTTCATTAATTGTAGGATCCATCGTTTGAAATGATAGGCCTTGAAATTAGATGGGCAGACGAACGAGGATACTAGGTAGTAATTAAAGGTAAAATTTGAACACCACACTACACAGAATACAACATACATATACACATGCAATACATATACAAATAACTATATTATAATGCATTTTAAGTTTTTTTTATATTATGAATATGGTAATTTTCTGTTTAGCATCACGCATTCATGATTCGCCTTGCCAAAATTGTTTATTATCCCTATCCGTGTCTGTTATTATCGATGCGTGTTAAAAATCTGAAGTCAATTTTAAATTCTCTTGAAGCACATGAAACGCGCAAAAAATTACTTGTTCAAACATACCAGAAAAGTTGATATATTTAAACGTACCAGGAATCACAATATGTTCAACATACCAGGAATAGCAAAATTGTAACATAATATAAATTACAATATGTTCAACATACCAAGAATTACAATATGTTCAACATACCAAGAATAACAATATGTTCAACATACCAGGAATAACAATATGTTCAACATATCAGGACTTACAATATGTTCATCATGCCAAGAATTACAATATGTTCAACATACCAGAAATAGCAATATGTTCAACATACCAGGAATAGCAATATCTTCAACATACCAGTAATAACAATATGCTCAAAGAGACCAGGAATTACAATATGTTCAAACATACAGGAAATAAAAATTTGCAGACATACATTCAGAAATATATGTTTTCTGTTCAAAGTTTTGCTTATATTCTCTGGTAAATGATGTTGATGAATAGCAATACAACAATGGAGTTAGCTTTTATAAGACTTAGGATTTCTTTCTTTTTTCAAAAACCTAAATTCTTGAAATTCTAAATTATGAAACTTTTCACATAATGCTTAAAACAGTAGCTTTTTATTTTCTTATTTTGTCATTCAGAACAAGACTTTTTTTTTGATTGCTCACTCGTCCTTAGTTATGCTTGTATTCTCTACGGAATATGTTACTGTCAAACTTTATTTTCAACAAAAGTTTTAGTTTGTGCATTAAGACTTTTTAAATAACCTTTGGCTAATCAAGTTTTTGTTTACATTTTATTCTTGAAATATGATTATGTATACAGAATGTTGGTACATTTGAGAGGAAACGCTATCAAATGAGTGAAATGACTTAACTAGGACTCTTTCATTGACCTCTTATTGAAATACATTAGTCTATGTTGTATTTTAGGGTAAACAGAATAGGTACCAAAGCATTGTTAACATAATGAATACCCATTACATAAGAAACGTTTAAAGAACCTCGGACACTTTTATATGCATTTGCATCATAATTGTTAAAAATAAACGTTCATAATCATGTTCGTATATTACATGTTTTAAATAAACTAAGTTTAACGGATAATCCAATGTTTTTAATTCTCAAATGTTTGATAACTTTTCGAATTGTACTACTGTATGTAAGGTATATACGAATTCATTTTTTGTTAAATAAAAAAATTACCCCCTCCAAGGGTATCCAAACAGAGTTTCTTTATAGATGTAGTATATCTATATATATATATATAGTATATTTTGAGGATGCACGCTTTGTGGGGGAAAAGTACTAGAACTGAAAACATCTGTACATGGCATAGACATGCATGTCCCTACTCAGTTGTCTTAACCTACTTACGGAGTAAATGTTAATCAGAGATTTGGATGATTACCCGTAGGTAGGTATTAATCCAATCATAGGAGAAAACGTATCATTGAACATTACTGCTTCAGCAAAATATATAGGTCCTTCAAAGTACGTGATTAATTAAGTACCTCCTCTTAACAATACTTTCCAAATATTTTTTTCTAGAAAGCTATAATAAAAAATAAATAACAACATTTATTACCAACTACACATTACTATACCATGCTGTAATTCCCATGTACATAATGCTACATGCAACTTTGCTGTTTGAAATGTATAGTTTTTTCATCCTTAATTGATATTCCTGAAATAACTAACCTTTATACAGTGGTATGTCAGCTAGCGTAACCGTGCGCGTGTGAATAAGCGGTACAGCCGGGAACCTTATTTGATGTATCATTGTATGCAGTGCTCTAATACATCTTACTTTTTGTTATTGTCGGCATGAATATTTACGGTCCATGTGTTACCTATTTCGAACTATATGTTTTTATTTCCAGGTCACCAATTCATTGTTAAGTATGTTAAATATGCTTGTTATTCATTTCGGAAAAATAGCTCATTGGGCTAATGTGTTTAAGTTATCATATATACGACTTTGAATAAAGATTCTTTATGTTGTTGTCTTGTTTCCCTTATATCACGTTTACCTATCTTTTCCAATGTTAATCACAATCAAAACATGAGGTCTTTAGGACTATAAAGTTCATAATAAATACATTTGCGATTGACAAATTTAGTGATATTTCTCTAATGTTTGGGTACTTCAATGACATAAGTGGTACACTTATATATTTGTGTTTCATTTAATAAATTATTAAATATATATTTATTAAAAATATATTGAGCTTATGTCTTTAAAACCATGTCATTTTGATGGTTTTTGATATATGCAACAGTGTGTCTTAATCAATTTAGATACGCAACAGTTTGTTTTAATAATTTAGATTTTAAGTTGTCCAAGGATAAAGACAATTATAAAAAAAAACAACAAATGCGTAGCATAGGTATGCATAAAGGTATCTTTAACAAAAAGAGGAATATACGTGACCTTGATTGCTCAAAAACGAACATGTAAAATAGATTGGGTCCGAGGACATTCCCGTTTGATAATACCCATATCAAATACACTGAAAACATGTTATTTCTATCTATATAGTATATACTATTCAGATGTGTCTCTTTTACTCACCATGGTAAACTGGTTAATCTTACATATAACCGTACCTAAAAACCACGTTTCGGTTATATCAACCAGCAACGTGAGCGGCAAACACATGACTATAACGGCAATATCCGCAATGGAGAGGTTTACTATGAACATGTTGGTCACAGTCCTCATGCTGCGGTTCTTCCAAATGACACAACAAACTAGCACGTTGCCCACTATTCCGACCAGAAACACGACAATGTAAGCCGCAATAAGAATCCACTGGCTTGTGTCCGGAAAGATGCCGGTCGTGTACATATAGTCAAAATACTCGCTCTCAACCATGCACAGGTCATTGTTGTTGCATTTCCGATTGCCCACTTCCGTCATTACATACTTTCCGCTATTATTCATTTCGACAATATATCCAGAATCATTTCCCATTTTCTTTATTTCAATACAACTTAAAACCATTTTTTTCAACTGATGACACTAAAATGAAAACTATTTGACGTTTCCCTGTGCACGGAATGCGACAATCCAACAATTCCCGCGACAGAGACACTTATCTGCAAGCCTCTCTGAGTTCAACTGCAATAATAAACCAGCGCAGTACCCTGGGACCCTTAAAAATACTGCCATCTCAAGACACATAATTACGAATTACAAGATGCTACAGAGAGGAAAAATCCGATTCTTCAATAAAATATTTGTAGGGAAGCAAGAAAAAACAACGTTAAACTGAAAAGATATACGATCGTAATTCGAACAGTTGACGGCATTAACCGTTATTGGGGTCGTAAATTCAGATTTTATGTGTATCCTAATCTGGATTATTCCATTAAAGATTATTTGACAAAATTATGTTTGTTTAAGGAAGGAGCATTATACTTGATTATCTTTCAGTTATTGCTATCGATTTCAGACAGTAGCTTATTCGTTTTCTAAAAAAATGTCTACCAGTCTTTGATAACTACTAACAATCTTGTGAGTTTTAGAACAAAATCAAGGAATATCAATAGTTCGATTTTAAATTGCTTTCTGTTGAAAACTCTTTATTATAACATCACCTAAAATATATTACTGTATATTTTACACATCACTTTGAAACAGACTGACCTATTGTGTTAAAAACAATCGTAATATGAATCCAATTATTAAAGTCGGAAAATAAAATGGATATAATTAATCTCAAAGTATGTTTTTCAGAACAAGACTAAAACCCATAACATGTACCAGTAAAGGAGTGATCGATTATTTATAGAATAATACATGGTTGACCATGGCTTTTGGTTGATAATTGCCCAAGTGGAAGGAATAATTGCCCCGAGGGCTTTAGCCCGAGGGCAATTATTTTCACTGGGGTAATTATCAACCAAAAGCCATGGTCAACCATGTATTATCCTGTATAATACATATGTTTTGTAATTTGTCAATGATTTCAAATGGATTTATAAACGTGATCTTGTGGAATAATGAGGGATATGTAATATAATTAGCATGAAGTCTGAAAGTCTTTAAATTACATACTGGGTTTGAATGACATTAGCTGCGAAAAATAACGAGAGACTGGAAATCAAAATAGCAAACCTTTTCGTACGTGTTTTTAGAATAAGCGTGCAATTTTTCCATTCTTCAAATATTTCCTGTTTTACATCGGCTGATTGTGATGTTTATTTCAATAGATGAGCACAGCTAGGGTCGATCAAGCCTAGGAGCAGTTTCATAAGAATCTGGGCTTGAATGACCCTAGCCACTACGCTGGAATAATTAACATTTCTCAGCGAATAAAGTAAAACAAAACGTTTCAACAAAACATTTCCTTGTCTCACTGCTGTATAACCTTTATCGAATGTAAACATCCGTAGTACTCGTTACCGAAACACGGAATGTGTCATTATTTGTAAAACTATTTTCACTATTATTGCACTGATAGTTGCATTTTAATCCCTTTAAAGCTCTTAATAATGTTTAAATGTTTGCCTACCAAGAATGCGGCGGCCATTTTTATTTTCGTGAAAATGACGTCATTGTGCACGTTTTCGTCTTCGTCAGGCAATTATGCCATAATCGCCCTGACGTGCCGTGATAATCTCACAGGCGGAGACGATAATCATTATTGCGCGAACGAATTACTATGGTAAAATGTTACTATTTATAGTAACATGTGTATTATTTTCTAATAATACAGTGAACAGTATCTAATAAATGTTGCGTTTTAACAAACAAAGTTATCCCGAACGTTGTCCTCATTCTGATTACTAGATTCCCTCCTACATTCCGGATCTGACATTGTACCTCACTTACAACAGTTCCGATCAAACCGAGATGGTTATTTTCATACTTTTGATGAAAGCATATTTCCAGTTAAGTAGTCTGTTTCTTCCGAAAAGTTCTGTTATTGTGGTTTGACTATCTAAAATGGTTTCGGGTTAATAATGAAGAATGCATTTTAAACAGTTTTGTGATATGAATCGAGAACAAGTTTGAATAAAGATAACAACAACACAAACATTAATGTTTTATATTTAGCGTCAAAGTGCTCGTTTCACGTTCGTCAAATGTTAAATTATTTTTAATCCGTGCGTAAACCCGCATCCACACCTTCTCTCAAACATTGCACATGTTCTCATTTTTACATTAACAGTCTATGTACTTTTGGTATTATTACTTGTGTTGTCATAAACTAAATTTTATGCCATGCAATTGCTATTTGCACCGCAAAATATTTCTTTATGAGGTTTGTCTTGAATTACTAATGAATTTATAGAACAAAACGAACCAATATTACTTGGGAAAAAAGAAACTTCATACGAGGGGCATTCAATATGCACTGCTACTGAAGTTCGTTTACGATTAATATTTTATATCTAGTGATGTCCTATATCTACACGTTAGAGATAAATGTTTTTGGTATGCAGAGCAACTAAAAGAAGTATTAAACTTTAGTGTTTCAAATTTTGTAGCTGGCTTACTTCCAACCCACCTAAAGAACACTACAACACTTTTATAACGATATGTCGAGACACGTTTTTGTTTGTGAAAGATGAATGTAATGATAAGGGACATTCGGGACATGCGAACTTATGTTTGAAATGAGCTTAACTTGTGAGATGTGAGACTTGCCCTTTAATTAGATTTGAAAATGTATCATTTTCTCCATAAGAGTAATTAAGCATACTACTGTTAATTAGCATGCCTTCCAAGGTCCTAACTAATAGATCACTACGATTGAAATACGTGAGATTCTAGTAGATAGACTATCAGAAGAAAACTTACTTATTTTCGTGCAGGATTATTCAGACTTTTGACTTGCATTGAATCGACTGAAACTATTCATGTATCGCGCGTAATGATAAAAACATGTTCAAGTAAGACCGGTCTCCTTAACATTCTAAAAACCAAAAGTATCCCTTTCAGACGTTCTTGAGATGGATGTTCCCATTATAAACTAAATATGTCAGGAAAAAAGACAGAGCATCCTAAATACGATATATATATATTTGTTAGTTATGCTAATGTATAAGCGTCTACCAGTAAGTGTGCCTTATATTGCACATGTGGAATTATTTTATGACCGATGGCATAAAATCCAAACTAGAGTTTAACACTAAGAAAATGATGAAGCAACGAAGCTTTGCAGTAAATAAGTACTTTCTAAATTGTTCTCGCCATCGCTGTCCATGTACTTGAAAAACAATAGGAATATTAATCAAAGTAATTGCAGACACGCAGGTAATCTCGACTCATGATTAAATACTTTAATCTATATGCTTTTACTGTTTACATGTTTCTCTATAATCATATTTAAGATTTCGTTATGACAGTTGCATGTTTTTAACGGTAATATTCATTTGTTGCAAACGGCGATACAATACCATTCAGTTATTAAAGGTAACATGCAACTAATATTTACAGTAAAATAGGATGTATGTTGCACTATAGAAAATTCATTTTATTATGTTCAAGATAGAATCAAGCATTGGCTTTAATTATTTTTAGGTTTAATTTGCATCAAGTATGCCATCGCCTGTCGTTGGGAAAACTTTAGAGAAGAAGCAAAGTATAAAAACATATTTGTAAAAGGAAGTAACATGACTTGAGGTCAAATATGTCGGTAACACAAGACCGCCAAAAATGTTGCCTGTCTGTAAATAAATTATGTCGTCATGTTGTACAACGAGACTAGCTGTTAAAAATGTATCATAAAAATGTTTGTGTGTTACATTTATGCGTGTTAAGGAACGAAAAACATGTATTTTGTTCCTTTACAATGTTCTTGTCGTGTTTCAAAATTTTATCATGAAAATTCAACAAAAAACTATGTACGATTAATTAAACGAATTTAATACGAATTTTATTAATTACTCGGAATCCCAGGTTCAACCAGAAAAAGCGTTTCATATAGGTCGCCCCCTCACATTCACGTGATCCTGACCGCAAACTAACTACTGATTTAAAATGTACTGAAAATCGTTCTGGTTGTAAGTCGACTTCTATTATACATGGAGTATTCCAACTGTTTTCTAATTTTTAGAAGGTCTTTTAGTGAAATTGTTACAGTATGATGTCATTTTGTCTACGGTTGAAGTACCCTGGAATGGAAAATGTCTACATATACAGTAAAACATTTGAAGAAGAAAGTTCAAGCAAAGCCAACATGTTATTTGGACAACTTGGTAGTGGTAGTCTATCTACCTAAATGATAAAATTCAAAGTTGATTGTTATACAATAAAACCTACAGGGACAAGCCCAGCAGGCAACAATTTTAAGAAAATCTTGTTTAAAGGCGCAGCAAAAATATCAATAGATGTTGGGGGCCACCGTCTTCAAACGGTCAGCGAAGCTGGTTTAGTGTTGTTTTTAAATATATGTGTACACAACCTCAATAAAACAAACCAATTCATCTGATATGTCGAACATTACCAGCAATCGATTGAATCAAGCCAAAGGAGAAGCGCCATCTCCTCAACGATACGGTACAATCATACAAGCTTGAAGGAGATCTACCCGACACAAAAAATGACAAAAAATCCATTATTTTTATATCTTGTTTCACTTCTTTGTTGGCATTGGAATCGGAACTTGTTTTTTGGTCGAACCTTTTCGAACCTTCGTCGGTTAGTATACACCTAGACAAAAAATAACATACACTAAATATTCAACCTCTTTGTAAGAGGGGTGAATTGTTCTGTTTGTATCTTGAACTAAAAATTACAAGCTAGCAACATGTTAAATATTTATTACAGGCACGGTGGTCATAAAACGTGACACTGAGAAAAGACTGACTATATTTCAAATCAAAATGAAATATAGCAATATATTATACCTTACATAAATATGTCCCTTCTTTGTATATATAAAACAGATCGGTCCTTATATCACTGTATTCTTATTAAATTCCAGTTTTATGACGTCAGCGGTCTATATCATATTTTGGCCGGTCCAGACCACGCCAAAAAAGTAATATGGACCGGTGACGTTATACTACTGGTAAGTGCGGCTTGCTATTTTCATAACGGCGAAAATTTGTCGCAAGAAAACTTTATTAGCTTTGTTCGATAAAACACATTTAAAGAGCTTTATTTTTTCCATTGAATGGTTATAAAAATGTTCGGTATAATATAAGAAATATTTACACACCACTTCGGCCATATGACATTATAAGGACCAGCTAGTCAGCCACCGCACGTTGAATGAACCTCGGCTAACGTCTCGGTCTATATACATTTTCGGTGGTTGACTGGCCGGTCCGTATAATGCCATATGATGTGTAATATTTCTTAATTATGTTGATACGTTTCGTTGAGATAATGGAACACTCGTTATATTTCCAAAACATCTCACGTAAATGCGCAAATACTCAATCATCTTACGCAAATTAAATCTCCACTCTTGTCTTATGATGATCATGTTCAGACACTTACTTTAAGTAAAATCTCTTGACATTTTTACTATTCTGTTGTTAGGATGCTACGTCTTCAATTCCTTTTTTATAAATGTTTCTCACGCTGTGATATATCATATAAATCTTATGTAATCAAATGGATAAAAGTTTGAACTTGTGTGTAGGTCCCGTTTTTGTACTGGTAAATTTTGATAACCCTTTTTTGTGAAACAGCTAAAACGAACTAATTCAAGTAAATATACATAAATGTCATTACATGAACTTTTAACAAATAAGCTATTGGCGAATACAAAAATAATCTGATTACACCACAAATACATAATTGAAACATAAACAATTAAAACAAGAGTGGTACAGACGAACACCTAATTAAACCTGTAGTGAGGATCGATTCGTAATGCTGTGTATAACTTCACGCCCAACCCAATTGTATATCAACACAAAAACTAACGATGGATTTTGACATGGTGTTTTAGCATGAGTCTATCATTTGCCCCACAGGGAGGCATTTTGCGAAGTAAGGACATCTGTGACAGCAATATGCTGTCTTAACAGGAATTTGAGACATCAACCATGATAGGCGTGCATAAATGTATGCCATTGTTCATTTTTGGATTCAGCAATGGCCATCTTTTCTTAGATTAAATAACACATACATAAATATTTTAAATAACATCGTTATAGTTACTCGCGAGCTGCTATATTCCATGACACATGTGCCAAATATTTTGATCAAAATACGGTTATTTTTTCATTGAAAAATGCTGTATTAAGCAAGAGACTCGTTATGACAATTATGATATGATATTTACGTATTTTTACATTTTTGGTGTTTGAGATGGTAATTGTTTCACATATCAAATGAATGACGGTAAAACAAATCCATAATAATCTGTCTAACACACGCAATCAAATTGATATAGTCGGCTTGTGCTTTCATTACTTTCTCTTTTTTCGGCTTACTTAAGAAACGATATGTCAAGTGTTTTTATTATATAAATTGTTGACGTCTAAGGAAGTTTAATCCCATTGTTATGGTTAATAGTAAGGAGATATGTACAGAGAAAGGCAAACGGCGGTCCATCAAATGGGTTTTAAGTCGACATGATTTAGCTATCAGTCTATTGCAAATGCATGAGTTTGGATGGCTTTCTTTACAATCGTTGTAAAAAGTATAATTTGAACTTTGTTAAAAAATCTTTTAATACTTTATGATTCGTCTTAATGGTCAGCGTGAGTCAATCATTTCAATCTAATGTCTGATTTTTATTTTTTTGAGATATGAAAATTAATGACGTCAAACACTGTAACTGCTTTATTTTTTATCGAATATTTAGATGATTAAAATGTAATTTGGCAGCAGAGAAATATGGCTTTTCGGTTAACGCTTACTATTAAGACCCATTGGTTCAGGAGAATGATGTAGGAAATACAAGAGAAAACAACAACAATTGAATGGAAATATGATTCCACAAGATTTCACTGAACATTAAACCAATTACCAGCCAGGCTTAACCCGTAGACAAACTGATCACAAAGAAATTTGCCTGTACTACGATGAAATCTATCAAACCAAAGACTAAACAGAACACATCAACAACGCGATGGTTATCATAACAAACATAATGAAATATAGACCTAATGAGACAGAAGAACTTCTGCAAAGGATTTGATGATTTCGTTTTGAAATTGTTGTTATACATAAAGAACTCTATGCGCCGTCCTTTTTTGTGGCCATATTGCTTTTTTGTTTCTAAACTCAACAAGAGAATTTGTTCAAAGCCCGTAGCAGAGTGAATGTCGTTCCAGAAATATAAAAGTTATATGCTTTCTTTAATCTTCAAAGCTACAAAGTTTTCAAATATTTTTTCTAGAAAGTTATAGTAAATTTTTTAGATAATAACGTTTTTTATCAACTACGCAATACTATACCATGTTGTAATTCCCATGTACATATTGCAACTTTTCTGTATGAAATGTATACTATTATCATCCTTAATTTTTATTCATGAAATAACTAACTGTTATACATTGGTATGTCAACTAGAGGAACCGTAGGCGTGTGGACTTGCCGTACAGCCGGGAAAACTAGTTGATGCTATCCTCTTACTGGTATACACAGCTCTAATCTTTCTTACTTATTGTAATTGTCTACATGAATATGAACGACTTTGGAAATACATTTCAACATGTGTAACCTACTCCGAATTATATGCATGTATTTCAAGGTCACCAATTCATCATTATGTACTGTTATATTATGTATGAATGCTAGTCATTTAAGAAAATAGCTCATTGAACTAATGTTTTTTATGATATATCCGACTTTAAATAAATAACCTTAAATAGTGTATCTTGCATCTCATATATCAGTGCTTTACCTATCTTTTCCAATGTTAATCCAAATTAATACATATGGTCTAACATGAGGGATCTATAAAGTACATTTTTTATGTATAAATAATCAATATTTTGTTCTTATACTCACCATTGTAAACTGGTTAATCTTACATATAACTGTGCCTAAAAACCACGTTTCGGTTATATCAACCAGCAACGTGAGCGGCAAACACATGACTATAACGGCAATATCCGCAATGGAGAGGTTTACTATGAATATGTTGGTCACAGTCCTCATGCTGCGGTTCTTCCAAATCACACAACAAATCAGAACATTGCCCAATAGTCCGACCAAAAACACGACAATGTAAGCCGCAATAAGAATCCACTGGCTTGTGTCCGGAAAGATGCCGGTGGTGTACATAAAATCAAAGTAGTCGCTCTCAACCATGCACAGGTCATTGTGGTTGCAGTTCCGACTGCCCACATCTGTCATTACATACTTTCCGCTGTTATTCATTTCGACAATATATCCAGAATCATAACCAATTTTCTTTTATTTCAATATCGCTTACAATTATTTTTCCAACAGATAAAAATAAAATAACAACTGTTTGATGGTTCCCTTTAGATGCAATGCGACAATTCAACAGTTCCCACTTACATGTATCTGCAAGCTCAGTTCCGCTGGAAAAATAAACCTGCGCAGTACCCTGGGACTCGTAAAAATACGTCCATCTCAAGACACATTCATACGAACTACAAGATGCTGTAGAGCGAATAAATCCGATTCTTCAATAAAATATCTGTTAGGGAAGCAAGAAATAACAACTTAAACTGAAAAGATATACGATCGTAATTCGGACAGTTGATGGCATTTACCGTGATTGGGATAGTAAAATCAGGTCTTATGTGTATCTTAATCCTGGCTTTACATCAATTTTCCATTGCGCGAGTATTATTCATTTCAGGATTATTTGACAAATAATGTAATTCTATCAATTTGTTTAAGGAAGGAGCATTATACTTAATTATCTTTCAGTTGATGCAATCGATGACAGATAGGAGCTAATCTGTTTTCGGAAAAATTGTCTACCAATCTGTGATAACTACGTACCATCTTGTGTGTTTAAGAACGAAATCAATGAATAAGAATAATTTGATTTTTTAATTGTTCTCTGATGAAAAATATCTTTTAAACCTCACCTTAAATTCTATAATTTATTTTATATTTCACACATCGCAAGATCACTACGAAAGGGACTGATCTTTTGTGTTTAAAAGTCCAAGATGTCTTGAGATTTTTAAAAATAAAATAATACACTCATTATATGAATCCAAATTTCTATATCAAATAATTAAAATCGGAAATAAAATGGATATATTTAATCTGAAAGTACAAAACTAAGACCCATAGCATGTACCTGTAAAGAAGTTATAAATTATTTTCTAATACATCAGTGAACATTATCTAAGGAATGGTGTTTTATAACAAACAAAGTAATCCCGTAGGTTGTCCTCATTTTGATAACTAAGTTCCCACCTACATTCCGGATCTTACGTACTACATCATGATTCCAATTATATCAGTTCCGATCAAACCAAGATTGTTATTTTCATACTTTTGATGTAACCCAATTTCCACTTTAGTAGTCGTTTTCTTCCGAAAAGTTAAGTTTTTTTTTTTTTACCATTTTAAATGGTGACGGGTTCTGTAATGAAGAATGCATTATAAAACGTTTTGAGATATGAATCGAGAACAAGTTTGATAACAATAACACAAACATTATTTTTGACGCTCATTTCTAGTTCGTCAAATGTTAAATTAATATAAAGCAGTGTTAGAAGGCATCGGCGTAAACCCATTTGCCTTGAGTTATTAATTGATATTTAGAACCATAGGGACCAATATTACTAGGGGAAAAACTTCTTACGAGGGGCATTTAAGATGTACTGCTAATGAAGACCGTTTATGATTAAAAAATTATATTTATTAGCGTCCTTTATCTACACGTTAGAGATTTATATGTCTAGTATACAGAGAAATTTAAAGAAGTATAAAAGTCTAGTATTTCGAATAATGTAGCTGCAAGACCTATTTTCATTAATATGTCAATATACGTCTGTATACTTCTTAGACAGTGAAGAGGACTTTTAACATTGCAAAGTACAAACAAGCTGTGTATTACGTGACCAATATATCTGAATCGAAATAAATAATATATCTATTTGGATAAGTAAAAATAAATAATCGTATTTATCATTTTGTTGGTATGTTAAGTGGTAAACAAAATATACCGTTTGACAAGCGTATCCGCAATTCACATTCCGTTTAATTGTCGAAGTGTACTGTAGTATGTCAAAATAAAACACAATGTCGCACCTCTTAGGAACTAAAACAGCCAAATGGTGTTGGGGAATGAAGTACAAAATCCCACTCCATACAATGTAAGAAAATACCTCTCGGCTAATGTGGAAGGGACTCACGACCAATATTATGGCCCACCCCCTATTTACGTCCCATCTTACAACAAACCTGATATTCTTTGCATTATGTTAAAGATCCTTCTAAACATAGGGAGGTATATGTAGTCGACTTAATCTAATTTATAGTACAACCATGTCAATAGTAATGTATCCTTAAAAGTATAACTAATTTTCTATATAGTTTCTATTTTGTAAAATCATCGTTCTTAGAATTGCGTTAGTATTCATGGTTTCTGTTTTATTGACATCTTCAAACTGATTCAAAAATATTTAAAGAAATACATGTACAATTTGGTTTTCCAATTAACTCGTAATCAGATTCTTCCCAAAACAGAAGAAAGACAAACAACACATCAACATTGTGTTTCTGTGTCATATAGTGTGATATATTATCAAATATCACGGGACGAACGAGTTGGTTAACAATATTTATCTGATAACCGATATCTAATTGAAACATATAGCAACAGTACAGAAAGGTTAAGGACAGCATCTGCAGCAATCAAATTTGATAATTTAAAACTGCAGTAAAACTATAAAAATCAATTAATGGTAAATTAGGCCAAAACAATAGAAAAACACGTGGTTAGGTAAGGGCTCAGTTGAAAGGTTGAAAAATACTTAAGCATCCAAAATTTTAATCATAGTGATTGTATTTTAGGATTGTATGCCTTTGTTGCTTTGCAGATACATAGATGCATATAGCCTATGCAAATTAAGTATAACCTTGTCGTCTCGGTTATTGTTCTTCTCAACACAATGTGTGCCCAAGAACAGGAAGGACGTTGTTCCAGGAACCTTGGAATCTGTTTTAACGGTTTATCCAAGATTCTTTGATTGCTAGAACATCCCCGCCTCTCTGGATTCAGATAACCTTCCAGATTTTAACTGATACATTTGTTTAAAAATATCAAATGTTGTTGTGTGACCAGTGAAATGTTCCTAGATATATTTAAAGACTTTCCATAATTGGGCAATGAAAAGCAGATATTTTTAATATTTATATCAATAATGTAAGTACTCTTTTATAAATGAAACTGAATCAATGCGCCTTATTTATAAGTGACACCCAATTATCATAGGTTCCTCCTCCTTATTTGTTTATGTTTAATTATAGAACTTAATCTTGGAGCGTTCTTTACAACATATATCATGTACGACTTGATCACTATTGACGTAATGTTGGGCGTATACCTTATACTGAACTTTTATTGTACTACATACAAAATCAAATACAAAATAATATCCAGGCATCTGATACGTTCATATAATCGCATTTAAACAAAACGACAGGAACAAGCTCATTTTCCCCAATATATCGTAATTTAACAAGCAAAGGGTGTGTGTTTCTTTTCAAATGAATAATATATATTTATATGTGTTTTTTATATAATTAGTTCTAAGGTATATAGTTTTACACCATATACCTACAGAGTAATGATTCAATATTGTCTATCAAAAAAGCAATCAGTTGCTAACCAATAGCGTTTCCGTTATGTTCTCTGATCAAATTAAGATCATACTAATTAGTTCGTCAAAAGTCGTAATGTGGCATGGGTTCAAAGTCATCCTGTACGTTGTCCTCATTGTAATTACTTTTTTCCTTCCTGTATTCGGGAGCTGACATTGTGCGACATCATTGCAAACCTAGATGTATATTTTTATACTAGTGATGTAAGTAAATTTCCAGTTAAATGATTCTTTTTGAAGTTTTTTTTTCTTTTTTTCTTTCTAATTTACGCATTTTGTTTGAAATCTGATTACGGATCACGCGATCTACGCCATCTGCTTTGCAACAAAACGAAACAATCCTTTTGTTTTGTGCCAACTTGCATTCGACTAAAAAAATTCAAACATGTTTTTGTGGCTTTTCAATGACATCATTTTAAATAAGAAATCATAACAAAACAATTATAGATTGGAAAGTGTCAACTGTTTTTGTTCTTAAATTAATTTCTACACTTGCAGATTTTTAGTGTGTAATACAAATTCTTTTCAATTCAAAACTGATGTCAATAGTTTTGCGCCGCTTTTCACGACAGTTTATTTTACTACAATTCTAAAATAATTTTATATGAAAAACTACAGAAAGAAGTACAGTAGTCGAAAGTTAAACATAAACCCCGTTTAATGGCACAGGGTCAGAGCAAATGACATAGAACACAAACACAAACAATTACAAACCAGAAACATGGAACAAAGCACAAACAAAAACTAGTGTGTAAAAATGGTTGTCCGGTAACCGCCTCGGAACGGTCAGTAAAATGTTGATTTACTAAAGGAGTTAAACTAGTTTGTATGTACGACCTCACTCTTATCCCAACAATCTTGAATAAAGTAAAAACATAACAGGTAAATCTTAGTATGCATTAACTTGAGGAAACTAAAGAATAAAACAAATGATAATAAACTAATAGGTAAACCCCAAGTAATTTTATGATTAGGGATCCCAACTCTATCTGCAGACGAAGGGAAACAATTCAGAGTACTTTTAAAAAACTTTTCAAAAACTGTTCAACGATATGATGAAGTTATTGTTTGAAACTGTAAAAATCCTAAACAGGATGCATCAGCAAATAAAATGTTTAAAACTGTGTGATCATAGAGTTTCATAATGAAAAGCATCATTGGGAATAAACAAAGAAAACAGTAAAAAATAAAAATACAATATATACTTGCCAAAATCTTCCTAACATCATATGCGCAAATATTCCGAGTGAACCAAACGAATGGCAAAAAACAAACGGTTTTAAAGATAACACGAATCTGCAAATGTTTACTTAAATCAAAACTTTAAGCTTAGTTATGTAAGGACGCCATATTTCACTTTATAGTTAATTTTATAAGGAATTCATTCTCACAAATCAGAAGGCAAATACTCTTACCATTATATCCACGGCTTACATAAACTCCCAGTAATTCATTTCATGAAACTTCTGACATCTGTTCATATTCTAGCAAATCTTATCAACTTTGAAACAAAACACCATATGATGGTAAACTAGGAACATCTCCATTAAAGAAGAGTAATTCTTTATTTTAAAATTAAAATCATCAAATTTATCATAAAGATTGATATTCTTTTTATCTTCTCTAACTTCGACGTGCAGATCTAAATAGTATGCTTTAGATTGGACGTATTAGATTTATTAAGTTGCAGTTGGGAAGGGTATATCGATTTAGTATTATCTGTAAATACCGAATTATCCGAACTCTAAATATCGTCAATATATCTAAAGTATTATTGAATTTATCAACAAGGGCAAGAACTCCAAACTTAGATATTTTAACATATATTCACTTTCACAGGAGAATAAAAGGAGGCCAGCAGGTAAAGGTGCATAAGCTTCACCAAAGAAAAATGTTTTGACACTGTCTGGATTATTTTAAATTTGAAAGGAGAATGCACTCAAAATATTCGCCGATAGTAGGTAACATCTACGGATAAAATACAAACGAACAACAGCTGATTATTTTCACCAGACGTATGTCGAAATAGATCAACATGACATAAACGCGCTGAATTTAACAGCAACATTACATAAAATAGCATTAATCAATTCTTGACTATAGGCATAAGTAACATCAGGGCCACTGTTACTCAGGCCAGGTCATAACAAAAGTATTTTTATGAAACATTTAATAACAAAATTATCAGCAAATATCGTATGTTCAAAACATAACAAAACAAACAAACATGTATATTAAGGAATATAAGAGTTCGAACGAGTATTCATAGTTCTATAAACAATAAACGTAAATTAAATCATTCTGGTTTCCATTGTTTAGTTATAGTTAATGCGTTTGCTCATAAAATAATCTATGTATCTGGTGTTAAGCGTTCATATATAACATACCAGTTGAAAAATGTATGTCAATCAGGTTTTATAAAATGTATTTTGAAATCAAATGCTTTATGCCTAAAATTTACAAGCAAAAGTGATATCAGAACAGATAGTTATAAAATAGTTGTTGGTTAACGTGATTGAGTAAGCTAGGTGGTCAAAAGGTCAACTTGACCCAGACTAATTAGATTTAGGATTATAAATATTATTGAGCAGCGTATGACATAAATATGAGGTACGGTTTAGTTGAAAAATATAGTTACGGTTTTAATATGTTAATAATGTAATATGTTAGAAAGAATTTGTAATCAGAAACAACAAGGCAAACTTTTTGTAAAAAGCAATATTGCTGTTAACAAAATTGAAAATTTCAAGCAGATCAATTTTAACATTAACAATATTGTTTGTCTCTAGTACAATAGAACATATAAATAAAAGACATTCAGAAATTCTTCTTTGACATTTTCTCTTATTTGTCTCTTGTTTGTCTCATTGAAAAAATTGCAGTCTTAATGTTACATATGATAAATGTTTTGCTATTAACTTTAATTGAAATATCTCATCCTTGGACTGCCAGACAATATTTTAGCTTCACCAAAGTTCCGAGCTATAATAAGGTATCAACAGATCAAAAATAATTTGAAAAAGTTTTATATAAACAGCAAATTATAACTGTTTTAATACTTTTTGACTATATTTAAACATCGGGTCACAACTCGAACAATCACAACAAACAGGACTCTTATAGATTCATCTACAAACCACCTTTTCGCAGTCAAATTACCACACTAGGCCTTTTGCCGGTTGGTCATCTGTTCATCTTGCAATGATACAATGAGAATTATAGGGACAAGCCCAGAAGCGACACCATTTGTTATGCCCATGTTTAAAGGCATAAGGTTAAAGCACAAGACAAAATACCACAGACATAGCACATACAAGACACCAGACATTCCAGTCATGCATCGACTTGGCGCAGTCACATTAATACACTGGACCTTAATGTCCGACAGAAGCTCACATATGCAACCCCGATTCAGAAGTTCAGCTTACTTACTGTACGTTCACTGAAACCACATGTACACCCTTTCCGAGAATTGCATGGCACAGAAGATTACAAAGATCTGTTGACTGCTCTTTTTATTCCAACGATGCGTACAGCTCACTAGCAAGAATAAAACAATCTTAATAATCAGCACTGTTCCGATCACCACTCTTTTAACAAACAATATCTTATTTCTAATATCTAATTTAACAGTTAAAATATCTAAGAGAACCGAGAACCGTGACTTTTACACTATCGGATCACGTGATCCAACAGATTGGATTAGGACAATGGATTATTATACTCCATTATTATTTTACTAGGAAGGTTCACCTAGCGCACATCAATTTCATCACAAGCTTAAACGGCTTATTGTGAATTCCTTTACACATACACAGTAATAATTCTTAAAATTACCAAATGGAATAAAAAGCTTACTACTTTTAAACATGCTTTGATCCAAACAATACAGATCGGTAATATCATTTTTAAATAAGTTTGTAATTGTACATTAATAAAAAGAAAATGAAACTTATCCTCCACATTGATACAAGATGGGCATTTCCTCTCAACAATTCGTCCGTGTTTGTTCATCTAATAGTCTCAATATTGCATCAACGCATTTATAATCTTAACTCAGTTTACACGTCTTAACCTCTTTCATATTAATAAATTTATCTGAATGTTTTACCATATTCCTGTTATAAACTGATAACAATAAACAACGGGTTCTATTGAGTGATGTCATAGAAATTAAAAACATCCTATTGTATAATAGTATGATGATAATCTCAATGAACGTTGTAACGATAACACTATTTTAAATTAAAAGTAAAACGATTCTCATCCAAATTCAAAAACACACAAGAAAATAGCCTTTGATATAATACCCGTATTTATCATATGCATATTCTGATAAAACAACGCAGAACACAGAAGTAGCAAGAATAATGTTGGGAGTATCTATTTATGTTAAAATAGTCATGCTTGTTTCATAGTATCAATAAAAAATCGTGTTCGACAATGACATATAAAAGAAAATATATCGCAAGTAATAAATCATATTAAGTCAACTAAATCACCAATCGGCTCTTATTCATAAGTTCAGGAAAAGAACGACAGAAATATGTAAATTACTGCTCTTTGCCAAATATGTTCGAGATTCTGCTTACAGTAACTGAGTTCCATTTGGTTATGTAATCAGATGAATCATATATATAACAATAACGTCTTCAAAATGTAATCACTGTTAAAATGTCATTCTGAAATAATGTGTCAATTGTTCTTGTCCTCTGTTTGAAATGTTTCTCGCGCTCCGAGAATAAATCTTAACCACAAAGAATCAGGGGATTTCGTTTTAAGCGGAGTCCCTCTTTTATATCGATAATCTCTAATGCCATGATCAGTAAGTATTGAATATTCTGCATGTTAGACCAACCAAGTAACGCATTGAATACGAATCGTGTTATAAACATCTAGCTTGATTACTCATGCTGCTGTAAATGTAAATGAAGAACAGTGAAGAATGTTAAATCGTAGAAAGATAACTGCAGCGCACTCAGTCGTTAAGTGAAACCCCAACGCATAGTTGTATATATTTCTAAATACGAATCATCTGTTAATAAATACATCAAAACAACATATGTCTTTCCACTAAGGCATACTCACCACTAAAATAACATTCACATACAAGCCATACATTTTAGGAGCTGCGCTGAATATAGTAATGTCGGGTTTAAAATGGGTCATGGTATGTTTTAATTATCAAGAATATCCAGGTTTGTATGCACTTATGCACCATACAAAACAGACAACATGCTGTACAAATATGGCCAGTGGGATTTCAGTAATGATAGGCGTGGTACATCTTTTTTCACTTCAGAATTTACGTCAGTTATTTCTAAGAAAATTTGATTAAAATAATACTTAACAAATCATCGCTGAATTATTTGCAAGCTAGCTGTTCTAATACAAACCCGCCAAATGCGGTAATAAGACTGTAGTATAAAGCAAGATACGCGTCATGTCAAATTTGATATATATACATCAGATATGTAGCTGAGCAAACAACCCCTAACAAACTATTAATCGGATCTTCTAATCTCTCGAATGATGATAATGTTGTAATATTCACGGAAGTACATCATTAAATAATCTACAGTATTCGTTTCTTTAACACTCCACAGTAAGCACAAGGAGTACACCACTCCTCCCTCCCATCCTTCCCCTTTTTCTCTCTCTCTCTTGAAATACCTCTCCCATCAATTTTATATCTTACACATAGCTCTATCTATCCTTTTTTAATTATCATTTTTTGAAATACACGATATATGAGTATTGCATATCTGCATGAGCTATTGCATTTGGTTAGAAAGTTTATGTCAGAACGTAATCACTTAATCGCTTTTCTAGTGACGTTTTGGGAAAGGGCACTAACTTATGTTTGAAAACTTCGTAGTCCAACTCTTTTGTTTCTTTATATGAAAGAAAGCTTTGTTTCAGCGCACTGATTCTGTTTCTTCGTTGTTTTCTTTATCATGTAAATGGGTAAATGTATCGTCAGGTAATAAAATATGTTAAAATCATGCAGCTGCTTGTATACATTTGCTGATGTAATTGATTGTATATGATTATATAAATAAATACATTCCCAAACACGCAAAATGCACCCAATATAAAATAACAGCAGTTTTAGCTCATTGTCACGAACGTGAAACACTGTTTCAGATAGTTTTTCTCTGCATGTTGTTTTAGATTAAAAGTTTGTTAACGGTATTTGTATCCATAATAATCTAAAGCTGTCAATGATATTGGAATCATAAAGCGTGTTGCTAGAGACAATACGCAATTCACATGCCCATGCTTCATGCTTCATTTACCAATAAGGATACATTTGATGCGTCTGTGGTTGGTCCGTGTTGTTTTGTACTTTGTGTGTCTCTCGGTATGTGAATCCTAGGCTTTCACCATTTGCCTTCAAATATGGGCTTTTTATAGTTTAGCTATTGCATCGGCTTGTCCCTCTAGTTGTAATTGTTTAATGTAATTTTTAAGAATAACATTACTACTAACTTTCATGCTATGAATACGGTTCTCGTTGTACGCATTTTAGTATACGCATGAATTAATTATGCGCTTCTCAAGGACAGTGGTCATCGAGATTAGCTTCACCAGAGAAAAAAAGTTTTGACACACGTCTGCGATATTTATACTTGTCGGAGGATGCACTTAGAAAGCTGGTAGAAAGTCATATTTACTGTATTGACTGAGGAATGTATGAATAGTTATAAATTGTTATTTGTAAAAAACATACAAACAATAGTAGATTATTTGTTAATTTTATACATAACATTGTATTATTTTAATTATCAAAAGGACCAACCCTGGAAGTCAATCACGCGACAAAATTAGCCTACCTGGCCGGAAAGTATAAATCAAAGTCTGGATCAATGGACCGATCTCTGTATAGGTCAAATGTTAAAGTTTCTTTTCAAACATCTGTGGTTACTTTTCACGTCTCAAATCATGGTCAAACCTGTCATAGCTAACCTGTTATGACTGTTATCATTGGGATGGCATTAAAAAAAATACAAGTCCTAAGCAGGTGTGATATACGCTCCAGCAATATATAAATACATATAAGCACCATAAACTTAAAGTTTTCCATTGCCCCTCATTTGGCTCTGATTATCATCGGATAGGATAATTGTCTAAGTCAAGGCTTTGAGACTCTCTTTTGGAGGAATTCGTTGCAACCGACCGGACTGTGTGCAAAAAGGTCGATTCGGCCACCATATATGGGGAATGACTCACTTTCTTCTTTCGGACTAACATCTTAGGACGCGGATGAATTCCACTTCCCCTTTCAGCTCTAAATTCCTCATTAACTACACAGAGAATCCAGTGATTTAAAGCTCTAAACAGACCTGTTTGCATGTTTGTTTTGGTATAAAAGATATTTTCTTAGCACAAGCAAATCATTTAGGAACCATCAAACAGGAATAATGGAATTTTTGAGATGTTATTAAACGTATAAAATTGCACTTCCTCTTCACAAACCAGTTTCTAATGTGATAAAAAATACGTTCATTTTAATATCAAACGAGGGCTGGAATGCAATAACAGTCGTTTTTTCTCATTAAAGAGTCTTTCATTTTCGTTTAAATTATATTTCTGTTTGTTGATCCTATTGATGTAAGGACTGACTCTCTTAGGCATTTAAAATTAAGACACTCCCAAAGAACATAATTAATATCATTTGTTGTGTTCAAATGCCAAATTTTGAATATCAAATTAATTATAAACATTGTTTACATACTTCAAAAACATTAGACAGATATCAAAATGTCTTTGTTGGTTAACGTTTTGTTAGCCGTCTTTGAACGATAGATGAACTTTAACAAGCAACTTAGGGGTTTAGATCGGTTTGAGAGCGCCAAGCCTCACGCTTACCCAAATATTTATCAGTAATTGCAAAATAGAACATAACACTCGTAGCGAGTGAATGTCGTTGGAGTAATATGCGTGTTATCTCTCAACATCCATCCTAGTTTGCCGACCCCGGATATGGAACCCGGCTTTAAGCGATGTTTGGTGGTTGTATAATATCTCTCTTTTTCTTACAAGGTATCTATTTATGTGTTCTGATCTATCGGGGTCATTTGATGTACATTAATTTCAATGACAGAATATCACCCAAGCCAGTCCAAATCAGTGTTGCACCTACTAATACTGTAGGTATGAAAAAATTAAAAGTCTCCGACAAACAAAGAATGCAAATCAATGCGCCTTATTTAAAAGTGACACCCAATAATCATAGGTTCCTCCTCCTTATTTTTTTATGTTTAATTATAGAACTTAATCTTGGAGCGTTCTTTACAACATATATCATGTACGACTTGATCACTATTGACGTAATGTTGGGCGTATACCTTATACTGAACTTTTATTGTACTACATACAAAATCAAATACAAAATAATATCCATGCATCTGATACGTTCATATAATCGCATTTAAACAAAACGACAGGAACAAGCTCATTTTCCCCAATATATCGTAATTTAACAAGCAAAGGGTGTGTGTTTCTTTTCAAATGAATAATATATATTTATATGTGTTTTTTATATAATTAGTTCTAAGGTATATAGTTTTACACCATATACCTACAGAGTAATGATTCAATATTGTCTATCAAAAAAGCAATCAGTTGCTAACCAATAGCGTTTCCGTTATGTTCTCTGATCAAATTAAGATCATACTAATTAGTTCGTCAAAAGTCGTAATGTGGCATGGGTTCAAAGTCATCCTGTACGTTGTCCTCATTGTAATTACTTTTTTCCTTCCTGTATTCGGGAGCTGACATTGTGCGACATCATTGCAAACCTAGATGTATATTTTTATACTAGTGATGTAAGTAAATTTCCAGTTAAATGATTCTTTTTGAAGTTTTTTTTTTCTTTTTTTCTTTCTAATTTACGCATTTTGTTTGAAATCTGATTACGGATCGCGCGATCTACGCCATCTGCTTTGCAACAAAACGAAACAATCCTTTTGTTTTGTGCCAACTTGCATTCGACTAAAAAAATTCAAACATGTTTTTGTGGCTTTTCAATGACATCATTTTAAATAAGAAATCATAACAAAACAATTATAGATTGGAAAGTGTCAACTGTTTTTGTTCTTAAATTAATTTCTACACTTGCAGATTTTTAGTGTGTAATACAAATTCTTTTCAATTCAAAACTGATGTCAATAGTTTTGCGCCGCTTTTCACGACAGTTTATTTTACTACAATTCTAAAATAATTTTATATGAAAAACTACAGAAAGAAGTACAGTAGTCGAAAGTTAAACATAAACCCCGTTTAATGGCACAGGGTCAGAGCAAATGACATAGAACACAAACACAAACAATTACAAACCAGAAACATGGAACAAAGCACAAACAAAAACTAGTGTGTAAAAATGGTTGTCCGGTAACCGCCTCGGAACGGTCAGTAAAATGTTGATTTACTAAAGGAGTTAAACTAGTTTGTATGTACGACCTCACTCTTATCCCAACAATCTTGAATAAAGTAAAAACATAACAGGTAAATCTTAGTATGCATTAACTTGAGGAAACTAAAGAATAAAACAAATGATAATAAACTAATAGGTAAACCCCAAGTAATTTTATGATTAGGGATCCCAACTCTATCTGCAGACGAAGGGAAACAATTCAGAGTACTTTTAAAAAACTTTTCAAAAACTGTTCAACGATATGATGAAGTTATTGTTTGAAACTGTAAAAATCCTAAACAGGATGCATCAGCAAATAAAATGTTTAAAACTGTGTGATCATAGAGTTTCATAATGAAAAGCATCATTGGGAATAAACAAAGAAAACAGTAAAAAATAAAAATACAATATATACTTGCCAAAATCTTCCTAACATCATATGCGCAAATATTCCGAGTGAACCAAACGAATGGCAAAAAACAAACGGTTTTAAAGATAACACGAATCTGCAAATGTTTACTTAAATCAAAACTTTAAGCTTAGTTATGTAAGGACGCCATATTTCACTTTATAGTTAATTTTATAAGGAATTCATTCTCACAAATCAGAAGGCAAATACTCTTACCATTATATCCACGGCTTACATAAACTCCCAGTAATTCATTTCATGAAACTTCTGACATCTGTTCATATTCTAGCAAATCTTATCAACTTTGAAACAAAACACCATATGATGGTAAACTAGGAACATCTCCATTAAAGAAGAGTAATTCTTTATTTTAAAATTAAAATCATCAAATTTATCATAAAGATTGATATTCTTTTTATCTTCTCTAACTTCGACGTGCAGATCTATATAGTATGCTTTAGATTGGACGTGTTAGATTTATTAAGTTGCAGTTGGGAAGGGTATATCGATTTAGTATTATCTGTAAATACCGAATTATCCGAACTCTAAATATCGTCAATATATCTAAAGTATTATTGAATTTATCAACAAGGGCAAGAACTCCAAACTTAGATATTTTAACATATATTCACTTTCACAGGAGAATAAAAGGAGGCCAGCAGGTAAAGGTGCATAAGCTTCACCAAAGAAAAATGTTTTGACACTGTCTGGATTATTTTAAATTTGAAAGGAGAATGCACTCAAAATATTCGCCGATAGTAGGTAACATCTACGGATAAAATACAAACGAACAACAGCTGATTATTTTCACCAGACGTATGTCGAAATAGATCAACATGACATAAACGCGCTGAATTTAACAGCAACATTACATAAAATAGCATTAATCAATTCTTGACTATAGGCATAAGTAACATCAGGGCCACTGTTACTCAGGCCAGGTCATAACAAAAGTATTTTTATGAAACATTTAATAACAAAATTATCAGCAAATATCGTATGTTCAAAACATAACAAAACAAACAAACATGTATATTAAGGAATATAAGAGTTCGAACGAGTATTCATAGTTCTATAAACAATAAACGTAAATTAAATCATTCTGGTTTCCATTGTTTAGTTATAGTTAATGCGTTTGCTCAGTCCAAATCAGTGTTGCACCTACTAATACTGTAGGTATGAAAAAATTAAAAGTCTCCGACAAACAAAGAATGCTGACAACATACCAACTAAGTCATTGCTACGAAGTATTGTACCTACAACTATTGGTAATAAAAAGTCTCAAACAAACCAAGACTGCTTTGAAAATATGTTATTATTTCTGTCATCAGCATTCATTTGAGATTTGGTTTGAGTTGGCACTCTATGGTCGGTTCGGGTCCCTGTGGTTTCCTGTTTCCTCTCGCTGACAATTTCAAACCAGTGGAACTCTCGTTAAAAGAGGCATTAACGTAAGATTGGATACATATTATGCCTTGCTTCTCTTTATGATTTCTTTGTTGCTGTTTTTTTAATTAGTTATGTTTTCTCATGTCTTTTCAAAATATATCTCTTTCAGAATGTATCTTGTTTGTGCGATTTTCATGTGACGGTTATAATGGTTTACAAATCTATGTTTTGTATAAATATATTTTCTTGTGGTTTGTCCTGCAAAATATCTGAAATTTGATTCTGGCGTTTATTTATCAATGATGGATAAGCCGGACCATAGTCATTCAGGCGGACTGAGAATTTAAGAAAAGCCTCAATTGTATCCACACAAAGCGAATCTGTTTAACCCAAATGGTGTTTCACTGCCGAAAGGTTATACAAATCTAATGTATATATTTCCAATTTAATCAAGAATAAAGTTATAATGGACAGGGTTAAAATACAATATTTAGAAATGAGTATGATTGCAAATAAAAACATTTTAACATTCACAGTATAACTTTATATGAATTCTACACATAATTATATCCCAATTGATTCCTAGCAATTCATACCAATGAAAAACTTTTGGCAAGGAATGTTCAATGGAAAGAGTTTATAATGAGCATGAATATATTTTTATAAATGTATACAGATGGTACGACTATCGTTTAGCAAACTTGTACCAAACAATAACAAGTTAACTAAATGTGGGTCTAAAGATAAGCAATTCAGCTTTTTATGCCTCATCACGACTATACTGCTGAAGACGTGGTCTGTTTTGTTGATGCATTTCTACCCCTGCAAGTATAAATATAATCTTATGGAACGGTATTTCTCAAATCCTATGTGAAGAAATTAATGAAATTTAAGACAAATATAATATGCAAATGCATTGACCTCTTCTTGTCAATGAGGTCACCCCATTCTTAATTAATGCAGATATTGTGGTATTTTGAGCAATTAAGCTAGTAGATGTGTATTGTTTTGTTTGCCCTTTAACTTTAAACGATAGACAGGATCTTGGTAGCAAGTTCGGCTACAAGGCTGGTCACTGTAGTAGTTTGCAATTACAGTGTGCCCCCAAATGCACAAAATCCCTCTCTGAATGATTTGTCCGACACCTTTTAGTTTAAAGGCAATGAAGCCATACTATATATGTTATGCTTTTAAATAAAGCATTTTAAATGTTTAGGTATAATGCAGATAAATAAATTTCATCGAAAACACTGGGACATCACTTGAAGATTATATGTAGCTAAACACATATTTCACGCTCATATAGTGGATTTGTCAAGTCAATGAACCTTAAATATCCCTTGCATCATTTTGACAATAATTATTTTCTCCTCCTAATCTTTGGAGCAGTGATTGCAACTTTAACGACTTATTAAAATTATGTAAATTTCCTCTCCTCTAAACTAAGTAAACTTAGCTGCAAACTACTTAAACTAAATAAAACGTGCACTGTACTTGGATGATTCTATCCGGAAGCGTAAATTGTATTATTTTTATACGATTTGCAATGCAAATTTAATCAAAAATCCGCTTCTTACGCTTTTAGTTTGAATGACGTATATAAATACACTATTGGAATTGCTTTCTGTCGTTTATTGTTGAGGTACATAAAGTACAATAAACTTTTTGTTTATTATCGTTGTATATCCGTGTATGCGAAACTCAAATTTAAACAAAAGATGGTATACAAATCCCCCATGGTTTCTCCGACGAAACGGTACCCTGCTTCAAGGGAATCACTTTCATGTTTGCCTTAACAACACTATAAGAACTCTGTGTAAAGATCGACTAGCCTTTGAGAAAAGAAAATGCTTTTTTATTCATTTCCTGCTAAAATGGATCCGGATTCGAGTAGACAGCAAATGCATTCGCTTCCTAATTTGAGAAGGTGCACAAAGGATATAAAAAGTATTTATAGTGTAGTCGGACTAGTTGCTATTCGTGCAATTTTCTCAAATCACAGCAATTTTCCCAAAGTTATAGGACAGAGCAAAAACATCTAATTAAGATATTAACTGTTGTTAAGATCTGCTAGACAGTTATTTGTCAATATTTTCTAATGTACATTTCCCAAAAATATCATCGTTTTATTGCAATATTTCAATGCATAAAAATATTAATGCAATGATGTTTTATAAACTGCTCAAATCTTTGTATCAGATCGCACATTAGTAATGATAACGAGTGGTAAAAAGAAGATAAATATATATAATACTAGTTTTGGATCAGATGATACGAGTCTCTATTTTCTATGTTCGCACCTCATGGTAAGGTTAAAAGTCATGGTGGGCGTTCTTCTAAACGTACTTTTGAAGCCATCGCTCATTCCGCCTGTGGCCCGTGCATTATTACAGCGGCACTTGAGGCAGGACCACATGACCTGGCGGAATGCCTTACGGAACTTGTCTGAAACCAGGTTGCATACATTATTATCCACAGATGATATAAATTTGCCTGGAATAATAATGAATTATTCTTTACGCCTAGTTTTCATAAGTACTACATAGTGATTCATTATACATTTGATTTGTGTCAATTGCGACTGATAAGATACGAAGTTCAACAGAAACGCTAATGATATTTAGGCTAGTTGCATTAAATGACGTTAGCATTCAGCTTCAGATTATACATAGTTGTTCATTAGGAACGCCAATGCAGTTCGAAAAAAAGATAACACATATTTATAATTCATTCTTTGGAAGAGATCCTTTCGAATGAACAAAGCATCCGAAGTATGTAACTTATGTCGTTGAATTCTTTCCAAGTTAAACACTTTAATCGCCCTATATTTAAACGTCTAAATAGAACATACAATACGTTTCTTCATTATGGACAAGTACTGGGCGACGTTTTGCAGTCATGACACAGAACTTAACATCAGTGAAAAGTTAATACTTTTCCGGAAATAAATAACCATTTGGGAGAATTCGGAGGCACAAAGTAAATCCGAAGTGTTCAAAAAGGTATCGAATGGATGGACAGTCAGCAATAGTAAAACAAAACATTTGTGACACAACAACGTCAATCACAACTTATAAATAAGTAGTAAAACAAAACATTTGTGACACAACAACGTCAATCACAACTTATAAATAAGGTTAAGATAATAAAATCCAAACGTTTGATATATACTCACCACTCATAAAGTTATAAATGATGGGATTCAGACAGCTGTTCAGAAATATAGCAAGATGGGCAACAAGGGCGAATGTTTTGGCGTTCTCCACATCATCCAATACATCAGCATACCTGAAGAATGATGTACTATGAAAATGCTTCATTCTTATTGAACAAACGAATAGTAGATAGAGATTATTGCCCAAAAGATTGCCAAAACAAATTGTGTAAGTTTTCGTTTGAGATATGTTTTTTTAATTAAGCAATGGCAATGAAATTCTTATATGAAAGGACAAGGAATACGAATTATACTAAATGAACGGTATTGCTGAATTTAGGGAGCGTAAGAAAATGCACAATATTTCATTTTATGTTAGCATCAATAGAATTCGGTGTTATCAAAAATATGCTAACACGAACATTGTACTGTTATAACAAAACATACATACGGTGTTAAAAATAAATTAAAGATTCATATTCTTACCTCAATATATTCAACAGATGATTCGGTAAAAAACATAGAGCAAATAAAACAACAATGGCAAATAACATTTTTGCTGCTTTCTTTCTAGCATCTAACTGATCCTCATTTTCCTTTCCAGAACTGGCTAACATTGGTCGTTGAGTTCCTGAAAGCATCAAAACTCTTTTTGTAAAACATTGTAAACCGTTGAATTGAAAGATATGCGTAATGTTTGCATTATAAATGCATGTACATACCATCCTTGCCTTTGAACAGGGATAGAACTATTCAGTATTCAAATACATGATTAATTCCCTCGTGAATACAAATATTAAAGACACAGAAATGCAGATGGACAACTGTGTTATCAACTAAAAACGTTATTTAAAAAATATGTAGATAATACAACCTCCTTTGAAATGTTGGCATAACTTATTTATCCTCAACAGAAGCAACGAAAACGAGAGCCATCACTCGTTAGTTGACTTTTCATCCCAAAGGGGCTTACTTTAAACATTAGTATAGCCTAACGAATGGGACTCGCTTCACATACGCGTACGGTTTATGTCCTGTCCACTTAGTCATAGTTCTTTATACAATTCAAATGAGTGAGAATGGCGGTGTTGCAATCTCTGCATGGCGCGTTCAGTCTTTCGTCTGTGTACTAAATAATAGTCATGAGGTCCGTCTACAGTACAACGAAGTAACAAACAAAAACAAATTAAGTCTTATGTTTTAACATATCATTGAAATACGATTTAGCTCATCTTTATTGTAAAACTATGTAAACGCGGTGGCATATCACCAGTCTATACTGGAGACCCCGTCCCTGTTGCTGATTTGAGACTTATTATAATTCGTATAGTATAGCATACGCTGATTACACCGTTTATATTGAATTGTAAAGAACCAGTAAATGCATAGATTCATTTCAAAGATAGTAAGTCTACATTGACAGACCATTATCAACGTTCATCAGCTTAATAACGTTTACTTTACCGACATCAATACCGCGTGGCCATCAGAGAGAGACTAAACAGATATTTAATAATGTCATATAATCCATTTATTCAGCAATGCTTTGATAAATGACTTGGAATGATCAGTTAAAACAATTTGGAAATCAAAGAGATTAAACCAGTTTTCAAGCAGATAATGTAGCATCAATATTTTGCGCATCTATTTCTATAGTGTCTCCGTGACTCCTATCATTAGGAAGAACTAATTAAAACAAGCATTGTCTTTGAAAAAGTTTTAATTGATATGATACGATGTAATTTTAACAAATTAACTAGTAAATGCTCACTAGATTCTCCCGGTACTCCGCCAGTGTAGAGTACGTATGCAATATGGGTGTATGTGAATCCCATCAGGCAGATCGGCAACACGTACAACCCGATGATCAGGCAGAATTGCCAAATCATTAGACCAGTTGGCTCCAATCTCACAGGATAGCAGGCGGCAAACAATACAGAATCGTCCCATTGGCGAACCTCCTCTGCAGCTATTGTTTCGGGCAGTGCAATGCATGAGGACAGCAACCAAATGACTACAATGATCGCCCGTGCTCGTCGAACGGTGCTATGGAAACTGAGCGGATGACAAATGGCGTACCAGCGTTCCACAGAGATTGCCGTCAAAGTGAGCACAGATACCGCGATGGTTGTCGTCTGGAAATAGTGAAAAAGCACATAACTTATCTCAACAGTTATCTGTTTCGACAATGCCTTTTAAAACTTGAAAGATCAACACCATTGAAATTAATCAGTTTAAAAACCCCCCATTAATTTCATACAACTTGTATACTTAAAACGAGCCAGACGAATTAGTTCGACTATCGACAAATCCTTAACTTTGTTGTAGTTAGATTTGTAGAAAAATATCCCTACACGAAAAGAGGAAATAAAGGAAATAAGTATAAAAAAGGAATTTCGAGAAAATGTTTTCTATGAATTTCATAATATTTTTTGTGTAAACCTTATCTGGACTTAATAGGAGTAACGCGATTTTTGACATAGAAAAACAAGAATTGTTTAGCCATTGTAACCGTATAACTCTGATCAGATGTCGACCTAAAAACTCGATTTTTGATGTTGAACCTTGACAATTTTCGATGTCACCGATTTAACCGGTTGTGACCAATGCAACCGCTTAACCTGACATTTCATAAAGCAAAAAACAACAACACGTTTTCAAACTGTTCAGAAATGTTGCTGTAACTCATTGTAACTATTGTAACCGCATAACTCTAATCAGATGTCGACCTGAAAACTCGTTTTTGATTAAATTTTCGATGTATCGATTTTTGAGGTTGAACTTTGAAAATTTTCGATGTAACCGATGTAACCGATCGTAACACAATTTTCAGCATACACGCCTTACATAAACCAGTGTAACTAATGTAACTATGGTCTTATAGACATTTCACTATTCATAGCTTTCATTTCATATGGGCCAATTTTGTGCCTTATCTCTTTTGTCAAGTCGTATAGAAACGTGAGCTGGTTTTGCGTAGGCGATTTAGTATTGAAAAGTGCATTCAAACGAATATCTTGAGAGATTTTACATTCTGCATAATCAGTTATAAAATTAAAACTACTCTCTCAGTTTCACTTTTATATTACACTCACCTAGTAGAATGAATATCAAAACAACCATTTTCAGAAAGAGTTATCTATTCTTTTGACTTGCGAAAACAAAAGAAACAAGAGATGTTTGTCAAATATTATGCCCCCCCCCCCCACATGAGCGCCATGTTGTCAGGATTATATGGACAATTGAATGAAATATGCATTGACCGAAAAGACAGCTGATTTGTCCCTGACATTGGATGCCGTTGAGGCAGTTTTAAGATTATGACCATTCAAAGTGTAAGGATAGAGTGTGTTATGACCATGACCTTTAACTCTATGACCTCAAAACTCTATGAGTCATCAGCTGGTCACAAAAAATCTACTTGTCAAGTTTGAGGGCCATGGGTGCAGACATTGACATTGCAAATATGCATTGACCGAAATGAAAGCTGATTTGTCCCTGACATTGGATGCCGTTGAGGCAGTTTTAAGATTATGACCATTCAAAGTGTAAGGATAGAGTGTGTTATGACCATGACCTTTAACTCTATGACCTCAAAACTCTATGAGTCATCAGCTGGTCACAAAAAAATCTACTTGTCAAGTTTGAGGGCCATGGGTGCAGACATTGACAAGTTAACACGCAGACAAGTTTTTTCGTTCAAGGTCAATGAGACTTGACCTCTGACCCGATGACCCCTAAAATCATAAGGGGTCATCTACAGGTCAGACGAAACTCAAAGTCAAGTTTGAGGGCCATGGGTGCTGGCATAGTCGAGTAATCACTCGAAACATTTTTGCACTGGGAGAAGATTTGTTAACATTTTTGCGTTAAAGCTTACTCTGACTTTGACCTTGGCCCCATGACCCCCTAAGTCAGGACGGGCCATCTACTGGTCAGGTCCAACCATCATGTCAAGTTCTATGACCATAGGTCCAGGAATTTTCGAGTTTGCTTTCAAGGTCACTCTGACCTTGACTTTTGCCCCGATGACCCCCAAAACAACAGGGGTTATCTACTGGTCAGGCCCAACATCCAAGTCAAGTTTGAGGGCCATGGATGCAGGCATTGTCACACGGACAACATTTTACCATTCAAGATCACTGTGACCTTGACCTTTGGTCCGATGACCTCCCAAATATAAGGGCTCATCTACTAGTCAGGGCCAACCCCCAAGTCAAGTATGAAGGCCATGGGTGCAGGCATTGTTGAGTTATCACTCGGACCTTGGCCTTGGCCCGAAGATCCCCCAAAACAATAAGGGTCATCTACTGGTCAGGCCTATCTTCCATATCAAGTTTGATGACCATAGGTCTAGGCATTGTTAAGTTATCACTCGGAAAAGCTTTAAAATTCTTTTACCATTAAAGGTCATTGTGACCTTGCCCTTTGACCCATTGAGCCCTAAAATTAATAGGGGTCATCTACTGGTTAGGCCCAACCTTCATGTCAAGTTCGATGACCATACGTCCAGGAATTCTTGAGTTATCACTCGAACAATCTTTGGTCTACTGACGGACCGACCGACCGACATGTGCAAAGCAATATACCCCTCTTCTTCGAAGGGTGGCATAAAAATGTTTAATGCATATGCATATATTGGTTTGTAAATGTAAGTAATAATAGGCTAGTAGATAAGCGTTTTCCAATGACTTTAAAATTGCTCTGTGTAACAGCAATATGGCAGTTAAACAATGTCAAATTTCATTAACAATAGCATCAAAACTAATACAATTTATTTATCAAATACAAACAAGATTACAAAGCAACAAAGGTTTGCAGTTAATACATAATTTTGAAATGGTGATTTTCGTTGGTGTCCGCAGTGATGCATGTGCAATCAATAGGAATATTTATGAATATATTTATCATATATTATCAACATTCACATAGGATAGGCTGGATTTAGAAGTTGTACTAAATTAGACAATTAAATATTTAATAGGATATATTTATTTCTGTATAAAATGTATAAAACATGGTAACATTATACACCCAGCATAAGTAAAAACGTCGATGTCAACTACATTGTACACAAAGGATGTCACACAAAAAGAAATTATAACTCCCTTATTTCAATTGTTGTCCGTGTGGTAGAAAATAGCTTGACATAGTTATATTTATGCGAACAGCTGCAGAAACAAGTTCAGTAGCAAAAAGTTTAAACATAAATCCGTTTATTAGCACTGGGTAAACGCCAAAGACATAGGACATAAAATCACAAACAAGAAACATGGAAGAACAGCACAAAACTCCACAAACAGCACAGTGCATACATACATTAAAAAACTAGGTATGTTTATAAAGGATTGTGAGGTACCGCCTTGGAAAAGTCAGTAAAATATAAATTTACTGGGGGTTTAAACCAGTTTATGTGCACAAACCTCACTCTTATCCAAACAATAGTAAATAAAGATAAAACGCAAAAGGTAAATCTTATCAAAGTATGCATTAACTTTAGGAAACAAATTATAATAAACTTATAGGTAAACCCCAAGTACTTCTATGATTAGAGATCCCAACTCTATCTGCAGACGGAGGAATACAATTCAGAGCACCTAATGCAAAAACTTTTTAAAAGATACGATGCAGTCATTGTTTGAAACTATGAACATTACACACAGTCTGTCCTATAAAATAAAAGGTTTACAACTGTGTGATCATAAGAGTTTCATAATAAAAAAAAACTTTTTACATTTAAATGATAAAATATATCACAAAGTTGAGGAAAGATAGTTTGTTAAATAGCAATCATAAATAAAAAACACACAACATAATTGCACAAGCTAATTGATATACTGACAACGAAAACTAACATAACTGTAATGCTAAGGAGTAAAAAATTTGCAGTGTACCATGAACATAAAAACTTAACCAAATGTTATAATAGACTTTGTGTTTCAAATAAATAACGACTTATGAACTAATAATAAGTTTATCTATCTATGATTGGAAACCAAATTAAAACAATAAAATCAGATAAGAATAGCCTTAGTCCACCAAGTACGCCTTACTTTGGTAACATGTAGCTTATTTCTTAATTTTCGAGTAACAGAATAAAAGCAAAGAGTTGAGGTAAATTCGAAATGGCACTGAATAAGGGACATAAGAAGTAACTTCTTGGTATGCTGGGTAAGGCAATCGCGATTACTATACAGAAACTTTTATCTTGCATTGGCTTCTTGATAACAAACAGACAAAACCATATTATCGAAATATAAACACTTATCAATGGAAACATCATCACAAGTGCCATTAAGTTTCTTTGTGATATAAGCCTCTGTTTTGACCCAAATAATATAGTTTTTGTTTTACCAATGTGTAAGGATAGTTTGTTGCAGATGAGCCACTCACTAACAAACCCCAGCTCATAGCTTAGAGAAAACTATCTCGTCTAAATGTTTACCACATACTAAAATGGCAGACTCATCAGCATATAGGAGCAACTTATGCCTAATTGCAGCTAGTATGTCGTTTACATATATCAAGAAAGAAGAGGACCAAATATAGATCATTGAGGCACACTACATGTTGCACTGGCCTGAGAAACAAACGTTCCCGAAACCTCAACTAACTGCTGCCTGTCGCTGTCGGAAAAAATAGGAAGAAAACCATCTGATAGCGGACTTTAGTAAGGTCAAGGGCTTCACGTTTCATAAAACTATAGCATGATTCACTGTATCAAATGCTTTCTGTAGGTCAAGAATGGCCATGCCGACGAGTTTTTCTTTATTCATGTTAAAGCGAATATAGTTTGTCAAGTGTAAAAGGCAGGTCTCAGTAGAAAATTTGCGTCTAAAACCGGATTGGAAGTTGATTATTGTTAGATACTTCTCAACTTGATCATAAATGGCTTTTTCTAGAACCGTAGACTTCAAGAATCCTGTTTAATTGACAAATTCATAATGTTGGATGAAGGGTTTGCAATGCAATGTGCAGAATCCATAACAGAACGAAATGGAATGCCATCCAGACCGGTGGCCCTGTTGGAGCTAAAACTATTCAGGTATTTTAAAACTTTACATTCAGTTACAATGGCAAGATCATAGCTGTTAGGTCTAATACCTTTAGACAAATAAAATTGAAAAAAAAAAGTTTCTACCAAACGTACTTACACAATTTGGTACTTTTTCAACAAGTTTAGCAGTAACGGACTTGTAAAATGAATTATTATTTTTTCCTGCAACTTTTAAGCTGCAAAGCAAAGCAAATTTCATCATTAATATCTAAACCAATATTAAATGAAGACTGAATTTTCTTGGACGGTAAACCTAACTGTTTAAGGCTGTTTCAAAAAGATTTCGAGTCATTTTTGTTGTTTTCAAGGGTATTTTTAAAATAATTCTTTTTCACGTTTCCAGTAAAGTCTGAGCCTTATTTTTCCATATTCTAAGTATGTATATGTTTTCATTTGTTTGGTGTCTTTTATTATGTATTCATATTCACACCGACCACTTTTATGGTCTTTTTGATGCCTCACTTACCAGAAGTACAATATCAAACACTAGCAAGACCTAACACTGTAGGAATATGTATATACGCTATTTATTATCATTTAACATGGATGGTATAACTACAAAACAACCTACGCAATTAACATATGAAGTAAATAATTTATACAGAATTTTTTCTATGCAAAGGTAGCAAATATTTTTTCGAAAAAAAGCTACTTGTAAACGCCAGTCTTGACAGTTATATTTAAATGTGCACGAAGACAAGTTTAAAAAATATGATACACTTTATATTTCAACTATTTTCTTTCGGTGTTTGAAATGGTAATGAATTTCACATTTAAAGTGTTTATAATGGTAAACAATATCCAATAACAAGATGTCTAACTCATGCATTCCACTTGCGTATGCATGGAAGATTGTCTATTTTTCTTATCTATTATAGTACTACAAAACGGCCTGCGAAACACGAAATAAGACTGATTTTTATCTCACTTATTGACTTATGAGGAGCTTTACCCCCGAGAAAGGAATTCAAAGTTATAAATGAAACTGTTATATTTACAGAGACAGGCAAAGATAATGAGATAATTGGTCCGTACAATGGCATATACTGCGACATCATAAGTATGTCAGTCTGACTTATTATACCCCCCCCCCCCAGCTTTTAACAATTATCTCCATCAATCAATTAATGTGCACTACATTGCTCGTTGCGCTGTTAAACAAGTGGGTTTTATTACATAAACACGTTTGTTCTGTTAGCGCAGTGGTTAACGCACTCGGTTCTCACACATGCATCCCGAGTTTGATTCTGATTCCCGGTCCAGACATATGCGAGTTTTGTTTGTGGTCACCAAGCCAAGTCTTACAAGTGGGGTTTCTCCGGGTACTTTTTATTCCAAAACAAAACATAAAACCACACGCTCAAGCTAACGAAAGTGACTTATTTTAAGTTCATATGACTTTATTAATAATTGTTCTAAAATAAAGTTTGTTTGAAGAAAAACCTATTTTGATCAGTATTTTTATGGCAAGTTTTATTGCCAATGGTAGTCAAACAATTCAAACTAATTGATATAGCACATCTTTAAATATGTCGATGTTAAATGCATGGGGTATGAACTTGGCGTCAGCAAGACTGTTCAATGTTTTACGAAAGTGTTAAGATAAATACGGGCATAATATAGCAGCAACGAAACATGGCTTTTTTGGTCAACAAACACCCTTTAGACGGACTGCTTTAGGAGACAGCTGTGGGGATAAAACACTCAAACATATGAATAGAAATATGATATGAAATCCCTTAACATAAAATCCATTACCAGCCAGGCAAAACCTGTCGACAAACGTATCACAAAGACGTATGTCAATAAAACAAACCAAAACAGAAAATAACAAGATGTTAATCAAAACAATCTTAATGAATTATAGAATTGAAAAGCTTTCTGGAAATGATATGAGGTTTTGTTTTGAATGTGTTGATTAATATAAAGCATTCTTTGTCTGCTTTTAATTCTGACTTTGGTCTTTTTACACGTAACAAGTGTAGTTTGTTTGTTCCTAAATGCTAAACACAAGTACTGTATGTTTCACCAGGTATTTAACTAATCATTTGATCAACCATTTGTCAATATGTAAGTGTCCCTTTACATACAACTGCAATGACCACTGTTTCACGTGTGCTTACCTTCCAACCTTAAACATAGAACATAGAACAAAGAACCCCAAACGCTTACTAACCTATATCGTGAATTCGTTGAATAAAATTGTGTATTAACTTTCTTTGTCTACCTAGAAATAAATAATTCCACTATCAAAAGAATTGTACTAAATTCAGACAATTAATGTTCTATTACCATATAAAATTAGCTAAATTCATTGCAGCCGCATATTTTGTTGTCGAAATTATCTCTACTGTAGATATACGAGATACATATATATTCGCATTATTATTTATTTTATTTTATAATGAATGTTTTTATATGTTTGATGTTGTTAAACTGCAGCATGTAGCATGTTTTTTTCAAACAAGCAGCAATTGTTTAAAAATTTTAAACTTGGTGTCTTGTAGGTCATTACGTCAATAAACATATACTTTCTTATATGATGACTCTTGACAGATCCTCCATATAAAAACCCATTTTAAGAGGAGATAACGATATCAAATGGACATATATGTTGTCTAAATGCAACAATAGAAGCATCTTCTGTATCGTATACAAGTAAGTTTTGATTGTCAGCTAAAGCAACATTTCTGTTGATTACGAATTAAAAGTGATTTTTAAAGAAAAGATTTTCAATAATATTTTCCAAGAATATACACTTTTAAAAAAGCTGGTTATTTCTATAATCCTTAGGAATATAACCCAGACAGTTCCGGGAAGCACGCCATGTTAAATACCTATTTATATTCTAAAGCGATCGAACCTTAATGGAATTTTCGCCTATGTATACCATTATATTGAGCCGAGTTGTATTACGACATGACAATTGTGACTTTCAAAATTCCTTAATTTTCAAACCCATCAAGAAAATAGAATAAATATGCAATTTCCTGTCATTTCTTATCACCCACAATAAGCAAACACGAAACATAATGCAAGACATCGCGTTCAATTGCGGTTATTGATATCATTATAAATTTTTGCTCTATAAAGGCACTCAACATATGCTGAATGTTTTAGTGTATATGACTTATATTATAATGATGTTGTATGTGTTATTATTCCCCGTATTCAAATACTATTAAAAAGTGATCTCCTTAGATACACCACTGTAATTGAACTCCTTACGAAATATATCTGTGCGACTCCGTTAATTACCTCTGTATTGACGTTTCAAATACAGATCTTTTCCGAAACACTAACAAAGAAATTGTTGTTACATTTTAAAACTTTGTATTGCAAATATATTAAACAGATTATGTTCAAAGAAATGCCATTTAAGAGTGTTCTTAGCGGTTCGTTGGACAAAGTTCACATTGAACCATGTCTTGGTTTACAGTACAAGAATAGCCTGAACAAACAAAAAACATGAGAAAGTTAACATTAATATGATTTGCAGAAGAAATGTCATAGTCCAATTGGTAGTATAGAACTACAAGGCATGTTTCAGTAGTCCTTGATTCTAAGAAGTGTTATTCACTGCACAATGGCATACCGCCATGACATTGACTCTAAATGATAACTTATCGTAATGAAATATATCGAATAAAGTTTTTCTTTATATGATATTGACTTCATTCAACAAAAGAAATATATTATTAAGCCAGATTTATTTATTCAACATAATGGTATTCGAAATTATTTCAAGTTTGTTTTAAAGATGGACAAGAACAGACCGTTTTCAATTTTGGAAGAACAGAACTGACCATTTATTATAAATGAAGCATATACAGCCCATCGTCGTACTACACAATATAAAATATACACCCCCCCCACACACAAGTGCGCGCCACACACACACACGCACGTGCAGGTGCAGACACACAAACATAATAAATACATGCTTATAAAGAATCGTTGTAAAAATGTTGCTTTTTTATTTTGAAGATGTTTCGTCAATTCTCGAATCTGTTCTCATCGAAAGACAGTTCGTTTACAAAAATGGGTATTAAAACCCTGATTATCAGCTTGTGCTGTTATAATTTTCAGGTAAGAATATACAAATGATTAGAAAGCCATGTAATCTTTGTCATAATCCCACTTCTTATTTTTGTAAAATATTATTATGTTTTTTTGTTTTGTTGTTGTTTTTACTCACCATGGTGAACTGGTTAATCTTACATATTACTGTTCCTAAAAACCACGTTTCGGTTATATCAACCAGCAACGTGAGCGGCAAACACATGACTATAACGGCAATATCCGCAATAGAGAGGTTTACTATGAATATGTTGGTCACAGTCCTCATGCTGTGGTTTTGCCATATGACGCAACATACCAGCACATTGCCCAAAAGTCCGATCAAAAACACGACAATGTAAGCCGCAATAAGAATCCACTGGCTTGTGTCCGGAAAGATGCCGGTCGTGTACATATAGTCAAAATACTCGCTCTCAACCATGCACAGGTCATTGTGGTTGCAGTTCCGATTGCCCACATATGACATTACGTAATTTCCGGTTATATTGATGTTGATTATATGTCCTAAACCATCACCCATTTTCGCAAAACAAATGTTTCAATACCACTTTTTTCCAACAACTGTTTAAACGAAATTAAAAACTATTTGAAGGTTCCCAGTGGTCGTAATGCAACACAATCCTTTACTTCCCGCGAGATGGACACTTATCCGCAAGCCTGTCTAAGCATCATTGGAAAAGCGGTTCAATGGGAACGATCGCCCCTCTCTAATAAACCACCACAGCGCTGTGGAACTCATAAAGATAACTCCATCTCAAGACACACAAGAAAGACCATTGATGCAGAGCATTAATGGGCGCGTTGAGTTTATTTGTATGAAAAATGAATGACAAACGAAATTTATTACACAAAAATATTTCGTATTTTATCGGTTTCAATTAAACACCTCATGGCGGGCTCTTGTCCAGTCGATGTGTACAGCTAGGGTTAAACGCTACACACTAAAGAACGTATTGTGATGTATATTGCGATATGATAGGCCAGTACCATCATGAAATGATATATTGCGATATGCTTTTGAGTTTATCAATGACCGTCCGGGCCTATTGGAGCTTGAATTGGCCTATTGGAGCCCCAGGACTTGAATTGTGTTGAAATGCCATAAGTGACATCAGATAGCTGTGACTGCAATGCCCAGTAAACGTAAAGCACAGATACACGGGATACAACTTTCCTAGGTTTAACAAGTACTGAGAACACCTTTTCCTGAATGCATGTACTATCCTTTCAATGCAGAGCGCTAGGCAAGGGAGCTAATAGTACAATATTTTAACGCCTCTCGGTTTGACGCGGCCAGGGTTTGACCCAGTGATCTTCAATACACAAAACAAACATTCTACCACTGAGCTATCCGCGCAGTCATTTTTGCGATACCCTTTTTAAATGTTTCAGTTAGTTGCAACGTGACTGCTATCCTCAAGTCAATGTGTTCAACAAGGTAATAACGCTAAAAATCATATCGGAATATACATGAATACAAACATGTAAAACGGCATTTTGAGTTATGTATTATTTCAATTTTGGAAGTCTCTTATACCAATGTTTGTATTTTATAATAACAACTTTTCATTAACTTGCTATTTTTATTTCTTCTTATTTGTCTGTTATCATATTTATTGACTGCGGCATTTCGCTGATATTTACCCCAGTGGGAAGAAAACTACCAAAGCTTATCCGATGCTGTCATTTGTCAATCTTTTTTGAAGACCCGGTTTTGGAAAAACCCCCAATAATTTGGAACAATATAGAAGTATTTATAAATCATAGGATTTGATTTGCAGGAAGCTTGACAGGTAGAGGAAATTAGATATAAGAATTTGCATTAGCTATTAAAATAACGAATAACATGTAATTTAGAAAGCAAACCTTTTGTTACGTGTTTACGATTTGATGATCAAAAGTTCCTTCTTTCATTTCTTGTTTTTATCAGATGATCGCTTATTTCAGATGTGAGCACAGCTAGGGGCGGTCAATACTAGGAACAGTTTCATAACAATCTGCGCTTGAATGACCCTTGCCATTTCGTGTGAATTATTAAAATTTCTGCAGACTAAGATTTCAACAAAACTTGATTCATGGCTGTAAACTACCGATATGAGGTTACATGCAACAAATATTTACAATAAAATTAACCAGAATGAGAACTCTTTAATCTGTTGTTGATCAAATCAAGTCTTGAATCAAAAAAGTAGTTTTTCATATAAATATTGGACTTAACTTTGATTAGTTTAATTTGCATAGTGTCTAACATTGCCTGTTGTCGGCTAAACTAGAAAAAAGAAAATATTTAAGCTTTAAAACAAATTTTCAATGGTTAGGAACTGCCGAGGCGTTACGTTAAAATGTAACATATTGTCTGCTACGCTTTTTTCACAACAAGGGGACAAGCTGTTAAACATGCTGAACAACCATGTAACGTGGTAAGGAATTACAATAACAAAACTTTACTTTTTTACAATATGTTTGCTGTTTTTCAAAACAATTCATCATTTAACTTTGACCGAAAATATGAACGATTAATTAAACTAATTTAATTTATAGCTCTGCCTTCTATATGCAGTTCCGAAGCGGTTTTATATACACAGCGCATCGTTTCCATGAGGCGTCAATAAATAGGAACTACAAGATGCCAAAGAGAAGATTAATTCTTCAAAAGAAGTTGTTAAGATAAGCAAGAAATTAGAATTTAACTGAAAAAATATACGATCATAATTCGGACAGTTGATGGAATCAGCCGTGATTGGGATCGTAAAATCAAGAGTATCCTTAATTGGGCTTAACTTTACTTTAAAATATTTACACCTCAACTTCCATTCCTTAAATGAACTGCCTTTCGGCAATTCGATGAACGCAACATCTTCGGATATGTTCGGATCGCAATTAATCGCATAATAATATACATGAAAACTATTGATCTTGTAATTGTTTGTATTGTGTCAGCAGGTCCCGTAAAATATAAATCAACATTTTAGAAAGTGCTAAGTTATTATATTTGAAACGATTTGATGCCAAAAGTGTTTCAATTTTACGTTTTAAAGTGATTTCAAGTGGTTGATCTTTTCCCACATTATTGTGACGTCATTTGAAAATAAAAATTCCGGTAACAGTCCGGTCGTCCTATTTACAAAATGGGTAAGAAAGGATTACTGAAAGGTAATCCGAAATGAAATGAATTATTTTTTTGACGTGTCTTGAATAAAATAATGAAATATTGGTGTAAATATAAGGAATGAATTGCGGGGTTGATGTCATTATCGTGGTATGAACGCAATTGGGCTGGTCTAAGTGTGTGGAGTCCGAAGGACTCCACGCATACTTTGACCAGGCCAATTGCGTTCATATCCCCGATAATGACATCAATCCCACAATTCATTCCTTAAATGACGCGCATTTTTTCGTACACGATTAATTGAAAAATAACGTCATGCTGTCACATTGTATGAAGAAGGTACATTATACTTTATTGTCTTTATTTAATGCGATTTATGACAGACAGTAGCTTTCTGGTTTTATTTAATACGTTTTCGAAATAAAGTTCTGAAAGCTTTCGATAACTATTAATCATTCTGTGTGTTTCAGCACGATATCAAGGACAATTACAAATAAGATTTTATATTGATTCATGAAAATTATTTGTTGAACAATACGTCTAAGAAAACTATTATTGTTTTTCGCATCGCACACTCTAGAACCGCGTTGGAACGGACTTGCCGATTGTGTTCATACGTGACACGTGCATTCAGGCTCTGAAATGTTTTTGCTTGGAAATCCGAATTTGACAAATTTCTGTATTCATGAATAGCTTCCAAGACATATTGAAAAAGAAATTGAATAATGAAATAGGAAAATGATAAGCCTCAAGTTGATAATTAATTATTTTCTAATAGAGCAGCTAACAGGTCCTTACCAAAATGATGTTTTCTGTATGTTCTTTAATGAAATTAAGTTGTATTTTTCATAATGGAATAAACTCCAGACCATGTACATGCAAATTGGTATTTTTTTTTTCTAATAAAGCAGCGGACAGGTTCTTACCAAACTGAGGTTTTATGTATGTTCTTTAATGAAATTAAGATAAAACTATTTAGTTCGTCATTAGTCTTAAATTGGCGTGGCTTCAAATAGTTACCACGTACGCTGTTTTCATTGTAGCTACTAGTTTCCTTCTTGCAGTTGGGAACTGACATTGTACGGCACCGCTCAAGTGGATGCTCGCGTTGCTGATAATGTTGCACTTTAATCAAGACCAATCAAACCGAGATTGCTATTATCAGAAGTGTGATGTTAACAAATTGCCCTATCCTATTGATTTTGTTATGTATTTTCGTATCTAAAATGGTACCAAGATTTATAACGAAAAATATATTTAAAAAAATGTTTGTGACATACATAAAGATCATATTTAAATAATAAAACAACAACAACAACAACAACAACAACATTAATTTAATAAATTTGACTTCTAAGTGTTCATGTCACTTTCGTCAAACGTTAAAATAATATTAAGCCGTGTAAAAAGGTCTCGTCAGGAAAGCAATAAGCATCCACACGAACACTGCGGATGTTTGCTATTATTACTTGTGTTCTCAAAGACAGAATTATAGGTTTCACATTTGTTCTTTGCACTATATAAAGCTTTCCCCGCCTTTGCCTTCAATTATTTATTAACTTTAGAACAACACCAACCAGTTTTAGTTGAAAAAAAAACTTCGTACGAGGAGCAGTCAGCGTTAAATGCTACTGAAGCTCGTTTATGATTAATATTTCTTATTACAACTTCAATTATAAACACGCATGGGATTCATATCTCAATTTTCATGGAATTTAAGAAAAAATCGAGACTGTCCAATCAGGATCAGTTTCATGGACGGAACATATAGTATATATTTTTTTCCTGAACATGCCGTTCATGTTTGATTTTCGACTTCTGGGTTTGTCCCTGTAGTTTTACTCTATAATTGATCGGGAGTGTGCTTTATATTCTTAAATTGAAGTTAAAATGAAAACTAAACGGGAATGTCACACATCTCGAATGAAAACCCATGCTGATCAAAATTAAAAAAGTGAAAGAAAGTTTTAAGAAAAACAAAACAATAGGAAAGTGAGTTACGTATTTTGTCGGAGATCTTATTTCGTATCATACGAACTACGCAATCTGCTTTGCACCTAAACGAAGCCATTCATTGTTTTGTGACAAAATGTATCCGACTATAAAATGAACATTGTTTTTTGGTTTTGTAATGACATAATTTAACATAAAAAGCTGGCAACCATAACAAAGAGCATGGTGGATGTTGTGAAGAATTGATGTTCTTAAAAACAATTTCTACACTTGAAGCACTTTTGTCTGTAAATGCAAATACTTTTCCTCTAACTTGTGTTTTAAGTTTTGCTCCGCTCTTCAAGACACTATCAATGTTGCCACTAGTCTGTTTGCTAAAGCAGTGCTTAGGCATTCTGTCGCTATTTGTATAAATGAACCTTATCAGCTTTGATCAGGGGTACACCAAAGCTATACACATATAAGGATGCATAAGTCCGCATCTACACGGATTTGGAACGATACTTTTTATGCAAAACTACTTTTATTTTTGGAATGGCGCTATTGCCATGCACGATAACAAATAACATATTGTCAATATTTACATTGAATGATTTGTATCTTAACCAAGATAGTCAGATCTAGTATGTCGTCGGAAACCGTTATTTATTCAGTAAAAACATTAAGTCTGAACCTTCATTCAATATCCTGCTGCCTGTTTTGAACGTGGATGTTAACGCCCCTGAGAAGTTCCATTAACCTTTGCAAATAAAACTTAATGAACTACTGAATGTATTTTACCGCATTCGTATGTTAGTTTATATCTCGTTAATCACTGCAATTACATGTTTTGTTAAAGGCGTGGACGTGCATATCAATCACATCATTATATCTGGAATTATGCAAAAGATGGTGCCTTTGAATTTATGAGGAATATGGCCTGGATGCTCTAACAAAAACGAGAGGAAGCTCTTCCGACAAGACACTATTCATATTTTTTGTGTTTTCTATTGGAACTCTTTTGATAAATATTAAAGATGCACTCCTAATCCCAAATAAGATTAACCAAAATTGATAAAGTTGTTTTAATATACTAAAAGGGATGAATAAATGTCGAAAACGACTATTTTTATGAAGGATACCGAGTAAACTTTAAAAGAAAGGTGCCGAAAACACGCTATTTCGACATTATGACGCTATAGTAAACCACAGTAAATATTTTAGCAGTCGCCAATCATTTAATATTTTACGCTTTCATCTATTAAATGTTTTGATACAATTCTGTTATTAGTATTTAATATTTTCCATTAATGCATTATTTGATAAGTAGTTAAAGGATGTTCACTCAAAATTAATGTTTGTTATACATGTGTATTTACTGATTTTAAATAAGAGCGTCACTTTAACAATTGTTAGTATAGCTACAACTTGGGCAGTGCAGAGAACTTTTATTTTGCACTGTTTAAACAAGCTGTGTCTTACGTGACAAATAATATGAACTAAGGCGCTACCTCTACGGGCTTGAAGTGCTATTGCCGGACACTAAGTTTACTTATTAATAATAACTAAGTGAAACATACTAGGAGTAAAAGGGAAACGTTTTTTTTGTATATGTTAATAAAAATAACAAGCAGTTCTGTTGCTGTTAGCAATTTATTTAGTGTATACGCAACAATCTTCAATAATAGTGTATACATTATATATAATGCATTACTTTATATTTTATATGAAGTTTAGAGTTATTCTTCTTAATTAACTTAGTTAACTTAAATAAAGCTACTATGCATTTGAGATCAACTACACAGACGTATTTGAGGAATATGTTACAAACAGAAAATAAATAAAAACAAGCGCTGTCACAGAGACAGCGCGCTCGACTATTCCACCGCTTTTCGGTGTATGGACTGAAAAGTTTTGGAGAAACATGCATTGATCACTGTTATATTAGATTTCAATGCAATACATGATGTGCTGAGATATTTACATTAATTGAATTGGAAAATATTGGAGGTGGTATGCAAACTTTAACATAAATTGTAAGTTGAAAAGGGGGCATAATTTTGTCAAAATGCTTGAGGAGTTACCTCCTCCTGTGTACAGGTTGGGGCATGATGGTGAACAAGCGTGCAAAGTTTCAAAGCCAGATGTCAATGGACTTTGAAAATATTTGAGGTGGTACGCAAACTTATACGTAAATTCTAAGTAAATAAAGGGGCATATTTCTGTCAAAATGCTCGATACAGTGACCTCCTCCTGCGTACAGGTAGGGAGCATGATGGTTAACAAGCGTGCGAAGTTTCAAAACAGTATGTCAATGGATTTTGAAAATAATTGAGGTGGTACGCAAACTTTAACATGAGTGGTTATGCTGATGCTGACACTCGGGTGACTAGGATAGCTTTCCTTATTCATCGAATAGTCAAGCTAAAAATCATTACATACCAATAATGTTGCACTGAAGTATATTACAAACAAGGGTAATTATAATTTTAACTATAATTGAATGAGCAAAAATATATTTAAATATGATGGTAAAACATGGCAAAACATTTAATCAGTTACTTATAATTATGATTGTATATGAACAATATGTAGCCAAGCAGCTCTGGAAAATTGTTTGCAAAATATCTCAGTGAGAATACAGAATATATTCTTATTTGTTTGTTACAAAAACATTCACCACACCTCCGCCAAAAAAGTTGCAAAATGTTAACTATGAACAAATGTGTTGTTTCGATTTTAAGGGCAAATACAATTCTTCTTAAATTACAGAATTATCTTAACAATGCTTTCAAGGTGTAATTACAAACAAATGACTTCTAACCCTCACATAATGTTTAACCCACAGGGTGATCTAAAAAGAAATGATAAATTGCAATTACAGTCAACATTCAACAGAGCTGAAAATATATTCTAAATTAGCACCTATATAGAATATACAATAAAAGTAATCAAGTCAGTGATATTGTTGGAACTCACCCAAATAAGAACCCAGTGAAAAACTGCCAGCTGAGCTCACTAAGCACTATTTCATATATTTTTTTTATATTTGTTGAGTGTACAAGCCAATAGAGCAAGACCAAATTTCAGTACCAAAACCATTTATATATGAAAACAATTGAAACAATTAAAATGATTATATTATATAATTTATACAGAATGACATCATGAGGCTATTCAACTATTCACATATGTTAATATGCACAAAATAAGGCTACAGTTATCTACTATTAATTTATATAGATTTGAAAAAATGCTTGCAATATGTACAGTGTCAAATTATGTTGATAAAATTCAGTGTTCTCAAAAGCACAACTGACAGCTGGATCTTCAATGTTTAACATATATATTAGTTCAACAACATACAGTGATCTTGGATTCATTGACAGTTAAAACACCATAACTATTATACACCGAACTGGTGTCTTCTTGAAAAAATCATGAATAAAAGAAACCGAACAAACCGGCAAAAACTGAAAGTATCTGGTTTTAAATGCTAAATATGGCACAAAATTAACAGAACAGAGTTTTGCAACTGTCTATACGTTGCTCAATTATTACATATTTGCTGTAAATGTCACATTTTGTATTATTCACACAAACAAGTTGGACAGGGGTGACTAACATCTGCATTCTCTTAAAATATGGGATTCTGTGCTGCATCCAGTTTCAAATTGTTTGACCACTTCAGGCTGCTGGGACATCAGAATCTGCAAATAACATAAATGCAATGTTTTTAACAGAATAAAAGTACTAACTACTACTGTGAAGGTATACCAGTTAACAATCATTTGAGGCATACGCACTTCTTTATGTAGTCATAAATTTGATATAGTCACATATGGTGATAATTAAAGAAGTCCAACTTCAACACAAATTATTTATTTATGAAACAACGTTTTGGCCATTCGGCCTTCATCAGGTTGTATGTATATAATGAACAGGAAATGACATCAACATCAAATGACGTCAACGTTGATAACGTTGATATAGTCACAAAATGATAGTCATAGTGTAATTTGACGGATTCAAAGATCAAGACAAAATAGATGAAATATATTATGTTTGAATATTTTGCAATGAGTATTAAACAACTCCAGGTAATCGAATACAAAGAATACAAAGAAGCATTTTAGAGGAGTCAGAAATGCACTTGCTTAAAATCTCTTCTTACTTGAAGACATTTTCCATTTTCTGGAGGTGGTATGGAATTCCAGACAGAACTATCTTGAACAGGATTTTTTGTCCATAAAGGTCCTCTCGAGCTTCAGCAACCAGGTGGCTATAAAAAAAAGATCCAATACATTTGTGCTTTTACAGAATGTTGAAATGTATTAAGAAGTATTGAGAGATAAGACAAAAACCTGAAATTTATAAAAAAGCAAACAAAATAGTTCATTAGAAAATGATATAATCTCATGGCCGTGACCGGAAATAATTTACAACCAGCATGAAACAATGTTATTTAGGAATGAAACAAACAGAAAACATAAACTTAAAAGATTCAAACCCGCTACTGTTTGGATACATTCTCATAAAGTGATTGTGAAATACTAATAATTTACCGCATGATGTCTAATCCAATTTGAGTTCGGCTGGCTGGTCTGTCATCATCCCCATCTCCAACCTGTTGCAAACAATAACGAATTAATATTACCCAGTAAGTTATTAAGGAATTGGATTACTAAAAAATGTCCACTATATCTGGTAGATGTAATTACTAAAAATCTTATTTTCATAAGGACATTCACTAAAGGCTTTGAGTTGGGTTGGTGAAGCTAGCGTTTATGCACCAGTCAATTATAACCATCCCCCCAGGTCCGGGGAATAGCAGGGACTTTGACTTCTGGTCAAGCCAACCCCGGCTAAAATCTCCGCCCTGTGGGGACGAACAAATGGTAAAATCCCTGCCAAATGCCCCCGCACCCCAGGGACTCTTGGTAAGCCCATTCCCCGCTATATTTTGCGCAAAGACAAAACCACCGCATTCATCCGGCACTGCGGGGCCACCTGAAAGGTAACTAGAGCTATCACTGAAGGTCATTAATATCCCCGAACGCCGCCCTGATATGAAATTGCAGTCAACTATTTGGAAAGCCAACCTATATATGACAACTTTATGTTATGAACAATTGTCATTGTAATTTGCTAAAATAGTGTGATGATTCATGTACAATGAACTCCTTCTTATTGTGCTGTACCATTGTATAAAGTTTTATTACATTTCAACCGGTAGATTTCAAGTTATCCTCCGGACAAGAAAAAAGTAACAAAGGGCAATAACTCTGTAATTGGCTCAAATAGAATTGCGGTTCCTATACACTGCACTTCCGCTCATTATGATCTATCACTGTATGAAGTTTTATTAAATTCCATTCAATAGTTTTCAAGTAATGCTTCGGACAAAAAAAAATAACAAAGGGTAGTAACTCTGTAATTAGCTGAAATAGAATTGAGGTGCCTATACACTGCACTTCCTCTCATCATGATCTATCACTGTATGAAGCTTTATTAAATTCCATCTAATAGTTTTCATGTTATGCTAGGGACAAGAAAAAAGTATTAAAGGCCATAACTCTGTAATTAGCCAAAATAGAGTTATGGTTCTTGTGCACTGCACGCACTTCCTCTCATTGTGCTTTACCATTGTATGAAGTTTCAATAAATTCCATAGAGTAGTTTGCAAGTTAATGTCTGGAGAAAAAAAAATGACAGCAAAAAACAAATAATGGGAAATAACTCAGTAATTAGCTAATGTAGAGTTATGGTTCTTGAACACTGCACTTCCCCTCATTGTGCTTTACCATTGTATGAAGTTCCAATGAATTCCATCCAGTACTTTTCAAGTTATACTCCAGACCAAAAAAGAAACAAAGGGCAATAACTCAGTATTAAGCAAGAATAGAGTTATGGTTATTATACACGGCACTTCCTTTCATTATGCTCTACCATTGTATGAAGTTTAATCCAATTCCATGCAGTAGTTTTTAAGTTTTGCTCCGGACAAAGTTGCAACGGGCCGACCGACAAACCGACCGACCACAGGGAATAAATATTATTAAAAGTTAGAAAAAACAACATCATGATAGTATTTAACAGTTTTTTCCATTGATTTTTTAATTGAATTGTCCCTGACACGAGGAAATAGTAACTAGAATATATTTTACTTCTTATAATTGATACTTATTGTTCTGGTTGGTGAAAGTTATATTAACAGATTTCCTAAATAAAGATGAAGTTTACAGACGCAACCTCACATTTGACAGTTTAGACATTATTTAGTTTTTGTATTAGATGAAAGAATCAGCTAATTTTTGTATCATTACAAAAACAGATCTCAAGTGTATGAAAATGTCTCTTGAATTACATTTTTCCTCAAACATTATTAAGCAACATGGCTTTTTCTGCCCAATTCGGGAAAAAGATCCTAGACATTTTGGATAATTTTGCGTCGTGAAATTGCTGACATTGGGAAAATTAGCTGTTAAAAGAAAAAGCTGTCTAGTCTCCTGGGAATTAGGAAATGATTTTATATTAGTTTAAATCCCTTAAATAGAACCAAAATGGCTGAAATATCAATCCTTGGGTGTAAATATCTATTGCAAAAAATCAATCAGGACGGGTAATATTACATACAGATATATCTGAATGTGATGAAAATCAATGATTTCCGAGTACAATTATCAAAAAAACTTTACATCACATAATTTATTAGGATATTGAAAATTAACCAGTACCAAGAACCAAGACTTCCTAAAAAAATCTGAATATTTGGAAAAACATCCTATATTTTGCTTTGGTCCGAAAGTCGAACCCGTGGGTACTATAGAAAAAGCCCTGAGTCAGTACTACGCTTTTAGCCATGAAACATATTTTTTTATACTAAATAAATTCCAATGAAACTGTCCAATATGTATCTAAAACTCACATTCGGCAGCTAGATGGTTTATGAAAGGGCGTGGTTACAACTGACTGGTGCATAATTTAAAGGAAATATAAAAATCTGCAATCAGATCTTTTATCAGCAATCTTTTATCATTTGTTTGCAGATATCTACGCAAAAAATTGCTCTTTCCACGGCAAAAAAAAACAACAACGTAAAAACGGTAAATCTGTGAGAGTGCAGCTTTAAATTCAATCACTGAGAAATGAAAATACATGACATGAATAGGATCATAGCTCCACCTGCTAAATTGTCATTATTTATTGTCAGAATTTGAATTAATCCATTGAAGTACAATTGGGACAGAAAAATGTATGACAATTGCAGGGCTGGAACCCGGGACCCCTTTGCTAACAGGGCGAGTTCTTCACCAACTGAACTACTGAGATGCATTCACATTTTCTGACAATCTAAATATGAGAGCTGGCTGAAATTTCAAACAGTAAAAAATATCAATATGTTTGAATCAGTGAAAGATTGTTTTTCTATTGTTTAAAAATGTCTATAAATCACCACAAAGCATATTTAATAAAAATGTTTTGAATTGCTATGCCTATGCTTTACTCTACTACTCAAAATTTGATAGGGATCATGTTTTTTAATATAAAGTACATACGTATTTCAAGAAAACGATATATCAACACTAAATGTTATCAAATGGCATTGTTTCAGGTTTCAAATGTCATAAGATATCAGTACCAAACCAATTCCGTTCAAGCGTAACAGACTCCTAAACATAGGGGTCAAAAGCAGGCGTATATCAGGTTGTCAACAAATTTGGAAAGTCAACAGAATACCTTAGAACTTTTCTTAAACCAATGTTAGTAGCGTGTGTGATGTCCACGAGTGTCAATAAAAGCTTGACATCGCCTCCGCATGTTGCTGATAAGCCTCCGGAGCTGTTGCTGAGGGAGTCTGGCCCATTCCTCATGGAGCGCTGTTCTGAACTGATGAACCGTTGTTGGCTGGACCGGACGAGCAGAAACAGCTTTCTGAAGCATGTTCCAGGCATGCCCGATCGGGTTCATGTCGGGGGAACGAGCTGGCCAGTCCTTTCTCTCGATGGTAGCATTTTTCAGAAATTGGTTTGTGATGTTTGCTCTGTGTGGGCGCGCATTATCATCCATGAGAATGAAATCAGGACCGATTGCACCTGCATACGGTCGAACATAAACGTCCAGGATCTCGTTTCAATAACGAACAGCCGTCAACGTACCGTTTTCAATTACGTGTAAGACTGTTTTCCCGTGCATGCTGATTCCAGCCCATACCATGACTGAGCCCTTGCCATAACGGTCATGTTCGGCGACACAAACAGGAGCAAAACGTTCATTACGTCCCCTCCACACTCTGGAACGTCTATCTGTAAAGTCAATACAAAACTTTGACTCGTCTGTAAAAAGCACTGTGGTCCATTCGTTTAACGTCCATCCAACGTGTTGACATGCCCAATCCAAACGCTCCTGGATGTGGTATCGGGTCAATGGGATGCGAATTGCCGGCCGTCGTGCCATCAAGCCAGCACTATGCAAACGATTTCTGATGGTTTGCGTTGAAACTCTTACGTTTGTGGCGTTCTGGAAGTCATTACGTAACGAAGTGGCGTTACGAAAGCGGTTACGTCTGGCTAAAACTGTAATGTAACGATCCTGAACGTCAGATGTAGCCTTTGCACGACCACCACCATGTCGATGTTGAGCATTTCCATTCGTTTGATAACGATTCCACATCATGCAAACTACACTTTGTGACACATTCAGGTGTTCTGCCACAGTCCTCTGAGACAACCCTGCCTCCATCATTCCAATGCCAACATGCATTTCATCAGGAGTTAAACGTATTCTGTTTAGCATTTTGAACACAATGTGCTAGATGATCCGAACAAAAATCGAATACACGAAGCGAAAAACAAGAAATGACCACATGTTTAAGTTGTTACATGTATGCCAAATAGCCTTATTTCGTGGATATGCAGTTTTCCGGGCCGCCCGTGCACGCGCTGGTAGCAATACAATCAAAATCATCGAACATTTTAGAGGCCTGCGAAGGGATAAAACTAATGCTTTGAGATTAAATAAGCATGCTTATTTGGTTAAGTTTTTACAAATAACTAATCAAGTGATCCTTATCAAATTTTGAGTAGTATATATTAGAGCTGGCATTGTAAATGTCTTGTTAATTTTACATGAACAATATCGCTTTTTAAGTAATTCATATAGATTGTGTTTGAAGAAAAAAATTGGGAAGAAAATATTTCTCGACCATATTCTACCTCAAGTCGAAACAGCAGTTAGGAAGAGTAAATTGCACACTGCATAAAGAAAAATCACTAATCTACAAGCATGTTAAAAACTTCTGAAAAAAATTGCGAAAACCGCCACTGTTTTTGTGCTGAACTGATGACCCCGCATTTTCTGATTATATGCAGAAGAAAAAAGGTATTATAAACATTGCTTGTCGTGAGGGGAAACCCCTCCCGAACCCACCCCATTTAAATAATTAATTACTTAAATGCCATTTTTTACTTTGTAGGAAAGAGTTTGTCTAAAACTGTCTTGTATGCTTATACATGCCTTCAGCTGAATAATTTTGAAAAGAGGTTAACTTAAAGAAATTCTGTGCGAAAATATGTGCCAGTTTAAGCGAGACATGTCAATACATTTCATCTCGCCTAAAGGTATCCTTCTGAAAACCTTGGTAAAAAATCACCAGTAAGACGCTGTAGCTATAGTGTTATCATGTAATTCTGCCAAAAAGAAACGCTGCCTTTTATGCTGAAATCTCCCCCCGGTTCATAATCTATAATATTCACATTATTATGCTTGTTAAAACCAGGTCAAACATGCCAAATTTGATGGTTGTCGGGAGGGTTTCCCCTCCCCCCTTCCGAACCCTCCCCTGAAAAACAAATTATGAATTACTAAACATTTGATTTCATTATTTGTGCTGAAGTGGTTTTCTGTAATTTCATTCATACATCTTTATCGCTTAACGTATTCGCGAGTCATCTGCCCCACTCTGCCATGACAAAAATATTAATTTTTATTTTATCATCTGTAAGACAGCCCCTTTAATGGGCGACCGAGTCTAGCCTGTGTGACCAGCTGCCCGTTCAACTCAGTTGGAAAGAGCGCCGTGCTAGTGTTCCTGCGGCCGTGAGTCTAAGCCCCACACCAGGCACACTTTTCTTCTCAGGTTTACCATAATCATGCACAACGATTTTTAATGAAAAACAAATGTTTTTTTTTAGATTTAGTTTTCACTACTTAGCGATGAAAAAGAATATTTTATTAGATTTCTATTCAAAAAGCATAAATTTTTGTAACCCGGAAATGAATTTCAACCGCGAAAATTCATTATCTTTCAGAATAACATTCTTATTTGACAAAATATTATCAGGATCTCTCAAGACATTGTTGGATAAATATTCTGTGGCATTTTGACATAATGACGAAGTACTTGCCTTATGTCGACAGATTGTTTCGTAATAATGTGAATGCTTTTTGATCCATAATCTGTTAAAATCTTTTTTTGTAAAATTTGTCCAACTCTTAAATAACCCCAAACATGTCGCCAAGAATAAATGTTTTAACCCCAAAATGATCGTTTCTCAAATCTAAATAAAACAAGCATTTTCAACGTTTTAGTTTTTGACCTTCCCCACCCACTTTGGAATTGATGTGGATACCGTTTGAATCACTTTAGCTTGTTCATTACGTAAAAACCAACGTTATGTCATTATGATGTTCAAACAGCAACGTATGAACGATTGAATTTACAATAACACGTATAATTCTTAGTTCAACTCACCGTGAAAACAACGTTAAATCCGTGTTATTGCATCATGATATTGATATATGCAAATCATTGTTTTCATCAACTGTCGTAAAATGCGCATAAATACATTTATCTTAATTATTTAGATATCCGGTTTAGATGGTATTTTTTAAGATGTGGGGGGGGGGGAACAATTGTTATGACAAACAATTGTTCGTTTTGTATTATTATTGCAGAGTTATGAAATATTATTTCCGGTCAAAAGAAGTACTCTTTAGACGTGTATTCATTATATGTGTTATCCACTCCTTTTATGGAAGTGCCTAAGGTGGATTGTACATGTACCTCGGGTATTTCCGTATTGATTTCCATTGGATAACGGAGGTCAAACCCCGCCCTAAACATGTACAATTTGCTTGCCGGCATGCAGGCGCTTTATATGAACAATGTATGACGTGCTTTTCTGGTTCTCATTTTCACAGTTCAGTGGTGCCCAAATTTTTTAATGCCTATCACTCCGGCAAAAAAGAAGTAATCCCTTGCATACACGTACAAACCGTAAGAGGGCTTGTACAGACAAACGCTTCGCGTTTGTCTTCAAGCTCGTAATATATTTGTTTCGAAATAATTAATATAACTACTTGGATATGAAAATGTGATCGGACGAAACGATGGTTTGTAAGAGAGTCCCACCTTCACCACTATACACCTGGCTTTGTGACTTGGTTATTTCATTGCCATATTACCTATGATATCTGTGTAATCCATGTTGTCTAACCAAAGATTTTTAAGCGAGTCGTAAATATCAGCCATCAAAGAGCGTAGCTTATATTAATTTCGGAGCTGGAATGAACTAAATATTGCTTGGTCAGACACTGGTGGCTTTACAGGAAAGTTTCTTGGTTGACCAAGTTTTTGACGCCGTTGCGACTCGTACAAATCATTGCCTGCCTGATGGTTGTTGCTTTTCAGGATATGACCAAAAGGAAAACTTCAAGTTGTCAGAATCGAACAGATCGATTATCGAATGATTTACATGTAATGTTCCGGTTTCTGAACCGTCGTGTAAAATAAAATTATCCTCCGTTTACAAATAAGAATATTATTTTTTATATTGAAAACAAAAAAGAATCATCTTAATTTCAATTGCTTTGAAATGATCATGAAACACAAGTTCACTGGAGGACATGCTCACTGGCGTCTTAAACAAGTTTATACGAACATAACCTCACCCTTGTCGCCAATAACAACATTAGAGTGAATAAGAATAAAGTTAAACTGGCATAATTAAGTATAGGTAACTAATAGGTAACTAATTAAGTAGAGGTAATTAAGTAAAGAACCGGATAGAAACGTCCCCTTGCAAACGAATGAATGAAGCCGGAGCAAGAATGCCAACTCTTTAAAGGTATGATGCATTTTATAGTTCAAAGACAACCATGGTTGAGAGAATCTATTAATGAATAAATGATTACACAAACAATGTGGTTAAACGAACATAAAATAACCAATGCAGCCCAGGACAAGCTAACGTCGTAAGCAGTTGGGAAAAGTCGACAGATGTTTAGATAACACATTTTAACGAAGATGAAATAATCTCGATCCCAAGAATATTGTGTTCATCCGATGTGAATGCGGTAGAAAAGATCCGTGTATATAGAAAGTTATGGTTCTAGTAAATATAAATCAGAATGATATTGTCTCGCACAAAATAGCAAAAGTATTCGATTTAGAACAGGAACAACTCTGAACAAAATAGTTATACCATTCCATGATCATTTCAACCAAGGTCAAGCTAATTTAGTATGATGTCCAGTTAAAATATTGTCCGATCCATACATAACATAGTTTAACGAAAATTAAATAATTACACGCACTGGTGCTCTAATAGAAATGACAAGAATGTATTATTTACGTCTTCTTTCGAATCTTTCCAGATAATGGATATAATTGTGTAACTGTTTTTCTGCTTAATGCCAGTTCGGGAACATAATTGTGCAGCCGTGCTATATCAATGCCAGTTTGGGAACATAATTGTGCAGCCGTGCAATATCAATGCCAGTTCGGGAACATAATTGTGCAGCCGTGCAATATCAATGCCAGTTCGGGAACATTATTGGGCAGCCGTGCAATATCAATGCCAGTTCAGGAACATAATCGTGCAGCCATGCAATATCAATGCCATTCAGGAACATAATTGTGCAGCCGTGCAATAGCAATGCCAGTTCGGGAACATTATTGTCAGCCGTGCAAAAGCAATGCCAGTTCAGGAACATTATTGTGCAGCCGTGCAATATCAATGCCAGTTCAGGAACATAATCGTGCAGCCGTGCAATATCAATGCCAGTTCAGGAACATAATCGTGCAGCCATTCAATATCAATGCCAGTTCAGGAACATAATCGTGCAGCCGTACAATATGGTCAATAAGAACCTACAGTGCTTCACACAAGTCATACGCTGAACTTTATGGCAACAAAACATGGTACAAAGTGAACTGTTAATCAAAGTTTAGTGTTTATCAAAGTTAAGTGTAAATCAAAGTATATTGTAAGTCAAAGTGTATTGTAAATCAAAGTGTATTGTTAATCAAAGTTTATTGTTTATCAAAGTTTATTGTTAATCAAAGTCACCAGGTCAAAAGTCATAAGCCATGTGGTGAAGTTTCATTTCGATTTAGTTGGACTGTATTTAATTCCCCAACATTTGAAAGCTTGTAATTATGTGCTTTCCAAATCACTATTTAAACTAAAATAAAGAAGAAAGAATAACCTTTAATTAATTTAATTTCATGTTTTTGTTACTATGTTCACAATTTATATTCTACCAAGATAGTTTTTGGTATTTTAACAACCCAACCTTGCTTTATATAGTCTATCTATCTCCACTCAGAACCCCGCGAAAGTACACGTGCTTTATAACTATGATCTCCGTACAGAAGGAGATATCTTCGGCCATTACAGACAGAGACATCTCCGTCCATTACAGACGGTGATATAAAGTACAAAGATGTTGACGTTTAAATGGTTTTGGGCGGGAAAGTGAATTATACCACATAAATAAATATTATACATGAAACATATAAGAATTATTTGAGTGTCAATTGCTGTCTTATGATAAGGCAATAATTACTATTAAGCATTATTTATAATATAGTTCGTTTTATATAAGAAATTCGCGTTCTTTGCGACATGCCATAAGTATTGAGAACATAAATAGTGAAAAACGCATTAATGAAACTTGACAAACCAAGCATAGATTTTTATAGAGTAATAGAAGTATTCAAAATAATACTTTCAAATATAAACTTAAATTAAATCATAACATGTCTGTTTTATGGACGGTGTACAATTACAGTTAATTTGCATGCCCATTCACTAATAATGGATAATGGGTACAACGCTTAAATATACCGTAGCAGTTGAACCATAACATAATTTATAATATTGTCAAAATACTTTAAGCTAGCGTGTGCAAGTGGGACATTCAGTTGCATGTATTCAAGGCGCGTTTGGTAAAGCGAACAATACCTAAGTTCTCGTCTGCTATTTTCTATTATACTCGTGTGGTAGGTATATGAACAAGTATCCATTTGGATCCAGATTTTTTTTCGTGTTTATAACAGAGGGCTTGATGAACTTTTTATGCCGGATGTGAAAATGTCGAATGCCATTTCGTCCCTTAATATTCTTACCACAGTTTGGACACGGACAGTGCCGTCAAAGAGCCGGACTCTCCGTATCCTGGTGTGTAAACGGGCCTTTTTGCAGAGTCTTAGCCCAGTCAATTTGAACGCTGGACACATCAGTCAAATAAGTATTTTACATCTTTACTTGACAATATGGACTTACTATTGTGACAATAAAAATCATTGTGTATCATAATGTGTTTAATTAAACTAGAATTTGATAATTTATTTCACAACAAAGGTTCATCTGATTTGCAATGTTAATCCATTTAAGTCTTATGAGTACACGAGTACTAGAAGTTATGACTATATATGAACATGATGCGATATTTAATATACGAATCGATAATACTGTTCTGGTCATTAACAGCTTAAAAGGTTCAAACTTGTTTAGCTCCCAACAATATTTGGTAATATATTTGTTTTAATTAATGTTAAATTTATCTTACAATCAAAACGATAAATTGAAACTCATCTTCAACAAATATACAAGTCCTCTTATAATTTATCTGCTAGTTTCAATATTGCAATAGCGTAATGATTATCTTAATTATAGTTAAGAATCTTAACTTTTTCAATATTAACAAACAATATTTATGCGAAAAGCTACAGAAACAAGCCCAGTAGCAAAAGGTTTAAACATAAATATTTATGCGAAAAGCTTCAGAAGCAAGCCCAGTAGCAAAAAGGTTTAAACATAAATATTTATGCAAAAAGCTACAGAAACAAGCCAAGTAGCAAAAAGGTTTAAACATAAATATTTATGCGAAAAGCTACAGAAACAAGCCCAGTAGCAAAAGGTTTAAACATAAATATTTATGCAAAAAGCTACAGAAACAAGCCAAGTAGCAAAAAGGTTTAAACATAAATATTTATGCGAAAAGCTACAGAAACAAGCCCAGTAGCAAAAGGTTTAAACATAAATATTTATGCGAAAAGCTACAGAAACAAGCTCAGTAGCAAAAAGGTTTAAACATAAATATTTATGCGAAAAGCTACAGAAACAAGCTCAGTAGCAAAAAGGTTTAAACATAAATATTTATGCGAAAAGCTACAGAAACAAGCTCAGTAGCAAAAAGGTTTAAACATAAATATTTATGCGAAAAGCTACAGAAACAAGCTCAGTAGCAAAAAGGTTTAAACATAAATATTTTTGCGAAAAGCTACAGAAACAAGCTCAGTAGCAAAAAGGTTTAAACATAAATATTTATGCGAAAAGCTACAGAAACAAGCCCAGTAACAAAAAGGTTTAAACATAAATATTTATGCGAAAAGCTACAGAAACAAGCTCAGTAGCAAAAAGGTTTAAACATAAATATTTATGCGAAAAGCTACAGAAACAAGCTCAGTAACGAAATTGTTAAATATAAACACGGTTAAATGGTAAACACCAAAGACAAAAATCACAAACAAGAAACATGGAAGAACAACACAAATCTCCACAAGCAGCACAGTGCTTACATACTATATATAAAAAAAACTTGGTATGTTTATCAAGGATTGTTAGGTACCACCTTGGAACGGTCAGTAAAATGTAAATTTAGTGGGGATTTAAACAGTTTAAGTGCACAAACCTCGCTCTAATCCCAACAATCCTAAATAAAGATAAAACCCAAAAGGTAAATCTTATCAAAGTATGCATTAACTTGAGGAATCTTACCAATAAAACAAATAATAATAAGCTGAATACTCAGTAAGTCCACCCAGGATGATTAAAAACAGTACTTTTCATTTAGACTATTTTCAACCATCTTGTAAAAGGAACGTTACTTATTTAGCCCATTGGCTAAATGTTACCTGTCTAAATCATTCAACATGGACTTCTATAACACATAAGTTGTGTATGCAGGAGTTCAATTTGAAGCCGATATATATTCATATAAGATTTGCTTTAAAGTCAGACGATCTTGACCATTCGTCTGTAAATGGAAACATAAAAGCAGACATGAACGAATCAGAGATCTATCATTGTTATTTTGAAATCAAAATTGTAACTATTGACGAAGTTTTATCTGATCAAAGTTCTTATAATTAAAAAAGCTAACAAGAATGCCAAAGTGAAAAGAAATGAAAAGCTAAAAGCTAAAAGCCAGGTCACATGTTTAAATTTGTGATTTACACCACACAGAAATAAATATTTTCGTAAAAATTGATTTTTCATTTCATTTATAAAACGGGCAATCAGTTATAACACCCAGCCTCATTCATGTATCACAGATTTTTCAAACAGCTGAAACTGCTAACTTTTTGAAAATCGGATGTATCGAAAGCTCATCAAGAGTAACAACGGCGGGGAGGGGGGGGGGGGGAGTAACTTGTGCCTTTAAACAGTATCTTGGTTAATTTTTAGGCTACCGGACTTATACCTATAGTTTCTTTTGTCCCTCAAGTACTACCGCCGTCGGATATAGCTCAATAAGGAAGTTGGCTGTCGATAAAAATATTACTTAATGACCTTAGTGCTTTTGAGTCCAATTTAAGAGATTTCATAACTTATAAGAAATTTGAAGTTAATACTCTGTGTCTTTGAAGTGTACAATAGGTAGGCACTCTATCGGACCATTATGAATTATGATTAATTTCAATAATCCGAAGTTAATGTTAATAGAGCAATTTGATCAGTCACTGTAAAATATTTATAAATCGCATTTTTCCTTTAAAATGTTGAATATCATAATGTCTTAAACAACTATGAACTTTGAATAATAGACTAGATTAAGTGAAGCGCCATAATAATATCTGTCTGCCGGATTTTGATACAAATGTTCTAAAATATTGCGAACCACAAAATGTCCAGAATTCACTTACGGTCACAAACTGGGTTATTTTACAAAAAGCTGTCCCCAGGAACCAGGTTTCGGTGACGTCTGTCAAGACTGCTGTAGGCAGACAAATAAATAGAACGAGGATGTCTGCTATTGACAAGTTCAACAGAAACAAGTTTGTCACAGTACGCATGCTCATCATTCGGTAAATAGTAAAGCACACGAGCATATTCCCGGCAAATCCTACGACAAAAACAGCAAAGCTAATTGATATAATTATCCACTCGTACGGCTTTGGATCTGTAATATCTTTAAACATATAGTCAAAATAGTCTTCTGACTCCATACAAAGGTCATTGTGGTCGCAAGGCGTGTGTATAAACTCCTTGTTCGATACCGAGGACACTTTTTCCGAGCTGTTTTCCATATCCGTTTCTTATTTATAAGAATCTGCAATATTGTCAACTTTTATCGAAACTTAGTTCTTTAAGATGAAGTTTAACTTTATTTTCCTATAATTTCATTTTTATCCAATTTTCACATAATTCACTTATTAGAATTTGGTGTTTGTACCTAGCTAGTTTAACTTCCTGCTATATAAATTCATTGCAAGTATACATAAAATTTGAATGCATTTAAATATGAAAAAGTAACATGACACAAACATGCTGAGTGTTCAGTAATATGAATATGATACCCGGATTTAACAGCATGTTAAATGTTAAAACGTTAAGTGTAACAAGATATTGAGTTTGTGTTAAGGCATCATATGCAGTGCATCAAGTTACGCGCATTCATCGTTCGTACCGTATATTGTGCACCCTTTCATGCGGTATCATGGACATCGATAAACTTAATATAGCCTGATTTTATAAACTTTTAATTGCCGTGACAGTTTTGTATAGCTTATTTGATATACTGCATGTCATGCACGCGCCATATGTTTATCATCTTCAGTTACTTAATGATAAATTGCAAAAGGAATTAGTCAGTATATTCGCCATGTTTTGGAATATGATGTTCTTGATCTAGTTTATGTTTGAACGAAACATATGGATTTAATTGTTTTATATGAAGCATATGTCATATCTAATTGGTTAAATATAATACAAATATGTCGGGATATGTCGAAATAAGTATTTTGATAAACAGTATGTTAATTTCATATTGATTTTATGAACCACTGAAGAAATATAGGTTTTCCGTTCTGAACGTAGGAAGAAGTTGGTAGGAATTGTAGTTAGGCAAGGACTGACCTCAAACTTATGTAGTCTAAAATGCACGCACGTCTGATGCTTATATCTTCTCTCACCAAACAAACCTCGTGGCATCTGTTGCTTATCGTTCGTCAATCATTTATTACTCCAAAGGCCGTTGTATATTTCATTGTATCTTCTATTAGAATTATTTCGGTTTTACCTCTTTAAGATCACATTAAAGATTAAATCACCAACGTAATACGTGAGTTATGGTAACCATGAGTCTGATTGGAGTCATACATTTGGTTTCGAATGAACTGGCCAAGCCACAATGGCCAATAAGACGTCAGTTAATGACTTGGTATGTAATACAATGATACACATACTATATTTAAACACATTAAAACGAAAGCCGATATTATATCAGCTTCACGCTTCTTTTCAAATACTACTAGTAGTAGTATGAGTTATGTTTAAAAATGCACTGCTGAGTAGTGAAGTAAGATAAAAACCAAAGTACAAATTGAATTCAATCAAAACACGTATATGAAGAGTTAAATTCTACAAATAGATCTTCATTCATGAGAGTGTCATAAAATTTGTAGATACATTACCATATTTTAAGCAGGTGTATTATGTTTTAAAGATTGCCATCGTCATGGTCTAAAAATCAGAACACATTAATTTAGAAGAGACAACTTAGTAAAGCATGCGAGCTTTTTCTCTATTTCCTAACACGTGCCACTGAAACAAAGCATTATTATACCATATAGGAGCATGGACTACTTCCTTACAGGATTTTATTTAATCTTAATGGGTTGTGATTTGGAATTACACGCTGAATCTGCTTGGTCTCCTTTTTATGCCCCCTTCAAAGAGGCGGGTAGGGGTATATTGCTTTGCACATGCAGGTCGATAGACCAAACCTTGTCCGCTTGATAAGTAGACTGCACATGAGGTCAGTAGGTCAAAGGTCACGGTCGCGATTACCTTGGACACAAAATATGAGTCCGATTAGTAACAAGAGTATGCTTAAGCCTACGGTACGCCAATATAGTTGGGAGGTTGGACAAAATACAGAGCCACAGTGACCTCGAACCCAAAAACCCTGTTCGATCAATATAAAGAGAACACTTGGACCTACAGTTTTAAACTTAGAGGGATATTGGTAATATCCCCTGGATATAAAATAACTGCCATTAGAAAAACATTTAAGTTTAACAGACATCTCTGGTTCTCTAATAATGGCCTTCCGTACGACAAAACCAACTCAGGGGCATTTGTCACTTGGTTTAAACAATATTTATTTCATAAGATACATTTTAAGGAATACACAAGGTTAGAGCATAATCAATAATAAAAGGTTTTCTAACATAGTAGTACAGGCAAAGTAAGCAAGTGATATATGCACATAACAAAATATTCACGACAGAATTGAGAAGGAAGCTTATAAGCTTATACTGTGCCTCGCTTCTGTCGCACTTTAAAGCTGCTTGTTATGGTTTAAATGTTGTTATGATGTTTATATTTTCGGTACCGTTATAATTTGATGGATAGATGAAAGGTGAATGACAAATGAAGGAATTAGCAAAATGCGTTGGAAGTAGGATAGAAGTAAGTGAGAGAAAAATGTCAAGAAGCGGGAAGACGGGGCAGGGCATGTACAGGTTAGGTCAGTTGTAGAATCTGGTTTGTTCTTATAATCATAAGTAGATCAAAAGCGTTTAGTATGGCGAATGTAGTGTTGAACGTGATTAAATATCGTTGAGTTGGTCATGTCCGTGGCATTTTTTGAACCGAACAGTAGTACTTGAAGTGACATAGGCATAATAGTAGACAAATGGTCGAGTAGATGATGCCTTTGTACACAATAGAGGCGACAGGTGAAAAAGAAAAGGTAGGTGTCCTCGATTTCACCACATTTACAATTGGGATTATTGATTATGTTTTTAGAGAACAAATGTTCATTAAGATTACTACAATGCATCCGCAGCCTTGCATGTATAACGCTCCATTTGCGCTCGCCCTCATAGTAGAAATTTGAAACTGATTTTTTATCCTTGTTAAGATTGTATTTAAAGGAGGGCAGGGATGTCGAAGAACGAACAGTTTCCGGAAGTGCATTCCATAAGGATATTGTGGTTGGAAGAAACGAATTAAATAACAGCTGAGTTTTACAAGGAATATTACGAAGGTTCACAGAATTCCGAAGATTGGACGAGCTTGAATCACCAACTCGGGATGGAATAAGTGTAGTGAGATAGGCTGGAGTAAGAGAATGGAACATCTTGTAAAAAAGAGTGAGTCTGTGTTTCTGCCTTCTCTTCTTCAGAGATTCAAGTCCTGTTTCTATATAAAGATTTGAAATGGACACAAGTCGCGTTGCTCCGGAAATTATTCGCGCTACCTTTTCTAGGTCCTCTTCTTCTTCAATTAGATTGTCCCAAACTATATCTGCGTATTCCAATAGTGGCCGAATAAATGTTTTATATAAGACTTCTAGCGATTTACGATCAAGAACGTATTTAAATGATCGCATGAGGTAAATACGTTGCCATGCCTTGGTTTTGACGGATTTTATATGCTCATGCCATGAGCAGTTATTGGCGAGTGTGACGCCGAGATGTTTTTAAGTAGTATAAGACTACGAAGTGCATATTTAAAGGATGCAATTGAACGGCAATCCTGCATATTCTGTGGAAGTTCATTCCATGCACGTATACTAGTAGTTGAGGAGAAGTAAGAATCTGTGCGTGACATAACCGTCCTTGTGTTAGATGCATTCCGTAGTGGATAATTATGTGTACTGACATTTAAAGGTGCAAGGGATGATAGATATTCTGAGGCAATGCCGTTTTTCATTTTATGGAAGAGACATTGTTTATGATTAATGCGTCTTTCTGATAGAGTAGGCCAACATAGCTCCGAATAGAGAACATCAATCGAAATTAACTTAGTAGACCTACAAACTATTCTACCGGCTTCATTTTGCATCTTTTGCAGTTCGTTTTTTTTTTCGTAGTCCGTACAATTATCTCAGACAATATTCAAGAATCGGACGGATGTACGAAAAATAAATAGTTTCTAGACATTTTCTGTCCAGACGGAACTTAAGCCTTCGCATGATGCATATTCTTTTAAGGGCTTTACTTCTGATGTACTCAAAGTGTTCATGCCATGTACAGTCACTGGAAAGAACCAAACCAAGATGTTTATGCGAATTGATTTCTGAGATTTGTTGATCATACATAGACAAATCTGGATAAATACGCGGTAGGCGTTTTCTGGAGAACAGGATTGACTTAGTTTTTGCATGATTAAAGATGACTAGCCATTTATCAGCCCATGTACTAATGCTATCAATATCTCTCTGGATTATTTCAGTGGCCCTTAAGGGCTCGTTAATGAGAATATACAGCCTAGTATCGTCTGCAAATAGCCTAACATAACTTCCAATGTTGACAACAATGTCATTTATAAATATCAAAAATAAGAGGGGACCTAAAATAGAACCTTGGGGTACACCAGCCTTAAGAAAGACCCAACTAGATATGGAGCCATGGAGAACTATTCGTTGCCTACGTTTGCTAAGATAGTCACTAAACCACGATAGTAAATTGCCATTGACACCAGTTTCTTGTAGCTTCACAATCAAGCCCTTGTGCCAAACTTTATCAAATGCCTTACTGATATCAAAGAATACTGCTCTAACCTCTTGGCCATCATCTAATGCTTTACAAAATGTGTTGTAAAGGTATGCAAGCTGATTAACAGTAGAATCACCTGGCCGAAAGCCTGACTGGAATGGGGTAAAAAAGTTTGTCACGAAGGTGGTTACATTTTGTTTTCATACGTAATTCAATCCAAAGACACTCTAGATCGTTTACTTCTCGATCACGTCGCTCTCACACAAATATGTCAGATTTAATATAGACTAAGACACCTCCATGGGGGTCAGTAGGTCTATCTCTTCTAAATGGAGTATGGAAGGCAGGAAATATAATCTCAGACGTTTCAATGTTAGGCGTGAGCCATGTTTCAGTAAAGGCTAGGATATCAAAGTTATGTAGGTCGGCATATAAAATGTCTGTTTTGCCGTAAAAGCTCTGCACATTGTAATGTACTATACTTAAGCTACCATTAATCGCAGTAAAAGCTTCAGAAGAGGAGGTTGACAGAGATGATGTAGGACCAGGATTTTCATAAACATCACCGGAAAGATTTAGAAGCATAGCCAACGAACAAATTAATTCAAAATGTGTTAAATGTTTAAAACCTTTTGATTGAGCTTGAAAGTAGCCGAACAAACCGACCCTAACACTTGAAAGTGACAGATCTTGTTTTGTATTCGATTGTTGCCGCAGTGGATATACTCCTGACACTTTATTAAATCTGTTTTGGTAACATTCAACCAATTTTATTTAGTCTTATTTTTTAACCTCGGCTTATAATTTGTACACAAATTATTGTAGGGTCTTGAAAATCTAGAAATCATTGTAACCTCGAGTGCAAATTTATTATGAATTAAATGTGTTTGGGTGTATGTGACTGTAAAGCATGCTGCGAAAGTGAAGGAGATGGTAGAAAAAAAATAGCGATAAATGGTAGGATATATTGCCTTTAGAATCCGTGATGTAGAAGAGACTATATATTATAGTCAGATTAAGACCTTTATCATACTTTCGGGTCGAAGATACAACACTGGGCATGCCATATATAGGAAATGCAGACCACATTGACGCTTCTAGACAATGACTAGCAGGAATATACAAAAGCATACAGGGCAGCATATATTGTGCGATTCCACCAACGCAGTTTTGAGCATATTCTATCATTTGTATGCTATTTATCATGTAGCATTACCGTTTGAGGGCAAATGCATTGAATTAAAAAGGGTTTAACATATGTGTACATGCAGTTGAAATGCAACTTTATTCAGATTGTAACATGTGGTTTTAACGTCGAGCTAAATTCAGTTTGACATCAACAGCGAATAAGCCGTTTTAAATTAGAGTACAAAAACCCAATCCTGCCACTTTGCACGTAAGCATAACACAATTGCTCGTCTTACCTAGAAGTTTATTACTGTAGGTTAATGTTTTGATGTCAGTCGATATATACAATATGCTTCTTCAAGTGAGGGTGCATAATCCACAATGTCTTACAGTCAATAAAATCGAAGTGTATGTATGACTACAGAAAAAAACGAGCTCTTTTACATTCCAACTTTATCCTCCTCCGTCGTTATATCCGAGGCAAAAAATAAAGCATTGTTTGAATGTGCAAGGATGTGTTTTCTTATCTGTGTGCATTTTAATCATAAGAACATCTCTCTAAGTAGAAAATAATGCTATAAGGGATGCATACTTTTCACGATAACAATGCCAACAGGTGTATTTTAAGTACCATTAAAGTACCTGTTGTACAGAAAATCAAACCATTTGAAGCACGTATGTAGAACTGCTTGCGTTTGGATGCAATCTTAATCTTAAATAAGATATTTCTGCTTAAATTTAGTAATCTCTCTACCCCAAAATGAGGAACCCATACATAAGGAGATAAAATGAAAAATATAGCACATGTAAATAATAAATATATATTTACAATACTGAGTTTTCAAAAAGTACATTTTGCAATATTGAAGCCATGAACCTTGTCCCTAAGTGGCATCCGACACTTATTTTTATTTCAAAATATCATTTCGTATTTACGAAACGTACTTCTTAAATCGAAATAAAATTTCGAACTTTTGAAATAGTATTGCGAACATACGATTACATGTTTCAATCAAGAATTGTAAACACAAAAATCGTTTCGTAAATACGGAATATTACATAGACATGTAACGAATTTTTCTAACTTATATCTCGTAATATGATATAATATTACGTGTTTACGAAAACTATCTGCTTAAAACATACAAGAGCCAAGAGCAGTGTGCGTTCACGATTAGCTACATTGAAAACCCAGGAGGCCACCATAGTTTGCCAGTCTGGCTATAGTTTACGTGCAATTATTATTCTGCGGCATCATTGATATGGACATCAAAATCCCATTTCTTCAGTTTATTTCAATTTATTTATGTTTTAAAAGCAACATTTTACATCTTTTTTGAATTGTAACTTCATATTAACAATTGACAGACCTCCGAATTATGCTCCTTCTCTTCTGAATATAAGTCATTTCCGAGACATGAAATAAATCAGTTACAATTATATCAAATTTAATAATGTTTTGCCTTATTTTTGGTTATTTACCAATTTTGTACATGGTTTATTGATCACCACAAAACAACATACTGGTGCAATGCTTAAAATACAGATGTACTTTGTTTTTGTGTCATTAAAATGATCAAATTCTGTATCGTTCGCGATTGTATAGGGAAAAATAGTATTGATGATACATAATTGAATATGAGCTACCTATTATTATTTAAGGTCACAATAGTTACTGTAACAATAACATTTATAACATATCGTAAGACATTGAAAATATATTATATTGAAACCAACGTAACGGATATTAAAATGAGAAATGGAGATGACAACCATGTAAAGGAAATTAATATAAATATGAACAACTTCAGAAACACGTCCAGTAGTCGAACGTTTCAACATAAACCAGATTTCATGGTACAAGGTCATCGCAAATGACATAGAACACAAAAAACAACAACAACCGCAAACCAGAAACAACAACACAAAGCACCAAAAACAACACACTACATATATGATAAATAAAAACCAGGGGTGTTTAATCAAGGATTGTTAGGTACTACTGCCTTGGAACGGTCAGAAAATGTTAATAAAATTGGAGTTTCAACTAGTTTGTGTGCACAATATCACACGTGTCCTTAAAATCCCGAATAAAGTAAAAACGAAAATGCTCAATCTTTTCAAAGTATGAATTAACTTTAGGAAAGCTAGGAATAAAACACACAACACTAACACTAATAGGTCAACGTCAGTACTTTTATGATAAGGTCTCTCAACTATATCTGCATCATGATTAATGAAATCTGCGATGCCATCAAAGCGGTGATGCTGCTGTTGCGAATTAGTGTCCTACTACAACTGAAGAGTGGACCGCCACTGTTGAGTACTTTGAAAAGTGATGGTAATTTCCACTGTGGTGCTCTGCTGCTCTTGATAGCAAGCATGTGGCGGTAACCTGTTTTTGGAATACTGGCTTCTTGTACAGAAACTACAAGCGCTTCTTCCCCATTGTCTTCATGGCCATTGTCGACGCAGACTAAAAGTTTCTCTTGATCGATGTCAGCTCTGATGGTTCCAGGAACGATGCCAGTATCAACAATAGGTTAGAACTGAAGGAAGCCCTGGAGAGTCTGAACACCCTATCAATCGCACTGAAGAAAAGTCTCTACCTGGTTCCCATTCCATACTATATAGTAGGGGACAATGCTTTAGGGATCAACAAGCGCTTGACCCATTTTCCATCAGAAACATGGATCATGATGAGAAAATGTTTTACTACAGACTCTCTAAAGACAGGCATGAATGCCTTAGGCATTCTGGCATACAGGGTCCAAGGTTTGCAGAAGACCATGAACAACAGACCAGAGACATGCTGAAAAATCCGCCTAACTTGTGTGATCCTTCCGACGGAGATATCCAGCTACCCACAACAAACTGATGGCCTTGGAGGACCAGAACCAGATTGTCATCCCAGAGCATTGAGAAATGACAAAGTACATCTGGATGTATAACATGAGAGGGCAAGGAAAAATGTACCCAAGGAAGGGTGGCAAATGAAAAGATACCTAGGTCACTACTGTATACCATGGCAGGACATTATGATCCTGTAATTATTTCCCCAAAGAAGCGACAGTAAAATGAAACAGAGACACTAACATTGTGATGATGAACAAATTATGTTCACTATAATATAAAATTTTGATTGAAAATGTTTGTTCTTTTTTCCTCTAATTAATGAAATCAATGCCCAATATTAAGATTGTTTAAAAATGTAGTTTCCAAAATGTTGATTCCCAAAAAATGTTAATATAGAAAATAAAATAACTTGTATAGTAAGGATAACGGAACAAAAAAGAACAAAGTCTAAAAATATCAGTGACAATTTCTAATATCAAATATACATTCTCAAAGTTCTTTATTTTTCTGGTACTTTCTCTGATTTTCTCTCTGGAACTGTTTCTGGTTACTGGCTTATGTAGTCACGTGTCACACAAGCTGAGAGATCGATGTCTTTGATAATATTTACACTGTCAGCTGGGTTTTGATATCAGTTGGGGTTGTCCTGGGTCACATTGTACTGGGGCTGCTTAGCTGGAAGAGGACGCGAATAAGGACTAAAAGAAGGTCTTCCTCCTTTGTTGTTAACTTCAAACAAACTCATATTTGCTGCTGAGGAGGCTTAAAGGAAGTTGGGCGAATGAAAACTGGCGAAAAGATGCGTAGCCCTGAGTAGAAGTACTGCCTGCCTGAGGGTATGGTACTTCTGCTGATGATGTTGTTCTATGCTGTACTGCTGGTTAGTCTGCTAAACGTAGCCACACTCATTGGATCTCCACACTGATACCGGAGGTGAGTCCCTTGGCTAGCTCTACAGGAGGAGGAGTAGGTACGGCTGGGGAGGGCACTCTTCTTTTGACGTTGTCTGGCTTTTGAGTAGGTGGCAGATGTGCAGCTTGGGGTCACAACTTGCCTCTCCCTACCTTGGTAGGCATATTCAAGTTTAATCAATGTTGAAACAAAGTTGAAATGTTCTGCTCTCAATAATCTTCGATCAGCAGTTGAAGTTCTCACGGTCGGAACGAAGGTTTTTTACCATCTCTAGGCCACGTGATGTCTTAAAGACCTAGTTCGAACGCATCGTATTCGCAATACGACGTCGTTTAGCCATCGTGTGGCCTTCGTCCGGCTTTCGACCGGCCTTCGTGTGTCCCGGTTAAAATACATAATTAGAATTTACATCTTCGTGTTGCCTTCGTGTGTGGTTTGGTGCCATCGTGTGACTTTCTGTAGTCATCGTTCTTGCTTCGGATGTTTATTGACTGCTGATCAAGTTCGGGACCATCTTCGCGAGTAAATTAAAATTCAATATAAAAATACAATACCCTAAGTAAAACGAAACTTTTATCTCATAAGTTACAAGTCCAATAAAACATATTGCATAATAAAGTACCCAATATACAAAAGCCTTCTTATTATATTCATTTGTATACTTATTTGTAGATGCCAGGAGCCCCCGCACTGACAATCAGTTTAACACTACGTTTTTGAGTGCAGACTGTATTTTAGAGTGCTCAACTCCACTCTTACCGTGTCGTAAGAAGAACTTATTTGAATACCATCAATAAAGTTAAGAAAACTTAATCCGATAAGTACCCAGCAAATAAATGCAAACACCATCTGCAATGCAACGATTCATCAGAAGCAATTAAACAGATGCAGAAACATTCAAGGTACGATGACAACATTTACAGGCAAGTTTTATGTTATGCCAATATTGATGAGGTTTGCCACCACCAGGTGTCTATATTGCAAGCCCCTTTGTACCATTGATAAGTACCATTCACCGTTCGGTAAAAACTTGATGACTGGTTGATGATTACGGGTATATATAATAAAACTGCATGAGATACATACATGGACGTTGCTGAAGTCCGGATTTCGCTAAAAAATCGAAAATGTTATAAACAAATTTCAAAATAAAAGTATTATTAAAACAATCATTTTTATTATAACCAAAGATAAAATTTATATCAATGTTTCTCAAGCTTGATGTGTTTAGTGAAAGATGGACTCCAATGTTATTGACTGAATTTATCGGCGATATGTCACTGAACAACAATTTCGTATTTAAAAATGCTTTAATCTAATTTATTTTAAAAACAGTTGATTAATATTCTTTGTATAAAATTGCTTTTAAAGAAATTCAGTATTGCCCGAGTCATTTGTAAAATCCGCCGAGGCTCCATTTTGGGACAAAACGGTGTCCGTAGCGAGTGTAGCGAGTGGTTCAAATATCTGAATTGGTACATATATAAATTATTGCAATAAAAATGTTTGCAGGGACATTTTTTAACTTGTTTGCCTAAATAAATTTATGTAACTATTTTGGAGTTTGGGACTTAGAAAAAGTAACTGATTAAGAATTCCGAACACATAAGCTCTATGCTGCGTGAAAATGACCGCTATCTGACATGTCTGCAACGATCAATATCAAAGACTGGCTTATACTGTTTTGGAATAATTCATCCTTTACGGTGAATCAAAACCATTGTATTAATTGTGGCACTCCGTGTTTGGGAGAAAGAGTGCATCTTAAAAATAGTTTTAGTATAATTATTAGGCTCGCTTCACAGAGCGAGCCTTTTTTAGTGATTGGTTTATGAGATCGTACTGGAGACGGAAATAATTGATTTTAGCCGTTTGATCGTAAGTGTATGCTTAAAATTTAGAGTGATTTCGATTTATCTTTTATGAAAATATTTTTCTTTTATCTAATTGGCAAAAAGTGTAACGAAATAATGTAATTTGTCGATTTCGAGGTGTATTAACAAAGGCCCGGAGGTAAATAATTTTTAGCAAGCGCAAAGCAATTCGACGCACGGATACTGGACTTACCGAAATACGTTTATTTACCTTAATACGAATAAAATTACCAAAATACGCATGAAAGTTACCGAAAGACGCCTTCTAATGATTTTCTTTTATTGTTTTTATATTAATATTATACAAATACATTACCAAGCCAAATTTAAGAGAAAGATATTAAAATAAAATGATGTTATAGGCAGTTGAAATTTCAGTTTTCGAGATCGAATTCCGCGTGTCGACTCGCCAACCGAAAGCTTCCAAATTACACAATTATTCCAATTAATGATGACTCAAAATATTCATATGACTAATACACACAAATAAAAATGAAAATGTTAATGAAAATGTTTACTTATTGGTCAATTTGAATAAGGTCATTTGTCAGTGAAATAGTTGTCTCCCTTCGCCAACTAAAAGACGATTTAACGCGTTAGTTAAAATTAACTTATTAGTTGTTTGATTATGAAATAATTATGAATTATGATTCAAATAATAGCATTTATATTCTTATGGAAATGTTAGATCAATAAACAGCAATTGAAAATATTTAGGAATATATTTGAAACATTGCCTTTAAAAAAGGTCGAAAGTGTCGTTAAAATCATTTTCTTTTTAACTAAAGTATAATATAGTATAGTAATATATGAAAATTGGAAAAGAAGCAGTCCAGTATGTTTACAGCCACCAGAGCTGCTATAGACCAGGTTCTTCATAGATAAATAAAAATTGTTCTTTATAACACTCTAAGATAATCGCATGCACTCTAACACACTATAATTATTCAAGTTTACAAATGCGTTTATTACACAAAGGTTAAATTCTGCACTCGATTCCTTTTTTGCCATTGTTGCATCCTTTCTTTTTTATTAATAATGTTTATAACAATTAATTCACGACAAGTCATCAATGTAAGAAATTGTTGATAAACAACAACGTGTAATTTCACAATGCCCGTATAAAATAACAAATCTGAAAACAACCCGAAGAGACCGTTCAAGGTAGATGACATTACAGATTCCAATAAGCTTTTACAACAATTGAAACGCAAGTACCTGTCACTGCCAGAGGTTGCTTTACTATCACAGGTGCGGAAATCCTCTCTGTAAAATTCCGAATTGATGCATAACTTTTTGCTACTGCTTTTTTTTTTTTTTTTTTTTTGATAAAGAGAAGATTCTTTTTTAGTTTAAACCTTGATACCATCCCCATGCCTCATAAACTTCACTCGTAAATTTTCAAGCTATTACAAAACTTGACTTATTTTCTGAATGTCAATTTGAAATAAGAAAAATCAAACATTTTCAAACCTTATTTAAAAAAGATATTTTTTACATTTACTGATCATTCTCACAGATTACATAATTTGCTATCTCATAACTTTTGTAACATTTGTATTTGTGTGCTATTTTGCAGCTGTACTATTTACATTTCTGCTTGCCATATTTTTAAGATATTGAACAATTATCTGTCATCACTTGCATTGCCTTTGCATTCACAATTTTTTGCCAATTGCTGCATGTACACATTCTTAATATGCAATCTAAAAATGGACATAATCCATGTGCACATCTGTCTTTTCTTCATTGTTGTTATTGCTTAAAACAATATCAACTACTTAAAAAAGCATATAACTTCTTATCACAGTTATTAACAATTTAGATTTTTCAGCTCATATTTGTTACTTTAAATAAAAATCACTTGCTATTTATCATTCCTGACAGAACATTTATTATGTCAACTACATCAGTGAAATTGTTCTTCCATTATGAAACAACATTGTTATTTGCACTTTTGATTAAAAAAAATACCTTTAACAGTTACAATTCACTCCTTTCGTCTATTAACATTGCAACTTTTGCAAACCTTAGTATTTGAACTTTCGATTTTTGCTCACAAATACTTCCCACAGGTGCAAATCACTCCTTACGGCTATTGACATTACAACTTTTGCACACCTAATTATTTGAACTTTTGCATTTTGTTAACAAATACTTCCCACATGTGCAAATCACTTCTTACGGCTATTGACATTGCAACTTTTGCAAACCTTAGTATTTGAACTTTTGCTTTTTGATGCTATTTAACTCTTATATTGAAAAGGTTTATCAATTTTATAATTTGTATACATTAAATTTACAGTATTTCTTACTTACACTGTTAGTAACTTAATAACTAATGCACTTGTTAACATTGAACAAAACACTTATACTACCTATATCCCTTGCATAATGATCTGATTACACTTTTATAGACTCAGATTATGTGCCACTGTCCTGATGGCTATTCCATTAAACATATTACAACTGGGGTGACTTCTTTAATTAGTTCACCCCCCTACAGAAGCAATTTTACCCTTTTAAGGTCAAATTACCGAACAAACACACCAATTTATGTAATATTATAATAATTGTTTTTCCGCTGTGAGATATGTTTAACTGGAATAGCTGTTGCATGTTTCTTCGTGTCCTTCGAATATGACCCTTTCACACATTCATTTTCTTACATGAATGTTACCCGTGCCCCGTCCCTTAGTATTTATAAGGAAGATTACGGTTTCTGGTTTACACTTTACACTTTAACTCCAAAGGTTTGACTTTGACAAAATCCTAAAATATACAAAATAATCCAATTAACTTCTTAATACCGGAAAGGTAATAAATTACACAATTCAGATAATATAAATAATTATCTAATACATCAAGCACGAGATAAATTCAAATGCAATTACAATACATCCCCAATAAAACAAAGTACTGTAAAGCAAAAACTAACCGGGCAGTGGAATAAAATATGGAAAAGTTATCTTTGAGATGTTGACACCTCAAAACCTGACTCGAAAGTGATTTATGAAAATAAGAGCGGGAAATATGCAAAAATGTTAGTGTCTATTTATAAAAATAAATAAGTAGAAAAACCAGTTCTTGTAAACAGTGGACAGCACAAAACATATACAACACAACTGACCACTCAGTCCCACTTGAGTTCACATGTTAAATAAACATGCTCTTTTCCTTAAGGGATTAACTTAATAAAATATGAATATGAAACCTGGGCAACATGTACATTGTAAACATTTTCTTCTTTTTCAATAACTATTTTCCAACGTATATAACTGTGTATAAAGTTGTTTTTTTCCTTTTAATGAATGCTCATAATACCAACCTTTCCGTTGAACTTTTGTTACACAATGATTACATTTATTTGTGGAAACAACTAAATTTATTCCATTTATATTTTTTTTAAATAATCCTTTCGAACTGCTAGAATAAAATGTAAATACCTTGCACATTTGCAACAAATGTTCATTTCATAAAACTGTTCCTACAAATTGTTCTGCTTCTTTACCCTTTGAAGCATTAATTTGTATGTTAATATTATTGATATTCAAAAAGTAACCAACATTTGTTTTGCATTTCGTTTTTAAAATTTTGAAATCATCTATTTGTATGCTGTTGTTAAAATTCTTCATCTTAAAAACTAATGCACTTTGGTTTTTATTTCTCAAAACCAATCCTGCATTTTGTATTGGACTCTTCTTAAGACTGCTTCACTGTGTCATGATTTGTTGTATATAAATATGTGTATATGTTAACATGCATTTATCCCATTACAAACTATTCATTTAAGACTTTAAGTTTGCTATTTCTCAGGTGTTTTATTAATACCTGTAAATGTTATGAAACTGTATATTACATGTTGCATATTTCATACTTGAAGGACACATCTGTGTTTCAATACCATATATTGTTGATTGCATTCGGAATATCATGTCACACTCATTTCTAGTCACTTCTTTTTTTTAATTTGCATTTATAATTTTTCAATTTCAAATTTTGAATAAAAGTGCCACTATTTTTATTCTCAGTTCATTTTGCCCCATTTTACATTGTTTTCTTTCTAACATGACTAGAACAAATCAGCCTTATAGTCATTTATAGTGCCTATTCGTTCTAATTTCAGCACTTCAAAATACACAAAGTGCAGTTTTTTTCGTTGTTTTATTTTCAAACAAAGTCCTCTTTACAAAACGTTTCAATGTATTTTACTCAAAATCTGTCTTAAAGTAAAATAAAGCTTGAAAGATGCCCTGCATTATTTGAATACGATTTGTGAACTCATCCATATTTGCATTATATATATATATATATATATATATATATATATATATATATATATATATATATATATATATATATATATATATATATATATATATATATATATATATATATATAATAAAACGAACCTAGGCTGATTAAAATTTCCATGTGTCAGTATTGAAACTGCCCATTTCGCTCCCTCACAAAACACTAACTGTATATTGCTATGGATAGATTTAGAGCGAGCCTTTTTTGCTGACTCCTACAGCAATTTTGTACTTGTATACGTCTGTTACGTCTCTGTCACGTATAATCATTTGTATTATATACGTATGAAATACTACTTTTTTAACTGAAAAATACAAATAATGGGACAAAACATCCCGTAACACACTGTGGATTTCATTTTCGTATCACACACTAGACCGGGACTACATTTTTTAATCGTACATGTTCTGTAATTTCCGCCATTTCGATTCTATTTTTAGATTGACCGGGTTTACTTATTATTCAAACAAATTGTTGAAATAGAATTATTGTTCAGTTGTATATGACAGCAATTCTTAATAAAGTAAAGAAATGTTTAGCAATAAAACGTTGGCAGTACCGGCTCGATCGAATGACATCTCCACCCAAAAGCAATCCAGTATCACAAACAACATGTCCGATGAAATTTTCACAAACACTTTAAAATGCTCGGCTACACAATTGTTAATCACTATCAACACTACGACAGATCGCCACATAAAAACAAACGTAGACAGATTCGGGTAATCGATAGTGACAGTGATTGAGTACCTAAAGTTATTAGTTCTATGAATAAAACTCACATTTACCAGTTCAACAGTTCAACCCGACAACCGTTTACTTTTGAAAATGGGGGACGTTTACTCTTCGATTTAGTAAATTTATAAGTGACGTCACACAATGTCGCATGAATTAATTAATTCATACGTCATTCACATTTTGTAATGTACTTAATTGGTACTAGTTTGTCTTGTTGCTTACGTGTTTGTGGGTTCGATGAAATTAAAACGTTAACAGAATTTGTTGTTTTTATTCAGAATAGTTTGAAGGTATATAATAAAAGGATAATAATGTAAGTCGGTTGATCCGTTGGTGTTCTCGTTGCTTGTGGCGCGATGTGATGCAACACCAAGGACCAACCGACAAACATAATGTTCTCTTTATATTATGTTTCCAGCAAGATTCATACTATGTTTAAACAGATGTAATTTATGCTTAATTTTACAATATACAAATGCTTAGAACTGAATTCCATCCATGCGATTGTTTATAGCACGAAAAATGGTTGGATATAGGCCTTTGGTTTTCTCGTCAATACTCGTCAAAACTACAGAAACAAGCTCAGTAGCAAAAGCTTTAAACATAAACCCGGTAACCCTAAATTGTATTTGTATTGTTGCATATATAGTTTATGAGTTACACAATAAATATTGAGATGACCGCTGTTGCTTTACGTTCTTATATTGTTTATCCAGTATGAATGTATATAGGAAATGTTAAGTGTAAGATCGTGTTTTATTTAGCGAGTGTCACAGAAAGAAATATTTTCACCAATGGTAAAGTGTTTGCTACACCGCTACCCGTGGGACGACCTAGGCGCAATGTTTTGATAGCTGATGAAGCAGCTGTCTTCTTCCGGTTTGAGGAGAAATAGTTCTGAAAGAGATTTTTCTGATAAAGAGTGCAGGGAACGCTTGGTTGTTGACAAATTTCAAGACGTGGGTGAGGTAAAACTATAAAAATTGTGTGTTTATTACGGAAATTTCGTACTACAAGGACCCTTTAAAAGTATACTTGATTGATATATCATCGAATTTATGTTCGAGGAGTTGTTTTTGTCTGTATTTATTTTGTCCGAAAGAAAATGTTCGAAAATTTAGCTTCAAGTTAAAGAACACGTTTGAAAATCGGGTTAACCATTTTTTCTAATTAACGTAAAGTTATGTAAATTTCCAAAATATCTTTATTAAAACACATGCGACCTTTTTTAATATCAAAGAATTACTTTGGGCAACATTTATTCGTTTAAAAATGATGAGTTTAGTTTAAATTAAGGAACAGTAATTGCCCTTGATTTTAAAGATGATCTTAAAAAATGATATTTTCCCTCTTTAGTTTGCAGCGGAAAATATCAATTGATAAAATAAATCAGAAGTAAAAAAGAGCTTTGGCTTTTTCTTTAAAACACACCTTATTCATGACGTCTGTGCTTTACAAATCTGATAAAAATTCATTAACGAAATGGCAATGTAATCATTTGTTATAAATATAAATTGCATTTTAATCACGGCGTTATCTGTTATAGTTGCTCATCAACTTCAGGAAACCACAACCGTTATCTGGCTCTCTCGTCCCTGGAGAATCAAGTTTTTCATATCAATTTTGTCATAAAAGCTAAAAACATGGATTTTCTAAAAACGTTGTTGTAATCTGTCCATTTCCAATTCCCCTTATTTTCCTAGTGTGAATATGCCCAGCCTTTGTGTATATTCATGTTTTAGTGAGATACTGAAACATACTCACAATAAAACAAATGCTGGCGATTATTGTGTAAATGAACTTTTCCATATAAAAATAACTAAAGCATGTTATCAGTTCACTAAAGTAACTGCAATATAGCCTTTGTTCATATTTCTTTACCGATTAGCAACGCTGAAAGGATAAAAAGGGTTCATTACAATTTATATTTATAAATATAAACTAAACTCGCTTATTGACTCGGCTGCCAAAGACTGCCGTTCCTTTGTATTTCTGCAGACGCTGATCCTGAGCATGCCATTTAATTAAATTTTACCAATTTTGACCTTCATTATTTAAGTACAAATTATCATATAATTGTTATTCAACTTTGTTTTGTAGCAATCATGTACAGATTGGAATTCTGTTTGAAAAGACGCAGTGGCTGGTCCAGTCAGAACACCTTTGGACAAACAGCTATCCATCATTGATATTTATTATGCACCGCATTCGGATTCCCAAAATTGTCATTTATATTGATATGTAAGATAAGGTAAGGCTTATTTGATCGTTCCCGAGTTCCCAAGGAACGTTGACCTCTAAAAATTAACTGTAAATATTACAAATTTTCTTTTCGGTATTGAGAATGCTTTACATTCTATTATGCAAGACATGAATTCACAAAAAACAGACGATGTCCCAGATTTTAAAATAGAACGTTTCTCAAAATAAAATATGAAATCACTGCAATATTGGCATTGTATAGACGTCATCGGAAAATGAAAAAATCGTTTGCCATGAGATATTTTATCATTCCATTGTGACAAAAATCCCATCGGTAGGATAAAGACTGGAGGGGAAATCAAATTTCAGACAGTTAGGTAGGAACTGATAGATCTCAAAATACTTAAAATATTCCATTTTTAATGTGCCATTATTTTGTGTGTGCTGTAATAATTTTCTCTTCACCGCAAGCGATTTGTAGGAACATAATGCATTGGGTGACAATCAAGTTTTCATTAATTTATTTTATAACAAACAAATAAAATATATATAAAGGATTCTATATTGAAATAAGCTCGTGAAGCACAAATTTATTACAAACCGTATACAAACTTACCATTGATTATACAACTTAACTTGTTTATTTGATGCAAAATTTAAATTCATTTTGCCGTATATCATTGTTATGTTATATAGCTGATAAATATGTTTCTGGTCTATATGCTAGCACAAAACACATAGCCATATTTAAGAATTATGTGTCTTCTTTGATGTCCATTTTCGTACCAATATGGAAATTACACAGAAGTTGCAATTTGCATTGTCGAGATGTCAACACAAAACTAATGTGTTATTTTAATGAGATGATGCGACAGGAAATCAATCTGTGATTTGCCTTGGGACTTGGACTACACCGGTTTACCTTAACATTATTGTAATTTGAGGCAATTAGCATTTAAATCACTTCCTCATTCATTTAGTGTTCCAAGAACTACGACGATTGGTAACAGTTTTATAAATATTTTCCAATTAAGTCACGAAGAAGGCTGATGAATTAGAATTATATCAACAATTAAAGCGATCCATATCATTAGTGTCCGTATTTTGTTACATTTTAATACACTTTTGATGAACTTGATTGTAAGTATGATTAGCAGACGAACAAGACTTGTCTTGTTCTTGTAGTTTCCATTGTATAATGATTTTAATTTTTTAAGCAAGGTAAAATAAAATCGTATACACAGGGCTAGTTGTTAAATTACTTTGCCCTGTAAAATGTGATTGAGGGGAAACGATGCATAGGCTGCTTTCTTCACATAAACATGTTATATAAATGATTTCAACAACAGGGACATTCCGGCATCCAGAAAACATACTTGTTAATCTGCAGAAGTATCTAACAGACACATAAGTTAAGCAATCTTTCAACAATTGTATAAACTGTTTTAAGTGCCGAAATGCCGTATTTTCCAATAAACATTTTCTGCTCGCTTTGTAATGATATACTTTAATATCATTTGTTTTGAAAAAACATTTTTTTCTGCCTCACAATAAATCAAATAAGTATAATGTTTTATTTAGCACTGGCTGTTCACCGTAATTGTAGTCTATATTCAATTGACATTAAATGTCCAAATTTGACAATAGATTGATGATAATTGATTACCTACTCAATACTTAAATGAAAAACTCTAAAACAAGCTCAGTAGCGAAAAGTTTAAACATAAACCCCGTTTAATGACACAGGGTAAACACCAAAGACATAGAAGATACACAAAAATCACAAACAAGAAACATGGAACAACAGCACAAAACTCCACAAACATCACAGTGCATATATACTTTATAAAAAACTAGGTGTGAGTATCAAGGATTGTTAGGTACCGCCGTGGAATGGTCAGTAAAATGTACATTTACTGGGGGTTTAAACAAGTTTAAGTGCACAAACCACACTCTTATCTTAACAATCCTGAATAAAGAAAAAACTTGAAAGGTAAGTAAATCTTTTCAAAGTATGCATTAACTTGTAGAAACTTAATAATAAAACAAATAATAATAAAAAATAGGTAAACTCCAAGTACTTCAATGATTAGAGAACTCTATCTGCAGACGGAGGAATACAATTCAGAGTCCCTAATGCAAAAACTTTTCAAAGATACGATGCAGTCATTGTTTGAAACGATGAGCATCACACACAGTCTGCCTTAAAAATAAAAGGTTTAAAAATGTGTGATCATAGATTTTCATTATAAAAATCATCATTGTACTAAAACTGGGCAGAAATAAAGAAAACATTATTAAAAATAAAAGCGATATATATTAGCTAGACTTTTCTTCCAAATGATTACCTATGTAAATTATTTGAAGAAAATGACGTCAAGCCAAAGTCAATAAAATTAGAAAGGCAATAATGAAAGTGTCTTTACTTCAGACGAATGAATTCTAAACAGTGCCAATTACAAATCCATCTCGGTGATCAAAATGATACTGTTTAATACTGTAAAACAGTAGAAAATAATTTTACCACATAAGAAAGTAACACTTAATAAGTGATATTTTTACCTCAACATTAAGTCTCAAAACGTTAAGTTTGTTACTTGTGCAAATTCAGTCCGAATCCGCGTATCCGCTGTTGATTTGGTTATTTTTGACATGGTTAATGTTAGATAAGATTTCATATGCCTTCACCAGCCCCAACCTCTCATCGCCTCAACTGACCTCGTTAAAAACTTTATGCACGACGCAGATGTCGAATTTACTTGTGAGGTTGAAAGTGATATTGTGATACATTACCACATACGACTGCGTGGTTTGTGCCTATATTCCTTATCCACTGATAGCATAATCTGTAAAATCACTCTTTATCCCTGCATTCCCATAACAAAATCCGGTATGGTATCTGTAGCCTGCACTTTGGCAGTCTTTCCAGGTCAGCATCTAGATATACTGCATCGTCAGTAAATCGGAAATTGTTAATGTAATGCATATGCATGTAATTCAGACAAATGAAGGTTTTATTGGATATGATTGCTTTCGTTGCGGGGTGTTGTCATTTATCAAAGACGAAATACATCATATTGATAGGATGTAGACCATGGAACAGCTCGGCATGTTTGAATGATTTTTGTTTTCGATTTTACACATTTAATCGAATTAGAACTACCGATAAATTACATCTACAAGGATAGACTTCCAAGGATCATTTAATGAATTTAGAAGTATGTGAAAACACTTTCAGAAGTCCACCTTTTATAAAGTGTGAAGCGATGCTTCTTTGGTTGTATTATTTATTTATTCATTTTATGCTGTTTTTTTGCCTTAAGAATTTTAATCCGAGGCACTTCTGTGTCGATACAGGCCTGAGAATATTAACCTTTTATTAGGCTGTAAGCCTTAGGCCTACAGACGTCAAAGTTTCCAAGTTTATTTTGTATAACTCATGTCACAAAACATGACAAAAAATTTATTGAAATATATAAATATACAACTATGTAAAGAACGAGAATAGACTCAACATTTTAAGACATAATCTATAAGAATCAATAAATTCAATCAGTGTCAATATTAACATTCTACCTTTATAATGGAGGAGGCATTTAAAGGGAAACAAAATATATCAATGTATGTATCATTATGAAAATCTAACCATTATCTTTTTAATAAGCTTACAGAGTTTTTCAAAATGTATACCTGAATCAGGTCTTATTAACATTACTTGTTTAAATTTAATAGTATTAGGATGTCTAATATATTCATTATCAAGACGTCAGTGTCAGGTATCTTCAGATCTACTTTTTGATATGACATGTTGAAAGTATGAGCGTCGGGGTAGCAAGTTTGGATGTATGGTGTTATGCAGTTTAAAATAGTGCGAATTAAGATTGCAACGTTAATGTGAAAATGAAAGCAAGCCAAAGAATCTTCAATAAAAGTTGTTGAGGAACCAAAGGGATAGATAATTATGGATAATTGCGCAGGAAATGGAAATATGTTGACTAAAGCGCTTTACTTTAACTACAACCAAGGGCAAAATGTCCTCAGCCAACATTGGGATTAATTTAAATAACCTTACACTAGCAATAAACTTGCAAAATGAAAGCAATGTTCTAATATCCTAGTACATACAGATTTATCAGTAACTGTTATGAAACCATCTAATTGTATTAAAAAATAATAAATTTACAATAATTATTCTTAGATAAGGACAGGCACTTAGCGTTTACATTATTAGTCGACTCAAAAATGATTAGGATTCAATTTTTATTGCATGTGAACAAAATTGTATACAGTAATATACAGTTTGACTCAACGAATTCAGGAATTTTGTTAGTAAGTGAGCTTTTATAAAAAATATTAGTCTAGTATCTACACCTATCAAACTCGTGTTTGTTAATGTTCCAAAAACTGCCATGCTCATAAATCTAGTACTTTGTTCAAATGAATCTTTGTTCTGTTGGAAGACGACCAAACCGTACGAAAACAGCAACAATCGAATGATAACTAATGGCCCTTAAGTTATGACGTACTGTTTATGACAAAAGTTTCATGATAACATCTAAAGTAACGGTTAAACAAGGGCAATTGTGTTTACGATATTTAATGGAACCCTGTATTTAGAGTTGGTGGTCTTTATGGTAGGAGAACTGAGGTGTATTTTATTGAATATAAGAAGAGGGGCGCCTCTAAGTAACCAAACCTATTTTATCTTTAACTAACAACTATTAGAAGGCGACTTTTGACCCAATTATTAACCAATTACAGGTGTAACTGTATTTGTTCTGAGTGTGCTTATTGTAGTAACAATTTCACTATGTACATTACAATGTCTCTTTTCACCATAAACATGTATTCTTTTTATTTAAAATGACCAAGCTTCATAATGAATAATCAGGAGCTGTAAACCTCAGTTAAACGGAGGAGCTTCAGTAAATTGGTTCTATTAATTTTGATTATGACATTAAAACCCGACGTCTGTTGGAGTACAACATAAAAGGAATTCGCAAAAAGTGCCACGACGACAGTATTAAAACATAAGCTTATTCAAATGATGCAATGCTTTACAGAAAAAATAAGGACTCTGTTGTGTTCGTTATGAAAAGAAGAGATGTCCCTTGGTTCCATTTTGCATTAAGCTATCGAATTTAATACACATTGACCAGTCTTAGAAGAATAAGAACAAAGGTAATGGACTTTCTTCTGCTACAAGTTGGTAGCAGAAGAATCACATTGCCATTATATCAGATGAAGCTTGCCTCACATGTCACAGTGATCAGTCATTAAGTAAAAGTTTGGTGGTCTGTCATCTCCCTTGTATTCAAAGTCAGCGAAATTCGTCAGACAGTCATACTTGTTAATATCTAATCAGAAGGCCAAACGTTGTAACAGTCTTTGTGACTTGGGTAGCAGTCCAGAGGTATAAACTGTTTAGTTATTTATTTGTGTATTTTATATGGGCTAACAACTATTTTAAGAAATATTTTTATTGATTTTAATGATTTTCAAAAATATTTTATATTATATGACTAAGCATGTAGTATGTAGCCAATGAGCCTTTATTCATAACATTATGCCATTAGAATTAAAACCACTTTCATTTTGCTATTGAGACAGACTGTGTTAATTCTAGTGATAGCAAGGCTCATTATATATTCAGAAACAAAACATGCACACACTTTCCATTCTCGAAGACATGTCAGCTTATTTGGTTTCGAACGTTCTCACAGCAGGTAAAGAGATCTAGCCGCCAATTCATCCACGGAGAAGGGCAGAGTGATAACGAATGCTACAGAATAATACTAAAATAAAATCATTTTTTATTCATAACTATATTCTATTTTATTTAAGACCGTATATTTAGTAATTTTACCAAAAGGTGTAAGTGATCACTTAGAGATTTTATGCTAAGTACATGTCTCAAAATTTGTACACAGTATGTTGAAGATCTATGTGGACATTGAATGCATTCCATTCCTGTACTGTCTCTTAAGAAAGGCGTGTTCCTCTTTTCTTTTATCTGGGAAATAGTCAGCGTTCTTTGTGAATGGATTAAGTGCAAAGGCTGCAAGATTCATTACTTCTGTGTCTGATCTTTTGGTAAGCGTTGAACTCATTTTCCTTTTCAGTTCACATATCAATAGATTCTGGGGAGAGACGCACTGAACCTCAAGCCAAAGATGTGAGATTAAAATCTGCTGACACAGATGATTGCATATATTAAATAATTTGCACTGGGGAAAGCAAAGTAGACAATGTGCAAAAGGGAACTCAGTATATATATCATGATACCACCACATATTACATTACTGAATGGGGGAAGGCAAACAAAAACATATATAATGTTTTTCAGTTCAACGCATAATAACGGACAACCGACATAAATTACTAATTGTGCATTGATTATATCTACGTATATCTACGTATCATTGAGAGTTTACCTCATGGTTAAAAATGATATATATGAAAGTATTTGTGAATCAAATTTGAGTGTGAATCTGAAATCACTTATATAACAGAAAGGTATCGCATTTTGTGCATTACCCTTTGGCATGTAGTACTCATTGTTGCTCTTCGTTAAGTACGTCTCATAGTTCATTTGAGTCTCTACAATGTACAACTATATACAGACACGTAAACATAACATGACCCACGCATATCACAAATCTTTAAGAATTAAAGGAGACTAAAAAGGCATTGAACAAAATGTAACTTGTTATAGACTGTAACTTCATTGTATATCCTTAAAAGAAGAACATATCTGTAAATCATATAACATTAACGTTGATGTGTTTAAATATTGTCAAACATCTTTGTATAAAGCCTAGTTGATTTTGAAGGTGCCCTAAATGTGCTCAAGTACCAAATGGTCTAAAATATCATGTATCGCCACAGCTCAGATTGGTAGAAAACAGATTAACATACATATCATCTTATTATTATATAAAATGGAAATTCCATAAAATACCGTTACGAATCTAAAACATTTCTTACTTTCTAAATGATCTATAGGTATTATTTGACACAAGATAAGACAAGCTTTCCGTTGTGATATTTGGTTTCGTTGCAAAGCATATATATTACTATGATTAATATACGAAAACATTCTATTTCATCAAAACCAAAGAGCTACTTTCATTTTTACTGTTTATTTTTGCGTTTTTCGGTTTACTGACATGAAGACCACAATATTGTTTCCACCCATAATATCACACATATATCATCAATGAAGTAAGCTATGATAGCCAATGATCACAGTTTTCATTATTAAACATTTGATTGGTGATTTATAAAATTGATGACTAGTTGAAATTATTTACAGTAACATAAATAGTAGCACGTAGTATGTATTATGATGCGTTTTCAAAATCTTTGTAATCCCGTGTTTGTTTGGTATCTTTTGACCTGATTCTAAATATAACAAAAGAAACACAACATAAATTTGAAACGTCCTGGTGATGTTTTGCCCAAAAAGCAGCAATCTTGAAGACACTGGGATATATTTAGAGTATGAACTGTGGTTTGTCATGAACAGAAAGGCTGTATTCTTCGAGATGGGTATAAGGGCGAAACTAATAGAAACGTCATGGTAGCTAGTTAGAACGTTTCGCAAACTTTACAGCTTCATTAACCAGATGATAAATAGCAACAAGGGTGAAAAAGACAATGTAAAATGATTTAATTCATCCAAAGGGTTGCTGTTTTCTTACCGTATATCCAATGTAGTCTCATTATCTTTTAGCCATTGTGAAAAACGGAGTTAATGCTTGCTGATATCAGTCTTCAATGTGTTTTTCAGTTTGTTATGAACATGCCCTTTTAATGAAATTATCTGTGCAAACTGACATTCGATTCGATTTACTAAATCAATTTAACTAATCTAATTTAACTACTAGTGTTTTCATACTTGTTCGTAAAATATTCCGAAATATTTATGAACATATGATAATAACTACAATTGGATTTCAATATTTGTTAATAATTTGTCGTTGTATGTTTTTGTTTTAAATAAATCGGAAGTATTCGCAAGGCAAGGATTTTAAGATCTTCGTGTGCTTCCCTGGACGCTGGTTTATAGTTTGCGACAAAGCATTAATTCATCAGCCGCAAAGGCAAACACGCTAGCATAGTTTCTTCACAATCCATCATGTGTGTAATTGTAGTAATTATGGTTAGTGCACAGTGTAAATTATATACGTTTACTGAGGTACTAAAGAAGATATTATTTCAGTTATAGTTGATCGCTCTCAAACGACCAATCAGTATTCATGCACGCTACTTTGGTTCTTGTTGTCGTGCCAATTAATTCTTAGAGCCATCACGTCATACTTAACTACTATACTTGTCCGAGTTTGAACGATATACTGTGATTTGATTACAAATGAATGAATGCACAATAACCTTAGATGAAGTTCGTTTATGAACTTTTCCGTTTATCAATACATATCATTTCCATTGCATACAAGTAAACACGAACGATTTCAAAGGAAGCTGGGATATGATTGCCGATAAGAATACTTGAGGATGGCTAATGATGGCCATTCCCGGAAGCTTTTTATTTCTTGGAAATCAGGAGAACTACCTAAAGTTTGATCTTGGAAGCTTTTCATGAATTTATTTTATGCGCGATTGTTGCTATTGAAGATGTTTGTTTTAAATTGTACTTCAATTCTATAAGCTCATTGTAATTGCATGTAGGCAATTATTTTCAGGCAATATTAATCATTAAAACCGTGCTTCCATCTCGGCAAAAACGCGGAAGGAATAGACAAGTAATTTATGATGTTCGTATATATACGTAAAAATAACGAGGTTTTCCTTGGAAGATTAAGCTGCTGTCATAATTTGCATTATATCGTTTGCCGAACTGTAATATAAAACAGCTTCAGGCTATATTTCTAAATAAAATAGAGAAAAAGTCACAACTTAAAGGAATAATGGCGAATGTGGATCAAGGATTGTCTTTTACGCTCAAGTTTTTAAACAGGTAAAATAAGCCATATTCGTCTGTCGTTTCAAACGTCTGCTCTTACGGCCATTTCCCAACTGTGTCGAACATTTGCTTTAAATTTTTAAACATATTCTGTGTCGAAATATAATACATCATTCGAAGGATTTCAACAAATGATTAGGCACCATGGTTTCATAATCACAAAGAAAGAATGTTGTACTGTGTTAATTCTTTTCATACTAATAGTTTCATTTTTGGGGAGGGGTCTATCCGTATAAAGGTGAGAGAGCCGACTGGACATCGTTTGGACTCAAGTGTTCTCTGATTCTACTAAGAGCTTTGTTAATAAACGATAATACTATGATTTTTCTTTAAACGCAAAAGCATTTCCCAGTTTCCTTTTTCATTGGACGGAAACATTTACTACCACAAGGTCCGAACCATATCGCTTTTAAACAGCCCGGTCGAGACCTTTGCCATCATGAACATTTGCGTAACCGCGATCAATAGGCTTTTCGACGTACTTTGTTTTTTTTCCAGTATCCAGTTTAGACAATCTTTGTGGCAGATTTTCGTTTGTCCATGTTTGAAAACCACAACAGGGATCACTGAATATTACACCCTTATTGAGTTCATTTTCTGGCGTGTAAGTTGGATTTGTAATGGCCATTTTCAGCGCGATTTTATCATCAGCCCACGTCACGTCTGGTAATGGGATCAATTATTCTGCGACAGTTAGTCCATTAATTGAAACGGTGCATACGAAGGCTATTTTCATATAACTTTTTAAAGGTTTAATAGTTACAACACTGTGTTCACTGCACGTTGGATATGCACGTCTTGTTAAAAAACTGACTCTAAGACACTAGACATTAGACATCATATGACATTTAAGCCTTATCAAATACTAATGAAGTATGGTATACGTATGCCGCTTCTTTGTTTTTCCTTTCACGTTCAGTTCTTAAAGTCATCCATAACCCGAGCATCTGAAAAACACAACAGACCGTTAAAGTAAGTAAATAAATCTGGTCTTTAACCACTTAAAAACGTTTTGATCATTATGTCCAATTATTTGATGACCAGAAAGTATTCCGTTGCTCTGTTATATTATTTTGGATGATTACTCCTTTTCTTGGCCTATGGGGGTTTGTTCTGTGTTCAAGGTCAAATATAATTGTCCAAATATCGGCATGACGCAATGGCCAGTACGATGAAACTGGACTTAAATACATATTTGAATATGCCATACATTGCCAGACATGTTTTCTTTTATAACACGTTTACAGAGGAACCATAACCATAATGAAACTTTCCACCATTGACGTTTCCGGACTGTGCGTTGCAACATTGTGCGTTTCTCATTTACTCGCTTCGAAGCTGTTTATTTTACAATATCTTATTCGAACTTTATTCAATAGACCAAGCATCATCTTGGCATGTTGGTCTTTCGTTTTGGGGCATCATCACAAATTCACTCGTGTTTGTTATGATTTTTAATAGCAACTCTAGGGTTTTTAAATTGTTTTAAACTATCAGTAGTTATACTTTTACTTCCTGGTCAACCAAAACATAAAATTTCATTCGTTATGATATCCCTATATATCAAATACATATCTGTTAGAAAACAAAAGCAAATCATGAGTTCGAAGATTAATGTAAGGGTATAATTATTTATACAAATAACAGTTTTTTGTTTAAATGTTTCAATAACAGATCGTGATTGACAATGTGCTTACATTAATCAAAGTAAATCACCAGTCGTTTCTCTTGACCAATTCAAAACAAGAATGGCATGTACTTGTAAATAAACGGTAGTAATTTCTCAAAAACAATATCTCTGTCAAAATATGTTTCTGCTAATTGAGTTCTATTTGGTGATATAATCATTTAAAACTTCCGATTTATGGATGTGTCTACTGATCGTTTACAGTAATCACAGTTCAACTGTCATTTTGATGTAAAGTGTCATCTTTTTCGATTTTCCCACGTTCTGAGAAATTATGACAATATAAAAGATTCAGGAAGAATCGGGTAATGTTTTATAAGTAAGTCCCGCGTTCATGATGGCATTTTCAGTAAGTAATGAACATTTTTAACTAAGGCAGTATTTCCACTTAGAAGGCATTCAAATACCAAAACTCATTACAAGGTATATTGAAACTGCACAATAATAGCAGTAAACCAGGGTTAAATTGGTCTGGATTCGTTTTCATCAGAGCTATCAATATGTGTTGACACTGGGGCATCATTTGTTATGAACACACACGTGACCACAACATGCGTACAAATACATTCAGTGCTAAAGCAGAAATGATGGTCGTGGGATAGTGTTTGCGATTATTTACTTTTGGATATGAACACTTATTTCGCAAGCTTAAGTTTGTTCTTACACATATCCCGTTTTTATGTTGACCACATTACGGTCATATAATGGTAATATTACGCATGGACAATTTATTATCAAACAAGAGGCTCATCAAGTAAAATTAAATAATTCATTTCTAAGACTCACCTTAAAGATATACGTAATTGATGTTATTGGTTGTGTGTTCGATTTTGAAAACAAACAAATACACCCTGAAGCTGTTTAATGTTTTACCAAGCGATTAATGGAATTTTAATTATACTTCGTTATGAAAAACATGGCTTTACGGTCAAAACCGTCGTTTTAGACCGACTTGTTTAATAGACAGCCTTGTAAAGTTTAAGAAAACAAAAACAAATAAATCGGAATTTTATACGAAACGATCTCCCTGAACATTAAATCCATTAACAGCTCGGTGAAACGTGTCGGCAAATGGACGAGAGAGACGTATATCAACACCATGGTGAAAGCTATCAGATCTAAAACAGATATAACCACATTTTGATGGTCATCAAAACAAATAGAATGTAACGCTGTGATTGATATCAAAACAAACAGAATATATTATAGTACTTATTCAAGTATTGAGACGGAAAAGCTGTCTGGAAATCATGTTATTTTTCTTTTCTTTTTGAAAGTGTTGATAAACATAAAGTGGTTTTTGTTGACATTTTGGTGCATTATTTTTGGCCGTCTTAGAACTAAACCATGATTCAATAATTGCTCGTGGGCCTGTCTGATTTTGGTCAGTAGATCAAGATCAGTTTTACCCTGTTCAGAGTGTTATTAAAACTGTTAGTGGTAACAATTCCGCAACGTAGACAGTGCAAGTTGTTGATGGCTGCGTCAAAATGGCCATCTAAAAGAAAGTGGAGATCAAAGAGAACTACTGCAACCAAACAAACACATCATTTTGACACACGTCTGTAATATTCAACTTTGGAAGAGATGTACTGCAATTATATGATGACAAATGATATATTTGCGTTGTACCGAGCATAAGACCACATTAGAGTAATCAATACATTGTCAGACGATTGGCGGCTAATAATGAATATTTGACTATTGAGGCAATGTATACTTCTAGAAAATCATATCAATCTTGAAATGTATGAAATATTCATAAAAATGTTATGTGTATAATTACACGAGTAAAGGTTGATTATATGTTTATTTGATGCATTACAGTGTACCAGAACACCTTGTTGTCTAATTGTATGTCAAGATATCAAATCGAGGTCTCATTCGCTCGATAAAAAATAGCTCGATTGACCGGAACGAGAGTCGAAACTTCAGCGAACTCATATTCTGAACCATTCGGAAAAAAACTATTCTTTTATAGGTCCTTTCATAAATGTTCTTAATAATATCAAAGATCTGGAGTTTTTATTCACGTCTCTTATATTGTTATAATATGTTTTGCCAACCCCCTTTTTCAGAAGCAATTTATAGGAGGGATTTACAACTACGTCATTGCTTTCTGCTATGTGTACTACGTGATACACAATTTCCAGAAAGGTAGTACAAAAAAATGTAAACAATGGCTACTTCTAATAAAGTTGTGCAGTAACATTCACTGGAAATGATCTTCCTGGTGCAAAGTTTCTCTCAGAGTTCAGTTGTTGAGATAAATAATGGACACAGTGCTGCTGAGATTTATCTTCGTCTGGGAAAAGACCAGAACTAATTAACAGGTAAGCAAATTATGCAATCCATGTATATATGTTTTCATTTAAGAAAACGTATAATATTGTGATGATATGGTATGCTATAGGTTTAACATAAACGTCTAACAGCTGCGTTGGAAGTATTTAATATATTTTAATATTGTTTCTAGCCAAGAATGTAGGTAAACATGCATATGAAATGGATTTATATCAGTTGGTCAGAAACAGGTTCTCTTTCTCTGTCTTATCATACAGCTGATCTTGTCTGTGTGTCCTAATCATGCTATTAAATGTGTATTTGTGAATAGATGATACAAAATACAAATGTATAAAAATAGGTTCTGATGTTTTATGATTCAGAAATTAATTGCATTTTGTTTTTTCAGATGCAGTGCCTGTATTAAAGCTGGGGAAGACAATGTCATTATAGTGTCAGTTGATGACGGATTATGCGAGTTGAACTTTAAATGAATCAATGAAAAACAGTCCACAATGTCATGATTTATACAAAAAAGTGTGTAAAATAGCTGGTACACACATAGTACAAATAAATATTTATACACATCGATGTGTTTTCAATACAGATATTAAAACATAATAATAAATTCATTCTTGTGTTTTGTTATAGTGTATTTATTTAATTTCAATATGTCTCTGCATGCTGCTTAAAAATAGTAAAATGTACAATTGCACTTTGTTTTACTGAAGGATGTCCCCCATTAGCAATTACTAATTCGCCAGGCTCTAAGATGTTGGCAAACTAAGAGGCTATGACCATGTCACTGTCACTCTTGCTTCCTTTATCCACATCCGACAGATATTATCTTTCTTTGACAGTATTTTCCCCCTATCTCTTTTTTGTACTCTTTAGAGTGAAATCAGATTCACAGCTGGCCCCTGCATTTAAATTTAATTTAATTTGGATAACTGAAACACATGAGTAAGAATATTCACGCGTAATGGTCTTCCTTAGTTATGTAAGTTATCATGTATATGCATACAAACATGTGGCACATTTCCTGCAAGACTTGATCAATCTGAATATTGCGTGTTTCTGTATGAAGGTGAGTTGAACGGCTGTTTGTCATACTGCAAGAGGGCCTTTAAAACTTCGATGTATTATTTGATACAGATGTAGCTCTTAGTGTTTAAGGCGTTTCTGTTTTAGGAATATTAAACAATATTGAGATGTATTGCATTGGCTATAGATATTATAAATATACTGTTAACGATGCCCATAAATTCAATATAAACAGGGTTAACAAACAACAAAATTGAGTAAACAAGTTTGATTGCAAACTTATATATGTTACATTCTCTCAATTTTTCTCTCTTTTAATGAAGCCTTATAAATATAAAGCTTTTCCGGTGCCCATTTAATCAAGAAAAAATCAATATTGACAGGATATAAAAACAACAAAATTTAAAAAGAATAATCATATTGCCAACAAATATGTTTTTTTACATCTACAGAATAACTTTTAATGAATCCATCACACAATGTTATAGTGTTATTCAACATATCCTGACATCTTGCGAATGATAAGCAGGTGACATGGATTGCTAACTGAAAAATATTAGTTACTGTATATGTATCTATTGAACATATTGGTAGTGGATGATGGGTACATGATGAGATAAACGATTAGCAAATTAGTACCAAACAGTTCACTAGAAACGGTGAGAAAGGACAAGACAGTCAGCTGTTGTTCACTTCAATACGGCTATACTCCTGAAGACGAAGCCTGTTTTGCAGCTGCACCTCGATCCCTGCATCAACAATTAAAATGTTATAGAACTGTATTTCATAAATCCTAAGACAACAAATATATTAAAAAATAATATTCAAATATAATTGACCACTGTTATGAATGTAGAATGGTTAGTATTATAATATTTTGTTGGATTTTTTGCCATTCAAACGCAATACTAGAATCTGTTGATATGAAAATAACAACGCACATGCATAATGATATCAAGTGATATTAAAAGAAAAAGAAACCATTTTATAATGAAAGTTATGCACTATAGATGTCGATTAGCACATGCATTACCTTCACAATTGTCGAAATACATTGAAGGGTCGGGAGAGATTGATTTGATCATAATAACATACTCTAATTTCTGTGTTCACATCTCATGGTAAAGTTGAAAGTCAAGGTGCGCGTACTTGTTAAGGTGACTTTGTAGCCGTCGCTCATCCTGCACCTGCCCCTGGACTTCTTGCAATGGGAATGAAGGCTAGTCTTCACGACCTGACGGGACTTGACAGGAAACAGGAATAAAAATTGATAAATGATACGTTTCATTTTAATTCTGTATTGCCAGTCTTTGACAATGATTCTTAATGCATGCAATAAGGGTCTGCTTCAGTTTGATTAAATACATAAGTAGTTGGATGTGCAATATAAACGCCCATGAAATTTAGGCTATTGTTAATTCCGAGACAATAAATGCCCTTTAATACATACACAGTCGACATTAGTTTTGAGCTAGAGTTTATAATGGCTTTTAGAATAGAATACATAAAACATTTTTATAAATACGTTTTTGGGGAGAGAGGCTTAAGAGGGAATCGTGCATACAGCAGGGAATCATGCATAATAAGTATGAAACAGCATTAAAGTGCAACACTAGGATCGCCCTCCAGCACTGGCCTAAGTGATATTCTATTTCAGGTTATGATTAAAACATATTCAATGAACTTTTATTTACATGTAATTTTTCAATGATGTCGGGAGACATATAACGATGAGTAAATATCATTTGTCAAACGAGACGTTCTTGCAGAAATCAACCTTTTTTTTTTTGGGGGGGGGGGGTGTAAATCCTCAGATCGTTTGAAAAATCATGAACACAGGAAAGGAAGACTAGACGCTTTTAGATTTCAAATAAATATTTTATTTAAAAGCGTTATTGGGAGGTTATCTCTGGGCAATTCTATATTCACAATTCCGTAAGGACAGATGGATTAAAAGCGTACTTAAACACATGAATCTAAACTGTTATCAACAGAAACCTTAACATAATTTGACGGATATATTGTTTTCTCTATTTGCTATTGGCAAACCTGTTTTATCTTTTCCTAAATTTGGTTATCATGACAGCCCATTGATGATTTCATATGGTGATATGATTTACATCTCTAGAGAGGTTTTCAATTGGACACTGTAAGCTGTTGCTATTATCAGAAAGGATTAACACTCTTCAACACGAACTGCTCTTTCGTGAATTATTTTGGAGCTTGTTTACGGTGTCATGAAATTTATATGTGAACATTACTGTTCCAACGCTGCCTGTTTAAGGTTTGTGACACGTTTCTTTACAGTAATTGTACACATCACAGTGTATGTTTATTCTGTCTGTGTTAGAGTGCTTTGTTTAATACCTCATAAATGTGTGACAAATAAAACACACGTACTTATTCCAATTTTGAATATGCCAAACCACACTTTTTATAAAATAAATTTGATTCCTTGTCAAGTATAGTTTCTAATTAAGAATAATTCTAAATTACAATGGGTCAGTTGGGTTGCTGGAATTTTCGAGTGTTGGTATAATAAGACAATTTTTGTTATTTTGTTAGTTTTCTTCTTCAAAATATCATTCTTTAAGTCTGTGTTTGTGCTTGGTATGTGTGTGTGTGTATACCCGCGAGCGCGTTTGTATGTGCGTGTGCGTGTGTTTTTGTGTGTGTGTGCGCGTGTTTATATAATGTATTTAGAAAATCATTTGGTAGGAAGTCCAAAAACACCCTCAGCCCATGTTTCAGACATTAGCACAAGTGTCTCATTGTTATTGATTATTATCAATCATTGATAAATTGATGTTATTAGACTAAAAGGAGAGAAAAATATCAGCTTAAATATAATCGTGTACTTATTGATAACACTTTGACACAGATATTGACATTTGATATCAAACATTCTTTTAACTTTTATCAAATATGAAATTAAAACTTAGAAGCAAATAATTCCGCTTGCATGGGCTCAATTAAAATGCAACATCACTATTGTTCTAATTAATAGTAAAAATAAAATGCAACTTATTTATAAATTACTGAGTCTTAACATATTTGACTGGCATACATACCTCGAGCATAGGAACCCGGCCGTAAGTTAACTACTCATGTAAATATACTGATCCTTGTTCTACAAATACGTTGACTAATATTGTAGTATTCCAACTGTTTCATAATTTCAGAAGGTTTATTAGTTAAATTGTTACTGTGCCATGGTTATTTCGTCAAAGAACCCTGGATCAGACGAAAGTTGAAGCAAAGCCAACATTGTAGTTTGACAACTGGATAGTCGACTTATCTGTACTAAAATATTATAAATTACAAAGGTGATTGCAACACAATGAAAACTACAAGCCCAGCTGCCAACAATTCAAAGAATACCTTGTTTAAAGACACAAGGCAGCAGTATAATAAACACTGAACCAGATACACACAACGCTCATACAACAAATACAGACCACAGATTCATCAATATCTCCTTATTAACATATGTTGGGGCGGGGGGGGGTCACCGTCTTGGAACGGTCAGCGAAGCAGGAGTTCATTGAGGGCTTAAACTAGATGAGTATACAAACTCACATGAAAAAAATCATTTCAATTGATGGTCTAACTACAATTTCACAGACATCAACTTCGAAAGAATGGATCAACTCATCGAAGAACATGTGCAAAAATAAAAAAATAAAAAATTGTATCTTAGAAAATTGAACTTTTAATTAACAGAAATGGCGTTCAATGAAACCCAAAACTTTGTGTCAGAATGATGCAGCCATTGAAATTGGGATGCGTTTCTTTGGCCTTACTCTGACACTTTTTCGGGTATTACACTACTCAATACACTACTCGACAGAACAAACATATTTAACATAAAACATGTTTGAAAGAGAGGTGTATGATTCTATTTGTGGCTGGTAGTAAACTAACAAAGGCACAGAAGAAAAGCGGTGTTTATGTAAACGTAACACTGAGAAGGGACTGGCTTTAAGTACAAATAATGCACAATGTAGCAGTTTTAGTTGATGTGTTTAAATAACAGTTTCTTTAGGTAATGGCAAACTCGTTTTATTTCCAAAGAATTCTCTCATAAGTACGCAATCATATGACGCAAATTAAGTCACGAGTCGGCTTTCATGAGTATCATATTCAGTGATATACCAATAACTACTTTCCTTCGGAAAACAATATCTATGTCAAATTGTGAGGAATTCTGTTGATAGACATTTGAGCTCCATTTAGTAATGTGATCATGTATACTTCACTTCTTATTGATGTGTCAATCTAGTGTTCCACTTATGTAAGTAAAATCTCTAGACACCAATCACTATTCTGAAATTCGGATGCTACGTCTTCCTGCTTTATAGATGTTTTCCATGCTCTGAGAATTCATTTCAACATTATGCAATCAAATGGATCGAGGTTTGAAAGTGAAGGCCCCATCGTTGTACTGGTAATTCATGATAACCGTTTTCGGATGTGAGACAGTTGAAGAAAGCTCATTCATGTTAATCCAAATACATGCAAAACCATCAAAGGGTTGTACAGGAGATAAATTATATTATTATTGACGATTACAACAAATGACCTGATTACAGCACAAACATATATCGCAAACATTTAAAGTACAAAAAAATGATACAGAACAAGCCATTACAAAACCCGCCCCGAGGACCAGTTTGCAAATAAACATGTATGAGTATTGCAAGTATGTGTATATTATGGCCATCATAATTGTATATCAATTTTATATGATGTTGCATATTCCATATATTGTGAATATATTGCTCATATACAGTAGAATACAGACTCAGCGGATAGGTTGAAATTGCAGTTTTGTCTATCGTTTGCACCACATAAACGCATTATGTGGAATTAAGACACTCGTGACAGTAAAAGGCTGTACAGACCAGATCAGAGAGACAACAACGACGTTACGCGTGCAATAGTTAATGCAATTATTCGTCTTTGGATTTGTCAATGACGATCTTTTAGGAGATAAAAGAACACAGACATTGTGGACAAGAAATCATCTGGCAGCACAAAATTCATCCTATAGATTTCCTACAAGCTATAAAGACAATAGTATCGGATTGATGAAATACAATGGTACGTGAAACACTATCACTGGCTGAGAGATATTCTGTTTTCAAGAACAAGTAGGTCATATTAAATTATCCCAAATGAGAAGAAAATAGATAAATAAGGAGGAAGTGTGGGCGTATATCCTAAACACGAAAGAACTAAAACTGAATGAAGATATACATGCTATCATTTTTATTTGTACTTAATGGTATAACTGCAACACAACCAAAACAATCAGTATACTTGTTTGACGGTTGACACATTTCCTACCATGTAAGGCAAGCAATTGAAACAAAGGTGTTTTTAATCTTGCAAGTAGAAAGTTTTCAAGAATTTAACGCAATTTGGATCTTAACTATATATTTTCATCGTAACTATTTAAATTTTTTGGTGTTTGGAATAGTCCATAAAATTGCATATACGGCTAAATCATATATATTTTAGTATGTTCTTAAAGCATACTGATCTTATTTATATCATCACATATCAATAATTAATTTTGCAGTGAATTTCACCATGCACTGGAACGCCCTGTTATACACGTGGGTTTGATAACGCAAAAACCACTTCGTCCAGACAGAACAGTGGTTAAGTTTGATGGTTGAAGATATGAATTGAAAGATTATGCGACGCACAATTAACGAATTTGGAAACTGAAACTGTTTAATGTTTTACCAAACCTTTTTGATTATTATACAATAAAATTATCGGGACAAGCTTATTAGCCGAAAAATCAAAAATCAAACCCTATTTGGGGTCACATGGAAGGGGCACAATCGACAATGGAGTACAGACACAAATAAACAATCACCATAAACAGAATAAACGCTCATCAAAATTACTTTACCGCCTTAAAACTGGCAGTTAAACAAGAGTTCACTGGAACCCGAGTCAACTTGAGACTTGTTGTTTGTATGGCCATAACCTCACACTTGTCCCTAGTATAGCAGAAACGAAAAATACGGTCAACGCATGATATTTAGACCGACTGGTTCCGGAGACAGATTTGGGAAATAATGAAAACATAAAGCAACAAGACCTCCCTGAAAATTAAACCCATCGTCAATCAGGCCAAACCTGCAGGCTAATGGATCACAAAGACGTATGCAAATACGTCGGTGGAATCTATCAAACTGAAACATAACATTACAATGATTTGAATTACCAAAACAAACATAGTTTGTCATGAAACTGATGAGAGAGAGAGAGAGGCTTTTCGGACATTTTATATGGCTTATGTTATGTGTGATCAAAAATAAAGTATTCTTTGCGCTATCCAGTATTTCTCGATAATTCATTTTGCTTGATTCAAACTACATGGAGTGAATATTGTTCCAGCAATTTCAACTTTTACAAGCATTTAATGTTCTACATATTGAATTAAGATTAACAGTCTTATTGCACAATTTATCCGGTATTAATTTGTTTCAATAACACATCATTTCACGTATCGCTCAACAACACTGGTAATTGGTTAACGTTATCCTTAACTTAACAGAATTGATGATTGCAATTTGTTTCCATTGTTGTGTTAGGTTTAATAATCTCATACTTACACATGCATTCATATCGGCGAAAAAAAACACATAATGTTTTATGGTAACTTTGTTATAATAAATATAAATAAATAAATATATTAGTTGATCTTATTCAATTCCAAAGTTTAAACCGAGATATTTGACACATTCCATAAACCCATATTATTTTATATTTTCCATCCTAGTTAACATTTTATTCTACGCCTTATGTCATCTTGCAAATTATTTTGGAAATTTAGCGACAATAAACGGTTAAAATGCATTTTTATTTTAACTATTTTGCAAAACTAAGTAATTTTATTTTAACCATAATTAATTAAACCATTTAAACAATCTGCTCCATGACGCGTTTTTGTATGTTCTTCTTGCCTAACAACTCTTAGTTAGGCGAAACTATTGTATTTAGGTGCATTTTAATGTACAAATTTAGTATATTCCAGAAGCCTTTTTGATGAGGTATCGCAATTATCATAATTAAATCCTTTTAATACAACATTATTCCTAAGCATTTAAATGTAAGCTGACTATTACCTAAGGAATTAGGAATTCAAACAGGGCATCTCCAAGGGGCACGTCATGTTAAATGAAAAAATAGAAAATGGTAATATATTTTTTTTAAATGTTACGTATCGTAAATATTCTAAGTCGATCTAACGTTCATGGAATTATATCATTATCTAACGTTTATGGAATCATGACATTATATTGAGCGATGATGTTTTGTCATGACAATTGTTAAAGACAAAATTTCTTAACTGATAAAAGACAGAATAAGCATGTTTTAACTGTTTCAACACCAACAAAATCAAACACGAAACACGATTACAAATATCGCGTTCAACAGCGGTTTTTGTTATCTTGGTAAAATTATACACAACGATGACTTTCAACATACATTTCAAATGTTTTGCAGACGTACTTTGAAAAGGTTTTATATCATCGATGTTAAAATATATGAATTATTATGACAATATTAAGAGTAATAATTAGATATAGTATAATAACACTCCTCAGTTGCAGTTCATAGCCATTTCTACTTGAGAGTCAGGGGAGTTTGAAGTCGAACCACATGTTATACAGAAGAAGAATGGCATAAACAACTCGTAAACATGAAGAACTTTACCTTAATATGATATGCTAAACAAAATATCATAGTGCAAGTGGATCATCCTGGTAAGTAGGTTAATTGTTGGAAAAGTTTGGTTATGTTTACTAGAAACTAGGATACAAGATATCGAATAAGCTTTTGTGAATACTGGAAAAAATCGTGGCATTTTACATTATCAACAAGGCAGATACGCTAACGATATTTCTAATGAAAATATGTTTGATCTCAACATACTGGGTAACAAATAAAAGAACAATACAAATTTGATGGATGGCATCAATGTCACTCCATTTGTTTAATAAAACAAGTAAAGTTTGGAATTTTGAATAAAATCATACTTAGAACTTTTGGGCAACTGTTAGAAGTTCTTGATTTCAAGTAGTGGTATACACTGCACGGAGTGCACACTGCCATAACATTAGTTTAAATTAAGCCTTCGTTATTTTATTATAATAATTTTAACAAACTAAATGAAAAAACAAGGGCTAATATATATCTATGATTGTTTCAAATCTATATAACATATGTCTAACACATACAACTACTGGTGTTTTTTTGGCAAGTATTTGGTTTACATGTTTCCAATTTCTATTTTCAGTTTACATTCTTACACAGTGGTAGGTGATGATATTATCAGGACAGTGGCCGTACAGAGGTTTGGATGGTTACCTGTAGGTAGGGATTGACCCAATCATGTGATCAACAATGTACGCTACTCTTTCTGATATTATCAGCAAAATCTAGTAGTAATTTAATTACATGATTAATAACACCTCATCTCTAAATAATAACTTACAAAGATTTTCCCATCAAGCTAAATAAATCATAACTTTTTTACACATCAATGTACCATCCTGTCGTTCCCAAGTATATATGCTACTTACATTTTTTCTAGAGTAGTTTCCTTTAATGTTATCCACTGATACCTACTGTGTAAACTTTTGTTCGTTACCCGGTCATACTTTCAAAATATTATTATGTGCTTTATGTTCCTATTTGTTTTTTAGAATTCGTACAAGGTGTGAGTGTTCTATTTATTATGATAAACGAGTTTATATTTTTATCCTCCAATTATTGGCTTTGTATTGCACATCTGTCTTAAAACATTTATTATGCATGAAAACCTCGCGCCTTTGGATGGTCCAAACAAATGTTTTTTTCTTACACAAACCATTTAAGGCAAATTTACTAATATAAATGTAAAAAGGTAATATTGTAAAAGGTAACTATTTGTATCTGTTTCCATAACTAATTATGTTCATGAATATAATATGGAACGACTTTTGTAAATACTTTTTCCAATATTTGTACCTATTTTAATCTATATGCTTTTATTTCCAGGCAACAAGCTCATTGCTATGTTTTGATATTTTATGTATGTTTATTATTTTTTTCGGAAGAAAGGTCATTGAGCTTATGTTTTTTGTTAACATATACATGTACTTGATTTTCAATATAAAATTCTTGTATCTTGTGTCTTGTATTTTATTGTGCGCATATATCATTTAACATAGAACTTTTACTCCTAATCTGGTGATCATTCATAAACTTTGTATATCTGAAAATTGAAAATATCTCATTTGAAATAGACATTTTTTAAACCACCAAAAGATAGCATTCTTCATCAACGTATCTTCATTGAATATATCGAATAAAATTTTATTTACATTTTATTATCTACAATCTGCAGAAGAAATTATTAAGCAAGGGTGTTTTAATAAATACGGAACACTTAGCGAGCACTTACTGCCATACTTAATATACATGTGTGCGTAATTACATAGATGCGCTGTAAAGATGTTATTAGTATTCTGAGGATGTTATTTTTTAAGCATCAAACGATCATTATTGTATGTGCCCGAATTATGCATAACCGATTTCCGTATATATAACTATCGTTAAACAGTTCGTTTACAACAATGCGTATTGCAAAACGAGATTATTAGTTCCAGTTACACTCTTTTCGAGGTCAGAAAAGACAAATTATAAGAGATATATATGTATACAATATGCCAAAAACCCGTAAAAATCATTATTAATATGCCACTTGTTTAAATTTATTTCATAATTTATAAATTGACATGTATAAGACACACAATTAATGACATCGGAAACTGAGATAAATGAATGCTATAACAAACTAGAGATTTTTACAGATATAATATACCAGCAAATAAAAATGGCTTAACGTGTGACGTTTACCATTAAGAACGATTCGTTTTCGAGGGTGTGGGATATAACAGGATAACAGCATATGCTTGTTTTCGTAATACGAACATATCTTCCTAAACACTAGATCCATTAATATCTAGGCAAAACTAGGCGTATAACAAAATATAAAATATAAACAACAGAATATTACAACAGTGTGGTAGTTTTTAAATCAAACAGAATATATTATAGGACTTATGAGACAGAAGCTTTCCGAAAAGGATCAAAGGCTTTTGTATGGAATATGTTAAGTGTAATTTACAATGATCTTTATTTGTTTCCATATGGTTTTGGTGTCTTTATTGTAAGCAATGGTAGGCTATTTATTTGTGTACCAAATCGTAAAGCGCAAACATGTTGCAGAGTAAAACATTTTAAGCACAATAAAATATCTGTACGTATCTTATGCCTTATAGAATATTACATAAAGTTCATTATCCATAAATACAACATACATGTTTGACCAATGTCTAACAACTAATGATAGAATGGTTCGTAATATTTGCCCGATTTTCAGGTTTTTTTCATAACATAATCCGTTGCACGTATCGATAAAAAATACCTGGTAAGTGTTAAACCTAAATCTTCGTCAAAAGTGGTAGAAGAAAAGAAATATGGACAATAATCATTGTTTGATGAACCAAAACTTAACAAGTTCTGTTAAGTTAAAATATTATTATATTGCACTTGTTTTTAATTTTGCTTAAAGGTTAACATGTGGTTTATTATAACTTTATAATGATAAATGAATTAGTTGATCTTAATCAGATCCAAAATTTCAACGCTCAGTTATCGCCACTAACTCATAACATATCTTTTCCTTCCTAAAACTAGACAAATTGAATTGGCCTCTTAATCTATGCAATAAATCTTCTCGCAAATTATTCAGGAACCATACCGACAATGAACTATAATGGAGCATTTTCCTTGATTTGTTGTCCAAAGAGAATGATATTATTCTTATCATAATCAATTAAAGCATTCGATCATCAATCCTATTCCAAGACGGACTGGGAGAGGGTATACGCCCCTTTGCATGCATCTCCTATATCACTGTCAAGTCACCCATGGTGTTTAGCCAAGCGACCACTAACTCAAGTTTCCTTAGTATACAATGCTAAAAATAGAATTTTGTCTTTAAATTGAGTACTTTGTTACTTCCAAAAATGGTACACAGACAAATTGTGATATAAATGTAGCATTTTTCATCCCAAAACATACACACTAATGAAGTATACATGCAAATCGACATTTTCCCCGAGTCTAAATATGACTGGCGATGTGCGAAAACGTCCAGCGAATTTCCCATAATTTCCTCAATATTTCAGAGAATAATTAACCACATCAATTTCACATTACTACTTTAATACGGAAATAAAGATATTGAATGGAAATTTGTCTTAATAGAAATATTAAGGTATTTTTCTCTTCCACTCTACCTTCTAAGAGTACGTTTTTGGTTGCCAGTTAAAACGACATCTCTGTTGTTCATGCATGAAAAGTGATCTTTAAGAATATTTTTTACGTATTCATCCGTTAACTGACTATTCCCTTAGGCATTCGAAATGAAATGCTATACGTTTTCGAGGAACATGGTATGTTAAGTAGCTTCAGTATTCCGATTTGAATAACGTTAATGGAATTATCGCAGAGAATCGAATTATGTACGTGGTAAGCTTCTTTTACTTTTCTTGAAAATTGTAAAAGTAAACGTAACATAATCTCAGAACCCATACTGAGGACAGAAGCATGTTAAACTGTCATTTCAAAACACAAGCAACACTCTTAGAAACACGATGGAAGATTCAAGACATCGCATTCTGCAGCGGGTGATGGTATCGTTGTTAAAAAGGTACACAATGAAGACACTTTTAGAATACAATTGGGATGTTTTACAGACGGATAATAATATAGAGCACAGGAATTTATGAAAGCGCTGCAAAGAGTTTATGAGTTATTATACCAATATAAAAAGGTATTCTTCTTACATATAACTGTATCATTACAGGTGCACAAAATATATGGATACACACATCGAAAAAGCTATTGCGAAGTCGTGCATTATTTACAATAATAACAAGATAAGTTTTGCGTTCATCCTTATGGAAATGTGCACATTGATCACAAAATACCGGGAAAAGAAACAAAATTACCAGAAAATTGTTGACGTATGGCAACAATTTCGCTACGTCAGATTAATAAAAAGTCTTAACGTTTGGGCCAGTATGGTAAAAACATACATAGAACTACTACCAATCTTGTTAGTTTTTTAGAAGTCATTATGTTCTGAGAAATGGTATACTAAATGACAACATTCTTTATCAATGTTTAATAACTTTGATATCTCGGATAAAGTGCTAAGAAAGTTCCAAATGAAATCATGATTGTTTGAAAGGTTGTGTATTGAAAATGAATAGGCATACGATATTGATAAATAATTACTAAGAGAACAAAACATTTATTTTGACTTAAACATTTATAGCTCATCGTCATCATATATACATATAAGTTTTTAGAAAGTGAAGATAAGCTTTATATATACTACTTATATTATATACTACTTATGTGCATTATATATATATATACTACCTATATTACTTACATTAAGAAAATAGTAATGGTAGGGTAAAAGAAATATTCAAGTTAGTTCATGATTGTTTGAAATGGTGGGCCTTGAAGTTGAATGGGCAGATGTCCGAACATGTATTTTGACTAGGCACTAACTACAATATACACACATACATATATACATACAATGCATATATTGATACTTATATTATGAAAATAGTTGATTGAACGTGATTGTTATTTTTCATTTAAGCATCAAGCAATCAATTTCGCCGTGCCAGCATTCTTTATGGCCCATATCCGTATCTGTGATCATAATTTGATAGTTCGAATGATTAAATAACTCACCATCTAGTGAGATCATATTCTATAACATATAGGATCATTGTTTGTGTCAGTGTAAGACCGTGATTTATTTCATAAAGTGAGCACTGAAGGCTGTAGTAAGTACGTATGCCATATTCGTATTTATATTAACCTGGTGGTCATATGGTGGAATAGTTTCCGCTCTTGCACTAAAACATTCTTTCTTTTTATCATTTGCCTAAAAAGACATTTCATTATAGTTTTCAGGAAACTGTACCAAATTTTATGTGAACGTAACGGCATTTCGGAAATGACGTCGTTAAAATTATTTTAGCGAGCAGATGTTGTATCATTTAGTCATCTACTGTTTAGTATTTAATCATTATAAACCATTAATCAAATCCCATATGACTTACCCTCCAACACTACTCTTTTTCATTACTGGCACCCCAATTTTCTTATCTTAGCTGAAGCTGTTGCTTTAACATTTCATTAATTTTTGGTCGGTCAGAGTCGTGGCTAGTCAATCGATATATAAATAGGTACATTGACTGATGAATTATTCTAATCGGATATTCATATTTTATTCTACCGCATTGTTGTTTTAGTCGCAATATCACGGTATCAAATATATCACCGATCAGATTATATTGAATGTTATAAAGGACACATTTTTGCAAATACATGTAATCGTAGAATACCCGCTTCATACATTGAGCAGAACACTTATTTTCTCCTTACGCTTAAATATGAAATTTACCCTTACCCTAACAATTCTTTTAAAAAGATAACTCATCACATTTTATGTTACATAATGTTATCTTACTTCTATTCACTTACTTACTTTTCAACCTATTATTTCTTCTTTATATTTCTTGGCGGTACTGGTCAGACGGTGTTTGGATACCCCTTATTCTTAGCGCCGTTTGATCCCGGAATCGCTTGTATCAAATGTCTATTTAATTAGGTACATTTCGAATGAGGGTAGGTTTGTTCTGCTACTATCAATCTCGTGCTAAGGAAATCAAATGCCTCACTCATTCGAACTAATTTTCTGGCTAGCAATGCTCCTACTATGTTCTGGAGACGTTCATGAAAATCCTGGCCCCGCACATTCTCCACCCTCCTCCTTCTCTTCTGAAATCCCAGTTGACGTTACTGGATGCCTTCATATCGTCCACTATGATTTTAATGCTTCAGTAGCAAAAAGGATATCTTGTTTGCTGACCTACGCAACTTTGACATATTAGCCCTCACGGAAACATGGCTCACTCCTAACTCAGCAAACCCCGATTTGATATTTCCAAATTTCCATGTACCTTACAGAAGAGATAGACTTTCTGATGCACATGGTGGTATTATTGTATACATAAAGTAAGATTTGTTTACATTAGAAAGACATGACCTTGAGATAAACGACATTGAATGTATTTGGCTGGAACTGCGAATTAAAAATAGACGCCTTCTACTTGGTACATTCTATAGACCTCCTTACTCCAATCCATCTGTCCTTAAATATATTACCACTTCAATTTCATTTGTTTTTGATACTGGTATAACAGACATTCTTATCACAGGGGATTTTAACCTAGATATAAATAAACCCTTTACCCGGCAAAAGATTGATCCTATCTGTCAATAGTTCAACTTGACCAAGTAATTCGAGGCCCTACCCATTTTACCGAGTCCTCTGAGTCTTTCATTGACCTATTTATCGTCTCTTCAAAAGATATTGTTCTCGACTGTGGAGTAGGTGAACCATTCCTCGAACAGTTAGCCCGGTATCATTGTTCAGTTTATTGCGTCCTTCGCTTCGATAAAACTGTCAGTTCATCATTCAAACGTTTGGTTTGGAAGTTCGCTGAAGGTGATTTTGTAAAACTAAGAAACCTTATCTCTACCTTTGACTGTCGGTCTTGTGTGCACACAGATATCAACATATATACCGATAATTTCACTAATCACTTCATGGCTATGTGTGAGACCTGCATACCTACAACGACTGTTGTAATTCGCATAATGGGATTCACAATGAAATCCGAAAATCTCTTCGACAAAGAAGGCGCGCTTATAGAAAGGCAAAACGTGTAAATTCTAAACACCAATGGTGTATATACAATCAAATACGAAATCGTGTTACCAACCCTAGTCGAACTGCCAAGCAGTCACATTATGAAAAACTAGCTACATGACAAAAAAACATTCCCACCTCCGATATTTGGAAAACCATAAAGAACTTCGCTTTACCAACGATTTCATCTAAAGAAATCCCTCCACTTAGCAATAACGGTATCATCTACGAATCAGATACAGACAAAGCGAATCTACTAAACACTTTCTTTTAATCTTTGACTCAACTTAACATACCAAACAGGCCACTTCCTTTCTCCACTGACACTGATAATCCAAAAATACAAGACTTTGTTATTTCACTTCAAGATGTAATTGATTCAATGATGGTTCTTAAAACAGGCAAAGCAACTGGACCAGACTTAATAAATAGCTATGTGCGGAGGAAAATAGCAATTGAAATTTCTTACCCACTTCGTGACCTTTTTAATACCTCACTTCGTCTTGGTATAGTACCATGTAAGTGGAAGCTAGCTCAAGTCTTACCCTCAAGATGTTGGAAATTATCGTCCTATTTCCCTATAAAGTGTTGTCAGTTTGGTTCTTGAAATAATTTTGCATCAGTATATGTTCAATTTCAATCTAAAACCATTTCAATCTGTTTTTGTTCCTAAAGACTCCACTGTCAACCAGCTGGTATCGATCTATCATTCTTTTTGTCTCGCTCTAGATGAAGGTAAAGAAGTAAGAGCAATATTTTCTGATATTTCGAAAGCCTTTGATCGAGTATGGCATGACGGTCTAATCCATAAACTTCGTGAAAATGGCATTACCGGTTCTTTATTGTTATGGCTATGTGATTATCTCAGTGAACGTACAACAACGTGTTGTTCTTTCTGGTTCTATGTCTAATACGGTAACACTATCAGCTGGAGTCCCACAAGTCTCCATTCTTGGGCCTCTGATCTTTCTTATCTACATTAATGACATTGTTTGCGATATACAGTCACATTTACGACTATTCGCAGATGATAGAACCTTGTATTTAATTGTCGAAGACCCCGTGTTTGCCGCGCAACTTACTGATGACCTAAAAAAAATTACATGCGGGCTGACAGATGGCTTGTTACATTTAATCCTGCAAAAAAAAAAAATCGCTACTATTCACAAGGAAGTCTAATAGGCAAGTGCACCCCTCAATATTCATGAATAATACCCAATTATCCGAAGTTACAACTCATAAACACTTGGGCGTCACTCTCTCTAGCACCTGCTCCTGGCACGATCATATTCAATCCGTCAAACAAAAGGCTTGGCAGCGAATTCACTTTATGCGATCATTCAAATACGTTCTTGATCGTAAATCGCTTGAGGTTCTGTATTTCACATTTATTAGGCCTTTGTTGGAATATGCCGATGTTGTCTGGAATAATCTGACGCAAGCTGATGATTATGACTTAGAAAAAGTGCAACATGAGGCGGCCAGAATTATATCGGGTGCAACTCGACTAGTATTTTTAACCAATCTTTATGTTGAAACTGGAACCGAACCACTCAAAGAAAGGCGACGTAAACATAAACTTATCCTATTTTACAAGATGTTTCACTCTCTTGCACCAGCATATCTAACTTCACTGATTCCAACAAGAGTTGGCGATACTACTTCGTATAACCTTCGAAATGCAGATAACCTTCGGAACATTTCATGCAAATCACAGTTGTTGACGAGTTCAATTCTGCCATCAACTATATCCGCATGGAACGCACTCCAAGAAGAAATTCGTTCATCGCCATCCGTGTCTTTTTTCAAATACTACCTCAATAAGAACAAAAAACAAGTTCCTGACTTCTACTACGAAGGTGACCGCAAATCCTGTGTCAATCACGCGAGGTTACGTATGCACTGTAGCAATCTTAATGAAAATCTTTTCTCAAAAAATATTGTCAACAGTCCTAATTGTCAATGCGGTGAAATTGAGGACACTTTTCACTTTTTCTTCACCTGTCCATTATATAGCGTCTAAAGAAATCATCTGATTGGTCAGTTATCCAACGTTGGGCAATTGTCTCTCCAACTGTTACTATTTGGATCGAAGGAAGCCTCCTATCAAACGAACAAACTTATCTTTCACAGCGTCCAGAACTATTTACGTCAAGCTAAACGTTTTTGAGTACTCATTCTTACAAACCTTATCCCGATCCCGATCTGACCAGTGCCTGTACCACCCCTCTCATTTCACCTTCCTTTTATTCTATCGTTATCCTTTCTTCCTTCTTACTAACTGATTAATGACTAAAACAACTTGTTTTTACATACCATAGTTTACACAATACGACTATTAGATTATATTTATTCGAGTCACCGCAACTTGCGCACCAGCATAAGCAGCGTGAATGACCTACAGAAGCGAGACATAGTATAAGCCTTAAGGCTTTCTTCTCAATTCTGTTTACACTATTGTTTGAGTTGTGTGCTGTTCTATGTTTCTTGTTTGTGAATTTGTGTTCTATGTCTTTGGCGTTGCCCATTGCCACTAAACCGGGTTTATGTTTAAACTTTTTGCTACATTCAATATACAACATTGGAACAAACAATGTTGATCTTAAATGACAAAGAAATGCACGTATAAATTACCGGAACATAGAATGTAAATTAGACATGCATAGCGTTTGCTTCTTAAAACCCAGACGCTTAATTTGGTCTTAACCTTTTGAATACGCTTTACAACACTGATTTAATCAAAATTCCCCTTTTAGGCTGTCAGTTTTTAGGGATTAAGTTAAAAAAAAGCTTCATATTTTTTGACAAATATTATTTACGTACACACATTTTGAAAATACGTGTTGTTACGTTAAAGATAGCCCTTTCCAAAAATCAATGGTTTTGAAAAAAAAATACAAACGTTTTCTAACGTAAAAGATGCAAAAATGACATACAAATATAAATTGTGTAATTATTAGGACTCATTTTCTATCATGAATAAGTTATTCATGTTTTTTTTATCTAATGACAAACAATTTTCGAAAGATTTGGCATAACTCAAGAACTATTATAGCCCGATAAAACGACTCCCTCTGTGTTATTAGTAATAGTCGGAATATGTATAGTATAACCTTACTGATTAAGAAGGGCGGAGCGAACGAAGTCGTAACAATTTCACAAAATACAGTTGAAGATTTTCAGCAGGCGGGAAACCAGCTTGTTACGTCATCTCTATTAGATTGTGAAACTGCGGTTCTATTTGCATTCGTATTAGCTGAAACAGCAGGTTTTGGTCTTAATTTGAGTTCAATATCATAAACGGCTTGTAAGTTATGGCCAAGATTGAAGGTTTGAACGCCGGTGCGATACCGAGGCAGACTGCGTGAACAATGCAATCACACTATATCGACGTTCTTTCGGAAATCATTCGAGACGAAACAAATGAATATCACATTATCAAAGAAATGTGTCATTTGAAATTGTCTTTATCACAAAGTAATAACACACAAGCAGGGAATGGCTCTATGGTTTAACATAATTTATAATGTGAATACAATTTAGCTCATCATCATTAGTATGTCTCGGCTACTGGAAGATCACATTACTATTCTATACTGGAGACACCGTCGCTGTTGCTTAAATTCGCACAGTAGAGCATAGGCTGTAACAACGTTTTTATTTGGTCGGACTTATGCCATAATACCATGGCTGTGGTATTAACCAATGTTTGTAAAACAGCGTATAGTTATTGCCTGAATAAATCGTATAATAATTTCCAAGTTAGTGAACCTACATTGACATACTAATAGCAAAGCGCTTACCAACGGCTAGTGTATATGCATTATATGCCGCATGGCCATCATTGAGAGAGTAAACAGACATTCAATAATGTCATAATATCCATTTTTAAAGTGATGTTTCTATTATAGATTTCAAATTATCACCTTGAAAACCAAAGAACTTTAACCAGATTTTGAGCAGATATCACACCAATATTTTTCACATCAATAGTGATAATATCTTTATTATTGTCCCAAATCATAAGGAAGTAATTAGATAAACACTCATTTCTACTTGGTAATAGAATAATGTATGACTTCAATTCATGTTCATATTAAAAATAGTAATGTAATGATGTACTTTTAACAATCAAGCTAATAAATGCTCACTAGATTCTCCTGGTATCCAGCCAGTGTAGAGTACGTATGCAATATGGGTGTATGTGAATCCCATTAGGCAGATCGGCAACACGTACAACCCGATGATCAGGCAGATTTGCCAAATCATTAATCCAGTGAGGCCTAATCTCACAGAATAGCAGGAGGCAAACAGAACAGATTCGCTCCATTGGCGGACCTCTGCATTGATTGATTCCGGAAATGCAACGCACGAGGACAGTAACCAAATGACGAAAATGTTAACACGTGCTAGCCGAACGGTCCTATGGAAACGGAGAGGGTGACAAATGGTGTACCAGCATTCCACAGAGATTGCTGTCAAAGTAAGCAAAGACACCGCAATGGATGTCGTCTGGAAATAGAGAAAATGTATTTTATTGAACTCAATATATCTCTGTTTTGTAACTGAATGAACGACTTGTAAATACTGCAACACTATTAAAATCAATTGCGTTTGTGAACAAACACTAGTTTTGTACAAAATACTCGTAACCTGCCCGACTAATTGAGTCAGCTATTACCAACTTCTTAAATTTGTAGTTAGAATTATAGCACCAAATATTGCAACACTTATAAACTTTTATTTTCATGCAATTTTGATTTAATCGGGAGACATATAAAGATGTTTTAACTTTCCAGTAAATTGCACCTTAAAACACAAGACGTTCTTGCAAAAATAAACCTGAATTTTGGCGGTTAAATAAACCCGCAGATCATGCAAAAAATCACGAACACAAGAAAAGAAGAAGACCAGACGTTTTTCGATTTTCAAATTTAGATTTTATTTACAGACGTTTATGGAAGATTATCTCTGAGCAATGCTAGATTGACAACTCCGCAAGGACAGGCGTTTTAAAAGGGCACTTTAACAAATGGAACTCAACTGATACCAACAGAAGCCCTAACAAATTTTGACAGACATATTGTTTTCTCTATTTGTTTTTGGCATGCCTCTGTATTCCTTTTCCTAAATTTGGTAATTATGACAGCCCATTTGTGTTTTCATTTGGTGATATGATTTATATCTCTAGAGAGGTTTTTTGGGCATTATAAGATCGTGCTATTATCAGAAACAATTAACACAATTCAACACGAACTACTCTGTTCGTGAATTGCCTGTTTAAGGTTAGAAACTTTAATGTTAATGTGTCTTTACAGTAATTGAAATCATCGCAGTGTATGTTTTTTCTGTGTGTGTTTTGTTTAATAACGCACAAGGGTTTGGCAAATTGAACGCACTAATTCCATATTTAAATATGCCTAGTACCTATGAAATTATACTTCTTATATAAAAAACTGATTCCTCGTCAAGTAAATTCTCTGATTAAGAATAATTCTAAATTACAAATAGATCGATTGATTTACCAGCATATTTTCGTCTGTTGCGTTATTGTACATTTAACTTTGGTTAACATTAAGTTAAAACAGCTCATTGTGGAATTTCAAGCATGTACAAAAATTCATTTTGACTCCAAAATATAAAAATCCCACCGGCAACACAACGAATATGTTTTTAGTATATTACTTGTCATTTGTGAAAACACCCTGCTGAGTTGCTGGAGCTGTCTAGTGTGGAAATTAATATCCTTTTGTTATGTTAAAGTTTACTTCTTCAAAAATCATTCTTTAAATTTGTTGTGTGTGTGCATGTGTATGTTCGCCCGTGTGTGTGTGTGTGTGTGTGTGTGTGTGTGCGTGTGCGTGTGCGTGTGCGTATTAATATAACGTATTGAGGAAAATTGTTTGGCGGGAAGTCACATAACACCAATAGCCCTTGCTTCAAGCATTATCACAGTTCTCTCATTATTATTGATTATTAGCTATTATTAATAAAATGAGATATATATTAGTAGACTTAAAGGCATTATAGTACTCTGCGTTACAACGTATACTCGAGTCTTTCTGCCCTTACGGACATTGTATAACAAACCGGTTTGCACGGTTGAGTGAATTGAGACATAATTAATAGGGATTAGTTTAAATCATTTCTAGCGGGTCTCTCTTTGTGGCGACATCGAATTACCAATTCAAATTCAATGTTTTGAAATGATCGTTTAATTGCACGTGCTACTGATTACAAATGTATGACAATGATACAAATCGAATATTGTTTTATATAATTTTTTATAAATTATCAGATAATTATTCAATACATTCATGAATATACTTTTATGAATAAATGCTGGGTGGCACCATCATGGTATTGTCAGCGAACCAGGAGGACACTGGGGAATTTAAACTCGATAAGTTCACAACTTCAAATTGTTTCAACTGGAGATCTTACCACAAGTTCTCACACATCACTTTCGAATGAATGAATCAAGCCGGAGCAGAAGTGCCAACTGCTCGAAAATACGATGTAGTTATACAAGACTGGAGAACAGTTTTCCGACACAATTTTAGTATCAGACTCAACACTACGTACAATATTCAGCAAGAAAACATAGAATCGGTTATTCATCTAACGAATAGCATCTAAAAAATCTAAAAAATTGCATCGTAGAAAATAGAAAATTTAATTGACAGAAATTGGTGTAGACAGGTCAACACCACCCCAGCAGTCCGTTTTGTTTTGTCACTTGTGCTGTCCATGTAATTTTCATTCGTTCAGTCCATGTAATCTTTATGTATGTACAATGTTCTGTATGGGGTGATGTTTTAAACGGGTTTTATATATTTAATTCAAAATTTCATTGGAAGATATTTATATCTTCACGGCACCACGCTAACTTTCTCCTTTCCTCTAACCACTCCTTATCTGAACTTCAAACTGTAAAGGTTGAAGGCATTTTACTACAGTATTACTCAGTTTATCGCAAAACTGTTTATTCTTCTAAATATTATAAGTATATTGTATCATATCCTGTAAGTTATATTGTTTTATTACACAGATAAAGATTATTAGTTAATATCCAAATTATTAAACACATTTGTATTTCTATTATGTTCTATTACACGGGCGTGGTCTTTGTATTGTAACCTGTATTATGTATTTTTAACATTGGTCTTGTGTTCTATTCAAATATTTTATGTCTTTAGTTTTCTATAGTAAATGTTATGTTTATAGGTTTAAATAACCACAATTAATAAACCAGAACCCCGAGAAGTGTCTTTATATCAAACTTCGGACCTTCTACAAATTGGCTCCCCGACAAGAGTTTCCTGTGGGCCAGGATATTGTTCATTCAAGACCCAGTGAGGTGGGAATGTTGTTGGCCCTATCGGCCATATCCACCACTATTGGAGCGGTATAATCCCCCCCATCCAATTCCCCCACCCTGCCCAGCCCCTTTTTGTCATTTTCATACTTATATTCCCTTTTCCCTATATTTTAAAAATATTTTTTAATACTCGAGTCGCTCGATCTGTGGACATTTATAAACTTTGACTGAGTCTGTGTCAGAAACAGAAATCAGCTGTTCTTGTGTGATTCCCGATGGATTCTTCGCGGAAGGATTTTGTGTAAAATGTGTTATTTGTGTTCGTTTATATTGTAAATTGTATAAATATTGGATATTTGGATTGGACTACTGTAAGTACATTTATCTATTTCATTATATTGATAGATGTTTGCTGTTATATGCGCACTATTTTTTGTACACTGCCAGTTAAAAACTAGAACGTGTCAGTATCTAGATTTATTTTTTACACACGTTTATCATCGTTTGGAGTTAAAATTCCATAAAGATAAGGTTTGTGGTTGAATTTATTCAATTTCATAGTGTTCTTTGCCAATTTAATGTATTTTTTTTGTTAACAACGTTCTTTTTTCACGTTAATGACGATTCATTCCCTTTTTCATTTATTTTCATGACCTACTTTCCACTTTCGGTTTTTAGTTGATTTTTTTTAGTAGAGTGCATATATATATATTTTTCTTTTTGTATGTTTAAATCTTTTGCGATTCAATTCCATAGAGGTATATTTGTTGTTTTTCTCCTCTCGTCTCCTGATTAGTTTTGAATATTGCATCACCATAATTTGTTTTCAATAATACAGTTCATGCCAATTTATTGAACCTTTGACAATATTATTCATTCAAAATATTTTGCTTTGTTCTGTGACATTACAAAGTGCTGGATTTTTAGTTAGTTTGGTCTATATCAGATGGTTTTATTTGATAATTAAGTTTCTGATATAGTGTTTATTGGAGATTTTTGCTAGTTGTATAGCGTTTATGAGTGATAAGATCATACTCATACAATTATCTATAGTTTCGACAAAATATTGTGAAGCATAACATTTGTTTTCTTCGTATCTTTTCTTTTCCATACATTCTCTTTGCATGTAAAATTCTGCACATATTTCAATATATTGCATTATATTTCAAATATAGTTAATCAGGTGATTTAAAGAATATCTGGGTAGATATAAACGTGTACGTGTCTGTTTATTTGTTTATGTGTTCATTTTATGTTTCTGTGTTTATCTGTCAAATCACATAGTTTTATAAGTACATGTCTTAGGAACCCATCACTGAATAGTAAATAAGTGTGGTAACACATAGTTGTACATGTAGATATTTGTGTATACATAACGATATATTTGTGGTCAATGTTTAGACATTTTCCTGGATTTATTTAGTATCGTTCTGCTTGACATTTTTGTCTAGGCAGTGTTACATTCCTTACATTGTTGTTTTACTCATTCAATTTGATTGACATTAACCTCATCTTTTTCATTGCAGATTTGAAGCAGCACAGGTGTTTACATGTTATAGATACATGTATATGTAATAATACACATACTATTTCAGCTGTTTTCTAATAATACATTCTATTCTATTCCAGATCATTCATATTCTCTGTCAGCTTGTGTATTGTATATTTTGTACATTAACATTTTAGGTTCAGCATATTGTGTATTGATCCAAACAAACTACAGTTAGTGACCTACTTAGTTGACACTTCATCAGCTGTTTACTTCATTGGAATTTTATTGAATATCGTGTGTTGACACTTTAGTTTGTTTACATTTCGGATCATTTGACCAACTCTTTATAGAAGTGTATTTCTTGCAATTAATTGGGATATAATATAATCGAGTTTTACTTAAAGTTACATAGCTTATATCACTTCTGAAATTTATTAAGTGAACTTAATAAAAAAAAAATAGTAATTTTCTTTAATGCTGTAGTTCATTTACTTTGTATTCACATAATTTATTCAACTAATATTTTAACCTTTATTGATATTAGGTCACAAATACAAAAAAACGTTTTATAATACAACAACAACAACAGCAACACTTTATTACTTACATACAAATAACTTAAAGTTGATTTAATTTAATTAAATTAGCCTTTTTATATTTAAAATTTATTCAATCTATACATCGAATTTAGATAATTCAATTTTTTTTATTAAGTTTGAATGAGTTAACGAAACTTGAATTCTCATTCATAGCTAGTTCAGTTGAGTATTGTACTTTATTGCATACATTTCTTAACTATCGTTGATTATTTGACACATTCCTTTATACATACGTGGTGTTACACACAACACTACATTGAATTCTTGGTTTTCATTTTTGTCCTCAAACACACTACATAATTAAGGGTTCACTGTTTGACACAAATATTCCCTTTGATTGTCTCTTCTTGTATTTTCTTTTGTTTCTTTAATTTTTTTCACAACCATGTCTGACCCAGAAGACCCAGATCCAGGTCTGCAGGCTTCTGGTGAAGATAAATCACAACAACAGTTGTCAGAAGAGGCAATGTTGCAGTTGTTATCTCAGAAATACACCTTTACCCTAAAGTATGACCTAGGTGCTATTCCTAAAATAAACCCTACATCACAGGCCGACCATAAACCCCCTATCACACCTTTCTTTGTGAATACAGCTAGTGCTTCCACACCATCTCATTTCACATACCCCCTAGTACAGCTAGTAGTTCTAGACCTCCGAAAAATCCATTCTTTTCTGGAGATGAGCCCGTACCAAAGAACGAGATTAGTTATTATGAGTGGCAGCATGAAGTCCGTTGTCTTCGTAGAGATATTACTTTGTCAGAGACTCAGGTCCTTCGGTCCATCAGAGCTTCTCTGCGTGGTACTGCTAGGCGTCTTCTTGTTTCTCTTGGCGATTATGCCACAATAGATTCTATTTTCAGAAATCTTGAAGTCAACTTTGCAGATCCAGCCAGACAAGGTGTTTCTATGCGCGAGTTCTTTAATGCAACTCAGAAGCATGACGAATCTGTCACTGATTTCGGGTGTCGTATTGCATCTATACTTGAATTAGCTTTTGCAGGCGGTCAGGTTTCTAGATCCGGTCGAAACGAACTTTTATGTGAAAGGTTATGGTCAGGACTCATTTCTGATTCTTTAAAGAGTAGTACTCGTCACAAGTTGGATGCCTCAACCGACTATGATCAGTTTTTGCGGGATATTAGGCAGGTGGAGCGGGAGATTACACAACCTCCTAATCCAAAGTCGAAACCCCACATGAATGCTCAGGTGTCTACCCCTGACATTCAGCAGCAATTCATTGAATTAGAACAGCGAATTAACAATAAGGTTAGCAGTGTTCAGTCCAGTGTTGATAAGAAATTCAATTTGCTCCTACAGCGGTTGGATAATATATCAGTGTCTAGCCCCCCCAGATTGTTCATATCCCCCACCCAATTTTAGTAAACCGCAACCCCCAGTCCATCCTGCGCCCTTTCAGTCGCAGACAGGACCAACTCGCGGCAACAAGCAGTGGCGTGGACAGTCGGTTACAGTGGCAACAGACAGCAGTTTACGAGTAGCCAGCAGCTTACTGGTCACCCAAACTAGCTTCCGCCCCTGCTACTGGCCACCAAGAGGTGGTTCCCGATGATGGCCGCATTGATTGTTCTTCTAAAGTTAATATTCCCCATTGTTCGACTTTGAGAGATCGTATTGTTGGTGATTTAAACACTCGTTCTGTTTTTATACACTATGTTTCTACAACAGGTTTACTTGATACAGGGTCCATGGTTTCAACTATTTCAAATTCTTTTTACCAGTCCCTGCCTGATAAACCTCAACTCTTTGATTTAAACGATTTTGGAGTTGATCTAAAACGTTTCAGTAGCCAGTGGCCATACCTTGGACATATTAGGCTACATTGAAGTTGCTGTTGCTATCCCTGATTTTAATTTAGAATTACCAGTCCCCATTTTAGTAGTACCAGATACAGAGAGTAACCAAACTTGTCCTGTTATCTTGGGAACTAATATCATTCGGTGTTGTAAGCCGGTGGCGGCCGCCTCCGCGAACACTGTGCCAGAAGTTTGGCAATTCGCATTTAATACTCTTGTGTGCCATCCTGTCTCTGTTAAGTCCACTAATGAGCACAGTATTGAAATAAAACCATATGAGACTGTGACCATTAACGGTATTGCCAGAGGTCTTGGTAGCAACATTCAGAAAGTTGTAACAGAGAACTGTGACATTGGTTCTCCATATCATGTTAGACCACAAGTACTTTCTGTCCCCCAGAACGGTAAGTATGCTAAAATACCTGTCAGAGTTTGTAACATGACTACTAGGCCCATTTTTATTCAGCCAAAGTCTGACGTTTGCGTTGTCAATGAAGTAAATGTATTAGATAACCTCACATCTTCCTTTTCCTCTCCTTCATCTACACCCTCTGGAATTTTGTTGATGATCTTAGTATTAAGATTGACACGGAGAACTTGTCCTCCGATCAGCTTCTTCGTGTTCGTCAGGTTCTTGGGAACTGGAAAAACATATTTTCCACTGGTCCCGTGGACATTGGCTGCACCAACATCACCCGGCATAAGATTGTCCTTTCAGATGATACACCCTTCAAGCAGCCATACCGACAAATCCCTTCTGGTATGTATGAGGAAGTCCGGCAGCACATTAAAGATATGTTGGATTGTGGTGCCATCCGTGAAAGCCAAAGCCCCTTTTCTTCCCATGCTGTTCTTGTTCGTAAAAAAGATGGATCCCTACGATTTTGCATTGACTTCCGCATGCTGAATTCCCGTACCAGGAAAGATGCATACATGCTTCCAAGATTTGATGACACTGTCGATCTTCTCATTGGTTCCAAGTTCTTTTCTAAAGTTGACCTTCGCTCAGGTTAATGGCAGGTGGAAATGGGAGAGGATTCTAAGCAATTCACTGCTTTTTCCGTTGGGGATCTCGGTTTCTACGAGTGCAATCGTATGGCATTTGGTTTAGTAAATTCAGGTGCGAGCTTCCAGCGCGTTATGGAGAGAACCATGGGAGATCTACTACTCCGTGAATGTCTGATTTTTGTTGATGATATTTTGATATTTTCTGAGACTTTTGATGAGCATGTGGTTAGAGAACGTTTTTCAACGTCTTTCATTTCATGGTCTCAAGCTTAAAGGTTCAAAGTGTGAGCTTTTTAAATCATCATTTACATATCTTGGTCATATTATTTCTGAAAAAGGCATCGCCACTGATCCTGAGAAAACTTCAGCCATTACTGATTGGCCAGCCCCAACGAACATTTCTCAACTCCGTACCTTCTTAGGAACCGCCGGTTTTTACCGTCGCTTTATAAAGGACTATTCAAAAATAGCACAACCCTTAAACAAACTTCTTGAAGGTCACGGTAACAAACATACAAAATCAAAAAAGCCCAAATCCAAACGCAAAAAAACAGTTGACTGGGTCTGGGGTGACGCCCAGCAGTCTTCCTTTGATCTTTCGAAGGAGAAACTGTCTTCTCCTCCTGTTCTTGCTTTTGCTGACTTTTCTAAACCCTTCAAAGTCCATACTGACAAGTGGGTCTGGTTTGGGAGCAGTACTTCTCCAAGAACAAGAAGATCACACCGAAAGAGTCATTGCTTACGAAAGCCGAGGTCTTCGCCGTAGTGAGCGTAACTATCCCGCACACAAGTTAGAATTCCTCGCGCTTAAATGGGCGGTAACCAACAAATTTTACGACTATTTGTTCGGTAACAAATTTGTAGTCACGACGGACAACAATCCTTTAACGTATATCCTGTCTACAGCCAAGTTAGACGCTACATGTCATCGTTGGGTTGCAGCTTTGTCTGCATATGACTTTGATATCATATATAAGTCAAGCAAACTTAATTCCGATTGTGATGGGTTAAGTCGTAAACCTTGTTTGTTCTCTGAGGAGATAAAAGCTGTTTGTCTTGGTGTCTCTGTTTCCATTTCTCCTGTTGAATGTGTATCTGGTGTGACAGCTCCTCAACTGGCCAGTGAAGAGATTGTCAACCCTATTCCAGCATCCAACCCGGTAGACTGGAAGACAGAGCAGTCAAACGATCCTGACATCGCCAAGGTTATTTTCATCCTTAGTTCCGGTTCTCGTCCGAGGGGGGAGGAAACGTCGAAAGATGTCAAATCCTTTCTTCGTGACTTGTCACGTTTTTATCTAGAGAATGGTGTTCTCTTTCGAACCGCTACTTTGGATGGTGATGAAGTTCAGCAACTTATTGTTCCCTCTTCTTACAGGACTATTGCTTTTCGTGGTGTTCACGATGACGTAGGTCATCCTGGTCGTGAGAAATCCCATGGTCTTGCACGACAGCGTTTCTACTGGCCCGGCATGGAGTCGGATTTCGAACGTCGTATTTCTTCCTGTCGTCCGTGCGTTTGTCGAACCCCAGTTGTTCCCAGGGCTAATCTTGTTCCCATCGAAACCTCGAGGCCTATGCAGCTTGTCTGTATTGATTTTCTAAAACTGGAAAGGTCAAAAGGTGGATATGAAGACGTTTTGGTCATCACCGATCACTATACACGGTATGCCAAAGCTATTCCCTGTAGGAATCAGAAAGCTACCACTACTGCAAAAGCTCTTTATGAAAACTTCATTGTCCATTACTCCTTTCCAGAGCAGCTCCACTCAGACCAGGGACGCAACTTCGAGAGCCGCGTCATTAAAGAACTCTGTAAGCTTGCCAATGTAAGAAAGACCAGTACAACCCCCTTCCATCCTATGGGAAATCCCTCAGTTGAGAGGTTTAACCGCACTCTCCTTCGTATGTTGGGTACCTTGGCTGATGACCAAAAGTCAAATTGGGCTGCGTTTATTCCTTCTCTCGTCCAGGCTTACAACGCAACGAAGAGTAGTTCTACAGGGTTTAGTCCACATTTTCTGATGTTCGGGTGGCACCCACGGCTCTCTGTAGATGCATACATGGGCACTGCACCAGTGAATGGAGATGGGGTAAACCATGCCTCATATATTTCACAACTTAAGGAACGCATGAAATATGCTTACAGGGTAGCTGGAGAAGCAGCCAAGAAGAGAGCAGGGCAAAACAAAGTTCAGTACGACCAGAACGTCAGAGAAAACCGTATTACAGAAGGTGATATTGTACTGGTACGTAAAGTGAATTTGCGAGGGCGACATAAACTGGCTGACATGTGGGAGAAAGACTCTTATGTGATAATAAACATTCCATATGAGAGTCAGCCTGTTTACAAAGTGCAGCTCGAGTCTCGCAAGGGACCAGTACGTACTTTGCACCGAAATCTCCTTCTTCCTTTTATATCCGTGCCAGAGCCAGAAGATACCAAAGTTGGTGATTAAAACCCAAAACCTTTTCGGAAGATCAGGACGCGGTCAGTACCCCCTTCAGCCCTCTGAGCTGAGTCTGAGTACGATGGAGATACGAATTCCTCCGATTCATATTCGTCTGGAATATGTCATTCCACAGATGAGGCCTCTGAACCGTAGGCAAAATCCAAGCGTGGGTATCATCCCAGCTCGCTGAAGACGTTATATATTATATTTAGGCGTTATTTTAAATTGATCTAGTTTAAATAGCCTGTTCACGTTATAGTCGTGTCATTATTGAGATGGTTTATTTAAACTAGTAGTATTTTCTAAAATAATATTTCATTGTCTTTTAATTTATTTTTTACCTAACCTCTTGTACAACGATTTTGCTTTTTCTTTTCAGAAATCCTGGGCAGTGGTACATCGTAGGCCTGACAAACCTGTTAGAGTACTGTATGTATTCATGAATTATTGCAAAATAATTTATGCTCATGCATTTATTTCAGTGTGAAACTATTTTCTCATTTAGTTGTTCTCATATTTATTTGTAAAACTTGTGTTATATTAGTTCACATGCCATTTGGGTTTTTAAAACATTATTTTCAGGGTTACATTAATTATTATAAGTTTTTCGGATACTACAAGGCCCGCCATCACTTGTTTAGAATATTAAACACATTACATATTTATTTGTAATTTACAGCCGGAAATGTCGGAGACATTTTAATCAAGGTGGGGGGGGGGAGGGTGTAGACAGGTCAACACCACCCCAGCAGTCCGTTTTGTTTTGTCACTTGTGCTGTCCATGTAATTGTCATTCGTTCAGTCCATGTAATCTTCATGTATGTACAATGTTCTGTATGGGTGATGTTTTAAACGGGTTTTATATATTTAATTCAAAATTTCATTGGATGATATTTATATCTTCACGGCACCACGCTAACTTTCTCCTTTCCTCTAACCACTCCTTATCTGGACTTCAAACTGTAAAGGTTGAAGGCATTTTACTACAGTATTACTCAGTTTATCACAAAACTGTTTATTCTTCTAAATATTATAAGTATATCGTATCATATCCTGGTAAGTTATATTGTTTTATTACACAGATAAAGATTATTAGTTAATATCTAAATTATTAAACACATTTGTATTTCTATTAAGTTTTATTACACGGGCGTGGTCTTTGTATTGTAACCTGTATTATGTATTTTTAACATTGGTCTTGTGTTCTATTCAAATATATTATGTCTTTAGTTTTCTATAGTAAATGTTATGTTTATAGGTTTAAATAACCACAATTAATAAACCAGAACCCCGAGAAGTGTCTTTATCAAACTTCGGACCTTCTACATTGGGTTCAACTAAACTCTAAACAAACCCCTGTGTCAGTATTATGCAGCCTTTGTAATTGGGATGCGTTTCTATGATCGAACTTCCTCGAAATTTCTTCGGGTATTACACTACTAGATAGATAGAATAAACATGCACTCAATATATATCATTTTTGTAAGAGAGGTGTATGATTCTGTTTGTATCTGGTAGTAATCTTACGAAGGCACGGTGGACAAACGGTGTTTATGTAAACGTAACATTGAGAAGAGACTGACTTTCTTTGCAAATAATAAGGACTAAAGCAGTTTTAGCTGATGTGTTTGAATAACAGTTTTCTTAGCTAATGGCACAATCGTTATAATTCCAAAGAATTTTCTCAAAAGTACTCAATCATATTACGCAAATTAAATCACCAGTCGACTCTCATGAGTATCATATTCAGGGACTTGCCAATAACTACTTTCGCAAAATAATATCTATGTCAAATAGTGAGGAATTCTGTTGATGGACATTTGAGCTCCATGTAGTAATATAATCGTGTATGCTTCATTTCTTATTGCTGTGTCAATCATGTGTTCCACGAATGTGAGTAAATCTCTAGACACCAACCATTACTCTGTAATTCGGATGATACGTCTTCCAGTTTATAGCTGTTTCCCATGCTCTGAGAATTAATTTCAACATTATGTAATCAAATTGATCAAGGTTTAAATGTGTCTTCGTACTGTTAATGTTAATATACATTCATGCAAACCATCGCATGGTTGTAGAGTAGATGAATTATTGACGAGTATAACAAAAAACCTGATTACAGCACAAACATATGGCTACAGTACAGTACAGTACATTAACAGTACAACAATGATACAGACAACCCATTACAAAAATTCCTGAGACGACCTTTTTGTAAGTGTTTGTGTATAGTTGTGTATGGTCCAACACAATTGAATATCAATATTATATGACGTTACATATTCCATATCGTGTATACAGCTCATGTGCAGTAGAATAGCAGTGGAGGTTTAAAAGGCTTTATTTTCTATTGTTTGCACCTCATGAACGCATTACGTGGAATAAAGACACTCGTGACAGTTCAACGCTGTCCTTTCTGGATCTCATAGACAGCAATGACAATAATCGTGCAATACGATTTGCAATTACTCATCTTTGGATTTATCAATGGCCATCATTTAGGAGATAATAGAACACAGATATTGTGGACAAGAAATCATATGGCAGCTTGATGGACGACAATGGTATGTGCAACACTCTCACTGGCTGAGGGGAATTCTTTGTTCAAGAACAAGTAGGGCATACTTAACGATCACAAGTAGAAAATAGATGAATAAAAAGAAAGCGTGGGCGACAAGTCACTGAAAAGCGCGCGAAGGTTCTTATTAGTTTTTTTTTTTATTTTATATATGAGTATTCATATTTAAACATTGAGCGCTTGCCACACACCTGTATTATTTGTCATGCCTCAAGTGCAATAAGTATGTATATCACAAACATTAGCAAGAGCTCAACTGGAACGAAGATATGGACATACTATTATTTTTCATTTGTACTGAATGGTTTAAATATAATACAACAAAAGCAATTACACATGTTTGATGGTTGACATATTTCCTGCCATGTATGCCAAAAAATGAAACAAAAGCTACTTAAATCATTTACCTAGAAAGGCTTTAACTATATATTCACATCTTATTTTTTGGTGTTTGAAATGGTCCATTTAAAGTCATATACGCCAAAATCATACATATTTCAGCCTGTTCTTAAAATATAATGCTTTTATTAATTAATATCACAGATCAATAATTAATTTTGCAGTGAATTTTACCACGCATGTAACGCCCTGTTATACACGTGGGATTTGAGAACATAAACACATTTGAGAGATAGAGCAAAGTTAACATATGGTTCAATGGTTACTTAGTAATAATAAGTATAATAATAATTTCTAATCAAATCAAATGTTTAAATCCTAGTTAACTTTCTTTATCAGGCAATACTTCATCTTGCAAGTTTTTAGGAACTATAGCGACAATAAACGATAATGAAGCCTTTCTCTTTGAATTATTTTGCAAAAACAAATATATTTCTTACCTTGATCAATTAAACCTGTCAATCTGTCTCCATGGCGGGTGATTGTATATTTTTCTTGGCATAAAACTCTTTGTAAAGCGAAACTATAGCGCTTAGGTGCATTTTAATTTACGAAATTGTACATTCCAGAGGCCTTTTTTTGTTAACTGAAGCATCGCAATTACAGATATCATAATAAAATACTTCATCATAAATTTCTAAGCGCTTAACTCTCAGCTGACTATTCCCTTGGTCAGTCGGAATTAAAAACTAGACATTTCCGTGGAACACGCAGTTATAAATATCGTCAATATTCTAAGTCGATCTAACGTTAATATAATCATAACATTCTCTAGCCTAACCGTTAATAGAATTATAACCTTATCTAACGTTAATAGAATTTTAACATTATATTGAGCGATGATTTTTTTGTCATTACAATTGTTAATCAAAGCGCTTAAAGCGTTGAATGGCTTTTGGCCTGCAACGTCTTGTGAGTATAGTCATGTAATTGTAAAACATAATTATTTAAAGATAGTATATGCTCGCTCATAATTTCCTTCGCTAACACTTTTAGAGTTTAAAGTTGATTCTCAATGAGATCATGCAGTATAAGTCACTTGACATGTCGACTACGCCAAATAGTTACTTATAAGGTATGGAGTAATTCTCAATACCATATTAAACCCTTATCTGGAGCTTTGGTTTTATGAACAATGCACTGCCACGGATAAGGCATGAAGGAAATTTTAGTAGAATCTACTCTACACTTGAAATTTGACTTAGGCGTATTTAATTTACTGCCAGGGTATGTTAGCTAAACAAAATGCATCCCAACAAAATGCATTGGACATATTATTAATTAGATTTATGTTTAAGCCTTCTTTGTACAATGCCACATACCTCTGGCTTGAATCCCCCACATACTATTTATATACTGTATGTTTTATGTACATGCATGTATCTTAATTATATGTATAAATGCGCTCAACGTATATCACTCGTGGACAAAATGAACAGATTTATATGAACAGATTTATATCATTTTTTTTAAATATGCATCATGCTACATGCTCAAAATATTGGACTGAAATAACTGAGACAAACTGAGAAATATTCACATACTTTCCGTTCGGCATTACATTACTATGATACAAATTGTAACAGGTCGATATCCTGTCAACGTTTTACGCGATTTGATTTGAGTAGTAAAACTGTATAATATTCATTTATTAATGGTTAAAAGGTTGTTAGTATGTACCTACACACAAGAGAATGGTTTTATACGACATACATTTACACAAGTATAAACTAACAATCTCCATAAAAATGTCAAAAAATTTAAAACATAGAAAATATAGTCATGAAATAACTAAATCATCCCAAAAATGATTGTAGGATAAAATGAAGCATTCATTTAAAACATTATGAATTTGTATTTAACGCCTAATAAGCATTTAATTGCATCATAATATGATCCATATTTTTCCGGATTTTGACGACTTCGCAGAGTTTATTTCCGGAGAGTACACCTGTCGAAATACGATGACCCACATTATATTCTAAACTACACTGTACATGTAGATATTATTGGTCCTCAGCCGAAGCAAAATGGAAACACAGGTATATAGGATTCTGCGTTTTATATTGCGTTCTGTACCTCGCCGATATTATAATAATTGCTTACTGTACAATTCAATTGCGTTATTTTACGCAAAACGCATCTTATTCGAACTATATTAACCGCATAACATAGATTGAGAACTCATTACAGCGTTATTAATAGCAAGCTAATTAATATGCAGAACGCAGTCCGTAGCTATTGCCTACGAGGTATGTTCGATGTGAATGTAAATGTAAATTAGGTCGGTGACCACCGCAGTTCTAACCGCGCTGGGATTGATACGCCTGTGTGCGCATTAATTCGCCAAAAGTTAAAAATGTTATGTCCATCTGCTGATGAGATTTCCGAGATACGGCTATAAAAGTCTGCAGGCCTAGCGGCCTACAGCCTAAAAACAGATTTTCTTAACATCAGAACCTATTTAAAGACAACATGCTTTAACTTTCATTTTGCAAACCTCCAGCAAAAATAAACACGAAACTTGATTACATATATCACGTTTAAAGGGAAATAGGCACCAATTTTTTTTTGTATCTGTAACTAATCTAAGGACAATTATTTAATAAAATGTTTTATTCTTTGATATCATAATTGTAAAAAAAGCACCAAAATGTTAGAAAAAAATCGATTCGGAGACCGGGTTCGAACCGGGGTCGCAAAAATTGCAATCCAGTGTTGTATCCACTGTGCTACGAAGGCATACCCTAAACTGTTCAAGCTATATACCTAACTTGGTAATATCACGTGATAACATCGACTAGCCAATCACGCATAAGGAATACTTCTACTAGGTAGACATCAGTGTTCTCATCATGAAATAAATCACGATTCTACACTGAAACCAACAATGATCCTTCAATTCATAGAATTCGTTTTAAATCAATTTTTCATGAATCATAAAAATACTCAAAATTGTATTTATTTTTTCAAACTCAATTGTAACTGTCTCGATAAGGGAATCGGTCCTCTTCTTCCTTTAATTCCACTTATGTGGAATTTTTGTGGCTCACAACTGTTTCATGTTCAACTAATAAAACTAGATATGTAAACGTTAAAAGATTCTTTTGATATATAGTTGAAAAGCTATTGAGTATGACCGAATGAAATAAGAAAACAAAGCAATGTCATTAACATCTTTAAACGTTAAAATAATATTAGCCATTTTTAAAAAGGCATCAACACCTTCTCGCGAACATTTCAAATATACGCTTATTGATATTAACTTTGTCCTTCAGGATCGTTTAATATCAATAAGTCAATAAATACCATGGTAAAATATCACCCAAGCCAGCATGAGTTAGTGTTGCACCTACTATTTCTGTCAATGAAGGTCTCTTTCAAACTGAGACTGATGTAATTGAGTTTTGGAGGTATTTTGTTTTTAGAACAAAATGCGGGCTTGAACCTGCGCTCCTTGCCGGTTCGGTTCCCGGTGATTTGTTGTTTCAAGTATGCATTGATTATTTCATTGTGCGCGTATATCACTTAAAATAGTACTGTCACTCTTAATCTAATGTCTTTTCTCAAACTTTGTATATCTTGAAATTGAAAATGTCTGATTTGAAATAGATATTGTTAAATCCACCAAAAGATAACATTCTTTTTCAACGTATCATAATTGAATATCTCGAATGAAGCAATTAACATTTTATTATCTACAATCTGCAGAAATAATTATAAAGCCACGTTGACTTCTTGAACAGAATGGTATGATTACATAACATTCCAAATGTTTTCATGTTTTAAATTAATTTAAAATAATGGGCCTTGAAATTAAATCGGCCGACGACCGAAGGTATTTTCGCACGAACGTACACACATACTAAGTATATAGGTAATTACATAGCTGCGAAGTTACATAGACGCGTAGTTACATATATGCGTAGTTACATTGATGCCTTTTGAATTTGTGTTGTGTATTTGTTGTTGTTTTTTGTTGTAATTCGCTGTAACTACATTATCTATTACCGATTTCTGCATAAATAAATATATGAGTGTTTTGAGGCTCGAAGTATTTTTGCCGGTCTCGAGCAGTTCGAGCCAATGAGATTCGACTGTATTTGAAACAATCAGTTTATAAATATAATATATATATCCTTTTTGGTAACCTACTGATGATACGACATTTCTGTTGTTCATGCATGAAAAGTGATTTTTGAGAATATTTTAAGCATTCTTCTATTCGCAGACTATTCCCTTAGGCCTTCGAAATGAAATGCTATACGTTTTCGAGGAACATGGTATATTATGTATCTTCAATATTCCAAATTGATCTAACGTTAATGGAATTATCGCAGCGACTGAAATTATGTTGAGCCTACGTGGTTAACGTCTTTTACTATTCTTGAAAATTGTAAAAGTAAACATTACATATATTCAGAACCCATATTGAGGACATTTGTTTGAATGGGTGGGTATTGAAATTGTATAGTTATACGTCTGCGGATAGTGATAAGTAATTGCTAAGGGAACAAAGTATTTATTTTGACTTGAGCATAAACTGCTCAATGTCACATTGCAAACGTGTTTCAGCACGAGAGCAAGAACTATAATAAATACAATTTTGAGTATTTTTATGATTCATGAAAAATTGATTTAAAACGAATTCTATGAATTGAAGGATCATTGTTGGTTTCAGTGTAGAATCGTGATTTATTTCATGATGAGAACACTGAAGGCTGTATTTAGTACGTATGTCATATTCATATTTGTATTTACCTGGTGGTCATAAGGTGGAACAGTTTGCGCACTTGCACTGAAACATTCTTTCTTTTTGTCATTTGCCTAAAATAGATATTAGATTACCTTTAATAATACTTTTCAGGAAATTGCAACAAATATTACGCGAATGTAACAGCATTTCGGAAATGGCGTCGTTAAAATTATGTCCCAGCTCTGTGCGCACTGACGTTTGTCATGTAACCAAGAGCGGGCTAAAAACAAAACAGTGATAAAAATCATATTGATATTAACTATAAACTCTTTAACCCACCGGAAAGCATATAATAAAACAATAATGTTATGTCTTGCCCACTCTGAGGCCACTTTAAAACAGACACACACTTTGGAACGTATTGTGTAGTACCTAAAGGACGTCTTAAGGCTCTCAAATGTTCATAAAATACAATCTTAGAAACCCTAATTTTAAAATGCTTTATGTTTATGAATTATTCTCTCATAATGATTTGGGATAGCAAAAATACACATTAGGTTTGGAAACAGGTGCTTAATTTCTTTATGTGAGATTACATTTGAAAATGTTCTAGTTATTTCTCCAGTCTATTCCAACAATTGCCAAGGTACTGTGTGGACCTCGGATATTTATCTATTTATTTAATTCTTAGTGGCATTGAGGCTTAAAATTATTTCTAATAAAGCAGTGAACATTTTTGGTGTTTTCTGTTCTTTAATCCAATTAAGGCAATTAATACTGTTCGGCATTTGTCTAAAACTGGCGTGGCTTCAATGATACGCCGTGCGTTGTCCTCGTTGTAATTTCCTTCCTGTGTGTGGGATCTGACATTGTATGACACCGCTCAATGCTCGGGTTGGTGATAATGTAACTTTATATCAGTTCCGTTTGGATGTTAGCAAATTACCTGATAAATAATTCGTAACTTTCTTTTGTATTATCCTGTTTTAAAAGATGAATGGATTTATAATTAAAATCATTTTAGTTTTGTGAAATCAGATCAGATTTAAATAATAAAAAAAATATAACACGTACCAAATAGGTTTGACAGTTCAATTTCAAACTCAATTGTAACTGTCTCGATAAGGGAATCGGTCCTCTTCTTCCTTTAATTCCAATTATGTGGAATTTTTGTGGCTCACAACTGTTTCATGTTCAACTAATAAAACTAGATATGTAAACGTTAAAAGATTCTTTTGATATATAGTTGAAAAGCTATTGAGTATGACCGAATGAAATAAGAAAACAAAGCAATGTCATTAACACCTTTAAACGTTAAAATAATATTAGCCATTTTTAAAAAGGCATCAACACCTTCTCGCGAACATTTCAAATATACGCTTATTGATATTAACTTTGTCCTTCAGGATCGTTTAATATCAATAAGTCAATAAATACCATGGTAAAATATCACCCAAGCCAGCATGAGTTAGTGTTGCACCTACTATTTCTGTCAATGAAGGTCTCTTTCAAACTGAGACTGATGTAATTGAGTTTTGGAGGTATTTTGTTTTTAGAACAAAATGCGGGCTTGAACCTGCGCTCCTTGCCGGTTCGGTTCCCGGTGATTTGTTGTTTCTTTGCTGATAGTTTTGTACCAGTGGAACTGTCGACATTGAAGTATTGCTGTAATTGTCGTTACATGATAGGCTACTCCGATTCTCCCTGTCATTTCCACTGTTTTCCAAGATGTCATTGAAAGTTTTTTTCTTCAAGAATGTTTATTGTCTGTTCTATCTTCATATGACAGTTATAAATGCATTAGAAAGCTATAAGTCTACTGCCTGTCCTTATAGCTTCTCTTGCATATTTTAAACACATGGTTTTATCGGCTACATCAGTTATGTACAAACAGGACCGTTGACATAAGTACGGACTTAAAACACCAATTTTAGATGGTGTTGTTTGAAAATGGTCCCACAAAGCTCTTCAGTTCAAACAATAATGGGATAGAGTCGTTGTTTAGGATAATATAAATACGATATACTAAATAACGGTTAAATAGATCCTCATATCGTGTGTAAAATCATGAACAGGAGAAAAGAAGAAGACTAGATGTTTTTCCATTTTCAACTTTAGAGGGTTTTTTGCAGACGTTTATGGAGGAATAATATCACTAAGCAATTCTAGAATGACAACTCCGCAAAGACAGACGTATTAAAAGTGTACTAACAAATGATGCTCAACTGATATCAACAGAAGCCCTAGCATATTTTAATAAATGTATTGTTTTCTCTATTTGTTATTGGCAATGCTTCTGTTAACCTTTTCTTAAAGTTTGTTATCATAAAAGCCTATTGGTGATTTCATTTGGTGATATGACTTATATCACTAGAAAGGTTTTCTTTTGTAAGCCTGTGCTTTTATCCGAAATAATCAACACACCTCAACACAAACTGCTCAGTTCGTGAATTGCCAGTTTAAGGTAAGTAACATATATCTTTGCAGTAATTGAAATAATCGCAGTGTATATTTTTCCTGTCTGTGTTTTATCAAAAACCTCATATAGTTTTGACAAATTGACCACACTAATTCCAAATTTAAATATACCTAGTAAATCACATTTCTTATATAAAAAAAACTGATTCCTTGTCAAGTAAATGCTCTCATTAAGAATAATTCTAAATAACACATGGACCAGTTGATTAATCAGCACACTTTCCTCTGCTGCGTTGTGTTACGTTTAACTTTAGTTAACGTTTAGTTTTTAACGGTTAATTGTGGAGTTTCAAGCATGCAAAATATGATTTTGACGCCAAAACATAAAAACCCCACTGCCAAAACAACGAAAACATATTTCAAAGTATATCACTTGTGACAACACCCCGCTGGGTTGCTGGAGCCGTCTGATGTTAAAATTAACACCCTTTGATTATTATTTAGTTTTCTTCTTCATAAATCATTTTTTAAGTTTGATTTGTGTGCGCGTTTGTATTCGTACCCGTGTGTGTGTGTATGTATGTATGTGTGCGTGCGTGCCTGCGTGTGTGCGTAGTATAAAGTATTTAGGAAAGTTGTTTGGTAGGAAGTCTCAAAGCACCAACATCCCTTGCTTCAGACATTACCACAATTTCCTCATTATTATTGAGTATAAGTTAAAATAACTAGTCATGTAAATGAACAGATCCTCGTTCTACAAATTCTTCGACTACAATTATAAGTAGTATTCCAACTGTTTCATCAACTTTAGAAGATCTATGAGTTAAAATTGTTACTGTGTCATGGTTTGTTTGTCTTCTGTTAAAGTACCCTGGAATGGAAACATTCTACATGTACAGTAAAAAATCAGTTGATAGCACAAGCTGAGCCAAACATGTAGCTTGACAACTGTATAGTCGATCTATATGTTCTAAAATATTCCAAGATAAAAAAAATTGATCGTAATGCCATAAAAACTTCAGGCCTAGCAGGCAACAATTTAACCAATTCCATGTTTAAAGCCATAAGGCTAAGGCTTAGTGAACACTGAAAGAGACGCACAAAACGTTTATACAACACGCATAGACCCCACAATAATGAACATATCTTTATCAATAAATGTTGGGGGCACCGTCCTGGAACGGTCCGCGAAACAAGAGGACACTTGGGAAGTTAAACTTGATAAGAACACAACACAATCATTTCAACTTATGATCTAACTACATGTTCTCAGACATCAACTTCGAACGAATGAATCAAGCCGGAGCAGCAGTGCCAACGATGCAGTCATACGAGCCTGAAGGACAGTTATCCGACACAGCTAAATATAAGACGTACCATAACCAGCAAGAAAACATCGTACCGGTTAATCATCTTACAAATAACATCTAACAAATCTTAAAAATAGTATCTTAGAAAATTGAAAATTTAATTGACAGAAATTGCGTTCAACTAAACAAAAAACAAAATATTGTGTCAGTATTATGCAGCCTTTGGAATTGGAATGTGTTTCTATGCTCGAACATCTCGAAACTTCTTCGGGTATTACAATTCTAGATAGACAGCATAAACATACACTCAACATGTATATTTTTTGTAAGAGAGGTGTATGATTCTGTTTGTATCTGGAAGTAACCTAACGAATGCACGGAAGAAAAGCGGTGTTTATATAAACGTAACACTGAGAAGTGACTGACTTTCTTTGCAAATAAAACGAACAATAACAGTTTAGGTTGATGTGTTTGAATAACAGTATCTTTACCTAATGGCACACTCGTAAAGTTTCCAAAGAATTCTCTCTGTAGTACACAGTCATATTACGCAGAAGTAAATCACCAGTCTGCTCTCATGAGTATCATATTCAGGGATTACCAATTACTACTTTTCTTCGGACAACAATATCTATGTCAAATTGTGAGGGATTCTGTTGATAGACCTTTGAGCTCCATTCAGTAATTTGATTATGTTTACTTCATTTCTTATTGATGTGTCAATTTAGTATCAGACTCTGCCATTCGGATGCAACCTCTTCCTGTTTTTAGTTTTCTAGACATTTCCGAGGAACACGCCGTCATAAAAATCGTCAATAGTCTAAGTGATCTAACGTTAATGGAATCATATGATTATTTAACGTAAATGGAATAATAACATTCTCTAACGTTAATGGAATTATAACATTACCTAACGTAAATGGAATTATAACATTCTCTAACGTTAATGGAATTATAACATTCTCTAACGTAAATGGAGTTATAACATTCACTAACGTTAATGGAGTTATAACATTCCCTAACGTTAATGGAATCATAACATTACCTAACGTTAATGGAATTATAACATTCTCTAACGTTAATGGAATTATAACATTACCTAACGTTAATGGAATTATAACATTCTCTAACGTAAAAGTAGTTATAACATTCTCTAACGTAAATGGAGTTATAACATTCTCTTACGTAAATGGAATTGTAACATTCTCTAAAGTAAATGGAGTTATAACATTCTCTAACGTAAATTGAATTATAACATTCTCTAACGTAAATGGAGTTATAACATTCTCTAACGTTAATGGAATTATAACATTCTCTAACGTTAATAGAATTATAACATTACCTAACGTAAATGGAATTATAACATTCTCTAACGTTAATGGAATAATAACATTACCTAACGTTAATGGAATTATAACATTACCTAACGTTAATGGAATTATAACATTACCTAACGATAATGGAATTATAACATTACCAACGTTAATGGAGTTATAACATTCTCTAACGTAAATGGAATTATAACGTTACCTAACGTTCATGGAATTATAACATTCTCTAACGTAAATGGAGATATAACATTCTCTAACGTAAATGGAGTTATAACATTCTCTAACGTAAATGGAATTATAGCATAACCTAACGTTTATGGAATTATAACATTCTCTAACTTATATGCAGTTACAACATTCTCTAACGTAAATGGAGTTATAACTTTACCTAACGTTAATGGAATAATAACATTCTCTAAAGTAAATGGAGTTATAACATTCTCTAACGTTAATAGAATTATAACATTACCTAACGTTAATGGAATTATAACATTATCTAACGTTAATGGAATTATAACATTCTCTAACGTTAATGGAATTATAACATTCTCTAACGTAAATGGAATTATAACATTACCTAACGTTAATGGAATTATAACATTATCTAACGTTAATGGAGTTATAACATTCTCTTACGTAAATGGAATTATAACATTTTCTAACGTTAATGGAATTATAACATTATCTTACGTTAATGGAATTATAACATTATCTAACGTAAATGGAATTATAACATTACCTAACGTTAATGGAATTATAACATTATCTAACGTTAATGGAATTATAACATTCTCTTACGTAAATGGAATTATAACATTTTCTAACGTTAATGGAATTATAACATTATCTAACGTTAATGGAGTTATAACATTATATTGAGCGATGACGTTTTGTCCTGGCAATTGATAAAAACAAAATTTCTTAACAACAGGACCCATTTAATGACAGCAGGCTTTTAACTATCATTTTGCAAAACCCCAGCAAAAACAAACACGAAACATGATTACACACATCGCGTTCAACAGCGGTTTTTAATATCTTGGTAGGATTATACACAACGAAGACTCTTTACATTCATTTCGAATGTTTTGCAGACGTACTGTTATAAAGATTTTATAGATTATATCACAGCGATGTTAAAATACATGAATTATTATGACAATATTAAGAGTAATAATTCCATATAGTATAATAGCACTCCTTGGATCAGGTTTATATCGATGTCTTATTGAGAGTCAAGAAATAATGTAAGTCGAACCACATGTTACAAAGAACAAGAATGCTATAAACAAGCCATAAACATGAGCAACTTTAATAAACATGACTTTAATATGATATGCAAAACAAAATATTATAGTCCAAGTGGATCATCCTGGTAAGTAAGTAGATTGTTGGAAACTATGATACAAGCTATCGAATAAGCTTTTGTGAATACTGGTAAAATTCGTGGCATTGTAACAAATCAAATAGCAAGAACAATCTTAATAGATGGCATCAATATCGCTGTATTATTTTATTATTAACGGTAACATTTGGCGCCATTATAATTAAAAACATACAGACTTTTGGGCAACTGTTAGAAGTTCTTGCTTTCAAGTAGTGGTATACATTGCACGAAGTGCACCCTGCCATAACATAAGTTCAGCCACCTTTACTATGGATTACGCATGAAATACTAACAGAAACCCAGAATATAAGCTTCAAAGCTTTCTGCTCAAATTGCATTGATTACTTCATTGTGCGCGTTTATCACTTAAAATAGTACTGTCACTCTTAATCTAATGATTATTCTCGAACTTTCTATAACTGGAAATTGAAAATGTCTGATTTGAAATTGATATTGTTTAATCCACCATAAGATAACATTCTTTATCAATGTATCATAATTGAATATCTCGAATAAAGCATTTATTTACATTTTATTATCTACAATATGCAGAAGATTATAAAGCCACGTTGAACAGAATGGTGTGATTACAGAACATTCTAATTTTTTCATGATTTAAATCTATTCTAAATTATGGACCTTGAAATTAAATGGTGTTGTTGTAGTTGTTGTTGTTTTATTTTTAGGCATTAAGCATTCCTGATTCGCTGTGCCTACATTATGCATTACCGATTTCCACATATATAATCATCGTTAGACCGTTCTTTTAGAAAAATTCGTATTGCAAATTCAACATATCTTGTCTTGTTATCATTTCTTTTTGAGGTCAGAAAATATAAAATATAAGAAAGATGTGTACACCATATGTCAAAATACCTCTGCTGTTTCATAAAATACTAATAGGATATGTTTTTGTTGAATGTTAAATTGTTCAATTTCGATCCCATTAGTATAATTGACAGAAACAACATACCAAAATTAAATATTCAGTGGAACCCCGTTGTCTCGATCTCGTTTGGCTCGAACTCCTCGTTGGCTCGTAATGGATGTTAAGGACTGATTTTTTTATACTGAATGTAAGCATTTCCGCTTGGCTCGAATGTTTCGTGGTTCGAAGTATTTTCGCCGGTCCCTTGGAGTTCGAGCCAAAGAGGTTCGACTGTATTTGAAACGATCAGTTTATAAATATATATATCCTTTTTGGTAACCTACTGATGATACGACATCTCTGTTGTTCATGAATGAAAAGTGATTTTTAGGAATATTTTAAGCATTCTTCTGTTCGCAGACTTTTCCCTTAGGCCTTCGAAATGAAATACTATACGTTTTCGAGGAACACGGCATGTTAAGTTTCTTCAATATTCCAAATTGACTAACGTTAATGAAATTATCGCAGCGACTGAAATTATGTTGAGCTACGTGGTAAGCGTCTTTAACTATTCTCGAAAATAGTAAAAGTAAACATTATATATATTCAGAACCCATATTGTGGACATTTGTTTGAATGGGTGGGTATTGAAACTGAATAGGCATACGTCCGCGGATAGTGATAAGTATTTGCTAAGAGAACAAAACATTTATTTTGACTGAAGCATATATAGCTCATCGTCACATTGCAAACGTGTTTCAGCACGATAGCAAGGACTATTATAAATACAATTTTGAGAATCATTATAATTCATGAAAAAGTGGTTTAAAACAAATTCTAGGAAATGAAGGATCATTGTTTCAGTATACGATCGTTATCTATTTCAATCAGTGACAACTGAATAGTGTTTTTACCTATTTCATATTTATATTTACCTGGTGGTCATAAGGTGGAATAGTTTCCGCTCTTGCACTAAAACATTCTTTCTTTTTATTGTTTGCTTAAAACGTATATTAAATAAACTTTAATTATACTTTTCAGGAAATTGCACCAAATGTCACGCGAATGTAACAGCATTTCGGAAATGGCGTCGTCAAATTTATGTGCCTGCTCTGTGCGAACTGAGGTTTGTCTTGGAACTAAGAGAGGGCTTAACAGTGGTAAAAACAAATTGATATTAACTATAAACTCTTTAAACATCCGGAAAGCATGTACTAAAACTATTATGGTATGTCCTGCCCACTCTGAGACCACTTTGAAACAGACACACACTTATTTTCTAGTACGTCTTAAGGCTCTCAAATGTTTATAAAATACAATTTTAGAAACCCTAATTTTAAAAAGCTTTCTGTTTATGAATTATTCTTCCATAATGATTTGGGATAGCAAAAATACACATTAGGTTTGGAAACAGGTGCTTAATTTCTTTATGTGAAATTTCATTTGAAAATGTTTTAGTTATTTCTCCAGTCTATTCCAACAACTGTTTGCAAGGAATTTCTGGATTTCTTTTGGTCAAAGCATCGTGGGGATATATAATCAGATATTATATGAGAATCCATCATAGTGATGTACTCACTTTATTTTCTTATTTTTTTTAATTCTAAGTGGCACTGAGGCTTAAAGTAATTTCTTAGAAAGCAGTGAGCATTTTACATCGACAATGTTTCCTGTTTTTTCTTTAATCTAATTAAGGCAATTGATACTGTTCGGCATTAGTTTTAAACTGGCGTGGCTTAAAATGGTTGTCCTCGTCTTAATTACTAGTTCCCTTCCTGCATTTATGGTCTGACATTGTATGACACCGCTCAATGCTCGTGTTAGTGATAATGTTACATTATATCAGTTCCTATCAGATGTTAGCAAATTACCAGATAAATATTTCGTACCTATCCTATTTTAAATAATGACTGGATTTATAACTTTTGTAAGTATAAGTTTTGTGAAATGATATCAGATTTAAATAAAATGCATTCATATAATATAACACGTACCAAATTGGGTTGACAGTTTAATTACAAACTCATTTGTAACTGTCTAGATAAGGGAATCGGTCCTCTTATTCTTTTAAGTCCACCTATGCTGCTTTAATGCGGCTCATAATTCGTTCATTTTCCACTTATAGAACTAGGGATGTAAACGTTGCAAGATTCGTTTGATATACATATGAAAAACTGTTGAGAATGGCTTAATAAAACAGTCGTTAACAAAAGTTAGTGTTAAGAAAACCATGACATGGCATTACCACCTTTTAACGTTAAATGAATTTTAGCCATGTAAAAAGGCATCGGCGTGAAAACGCATCAACACTTTCTCGCAAACATTTTGAATATACGCATCTTGATATTCGCATTGAAACTGTCGATAGTGAGGTATTGCTGTAATTGTCGTTGAATTATAGGCTACTCTACATTTCCACTGTTTTCCAAGATGTTTATGTCTTCTCATGAGCTCGAAAGTTATTTCTTCTAGAATGTATAGTCTTTATTCGATTTTCATGTGACGGCTATAAATGCTTTAGAAAGATATAAATCTATTGCCTGTCCTTGTAGCTTGCATATATTAGATACATGGTTTTATCTGTTACATATCAGTTATGTACAGACCGGACCATTGGCATCAGTACGGAGTGAGAACACCAATTTTGGATGGTGTGGTTTGAAAATCATTGATCCCACAAAGTGCTTTAGTTCAAATAATAATGGAATAGAGTCGTTGCTGAAGATAATATACATAATATGTACTATTTACGATGCCAATTTTAATCAAGAATAATTTCAAAATAAACAGGATTAACAAACAACAAAATTGGGAAAACAAGTTTGATTGCGAACAAATATACTTTTACATCTGCACAATTAGTTTTAATGGAACATACACACAATGATATAATGTTATAGAAAATATTTCCTAAAGTCTTGCGAATGATAAGCGTTTAATATGGATTGTTAAGTGAAAATAGTTTATATATGAGTAAATGTATCTGTTATATACACACATATATATATAAGGGTAGTGACTGATGGGTAGATGGTGCGACAAACAATTAGCAAGTACCTAGGTACCAAACAGTTCACTTGGGTTGTTGACCCTAAAGTTGGTCTGAAATGATCAGACTGCTGTTGTTTGCCACAGCACAACTATACTCCTGAAGACGAAGACTGTTTTGTTCCTGTATCTCGCCCCCTGTAAGAACAAACAGCATGTTTTATAACAGTTCTTCATAAATTCTAAGTGAAAAAAATAATAAAACATTATTTTTACGTAAAGAATGGTAGAAAATACGTGATGTTGCGTTGAAGATAACTCTTTCCAAAAATAAATTTCTCTAACAGATGGGGAAAAGATCCGCCTTGGCTTCTACGACGAAACGATACCCATATTTAAGGAGAAAAAGTTTTGCTTTGAAGCACTATAGGCACTCTTTGGTAAGATTGACGAGGTTTTGAAAGAGACGAATTGCATACGCTTTCTAACGTAATAGATGCGCAAATGACATACAAATATCGATGCTGTAGTCATAAGGACTTGTATTAAGAATTGGTTATTCGTGGATTATTATCAAAAACATTTTTCGAAATTATTGGGGCAAAGAAAATCATAATAAAAATTGATACATGATCTTCTGTCAACATCTGCTAGACTGCTATTTGTCTAGATGTATAGTGTAAATGGAAATATGTGTATGTGCATTATTGCACTTATTCAATTCCCCGAAATGTAAATATTGATTGAGATAATGAGTGATATGATGTTAAATATACCCGTATGAACAAACCAATGTATGTTAATCAACATATTTTAATCATAACTTACACACGTAATGATAACGAATGATTAATTGAAAAAAGACAATAAAATACAAGGATAGTTTTGCACCTGGTGGAGACGATTAGCACATGCTCTAACTTCACAGTTTTTAGAACACAGTAAAGATACGAAGAAGAAGGAGATAGATTGATATAATCACGATAACACACTCTATTTTCTGTGTTCACACCTCATGGTAAGGTTGAAAGTCATGGTGCGCGTACTTGTGAAGGTGACTTTGTAGCCGTCGCTCATCCTGAATGTGCCCCGGGCCTTCTTGCAGCGGCAATGAAGGCAGGCCCTCAAAACTTGACGGAATGCCTTCCGGAACTTGTCTGAAAACAATGCGAATACATGATATTAATCTACAGATGATGTCATAAGAATAAGTTCCTCTGAATGATATTGTTTTTTATTCTGTATTGCCAGTTTCATAAAGTCTTCGACATTGATTCTTAATACATGCAATTGGTGCCAGCTAGAAGCATGGTTAAATAAATAGTTGGATGTTCAATATAAACGTCTATAAAGTTTAGGCTATTGTTAATTCCGAGACAATAAATGATTTTAAATGCATACGCAATCGACGTTAGTGTTCCGCTTGAGTATATACACATATGCTTAAGAGAGAAACATACAAAGAATGAAACATCATTTAAGAATTGATAGACAAGTGCTACACTAAGATCGCCTTCTAGCACTTGATTAAGTGGCATTCTATTTTAGATAATCATAAAAACATATGCCATGAACCTAGAAGGACCAGACAATAAACATTTACACTTCGGACGAAACTCTGAGCGCCCTTTCACAGCCGCAACACAATACTTAACGTCAGCTGTAGTGAAAGATAAATACATTCTGGACAAAAGATTAGAAGACAATGCTACAGCCAAACAGTCGGAACAGTACCTAAATATGGAACACCCATTATAAAACTGTTTTTCCAATCGAGATCAGTTTAATTATGATTTTAATCAATAAAGACGCTTGCCTTAGATACAACTTCTTAAGAAAATGATTCTCCGGTAAGAATTTCAAATACTGTTATCATTTAAAAACAATCATGTTCAAATGACAATACATGGCACTCGAGGAAAAGACTTCATGCTTGCCACAATCATAGCATACTGATACAGCCTGTATTTTACTGAAATCATCAACACTGACAAAAATGACAAAATAAAACAAGCTGGAAATAACATAAATTATTTATTTACTTAAACAAAACATGAAGCAATAATTTTAAAATAATACATAAAAATAAAAAAAGAATTAAAACCGTTCCATATTTAGGTACTTCTAAGACAAAAATGGCAGTCCTTGACTGTGCGGTTAATAAAGTACATTTCATGAAGATGTGTAGTATCTTGAATAATGCCATTTATATCAACCAATTGGTCTTGAATCCTAGTATGCTGATGGAAAATTTTGTAGTTGTGGTGCAAGTCTAACAAGAAATATTTCAAAAATAGTGCCGAAAGTGTTCCGATTTAGGTACTTACCCAGTAATAAATATATATCGAATGGTTGGACAGTTATCAAAAGTGCAAACATTTATGATTGTACATCAAACGTTAAACATAAGTAATTAACTAAGTTAAAGAATGCCTTTGTTGTATACTCACCACTCATAAAGTTATAAATTATTGGATTCAGACAGCTGTTAAGAAATATAGCAAGATGAGCAACAAGGGCGAAGGTTTTGGCGTTCTCCACATTATCCAAAGCACCAGCATACCTGAAAGAAAGCGATCAATATGAATAAAATTTACGTAGAATAGCAGACATAGTCCATTGCTTAATAAATTGTTTAATAAATTGTATAATACAACATTTGTACCATTTTTGAGTGAAATGAGTTTTTATAATTATATCTTGTTTGAAAGAACAAGAAAAACCGGTATATAGAATGCGTAGCATTGTACACATTGTTCTATTTTAGGGAGCTTGAGAAAAAAACAAAACATTTATCATCACTAACACAAAGCGTGTTTTTTTCAGTTTATCTTCACATCAATAGAATACGGAAACATATTTACGGTACATAAAACAATTATATATTCATGTTCTTACCGCAATATATTCAAAAGATGATTCGGTAAAAAGCACAGCGCAAAAAGTAGAACAATTGCAAATAACATTTTCGCGGCCTTTTTCCTTGCATCTAACTGATCCTCATTTTCGCTTGAAGAACTGCCTAACATTGGTCTTTGTGTTGCTGAAAGCGAAATATATTGTTATACAAAAGTGCAAATTAACGATTGTGTTATAAAACGAATATAACATTTACGATGTTCATTGATGATACTATCATTATCGATTTTTCCTTTATAGATTTATCTGCAACAGGAGTTACGTAAGCGAACGCTTATAATCGTCTGTTGATGTCCAGTCGAAAAGGAGCATAACTCAAATTGCTATAGCCTGATTTTGGGACTCGCTGTATGTATTAAGTAAACGTGGGACTAAATATTGTAATTTATTAATGATTAAGAAGGGTAAAGCGAACAAGGCCATGACAATTTTACAAAATACAGATGAAAATTTTCCTCATTCGGTGAACAAGCTTGTGGCGTTATGTCTATTAGATTGTGAAACTGCAATTCTACCGTTGAAGCATAGTACTTTTTGAAGACCGATTTTAAATCGTATTAGCTGTAATTGCAGATTCAAGTCTTAATTTAATATCAATATACTAAACGGTTTGTAAGTTATGAGCAAGGTTAAATATTTGAACGCCGGCGCAATGCCGAGGCAGACTGCTTAAACAAAGCCATCACAATATATCGACTTTTTTCTTTTGGAAAACATTCGATATTAAATTATCAAACTAATGTGTCATTTGATACTGTCTTCAATACAACATGGTAACACACTAAAAGACAATGGCTCTATGGTTTAACATATCATTGGAATACAATCTAGCTTATCATCATAAGTAATGGCTACTGCATGAACACATCGAAATTCTTTACTGTTGACGCCGTCGCTGTTGCTTATTATCATAGTTCGCACAGCTCAGCACAACCCGTTTTTGTTTGGTTGGACTTCTGCTCTGGCGTTAGACCAAATCTGTGGCTTCAATGTTTGGATAACAGCGTCTGGCCTTAACCAATAGTATTTTATTTCAAAGTTAGTGAACCTACATAGAATTACTTATAGCAAAGAAAGCGCTTATCAACGTCTAGTGTATCGGCATCTATACCGCATGGACATTATAGAGAAGATAAACAGACATTCGATAAGGTCAAAGTATTCCTTTTTTAAAGTAATGTTTCAGTTACAGACTTTAGATGTTCTGTTTGAAAACCAAAGAGTTTTAACTAGTTTTCGAGCAGATATCACATAAATATTGTTCACATCAATAATAATAGTGTCTGTCTGTATGTCCCAAATCATTAGGACGTAACAAACAATCATTTGTACTTGGTAAATGCTTGTCCTTGGTAATAGCAAAACTGTGTGACATTAATTAATGTATTTATTTAAAATAGGTTATGATATGATTTATTTTTAACGATCAAGCTGCTAGTGAATGCTCACTTGGTTCTCCGGGTATCCCGCATGTGTAGAGTACGTATGCAATATGGGTGTATGTGAATCCCATCAGGCAGATCGGCAAGACGTACAACCCGATGATCAAACATATTTGCCAAATCATTAATCCAGTGAGGCCTAATCTCACAGGATAGCACGAGGCAAACAATACAGATTCGTTCCACTGCCGAACTTCCTCCGCAGCGATTGTTTCGGGCAATGCAACGCACGAGGACAGCAACCAGATGACAAGAATGATCACCCTTGCTCTCCGAACGGTGCTATGAAAACGGAGAGGGTGACAAATGGCGTACCAGCGTTCCACAGAGATTGCTGTCAAAGTGAGCACAGACACCGCGATGGATGTCGTCTGGAAATAGAGAAAATGCGTTTAAATGAACTCAATATCTATCTTTTTGTAACTAAATGACCTTGTAAATAATGCAACAATATTGCTTTTTATTGCTTTTGAGAATAAACACTAACTTTGCAAAAAAGGAAGCCAACTATTGACAAATTCTTAAAATTGTGGAAGTCTCAAAAACAGTGAAATATTTCGGTACATGTCACATTTTTTCATGTCCACTATTGCATTACTATGTGCGTATCAGTGTCAACGTATTCTGGATACCGCTACATTTTTACAATTAAATATTTTTTCAGACTCGTAACTGATACCTCAATGCTTTTGAAACACACTGGAAGGCTGCTGGGCGTATTATGTCAATTAGCACTTTAACATTACAGGAAGATAGCTTCCACTTTTGAAAAACTTGAGATAGCACCAGTTAGTGAATTTTCGCTTCATTAGTGTCAGCATATATAGCTTTACAAGTGAATCTGCTTTTGTTTTACAGGTAGTGTTCAATAGCAATATGCTCCGACGCCAATCCACCTTTGAGATGAGGTAATGATGAGATCACTTCAAAACTAACTCTCTACTGCCATTATAAACTACGTACTTCAAGATGTTTTTTTTTCTGCATTTTTTTTTTGTTTCAGCTGTAACAGAACATTGTGATGCTTTTGCGTCTGCCAATTAAATTGAGTAGTGCAACCTTACAACATTTGACATTCTGCATTCTAAATTCTAACCTCTCTTCCAGTTTAACTTTCGAAACCATGTTTACTTATATTTACATCCTTCAATGATGCAGTCATGAGAGACGTAAAATGCTTTAACTTTCCAGTAAATGTCACCTACAAAATGCGGAAATGCTTTTTCGTGCAAAAACAACCACCTGAACGTGCGAGATATCATGCATACATGAAAAGAAATAGACAAGATGTTTAAGATTTAAAATACATATTTTATTTACAGGCGTTGATGGGGTGATATCTCTGAGCAATTCTAGATGGACAAATCCGTAATAACAGAAGTATTATCACGAAAACTACATTTTCTAACATATATATTGTTTTCCCTACTAGTTCTTGGCAAGCCTCCGTTTTCATTTTTCCTAAATTTGTTAATTATGACAGCTTATTGGTTATATTTGTTGATTTGATTTATACGTTTTGGACCTGGTAAGCTTATACTGTTATCAGAAAGGATAGGTTATAACAACACTTTATCACGAACCCCTCCTATTTCCGGGTTAGTTCACGGTGTCACCAAGATATGTGCACATTACTGTTCCACAATTGCCTGTTTAAGGTTTGTAATATGCCGCTAACTAGTAATTGTAAACATCACGGTGTATATTGATTCTGTCTGTTTTGGTGTGTTTTGTTTAATTCTTCATACAGGTTTCAACAAATTTATTACACGTATTAATTGTATTATAAATATGCTTAGTAAGTCTGTGCAGTTTCAAGCAAGAACAAAGTCCAATTATTGATATCAAAATATAATGATAATCCGTTATAACAGAATGTCTATTTCCTATGTTACGTTACGTTTATAACGGAAACGTACCTATCGTGAAAAAGTATGTTCTGAATTATGTTTCAAGACGTTTAATCGTCTGTCAAACATATCCCATTTACGCTGTTTTCATATATCTCCGGGAACAAACTGGCAGGGTTGGTCTGATTTTCGTTTTTTTTTCCAACTACAACATACGTTATGGGTGAAACCTAGTGTCCATCAGGAAAGTGAAATGACCTCGTAGTAGGCACTATGAGAAAGAATATATTTGAATGCTAAAACTATTTTCAGACGAGTAGACATTTTTTCAAAACCAACATGACCCTGACTATAAAATAACTATTAATCTAAATAAATTGATAATGGGTCTACAAACACTTCGACTACCATATTACATGGAGTATTTCAACTGTTTCATGATTTGTTTCCAATATTACTTCTGATCATAAAATTAAACTGTTTTGCAAACTTATTAACCCAATTTTGTTGCATGGGTCTGAAGTATGGGGCTCCATGAAAAGAATCCATATAGAACAAATACATACGCAATATATAAAAAATAAAATTTCAGTAAAAACTAGTTCACAGATATAATTGTAGAAATCCAAGCATGTTCATAACCATTGAACTGTTCATGTCAAATAATGATAGTACGTATATGTAAAAACCTCGCTGTATTTGTATATTGAGCTTTTAAAATACCCCCCCCCCCGATTTAATCTTTAGCTTAAGCATGTTTATAGATGTATTCTATGATTTGAATGTCCTCTTAAACCATACTATTGATATGTCAAAGTCTTATTTACATTAATTTTCTTTTAAATCAAATAATGTGTTAATTACAATATACCATATTAGGTTCTTTATTTAACTTAAATTCTGAATCTTCTTTCGTTGATCGCTATTCATATATGAACACGTATTATTTCTTGCCAATGATCAAGGACCTTTTTTCCTATTCCACCGTATGCAATTATGTTGAATGTTTGAACTGAATTAAATTAATGTTCTGTTCTGTTCATGAACTTTAATAGGACTATTAATGAAAGTGTTACTGTATAATGGTTAGTTCATATTCGGTAAAAATACCGTGGAGTGGAAACATTCTAAATGTACAGTAAAATAAAGGTACACTGCTAAGGTATAACTAACATGAACCATACAAACAAACGTACACACACCACGCATTCATCAACATATGTTTATCAATAATCGTTAGGGGTCACCGTCTTGGAACGGTCATCGAAGCAGGAGCTCACGGAGGGTTTTAAACTATCTGATTATTCAACCTCAATTGAAAACAAATCATTCTATCTTTTGATGTAACTAAAAGTTGCCAGACATCACCTTCGAACGAATAAATTAATCAAGCCGGAACAGCAGTGCCAACTCCTCGATGAAATGATACAATTATACAAGGCTGATGAACAGTTATCGTACACAGCTGAATATAAGACTCAACACAACATACCATATCCAGCAAAACATATCGAACCAATTAATCATCTTTCAAAAAGCATCTGAAAAAAAATAATTTAAAAACTGTACCTGAAAAGAAATTTTATTTGTCAGAAATTATGGTGAATTAAACCAAAAATGTTTTGGTAAGTTTTATTGGCATTGGAATTAAAATTGGTTATTTTGGTCAAGTAGTATACTACTAGACAGACAGAATAAACATACGCGCTACATATAACAATTCTGCAAGAGAGGCGTATGATTTTGTTTGTATCATTGTTACAATGTAACAAAGGCATAATAAAAAGCAGTGATTATTTCAACGTAACACTGAGAAAAGACTAACTTTATTTGCAATTTCAAAAATAAAAACTATAGTAACAGTTTCTTTGGAATGGCATACTCGTCCTAGGTCATAAGAACTCTCTCACAAACACTCAATCATACTACGTAAATTAAATCACCAGTTAGCTCTCATGAGTATCATATCCAGGGATTTACCAATAATTGCTTTCCTTCGGAAAAGAATACATATGTCAAAATGTCAGAGATTATGTTGATAGTAATTTGAGCTCCATTTAGTTATGTAATCGTGTATACTTCATTTCTTGTTATATGTCAATCTTGTGTTCAATTAATGTCTGTGAGTAAAATGTCTGGACACCACTATTCTGTAATTTGATTTTCTTGTCCTGGTTTATAGATGTTTCTCATGCTGTGAGGATTCATTTTAACATTATGCAATAAAATGGATAAAGGCTCAACTGTGTATGTAGGCCCCGTTGTTTTACTGGTAATCCATGACAACCATTTTGTAGATGTGAGAAGGTTAAATTACAACCTTTCATGTTAAAACACATAAACGGAAAACCATCGCATGGTTGTACAGGAATTAAACTATTAACGAGTTAAACAAATGAACTGATTACCGTTCAAATATATACTGCATACATAGTTCAAAAAGATTGATACATAACAAATCATTACAAAACCTGCTGAGAATTATGTGAACAACTTGTGGGCCAATATAATTGTATATCAATACTATATGATGTTACATATTCCATATCTTGTGAAGGTGTTGTTTATATTAGCGGTAGAGGTTGACATGACATTTTAGCATGGATCTCTTGTTTGCAGCACATGCATGTATTATGTGGAATAAACTCACTCGTGACAGCAACATGCTGTACCAATAGGACGATTATACGTTTGCAACAGATGATGAGATTATACATCTTTGGATTTAACAATAGCATCTAAACTATGTATCCACATTAAGTGTTTCATACTAATTTTTTAACCACATGTTTGAAAGTGGTGTCTTTTGTTTTTTAGATATGCAATTTATGTATAAAAGACGCACTATAAACGACTTGGGAAAATGAAACTGTATAAAAAAAATCCAAACAGTTTAGATTATAATACAATGACAACTACAGGGACAAGCTGAGAAGTCGAAACCTGTTTAGGGACACAAGGCAAGGGCCCAAACTACATTTAACTGGTTATTCAAACATATAAACACCACATACAAAAATAAAACCCCCACAAAACAAAACATACACTAGTCAAAATTACTTTACCGTTAAATAAGTGGAAAACAGTCTTGAAAGGGTCAGTAAAACAAATATTCTCTGTAACCTGAGTTAAGTGGGTGTGTGTGGGGGGGGGGGGCTTAAAACTAGTTCATATGGCCATAGCCTCACTTATCCCAATATAAGTATGGGTATAACAGGAAAGAAATGGCTTTACGGTCAACGCATGATAATTATCAAGATAGGCTGGTTCAGCAGGCAGATGTGGAAAATAATTGAAAATACAACAACAAATGAATGGATAACATGAAACGACCTCCCTGGTCATATTACCTATTACGAACTATGCCAAACCTGTAAGCCAATTGGTCACTTAATGTTTTACGAAACTAATGAGCAAGAGAAGCTTTCCGAAAATGATGTAAGGTTTTTGTTTTGTGTTATTAGACATAAGGTATTTTTGCGCTTACCAATATTTATGGCCGTATAATTTTTTTTAGACTTAACTTAGTCCGTAGCAGATAAAATGTTGTTCCAACAATATAAGAAAATTTAAGCATTTAATATTTTACCTGAACAAAGGTTAATTAGTCTTATTGTACAGTTACCCAGTATTGAATTGTTTCAGTGCATAACTAATTGCACGTAACACTGAACAACACTAGTTAGTGGTTAACCTTTACCAAAACAAAATCATACTGATGATTGTTTTTTTTTTCAACCGGAGTGTGAAGTTTAAATAAATCTTTCATACCCATCAACTAAATAGTTAACATATGGTTGTATGATAACACATGTTACACATAACAAGAATAACAGAATATACAAACAATAAACATGAGCAACTATTCATTAATATGATGTTCCAAACAGAATATCATAGTCCAAGCGGAGCATACTAGTTAGCAAGTACATTATTAAAAAACGCTGGCAATGTTAACTAGAAACTATGATACAAACTATCGAATAAGCATTTGCGAATCATTGCAATTCAAGGCACATTATTTAAAACACAGTATAATACGCTAATACAATCATTCTAAAGTAAATATTATTTGATGTCAAAATGAAAGAACAAGAAAAATGTTGATGAATGGTTTCAATGTCACAGCATAATTTGGACTACTAGGCATCTTCTTAGAAGCCCATGATGTCAAGTAGTGATTTACACTGCACGAAGTGCACACTGTTATATCATTATTGCAGCCTTTACTACACTATCAGCTTGAAAGAGTTACACAAGGCGAGGCAAAATCTTCAACGCTTCCTTCTTAATTATGCCCTGATTATTTCATTGTGCGTGTATATCACGTAACATAGTATTGTAACTCTTAATCTTATTGTTATGCTGAAATTTTGTATATCTGGAAATTGAAAATGTCTCATTTGAAATAGATATTGTTTATACCAACAAAAAAAGGCTTCTTAATCAAATAATCATGATTTAATATCTCGAAAAAAAAAACACGTTTATTTATATTTCATCATCTGCAATCTGCAAAAATAGAATTTATAGAAATATAGAATAAGACGCTAGTTCACTTATTAAGCAGAATGGTATGATTACAAATCATTCTAAATTGTTTCATGATTATTTGAGTGCTGGGCCTTGAAATCAAAACGGCAGACGATCGAAGATATTAATTAGAATTTACTAAATTTAGAATGCGAACAGAAAAAAACATATGTATTTCGTTCGACCAAAGCATAAAACCCATCGCCACACACACACACACACGGGCGCGCGTGTGCGCACACATCCAAACAAACACACACGCACGCATGTATTTGTTGTTTTGGTGTACTATGGGTGTTTTTTAAGCATCAAGAAACCATGATTCGAACTGCCGACATTACATTTAATATGATTTGGCATTTTGTTGGATCTTAAATGATTCAGCGAACATGTCAAGTGGTTTGATTCGTAATCACTCCTATCAGTATAATTGATAATAAAAACAATTATCTTCAAACATATCAAAATATTTGAGCAAATTGTAGACAAACATTTTATAAAAATATATTTCTATTTTGGGTAACATCATGTACAAAGTTTCTCTACGCGTCCTATAAATTAAATAATATATGATTTTGAAAATGCATTGAAAATGATGCAACATATTTACATATTGAAACAGGAACTGTTTAAAATAAACCAAACAATTTGTCATACAAAATCAGACTTGTTCTTGTTTCCCGATTACCCACTTGTCCTAAATTATGCCTATGTTCTCTACAGAACATAGAGCGTCAAATACTGATAGTTTGATTAACATAAAAAAATCCAATGTCTTTTATACTTTATGTAATTTCTTCATGTTAAGTAGTAGGCAGGCATTTCACATTAATGAATATAGCCTGGAATTCACATAACTGGGTTTTCCCATGCCGGTACAAATAAAAGTAAATTCGTGCTATTAAAATTCTTGTAACAGACCAATGACTCCTTTGTTTCCGAAGTAACTCGTGTGTATTAAAACGGTATAATTTTGTTTGTACCGGAGTATTAGCTTGGGGAAACCAGAATATTTATAATTCCAGGCATAAACTATTAATATAACACTTGTTATAATTAATTTCATCATGAATGTTTAACAGCGAAACTGTTAAATACATTACTAAACTTGAGTTGATTACGGATAGCACATAGCAGCAAATCATAATGGCTTTACGGTCAACGCATGCCATTGAGAACTGCTGGTTTAAGGACAGCTGTGGGAAATAACAGGATAAAAACAAATGAATGGAAACATGATACGTACTGATCTTCCTAAACATTAAATCCATTACCAGCCAGGCAAAACATGTCGGCAAATGGATCACAAAGACGTACGACAATAGATCAAATAAAAACAACAGAATATTACAACACGGTGTTGGTTATCATAACAAACAACATGTATTATAGGACTTATGAGACGGAAAAGTTTTCCAAAAAGGATCTAAGGTTTTTGTTTTGTATGTGCTGTTGGATGTAAGGAGTAATTTGCGATGACCTTCATTTGTTGCCATATGGTTCTTAAAAGTGCCTGTAAGCATCTAATGCTTTATAAAATAACTTTAATTCATTATCAATATATGCAGCATATATGTTTGCCCCATGTATATTGTAACGACCTACGAAGTCAAGGCAAACTTTACCGAGTAAGACGTTGAAACACATCTAACACTTATTTAAACGATTAACGGTTTATGTATGCCTGTATCATCGAATCATGTACATCTTAGACATGAATAATTATCCAATAACAGTTTAAGCTGCAAGGGCTCTCACGTTTTCTATATTTGGTAAACAATTAACTTTATATCGTTAAAACAACTTGTGATTTATGTTAGGTCATACTAGTAGACCTATCGAATTTACGTTTCAGATTTACGGGTGTTAAAGAACCCATCCGTGCTTTCCGAAATCAAAAATCAACCTGCTGATCCGGCTGTATCAGTTTATTTACACTCGGTCTCGGGGAATGCCTATTCTGAGAGTATTCCAATAAGAGTGTTAGTCATACTAGGCTTTTAGAGCATAGTTCACAGACATAATGTAACCCAGGTCCGTTAGTATATCATTTTAATAATACTCGCAGTCGTATACTACTATCACACGGGACCCTCATTTAACGTCCGAAAGACAATTATTACAAAAAGATTAGTGGTGTGGCGGGAAATCGAGCCTGGATGAAGCCCATGTATAGAGTCAAGTGTGTTACCATTGTTTGTTTATTTGAGTTTATCAAGGTCTGCCCGCGCTCATTGGCTGCATTACGGCTTGACCCCGCCGTGATGTCATCAAGACTTGAATTGTTTTTAAATGCCATAAGTGACATGAGATAAAAGTGACAGCAATTCAAAGTCAAATCCAGACATTGGAAGACTTGAAGAAACAGAGTGAGATACAAGTGATCCGGATACGATACCCTAGCTCTTTGCGAAGAGACCTCTTGGTTCTTTAACGTGCTCGGTGTGAAGCACCGATACACGGGATACAACTTTCCTGGGTTGAACCATTACTGAATACACCACTTTTCCAAGCACTACCCTTTAAATGCCAAGCGCCAGGCAATGGAGCTACTTGTACCAGCTTTTAACTTCTTTCGGTATGACGCGGCCCGGGATCGAACCCACGACCTCCCGCTCCGTAGGCGGACGCCTTAGCCACAAGGCCACGGAGACGGTCATGTGTTACCATTGTTTGTTTTGTTTATTTGAGTTTATCAAGGTCTGCCCGCGCCCATTGGCTGCATTATGGCTTGACCCCGCCGTGACGCCATCACGACTTAAATTGTGTTTAAATGCCATAAGTGACATGAGATAGAAGTGACAGCAATTCGCAGTCAAATCCAGACATTGGAAGACTTGAAGAAACAGAGTGAGATACAAGAAATCCGGGTGCGATACCCTAGCTCTTTGCGAAGAGACCTCTTGGTTCTTTAACGTGCTCGGTGTAAAGCACCGATACACGGGATACAACTTTCCTGGGTAGAACCAGTACTGAGTACACCACTTTCCCAAGCACTACCCTTTAAATGCCAAGCGCCAGGCAAGGGAGCTGCTTGTACCAGCTTTTAACGTCTTTCGGTATGACGCGGCCCGGGATCGAACCCACGACCTCCCGCTCCGTAGGCGGACGCTTAACCACAAGGCCACGGAGACGGTTATGTGTTACCATTTAAAAGCAACGTTGTTTATATAGTAAACGTTTGATGCCAAGGTGATCCAAACTGACCAATGGCGGCCGGATCGGTGAAACGTCCGACCAATCACCGGATGATCAGTGAAACGCTAACCAATCACATAAGGACCGGAAATTCGCGCTTACAAAACAAAAGGATCGGTCGGGTGGTACTCCTATCGCCCACTCGGCGGTCCGACAGCTATGACAGTTTTTTAAGAGCATTAAAAAATAGAGCTTCAAGACATAAAATCAAGCAATAGCAAAGTTTTTCAAAATAATGATTTTTACAAGACAACTAGGTATAAATAATGTTTACCTAATCTAGAAGATGACGACACCGTTATGCTTAGCAATTCAAATACATTCAGCACGCATATGTAAACTGGGTGGTGAACCTCGATTATATATTCCTAGAAACAGATATATAAGGATTTTATTGAAATTAAACATACATGACCTGAGGTAAATGTAACGTTAAAGTATCAAATTATGAAACATACCATCATCTTTAAATATATCTCAGTACTTTATCCACAGTGAGTGACGTATACATGGTGACAGGGTTATTACACTATCAACGAACGATAAATCGGTCTTGTTATATTTACCCGATGTTAAGGTGTGTCTTGACATAACTCAGGTAAACAACCTAAATCTGTGTCATAAGTGTTAGAAGAATGGAACTTATAATAATAATCATAATAAAATAAACAAAAAACAAACAAGACTGATGATTTAAATGTTATGTTCTGTTAAAATAATCTTGCACTTGCACTTGCTTTCACATCTGCTAAAAGGGTTACATATGGTTTTATAATAATATATGTATTAGTTGATCTTAATCAAATCCGTAGTTTCAACGCTCAGTTATCGCCACTTACTCAATATATCGTTATCTGTTCCTTTCTAAATCCAGACAAATTGAGTTGACCTTCTAATCTATGCTATAAATCTTCTCACAAATTATTCAGAAACCATACCGACAATGAACTATTACGGAGCATTTTCTTTAATTTGTTTTCCAAAGAGAAGTTTTATAATTCTTATCATAATCAATTAAATCATTCGATCAATCCTTTTCCTAGACAGATTTGTAGAGTGTATGCGCCCCTTTGCATGCATCTCCTTTATCATTGTCAAGCGTATACTCACGGTGTTTTGGTGTTTGGGTTGGGACCACAAACTCACGTTTATATAGTCTGTAAGCAATGTGATGTTAATTAAGTAATTTCCATTAAAGGATTTACCCCCTTAAATACCAAATTTCTTTCTTAACCAAGTACTATGAAATTTGTATTGTGTTTTTAAATATTCATTCTTATCTATGTATTACCATATACCATGTACATCTCCAAAAAATGGGGGCAATAAAGCTATATATATCGATGGAGATGTACAAGACCCTCCTATCAGCGAATCATTAACAACACGACATTGGTATGATATTTGTCTTTACCTATCTTAATTATTTTATAGCAAGGCCTAGTGTTTGTATCAATCGTACTGCATGCTACCTTGAGTATTAGTATCCGATTTTGAGTTCTTTCCCTTGAAGTGAGTATATAATTCCAAAAAAAAAAATCATGAGCCGGCTTTGATGACTAAAAAGCAAGTCCAATACTTATTTTAGAAATGAAGTATTCCAATTTACTGTTTTAAAAGGAAGTAAATATATTGAATAAAAATGAATTTGTCTGAATTTAAATATAGAAGTATCTTTCGATTCCATTCGATCTACTAGGAGTACTTTTATTGTTGTCAGTTTAAACGACATCTCTGTTGTTCATGCATAAAAAGGATGTTAAAGAGTATCTTAAACATTCATCCGTTAGCTGACTATTCCTTTAGGCATTCGAAATGAAATGCTATATCTCTTCGAGGAATATGTCATGTTAGATATGTAAATCTAACAGTAATGGAATTATTGCAGATAATAAAATTATGTTGAGCATAGGTGATAAGCTACTATGCCTGTTCTTGAAAATTGTTTAAGTAAACATTACTAAATTTTAGAACCCATATTGAGGACAGAATAAGATTTTTTTAACTGTCACTCCAAAATACCAACAACAAAGAAACACGATGGAAGATTCCAGACATCGCTTTCAACAGCGATTGATGGTATCGTTGTAAAATGGTACACAATGAAGACACTTTTAGCATACATTTTGGATGTTTTACAGACGAATCTTAATATAGGACACACGAATGTTATGATAGCGCCGTTAAGAGTATATGACTTATTATTACAATATCAATTCATCCCACATATAGCAGTAAAATTAAACGGTGAACAAAATAGATGGATGCAAAAAATAATTTATAATTAAAAAAAAATATTAGCCTGTATAGCCTGTATACATTTTTTTAATTAATAGCTACGTGGCAACCAATTCCAAAGATAAAAAAGCGGAAACTATGATACAAAAATTGAAAAAGCTTTTGTGAATACTTGTAAAAGTCGTGGATTCTTTTTACCAATAATAGCAAGATCGATACGCTAACCTTCAATCTTATAAAAATGTGCGCATTGATAAAAATAAATACCGGGAAAAATGAAATTACTAGAAAGATCTTGACGTATGGTAACAATGTCGCTACGTCTGATAAATAAAAAGACGTATTGGCAATAATTGTTAAAAACATGCATGAAATTACTACCTATCTTTTTAAAAATCCTTGGTTCTAAGAAGTGGTTTAGTACATCGGTGGTTTAATACAGAAGTTATATAACCATATCATCGAAATTACCCCAAATGACAACATGCTTTATCAATGCATCACAATTGATATCTCTGACAAAGTGCTAATTTCCAAACTAAATCATGATAATTTGAAGGGGTGGGTATTAAAATTTAATAGGCAGACACCGAGGATACTAATTAGTAATTACTAAGAGAGCAGAACATTTATTTTGACTTAAGCAAAAACATCGTCACATTACAAAAAACTACAAAAACAGACAAACATACATACGATATGTACATATGCATACTTATATTACATTAGAAGTTGATTGTATGAGACTGTTATTTTTCATTATATCATCACGCAATCAAGGTTCGCCCGCCAACATGGTATATGATCTATTGCCGATCTGTAATCATCGTTTGATGGTTCGTTTACAACAATGCGTGGAAAAATTCTAGATCATCACTTCATGTTGTTATTTTTGGAGATAGGAATAGACGAATGATTAAAAGACACGTAAAACATATGGTAAATTCTTCTTTCTTGATAATGATTTTTGTTGGATTTTCAAAGGTTCGATTACCATGGTCAATAGAATGCCCGCTTTGTTTGATACGTTTACTTTCATATCTGTATGAATAACAGAAGCATCATGATTTATCTTCAAATATACCTGCAATTGCAGGAATAACAATAATTTTGACATATTTTGTCATACATTTTATAATTATATTTTTGCACCGTTTCTCTACTTTAAAATTTGGTTCATGCTGTTGCAAAAATAGAATTAGAAAAAATGGAGACTGCTCCCAGTTTTTTTTCCCGATTACCCACATTTCCTCAGTTATGCCTATAAGCACTCCTCAACATGTTACTATAACACATCTTTTAACATTTTGTGTATGCAATTGTTCTTTTAAATATTCTTTTTGACAAGACAAGCTCCTTTCTTGTTAAATAGTCATAATTATGTATACAATTACGTTTATTTTTATACAAGTAGAATTACTGAACATCAATATTTCTGGTATTGAAAGTGTCACACTATAACACTTGATATATGACTAAATAAACATATTCACTTTAATATATTATGATGTTAACTCATCTGACTTCGAATATGATATCAGTACACCTCATTCCTCGACATTGACAATTGATCGAGTTCTTGATAAAGAAGACAAAACAAAGTAAACTAGAAACATTTATTTAATGATTTTAAATGTATATGTAATGTTCTGTACTATAATTCATCAACTAACTAAGCAAAACTATTTTAATTCGAACAACGAATTTTTCTTAAATAGCAATCCTAGCTCTTAAAAAACTGTCCTTTCGGTTCGACTTCCTGAACGAAAGTGAATCGTTGTGATTGCGCGCTCGATTTAGCGCATGCGCTGAATCTCTTTTTAAGTTATTACAAATGAAGTGCTTTAACGAATTGGCGGGCGCGGGAATCTTTTGATTACGTAATACTGTAAGGCGCCCTCAAGCGATCTGTTGAATGATTAGATGTGTATTGCTAACGTAAACATCAAAGCGATGAAACGGGTTGATTATTCTCGATAACAACAGCTATTTTATATTTAATAGCTGGTATTAATGTATACAGAATTATGGTATTTCTTGGGACACAAAGTGTTAAAGTAGTGAAATGACTAGACTAGACCCATTTCGTTGACCTCTTTATGACAAACTTTGGTCCGCATTTTGGGGATGCTTCTATCAATGAATAAAAGCCAATGAAATGTTTACAATATAAATATGCATTATATAAGAAAAGCCGGAACATGGACACTGTATATATGCACCTGCCTGTGATTGTGAAACATGAAGTTTCATAATCAAATTATTGTATTAAATAAACTAAGTTTTCTGTAGGTTATTAAACGTTTTAAATAAAACAAATCTGCATGGAATAGCTTGAATATTACTTTTAAATAATATATTTCGCTATGCGTTAATTGTACTAAATGATTTTCATTTATAGGTGAAGTTTATCAGCTCATATAATTTGTGAAAGATGCACTTGGCAAATGGCATAAATGGTCCAATTATTGCAGATTTATGTGTTTCATTCAATTAACTTATGTATATGTGTGGATGTTTTAGAGAAGGTATTGAGCATATTTCTTTTAAGATACAATGCACCATGTCATTTTTCTGATATATGAAATATACAATATATATATGTGTTCTAATTAAATAATATTAGAGGTTGTTTATTGACAACGAACTTTATTTAAGCAGACGAAGGCGTAGCATTAGCATTATTAAAGGTATCCCTAACAAAAAGGAGAATATATGTGCTCTTAATTGCTTAAAAATGAACATTATACGAAGGCAGGTTCAAATAGATGTGTCCTTTTACCGTTCGGTTATCTCCTTATCAAACTCTCATCAAACTTGTTATTGCTATTTATGTACTTTTCAGACAGTGTATAGGTTAGTTACTTATACTCACCATGGTAAACTGGTTAATCTTACATATAACTGTGCCTAGAAACCACGTCTCTGTTATGTCGACCAACAACGTGAGCGGCAAACACATGACTATAACGGCAACATCCGCAATGGCGAGGTTTACTATGAATATGTTGGTCACAGTCCTCATGCTGCGGTTCTTCCATATGACACAACAGACTAGCACATTGCCCACAAGTCCCACCAGAAACACGACAATGTAAGCCGCAACAAGAATCCACTGGCTTGTGTCCGGGAAGATGCCGGTGGTGTACATATAGTCAAAGTACTCGCTCTCAACCATGCATAAGTCATTGTGGTTGCAGTTCCGATTGCCCAAATCTGATATAACATAATTTCCGCTAATATTCATTTTGGTTATATGTCCAGAATCATCACTCATTTTCGCAAATCAAAATCCTTCAATACCACATATTTTTTCCATTTATTTTCGATATTTTTTTTAGAAAGCTGTTTGAGTGTTCGCTGTGGACGTTAAGAGAAAATTTCCCACTTCCCGCGGGATGAACACTTATCCGCAAGCCTCGCTGAGCTCCACTGGAATAACGGTCCGATGGTAGCGGTCGCCCCTCTCTAATAAACCAGCGCAGCACAGTAGAACTCGTAAAAATAGCGCATCTCATAAATACGAATTACAAGATGCTGTAGAGAGGATAAATCCGATTCTCCAATAAAATATGTGTTAGGCAAGCAAGAAAAAACTTTTAACTGAAAAGATATACGGTCATAACTCGGACAGTTGATGGCATCAACCGTGATTGGGATCGTAAAATCAGGTTTTATGTGTGTCCTAATCCGGGTTGTACATTACATTTCCATTGCTCGCTTATTATTCAGTACAAGATTATTTGAAAAATAATGTAACGCTTTCGATTGATAAAAAGAAGGAGGATTATACTTTATTGTCTTTCTGTTACTGCTATCGATGACAAACAGTAGCTTTCCTGCTTTGCTTAAAACGTTTTTGGAATAAATGTTCAGACTTTGAGTACAACTAGCTATATCGTGAGCTTCAGCACGAGAACAATGAATGTAACTAATTTGAATTGTTTTATGATGCATGAAAAATATTGGTTTAAAGCATCTTCTTTAAAATAGAGAATTATTGTTGTGTTTTTTCAGAGTAAGACCATAATCTAGTACAAGAAGTGAGAACCAAATGCTATATTTACCTATTTCATATCAATATTTATATTTACCTTATATTCAAGAGGTGAAATATCTTTCTTTTTTACAATAAAAGAAACTTTTTTTATGTACGTGAGGTTAGCGGCCTACCGGCGTGAAGTTAGCGGCCTAGCGGCGTTAAGTTAGCGGCCTAGCGGCCTGGCGGCCTAGCGGCGTGAAGTTAACGGCCTGGCGGCCTGGCGGCCTGGCGGCCTGGCGGCCTAAAATGGTTTCCTATTTCAAAGCATGTATATGTATTTTCTTCTAAAACAATGACATCTTAACTGTTTTTATGCACAAATTAACACTTTGAAGCGATTAACGATTATCAACAGTTTTTTTTTTCAAAAACATCGATAAAGCAGTCAGCTAATTCAAAGCATTAAACATGCCTGTTCTTTTAAAACAATGATATATTTACTGTTTTTATGCAAAAATTATCACTCTGAAGCGTTTTCCAACTTTTTTTTAAAAAGGTCGATCGAGCACTTCAGTGGCATAGCGGCCTAGCGGCGTGAAGTTAGCGGCCTGAAGCTACGGGAGGCCACTTTGAAAAACAGTGCATTCAAACAGTTAATATGTCATTGGTTTAGATGAAAATGCATGTATACATGCTTTGAAATAGGATTCAATTTAGGCCGCTAGGCCGCCCGGCCGCTAATTTCACGCCGCAAGGCCGCTAGGTCGCTGAAGTGCTTGATCGAGCTTTTTGAAAAAAAGTTGAAACCTAACCCTAACCCTTTGGAGTGATAATTTGTGTATAAAACAGTTAATTTAAAATTGTTTTAGAATAAAAGGTAAAGAAAAATGTTCTGAATAGAAAACAATTTAAGGCGGCTATGTAACTATATGAATAAAAAACTTTGATTTATCATTGTTTTAAAAAAAACGCATTAACAATTGCTTGGAAATAGAAAAAATAATTAGGCCGCTAGGCCGCTAGGCCGCTAGGCCGCCAACTTCACGCCGCTAGGCCGCTAGGCTGCTAGGCCGCCAGGCATTAACAATGCTTGGAAAAAGAAAAATAATTAGGCCGCCAGGCCGCTAGGCCGCCAACTTCACGCCGCTAGGCGGCTAGGCCGCCAGGCCTATAACTTCACGCCGCTAGGCCGCTAACTTAACGCCGCTAGGCCGCTAGGCCGCAAGGCCGCTAACTTCACGTACATACTTTATTTCTCTTTTTCTCATATGCTTAAAAAGGGTGTAAAATGACCTTTAATTATAAAAGTTCCACTAAATTGTATGCGACAGTTATGGCATGTAGGAAATGACGTCAATGAAATTGTGCCCAAGCCATGTGTACGCTGACGTTTGAATTGGAACTAAGAGCGGGCTTAAGTTTCAAAACAGTGAAAAATATCAAAGTGATAAAAAATATGTACTCTATAAGCCACCTGACAGCATATAATGAAACTATTTTATTTTATTTTGCACACTCTGAAACGACTTTGAATCAGACTAACCTATTGTGTAGTTCACGAAATATTTCATGGGGTTCTAAAATGTTCATAAAATACAATAAATCATAATTTTAAAATGCGCTTTATTTGTGAAATATTCCTCCATAATCATTTGGGATATCTAAAAAACATATTCCGGCCCTAAAGCTATATAGAAAAATATTGAATACTAAAGCTTAAAAACAATTCTAATAAGCTCTTAGTTATGCGTCCTTTTTCAACAGAAAATCGTACACTATTGATATGCAAAACTACTTTGGTATTTTATTCTAATTAAGCAGCGAGTAGTTTCGAAACATTTTTTTTTCTCAATGTTCGTTGATCCGATTAAGTACTAAATTGTTCTTCATTAGTCTGACATTTGTGTGACTTCAAAGATACCTAGTACGTTGTCCTCGTTGTAATTACACATTTCCTTCCTGCATTTAAAATCAGACATTATATGACACCTTTCAAGATAATGCTCATGTTGCTGATAATGTTACATTACATCAGTTCCGATGAGATGTTAGCAAATTGTATTATCCTATTTAAAATGATGACAGGATTTATATTTAAAAAAGTAAGTTCTGTGATATGAGATGAGGTATAAATAAAATTCATTGGTAAAATACAAAACAACAACATTGGTTCAACAGTGCAGTAACGTACTAATTTTTATCAGTCTTGAAAACGGAATCCGTCCTCTTCTTCTTTTGATTTCATTTATGTTTATTTTGTGTATTGTGACTTGCAATGCTAATAATACTTAGGATGGAAATAATACAAGATCATTTTGATGACTCATTGAAATTGGAGATAACCATGGTGGGTGTTTAGAAAGCCCTTAAATGTCATTAACACCTACATACATTCATAAGTACCAAGTACATATCCCAAAGCAGCGCTATCGTATTAGGTCGCCTTACCTTTTTGCATATATGAGGTTTTAAAGTGCTCAAGTCATTCCATTAAACGTTAAATGAATATTTAGCCGAATAAGAAGAAGGTATCTGCGTGAATCAGCGTCCACGTCTTTTCGCGAACGTAGTACTCATTTTGACATTATAACATTATTTTGCTATCATTACTCGTGTTTCCGTAGTTTTCACTTTATGCTTTGCGATTCTTCTTTGCACGACTAACATCATCAAAATTTGCCCATACGGTGCTTTTAATTAGTAATTAACTTTACGAATCAGTTTCAGTTGGAAAAAGAAGAAACTGGAATAATAATTCTTAAACAACACTTAACACGATTGGCATTTAATATATATTCTTTCGCTAATTTCCGTCTCATGTATGTACATAGACAGAACATATAAAAGTCGCTTACATAAAACACATAACCACTCATTATGAGTTATAAGAGACGAATTAAGCTTAAAGCACATCAGAATTTACATACCACTATATCGATATAAAACTTACTATGCTACTGAATCTATTCAATAGGTTATATTTACTACGTTAGCGTTACAAGATGCACCAGAGAATATCATAAATATAAAAAACAGGTTCAAGAGAAGGGTTAACCTACACATTTGTGTTTAGTAGGAATAATAATTATGTGCATCCTGTAATACTTAATATGAAATTATAAGCTAAACATGTCACAGGTTGAGTATGAGCCATGCATTTTGATATAAACCATTTTCCATATAATAATACATATTATATAAAATGGAAATGTATTTACACTTTCAATATAATTTTACGTATAATGTAAGATGATAACGTACTTAAATAGGATAATAATACTAAAGAAATTAAATTACAATGTTACAGGGGTCCTACTTAACATGCAATATATTAGTATTTTAGCTACTCAAAACATCAAGCGTTCCCTTTAACACTATGTATAAAGTAGACTTATTCTAAAATTTAAAATATCATAGCAGTGTTTTGCACCAACACGAACTAAATATTTGTTCAATGATTTTTTTAATATTCGGTAGAGTAACAAACTCTTGGTTAAGCTCTCTGGCCGAGGTATACAAATTATCTCTAATTGTTTGGTATATTTTGCATGCCAACATACCATGAGTTGATTCACCCTCAACACAATTTCTACAGAAAGGACAGACACGTTTCTCAATAGCTAGACCTTCATATCTACCTGTCTCAATTTTAATTGGTGCGATTCCACACGAACTAAATATTTGTTCAATGATTTTTTTAATATTCGGTAGAGTAACAAACTCTTGGTTAAGCTCTCTGGCCGAGGTATACAAATTATCTCTAATTGTTTGGTATATTTTGCATGCCAACATACCATGAGTTGATTCACCCTCAACACAATTTCTACAGAAAGGACAGACACGTTTCTCAATAGCTAGACCTTCATATCTACCTGTCTCAATTTTAATTGGTGCGATTCCACACCTCATTTTTGCAAAAGAGGATCTATGTTTGTTGGGAATGAGCATATCTACGTATTTCTCAGTTTTAAAATCTTGTTCAAACAGCCTATAGATTCTAAATTTGTCTCTACCAGTCCAAGTTCCACCAGAAACAGCATATAACTGTTGTTTCCATTCATTATTAACAAACCATTCCATATCTTCTTCAGCTACCTTGCTAACAAACAACTATTTGGCATGTTTTGACAATTTGCAAATAAATTATTCAATTTCACCTTTTGCTAATACATCTAATTTCATACTGCCACTGTACTTAGCATCACTTTTATTATTAAAATTCTGATATACTTTCTTATTGATTCTTCTAGCATCCATTTTCTTAAATCTATGTAACTGTTGACAAACTGATCGCCATTGCCTAACAGATGGAGACTGGCCTTTCGACAGACATCTAAAGTGAACTTAATTGCTTTTTTGTGGGTTCACACATATATAATTATCCGAACACCATATACGCAACGCATCAAGCAAACATTGTAGATCGTTTTCATTTTCAGTAGTAAGTACAATACATCAGAATATAATTGCATACATATCAATACCTTTACCAATTGCTTTAATTTTTGTTAAAAGACCATTTATGAACTGGTTAAAAATTCATGGGGATAAAAACAGCTTTGGCTTAATCCACAGTTAACATCAAATCAGTCTGTCGTAAAATTATTAACTCTAACACACAATGAAACAGAAACATATAAAGATTTAAGTGCATTTAACATATTTCCACTTATTCCAATACTGTCTAGCTTTTGTCACAAGATATCTTTGTCAATAAAATCATACGCTTGCTTAAAATAAAGAAAACACAAATAGTAGACATTTTACATAACTTTCTCCGATATAACATTTTTTAATGTTGAAAAGTGGGCAATTGTACCTCTCTTTTTTCTAGAGCCATTTTGTTAATCGGCAATAAAGTGTTTTGTTTCTACCCAGCTTGCCAACCGTTCGTTAAGAATACAGCAAAAAAACGTTTAGGTATGGGACTTATAATAATTTTACTTCTGAAGGCAGTATACCTTTACAAAAACAAATATTGCATAAATTGTGTAAAAAAAGAAACAAAGCAGTCATTTCTTAAACCTTCTATGGAATATTACCAAAACCAAATGCCTTACCTAATTTTGCCATTTCGAAATACTTAAATACTTTATTTGCAGTTAAACCAACATTTAAAGCATCAGAAACAGAATGGCCACGATAATAATCTAATGTTTATTTTTTGTATCTCATTTAAATATTTATGTCCATTAAACTTAATCATTGTTCTGTCTTTTTCTGCTAAACGCTTAAATTCACACCAAGAACTCATAATTTACGTAAATTAAAGACAATAATCACATGTGAGAGTTGGGAAAATATGGGATAAATATGTATGAATGTTTATGAATATAATTCAATTTTTATTCTTACTTATCAACACGAGCCAAAATAAATTTGATCATAAACAAAGAAAACATGCAAAACGTTAACAATATACATAGGAAGGGATGATAGATATGTATTTCGTAATGTCCCTGCTAGCGTATCGAACAAACTGCACAATCTGTTTTGAACCATACCCAACAGTTCTTTGTTTTTGTGCCAGACCATCAAACGAAGAATGTTAGGCGGCTTTTTAATGACATTGTTTCAAATTTGTTAAACATTGAAAACAAACTGATAAATTGATATTTTGTGATCAAAATTCTAAAAAAGTAGCAAAATCATCACAAGAATGCAATTCATTGTAGATAATGTTTGGTCCTAGTCTTGTAGCATATTTGCGTTTGAATGTCATCGTTTTTAAATTTAACGTTATCATTTGGTCGCTATATATATTTAAGACACTTAAATCTACTTAATGATACATGTATTATGCTTGCTAAGGATTAGTCAAAGCATGGATATTTTGAACGTGTTGTAGAAAGATATTTTTCTTTCAATCCCATCATTTTATTTGGATATATCCAAAGGAAAACAAGAGAATGAAAATGTGTTTGTTGTATATTTTACTCTACATACGCCTGTACAATAAGCTCCATTAATGCGTTCGTCTTCTCGTATCAAGGTCGCATTTGTCATGTTAATAGAAATAGGTAAATTATAATCCTCCTCAAATGTTTTGTAAGATACAAGCATCCCACGCTCATGCAATTCAATGACGATGTAAGTATTAAGCAACAAGTATGTCTTCCCCATGAATTGATTTGTAAAACATACAAAGTACTGTTTGAGTATGGGTGCTCGAGAGCAATTATTTCTAGACAGTGTTGAAAGGTAATTGAAAACGTGAATGTCTTATCGGAAAAGGGAATGTAAAGAAACGAAGTAATTACAACATAGAACATATAAAGAAATATCAGGTATACTTGTCGAGATCAGTTATAGTTGAAGTGATTGTGACATAATTCACATTTAGTCGTTTAATCCTAAATCCGCTTCTGATGATGGGTAGTTTTTGATTCATTATTTTAACATCTATGTAAGAAATAGCGACTTAACCTATCAAACATCGCCCAAATGCAGTAACAGTTATAACATTCCCCGTTGTCCCCTCATCCATTTCATAGAGCACATCGTAACAAACTTAGAAGCAACTGTTCTTGTGAGGATTAAGTGAGGCAGTCTTGAGACAACACATACATCTTCTTTGAACACACACCTATATTAACGTTGCCTAAACTGTGGAGATGCATTCAACGTTTTATCATCGGGAGTATGAGCAACTATCATTAGACCAAGAAGTTTAGAGAGAAAACAAAATGCATTGAACTGATCGCATTCAGATCACTTAATGAATTAAACGCTCTATTTCTATGGCATATTATAATGGTCAGTATGCTTTATATGAATAAGTCGCATTTACAATTTCTTAGTACAAACAGTGCACTATTGGAAAGGAGGGTAATACAAAACGCTGGTGTTCTGTGAGAAAACCAAACAACCAGTAGGAAATCTGTGCAAATTCAAGATAAAATAATATCAATCAATAAGTATAAGGTGTGCAATCTTGGAAAAGAAAGTATTAAAACTGTGGCGGTATTTTGTTTGGAATTGAACTTGTATGATATTAAAATAATTATTTCGAATTATGTTTTATTGGTAAATGAAAACGTTTCATTGGTAAATGAAAACATTTTCACGGTTTCTGCTTCACGATTAACATTGCATTGACCAAATGTTGGTATACACAGATAAATCGCAATTCTAATATATTCAATGTTTATACTTTCACTATCTTCAAAATTTCTATGAGAGAACCCAACTAAAGCATTGGAAAATAACGCTTACAAGACTTTTTAACGTCACATTTATCGTCTGCTTGAAAAGAAGTTTCAATGACGTTTTTTGATTCTTGGAAATCACACTCATTTTAACGCAATAAGATGCCAATTGACCGATCACATGCTTCGTTTTGTGCTGTCAAACGTATTCAGAACATGACCATCGGATTATAAATGAAATTGAAAAGAAAATACGTTTATCTAAGAAAGCGCAATTGGAATGTAAATATAGAATTATGACTGTTGACTTAGTAAAATATTATTCAAAATAGTATTTTCTAACATTATAATTATACGTGTTTGACTTAGAATCATCAAACTTCAATGTGATGTGGAATCAGTGACTGTGTGAACTTGAAGATTGCTGGCGAACTGTCTAGGCTGAGCATTTTGCATGGAGACGGGGTATTCCCACAGGAGTACAGGATGATAAATATTTCCTTGTGTTGATTGGAATTTATGTTGCTAAAGGTGCCAATAGAAGAAGTGTTTTAATGTCTCGATATTTGCATAATCTGGTTCGCAGGAATATTGTGGCCATGTTTGTTTACATTTATTGACAGCACGTATGAATACATTCGTATGTGATGCGGTTACTTAATTTGCATAGTTATTACACCAGTTATAAATGAAAACTATTACATGGTTTTATATCACTCCTGCGAGTTTTTTTATAATATAAGCCGCTAAACCAATGCTTGTTACTACTGTAGAGGCGTAAACTATGACCGAAAGAAACCTTCGGTGTGTCATGCTAGATACAAATCAAAGAATCAAAGCGCTGAAATTTACAGTAACATAACATAACGTAGCGCTTATTTCTATTTAATGCCAGCATCTCAGAATACACACGCCATAGCTTTAGTATTGAGTACGTATATAAGCAAACTACGTTTTAGCAAAATATAACAAAACAAAAAAGGAATAACAGGTTCCGGGTGTAAACTGACACTAAGAACGCGTTCCCATGAAAAATGTTTATGGTGTTAAGCGATCATCTATAACAAAGAAGTTGAACAATATATGTCACTCATTTTGCCAATGCTTTGTGTCTGAAACGTGTCAGCGAAAATCATAAGTAACGTCATAACCACATTGATGTAACATAATATTGGGAATGACATAGTGATTGCCATTATCGCTCCCTTAGCCTCCCTATCCCTGTATCTATTGTTACATTTCACAAATTAATATTAATATTTTTCATTCTGTGTCTCAACCTTTTGTACTACCGAAAAGGCTATAAAATTAGATAGAGCTATCATCGACATCGGTATTAGTGCATTATTCCAAAATGTGTTTACTTGATTTTAGCTTTTATTTACTGATTTAAAGCTAGCGTGGGCAAGTAAGCAAGTAAGACAGTCCTATATATTTAAGTCGCAGTGCATTCATTGAGCGAGTGATATTCGTTCTTGGTGACATTTGATCCTGTTCGTATCCCTAAGTTCTCGTCTTATCTTTCACTCATACGGGGGTGGTATATCTACTAACAAGTATCGCTTTAGATCTAGAAAACAATGTTACAGTGTTTATAACAGTTGGCTTGATCAGGTCGTTAAGTCTTTTAGCCTCTGAGATATCCAACTGTTGCTCTGGACACAGTGTCGTAACCAAGCCGGACTCCGCGTATCCTGGTGCTTAAACGGTCATTTTAAAGTGGCTTACACCTGCATGTAGCAACTATGGACATAAAACGACCCGTAAACAATTTTTCCTTCTGGAATCTGTTTGTCAAATAACAGCTCATAGCGCATAGCGCTCTTACTTATTTTGATACAACGTTTATACATACTAAGAAAACGTTTCACTATCAGGAATATAAGTATAGCTGATTGTCATATCAAAGAGGACTTCTTCTTTTATAAATAACGCATGTACATATAAATGCTGGTGTAATGGAAAATGATCAAGCAAGATGTCGTGAAATGCACGAGTATATCGGTCTTATAAATATGCTTTTTGACATTTTTTTAAAGGTTATTAACAAAATTACATTACGTTGCTATGCTCCTTCCTTGTTATTTTTACAATTGTGCTTAATCATTACTCGTCGCGAAAGTCATATAGGTGCATATGTATGTTTCCTTACCTTTCATGAAAAAAACACGATTTCCCTGATGTTTACCTGCGCTTTAGGGGAGAACTTCGTGTAAAGAATACATTTCTCACACGTGTCAGGGAGTTTACAGTTTGGATTTAGTTTTTGTTCTAGTTAGTTTTAAAGTATTGGCTAAAATTAAAGGATCAATTTCACTAAAGCTGTAACATTATCATTAAACAAATTATGAGCATGTTTTCTGCTTCAGATCTGCTGAATGGCTCCCGACGCCCTGTGACTCCCTCTACCCAACACCCTCGGCTAACTGTTCAAATCGTAGTTCAACAGGCAGCACTTTTTCTTCCTCTTTCATATGAATCAACGTTATGAAACGTTATTTTGATATTCGTTTTATGACTATTGTCAGTAAAGTTGTTTTTAGCCTTAATCCTTGTGCCATTAAATATAACATCGGTTGGTGTTATTGCTACTGGGCATGTCCCTGTAATTGCCATTGTTTTATTATAACCCTATTGTTGTGAAGGAGTATCCCATCCTCAAGTAGTATCCCCTTCGTAAATGGCTCACTAAAGGAAGTTGGCCGTGAATGGTAAAATACAACATTTACAATGATGACCATAATGCTTTGAATACAATTTAAGAGTTTTATATGACTAATAATCAGAGGCAGCGAAATAGCCATAATTTACTTACGTTTAAAAACTGGTTTATTTTACACAAAACTGTCCCAAAGAACCATGTATCAGTGACGTCTATCAGCAGCGTTGTAGGCAGACTTATCAGGAGAATGAATATGTCTGCTATTGACAAGTTCAGCAAAAACAAGTTTGTCACAGTTTGCATGCACATCATTTGGGAGATAACATAACACACGAGCATGTTCCCGGTAAATCCTATGACAAAAACAACAATGTAAAGCGATATAAGAACCCACTCTTCAGGCGCTGGGTCTGTAATATCTTTCAACATGTAGTCAAAATAGTCTTCTGGTTTCATACAAAGATTATTGTGTTCGCATGCCGTTTGTATGAACTCCTTGTTCAATACCGAGGACGAGTTTTCCAGGTCGTTTTCCATATCCGTTTCTTTTTAATAAAACTTTGCAATACTTTCAACTTAATAACTGACCAAAGAAAAAAGTAGTTCCTTCAAGATGAAATTGGAATAAATTTTCTATGTTTTCTATTACGTTCCCACTTCTGTATATTAAAGCATGTTTTCTTTTATTTAGTTAAACTTAACACTTTCCTGCTATATAAATATATTACGTTTAGTCAAGGGATTCTATTGAATGGATACACAAAACTCTTTAATAATATATATGCTAAAAACATTTTAAATTTACGCCCAATTAAAGGAGAAACCCGGATTTAAGTTTTTGACCTCGATATAAACATGTCAAGTGTTTGTTATGTTAATATGATATCTGCATCAAGATCTTGCATTGATGGTATCTCTTCATAGAAAATAGTGCAGTGCATCGAATTATGTGCATTTACCATTATTTAGGTATATTTCGCAACCAGCATGTTTACAAACATTCAATTACGCAAAGTCGTTTTTAGGATATTAATTTTGTCATACTGCATTTCATGTTTGAAATATCGAGTTACCATGCGATGAATTGCAAAAAACAAATAAGTCTCACCGCCCTGTTTTGGCCCTGTTTGCGGACCTAGACAAATGCATTTATGTTTTACCATGAAAGCATATGATGTATCTATTTCAATAAACAAAATATGTTGGTATAAGTATTTCGATGGACACTATGATCTCACAATGTTTAATTTAACACAAAAGAAAGTTCGTCCTTTTACGCAGTGAAGTAGAAACTTGAAACTGATAATAATGTGTCGGCATGCCAGAGCAGGCCATAAACTTAATGGTGGGAAGTTTGAAAAAAAATGATGCTTTGGTTTTCTCTCACCAATCAAACCTCGCTGCACCTTTTTCTCATCGTTCGTCCGCCAAATATCGTTTGAAACGTCATTGTGAAATTGAATAACCCTTTCGTTAAACCTTTCTGGTGGTTCCTATGTATGGTTATTAAAAGGTTAAATCACGAAGCGAAAACGTAATATTTGGTAAACATATTACAATGGACTCGTACGAGTAGTATACTAATTATGTTTGAAACTAAATTGCCAACCCATTTACATTGGAGATAATTAAACCCAGTCTTGCATGCTATATTTGCTGATGATGTCTTTAAAGTAACCTACGTTCTAGTATGAGTTATGCCTTTTGAATAGGCAATGTGGTTTTATTATGCAAAATACAAAACACAAGCTGTTGAACGTATTGTTATTAGAGATGTGCTTTGGAAATTCAACCGCATGTCGAGTACAATAAGTTAAACGTGCACATTACTGCAAGCCTGATAAACATAAAACATTTATACCATGTTTATGAAATTTGTCTCCACCATGGATTGTAAGTTGTATTACGCAGATAGACTCAGAAACAGGAAGCATTGTTATAATATGCGTGGATGTATTTCTTATCTTTTTGATTGTTTCATTGTTTAAATTAAAGTGTCACATTAGGTTATAATATCTTTGTGCGACTGCTGTATACTGCAGTTGATGTTGTTGCTACCACTACTACTACCACTACTACTACTACTACTACTACTACTACTACTACTACTACTACTACTACTACTACTACTACTACTACTACTACTACTACCACCACCACCACCACCACCACCACCACCACTACCACTACTACTACTACTACTACTACTACTACTACTACTACAGCATTTTTTTACAATGTGGTCTTGAATATAACAAATTATAGATAATACACTGTACTTGAATTAAACAATTTGAAAACAAGTAATAAGTCATTAACACGTACATGCAATCATTACAAAAAACATTTATCAAGCAATTTTGCAACAGATATTCCTTCTAGAAACGAGCATTCATTATTCGTGAAAAAATGAATGTTTCAAAGTACTGCTATAGTAATTTACCGGTCTGTTGTAAGGTATTTTTCCCCACCGAACTGAAGGTTTCGGGAGGGGCATATTGTTTTTTCGTTGTCCGTCCGTCCGTCATTCAGTCCGTCCGAACCAAATATTGGTAGGGAATGGTAAGATAATGTTCAAACAAATTCAAAATGTTCCCATTGATAAATTACCGACAGCTTGTAAAATAGGGTCACATGGTACAAAAACTATTGTACAAGGTCAAATCTTACAAAATCTTTGAAACAAACTTGAGGAGTTAAATTTAGTCCAATATTTATTAAACTTAGTCAGAATGCTTCCCTTGATGCAGAATGCTTCCCTTGATGAACTTTGTACAAATTCAAAACTGGGTTACATTCGATAAAACAAATCTTAGTCTCAACCGCTTGTAAAAGAGGATCACATGGGGTAAAAAGTGTGTCACAAGGTCAAATATTAGAAATATAAATTTAGTCAGCATGTTACCCTTGATGAACTTCTGGATATGTTTAAAACTCGGTTTCCTGTAGGTTAAAACTAAGTTTTTTTGCCTGCAACCATATTATGGTCATGTGTGTTGTGATTATGTTCAAACTTGGACAGGATTTTACCATTTATGAAATGCACCGCATTTTAAAGTGGTTTACATGGGGTTAAAAACTAGATTACGAGGTCAAATGTAAGAACAAATCTTGGGAACATACTAGAGGTAATATATCTTGACCAATACTTGCGAAACCTAATTAGGATGTTTTCCTTGATAAAATCATTGACTAGATTGAAACTGTGAAACTGGGTTACATGAGATCAGACACACAATTAGAAAACCCAATTACTTATATCACAGAGCGTACATAATGCAAACGCACTGAGTGCAACTGCAAGATTTTACGAAATGTTATTGATAAAGAAAAGACGACAGCGACCTATCCGAGCTTTTGTATGCACCACTTGTTCACCCTTGTTCAACTGAAGTGTTCTAGTTATTGTCACTGTAGTTTGAACAGGTTTGTTGCACCTGGGTAAAAATTGAACTTCTTCCAATGGTATTAATTTAACATTCAAGAGATGCACCTTATTCTTTTTTCCATAATAACCAGTCCTTGAAAGTTCTCTTTTCTATCATTAGCAGGGGCGTAGCCAAGCCTTACTGAATGTTACGCACGAAAGGGGGCGAGTGTGGGAGGGGGAATATCCCTGTAGCCGGTTGGGGGTTCTGGGGGGCCTTCCCAGAAAAAAAAAAAGGGAACTACCATGTTGAGCTCTGAGGTGTATGTGGAGGGATTTATTGGTTCGAAGCTGCCGACTTTGTACTTACCTAGTGATTGATTTAGGCTCAGTAAGCTATCTAGCGTAGCGAAGCAATACTTACTTACGCTGATCTTCCTTTTATTCTGATATCATTTTTTAGCTTAGCCCTCGACTTTGATGCCATTTTTGGCCATATTTATATTTTCATTTTTCATTTTTAATTGATGTTACGCACAAGCGTAAATGCGTAACGCTGGGTACGCCCCTGATTAGTGTAAATATATTTTTTCATCAGCGTCTACAATGATGTTGGTAAAACCATAATGCAGTCTTTTTTATTCATTTTGAACTGAAAATGATAAACATTCTGTATTAATTGTTTTGCGAATCATTCCATGGATTAAAAATCGTTAATGCTGGAAATTAAACCCAAGTGGTATGCATTTCTTGAGATATTTAAAGAAAAAACTTAAAACCTTTTCAATATTTGCCGCTGTTATAGCCATGCCAAAATGATATATATTGGTTTACATTTTTTTAATCTACTCATCCCGACCTTGAATATCAAAATAATACTTTATGAAAGTATGTATACAACTAATGCGAGAACCTGTTAGCTGTGTCACGAACACATCGACATCATGGACATGTTATAAATTATTTGAATCAGCATGGTTACATCTCAATAGTATAAAGATATGAATATTCCAAAATGATTTTCAAGCCCAGAAGAAATCAATATGAATTAGTTAATGCTGTATTATATTGCGTCACGGACATTACAACCGTTGGTGATGTCTATTGTGTTTACATTATCTTTATCGTATTGTACACCTTCTTAAATTTTAAGTAATTGGGCAAAATTCAACTCAAATTCAATTTTTGATGTAATATTTGATCATAAAAAAGTTATACGTCAATATAATTTCTTATGTTTCCTGAACCACTCGAATGATAACACTTTAAGTATCATTTCAAAGCTAACATAGATTCCTACATATAATTTCGTATTTTCGCTTGTCTACGTATATTGATAGTTGTGTATGAAAATATCGGGGTTGGGGGTGGTGGTAAAGAGCAACAGCATAACGTTGAAAATGCCCTCTATGGGGTAAAAGGCAACAAATAATTATTATTATAAAGCAATATTTGATAACATTACTTAGAGCATTCCCTGGGCCTTTGATTGAAACCGATTTTAAAAACAAGTGCATAAAAAGACAAAACAAAATATTAGAAAATAACAGGTTTAATCGTCAGTTAATGTTACTACCACAGCCATAAAGCTTGTACAGCACATTGTCTTAAAAAGCAAAGTCATGGTCATATATATATTCACCACCGTTTTGTATAGTTTCATTTATATCTATATATAATAGCTAAGACAAATATAATAATAAGCTTTTGTTTTTTGAAGAGTCACTGTGTCTGAGATCAATGGTGATGACATACTACAAGACCAATAGATATTCTTATATTGTTAAGGGGCAGCCAATTAGTCATTTTCTGTTACAATGTTTCAATTTAAGAATGCTTTTTAACGTATGTTACTATTGACAGAACCATCCCAATGCATCAAGGCAATCGAAAGGTTCTCAGACAAGAGGCAATAAGATAAGAGGCAAAAAGTATATTTATAACATAACATAAAATTTATACCATAAAATATTATATTTACTGATATAATTACATAATCGTTTGTAGTGTAAGGATTGCCGTCTTAGAACGGTCAATAAAACAGTTCGAGCTGAGTTGTTCTTGAACTCCAGTTATCATAAGTGTCCAAATTAGTAGTAGTAAGTAAGTTATTAAATAAGTTGGTAATTAAGTGGTTAACTAAGTAAGTCAAGTAAACTCAAGAAGCAAGCAATCAAGTAAGCAAGTATTCAAAACTGAAGGGACAAGCCCAGTAGTAAACAAATCATGTATTAACCCTATTTAGAGGCACAGATAAGGGCCCAAAGCGACAATGAAGTAGAGACACAAATGTACAAAAACCACGCATAAACGTACCAGGACAACTGCATTGGACAAGTCAGAGAAAATCAAGTTTACTGGAAGACGAGTCCACTATAGGTTTACATTATTTCATAACTTCACACTTGTTCCAACATTCATCAACTTCTACAGTAAAATTTACATGTAGACATATTAACCATTTTTTCTTGCACTCAACAATATCAGACATCGAACTCAGCAGGAAGAATAGTGCTAAAAATTAAAGGGTCGCATAAGCAAGGTTTTAAACTTACTCTAAATATAGTCTAAAATGCAAGTATCTTCGTAGAATCCAAGAAGATTCGAAAAATACAAGTTTCAAGTTGTATTGGCAATATCGCCCTTTGGCCATTAACAAGTAACATAAACATAGTATATGCGTTGCACACAAAATACAAAAAAATAACACTAAATACAACAATTGTATATGTCCTACCAATACAATTTACTTGAAGGTATTCAACTAAGAAGCAACTGCACCTTAACATAGCAGTGTATATGAATTTAGCCAAACATCTTAAAGTGACATTATTGTTTGATGACATTATCTTTACAAATTAATTCAGTGTATTCCATGATCTATATTTTTTTATTCTAACATTACCCAGTGCCATTAAACCGGGTTTATGTTTAAACTTTTTTACTACTGAGCTTGTTTCTGTAGTTTTTACATTGGGTTGGGTTGCGAATTATAAGTATCAGACCAATGTTGTACAAACTGGTCATTAAGACGTTGCTTTAAAGATAGATACAAGACAAGATTTATCAATATTATTGCTATACCAAAGATGACTAAATCGAAGAGAGTCTAATAAATTCCTAACAGATTTAGACCAGTTATCCTTTGCATTGCTATATGGACAGGCAGCATCATTTACTTGTTCATTAAACATGTGATTTATAAGCGAGGTTGGGGATTTTTTTACCTTGCATAGGAATTTTAGTGCTCTGATTTTACATAGTATAGATAAAGGTAAACGACCAAGCTCTTCCAGAACTAATACATTGGGCGTTTGATTACGAACGCCCAGAATATGTTTACAAAACCTGATATGAAGTTAATCAACCTATTTCATATTATCAATTCCCCAGAACTCACATCCATACATAATAATCTGGGCAATCATGGAGTCAAAGAATGACAACTTAATATTAACATAAGGTGATTGTATGCTTTTAAAGCTTGATATTTCACTGATCTTTCAGTGACTTAACAGCATTTACCAAACTTCCAGTATAATAAAATTTTATACCTAAGAAACATCGAAGCAATCGAAAACTTAAATAGGTTGAGTGTCGACAGTCCAAACAAAATGATTAAATGATTTACGTTTTTAGAAGATACATATTATGGTTTTACCAACAACATTTTTAAGACCGCATTTACATGAATATCTCTGAACAGCACAAAGCTGGGCTTAAAGACTAATAGGATCAGTAGTGATCAGTACAATGTCGTCCGCAAATAGTAGCATATACAACGTCAGGTTATGAATATCACTATTAGTCAGATTATCAAAACTAACATTGTCTTTAATATCATTTATACACAAAATAAAAAAGAGGAGAAAGGGCTTCCCCTTGTTCCAAAGCAAGAAAAATATTAAAGATATACAGTTAAACAAATAAAATATATACGAAAGGAATCGAAAACATTTTACGAACAGTCTTTTAAATAAATATGAGACAACATCGGCTAGCAGAAAACGGTTTCAAGAAAAACTCTAAAACGGTGGTAAAAAATACATTTCAAAATCTGAAAGCCAAAGATTTTTTTGATGATTTTGCCTTTCAGGGTAGGAAAATAATAGCACTACTTGGGAAACTCTAACGCTCGAATCATCGAATCATGGAATAAGTGTAATTATAATAATTGTTCGGCAATTAATGTCACAGACAGTTATATCAATATTATTTTTTTAAGAAATTCATCTTCATATACTAAAAAATTTCATTTATGTGAATAATACCGTTTCTTTTTAAGTATAAAAAAAGTCATTAAGTCGACCAGCAAGTCTAATTAAAGCAAGCATTGTACACACATGTAGCTTTTGGAGAAATTCTCCGTAGAAATCAGGATAATTTGTACCATTAATAATCAGGGATTTAAGATTGTAAGTATATACGCCGTAATGCTTCGTGAAAAACGGAGAAAAGGTTTTACTCCATATATGCAATTATGTTCTCATTACACCAAAATTGATTGGCGGCGTAAAATATTTAAGGAATGAATTGCATGATTGATGTTATTATCGGGGTATGAACGCAGTTTGGCTAGTTAAAGTGTGTTTAGGTCAAAGAACTCCACGCGTACTTTAACACAGTGTGGACATACCACGTGGTTTGTGACGTCACATTTGTTTATTGCAAGAAGCAATATACATCTCGCTTCAGATAGGCAAATCGCTGTAAGTTTGTTATTATCAATTTTTACAAAACAAGGGGAAAATTGGCCACTATACACGGTTCCTGAGCGATATGTAGATCAATATATATTTTATAAAAAAAATCGTGGGCAATCGCTCAGAATGTATATCACTTTTCAGTTCCAAAAATATGTTAATATGTATATTTATCATGTTTGCTAATCAAAAGCAAAATGTATATGGTTATAGCAAAAAAACAGTTTTAGGAGTAACAATGGCCAACCTCTTTTCATTTAAATAATAGCTGTGACCCCCGTCTTTTTAAGTATCAATCTTGATTAAATGCATAATTATTGACACAATTAATGGTAAAGTGGATACATCAGGGATAAACCATGAATTCGAACAATTGAAGCGAACCCCTGTTTATTGACACAATGATGATTTGATCATTGTATAAAATAACTGCTTCCAAATTATGCGGCCTCCGCCTTTTTTCTTCGGTTTCGGTATAGTCACTTCTTGTGGCAAAATCACTGCCACATTTATCACACAGGAAAGTTCGTGCTTCATAATGGGCACTGCGTCTGAAATGAAGAAAGATAATATACATATTTATCAACCCCGATGCCGTGTCAGACTTGCTGGTCTATCATTTCTCAACCCCGTTGCCGTGTCAGAGCTGGTTCACTCTCATTTCTCAACCTTGTTGCCGTGCTAGAGTTGGCTCACTATCATTTATTAACCACCGCGTTGCCGTGTCAGAGTTGGTCCACTATCATTTCTCAACCCCGTTGCCGTGCCAGAGTTGGTTCACTCTCATTTCTCAACCTCGTTGCCATGTCAGAGTTGCTTCACTCTCATTTCAACCCCCGTTGCTGTGTCAGAGTTGGTTCATTATCATTTCTAAACCTCGTTGCCGTGCCAGAGTTGGTTCACTATCATTTCTCAAATACGTTGCCGTGCCATTGTTGGTTCACTCTCATTTCTCAACCCCGTCGCCGTGTCAGAGTTGCTTCACTCTCATTTCTCAACCCCGTCGCCGTGTCAGAGTTGCTTCACTCTCATTTCAACCCCCGTTGCCGTGTCAGAGTTGCTTCACTCTCATTTTTCAACCCCGTTGTCGTGTCAGAGTTGTTTCACTCTCATTTCTCAACCCCGTTGCCGTGCCAGACTTGCAACACCCTCATTTCTCAACCCCGTTGCCGTGCCAGAGTGGCTTCACCCTCACTTCTACACCCCGTTGCCGTGTCAGAGTTGATTTACCCTCACTTCTACACCTCGTTGCCGTGTCAGAGATCGTGTCAGCGATGCTTCACCCTCATTTCTCAACCCCGTTGCCGTGTCAGAGTTGCTTCACCCTCATTTATCAAACCCGCTGCCGTGTCAGCGATTCTTCGTACTCATTTATCATCCCGTTACAGTGTCAGAGTTGCTTCACTCTCATTTTTCAACCCCGTTGCCGTGCCAGAGTTGGTTCACTATCATTTCTCAAATCCGTTGCCGTGCCATTGTTGGTTCACTCTTATTTCTCAACCCCGTCGCCGTGTCAGAGTTGCTTCACCCTCATTTCTCAAACCCGTTGCCGTGCCATTGTTGGTTCACTCTCATTTCTCAAATCCGTTGCCGTGCCATTGTTGGTTCACTCTCATTTCTCAACCCCGTCGCCGTGTCAGAGTTGCTTCACTCTCATTTCAACCCCCGTTGCCGTGTCAGAGTTGCTTCACTCTCATTTTTCAACCCCGTTGCCCTGTCAGAGTTGTTTTACTCTCATTTCTCATCCCCGTTGCCATGTCAGAGTTGGTTCACTCTCATTTCAACCCCCGTTGCCGTGTCAGAGTTGGTTCATTATCATTTCTAAACCTCGTTGCCGTGCCAGAGTTGGTTCACTATCATTTCTCAAATACGTTGCCGTGCCATTGTTGGTTCACTCTCATTTCTCAACCCCGTCGCCGTGTCAGAGTTGCTTCACTCTCATTTCAACACCCGTTGCCGTGTCAGAGTTGCTTCACTTTCATTTTTCAACCCTGTTGCCGTGTCAGAGTTGCTTCATTCTCATTTTTCAACCCCGTTGCCGTGCAAGACTTGCAACACCCTCATTTCTCAACCCCGTTGCCGTGCCAGAGTGGCTTCACCCTCACTTCTACACCCCGTTGCCGTGTCAGAGTTGATTTACCCTCACTTCTACACCTCGTTGCCGTGTCAGAGATCGTGTCAGCGATGCTTCACCCTCATTTCTCAACCCCGTTGCCGTGTCAGAGTTGCTTCACCCTCATTTCTCAAATCCGCTGCCGTGTCAGCGATTCTTCGTACTCATTTCTCATCCCGTTACAGTGTCAGTGTTGCTTCACTCTCATTTCTCAACCCCGTTGTCGTGTCATAGTTGCTTTACTCTCATTTTTCAACCCCGTTGCCGTGTCATAGTTGCTTCACTCTCATTTCTCAACCCCGTTGCCGTGTCAGAGTTGCTTCACTCTCATTTCTCAACCCCGTTGCCGTGTCAGAGTTGCTTTACTCTCATTTCTTAACCCCGTTGCCGTGTCAGAGTTACTTCACTCTCATTTCTCAACCCAGTTGCCGTGTCAGAGTTGCTTCACTCTCATTTCTCAACCCCGTTGTCGTGTCATAGTTGCTTTACTCTCATTTTTCAACCCCGTTGCCGTGTCATAGTTGCTTCACTCTCATTTCTCAACCCAGTTGCCGTGTCAGAGTTGCTTCACTCTCATTTCTCAACCCCGTTGCCGTGTCAGAGTTGCTTCTCTCTCATTTCTCAGACCCGTTGCAGCATCAGAGTTGCAAAATCGCATCTGAACATAGTCGATAACATAACGTCGATGAGCGTCCTTAAAAAATACAATTCAAGGGATTCTGTCAAATTAATCAAATATCATACTTGTGGCTTGAAATACTTCCACTAAGCGGAAATTTAAAAATAAAAAATGACATGTGCAATATCTGACCAAAAGTATAGTTTTTAGAAGAAAACATTTCGTTTTCAAAACAGGAAGTTAAAAACAAATGTGGTTTTATAGTTTCAACTTTTTGACAGAAATCCCATTTACACCGTTTACTGCCGTCTTAGCATTTATGGCGCTTCGAATATAATGATTAAATGTTATTATTTCTCTACCTGGTGTCTTTCTTCAATATCTAAGCAGCCTTTCAGAGCATTGTATGTCCTATAACCCTTTAATTGCAAAGAGATCACGGTGAATGTAAAGGTTCCTTGCCGTCACCTGTTATTTTCTGAAAGAAATCACAGGGAGATATTGTTATATTAGAAGACCTTGTTGTAACCTCTTATTTTCTCAAAATGTTGTGAACATTATTGACACTCCCATCATGCAATGTGGCACATTGAGGGAACAAACTTTTTCTGTGAATAGTTGGCAAGTTCTAAGCATACTTTTTGTTATACAAAGTTATTACTACAACTGAAAATAATTTCAAAGGAGTCATGGTCTTATCTGATAATTGATAAACATGTATAATCTATGTCATCCTTATTAAGTTCAAAGTCCTGTTGACATATTAAACTAAGAATGTTCGAACAAAGATAATATCAAAGTTTGCCCACTATAAATATATTTTTACATGCAGAGTAGAAGATGTTGAATTTGTCACCGAAATACAAAAAAGGGACAACAAATGCGTTTCATATCATATGTTTTAAAATAGTCCTTGTAGTGACGATAACACGTAATATTCTTGTGTTAGTCAGTCATCTTAAACGAGACGCAAATAGTATTTTTGTTCAAGTAGATAATGGCAATTTAAGAAGTGAAAACTCTGTGACGAACAGTTAATGTCCAGTGGTAAACATGTTTTTTGAAGAAAATGAAGCGGACAATTTTTGTACACAACATTATGCCAATACTTCAAGCCCGGAAATCCGCATGTGGGTTTTTTCAATATTTACGTCACGTGACACCGGTACAAACAAAGTTAATCGATAGCGCCAAATTTAAACGCTGTTTTTAGCAAAACAATCGTAATTTAAGAGTAAATAAACACAACATGGTTACAAAACGCTGCAGTTGGGGAACTTGCAAAAGTGACAGTCGGTATAAAGACAAGCCACACATGAAAGACGTTTATTTTAAGCCATTTCCTAAACCAACAAAGAGCCACGACCGTTGTAAACAGTGGATCAAAAATTGTGGCAGACCACATCAGGATATATCGGTTGAGAAAATTGGAAAACATCATTTCGTATGCTCGAAGGTTTGTTTGTAATGTCCTGATGTAAGACTAAATATTAGTTAAATGAAGAATTCGTATCGGAAGTGCAGTATGCAGGCCTATATTATTGACAGTGGTTGCTTGATATTACTTTTTATGAGTATTAACTCTAATAAGACCAGCACACTGTCATTAAGTTTATTTGTCAATGTATTTTGGTAAAAACGTAAATACTTTGTAGCTGATACAACAATGAATTTATTTATTTTCAGCACTTCCTTGAGGCAGCCATAGATCCAATACCTGCCATCTACCCCACCCACACCTCAACACCCATTGCCACTTCAAGTCGCAAACGACCGTCAGAGAGAAGAACACCTCAACAGCAGTCTAAAAAGTCTAAATTAACATATTCCAACCGTGAGAATTTTAGCATTGATAACAGCACACATGAAAATATATATTTCCATGCAACTTAAACCTACCTGTGTTTTAGGATATCATTCAGTGCGAAAATAGTCCAGATGTTAAAATAGAGAGTATTAGTAGCACAAAAAACTTTGGAACACAGACATCTGATAACACATCGGTTGACTTTATTCACCATATTCTAAACAACAATGCTAAATGTTTTCAATATACTGGTTTCCCAACAGTAGCACTTCTTCACTGGCTTTTTGACTGGATATTGCCTGCAGCTCAAAATACTAAGCTTTGGGATGGTAAATACAAGAACACTCCACGTTCCAACCAAACCCGAGAGAGAAAAAGAACATCACAATCATTATTTATAGAAATGTTACTCTGTTTAGTTAAAATTCGAATGGGATTTGGAAACAAACATTTGTCTTAACTGTTTGGTGTATCTAATAGACATGTCAGTAGAATTTTTATATCTTGGACCAATTTGTTACACCAGTGTTTAAAGGCTTTAATTATATGGCCTTCAAAAAAAATAGTCAAAGTAAACTTACCCCAATCATTTGCTAGATATCCAAGAACACGTGCAATTATTGATTGTACTGAGTATTTTGTACAAAAGCCATTGAGACCAGCTGCTCAAAAGGCAACATGGTCAAATTATAAGCATTCAAATACATTCAAACAAATAATTGGTATATCTCCATCTGGAGCTATTACATTTATATCTAACATTTACCCTGGTTCTATAAGTGATGCCAAAATTGTACAAGTTTCAGGATTTATAGACAATATTGAAGAAGGCGATGATTTAATGGCTGCTCGTGGTTTTAATATAAGGCACTTGTTACTTCCAAAGAAAGCTACACTAAATATACCGGCATTTACACATGGAAAATGCCTCAGCAGTAAAGCAATTAAACGTTCAAGATATATTGCCTCTGTTAGAATTCATGTTGAAAGAGATATCCGAAGAATGAAGACCGTTAAAATTTTGTCAGCCATAATTCCATTGAAGTTTCGATTTCTGTTGAGGCAAATTACAACAATTGTTGCAGTTGTTAGCAACTTACAGCCATGTCTCGCCTAAAGTATATGCCACATTCTCTTTTTTGCCAAATAGGTATATGAGTATACATTCTTTTTATGTATAAAAATTAAGCATTTTTATGTACATGTGTTCTTATGTCAGGGAATAATGTATACTTTTGTATAAAACCAAAACCCAAAGTGGAAGTATGAAATCAATATGTATGTACAATACTTATATCTGGTAATAAATGTGTGATTACATTCTTGAACCTGAATTTTGAATTTCCAGCATTAAAACCTACATCTTGTAGGTAAAGTTTGGTACAAGTACACTAAAACAACTGGATCAATTACTCCCTCATTTGATAACCTGCTTTTTTATCATATCAGAAGATAGATGGACTATACAACAGATGCAAACATTGAACAATGTTTAATGGTATTTATACATCAGTTATGGTACAAAAGCTCATGCAGAGAGAGACTTGTATGTTTCAATATGAATATGTTATTCAATAACACATTAATACAAATATGAATTTTGTTCATTTAAAGATTGCTTCAATTGTATTTGAAATATAGAACAAAACAATATTTAACAATAACTTTGCCAGTGTGTAACATTGTCATAAATAGCAGATCAGCATATTGCAATATTGTGATTGTTTTCCTTGGACCATACTATTGAATATTGTAGATATATTGCCTTTCATGGTTTTTATGTTTGAATATCAGGAAAGCAATATACTTCGTGTACAAATTATACCAAAATAATGGTATCACAAGGCATCAATGGATGGAAAAATACAGGAATGCCATTTGTGCACCGTATACCTTAAAGATATAAATTGAGCAAGAGCAACAATTCTTTTAACATATGTTCTAGAATCCCAAAAATATAATTATGTTTAAAAGACTTACCAAAATAACAGTTGTAATAAAACTGTTATGCTGTCTACATGAGATGAACACAGACAATGTATTTGTCCTTCAATTTGTACAGCATGTGTTTTTCAAAAGTGGAAAGTATGCATCAGTGTATCAGTGTAAAACTTTAACAATTTATTTTTAGAATTATTCCATGACTCTACAAAGTCAACTGTTATGGAACAAATGCCTTTGTGTGTGTACCCAACCAACACACATTTTGTGAGGCCAGTTACTCCCATTTGTCCTTGTACTTGGTCAAAATATGTATGTGAATGCCTCAATGTTATATTATTGTTTTCATCTTCAACACAGACATTTGAAAGTTTCAAGGCATTTTTAGGGTGAAAACACTTACTAGTATATTTATACATACACTTTATTTCAATCAAAAATTTCCCACATATTTTGCAATCAACTATTCCATCTGGTGAACAAGCTAAAACTGGGTCTTCATTAGAAACAACTAGCCCAGGAACTTTTACAGAACAATGTTTATGTTTAAACCTATGTGTCTTATAAAAATGTCACGGGCTTTATGTTCAAATCGCTGTCCAAATAATATGGAGTCTGGTATAGAGTGTTCTGCAAACACTGAATTTTTTTGTAAAGCAATTGCTGTTCGATTTAAATCAGTTGAATGTGTAATTTTATGAAAATTGGATGCAGTTAATAGTCCTTTTCTCATCCGCTGCCAGTTATAATTTTTTAATTGACCTCTTGTTAATTTTTCAATTTGTTCACATTCATTCTCTGAATAAGTAAGATAATAATACATAAATATATTAGAACAGTTACAAGATATATTTTCACATTTATGTTCCTTCATAAATTGTTCAGGTCTTTCCAATGATGTTTTGACGCTCAGATGTGATGAAGTACAATTCTTTTTATATGAGCAGTCATACATGGTACGTATTCCGCAGGCTGTTGGTTGAAGAGTTTTCACTTTTTCAAGGAAATCGTTAGGATCAGGCACTGGATACTCGTCAGACAATGGCGAATACAGTGGCATTACTGTCTGTGTGCCGCAAACAGGAAACAAAAACCTTAACTATAGGCAAGTAAGAAAAGGCCAGAGTATGAAATGTTAAGGTTATTGTCTTAAGATGCGGCTTGTTGGCAGTTTATTTCCATCTTTAAAAATACATCTATTTATACATTTATAAATATATATATATAACTTATTGACTGGGTCTCAGACAGGGGTGAGGGATGTTAATCTAATATTTTATAGCCTTTAATATTTTTTGGTACATGTAGTATTATGCAGATAATTTTGAGTTAATATAAGTATTGGAAAAAATAATTTGTGTTTACACACGTTTATCAAAACACATACAATGCAGGAGAAATTATTTTTTCCAATTCTTATATTAACTCAAAATAGGTACTTAGCATGTGCTCATCACTAATACAGACACAGCTTGGTTATTTTTAGAAAACATTTAATTCACTACCTCTAACTCAATTTCATATGGTGGGTGCTAAATATAGAACTTATCTTAAAGTAAATTAACTAAAGATAAATGAAATATACCTGGGCTCCACCACCATAATTGAAGTCTCAAGTTGTGAGGCAGGAATAGGGTTGCCAAGTTGATCGGCCTGAGAAGCACGCCGAACCCACATACATGGCCCTGAAGTACAGCTGGTCTTGAATGCCGTTTTCATTTCATCAAACAAACACATGCTCCGTAACCTGGAATCACTTCGCAAGGCGGACAAGTTAGCTTTCTGTCAGTATTTACTTCAACAAGAAATGGTAATTTGGGGTCAACGTTTTGCTTTCTTTTTCACACATTTACAGACTGTTTAAATTGATCGTAAACGAGTTCAAACGATAATGCTGTTACACGTCAGGTTAAAATCATGTATAATGTCCCTAGCAAATACTGTTTCATTGTCTCTCTAGTGTGCATGTTATTGCGTTTTGTCTTTGTACTTCGGCAATGGTCAACGTACGTAACTTAAAAGCTGTGAAAAACTTAATATACGTTCATTTTACAATTTCTATTTCAAAATTGACAATTGTTTACCAGCGGAGTCCGGGGAATCCTACTCAAGAAAATCAAAAGAGATCATACAAAATAGTATGTGTAATGCATGCAAGGAAAAAGAGAAAGGTGCACTGACTTTCAAGTGTTCAATGTGGTGTGGAATGGCACTGCTACGGGGCTGATTTGAATATATTCATAGTGATCAGTATATAGTGTATAAACTTTGTCACACCATGTGTTTGTTTATTCATTATGTTGTAGTTAAGAAGATTATAAGTATCTTAGTTAAGAAGATTATAAGTATCTTTCATGGCCAAGAGTGTAAGATAGGTTCATCCCAACCCGAGCGTGGGTGAAACCTCGTTTCCGTAGAACACACTGCGCGAGGGTTGGGATGAATCTTTCTTACTCGAGCGGCTATGGTAGATGCCTTTGCTCCAACCTCAGTTAAACAAAATAAAGTTAAATGCATTTTTTTCGCTGGAACACTTTTTGTGCGTAGCGAAAATAATTTGCGTATAGATAGATATGTGATAATTCGTGGTTGTCATGGATATGCGTGCAGTGATTCAGATTATGCAAATAGTCAACTCGTTCTTTAAATAGTTTTGAGTACCATTTGAAGCGAGAAATAATTAATTTGGATTTTAAATATTGCAACAAGACAAAGTTTCAATGATTCTTCAGACGACGGTTTTCAGTAAGGGAGGTAATTGTGTGATGACAATAAAAAAGGAGTTCCATGCGGGTACGTGTTTAATTTCTGCCCGTGGGCAAAAAAAAGGATTTTCAGCATGGACATTTTTATTTATCTTCATATCTAAGGTGGGAGAAAAATGATCTTTGTATTAGTCTTAATAAATTATCTATTGTGTCCCGGTATATTCCGTAAAAGAAGTAAAATCACTATTGTCGAGCCTACGGCCTTTAAACGCTATCAGCGCTTTCATGCTATGCAACCATCGGTAAGAACCATCATTGCATTGATCTGAAGTACTTTAAGGAAAAGTCAGTCCTAAGTATTCGATGTTAGCATAAACTTGAACAAGGCTAATCAAAACGCCGCGGATGTTTTTTTAAACATTAAAAGACGCAGAAGCAGTTCACCAGTATACCAAGTGTGAGGTATCTGGATACAAGCATTCTTCAGTTATTGAACAAAATCTGATTTTAAGCTCAAGGTCACCACTACCTTGACTTTTGACCAACAGAGGTCAAAACGTTAGGGTACTGGTCAAGTTTGAGGAACCTTTACTTAGGTCGACGTCGTATGGTCACAACTTTCGGTCACAACGACCCTTACTCTTACCCATTTATTTTAAAAGCGGAAGAGTTAATATGCTGGTCATGACCAAGCTGCCTACAAAGTTTGAGGTCCTTGGGCCTTAGCGTTTTTGTAGTTGTTTACCGTTGATTCATGGACCTACAACTTAATACGGTTTATCTTTTGGTCACGAAAATAATACTACCAAGGTTGAGGTCCCTGACCCAAAGCGTTTTTCAGTTATTGAATGTGAACCGATTTTCAACTGAAGATCGCCACGACCTTGACCATTGACCTACTGACCTCAAAGTCAAATAGAGTTCATATTATAGCCATTACCTACCTACCTAGATTTCTGTTCCCAAGCGTTCTTCATATATTGATCAGAAACTGATTTTCAGATGAAGGTAATGTAAGGTCACCACGACATTAAACTTCGACCAACTGACCAAAAAATCAAAAGGCCTTATATGTTGGTCATGACCAACCTGCCTACAATGTTAAAGGATCTTGGTCATAAGCGTTCTTTAGATATTGATCGGAAACCATTGGGGCGGACGGATGGACGGTCAGAAGATCAGATAAATACGCAACCCTTTGGGGCATAAAAATCACAGGTTTTGTAAAACTAACGATTAAAAACCTAGATTTAATGCTTTTAGTTCTGGGTTACGAGTATCGGACGCTTCGGATGAATAAGGGAAATTGTAAACTCTTCCACTTAATAAGGGGTATGATTATACACACTGAGCTCGAGCTAGTATTCATAAAACATATTAAGTCATTTCTTAACTTTAGTCGATTTCCTAAAATGTTCATGGTCAAAATAAGAAAAAAAGCAAGGTTTTAAGCATGAAGTTATGTGAATTACAGAAAATTAATGAAAATAAAGAAATTTAGATATCATTAAGTTATCATATGAGTGAGATTCTTAACCTCAGAAAATGACTTCAGTAAGGAAATTACTAAAGATATTTTATAAATAACGGCACGGGAGCATATATAAGAAAGGAAATTTAAAGTTATAACAATAAGTTAAATATTATTTATTGTTAAAAATGAGATTTAAGATATTTAAAATAAAAAATCACGTGATTGTATCTCTACAGTTAGCAGGAATACAAAGGTCTAACCAAACAAACTGTACTGTAAAGTGTTTGTTTATTATAGTGTCACCCCTCTTAGTTAAGGGCCAGCCCGTTGGGCTTATGAGACACCTACATTCGTGAACATCTTTAACCCCGATTCCTATCCCAAATGCCAGGCGCCTGGCAATAAGGCAATCGGTACCCCTCAATTTAACTAGCTGCTGGGTCGGCAACCGGCCATGTCAGAACAAGCCACGTGTGAGACTCGAACCTTCGACCTCCCGTTCCGTAGGCGGACGCCTTAACCACTAGGCCACGGAGACGGTATGAAGAGGAATATTAGAAGTACAACTAAGCCGGTACTGATAAAACATCTTAAATTCAGGCGATTTCCTATGATTTTCACAGTAAATGAAAAAAAAAATGTAGAAGTGTTTTTAACATAGAAGTATGTATAGTACATCCTGTTCATGAAAATAAAGTGTTTAATATATTTTTTAATTCTTATTTCAGATGACAGTGAGATACTTAATTTAGGAAAATGACGTAAGTTATGAAATGACTAAAGATGTTTTATGAATACATTCCCGAATTACAGAAGCTTCTTAATTAAATGTTAACTATTTTCAAATCAATAATAAAATGTTATATTTTAAGATGCATAACTGCTTAAGCAAAGATTTATTTATGGGATATTTGTTGATTTCGTATTTAATTTCGCGAATGTCATAGAAAAACATATTTCCACGAGCGGCGACGCAACTAATGAAAATATAGTTTTCCTATGATCATGTGTTTCTGTTTCAAGTATGATTATTTGTGGGGTTTCAGAAGTATTTCAATTCATTTTTTAAAACCACTCTTTTGAAAAGTGTGTTTTCTACGCATTTATCGTGGGGCGCCCCTAACGCAAAATTATAACTGATGACGTAGCTGTCAATTTTCCATGTCTGGTTCATGTAGAAAAAAAATCCCGGGTGTTTTTCTTTATAGTCTATTTCACTTTTTTATGCAAACTTTTTATAAATATTTATTAATAAACTTTTATTAATGCATCTTAGTATGGTCTAAAAATAACGAAAGCATTTAAAATTAATTTATTGAATGAATTTCGAACGTGTGAGCCAAACCATTGCGGATAATCATTGGGTAAAAGTTTGTTTCTTAGTTTAAGACTTTGTTTCATGATACACGAATCTTCAGTCATCTCTCACTGTTAAAGACCAGTCAGACTCGCTTGAGAACCTGGTAAAGAGTGATTACCGCGCTAGGTTGTTGACAAATTTTAAGGCCCACATAGGTGGTGTAAAAATCATCAGTTAATCTTTTAATTGTTGTGTGGATTTTCCAGGAAATCCAAATTACGTAATACATCGACAAACAGTTCAAGTAGATATTTGAAGGATGATTTAACATCCTATTTATGTTCGAGAAGTTGTTTACATCTGTAATTCTTTTGTATGAAAGCAAATATTCGAACATTCAAATTCAAAATTCAAGAAAACGTTTGAAAATCAGGATTACCATTTTATTTTTCTAATAAACGGTAAGTTCTTTATTCAAAATATATCTGCAACCTTTTTTTAATTTTCTAATTGTTTGTTTGCAACATTTTCTAATTTAAATGTGCCGTTTTTAGTTTTTGATCATGGGGAAGTAACTACAATGGATTTTTGAAGTAGTTCTTTAAGTTGATATTTTCACTTCTTATTTTGCCTTGTTGTTTTTCACTGATAAAACTCCATATATTATCGAAAAGCATGAACGAAAAAGTAACATTCATTTATTTATCTAAACTATGTTTATCCAAACGACTTCTCTGAACCTTTTTGACATTTTGTAACCCCCAGTTTGGTCAAAAAAACATTTATCGCAAATATCAAACATGCTTTAAAATCGAAACTATAGAATAAGTTTATAAAGCACAACGTCACTATGAATTTTGCTCATCACGTGACTTTCTAAATACTACGAATACAATATTGCTTTATATCCTAATAATTTCATATTTTAATTAAGAAATAATAAGTCGAAACATTTTTTAAACGAATATTGAAACTAACTTACACTGTTATTTCCATAAAATGATTCAATTGAAAGCTAAGTATTATTAATTTCATGAAAGGGAGATGATAAGACAATGATACGGCCATGATTATTGCGTAGTTGGGTTACGTACAGTTCCTACATTATATCATTCATATGCAATGAATTATCGTTGAATTTTCAAGTTTACCCATTTATTTATATCCCTGGGCTTTGACGAATGGAGGTCATTAGGTTCGTAAACCAAGTTAAAAACAGAAGCCTTCGAGTTTGAGGACAAGTTATTAAATAACCACTAATTTAAATGTGCCCAAAGGTTCGTAATATCGATATAAGACATGCGTTTGTTTGTATTTCGATGTTTTTTTTTTAATCAGTTTTAACAATTGTTTGTTCACAAAGGTTATTTAGTCAAACACATTTAAAGTTTTATTTACAATATTTATGTTGGTCTATTGTGATAACGTGACCCTCTATGGTTAAACATTAAAATCTATTCCAAACTGACGTCGTGTTTCCATGCGAGGTCAATAAACCATATCTGAAGATGACATGTTAATAGGCCATCCCTTCCGAACGTTGCATAAATCTCGTTTATTAATATCTTACGTTGACGTTATTGGGATAAAAAATATAAAAAAAAACAACAAGAAAAAACAACATGCTTCAACACCAACTAAATACTATCATTGTACATCTATTTGCCTTACATCATTGATTTAATGATGAAAACATCTTTACGCGAATGACATTAAAAATCATGCTATGCTGTTTAAAAATCTTTGAATTTCCGATACAATATTTAAGAAAGACTGTCTTTCATTCCTACCTGAAGCATAATTTCTCATATCCCTTCAGGTTTAATACATTTTTCTACTTTTTCAAAATACCATTTTCTAAAATCATGTGCAGGCCCGAGCATATACTGTAGTTCCAACACCAGTGAAAATCCAACACTTAAATAATCGTTAACACTGTCTTTGCAATACCATGTTTACAGTATCCTTTGTATGCGCTTTCAACACCCTTTTGAAACTTAAATGTTCGATATTCTGTTAAACAGCGCATTTGAAAACTGCTAAACACGAGAACGATCAGTTAGTAATCATACAATACATGTGACTTTACAAACGACCAACGGCTGCAGTACAATTTACTGATATAGAATAACCTGTGAGCACGAGTTGTCAAAGCGCATTCATGTGAAATTTAGTTGAAAATAGCCGAGCAGTTTTAAATTAAGGCGTGAGACCACAGTTATTTTTACTATATGTTTCATATAGACACTAACCTGGCTTTTGACTTGATACACACCCCAATTGAAAAACAAGGACATGGCATCTCTAGAACAATTCAAGACACAAAATATAATCACAAGAAAACACCATGTTGACCATTGACCCGACTGTCAAAATTGAGTTCAAATACATAACCCTTCCGCCAGGGAGTCAATCGGCTACAAACAACTAATTTTCAGATTTCCACAAGCTATGATTTTTCCAATATTTACATTGAAAACTATCAATTTCTGCAATAGAGTGTCAAATTCAGTCAAGTTCTCTGCAAAAAGAACATTTTTTGCTTCTTTTTCATTCAATTTTAATAAAATATTGATACTTGAACACAAGCACTCTTTTTTTCTGTATTCACATCCGGATCTTGGTCAACGGGGGGCAGATAACTGTGGTCTTGAGCCATAAAGTGAGGATAACGGACGTACGGGAGACGACCGCAGTACGGACATACGGACAAATGACATGAATTATCGTCACCTAAGAACCATTCATGCCTGAGATGCCAACACTATCTTGACTGAAATTTGTTATTGACAAATGTTGTGTTATTACAGGCTATTACATATTATGCTATTTCAATGGAAACATAGTTATTATCACGGACATTGTGCGGAGCTTGTTTTTTATCGTACTAAAGCCTTCTTTCTACACTTAAAAAGCATTCTTATTTCATTATCCGGCGACAGTCCAATTACTAATTAAATAACATATGCACGTCCAGATGTTCATGGATGTACATGCAAATCAGAATCAACACTCAAGTGGCACATGTTGCAATATGCACATCTATATGAGCGAGTGAAAGGTTCTTTTTTTGTGTATTAACCAAAATGTATCGGAGCTAAACTTAAGTATCTGTTTTATTGAAGATAATATTTAAAAAATACATAAAGATAATAAGAAATAATTTAGCAAAAAATAATTTGCCCATTATAAGATAGCAGTAAATGTACATGTGTTTCACAATAAGTATGTTAAATAGGTTTACTATGTTTACTGTGGTTATTTGTTCTACACTGCTCAGTGTTAGAGCACTTCATTCTATTTAGAAGCAAACAAAGATTATTTGTTTGATTGATTGATTGATTGATTGATTGATTGATTGATTGATTGATTGATTGATTGATTGATTGATTGATTGATTGATTGATTGATCTAAGTTCATTGGGCTTCCGACTCTTTCGTACGGAATCCGATCCACATTATCGATCTTTGATAGCACCATTACCGTTAATATTCCATTTCGATGCCTGATGAACCTACATGCATGTTGTTTGGGTAGCAAATGTAATTAATAAAATGTAATTAATGAATACTATTATGGAAAATAAATGAAAAAAATATTTAAACATAATGTTTGTTTAGTTTCTATGTTTTTTATTACTATTGTAGTTATTCATTATTCCACATTACACAACACAATTCATCATATACACACTTAAGGCCACACCAAATTAATAACTTGTTCATCGGATTTCCCGCACCTATTTCCTCAGAAAAGCAAAAAAAAAAATATATATATATATTTTTATCACTTGCGCCCGGTTCATCTAAAAAAAACAGTTATTTTTTCTCAATCATGCAGACGCTCTAATAAGAGTCAATGCACAATATAGACCCGGATACAAGCGTCTAGATGACCGAGACTAAGTTGGCAACATGATTATTTCACTTCCTGATTCTTGAATATTACGTGAACAAATGTCAATTCTACCACCATTTTAAATTTGATTAAATTTTCGACAAATATGTTTGTTTTAATTTGGCTTCCGCTTAAAGTAAACGTATACATACTGGGCATGAAGTGCTGAATTTCATCTAGAATGACAGTGATTATCCAAAGTTTGAATTTGGTTCGGACATGTTTGACGGGAATTCGGATGACCGTTATCTTGAAAAGACAGTTTCCAATCGGTCATCTATACCTACTACACCTATACAGTTAAAAACTTCAGGTGTGTATTTTAACTTCTTTGTTGTTAGCAAATATGATGTATTTTTTGTATTATTTGTTGCCTTCAAAAATATAAATTAAACGATTTATGCATGTTTGTTTTTATTTTGCTACAGATCAGAGTAGTGTTTATTTAATTCATATGCTATGCATGTACAGTAATAGAAAAATAAACTTTTACGATGAACGAGTTATCAATTTGGTGTGGCCTAATGTTAAACATACATATGCTGTTTTTCATGTAATGCTTATTTTAGACATTGGAGTGGTGCCCATACAGAAAAAATATACATTTTGATATTGTTAATCAAACAGATAAAAAAAGAAGACAAAACAAAAAAGATAGTTTCTATGTTTGTTCTTTAGTTCAACTGTAAACGGCATGAATTAATAGTTTACAATCGTTCAAGACCACAATTATTGCACGTATATTTTTAAGTTAGTAATTTTCTGCGTTTAAATCTCTTTCAAATGATACCAAAAAACCCTAGGGTAACCATGCTATATATATTACCCTATGTGTAGGTGGTATGACATTCATGTGTAATGCTGAACAAAATCTCTTGAACTATTGTTCATTAACTTTTCTTTTCTTGAAACATACTTCGAGATACCCTTTAGTTCTTGAGCCCGTATTAAGGAAATATTCAAGCTCAGACTGTTAGTTCTTGAACAGTTCTTGCATAGTGCAGAGCAACACGTACACACTTGATTAGAAATATTTGTTTCACCTAAGCATTATTTTTTATGTCAAGTATTTTATTTCAATCACAAGTGTGTGTTTAATGGAGAATGTCAGCATTTGTCTCAGACTAACGACGATATTCCTTTTAAGGAATGACACAAGTATTACTTCAAAGCCACTTCCGTTAAAGGCAAAATGCTCTATTCAAAAAAAATGTTATTATGAAATGTTGACAGACTTTCATATTGCTAACACACTGTAATTTGAAAAATGTCATAAATCTTGAAATGATTTTTCTATGCTTGCCTCCTTTATCTGTAAATTGTCGGGATTAATAGCTGACAGCTGCCAGAAAGGTGAAGGTCATTATAAATGAAAATGTCACGGCCGACAGTGTGCTATTTTAAGTGTATTTTTCAATTTGATGTATTTAAGGAAACGCTTGAAACACGTTTTATTGGCTTAAAATAAAGACTTAAGATTATGTATGGTTTTTATAGTATGCATGCATCCTAAAATTGTGTTCGATGTATATTTTATCATGTTTGCACGGAATTTAGCAAGCAGAATGGCAACTGCCAAAGTTAAGACGCCTAGTCATAGCATTGGAAAGGTAAGATTTCTCTTGTTATCTTGTTTCTAAAAACGCCGTTTTTTAGACCAGATTAAAATGACTTTGGCGACGTGTTAGAATGATGAAGGCGACATACACCAATACAAATAAATACGAAAGGTTACATTACTGGATATTGAGTTCAGTCATTAGTTCACTCAATCTTGCTACTGGGCAAATACTATACATATGTCATGTTCGCTGCGTATCTCCGACAACTTTTGGGCGTTGTTAAAGCCACGGTCCATGTTTATAGTCGTTAAAACTCGATAACCTATTTTCTCCATACGTTTAGCTGGAGAACGTTATTTCTTCAATCGTGAACAATTTAGATAAACATCGGAAAACGTAAATACAATTATCAAGATTAATTCGAAATGTTCGCGCATGCATGCAGTAAGAACGTTCTGGCACAATATTGCAAAATTTTCAAGAACCGCTAACGCTTTAACGAGCGATCGAAAGATACAAACCTATCCTAAAAAGTGGCACATGGATGGATGAATGGCTGAAGTCGAAATGACAAATAATCAACATTGGAAACACCATCGTATGATACCTAGTACATACCATTGGGGCAACATTTCAGTCCCGGAGAGAAAAGGGTCGTACGTTGGTATCTAACAAGCTACTAACTACAGCAATATAATATAAGCCTATATTTTATAAAGTATCGTTTATCAATAATTATGGGTTACCATCAGACATCAAGTTCATTTGTATGAAAAATCAAGCGCTCAACCATAAACTGGTCAAGCCATTTACTAATACAAGTAAACTATAGAGCTCTACTAAACGGCAATATTGAGACAGTGCAAGGTCAATATCACAACGCTAGGTTAAGGATATGAGTCTTGTTTTTCATGTCCCTTTCATACGTCTTACACTCCTTGGGTGATTTCGATGATTCTAAGGCCACACTCCTACTAAAAATCCTAACTGTTTATGACTGTTTGTAGCCAGGAAATAAGGTTGTCGTTCCTATTGCCTTGATTATGACACTTATTTTGTAATTTTATTGATTCTAAGGCTACACTCTTTCTACAAGTCATGACTGTATATGACTTCTTCCATGTGTAGCTAAGAAATAAGGCTGTCGTTCCTATTGCCTTGATCATGTCACGTGTGATTTCGGAGACTGTCTCATGTATGTGAGAACTGAAACAGCTCTGAAATACTAAAAAAAATAATGATAATCTGTGCAAACAAATCTTTCTGACTTTTGCCACAGATGCAGATATGTACGTAATGCGGATATGTACGTGGCTGAGAGTGCAGGGTCAAACATCGTCTGATCTGCGCAAAATGTCACAACACGGTTTATTTGAGAAGGATAACTAACCTATTTAGGTTCATTTGGTTGAATAGTCACCATTAAAGGCACAAAGGCCATCTAAAAAAGCCATAACGTAGCATCAAAGAAAAATAATTTCTCTTGAAAGATCCCTTGCTATATTTGAGAACCCCTTTTAAACAGTCTCGAATGTATTTAAGCTTTATTTAGCATGCTTACTCTTGTATTGTACTTTGCGTCCGTGGTAATCCAGAGTGACATTTACACGCCCTAGACAATGCCGACAACTAATCTTGTGTAGGAATCATTTTACAAGGCTCCTATAAATGCCACCAAAAGACATGACGCGTACACCAAAATACTATCCCCGAAATAAAGTTTTGAACATTCCACTTAAACAGTTATAAGTTGTCAACAAGAGATCATGTTCACATTATACATTTATTTATTGAGAAACACATCATATTTCAATTTTACTTTTAGATGTTGCATTTGAACTTTTACATTAATTTAATTACCGAGGATCTGATTAAAGAAAAAATGTACTGTATATTAATTAATGGTACCAACAATAAAACTTTATCAGTACCGGTAATTTAAAGAAACACAATAACCCTACCTTACCAACAGGTGTTACCGGGTATACCCAAAGGAATTGGGCTGACAAATCATAAGCATTTGATTTGTTCCCCATTTTTTGCAACAAACGAGGTTTCACAGTTATTTAAGAAAATTGAGTACACAGCATTGATCATTAAAAAATACGGCGACGGTGAAAGCTTTTTATAATTGTAGACACATTTGTGCTTTTGTAGTAAAATGAGAAGATTCTAGATAGAATAATTAACGCTAGCATTGTAAAGTCAAAAGGAAAACTATTATGTTTCCATGAATTTGTATAAATCCTCCAATTCTATCAAATGACAATCTGTCTAAACTTTCCGCCATGTGCATGCATTTCCTCCAAATAAATGGGATTGCGAAACTGGTTAAAATTATAGGTTTCGTTTCATAAAAAACAAAACAATTTATCATGGTCATAGTTGTTCACTGTTCAGATGTACCAACAATAAATTATCTAATATTTCTCCAGACCGTCATTTAAGACACATGGTTATATAACAACTTCAGAGGCAATTCTCATAATTGTCCTATGTTGGTAACTATGCTAAATGAAGTCAAATATCTCAATCATTTTACAGCTTTGCCTATAAAAGAATAATGTTCACTGTGTCGAAACATACGTCACAGTTACTTTATTTCCAGCTTTATTCCGATAAAGTTAAAGTTAAATAAAAGTGGAACTACACGAATTTCATAAAATAAAGCCAACGTTGTTTTATCAAAGACTTAAATCCTGCGAATTGAGTATAAAGGGCAATAACCCTAGCGTGATCTAGATTGTGGGTGTCCTTTGAAGAGTTATAATGCCTAAAAACGTCACAAACATTGATAAAGATTGGACCAAAAAAAATCGAGTTGAAGAGCAGAGTTAGTGAGTTTGGACAAATATTGGCGATTTAAAGGTCATAATTTCAGAGTGAATATTTCCAAGGTTGACAAAGATTAGATAACAAACGATCAGATAAGAGAGAGAGGAAATTTGGACAAGTCAGACATTTCAATGGCCATTTTTTTTCAATTTCAATTTCAATTGTGATAAATTGCAGTCTCTGGATTTGATCGAACTTGGTCAAGATATTATACCCAATATATGGTAAAGATGTGATAAGCATTACTCAAGTGGACAAGGTAATTATAATCAAATTTGAAAATTGACAGCAGCTTCACAGTTGTTTACTTGTCGACATTCATGCTTCGAAAACACGCACACACCACATATAAAATTACTTTATTTAAACAATCTCATTATAAACTTCATAAAACCAATTGTTTATCTAGATTTAATTTAAAAGCCTCAATGTCAGTGTGACGTCTGGGAAAACAAGGGCAGTATGTAAATAGATACTTAATTTAAACGTTGACTTTCACGTTGAGAATTTTTGTCTACTGTTTCACTTTCATGTTTAACGTTCGGTGTCAGCATGTTTACTGACAGTGGTGATTCTATTACTATCATTGAACAAAATTATCTCAATAGCTGAAGTTGATTAAGATAGCACAATTACATTAATCCTTTTTTCCACAAGTATGGCTATTTCCATATTATTCCCTAGCAAAGATTTCAGTGAAGGGTTGTAGATTATAAAAAAAAAACATTGAAAAGGGTTTATAGTTTTGTTAGCTGTACCTAAATCATATGAACTTTGATGTTTTGATCATCTAAGTCAAATAGGTTTAACACAGTAGTTCATTAAATAGAATGCATCAACCTATATTGTGTGCCCTTAAGGAGCATATGAGAGGGTTGTTGCCCTTTAATAAATGGAAAAATCTAAAACTGCGTTTATGTATAGCAATTATTATAAAACTAATTGACCGAAATTAATGTTACTTACGTAAAGCTATATCATTATACAGTCCAGGGAAACTGCCTGCCAAGCCCATGAAATCACCATATATTAAACCAGTCAATTAATATCCACTTAGCCGGCCCTCCTGCTCGACTAGCTATTTACTGTGTGTGTTCCCATATGTTCCTTGTACTGACCAATATTGAAGTGGGCTAGCATTGAGTGTTTCATGACTGAATTGTATGTATTAAAATGTTCTTGACAATAACACATTCAGTGAGACATCAATTCTCGAAATTGCTTGTAACGTTTACATTACCAGTTACATAAACGTTTATTCAGCGCACGGATCGTATTAATATTCAGTAAAAATCTCAACATAAAATATCAATGTAAACAATCTGATTTGAAAAAAAATATTGCCAAGGATTTCTTATTTGTATTAAAATTAAAAAAAAATCCGTTTGTATGGGTCCTGAGGGGAATTCAAGACGGAGTGGAAAGAGCTTCAACAACCTATCTATTTTCACTGTGTAAACAAGCAACCGTTCAGCTTATACTTTCAATAACTTTTTTTGTTAACGCCTCTAGAAACATAGTTTCAAAATAGAGATATTTTGCGATAAAGCAGTATAAAATTACTTACAAGGTCAAAATAAAACCAAAATACTTTTAAAATCCGCCATTTTGTTTCGCATCTAACATTTCCTTCGCTTAAATTTCCACAAAAATATTTTACGTTGGACCCCCTGTACGTAGGCTTGTGTTTTGTTTCAGCAAGGCCGAGTTCGAATATATTAGGTGATAAACAATCTAAATATCCTCTGTTTTTTGTGCATTATATGTTTTTATTCATTTACTAATGCATATCAATTTATGAGCATGCTCTTTTTTATTGTATGTTCAGATATTTTGTACATGTATGTTTGTCCCTGTATATCACCTTGGACCAATAACACATCCTACTAACAGATATCACAATCATTATCTCTTCTGTATATAGTGTACCTTCGATGATTGTCATATCGTATAACTGCTTTGTTGCTTTTCTCTTTACATATGTTTGCTCTACTTCCTTTCTTCTCATTAGGGAGGCAATAAAGTCATTAATTGAATTGAATTGAATTGAATTTAACCTATTGGCGAGTCAACTTACGGAACGCATTTTGCTTAGTGTCTTTGTTAGGATGAGTTATTAATAACATAATATCTATGGTTCGATGTCATATTGCATAATATTGCAACGATGATGCTTTTTATCAATACAATATGTGCTGTTTGATTTTGTGTAACGAACCTTATTCGAAAAAAATGAAATAGCTAAAACAACTTTTCCCTGAACTATGTGCAATATAATGTTACGGAACTAGTAATGAACTCTAGGAGATGGCATCGGATATTAATAAAACGCGGGCCGTACAACATGTCGTTTGAATTATTCATTTTACTGTGTGTTTATTATTTATATACGAAATTGGTAAACATGAGCAGTATTAAATCCATATGTTTGTACATATGACAACATTTTCGTCACTTAAGAACCATTCTTAAGAACCTTGCCAACACTATCTCAACTGAAATTTGGTATTGGCACATGCTGTATTATATCTGGTTAGATATATTATGCTACTTCATTGGGAATATAATAAATGACTCGGACATTGTGAGGAGCTCGTTTGTAATCTTACTAAAGCCTCTTTTCCACACTTAAAACAGCATTCTTATTTCATTTACCGGCGACAGTCTAATTACATATAAAAAACATATGCACGTCCAGATGTTCATGGATATGCATGCAAATAAGACCCAACAACACTCAAGTGGCACATGTTGCAATATGCATATCTATATGAGCTAGTGGAAGGTTCATTATTGTGTATTAACCATCGGCAGGGGCGTAGCTTCCTATAGGCCGTGTAGGCCGCCTATACGGCATACACATTTCCCCAAAAAGTCGAAAAAATAATAATGCCAAAAATGCAATAAAAATTGGAGGGGGGTAGGGGTAAATGTGAACACCAGAAACAAGATTTACCAAGAAAAGACTGTGATTGATTTGTCGGAAGCTACACGTATGGGGTGATTTATAGTCTATACATCCCAAGGAAGAGTTCGAACGGTTGGAGCCCGCATATTGTTAAGGTTGGACCGGCCGCGTATTGTAAAGTTCCGTCTTTAAACATTTCAAGCAATGCTTGGTGGGCTCTTTTTCTTTTAAATGTAAGGATCGGTAAACAAAAAATCGATACATATTGTCCAGAATTATTGAAATAATTGTGTTTTGTGCAAAGTAAAATATACCATTACCCGGACACCCCGTAAATAACAGCAATTTCATGGCTTTACTGAGGACCTTTGCACAAAATGACCTGTCTTAGCAAATCATTTGGACAACGCACACTATAGCAGTTAATACACTTCACCAGAAATCCAAAATGAATTAATTGGCATTTGCGCAAGTCAGGTGAAGAAACAACTTTTGGACGACTGTCGGTCGTGCCCCTATTATGCCATTATGGTTGATGAAGCAACATGTTCAGGACATACGCTTCCTGTTTGATTATTCTGCTAAACGGTTGTTCGCATTCCAGGACGAGCTGTCACACGATGTTGCTACCCAAGAGGAAATGAACCAGCGCACTTAGCTCCGCACTCTGTGTAAAACACGTTGGTCCAGTCGGGCAGACACTCTTGAAACTTTCAAGAATGCATTCCCTGTGGTGGTTCACGCATTGGAGACATTAGAATCAGATGGCGACGAAAAGGCAGGGCAATATCTCGCCGTCAAATTGCGATACAAATTTTTAACTGCGCTCCTTGTGGCGGAACATATTCTGAGTAGCACCGTTCCCCTGACAAATCTACAAAAGCAGGACAACGATTGTTGCATGGTGTGAGTGAATCACGCGTAATTATAAAGCTGTGCAACGATGAAAGGGCTGACCAGTATGTTTGTTATGCTCTATACGACAATGCAGTAAATGCTATCCCCGATTTTGACCTTCAACCATCAATGCTGAGAAGAGCTGGTCGACACCAGAACAGAGCTAAACCTGATGTCCAAACGGTGTTAGTTCAGGAAATCGCATTTTTTTGGTAATGGAGATCGGTATTGTGCGCAACACTAATTGCCTTCTAAACTGGCTGACTTGCGGGATAATATGCTGCCGCAAATATATGCCGACTTTGCCCCCCGACCCTCCTCAAACATAGGAGACATTCAAGTCGGAAATTGCTAGATGGAGAGTTAGATGGAGTATGACAGACATTAAGGCTTCAAGACTCCAAGACACCCTTCAACAGACGTACAAGGACTTGCATCCTTGCATTTGTACCATCATCGGGGTCCTTTTGACCATGCCACCGACCTCGGCTACATGTGAAAGGTCATTTAGTGGTATGAAACGCATAAAGATCTATTTTTCGTCATTAGCCCTGATCCATGTACACAAGGACATCATCACATTGACTTGAAACGGATTCATATGTTGAAAATTGATGTCGCTAGTTTTTCAATAATCACTGATCGATATTTCATAAATTTCAAAAACAATTAGGAATAAAAATACTCGAGGGTTAAAGCATATTTATTAACATAACGGCATAGCATATATTTAATTCATCATTATGTTAATGCAGAAAACAAACCTCAAGTGGAGAATAGCCAGCAATTAGTGTATGAATTAACAATATAAAATCAACGTTCAGTTGCTGCCAATTTATTCAAGTCACGAGACTTGAATTTAAGTAATATTTCATGATATATATGGTATATGAAACATGCGCCAATTTACCAAATATACGCCAAAACGCACCTCTGACAATCTAGGATAAAAACATTTTCTTGGGGAGCATGCCCCCAGACCCCTAGAATTCGGCCTGCACATTGATTCCATCCAAGCTACGCCCCTGATCGGAGTTATATTTTAGTATCCCTTTATTGAAGATTGCATTTAAAAAATATAGGTAAAAATAAATTGTTCTTATAATAAGAAATTATTAAGCAAAAAATAGGTGTGCCCATTAAAAGATAGGAGTACATTTTGTTGGTAACTATAAGTACGTTAAATAGGTTTACTATGTTACTGTGGTTATTTGTTCTACATTGCTCAGTGTTAGAGCACTCAATTATATTTAGGAGCAAATAAAGATTTGATTGATTGATTGATTGAGTGATTGAGTGATTGATTGATTGATTGATTGATTGATTGATTGATTAATTGGTTGATTGATTGATTGATTGATTGATTGATTGATTGATTGATTGATTGATTGATTGATTGATTGATTGATTGATTGATTGATTGAACTAGATACCTTTTTATCTAAGTTCCTTGGGCTTCCGACTCGTTCTGAAGGAATTCGATCCACAAGCTCGCTCTCTGATAGCACCATAAGCGTAAATATTCCATATCAATGCCTGGTGAACCGACATGTAAGTTGTTTTGGTATCAATACTTTTATGAAAAATAACTCAATCATTTTTTTTTAAAAATAAAAAAAAATCTTATAATTCCTTACTAAAAATTATAATACCGAATATGTGAAAAATATTGAATTATGTACAAAGTGCATATTTAAAAAACAACAACCATTTTTCAATATTTTTTCACATATTCGGTATTATAATTTTTAGTAAGGAATTATAAGATTTTTCTGATTTAAAAAAAAAAAGATTGAGTTTGAAAATCCGGTGCCAGTGATATTTCCCTTTGTGTAGGTGCTTTGACATGAATGTTTATTCCTGGTCAAAATCTCTTGAACTATTGTTCATTAACCTTTCTTTTCTTAAACCATACTTCGTGATATACTTAAGTTCTTGAGCCCTATTTTAAGTGTATTTTTCAATTGAATGTATTTTTTGAAACACTTGACACACGTTTTATTGGCTTAAAATAAAGACTTAAGATTATGTATGGTTTTTATAGTCTGCATGCGTCCTAAAATTGTTTTCGATGTTTATTTTTACAAAGAAATGTATAGAAATTGCAATGGAAGCATGAAAAGTTAAAGCAACTATGGTCAAGGCCAAACAATAGCTAACCGAATGACATTAAACATGACAAGACAATGCCATATGTGAATAAATATTTTATCTTGATTTCGAAAGCAATCATAATCGTGAACTTAAGTTACATTTTATATTATATTTGCCCTGCCACTTAGCGCCTTTCCGCTATTTCCCCCAAATATTTGGTGCATTTTCTCCCTGCTACTTCGCGCATTTGGCCTCGCCACGTGACGCATTTTCGCCTTCCGATAGGCATGAGGCTGCAGAGTAAGATTTGCCTCGATACCGTTTTGCCCCGCTACTATGCCAAGCAATTTGACGGGTTTTTGCATTTCTCACCAACCACCATATTTAGTAGATAAATCCATTATATTGAATTTGGGTAATAATCTCAACGAAGATCGACGTATACTTATCGTGTTGAAAACAGATTTATAGATATTCTCGCGTGTTGTTTTATTATTTCTCGGTTTTAATTAAAGCATGTCTTAAAATAATCTGACGTTGTTTAGAACTCTTTCTGGATTAAACTGATGCCGTTAACGCCCTAAAGAGGGTAATGTTTATACAAATTGTGCAGTAAGTCGTGTTTTATCTGTTAATATATTTCTCCATAGGATTCAATTCCGCGAAAAATTTGATTTAAGGTTATACCATTTGTGATTGAATACAAAACGATATAATAGATATAATCATGTTTGCACGGAATTTTGCAAGCAGAGTGGCAACTGCCAAGGTTAAGACGCCGAGTCATAGCATAAGAAAGGTAAGATTGCTTTTGTTACCGTGTTTCTAAAAACCACGCCGGTTCTTAGACAAGATTAAAATGACCTTGGCGACGTGCTAGAATGATGAAGGCGACATACACCAATACAAATAAATGCGAAATGCTACATTACTGGTAATGGAGTTCAGCCATTAGTTCACCCAATCTTGCTACTGGGCAAATACTATACATTTGTCATATTTGCTGCGTATTTCCGATAACTTTTGGACATTGTTAAATCCACAGTCTATCTTTATAGTCGTCTCCGTGGCCTAGTGGTTAAGCATCCTCCTACGCAGCGGGAGGTCGTGGGTTCGATCCTTGGCCGCGTCATACCAAAAGACGTTAAAAGTTGGTACAAGTAGCTCCCTTTTCTGGCCCTCGGCATTTAAAGGGTAGTGCTTGGAAAAGTGGTGTACTCAGTAATGGTTTAACCCAGGAAAGTTGTACACTGTGTATCGGTGCACGTAAAAATCACAAGTGGTCTCTTCAGAAAAGAGCTAGGGTATAACACCCGGACGTCCTTGTATCCCACCACTGCCTCTTCAGCGTGCTGTCCCTTCAGCAAAAACAAAGGACCTCCTTGGAAATAAGCGCTAGCACTTTCACGGGTTATCCTTGACAGCATGGTCTAAAGAAATACATACAAAACTCGATAACGTATCTTCTCCCTATTTTTTGCTGGAGAACGTTATTTCTTCAACCGTGAACAATTTAAATAAACATCGGAAAACGTAAATACAATTATCTGGATTTATTCGAAATGTTCGTGCATGCATGCAGTAAGAACGTTCTGGCGCAATATTGCAAAATTTCCAAGAACCGCTAACGCTTTAACAAGCGATCGAAAGATACAAACCAATCCTTAATATCAATCTCAACTTTAGGGAACTTCAGCTAAACAGTTTTATGCTATCAACTAGACATCATGTTCACCATTTACAGCGTTTTTATTTATGCACACAACACAGTTCGATTTTCCTTTTAGGTGTTGTATTTGAACAATTACATTAATTTAGTTACGAGCCACGGATCTGATTAAAGAATAATATGTACTATATATAAAAAGGTACCAACTAGAATACATTATCAGTACCGATGATTTAAAGACACACAATAACACTACCTCACCTAAAGGTGTTATGCCCAAAGGGATTGGACTGGCATAATATGAACATTTAAATTTGTTTCCATGTTTGCAACAAAAGTGGTTTCACAGTTTTTTTTTGGAAAACTGAGTACACAACATCCATCATATAGATATACGGCGACGGTTAAAGCTATTTATATTTGTATTCAAATTTGTTTTGTTTTTTTTACCTAAATGAGTAGACTAAAATAATTAAGGCAAGCATCGTAAAGCTGAAACAATAGAACTATTATGTATTCATGGATTTGTAAAAGTCTTCCAATTCTATCAATTGAAAATCTGTCTTAACTTTTCGCTATTATTGAATGCATGCATTTCCTGCAAATAAATGGGATTGGGAAACTGGTTTAAATTATAGGTTTTATATCATCCAATTAATCCTGGTCATAGTTCAGACGGACCAATAATTCGATAATAAATTATCTAATATTTCTCCAGACCGTCACTTACGACGCATGGTTATATAACTACATCAGAGACAATTGTCATAAGTGTCCTATGGTGATAACTATGCCATGAATTAAGGAAGTCAAATATATCAATCATTTTACAGCTTTGCCTATAAAAGAATAATGTTCATTATGGCGAAAGACACGTCATAGTTAATTTATTTCCAGCTTTATTCCGATAAGAGAAGATAAATAAAAGTGGAACTACATGAATTTCATAAAATCAAGCCAACATTGTTTTATCAAAGACTGAAATCTTGCGAATTAAATATAAAAGGCCATAACTCTAGCGTAAATAGCGTTATCTAGATTTTGGAGGTACTTTGTAGAGTTATAACGCCTACAAACTGTTCACAAAGAATAATAAAAACTAGACAAAATATATTCAAGTTGAAAAGCAGAGACAGTGATTTTGGACAAATATTGACGATTCAACGGCCATAATTTCAGAGTGAATTTCACCAAGGTTGACGAAGATTAGATAAATAGTGGTCAATAAAGAGTTGGAGGATATTTGGACAGGTCAGACATTACAATAGCCATTACTCAATAGTGATTAATGCAGTCTATGGCTTTTGATCGAACTTGGTCGAGACTTTATACCAAGTATATGGTAAAATGTGATAAGGATTACTAACGCACATTATTTTCACTACGCACAAGAGGGTTCCATCGAAAATTAAAATTTTACTAATTTCATTTAACTAAGGTGGGAGAAAAAGCATCTTCCATGACCGAGAGTGAAACCTCGTTTCCGCAAAACACCTTTCGCTCGGGTTGGGATCAACCATTTTCCCACCTCAGATAAGTAGATCCAATGTTTTAACCATGCTATAAATTCTTATATTTCCCACGGGCAAAGATAAAACAAGTACCCGTATGGAACTCCTTTTTAATGGTCATCACATTGTAATTATCTCCCTTGTTTAAGCCTGTCGTCTCGAGCATCATAGAAACCTTGTCTTGTGGCAATATTAAGAGTGCTAATTAATTATTTTTCGCTTCAAGTGTCACCATAAAGTGTCACGCACCTTTCAAGAAGTAATGCTTCACTCACCACAGAACTATTTAAAGACCGATTCGACTATCAACATTATCTGAATCACTGCGCGGATATCCATGAAAACCACCAATTATCGCATATCCATACGCATTTGTGTTCATCCCGACCTCGTTTCCGCAAAAAAGATCAAATTTGTCAATTCGGTGACATCAAAATACAACTAAGACATAAAGTTTAAACTAATGACATCGCTACGTCATAAATAGTGCTGTTATGCATACGCTGTTGTCTAGAATGAATCAGTACTGTTATTGCTATTTAATTAATTAGTTTGGCTTAATTAAACTTTTTCTATATTATAATTATTATAGTATTATTATTATTCGATGATAACACATGCAGGGAGATATCAATTCTCGAAATTGCTTGTAAAGGTCACGTTATCAGTTGCAAAAACTCAATAAACAATCGCTACTATAGGCACAAGAATGGTACACTTTGACAAGAAACACAGTTTCAAGTCACGCATTTTTTATTTTCACTTTGTAAACAAGCAATCGTTCAGCTTATACTTTCAATAACGTTTTTTGTTTAGGCCTCTAGAAACATAGGTTAAAGACTGAGAGAAGCTTACACGTCTGTCCTCCGGGTAGGTGTATTTATATTGCGAGAAAAGTGATATAAACTTACTTACCATATCCTCCCAAAACTCCAAAATACTTTCACAATCCGCCATTTCGTTCCTCATCTAACATTTCCCTCACTTAAATTTCCGCAAAAATATATTACATTGGACCCCCTGTACATAGGCTTGTATTTTGATTCAGCAAGGCCGTGATCGAATATATAAGGTGATAAACAATCTAAATATTCTCTGTTTCTTGTGCTTTATGAGTTTACCGATGCAAATATATTTATGAACATGCTCTTTTTGTTGTGTGTTCAAGTATTATGTACATGTATGTTTGTCCCTATATATTACTTGGACCCAATAATACATCCTACTCCCAGATACCACATGCATTACCTCTTCTGTATATAGTGTACCTTCGATGATTGTCATATCGTATAAGTGCTTTGTTGCTTTTCTGTCAAACTATGTTTGCTATACTTCCTTTCTTCCTATTATGGACGCAATAAAGTCATTGGTTAAATTGAATTTACCTAATCGGTGAGTCAACTTATGGGACGAATTTTGGTAAGTATCTTTGTTAGGATGAGTTTTTAAGAAAATGCAACCTATGGTTTGATGTCATATTGCATAATATCGCAACAACTATGCTTTCTATCAATAAAATATGTGTTGTTCGATTTTGTGTAACGAACCTTATTCGAAAACAATAAAATAGCTTAGACAACTTTTCCCTGAACTATGTGAAATATAATGGTGGGGAACCAGTAATTAATTCTAGGAAATGACATCGGATATTAATAAAACCCGGGCCGTACACCATAGGGTATAAATTATTCATTTTACAGTGTGTTCATTATTTATATACGAAATTGGTGAACATGAGCAGTATTAAATCCATTTGTTTGTACGTGAATATGACTCGATAATCGCGCACAACGGGTGTATACAGAGGAATGCAATTTTATGTATTTTTCATAATGCCGGTGTACATGTTCGAAATGCCAGTGGACAGGTGCGAGATGCCGGCGGATAAATTCGAGATGCGGGCGGACAGGTTCAAGATGCCGGCGGACAGGTTCGAGATGCGGGCGGACAGGTTCGAGATGCCGGCGGACAGGTTCGAGATGCGGGCGGAAAGGTTTGAGATGCGGGCGGACAGGTTCGAGATGCCGGCGGATAAATTCGAGATAAGGGCGGACAGGTTCGAGATGCCGGCGGACAGGTTCGAGATGCGGGCGGACAGGTTCGAGATGCGGGCGGATAGGTTCGAGATGCCAGCGGACAAGTTCGAGATGCCGGCGGACAAGTTCGAGATGCCGGCGGACAGGTTCGAGATGCGGGCGGACAGGTTCGAGATGCCGGCGGACAGGTTCGAGATGCCGGCGGATAAATTCGAGATAAGGGCGGACAGGTTCGAGATGCCGGCGGACAGGTTCGAGATGCGGGCGGACAGGTTCGAGATGCGGGTGGATAGGTTCGAGATGCCAACGGACAATATCGAGATGCCGGCGAGACAAAAATGTTTGTGTTTGTTGCTGATCATAAAAGTAGCTCAGGCCATCTTAATGATGACAGAGCAGCGATATGGTACTAATAAAATGACTTTCACATTTTCATTTATGATTTATGGCATTAAGTAATTAATTTTAATATGATTATTTTAACAACAATTTGTAAGTCATTTTAAAAACTTTGAATGCATATTATGTAACAATAACAGTGCGCTACAAACGAAACACTCATGATGACCTTCTGACCCTTACCGTCCAAGATAAATGTCACACTAGATTAACATCAACGTCCCAGATACACTACTAATACATTTGCATGTAAAACGAATGTTCTCAAGACAGTAAAAAATGAGAGCCTTTTTTTGTATGTGAACACGTGGCGGAAGTGGATTATTGCGTGATTGAAATATTGAATTTCACTAAGACTCTAAAAATGTTAACAGTACCACTTTCAGTTTTAATACGCTCTCAGCATTTACCTATTGCAGTTAACGGAAATTTACACGACACGAGGAAAAACGAACATAGACACTTAGTTTTATACAGCTCTTAAATGTGATTAATGAATATTATACTACAAAACCATTTTTTTCATTTATATCAGCAAAATATTTATACTATACAGTATACTATATTATGTTGGACCACTAACTGTTTCACGAACCACTTTCACGGATGCTTTACATCGATGCTTTTTTGTCGATCAAATATTTTATTTTGTTTGGTATTGCATTAAATCAAACAATGTAATGAAATAAAATTACAATCAACTATCAAATAATCAAAGCGTCATTTAACATGAAACCTGCTGACAAATAACAAACTCAAAAGCACGTGGCAGTAACCAAGCAACCACCTCGGCCGAAGTGACTATCATGAGTTACGGCCTGTAAACGCCAGCTCCACCACTTTACGGTGGTGCAAGGAAAAAGAGATGTCGACACTTCCGTGGTGGAGCTGTGCCCTATGTTTACATGAACAAACGTGAGTACGATTTATGTTTTATTTGATAATTTCATTCAACGGACATATTTTGGAAATCGGAGAATGTAGTACCGTGTAAGAACACTTCTACTGTAGGCTGGTTACTATTTCGTTTCAATATTGTGCAAACTGTGGTGCCAGGAGCTTTTCTCCCGAATCAGACTTGTGCATATTTTGAGATCTGATTGCATAGCAAGTACATTTCGGTGCTTACACACCCCGTAAGAACATTCTCACACATGCAAACATAACTGTTATGTATTGTACCTATGCCGGAACACAACCAAACCTAATAAGCACTTCTTAAAAAGGAAAAATGCACATATTTATAAAAGTGGTGGCGCTGTTGCCCTAGTGGTGGCGCTGTCGAGTAGTGGTGGCGCTATCGAGTATGTTTTGCGTATGAAGTAATATAAAAAGTTAACACTTTTGGAATAAATACTTAAGTTGCTATGTTTATCATTCATTGAACATTATGCTGGTTATGCATACTACTTGCGGAAACGAAACTCTTTGAGAATTATCTTAACCTTACTTAAAACTATTTCGAAAACAAACGGCTAGGTGCTGTTAATTTTACCATAGAACTATAAGTATCTACCATGTGTGTCCGGTATGGATGGAAAAATCCGACCCGAGTGCACGCTCGTAAGCCGGTAACGAGGCTTGGCGAGTTACAGTCCACGCAGCGTGACCGAAGGACGGATTTTTCGGTCCGGACCGGAAAAACATGATTGATATTTTTTTTGCAATTCTAAAATTATCAGTTTGTGTAAGAATTGACGTAGAAAACGCACTTTTGTACATTTTATCAAAAAGCGCATGAAACCTTGTTTACTGACGTCATAAAGCGCAGTAATTTTAAATCAATATTGGTGTCAAATAGTTACTATTTAAATCGCGTTTTTACGATTATTCATTATCTGTTTTAATTAATTGCATACTTATTTATTTGATTGCGCTTTATTGAAATGAAATAATGTACTTTTCATAAATCATACAATAAAAGAAATAAGAAGCGCGTTGTTGCGCAAAACTCATCTTACATGGGGGTGTAAGATGCGTTTTTCCAGCACTGGACAAATGACCGAAAACACACGTCCGGTATGCAAGAATACCTCCCTCATAACCGGACACACATGGTAGATACTTATAGTTCTATGTTAAAAATTAACAGCACCTAGCCGTTTGTTTCGAAATAGTTTTAAGTAAGGTCAAGGTAGCTCGCGGAGAGTTTTGTTTCCGCAAGTAGTATGCATACCAGCATTATGTTCAATGAATGATAAACATAGCAACTTTTGTATTCATTCCAAAAGCGTTAACTTTTTATAATACTTCAAGAGCAAAACATACTCGATAGCGCCACCACTACTCGACAGCGCCACCACTAGGGCAACAGCGCCACCACTTTTATAAATATGTGCATTTTTCCTTTTTAAGGAGTGCTTATTAGTTTTGTTATGTTCCGGCATAGGTGCAATACATAACAGTTATGTTTGCATGCGTGAGAATGTTCTTACGGGGTGTGTAAGCACCGAAATGTACTTGCTATGCAATCAGATCTCAAAATATGCACAAGTCTGATTCGGGAGAAAAGCTCCTGGCACCACAGTTTGCACAATATTGAAACGACATAGTAACCAGCCTACAGAAGTGTTCTTACACGGTACCACATTCTCCGATTTTCGAAATATGTCCGTTAAATGAAATAATCAAATAAAATATAAGTCATACTCACGTTTGTTCATGTAAACATAGGGCACAGCTCCACCACGGAAGTGTCGACAGCTCCTTTTCTTTGCACCACCGTAAAGTGGTGGAGCTGGCGTTTACAGGGCGTGTGATTATAACATTATAAATTATTAAGACTGAGAAAGAATGAATGAAAAAGTGAAATTGCCATATGACGAATTATAAATTAAGTGGACAATTATGTCAAATAACAGAAGGTGGATGACATATAATAGGAAATTTACTTATTATGAAAACAATTTGATACGAGTATCCGGATAGTATTCGAATACTTGATACGAATATCCGGATACCGATTTGGTATCCGGTTTCCATCCCTACTTTTTAAGCAACGTCTCAAAAATTATAAAGGTTATTAGTAGTCAAATATAACTTTGTATTTTTTACTTGTTCAACGACACCCATTGAATACTTTCGTAAACAAAGATATGTTTCTCAAAAAAGTCCAGTTACCATAGTTATTGTCATCTTTCAGTATAGTTCAATGACTGAAAACTGACAAGCGAAAAAAAAGTATACCTCCTTAAAGATTTTCAGCGTTATCACTTAGCAGTAAGAAATAGCCTCCAATAAATACAACTCTTCACGCACAGAGAGACTGCATATCAAGATATGAAGTTTGCCACATATCGACTTGTGAAATTAATTTTAAGATGTTAAACTAATTTCACAACTCGTATATAGTTTTGTCAGAGGTATGTGTTAAAAGTAATATACTGAACAAATTACTCAGCGTTCTGTGACTGCTGACAGCCAGTAAGATGTTTCTTTTCAAATAAAAAAGACAGGACGAGACGTGAAGAAAGACAACTCCTTCGTTTGCAGGGTGAGTATAAAATAGGTCTTAATTTGCCAATTTCGTTTAATAGAAACTGCCATATTGAAAATCATCGTCATAAGATATCTTAAAGATATAATTATACTAAAAATGTAGTAATATTGGTGTCAAATAGTTACTATTTAAATCGCGTTTTTACGATTATTCATTATCTGTTTTAATTAATTGCATACTTATTTATTTGATTGCGCTTTATTGAAATGAAATAATGTACTTTTCATAAATCATACAATAAAAGAAATAAGAAGCGCGTTGTTGCGCAAAACTCATCTTACATGGGGGTGTAAGATGCGTTTTTCCAGCACTGGACAAATGACCGAAAACACACGTCCGGTATGCAAGAATACCTCCCTCATAACCGGACACACATGGTAGATACTTATAGTTCTATGTTAAAAATTAACAGCACCTAGCCGTTTGTTTCGAAATAGTTTTAAGTAAGGTCAAGGTAGCTCGCGGAGAGTTTTGTTTCCGCAAGTAGTATGCATACCAGCATTATGTTCAATGAATGATAAACATAGCAACTTTTGTATTCATTCCAAAAGCGTTAACTTTTTATAATACTTCAAGAGCAAAACATACTCGATAGCGCCACCACTACTCGACAGCGCCACCACTAGGGCAACAGCGCCACCACTTTTATAAATATGTGCATTTTTCCTTTTTAAGGAGTGCTTATTAGTTTTGTTATGTTCCGGCATAGGTGCAATACATAACAGTTATGTTTGCATGCGTGAGAATGTTCTTACGGGGTGTGTAAGCACCGAAATGTACTTGCTATGCAATCAGATCTCAAAATATGCACAAGTCTGATTCGGGAGAAAAGCTCCTGGCACCACAGTTTGCACAATATTGAAACGACATAGTAACCAGCCTACAGTAGAAGTGTTCTTACACGGTACCACATTCTCCGATTTTCGAAATATGTCCGTTAAATGAAATAATCAAATAAAATATAAGTCATACTCACGTTTGTTCATGTAAACATAGGGCACAGCTCCACCACGGAAGTGTCGACAGCTCCTTTTCTTTGCACCACCGTAAAGTGGTGGAGCTGGCGTTTACAGGGCGTGTGATTATAACATTATAAATTATTAAGACTGAGAAAGAATGAATGAAAAAGTGAAATTGCCATATGACGAATTATAAATTAAGTGGACAATTATGTCAAATAACAGAAGGTGGATGACATATAATAGGAAATTTACTTATTATGAAAACAATTTGATACGAGTATCCGGATAGTATTCGAATACTTGATACGAATATCCGGATACCGATTTGGTATCCGGTTTCCATCCCTACTTTTTAAGCAACGTCTCAAAAATTATAAAGGTTATTAGTAGTCAAATATAACTTTGTATTTTTTACTTGTTCAACGACACCCATTGAATACTTTCGTAAACAAAGATATGTTTCTCAAAAAAGTCCAGTTACCATAGTTATTGTCATCTTTCAGTATAGTTCAATGACTGAAAACTGACAAGCGAAAAAAAAGTATACCTCCTTAAAGATTTTCAGCGTTATCACTTAGCAGTAAGAAATAGCCTCCAATAAATACAACTCTTCACGCACAGAGAGACTGCATATCAAGATATGAAGTTTGCCACATATCGACTTGTGAAATTAATTTTAAGATGTTAAACTAATTTCACAACTCGTATATAGTTTTGTCAGAGGTATGTGTTAAAAGTAATATACTGAACAAATTACTCAGCGTTCTGTGACTGCTGACAGCCAGTAAGATGTTTCTTTTCAAATAAAAAAGACAGGACGAGACGTGAAGAAAGACAACTCCTTCGTTTGCAGGGTGAGTATAAAATAGGTCTTAATTTGCCAATTTCGTTTAATAGAAACTGCCATATTGAAAATCATCGTCATAAGATATCTTAAAGATATAATTATACTAAAAATGTAGTTAACAATTTGAAATCCAAATCTGTATGATAAAGTTTTGTATTGTTTATGTTAGCAACCACTGGAAGTAAAATCCTTAAATTCAAATCCTATAATTAAGTTTGCATGGTTTTGAACTTTCTAAAAAAATATAATTAAAAATGAATGAATAGGTTTTCAATGTATATTGCACATAGATAGTTTACATAATTTTCATTGATAGATGCATAAGTGCAATAATAATGTTAAAGCAATTATTTAGTTAGGTCCAATCGTATCAAGTCAATACTTGATTCTACGGGTTGTACACACGTTTGGCTCAACCAAACAAGAGTTCATGCAAACCATGTCAGTAAACTTGTAGACCAATTTCAGCAAACATGTTTTGAACAATTAAGTATTTCGTCTAAAGGTAGAATGTATTCTCTGTTTAAGTCCGATGTAAAATTTGGAGAGTACCACATATCAGTAGAAAAAGTAGTCTTTGTAGTCTAAACGATATTGGTGATGAACTGCACTATTTACTATTATGTCCACTGTTTAACCCTACAAGGAAAAAGCATTATGCATTTTCGTTTTTACTTAAATTAAACCTAATTTTCTTAAATATTAGAGAAGTTTTAATCTGTAGGAAGTCAGCTGTAAAGATAGTTAGAGTAAAAACATAGCTTAAATAATTCAGAAAACGTACGCATGTACATTTATGTTATAGGCAAACGTCTATGTCACTTCGGTTCAACCAATGCTTGAAGGAAATTTACACGGAGCTTGCAATGCAATTGCACGAATAACGAACACAGGCTGCAAAGAAGCAAGATGCACAAGTCAGAACGTAAGATGTAATTTTGCTTCAATACTCTTCCAAACTTAGAGATACAATTAATCGCCATAGTAGCGCATACCCGGCGCAGTCCAATTTTATGGTTATTTGCTTGAAGATATACTCTAATTCAAGACATAATTCAACCAAAAATACTAGGAACTGAGATAAGTTAAAGAATATATTTATCGTGACTATTAAACAGGTACAATTTTGGATCATTTTTAAAAATGAAATATAAATCACCAATGTTTGTGCAAAGAGACTACTGACCATTGGACATTAGACTGGATGTCATTGAGATTTAAATTTTATGATCATTATTTAATTATATCTAACACCGCGTTTCGATTCCTGGTCAATGTGTAAATACCCTCCCTTTACATTTCAATGCAAACAGGCCACTCTATAGATTGGAAAATGTCATTTCTAGCGTTTTACGCGTATGACAACCATACATTTCTTTAACCCTAACATTCAGTTAAAACCCGAACGATTTAAACAATAAAAAGGTAAGTCGCGTTTCTCCTGAGAAAATTCACTCACTTTGAAATTTAGCACAGTTAATTTTTCAAGGAATCCATGTTGCATCAGGTCGGAAAAGAGACAAGTTCTGGTCCAGCAAACAATATTTAATCTCTGAGATATTCATAAAAAAATGTCTGGATGCAGGTATTTGACTGAATTTAAAGTTTTCAACGTTAATTTCTAAATATTCTTTTTGACAGAAAAGCTATAAAAATATTTCTTAGCCTATAAAAGACTATACTAGTTTCCTATTTTTAAATGAAAAACGCGTTCGATTAATGATTAATGATAATAAATAAATCCAAAACTAGCTCAATCCGATAGTCTGTGTCAGGTTTTCCATGTTCACTGTTTGTCATCCAAGCACCTGTGCGTCTGCAGTTATGAGGCGTTTTGGTCAAAAATACAATTCTTTAAGTTTTTTTTTAACTAAACCTGGATTCAAAATGGCATTTGTAACATCAATTGGTTCAGTTTTGCACATATTTGCACACAATTCAAGTTATCGACAAATTCTCGCAGGGATGCGGACGACTAAATTGGCGATAGTTGTAAAATCCAGGAACTGGCATATTTTGTTCAACCAGACAATGTCAAAGCATTTAATAGTGGTTATTAGCCAGAAATGGTGAAAGGCAATACACTTCTTGCCAAAATGAGACTTTTTAAACAAAGCAGTCTGGGCCCTTTAGGTTGCCAAGGCGGTGTAAAAGTGTCAGGTCGCGTACTTATACATCAGAGGGCCGATGGCTCTCTTAGAGCAAGCTAGATAGGTCATTCAATTGTGCGCTTGTAAAATTGACTTGGTATTAGCAATACTTCATTAAGCCAAATTTAAATTGTCTATCTAATTTTACGGTTATCCGCCACAATGTTAGAATTCATAGCCAGTGTAAAAACCGTTGAAGAAAAAAGATTGCGGAAGCACACGAGTGGTTTCCGATTAATTATACAGGACAATCACATCTCTGCCTTATCCGAGAAATCTAGTAAACTCATATGAATGATTTACCAAAATTATCAAGTAAGTTTCATGCACTTAATCTTTACTTGGCAGTAGGTATGTCGACAGTACCTTATCTAATTTGAAACCATGCTTCAGAATGCATTCAAAATAACACTAGTTGCTTTTTCACCGTAGGCGAAAAATGTTTCTGTTTCTAAAAACAGATTCGTTTACTATAAATAAAAGCGATGGTGCGAGTTTTAAAAAAAATCGGCTAATATATGCCATGCTACATTCACGATGTCTGGCCTGTCGTGCAGCCGATGTGCCAATTAACTGCCGCCGTCATGGGCATAACGGTAGATCGTGTGTGCGTTTTGTCCGTTGACCTTGCAGACATACGTTATTTCCCGAATAGCTGTGAACGTCTAGATTACCGTTGTAACTGCTTTAGGAAATGGAAAGTCTAGCCATGCATTGTAAAGGACACGTAAGAAACATACACTTTCTGCTAATTATAAAATCGCAGAGAGATCCGATCTTAATGGTAAAAAGATGTTGTTATAGATTATTTCCTCGACGGATTGAGAGTTTGAGTTAAGGCTTAAATTTCTTCCAGCAATTGCCATTCCTACATTCTTACAGATGTAATAAGGAGTTCATAATTAAATGTCGTTTAAACCATTTCACGCTTTGCACTTATCCAGATGTATCCGTAAACAGCCATCAAGAGCTATTTACAATTTGGAAACAGTAAAAAAACATAATCTAGCAGAAAAAATATGACGCTTAACCAGTTTTAAGATTTATACAAAATACAAAACCAAGTTGTGTGAAGTTGTTCTATTTATACATAAAAGTATGTTTGTCAACAGAAACTAATAATATATTGCGCTTAACAACATATCTCTTTGACAAGTCAAAATACGATGTTATAAAGACTAAATCTGAATCACAAGGCAGTGTACAACTCATTTGCTGCTAACAAAAGAATAACTTTAGTTGTAGACAGGAACTGGTGTTCGTTTCTCCATAATGGGCCCAGCGACGGGTACAATACATTGAAACATTGAATACTAGTATAGCCCATCCCATAGAGGATGTCCGTGAAGTTAGCAGTCTGGCAGCGTGGCAGTCTGGCAGCGTAAAGTTAACAGTCAAGAAGCTTGGCAGCGTTAAGTTAGCAGTCTGTCAATATGGCAGCGTAAAGTAAGCAGTCTGGCAGTCTTGCAGTGTGAAGTAAGTAACGTGACAGCCTAAAAGTCTTGCAGCGTGAACTTAGCAGTCTGGCAGTCTAGCAGCGTGAAGTTTGCAGTCTTGCGGTCTAGCAACGTATAATAACAGTCTGGCAGACTGGCAGCGTAAAGTTAGCATTTTGGCAGTCTATCTACCTGTCAGCGTGATGATAGAAGTCAGGCAGTCTAACAACTTGAACTTAGCAGGATTTCAGCTTGACAGTCTGGCAGCATGAAGTAAGTAGAGTGGCAGCGTGACAATCTGCCTTTTTTATATTCTTGATAACATTGACCTCTTTTTCTATCTTTTTCATGGTTTCCAAACCGAAAGAAATAAAGAAAAAATCGAAATTTCGACAAAGTCATTCATAAGAAAACACGCCTATAAGTGTCGCAAAAAAACACTAAAAGATATTCTTTTTTAACAATTATACCAGCCTTTTCATATAAACAAAGCGATATCTCTTTACGCAACATCTTGATATTAATAGCGCCAGCAGTCTTGAGCAGTCCGAAACACGTTATGATTTTGTCAACCGGCCTACATGGATACAAGATCTTTAGTATATGTATCGAGCGAATAACTTGTCTTTGAGTTTTAAGCAAAGATAAGATGTTTAATATTTCATTAAATCAAGCTCTTTCTAAACGCAAATCTAGATATTCATGTTTTCTTTCACACAAGACTTTTTAAGCAGTCTGAAGCAGTCTGAGGCAGTCTGGAACCATCTTGATCAACGCTATAGTTTTTGTTCCCGGCTTGGATTCGCTATCCATAGTATGGGCAACGTTCGAATAACTTGTCTTTCAATGAGTTCTAAACAAAGATGAGAAGTAAAATTTGTCCTTAAATCAAGATATTTTCATATTCTTGGTAACATTAGTCTCTATTTCCATCACGCTCGAAAGCCGAAATCGCGCGATGTTTCCGGTCAGGTTAAATTGAAAAATGCGCTTGTACAAATGTCATGGCATTCGAAGAAAAACTCTATTTTGCTTTTTTAACAGTATTATATTTTTATCTTACCATAACCCGTACCAGAGCCTTTTATAAACGTATTCTAGTCTTTCTCCACGCAAATTCATGCTGCTTATCTTCTATGTTCACACTTTCAGACTGCTAACTTCCTGCTGCCAGAATGCTAATATCACCCTACCATTCTCTCAGACTGCTATCTTTACGCTGCCAGACTGCTAATTTATGCTGCCAGACTGCCAACTTCACGCTGCCAGACTAATTTTTTCACGCTGAAAGACTGCCAGACTTCTGCCTTGATAATCATGCTGCCAGACTGCCAGACTGCTACCTTCATGCTGCCAGACTGCCAACTTAACGCTGCCAGAAAGACAGACTGCTAGACTGCTAACTTCTCGCTGCCAGACTGTATTGTCCAGTATTACACCGTAATTTTTGTGAGAAAAAAATATTGCTTTTTGTTTGGAAACTTTCTAAAAATAGGGAATATCAGACCTTAATTTAAAGAAGAAAAGCATAATCTTACCAAACTCTTCCGATAAGAAGCATACAAAACATAACTATTCTAGTATTAACCAGAGGAACAACATCAGAAAACGTCTTATCTTTTTCGTAGTATTATTACGAATAAGAAAAAACAGCAATAGTAGTATCTCTTGTCTAGTATTACCCCAAATAACAACATCAACAATATATTTATATTTTGTCTTGTTTTACCCCCAAAAAGAACATCACCAATAAAAACATCTCTTGTCCAGTATTACCCCGAATAAGAACATCAGTAATAGAGTTATATTTTGTCTAATATAATTGTAGACCTCTTAATCTCAAAAACAGTCTTAGGCATCTACCTTGTGACTCTAAACAGGATATTCCTTAACTATTTCAACGCTGGCTTTGTCACTGTTGTTTCTGAAGTATTTTTATTACAAATGACATAAAACATTTGTATTAATAACTTGGATTTTTTAACGTATAAACAGTAAATCAAACCCTGGTTGATATTGTTTTTTCATTGTTTCTATGAATTGCTTTTGCGTTCTGTTACGTGTTAATTGATTATTTCGTTTGGGTTTTTTTTTTCAGCAAATACTAGCTGCTTGAAGTTTTAAAAGCAGGATGTTATATATGTATCTTATGATGCGACGACAAAAATTTTCCATCGAGTTTGTTTCATAAAACAAGTTTTGTCTACCCGTCTGCCATTCATTTCAAGAGTATCTGTGAAGCAAAAAGAAAGCATTTAGGCAATGCCGCCCATTCCACAGACATATAGGTAACTGTTTTGTTCGTTACAGACTATTAGAATCAGCTGTGTCTCCACAGTGCGCCTTTAATTGCCAACTGCATTTGTATGTTCAAGTCGGCTTCGAAAATATTGGAAAGACATACATCAGACTGGGTTATTCTTCTGCGCTAATGACGCACAATGTGTTTTATTCTCATTTCAAGCGAGGAAAGGACTCATTACTTTGGTTTCTTCTTTGAATTTATGAATACAAGTTCGAGGTATTTCCAGTAATTATACAATAGCACAGGAAGACATAGTCACATTAGTAAAGCTTTAAGGAAATCTTTGAAATGTCTGTAAAAGATCGGAAACGCTAAGGCCATTATTGTTTGTTTTGCCATCTCGGCATACCACGTGACATCGACAATCCAACTTATTTACGGACAAATTTCCATGGGAAATGTTTCTGCTAGGAAGGTATCTGTGAGCAAGTGAATATGACCACTTTAGGCGTATTTATTTATTTTCATAAAAGTTGTACTTAACCATGTTAATGTGTTTATCAAAATTGAAGCATTCGCAGATATATTGTGTTTAGAACAAGTAAATACCTGAAGATTCCGTGGTTCATTTACATACCGGGAAACATATCGCCATAACATATCGTTACAACACCAGATGTTCCATGATTAAATAGACCTAAAGTAATCATATTTTAATGTTGAAATTATAGACATTTCCATCAAAACAGGCGAATACCAGTATTTCTCTTAAAATCGTACAAGGTAAACGACCATGTTTTATGTTTTAATTGGTGAGAACATGTGATATAAAAGGCTATCAATGGTACTCAAAGATGTTAACATAATATTGAAAAAGAAAACGAGTAATGCAAATGGGTTTCAATATATCTCAATACGGAATATATATTAAAAAATAATATATATATATATCTAACTAGAAACTGTATACGGTACCATCAGGTGACTGGATGTGGTCCTGCTTGCACGGTCGTGGTTTTGCTAAAACGATGGTGGTATTGCCTGTTCGGTGGTGATCCTGCTTGTACCGCCGTGATCTTGCTTAAACGGTGGTGGTCCTGTTTGTATGGTGGTGGTCCTGTTTGTACGGTGGTGGTCCTGTTTGTACGGTGGTGGTCCTGTTTGTACGGTGGTGGTCATATTTGTACGGTGGTGGTCATGTTTGTACGGTGGTGGTCTTGCCCGTACGGTGGTGGTATTGCTCGTACGGTCGTGGTTTTGCTAAAACGATTGTGATATTGCCTGTTCGGTGGTGATCCTGCTTTTACCGTCGGGATCTTGCTTAAACGGTGGTGGTCCTGTTTGTACGGTGGTGGTCATGTTTGTACGTTGGTGGTCTTGCTCGTATGGTCGTGGTATTGCTTAAACGGTGGTGGTCTTGCTTTTTGGTGGAGGTCCTGTTTATACGGTAGTGGTCCTGTTTGTACGGTGTAGGTCTTGCTTGTACTGTCGTGGTTCTGCTAGTACAGTCGTGGTCTTGCTTGTACGGTGGTGATCTTACTTAAACGGTGGTGGTCCAGTTTGTATGGTGGTGGTCCTGCATGTACGTTAGTGGTCCTGTTTGAACGGTGGTGATCCTGCTTAAACGCTAGTGGTCCTGTTAGTACAGTTGTGATTCTGCTTAAACGCTTGTGGTCTTGTTTGTACGGTGGTGGTCCTGCTTGTGTGGTGGTGATCCTGCTTAAACGGTCGTGGTCCTGTTTGTACGGTTGTAATCTTGCTTAAACAGTTGTGGTCCTGCTTGTACGGTAGTGGTCCTGCTTGTACGGTGGTGGTCTTGTTTGCACGGTGGTGGTCCTGTTTGTACGGTGGTAGTTCTGTTTGTACGGTCGTGGTCCTGCCTGTACGGTGGTGGTTCTGTTTGTACATGTACGGTGGTGGTCCTGCTTGCACTGTGGTTATACTTTATGTACGGTTGTGGTTTTGCTTTTACTGTGGTGGTATTGCTTGTACTGTGGTGGTCTTGCTTGTACTGTGGTGGTCTTATTTGTACGGTGGTGGTCCTGCTTGTACGATGGTGGTCCTGTCTGAACGGTGGTGGTCTTGTTTGCACGGTGGTGGTCCTGTTTGTACGGTGGTGGTTCTGTTTGTACGGTCGTGGTCCTGCCTGTACGGTGGTGGTCCTGCTTGCACGGTGGTTATACTGCGTGTACGGTTGTGGTTTTGCTTTTACAGTGGTGGTATTGCTTGTACTGTGGTGGTCTTGCTTGTACTGTGGTGGTCTTATTTGTACGGTGGTGGTCCTGCTTGTATGGTGGTGGTCCTGTTTGTACGGTGGTGGTCCTGTTTGTACGGTGTTGTCCTGTTTTTTCGATGGTTGTCCTGTTTGTACGTTGGTGGTCTTGTTTGTACGTTGGTGGTCTTGTTTGTACGGTGGTGGTCTTGTTTGTAAGGTGGTGGTCTTGTTTGTACTGTGATGATCTTGCATGTTCGGTTGTGGTCCTTTTTGTACGGTGTCGGTCCTGTTTGTACGGTGGTGATCCTGCTTGTACGGTGGTGTTCCTGTTTGTACGGTGGTGGTATTGCTTGAACGGTCATGGTCATGCTTGTACGGTTGTGATCTTGCTTGAACGATATTGGTTCTTCTCGTTCGATGGTGGTCTTGTTTTAACGGTGGTGGTTTTGCTTCCACGGTGGTGGTTCTGTTTTTCGGTGGTGATCCTGTTTGTACGGTGGTGGTCCTGCTTGCACGGTGGTGGTCTTGTTTGTACGGTAGTGGTTTTGCTTGTTCGGTGGCAATACTGCTTGTACGGTGGTGGTTTTTCTTGTACGGTGGTGGTTTTGCTTGTACGTTCGTGGTTTTGCTTGCACGGTGGTAATACTGCTTGTACGATGGTGGTTCTATTTATACGGTGGTAATACTGCTTTTACGGTGGTGGTTCTGTTTTTACGTAGATGGGTTTGTTTGTACGGTGGCGGTCCTGTTTGTACGGTGGTTGTCCTGCTTGTACGGTGGTGGTCCTGCTTGCTCGGTGGTTGTCTTGTTTGTACGGTGGTGGTTCTGCTTGCACGGTGGTAATACTGCTTGTACGGTGGTTGTTTTGCTAATACGGTGGTGGTTTTGCTTGTACTTCGTGGTTTCTGCTTGCACGGTGGTAATACTGCTTGTACGATGGAAATCCTGCTTATACAACTAAATGATGCCATCACAGCAAAACAGCTGTAACGATATTGAACATTCAAACCAATAGCACAATAATCTAGTTGTGAGAAATGCATTATACAATGTGCTTGCGTTTCTTATTCTTTAATAATAAATAATAATTCCCAATACATGAAAATGAGTGTAAAAAACAATTTCAATTATTTCCCTTTTCATCTTTTTACTGGTTTATTTACCATTAAAGTTCACAAGCAATTTCAACACACAATTGCACTGTTGTTCATCTATAGTGTAGTTAAGATTTGTTTATTTGAGAACATAGTTAAATGTATATTGTTTTATAAATTGTATGAGTCCGTTTTTAAGTGCTCATTTTATGTTTGATATTACAAATGATGTCTTCATTGAATATATATATATTATTTTTTATTTAACTGCTCCAAACTTATAGTGAATATTTATTGAAGGCATGGCTATTGTGTGTTTTGACCAATACGAAGGGTGAACGCGAAAAGCCATACCCAAAACCCAATTTAACTCACAAACAACTGAGTAAGTTTGTTAAACGTGTGTTTATCTGTAAGTGGGTTAAATATGTTGTTGTTTTTTATCTTAAAGTGGTTTAAATGTGTGTGTGGGGAGGGAGGTTCAGATAAGGAAAAACGCGCTTGGTAAGCTAAAAAGCCCACTTCAAAGACATAGCGGCTCACTTCTATTGCAAAATACTCGCTTTTAATTACTTTTGGAGGAAAAGACCATCTAAAGCAAACTATTTGTGCATAAATTTCACACTTGCTACGAAAACCCCACTAAAAACTCCACCTAAGATGACCGAAAAGAGTTCATGAAATATTTAGATGAATATGGTTTATGGTTTTTAAAGGGAATTGTGTGGAACGGATGCACGGGCGACGGACGGACTACGGACATTACTTTCTTCACACAAGTTTTGTATTGCTTTTTATCAGAAGAAAAAGCATAAAACCATTTTCTCAAAGTGACTTATCACTGACACTGGACTCACATTGTATTCAAAGGACTACGTTTTCCAATGCCACTGGTGATGTTAAACAAAAGTCTGCCACTGTGATACATATTCTGGAGTCCTTACGTTACCACTTTGCCTGTCAGTGCCTTTAATGAAACTGAATGTTTGGGTTCAATATCACTCTGTATAGCCATAGAGAATAAACATTAGCTCATTACTTGCGATTCCGCCAATGCCATATGGGTCACGCAACAAGACGCCACTTCTTATACATTACAGTGTGTACTTTATGAACTTTATAACGTTGCGATTGAATATATCATTTTAAGTAAAGTATAATTACGAAAAGATTTCTTAAATCTTTCACTAGCGTTGATTTTTAGAAAGTGTTTGACGTCAAAAATGATCAAATATAACTATGCATTACTGAGTCAGTAATCAATGTCGCGAATGTTTTTTGGTGAAATGAACTTTTTATCATAAGAAATTATAACATATTAGTGTTTCCTGTCCGGATCGGACAATCAAACCATTGGGAAAGCTTCGTTACTGGTTTCCGTGTGCGCTCTCGGATCGGATTTTCCACATACACACACGATCATCACGATATAGTGAAACCAAGACATATCCATACGCACTGTGTTTCAATGTATTTCAATAACACTTGTATGAAGGTGATAGCCCGTATACTAGATAATGGCGGGTTTCCAATGCTATTCTTTATTTTGTATCTTTGTTTACAATTCTGTCAAAAACAGTGCTTCAATCAGAAGACAATTTTCTATAAGGACCTGACCACAATTATAAATTGTTTTTGTTAGTTATTTTTTTAGTTCGGGACTTGCTTGAAATGTCAGTGAAAATCTCGCCCCCGACCACAGTTGTCTTGAAAACAATATTCTATCATTCTTGCATGTTTCTATTAATCTAATTTCTCCTTTTGTATTTAAGTGTGTTCTTAAATAATATTAGTGTTCTCCTAAGAGGCTATTTAAATGTTCCCCTCTGTTGACCTTCGGACGTCATTATTCTGAATAAGGCGTCCACATATGGACCATTTACACAATAATTGTTAAATAATTCGTGGTTTATCTGTTTATGTATTTTTCCATAGCGTCTTACTCCTAAGATTCAATGCTGTTAGTAACAATAAAGTGAACCATACCATTATTTAGCTGTATATTAAATCAACAAATATATGGAACGAAACTGTTGAAAACAGAGTGGGTTTCACAAAGTCATGGTACTTGAAAAGGTAAAACGTTCCGGCGCGTGAGAGCGCTCTGGCGCGTTAGACGGACATCGTGTTTCCGAGGACGACGCCCAATCTCAGATAAAAATGAAATGACGTTTTACTCATAAAGGTCACATACCAATACATCTGATGGGTCATTTTACATTAAATGGAATAGAGTCAAGATTTTGTTTCTGCCCAAACATTGTTGAAATACTTGGCCAAGTGGTTGACCAATTTCATATCAGCTTTATAATTATATTGATCAGCGTAGAGGTGTCGATCGCTCAGTATCAAATCATAAACACTATTAAACTCTACCAAACGATAGCATCCATGATGGAACTGTGCCAGTTTTAAATCAATGTCAAATAAAAAGTGTAGGGAGGCTATTTAAACATCTTTTGTCACGTTTATATAACTGCAGACTCCTATATATTGCCATGTAACGACCTCATGTCCATGACTTCTGACTATAATTTTGTTACATGTGCAAGCACATTATCGGGTCCACTATAGCTTTCTAAACTTTGTCATGTGAAGTGCAGCTCCACCATTACATTTGAGTATATGATACAATCGCAAGTGGATTGTCTAATCCTGATCCATCCTATCCCATAATTACAGTCTTAACTTGGCCGTGTTTGCTCCAGGTATGGGTTCACTATTCCGTAGAAAAAAATAATTGCTTTTGCTATATACCGTGGCAATTCGTTTTGGTTTCTGAGCGGCGGGATTTCCTAACGGTATTCAGATTGTTTTTGCGGCAATAAGTAATAACTTACTCTGTATGTTTGTCACTTGTCAGCCTTATATGGCTTGCTATAGCAATCAAACTTAAGTTGGGTACTTTTGCTTAGCCTCAGAGAAAAACAAATATGTCTGTCCACGTCTATCTCACAGTGTGTTCAGATATACAACCAACACTTTTGCAATATCTTGGTGTCAAAATGCTAAACACCCGTATTCTGTTTGTGAAAAATGTATTTCCAATGACAGGTGTATTAGCACATAATGAAAATGAATGCGTCTCCCCATATGTAATATTCTTGTTTTTGGTCTGACTTTAAATACCTAGATGGTGAGCTCTTGCTCAAACTCATCGGAGTTCCTGTCCTACCATTGTTAAACGAAGATGATAACAGTGTCTTCTTCAAACGTTCATAAAAGTTCACCCACGATCGTGTTAAAAAAAAACTTAAATGGGGACAATATACGAAGTGCATGCACGTCATATTTATGGCGCGTAGGTTTCTGTAGCCTACTTATAATTATGTAATTTGCATATACTTTCAAAATGTCATTGAATGTGAAAATAGCTTAAATTTTAAAACCATCACGCTTTTGATTACAATATTGTTGTCCTTTATTTGTATTATACATACCTTATTTACGTGTATATCACATGCATATATCCAGCCATGGGGGAAATTAAGATATCCATTGATTGAATTTTCCTGGTAAACAATATAAATAAACACCTTTGAATTTGATAGCTTAGATAATCAATTACAGTATGTATATTGTCCGGTATTTAAAGTGTCTGAACTCGTACGTTAAAGTACTAATAACCTCACTAAATTCTTCAAATGCAACTTATGAACAAAATATTCTGCGTGGGTTCATCAAAAAGTGTGTATACATGTATAAAAAACTTTACCCTTGTTAATTAATGTAGGTACATTAGACTTGGTCTAAAAGCATCACCACTGACATTAGCAGCGACCATGAAACTAAACCTTATAGGTCTAAAGTTGATGGGTACGGATGTAAGTTGGATACAGAACGAATGAGCGGACATCTTAGGATCGTTCTGAAGATTTACACTTACAAACTCACTACCCCTGATTTAGCTATATAAGTGCTATAATGATCTACAAAATATCAAAGAGGCTTTGGGAAAAGGTGTAACACATTTCATCAACGGAAATCAGTTAAAAAACATGAAGACGAGACTTACGGGGATATGTTGTGCTTTTAATGGCACTCAGTGATATTTTTGGGGATCTTTAGACACCGGCAAATCGCAAAGACTTAGCTGAAGGAACACTTCTTTTGTTAGAACAAACAAATGTTCAGCTATACACATATCAGTTAGTTACTGGAATAAGTTTGTAATTACTTAATTTAGAAGACCACAGTGCCTCTCGCCTTTGTTCTTAAAAATAATAGAGGCAGACTATAAGGAGTAAGGCATTAAATGTTGCTTTGCGTTTAAAGGTACGTTCGTAACAGTGCATCTATCTCAGTTTGGCTATGTTCATACAATTAGTGCTGAAAATCGCACGTACGGTATGAATAAATGTACTATATTGTCAGTGACATGTTGTTAATTTAAAAACAGACCTACGAGAGAGTCTTAGAGGCTATTTGAATGTCCCCTCTGTTAAACAGCTGACGACATTATTCTGAATAAGTCGCCAAAACATAGACCATTTACACAATTATTGTTAAATAATCTGTTTATCTATTTCCCGCAGTGGCCTGTTCCTAAGATTTATTGCATATTGGTAACGATTGTGTAAAACGATTTTGTGCTTAAATGTCTTAGCACTATAAAACATAATTGCTTTTGGTATTCGCCGCGCTGGTTCGCATTGGTTGTTGTGCGGCGGGATTTCCTTATGGTATTTATTTTGTTGTTTTCTCGACAAAAATATAAACAAATACTCTGTGTGTTTGTCATTCGTCGGCCTCGTAAATTCCAAATTAAGCTGTCTTTTGTTTCATCATCAAAACAATAATTGTTTATGTCCAGGTTAGGGAATATGTTCTAGCCGGCAAGCCTAGTTGACCATGAACTTACTGTGTGCTTTTTAGTTCGAGTAGACGTTGATATTCAGGATAAATGTTGTTATTTTCTGTTTCATTATCATATTGCATGGTATTCGTATAACATGAGTGACGTTTACCACACTGTTAAGGCGTTGTTTCTCTTTTCTCTCCTCTTGAAAGAAAAAATTACTCATTCAAACTTTGCATTTTATATGAAACTCTCCAACATGAGTCCTAAGTTGTTCATTAAGGTTTGACATGTCGACAAATGTTTTCCCACAGATATCACACTTGAATGATTTGGTGTACATCTCTGTTCGCCTGTGTCGCGCGAGGTCCGCATTCGTTGCAAATGTTTATGGCAGGTTTGGCAGACATCGTTTTCCCGTACCTTTTTACTGCACCTTAAAGGAAACAAGTAATACTTTGTAACAAGCGCGAGAATAAAAGTGGAAACAACAACAACAATGATAATGGTTGATGCTGACTGAGCATTGTCCGTTTTTAATATACGACGTGGGTTTCCTTAATGCACCTTAATGCACTGGTTGAGGTTCTTTACAAAACAAGACCAAATTGTATTTCATAAGCAATGTATGTATGTTTTATCATAACATATGCAAATAAGTGAATTGTTTTGCTGTATCGTGAAAAATCGTTTAACAACGCTAATGGTAGTATCTAGCAGATTACATATGTCGAGTAAGGTTTGCTGGGCAATGGGAAATTAGGCCACAGCCCACAGCCTCTTCCTGTCAGGTCGTGTCCAGATCCGTGCTGTCAAACCATGGCAAGGCCTGAAAGAATCTTCCCACAAAGTCGACATATTGCAGGAATTGAGGGATCCATCTTTCTATATAAGAAATTAATCGTTAAGAAATGAACATATCCATATCTTCACGAATGGCTAGGTGTATGGAAAGAAAACAAACAAGTATTGCGGACTCTGACCAGCAGTTTGAAAGTTAGAATTGTGTAAGTTGGCATAACAAAGCATTACATAACAAAACTTTTCATGAGTCACGTTGACATGTTAACAGTACCACTTGTTTTGACGTTTTCATTTAAAATCCTGCAATTAAAAACATCTAAGAAAAGTAGATTCGTCTTGCACATCGAGACGGCTTCTTCAAAACACTGCATCGAATATTTACGGTATTTTGGGACGTTTTCATAACAAATTAGTCAAATATGTGTACGTTGGAAATATTGTTTGGATGTTCTCAAAAAGTGAAAAGACAATAAGCACATTTTCGGAAAGCTTATAAAGTGTTAAAGTCGGTAGGTTAGGTCTATAGTTTAGGAGCGAGTTCATAGAGTAGAAATACGCAAATTATTTCCTGGTTTGAGCTTGTTTGCCCTACTCGCTGTGTGTATGTTGCCATTTGTGTTTCATATGACATAATTGTTTACCCACACTAATATAACGTGTATTACATGAATCGTCAATACATAGAATTTGAAGTACATGTCAACGTGTGTTGAAATATATAAGAACCCTTCCACAATATATTAAAAGAGTGAAGAAGGTAGAACATAATATAATAAAGCACTTGACTTTGTTTACGTAAGTTTTACTTTTCTTTATTTCACGATATAAGGTAAAGACTAACTAGAATTATTTGTGTTTTTAATTGTATATAAGCTGGTTTGTGTATGAGGCCAATATGTTGCAGTTTGTGGCATTTGACCTAATTTAGAAGGCTACAGACCCTCTAGCATTTGTTTTTTAAAACAATTGTGACCACTAATATGGCGGTTTTTACAAGTGTTTTCTACCGAAGACACATTATCGGAAATTCGAGGTAAGGCATCAAATGTTGCGTTCAAATGTTCTTTCGTAAAAATGCACCTATCTCTGATTTAGCTACGTTCATACACTAAGTGCTGAAGAGCGCACGTAAAGTATGCATAAATGTACTATCTTGTCAGTGTCATGTTGTATATTGCCAATGTCATGTTGTATGCCGTCAGTCTCATGTTGTATATTGCCAATGTCATCTTGTATGTTGTCAATGTCATGTTGTATATTGTCAGTGTCATGTTGTATATTGCCAATATCATGTTGTATATTGCCAATGTCATCTTGTATGTCGTCAGTGTCATGTTGTATATTGCCAATGTCATCTTGTAGGTTGTCAATGTCATGTTGTATATTGTCAGTGTCATGTTGTATATTGCCAATATCATGTTGTATATTGCCAATATCATGTTGTATGCTGTCAGTGTCATGTTGTATATTGCCAATGTTATGTTGTATATTGTCAGTGCTGTCGGGAATGTCACAACTCTGCAGGCACATGTGTTGTTTAGAACATAGTCCTGCTAATCTACCCTTAGGAGTAATTTTGAAAACAGACGTGGGTTTGGCGGACATACCTCGGACATCCAACGGTACTTTTAGTTATGACATATAATCAACACAATGTATTGCAGGTTTTATTTCTGCGGACTCGATATATTACCATCATTGCACACATATTTCGCTCTACGCCTAACAGCCTTGTTGAGCCTTAATTTTCTTAAACCTTGTATGCCACTCGTATGACATATTCGACAACCAGGGAGTCGTGTGTGTGGAAATAACTGTTTATTACCATGAATCGCCTATAGCACAAATTTCAATCAATACTTCGTCTGAGGGGGTAATCTTAAGACAAATATTATATTGCATACTTATGACGACTTACCAGCCCGATCTATATCGTTTATTCAAATGTCATTTTTTAACCGTACTCCAAGGTTTGATTTTTCAATTCGAACGAAATTCTGGGTATTTGAAATTGGTATTGCGTTTTCAATAACCATCTGATTTTGCTGAAAGAGCACTGTTTTGTAATAGCTACTCCTAACCAGTGTTTATCCGACTGTAACATCGTCAAAAAATCAGTTGAAAACAGACATGGAGTCCAAACTCTCACTCCTGTACATGATATGAAGTCTGCTGAAATTCGTTGAGACATCGTAATAAAATTTTACTGGGAATAGTAAATAAACAGTTTGTATTGTAAAATAACATAGTGTATTGTGATTTTTCTGGAAAAGTGTGCTCTCTATGTAGAGATATCTATGTACAGTGATCAATTATGTCCAATACATTAGTTATACCCTCTGGTACATTACCCTTCTGTATCATTACCTCGGAGTGCTTGTCAACAACTGATATGGCATAATTATACGTTTCTTATTCAAACCGCATAAAATGACCAAACGTGTCATTTTGTCATTTTTGAAATTGTGACATACGTACGAGTAATTTACACATGTGTGACAAATACGGGTTATGAAACTTGATGCTTTACAGAGTTTTTTTTATACTAGTGCATTTTTTAAGTACAACAAATCGGTTATATGGACGAATATTTCACATGCGAAATGTCGTGTTTGGGAATATAATTTTCTCAGTCTAGGACATAAATAAAATACAGCCTCATTACAAGCATTATGAAACTTTTAAACTTTCACTGACGCCAGACTGCCTACACTGCATTAAAAGGGCTGTTATATTGTCGTACGCATATTGAAACATGTTATGTGGCCGCCAAAATAGACAATATAATGTATCTAGAAAGTAAGTTAATTAATTGAGGCCGACCTTGAGCGGAATTTATTTCAAGAAAAGTGACTATGGGTACGAATTTGTACGAAACATCAGCAAAATACAACATCAACAACACAAATCTATATAAATATCACATGCTTCTTGTTTAATATAGCAATCACGTATTTTTCTGTATTACACATGTCTGAATATATACCCCCATGTGTAAACAAATTAATTGGCAATATTCTAGCAAGCCATACGTGAATTTTTCACTTTGTATTTATCATGTGTTGTTTGAATACAGTATGTAGTACATTTACAATCTAATTCTTAAGAGGAAAGCGTGCTTACTGTCTTGATTTCGTGAAAAACATTTTTAAAGACGGTCGTTACTTAATGTATAAAAACTGAACAATGACGTCATGAACATATCAAAAATTATGACGTCGTTTTACCGAATATGGCGTCACATTTAAAAGAAATCAAATTTGTGAAAAACGTGTAGTGTTAAAATTGTTGTTACTCTATGTTGATATAATCTCAGTATCCATTCTTCTTATAAACAAAATAAAACCTTCGGATGTAGTCTACCTAAATGGCCGTCAACGAGTCTTTTACGATATTTTTTACTATGGCAGACTCTATAGAAGAAGAAGATTTTATTAACTATAAGCTTACAACCCATTTGTTACATATAATATAAACATGTACAGTATATAAACATTTCCGATAGAACAACTTTCAAAATCAATCATAATGTATAAACGAAGTAAAGTTATATCACATTTGCTTAAAATACTGAAAAATAGTTAGTGGAGAAAAGTGTCTAATGTCTAAACTGACGTATTTCAAAGCCCTTATAGACAAAACAACATAATTTTCTAATAGTAGTTACATTTTCGCTCGAAATCAGTTCGATAAATTTAGGAATATTTGGATTGCGCCAATAATATCGCTTAATGTATAAGATTCTTAATTCATGATATAAAGGACATTCTAAGAGAAAATGGAATTCATCTTCAAGTGTATTACAAAGTTGGCATATTCGTTCATTTCTATATAAGAAATGTCATAATGATAAAAAGTATCCCTGATCGCTCATTATTGAAGCTAACTTCGGAGGTATCAGTGGTTTTAAATTATTCCGGGTATTAAATTTCTGTAATGCATGTAGCGCGGGAAATGGTTTGCAGTATTCGCGTCATAACTAGAGCACGTGAAACAGGTAGGTCGTTTTTGCTATTTTTTACTTGAAAAGCATACGATAAAAATAATCTGACACTCGTACTCATAATTTATAATACACAATTGTATTCAACTCGCTCAAAGCTCGCTTACCTTACATATTTCCTGAACTCGTTGGATAAAATTGTGTATTATATGAGGACTCGTGACAGTTCTTATATGTATCTTTATACAATGTATACCAATCGTAATAATATCATTATGTCTTAGAATATCTACCTGGCCTTATCCGTTTGTTCTCGAATGTTCTTAAGTTAAATGAATGTTCCTTACTGACGGTATTGGAATTGCTCCTGTGGTGGTTGAGGCGTTCAAAAATAATATTGTTCACACTTTTTTTTCAAAACTCGTGTTTTATCTGCTTATCTGTTTCCCCACAGGATCACATTCCGAAGATTCATTGCTTGAGTTACGGAGCTGTTTAACTGCTAAGCAATACAATAACTATAATGTCAATGTCTCTTAAAACGAAAGTATTGCAAACAGAGTGACATTTAACAAATTTAAGACGCCAAGTACAGGCTAATCTGAGGCAACTTAAACTTTTTTAAAAGGCCGGAATTTAGTTACGAAACCTACTTACACTGACTGAACATGATGTTGACTAATAGATATCACCACTTATTTGTCATTCTTGTCTGATTTCAGGCCAGAACTAGCACAAGCCCCCAGCAGTATCATTGACATTGTAGAAAAAGCATCTGTTGGGAATTCTTTGATATCAAAGGATTTTTGCCTACGCTTTGCACTAGGTTAACACAATACCAGATAAATGCTTTGAGCCCTCGTATGCACACTATACGAGGGTATTACAAAAGGTAATGTTACAGGAGGTATTCCATACTTACATTTGCAAAAACAGGGCAAAAGAATGCTCCAGTTTCCAACACTTGTTGGAGGGTTTTCTTCACAAATTCCTCTTATTAAGGCAAAGTCTGTATCTCGTACACCAGAGCAATGATGCTATGGCTATGCGTACATCTACCATTACCAAACCTCTGATGGAAACGGGCAAGGTGTAGAATCCAATGAATCCAAAAACTTGGAAACTTCGGAATATGGTAGCCGTTCCCAAAGACTTCTAATCTATTACCATGCCACACATGTGTTCCGTGTGACTGTCTCATTTCATATGAAAACATATTTGTAATTGAACAGAACTCTGTAATATTACAGCATCAAAAATGAAAATTCGAGCAAATTATTAAAAAAAGACTTGATTTCTCTGCCACAGACGCAGATTTACAGTGGAAATTTACATGTCTGGTTTAAATTTTGCTCTGTAAACAGTGTTGGCCCGCCAGCAAATGATGAATGTCGAGTTAAATGATATATAGAGTACTAAAATATACCATTTCGGACTTTCTCGAAATTTCTCGAGACAAGAGAGGTCCCCTTCTCTATTCTGCAATCCTGTTATCTTCTCTCGAATATTTGAATTTTGTCTTTAATTCTATGCTTATACTAAGTTTGTCAATTTCTTTATTGTGTCACATATTTTGTTATAACGAGATTCTCTTCAAGACATTCGATAACTACATTAGGACATTTATAAGTCTAGACAGTGTTGACATCAGCAAAGCATTGTTCTAATGACTAATATTGATATACGCAAATATCACTGAAAATTAATCAACTATAACGTATTTGACGAGATACAGAGACAATTGCGGTACCAATACCAGACAATATATGCCAGAATTCGCTCAATATCTACCAAACTCAGCCAATATCAACAAAACTCGTCTAATATGAGTTTCCTCCGTTTTGATTGGCTTCAAAACTCGCCTAATACAGGATTTGAGAAATGGGCCATTTTTATTGGCTGTCGAAACTCGCCTTATATGAAAAATATGCTCGAAATTATTTTTAAAGGTAGCCATTTTGTTATCCGTTTTCCGACTGTTTTGAATTTGTTGTGCTTCGTATAACTTTATTTGGAATACTTGAACCTATTGAATGATTGCACCACTTTGTACGGTTTGATATATAAACAGTTGTATTTAACCCGTTGGTGGATTTTATGACTAACATGATTTTGTAAGCCGACAAAATGGACGACGAAGGTGAAACATTTGACATTTTGGCAAACGATTTACAAAATTAAGAAAAAGACATGCTTCCTTACAATGTACAGTGCTTTATTCATAAGTATGTGCAATGTCACTATAAGGATGCATGTCAAAATCAGCAAAGTCAAGTCTATTAAAGCAGACACCATGAATGAATAAGGGATAAATACGGCTTCAATTTGAACTAAAGGTACGTTAAATAAGAATGTTTGTAACCAAAACGGCAATAGTTTATTAATAAAATACTTATTAATTAGGTGATTTCATATTTGCCCAGTTATTTGTCCTCGGTCAACAGTATTTGCCTTCGCCCTTTCGGGCTCAGGCAAATACAGCTAACCTCGGACAAATAACTAGGCCAATATGAAATCACCTAATTATTAACATTATAGTATTAAGTACTAGCAACTCAATATGTTCCCCATCTGATTTTAAGCACTATTTTAAGCCAACGCCTATCGAAGAGTTTGCGATAGCATATTACATTACTACTTACAATTTAATCGTTTTGGCTCTTTTACCTTCTCCTTTGTTCACTGATTCGATCATTATGTGCAACGGTCGACATTTGGCATCATCATTTTATGTATAGCTCTGACACCAATCTTGCATACATGTTCATTCAAACATCAATTGGTGTTTTAAGTTTGTATGTAAGTTATCATTAACATGTCATTACTTGCTACATTTAACTGCTCATTGCACTTTGTTCACATTTGGACCATACACATGCATATATGCGTAACAACACTACGTTTACATTCAGTTTTGCATTATATATGAATGTTCCAAGGTGGTACCTAACAATCTTTGATAAACATACCTAGTATTTTTTTTATATAGTATATATGCACTGTGTTGTTTGTGGAGTTTTGTTCTGTTGTTCCGTGTTTCTTGTTTGTGATTATTATTTTTTGTGTGTTCTATGTCTTTGGCATTTACCCTGTGCCATTAAACGGGGTTTATGTAAAAATGTGCCTGAAAAGTCCGTAAATTGCAGATCAGTGTTCTGTTTCTGCCTAAATTGTACAATAACCAAATCGTAGATGCACTATTACGGCTTCGAATAATATGAAAAAAGGGAAAACGGACAGATTTTTTACAAGTTTATTACACCTGGACACGATGGTATTGTAATATCTGCCCTTTCAAAATTTAGAACAATGAAAAGTATGCTTACTATGAAGAATGCAAACGTTGTAATAATTTGTAGCTCGTAAACCTGCTCGTTTACCTGTCTCCTCAGCTACTCCTTTTTCAAACAATGATATTGCATGATCACCAATTTTATCATATAGTTGAAGTGTGGGTTTTTGGAATATTAAGATTATTGAAGATTTGATTTGAAATTCTATAGATTTATTCTTCGATTACATCGATTTGTATAATGCTCTGTTTGAATATTGCAATGCATGGAAATTAGTGGTAAATACAGTCAAAACAAAAAGTATGATATTTAGTAAAGAGGGGATTGAGAAATGATTTAAAGTTGTGTTATAAAAACGAGGAATTAGGAATCGCCAATAGGCTTTCATATATCGGTGTGGTGCTTAATAAATGAGGATCCTTTTTGGATGTCCAAACAACATAAGCATGCCAAGCGCATCAAGTCATTTTTCAAATGAATAAATATCTTTATAAGTTCACGTGTGTATCAGTAAAGCGTAGACTTAAGCTAGTTCCCCAGTTTTAAATTATGCAGGAGAAGTTTGGGGCTTCTTTTTCATACCTTTCATGGGATTGCGTTTGGGGCCAATAGGGTGAATGCCACTGTTACGAAAAGTAGAAAAATGGTAAGTAGTGAATAACTTTAGTCAGGGTAACATAGCGTCCCCATTATGGTATATAGGAAGGGTAACTGAGACCTGTCATAGAATTGTGTTTGAGACTCCCAGGGTCAAGGTCAATGTCACTGTTACTAAAAAGAGAAAAAATGGTTGATACTGAATAACTTTAGTTGGGATTAACATATTGTGCCCAAATCTGGTATATAGGAAGAGTTTATAGAGTCCTTTCATATGATTGCTTTCGAGACCCAAAAGGTCATGTCACCGCTATTAAAAAAAGAAAAACGATTAAAACTGAATAGCATTATTTAGGATTGACATAATGTGACCAAACATGGTATATAGAAAGAGTTAATGGAGAAAATTAAAATTGCATTTTGGATCCCTAGGGTCGAGGTCAATGTCTCTGTTATTTAAAAATAGAAAAAAAAAACAGTTGAAACAGAATCTCACAATGAAGGTGTACGTCCTTAAGCAAGTCATTGAACATCTGATGTCGTTGCATCGTGGCGTTTCTTGTGAATATTGAGGGAAATCATCATGTTTGTCATATATGTATAAACGGCTTGTTGGGTGAGCATTAATGGCGATTAGGTCGTGTACCGTAATCGCGTTTATTTTCGCATGGGAACATCCGCCATTTGAGTTTTCTGCCTTTCACTTCCGGTTTCAGAATTTCCTAGATTTACTTTCGTTCTTTCGCAAAAAAGGTTTTTTTAATCGAATTTAATCTTCAACAATCGGCTATCTTCTACATTTAATATAGTTCTCAGAGTAGTTTTGCAAGCTTTTCAAAATGCCAGGCAGGGGTAAAGGACGGAAACGGATTAACTCTAACCCTGAGCCCGCTCCAAAGAAAACACGGACAAGGGCGGTACCGCCGACTAAGGAAGGCGAGGTGGCTGAGGTGGTGCGTTTGGGACCGGACGCGGACGAAGTGGAAACGGAGGCCGAAGGTTATAGTATTGGTCCTTATATTGATTTTGAGAAAGCTTTTAGGGCTAATACATTTGAACCATTTGGTGCTCTGCCAGAACTGTTAAGGTGCGGTGGGGATGGACTTTCTGCACATATACCTGTCCAGATTTGTAATAAGATCTGAAATAATAAATACGTTAATCTTACTGTTTTGTTAAAGGGCTCCATTGAGCTCACAGCTATGTACAATGAGGGCGGTGTCATTCGGTTGAATGAGCAGGGGGTCTTGAAGTCCAAAGCGCGGTCATGCTCAGACAAAGTGACCAGCATAGAAAAGCGGACATCTTTCTGCACAAGGCCCCCAATAAAGCACGGGAAATATTGGAGTACATGAACACTATAAGGGAATGTGCTGCACGCCAAGCAGGCTTTGCATGGCGTACCTATGACGATCAGTTCCGTATGCGGCAGGCCATGTCTCCACAGCCATGGGATAAGATAAACCCTGATTTGTGGCTGAGGATCATGTCAATGCCTCAGCCCCAGCAAACATATAAACCACAATCTAATCCTACTTTGGGCAATGCAAAAATGCCTTGTTGCCTCGATTTTAACAGGGGGTACTGTCACTGGAACCCCTGTAGATTTGCCCACAAATGTTCTATATGCATGTCGCCACGTCATCGCAGGTTGTTCTCTCGCCAACAGTACCACTGGTGCCAGTCCAGATAATTTTGACAAGATGGGAAACATGAACAGCAATAATTTTCGTTCCCAATACAGGATTAAGGGCCAGAAAGGCAGGAGAACCTTTGGACGAGTGTATGGCCAGCGAGGGTCTTACAACTGTCAGTAGTAATCATTCGCATATTCCAGGCATTTTGTCCTTAGCGCCCTCCCCAATTCACATACAACAATTACAAATCGAACTGCATAGTTATCCAAGCGATCAGACTAAAGTCATACTTGATGCTTTTACATTTGGTTTTCCTTTGTATTACAGCGGCCCTAGGCAATCCTCATTTGCAACTAACCTTAAGTCTGCAAACTCGAATCGGTGCATAATTTTAGAAACAAAATGTGAAAGAAGTAGCTGCAGGTCGTGTAGTAGGCCCGTTTGTTTCAAGTCAAATGTCGAATCTTCGCTTGTCACCTATTGGACTGGTTCCCAAAAGACCCCAGGAGACTTCAGGATGATACACCATCTGTCTTATCCAGTTGGTAATTCTGTTAACGAATTTATTGACCCAGCCCTTTGCTCGGTCTAGTACACAAATTTTGACAAGGCCGTTGAAATGATACAAGGTCTGGGACAGGGGGCAATGCTTTTCAAGATGGACATTAAGAGTGCATTCAGACTTTTGCCGGTTCACCCAAATGACTTTGATTTGCTTGGGTTCCATTTTGGGGGTAAATTTTATTTTGATAAATGCCTGCCATTCGGTTGTAGCAGTTCTTGCAGTACCTTTTTTTGCCACTTTTTTAGAATTTTGTTTGCGTAGAAAAGCATCGAGTGAGAATTTATTACATTACCTTGATGATTTTCTGGGTGGGGGCAGATGTGATACTACCGAATGTCAGCATCTGATGTCTGTAATTGTTAAGTGTATGGCAAATTTGGGGGTACCATTGGCAGACGAGAAAACAGAGGGTACAGTAACTGTTCTTTGTTTTGTGGGTTTAGAGCTTGATTCAGACGAACTTGTTGAACGCATGCCTCTGGAGAAAATTAAGGACATTGTTAAAAAATTAGAGTCTGTTGTAGCAAATTCGAGGGTAAAGTTGCGGGAAATGCAGTCGCTCATTGGTGCTTTGAATTTCGCCTGTAGAGCGATTCTTCCAGGTCGTCCTTTTTGCCGTAGGCTCATCAATTCCATATGTGGATTGTCAAAGCCGCATCATCATCTCCGGGTTGCAAGGGCAATCAATGCCGATCTGGAAATGTGGTTGATTTTCTTCAGCAAGTATAACGGATTTCTATGTTTCATGATCGTTTTTGGTGCTGTAATGCAGACGTTGAACTTTTCACGGACAGTGCAGGTGGCAAAGGCTTGGGCTTTGGTGTGTATTTTGAGGGTAACTGGTGCTATGATGCGTGGCCTGATAGTTGGCACGAGAAGGAGTTAACAAAAGACATTACGCTTTTAGAAATATTCCCAATGCTGCTGGCCATTAGGTTATGGGGCGCCCAGCTTCAAAGCAAGAAAATTCAATTCAATTGTGATAATCAGTCTGTGGTGGCGGTCATAAACACTATGACCTCCAAAAAAGTTCATGTAATGGTGGTTTTAAGAAGTATTACACTTGAGTGTTTGGCACATAATATCGTGATCAGAGCTGTGCATCTCCCTGGTACAAAAAAAACTTATTATGTGACTCTTTATCTCGTTTACAGATCAGGCGGTTCAAAGAGTTGGCTCCAAGGGCCAATCCAGAACCAGAACCGGTCCCAACTCAAATATGGAGCATATTCACCACACAGCAACACAATTAATAGCTGCTAGTATTTCATGCAACACGAAAGGCGTCTATCGACGATCAGTTGCTGCCTTGACAAAGTTTCGGCTGGAATGTGAATTGCCTTCTCTCTGGCCAACACCTACTAATCACATAGTTCTTTTCATAGCCAGATGTTTTGAGCAATATTATGCCTCTTCGACAATTTCTGTATATCTTGCAGGTCTTAGTTTTTATCATAAGTTTCAAGGTTGGGCAGACCCATGAAGCGCATTTGTAGTTAGGAAGATGTTAGAGGGTTGTCGTCGGTCATGCAAAAGGCCCGACACCAGGGCCCCAACCACGCAGTCCATATTGTCGAAGATACACACCGCTTTGGGCAGTGTTTGTTATTCGCATTTTGAGACAACCTTATTTATGTATGTCTTGACTTATTTTGGTTTATTTAGAGTAAGCTAGCTTGCGTTGTCGGGTACGTCACCAGATCCACTTCGCAGGAGCGATCTCGTATTCGAAGGCGACAATAGAGCCTTATTGGTTACGGTCAGGGCATGCAAAACTAGCAGGACACCTATGACCATGAGGATCCCGAAGGAGAGGGCCAACCTTTGTCCAGTAAAATCGATGCTGGATTATATTTCGGTACGCACATGTGGTGATGGTTACTTGTTCCTCCATCATAAGTGGAGGTGGACTTCCGACTCTTATAAAACATATATCCGTACAACGAACTTACCTAATTAAATGATGTTCTTACAGATATTTGGATAATTGGCGATCACTGGTGCTAGCGCGGGTCAGGCCCATAGTGGGTCAGCTGGACGCTGTCTGAAGGTCGATGGCTTTTATATTCAGTGGTTGGGGTCCCCTGGAAAGAATTGTTGCCGAAATTTCAACTAAAGACCATGTCAAGCAAGGCACCGCTCATTATTGTGATCAATTTGGGCGGCAATGATCTGTCATCTATGGAGCTAGGTGAATTCAAAGCGCATATCTTTTCAGATTTTAAATATATACGTAGCGTTTTCCCTACTGCATTATTAGCTTGGTTTGATATCCTCCCAAGGTTGCATTGGAGGGAGGTGGATGATGCATCTGCGAAACCAATGGATTTAAAGAGAAAACGTGCAAATCGTTTGGGTCGACAGGCTGTTTGTAGAAGTCATAGTGGTCGGACAGTTGGCTCGATCAGTTGATCGCAGAACGCCTGGTTTCTACTCTTCTAACGGTGTCCACCTGTCCCAAGTTGGTTGTCGGATGTACCTTGTCACATTGCAGGCAGCTTTAATCAAGTTCCTCAATGATCCTTCTGCAGTCAAATATATTGAAATTAAGATTAGAATTTTGGGGGACAAATTTGTTTAGAAGTGCTCCTACAAATTTGCGGTATAGGAAAATTCTAGGCGGCATGCTTCCGCTATTTTCGCATGGGAACATCCGCCATATTCATAATCGGGGTCGAACCGGTTGGTTCGAACCATTGGGTTGCGAATGCAGTTACGAGTTTTCTCCCTTTCACTTCCGGTTTCAGAATTTCCTAGATTTACTTTCGTTCTCTCGCAAAAACCCACCCACCGCACCCAGTTGTATATATTAAATTATTCCATGTTTGTGAAGATGATGCTTGTTAGCCCATTTTAATGTTCTTTTAGGTAATTGTTGGAAATGATGCTGCATAATCCATTGTTATGTAGTGGTTGAAAGTGGTGCTGTGTAGCCCATACTATGGTTTGCATTCTGGTATTGACTTATGTGTAACTTTCTATATATTCACGTCTCATGCTGCATACTGTTGTTTGATTATGATACTGCGCTAAGTTTTTGTGTATTTTCAGTGGTTGTCACTATCATATCAAACTGGACATGGTACAACGCGGACCTGCAGTTGTGGACATGCACGGGCAATCGATCGTATGGCACAGTGTTGCTTTTGGCGCACGCAGAGGCCTTGTACTGGACACTGTCGTCTTTACCGTTAATGTCGTGTGTGTGCATCTGACGCTTGAGGATATAATTAATTTATCTACAGTCAATGATAATGAACTATAAAACAGTTGTTTAGCTAATTTATTAGTTTTTATGTTTTTATCCCTCCGCTAAATTGATGAACATGATGTAAATACTTTTTTTAATTGGTTAGGTATTTTCCTCATTTTCGTTACCAAAGCAACAGCAGTATTTGAAGAACAAATAAAAAAAATACGTACCAAAAGTTTCCGTATTGCCTTCTTCGCACAGTCATAGTTTCATTAATAAATATATCTAGCTTGCATACATCTCCAGTTATCGGAAAATTCACGTTTTTATTTCGGACGTACGGAAATAAATGAATTCACAACATTTCTATTTCCAAAGCAACCACATTTTACTGTCCGACTTGAAGACTATAAATGACGTGAATAATCCCTTACTGCCTTCTGTCTACATACAGAGTTTCTTTACCGTAGATTTCCACTCGAAGATATATACCGGAACCCAATTAAAGTGTAGTATTTTCAACCTGTTCGTGCTACAGCAACCTGTTGAGTGACATTTGAAGGCCGACAAAAGAAAAAAATGTCCGCAGCGCCCTAACCCAAATACCAGGTTTCTTAACCCTAGTTAACATACTTCTTGAGATATTGCAGGATTTGGTTTTCCGGACGGGCCGACGATTGGACGACTAATAATACACTAAGTAGTACGGCTTTTGAAAGTCCCGTATCGATTATTTAAATTTTCCTCTAAAGCTGCTCCTTAACCAAATGGTGTGCTATAGCTTGTAAACTGGAACTTTAAGAGTGAATAGATAATTCTGAATATACTTGTTTGATGCTTAATGATCGTTTCTGTACAGACAAATAAGTGCTTTGGTCAGAAAATGGTAGAACTCCAGAATAATAAAAGCATGAAGCTGACAAAATAAAACCATAATATATTCATGAATTTATACAGATCCTCCACTTACATGAAACGGTGCATTTATTGAACAATCTGTCTGAAATGTCAGCCTTCACGGGGCAAATATTGAGTGCATGCATTCCCAGCAAAATAAGGGTCACGAGAAAAACGACAAAGAGTAGGTTTTGTAACATGCAAACCAGTCAATCATGGTTATAGTTTCTATGATGTACCCATAATTCAATAATAAATGATCTATTACTCATCCTGAAAGTGATTTATGACACATAGTTCTATAATACTTTCTGAGGCAACTGTCAAGGTGTCATACGATGATAAATATGTCATGCGAGAACCAGTACTTAACGCAAATATATTTTAGAAACTTTATAAAAATAAAACACATCTTATAATCAATTCATCTTAGTTTTATTCACATAGGAGCAGTAAAATGACATGGAAAATATTTAATGAAACTAAGCAAACACTAAAACATCAACGATAAATTATGGAATGCGATGTTGGTCCAAAATGTGTGTGTGCAATGAATAAAATCACTTACAATTTTACATTGCAAAAGTAGTCACACAAACGTTGATTTATGTGTCAGTATCTATTTAAACAAACAGTTTTGTATGATTATGTTCCAAAGAGGATGCGACATTTCTTTTTGTTCCTAAACTGATCCTAAATGGAGGGCATTCAGAATTGAGACTGACACTCATTTATGATTAATATGTGAGTGTTAATAACCTGAAAAATCGATTGTTTTTAAAACTAGTATCTATGGTACAATATAACATATGAAATTTTGAAAAACTGGTATCTATGATAAAATTTAACATATGAAATTTTGAAAACAGAAAAAGTTGAATTTGAAATGCACAGTTATCGGCAACACATTACAAGTGCTCCAGTGATCATTTCCCTAAGGGTAATGCTGAATTTTGAAATTAACTATCACTTAAATTAAGCTTCATCAGAATAATAAACATATTCTAACATTTTCTTTCAGCAAATATAGTCTCTAAGGTTTCATTATTTTTCTGTATCTTCCTGGATCTTCCTGGTATTTTAAATTAAAAAGGATCCATTTTATATATAAACACATCAAGGCATAATCCTAAAGCAGAACATGACATATTTACAAGGTTTCTTTCAGGCTTTTAGTTTATAAGTAAACCCATATACATACAGGCATTAGGAATGATTTATATCCAATATTTTCTAAACTGCTTATATTCATCCGTTATTATCATGTCCTCCAATGCAGTTAGGACCATGATTGTAGCTAAATATAAGCCTTATTGTAATGCTCTTCAGTGCAGTTATGGTCATGTAGATAAATATAACCCTAACTGTCAGGTACTCCAATGTACCATATACCTAAATATAACCCTAATTGCCATACAATCCAAAGTCGATGTAGCAAGAACCATGTACCTAAATATAACCCTAATTGCCATGCAATCCAAAGTACATGTAGTAAAAACCATATACTAGTACCTAAATATAACCCTAATTGCCATGCAATCCAAAGTAGATGTAGCAAGGACAATATACCTAAATATAACCCTCATTGCCATGCAATCCAAAGTAGATGTAGCAAGAACCATATACCTTAATATAACCCTCATTACCATGCAATCCAAAGTAGATGTATTAAGAACCATAAACCTAAATTTAACCCTAATTGTCATGCAATCTTAAGTAGATGTAGCAATGGCCATGTATCTAAATATAACCCTAATTGCCATGCAATCCAAAGTAGATGTAGCAATGGTCATGTATCTAAATATAACCATAATTGCCATGCAATCTTAAGTAGATGTAGCAACGGCCATGTATCTAAATATAACCCTAATTGCCATGCAATCTTAAGTAGATGCAGCAATGGCTATGTAGCTAAATATAACCGTAATTGCCATGCACTCCAAAGTAGATGTAGCAAGGGTCATGTATCTAAATATAACCCTAATTGCCATGCAATCCAAAGTAGATGTATCAATGGCCATGTATCTAAATACAACTCTAATTGGCATGCATTCTAATGCAGTAAGGGTCATGTTACTTAATAAAACCATAATTGTTATACACTCCAATGCAGTCAGGGTCATGTAGTTAAATATAACTATAATTGTCATTAGCTGCATTATGGCTTGACCCTGCCGTGACGCCGTCACGACTTAAATTGTGTTTTAATGCCATAAGTGACATGAAATAGAAATGACAGCAATTCGCAGTCAAATCCAGACATTGGAAGACTTGACAAAACAGAGTGAGAAATAAGAGATCCCCTAGCTCTTGCGAAGAGACCTCTTGGTTCATAAACGTGCTCGGTGTAAAACACCGATACACGGGATACAATTTTCCTGGGTTGAACCAGTACACCACTTTTCCAAGCACTAACCTTTAAATGCCGAGTGCCAGGCAAGGGAGCTACTTGTACCAACTTTTAACGTCTTTTGGTATGACGCGGCCAGGGATCGAACCCATGACCCCCACATCGTGTGCAGACGCCTCAACTACTAGACCACGGATACGGTCTCATAGTCAGTATACTGGATGTGTTAATATTTGAAGTGTCACTATCATTTAGTAAAATAAGCCTGTGAAAATAGTGTCATTTAAATTTTCTTTAAATGCAATTAAGTTATTTAGCTCTATACATCTGCTTTCAAAAATACGTAACAGGGGTTAAAACCATGTAGCTGGGAGAAAATATTTTTACAATACATTTGCCTATCAAAAGAACGTTGTAGATATATATATAAGGGCCACTCACAGCAAGCTGGAATGCAGCGTTGCTACCAAACTTGGGCGACTAATAATACACTAAGTAGTACGGCCGTTAAAAGTACCGTATTGATTAATACAAATTCCCTCGAAAGCTGTCCCCCAACCAAAAGTGAATGGTGTGCTATAGCTTGTAAACTGCAACTTTAAAGAGTGAATAAATAATTCTGAATATACTTGTTTGATGCTAAATGATCTCTTCTGTACAGACAAATAAGTGCTTTGGTCAGAAAATGATAAAACTACAGAATAATAAAAGCATGAATCGTAAAGCTGACAAAATAAAACCATTATGTATTTATGAATTTATACAGATCCTCCACTTATATGAAATGGTGCATTTATTGAACAATCTGTCTGAAATGTCAGCCTTCACGGGGCAAATATTGAGTGCATGCATTCCCAGCAGAATAAGGTTCACGAGAAAAGATACAACGTGTAGGTTTTGTAACATGCAAACCAGTCAATCATGGTTATAGTTTCTATGATGTACCCATAATTCGATAATAAATGATCAATTACTCATCCTGAAAGTCATTATGACACAAAGTTCTATAACATTTTCTGAAGCAACTCTCAAGGTGTCATACGGCGATAAATATGTCATACGAGAACCAATAAATAACGCAAATATATTTTAGAAACTTTACAAAAATAATACACATCTTATACAATGTAACCAATCTGTCTTAGTTTAATTCACATAGGAGTAGTAAAGATCCATGGAAAGTATTGAATGAAATTAAGCAAACACTAATACATCAACGATAAATTATGGAATGCGATGTTGGTCAAAATGTTTGTCGCACAAACGTTGATATATGTGTCTGTATCTATTTAAACATACAGTTTTGTATGATTTTGTTCCAAAAAGGATGCGACATTTCATCTTGTTCACAAACTGATCCTAAATGGGGGGGCATTTAGAATTGTAACTGAATCTCATTAATGATGAATATTTGAGGAAACGTGTTATTAAGCTGAAAATATCGAGTGTTTTAAAAACTGGCAACTATAGTGCAATTTAACATGTACATTTTTGAAAACAGGAAAATGTTAAATTTGAAATGCACAGTTTTTGACTACAAAATACAAGTGCTCCAGTGATCATTGCCCTAAGGGTATTGCGGAATGTTGAACTTAACCGTCGCTTGAATTAAGATTCATCAGAATAATAAACTGTTTTTTCAGCAAATATAGTCTCTACAGTCTCATTATTTTCTGAATCTCACTGGTATTTCAAATTAAAAAGGATACACTTAATATATGAAATACATCAAGGCATTATCTTCTTGCAGAACATGACATATTTATAAGGTTTCTTACATACTTATAATTTATAAGAAAACCCATATACATACAGCCATTAACAATTAATATCCAACATTTTCTAGACTGTTAATATAACCGTTATGTCATGTCCTCCAATACAGTAAAGGCCATGAAGCTAAACATAAGACTTATTGTAATGCACTTCAATGCAGTTAGGGTCATGTAGCTAAATATAACCATAATTGTCATGCACTCCAATGCAGTTAGGGTCATGTAACTAAATACAACCGTAATTGACAAGCACTCCAATGCAGTTAGGGCCATGTAGCTAAATAAAAACATAATTGTCATGCACTTCAATGCAGTTAGGGTCATGTAGCTAAATACAACCATAATTGTCATGCACTCCAGTACAGTTAGGGCCATGTAGCTAAATAAAAACATAATTGTCATGCACTTCAATGCAGTTAGGGCCATGTAGCTAAATACAACCGTAATTGTCATGCACTCCAATGCAGTTAGGTCCATGTAGCTAAATACAACCGTAATTGTCATGCACTCCAATGCAGTTAGGTCCATGTAGCTAAATACAACCGTAATTGTCATGCACTCCAATGCAGTTAGGGTCATGTAGCTAAATACAACCATAATTGTCATGCACTCCAATGCAGTTAGGGTCATGTAGCTAAATATAACCATAATTGTCATGCACTCCAATGCAGTTATGGCCATGTAGCTAAATATAACCATAATTGTCATGCACTCCAATGCAGTTAGGGTCATGTAGCTAAATACAACCGTAATTGTCATGCACTCCAATGCAGTTAGGGTCATGTAGCTAAATACAACCATAATTGTCATGCACTCCAATGCAGTTAGGGTCATGTAGCTAAATATAACCATAATTGTCATGCACTCCAATGCAGTTATGGCCATGTAGCTAAATAAAAACATAATTGTCATGCACTTCAATGCAGTTAGGGCCATGTAGCTAAATAAAAACATAATTGTCATGCACTTCAATGCAGTTAGGGCCATGTAGCTAAATACAACCGTAATTGTCATGCACTCCAATGCAGTTAGGTCCATGTAGCTAAATACAACCGTAATTGTCATGCACTCCAATGCAGTTAGGTCCATGTAGCTAAATACAACCGTAATTGTCATGCACTCCAATGCAGTTAGGGTCATGTAGCTAAATACAACCATAATTGTCATGCACTCCAATGCAGTTAGGGTCATGTAACTAAAAAATAGCCATACTTGTCATGCACTTCTATGTGCATGCAGTTAGGGTCATGTAGCTTAATACAACCGTAATTGCCATGCACTCCAATGCAGTTAGGGTCATGTAACTAAATACAACCGTAATTGTCATGCACTCCAATGCAGTTAGGGTCATGTAACTAAATACAACCGTAATTGTCATGCACTCCAATGCAGTTAGGGTCATGTAACTAAATACAACCATAATTGCCATGCACTCCAATGCAGTTAGGGTCATGTAACTAAATACAACCGTAATTGCCATGCACTCCAATGCAGTTAGGTCCATGTAGCTAAATACAACCGTAATTGTCATGCACTCCAATGCAGTAAGGGTCATGTAACTAAATACAACCGTAATTGTCAAGCACTCCAATGCAGTTAGGGTCATGTAGCTAAATACAACCGTAATTCTCATGCACTCCAATGCAGTTAGGTCCATGTAGCTAAATACAACCATAATTGCCATGCACTCCAATGCAGTTAGGGTCATGTAACTAAATATAACCATAATTCTCATGCACTCCAATGCAGTTAGGGTCATGTTACTAAATACAACCATAATTGCCATGCACTCCAATGCAGTTAGGGTCATGTAGCTAAATATAACCATAATTGTCATGCACTCCAATGCAGTTAGGGTCATGTAACTAAATACAACCATAATTGCCATGCACTCCAATGCAGTTAGGGTCATGTAACTAAATACAACCGTAATTGCCATGCACTCCAATGCAGTTAGGGTCATGTAACTAAATACAACCGTAATTGTCATGCACTCCAATGCAGTTAGGGTCATGTAACTAAATACAACCGTAATTGTCATGCACTCCAATGCAGTTAGGGTCATGTAACTAAATACAACCATAATTGCCATGCACTCCAATGCAGTTAGGGTCATGTAACTAAATACAACCGTAATTGCCATGCACTCCAATGCAGTTAGGTCCATGTAGCTAAATACAACCGTAATTGTCATGCACTCCAATGCAGTAAGGGTCATGTAACTAAATACAACCGTAATTGTCAAGCCTTCCAATGCAGTTAGGGTCATGTAGCTAAATACAACCGTAATTCTCATGCACTCCAATGCAGTTAGGTCCATGTAGCTAAATACAACCATAATTGCCATGCACTCCAATGCAGTTAGGGTCATGTAACTAAATATAACCATAATTGTCATGCACTCCAATGCAGTTAGGGTCATGTAACTAAATACAACCATAATTGCCATGCACTCCAATGCAGTTAGGGTCATGTAGCTAAATATAACCATAATTGTCATGCACTCCAATGCAGTTAGGGTCATGTAACTAAATACAACCATAATTGCCATGCACTCCAATGCAGTTAGGGTCATGTAACTAAATACAACCGTAATTGCCATGCACTCCAATGCAGTTAGGGTCATGTAACTAAATACAACCGTAATTGTCATGCACTCCAATGCAGTTAGGGTCATGTAACTAAATACAACCGTAATTGTCATGCACTCCAATGCAGTTAGGGTCATGTAACTAAATACAACCATAATTGCCATGCACTCCAATGCAGTTAGGGTCATGTAACTAAATACAACCGTAATTGCCATGCACTCCAATGCAGTTAGGTCCATGTAGCTAAATACAACCGTAATTGTCATGCACTCCAATGCAGTAAGGGTCATGTAACTAAATACAACCGTAATTGTCAAGCACTCCAATGCAGTTAGGGTCATGTAGCTAAATACAACCGTAATTCTCATGCACTCCAATGCAGTTAGGTCCATGTAGCTAAATACAACCATAATTGCCATGCACTCCAATGCAGTTAGGGTCATGTAACTAAAGAATAGCCATACTTGTCATGCACTTCTATGTACATGCAGTTAGGGTCATGTAGCTTAATACAACCGTAATTGTCATGCACTCCAATGCAGTTAGGTCCATGTAGCTAAATACAACCGTAATTGCCATGCACTCCAATGCAGTTGGGGCCATGTAGCTACTTAAAACCGTAATTGTCATGCACTCCAATGCAGTTAGGGTCATGTAACTAAATATAACCATAATTGCCATGCACTCCAATGCAGTTAGGGTCATGTAACTAAATATAACCATAATTGCCATGCACTCCAATGCAGTTAGGGTCATGTAACTAAAAATAACCATAATTGCCATGCACTCCAATGCAGTTAGGGTCATGTAGCTACTTATAACCGTAATTGTAATGCACTCCAATGCAATTAGGGCCATGTAGCTACTTATAACCGTAATTGTAATGCACTCCAATGCAGTTAGGTCCATGTAGCTAAATACAACCGTAATTGTCATGCACTCCAATGCAGTTAGGGCCATGCAGCTACTTATAACCGTAATTGTAATGCACTCCAATGCAGTTAGGGCCATGCAACTACTTATAACCGTAATTGTAATGCACTCCAATGCAGTTAGGGCCATGTAACTACTTATAACCGTATGTAGCTAAATATAACCATAATTGTCATGTCCGCCAATGCAGTTAGGGTCATGTAACTAAAAATAACCATTACTGTCATGCACTCCAATGCAGTTAGGGTCATGTAGCTAAATATAACCATAATTGTCATGACTTCCAATGCAGGTAGGGCCATGAAGCTAAATATAACCCTTATTGTCATGCACTCACATGCAGTTAGGTTCATGTAGATAAATATAACCATAGTTGTCATGCACTTTAATGTACATGTAGCAAGGGTCATGTAGCTTAATATTACCCTTATTGTCATTCCCTCCAATGCAGTAAGGGTCATGTAGCTTAATATAACCCTTATTGTCATTCCCTCCAATGCAGTAAGGGTCATGTAGCTTAATATAACCCTTATTGTCATTCCCTCCAATGCAGTAAGGGTCATGTAGCTTAATATAACCCTTATTGTCATTCCCTCCAATGCAGTAAGGGTCATGTAGCTTAATATAACCCTTATTGTCATTCCCTCCAATGCAGTAAGGGTCATGTAGCTTAATATAACCCTTATTGTCATGCAATCCAATACAGTTAGGGCCATGTATCTAAATATAACCCTTATTGGCATGCACTCCAATGCATTTAGGGTCAAGTAGCTAAATATAACCCTTATTGCCATGCACTCCAATGCAGTAAGGGTCATGTAGCTATATATAACCCTAATTGATATGCGATCTAATACAGTAAGGGCCATGTAGCTAAATATAACCCTAATTGTAATGCACTCTAATGTGGCAAATGCAATATAAATATAACCATAATAAACATGCCCTCAATATGCAGTTATGGCCTTGTAGCTAATCTTTACCCTAATTGTTGTGCATTCCAGTGCATTTAGGGCCATGTAGCTAAATATAACCCTAATTGTTATGCAATCTGATACAATAAGGACCATGTAGCTAAATATAATCATAATTGTCATGCACTCCAATATACATGTAGTAAAGGCAACGTAGCTAAATATAACCATAATTGTCATGCACTCCGAAGTAGATGTAGCAATCGCCATGTATCTAAATATAACTATATTGTCATGCACTACCAATGCAGTTAGGGTCATGTAGCTAAATATAACCCTTATTGTCATGCACTCAGTAATACATGTAGTTAAGGCAATGTAGCTAAGTATAACTTTAGTTGTAATGCAATCCAATGCAGTTGGGGCCATGTAGCTAAATATAACCATACTTGTCATGTCCTCCAATGCCTTTATGACCATGTAGCTAAATATAACAGTATTTGTAATGCACCCAAATACAGCAAGGGCCCTCTAGCTAAATATGACCATAATTGTCATGCACTACAATATACATGTAGTAAAGGCAACGTAGCTAACTAAAACCCTAAATCGTCATGTACTCCAAAGTAGATGTAGCAATGGCCATGTATCTAAATATAACTCTAATTGTCATGCACTTCAATGCAGTTAGGGTCATGTAGCTAAATATAATCCTAATTGTCATGACTTCCAATGCAGGTAGGGTCATGTAGCTAAATATAATCCTAATTGTCATGCACTCAGTAATACATGTAGTGATGGCAATGTAGCTAAATATATTGAGGCAATCCAATGCAGTTAGGGTCATGTAGCTAAATATAATTCTAATTGTCATGCTCTCAAATGCAGTTAGCGTCATGTACTAAATATAACCATAAGTGTAATGCACTTTAATACAGTTAGGGTCATGTAGTTAAATAAATTTATATACATATTGTCATTTTTAAAAAAATGCAAATAATATATTTTGCTCTATAAATTTGTTATTCAAAAATTTATATCGTGGGTTTAAACCATGTAGCTGTGAGAAAATATTTTTACAATACATTTGCCTGACAAAATTATGTTGTCGATATATAAGGGCCACTCAGGGCAAGCTGGCATATAAGGTTGCTACCAAACGTGGGCGACTAATAATACACTAAGTAGTACGGCCGTTAAAAGTACCGTATTGATTAATACAAATTCCCTCGAAAGCTGCTCCTCAACCAAAAGTGAATAGTGTGCTTTAGCTTGTAAACTGGAACTTTTAGAGTGAATAGATAATTCTGAATATACTTGTTTGATGTTAAATGATCTCTTCTGTACAGACAAATAAGTGCTTTGGTCAGAAAATGATAAAACTACAGAATAATAAAAGCATGAATCGTAAAGCTGACAAAATAAAACCATTATGTATTCATGAATTTATACAGATCCTCCACTTATATGAAATGGTGCATTTATTGAACAATCTCTCTGAAATGTCAGCCTTCACGGGGCAAATATTGAGTGCATGCATTCCCAGCAGAATAAGGGTCACGAGAAAATATACAACGTGTAGGTTTTGAATCACTCAAACCAGTCAATCATGGTTATAGTTTCGAAGATGTCCCAATAATTCGATAATAAATGATCTATTACTCATCCTGAAAGTCATTTATGACACATAGTTCTATAATATTTTCTGAGGCAACTGTCAAGGTGTCATACGATGATAAATATGTCATACGAAAACCAATACATAACGCAAATATATTTTAGAAACTTTATAAAGATAAAACACATCTAATAATTAATTCATCTTAGTTTTATTCACATAAGAGCAGTAAAATGACATGTTAAGTATTTAATGGAATTAAGCAAACACTAGTACATCAACATAAATTATGGAATGCGATGTTGGTCCATGAAAGTCAGGGTCATGTAGCTAAATATAACCATAGTTGTCATGTCCGCCAATGCCGTTTGTATCATGTAGCCCTTTGTCCATTTTAGTATAGAACATAAACAACAATGCAGTAACAATATGGAAATATTGAGAAAATTTAAACAAGTTTGAATAAAGCTAAATAGATAAATGGGCAGTCTATAAGGAGTATAAAATATCACAAGTCAAAATTTGATTTGTACAACAAAGTCTTAAGCTTAACACGATTGTGACTATTTGTTCAGGTTAAACCAGACTGAAGCTCTCTAAAGAACTGTCTCTGAACACAACCCAACTATGAAGCGATATGAACCTAGACGGAGATGCTTCCTTCCCGGAAATTAGTCTTGCCGATAAGGGCGTTAACAAGCACGCTGTGGCCCTGGCGACTGAGCTCCATCGCCTCACGCAGGACTTTCTCCATCTCACCCTCGTTGTTGCGATCAAGTTTGAGTCCCTTTCCACCATAACCAACAGCTACCGTCTCATAGTCAGAAAACTGGATGTGGTAGTATTTGAAGTATTATGATTAAGTAAAATGAGCATATTAAAATATTCGCATTTAAAAAAAAAATGCAAATAAGTTCTTAAGCTCTATATATTTGATATTCAAAAATATGTTAATAGGGGTTAAAACCATGTAGCTGTGAGAAAATATATTAACAATACATTTGCCTATGATAAGAATGTTGTAGATATATAAGGGCCACTCACAGCAAGCTGGCAGGCGACGTTGCTACCAAACATGGGCACCTGCTCCCGCGAGATCTGGGTCCAGCCAGCATCATTACCAACCAGGGCTATCACTGGAGTCTGTTACACACAGCAATAGTGAATCAGAAGTATAAACAGCAAATGGATCAGGACTTAAAGTTATATACATGTAATAATCTAAGCATGGCTTTTCATAATGATAATTTGATTAACTCTATTAATTTAGGGTAACGCATAAGCTATTTGACATAAATTATTTTCAATAAGGCCTTCATAAACACTGTAGTTCGGTTATAACTTTATACGCATTTCGAAGAACTGGCAGGGTCTAGTCTTCTTGATAGGTGGAACGCATGTGTCGACTTATTTTAAAATTTGTCCATACAAGAGATAGTTACAGCTCAGACACGACCTCCTATACTCTATGTCCTTAAATGCAGCATTCAATAGTAAACAAACAAGTGTGAACTTGACCTTAGGGGTAGGGACATGGGTCTTGTACATGACTCATAGTCTTGGTATGTCGAATACATTAGGCAAGTTTGTTTTTTCAAGTCTGTCTATACAAGAGGGAGCTACAGGCCGGACGCACAAACGGACGGACGAAGGGACGTTTCTTGTTGGTGTCTTTTCATTCTTTAAAAAGCCCCTAAAACTAGCATTTTTATGTGTGTTTTTTCAATAGAAATCATTACCAAATAAACTCCTAATCCTAATGGACGCACCCCCTAAACACCCTGACATTGGCCTAGTCAGACTAATACCGTTATTGGAGTTTTAGGGAAAATAATTCCATGGATGCAAACGTTTAAGAAAGCCTTTATTTTAGGATAATTTTTGTAGTAACTACTATTAAGGTACTTGGTTAAACAACCAAAGTATTGTTTTTAATATGAAAACAAACAGAAATAAATTGACAAGAAGTTTCAAAGATGTAGCTGATGAATTTCTGCACTTACTTTATGTCTGGTGAATGTGTCAAACTCTGCCACACTGTACCCTAGGGAGCCATCCCCATAAATGATCCATACATCACAGTCTGGTCTGCACAGCTTTGCTCCCAGGGCGAAACCTCCCCCCACCCCCAGGGTACCAAAGGCCCCAGGGTCAAGCCACCTCAGGGGACCTCGTGGCCTAGAGAAAGACAAACGGGAAAAAGCTACTGTTAGAGGCACTTACTTTTATCATATGATTTCTAGGAGAATATATCGTGATTTTACATCATTAAAATTTTGTAAGTAAGCTACATTTATTATTAGTTATGGCATATATGGTCAAGGATTTCAATCATAGATACAATCTGCATTTTGAGTTAGCTGGGAAAACGTATCATCTTATCTTATTATTCCTTTTAAACATCTCAGGGGGCATCACCTATACATTTAAATTACTATCATGTACCAATTATGTAAGTACAAGCTATACAGCATGGAATAAAACATGTTTATTCCGAGATAACCAGAACATCCAGTCAATAAAACTGGACATCTCCATTCCTTACTGTTAAATACCAAAACAAACTACAGCAATTGATAGTATTCAGCAGTCTCTGCTAATTCTCCACTTATATCTCTCTGGTAAAGATTTTACAGCTCTTTTTATGTTAAATGTGATTTTTTTCCCAAGGCGTTCAATGGAAAACCATTAGCACAAGGTCATCAAACTGTCAGTAAAGCAGAAGAACTTCCATGCAAGAATGCCACAATATTTGACCATTGAGAATTACACTGCCAACTTTTTCGGCTGTTTGGATAGCCCAGTCCATAGTTAATGCAAGTGCTAACAAGAAAACAGATTATATTGGCAAATCTTTCATTTTCCCCAAAATGGTCTGGAGGGTGCTTAATTTCATCTAGATTACATCATTCTAAATGACAGATGGTGTGTTTACTTTGGATCAGAGATATTTTTTATTTCAGGAAAACTAATAAACAAGAATCTACAAAACACATTCAATTTCTTCTCTTCTCGTTTGCGGTAAACATAAATGGCTTGCATAACGATTATTCTATGCTTGGCCAATTCCATTGAATATATTTAGCAATTTTCTAATCAGTCTGGCAAACTAAATTGAATTTAAAGCACTAAAGTACAAAAAAATAATAAAAAGAAGTTAAAAAAGTTAATGAATTCCAAAAATTTTAAACACAGTACACTGGAAATTAGATGCACCCACATGGGTCAGGGTGACAGGCCCGGACCGATAGAAATTTAAATCAATTCAATAAAGGCACATACTTGCATAAAACAAAAACATTAAATGAGACTCAAACTTTTAACACCACATTATTCCTATTCCGAAAAACATAATTTTTATTATTTATTAAAGAAAATGAAAGATATAGCAATAAATCATCAAGGATAATTATTATAATTTCTTTATAGGCACAAAGCTGTTTCAACATGTTAGACAAGATAAGAAATACTTTAATACAGGTTTTTACAATTTATACTTGAACTGGAATAAAAAATAAATAAATGAAAGTTATCTTTACAAAGTATAGGTCTGTCCATATTTATTTTTGTCCCTAGTTTGGGCATTTATTTGAATCAGAGCAGGGCTTTTTCTGCCCATTTTGGGAAAAAGACCCTCGACATTTTGGGAAATTTTGCGTCGTGAAAATGCGGAAATTGGGAAATTTTACAGTGAAAAGAAAAAGCTGTCTAGTCTCCTGTGAATAAGGAAATGATTTAATATTAGTTTATTTTCCCTTTAAAAGACCCACAATGGCTGAAATATCAATCCTTGGGGTGTAAATATCTATTGCAATAAATCATGACATATAATAGTTCATATGTCTGAATGTAATGAAAATCAATGATTTCTGAGTTCAATTACCAAAAAAACTTACAATCACATAATTTATTAGGATGTTGAAAATGAACCAGTACAGGTAAAAAGAATTTCTAAAAAAAAAAAAAAAAAAAAAAAAAAATTTTTTTTTTTTTTTTTGGATTGGGATTTTTTTCTGAAGATTGGGAAAAATATCTTATATTTTGCTTTGGGAATGGGTCCGATAGTCGGACCCGTGGGTACTATAGAAAAAGCCCTGCAGAGAGATGTGCTTTGATTTAATAAGAGACAGTGAAAGAGGTTGGTCAGCACAGACTTGAGCGATATAATTTTATGGGTTTTAGTAATTTGTGTACGACACTGTGTGCCAATATATCTTTCTATTTTATGTAACAACCTGGCAGACAACAGACAAATATTGAGGAATCTTATAAATCTTCACAATTTATCAGTACTATCAGACAATTGCCATTCTAAGGGTTTCAAAACTTAGACTTTTTAACGTCTGGAGGTTGGCGGTATGCCACTCAAATATCTCATTTTTTTGTAAATGTAGAAATATACTTGTGTAGATATAAAAATGACACGCTAATGGTTTGTAAAATGCAAAAAAAATTATATCGAAATAAAGTGTGGCAAATCATAAGGAGTGTTAAAACAAAAATACCAAAAGCTGGAACCCTTCAGCAAATGTTGGTATTTGCTCAAATATAGTCTTTGAAGACCACAATTTTCATTAACATTAATAACACAATTGAAAATTAATTATGGCTGTGGTGTTGCGTGATTGGTTGATTGACATTTTCATGTGATGTCATCAATGTATCCTTAACAGGTCAACATATTCACCACTTTTATTTAAAGTCCTGGTGGCTGTGTGGACTAGCCGGCTGTTTTCTAATTCTTCCTTGACTTTACTGGCATGGGTTCCAACCCCATTAAAACAAAATACTTGTTTATGCTATAACTGTTTGTTTTTTCAGTAATTTTGATATCATAGAGTAAAATAATGATAAAATAACTTTAATAAGAGTTTTCAGATGCATTACCGGGAAAACTAATTTTTGGTCCAAAAACATGAGCCAATCACTTTAACAGTAAACTTCTTATTAAGTGATTCGAAATATAATGTAATACCGTACATTATGAAGAATTTTCCATATTAGAATATTGTTTGATATATGGCTATAATAAACTCAGGATAAAACAAACAAATTGCATATGTCCCAAGGGGTTCATTTAAAGCATAGTTAACTATTATCATATTTTACATTATAAATTGTCTTGTCTGGATTTTTTCTAACCTCTATCTCTACCAATTTTGATAATGCAAAGCCCTTCAGCCTCACATAGCCTTGAGGTAAGGAGCAGCACTTAGGACTCTAATGGCATTCTTAGATCAATACATTCAATTATTTGTTTTATGACTTTAGGCTGGGTTGGGTGTGCTAATCAAAGGGCACCATAAGAGTCCTTTATTGCACTCCTATCCTCAAGTCACTGAGATCAGCCTGCTGGCACCTGAGAATGTATGCTGCAGTGCCAACAAAGTCCCCGCCGTCAGCCACCATGATGGTGTTGTCATCCATCACTTCCTCTGTCATGTGCAGGACTTTCACAGGGTTCAGATGCTGGTCTGTCACCTCATTACACTTATCCCTGGAAACAAGAATTTCACTGTACAGTAAAACTGCAATCGCTCAAGGACGCCAGGGCCCAAGCTAAATCCTCAAGAGATCCAATGTTTCGAACAACCCAAGTTTTCATTATAGTCTGTTACATAATGGCTTACAATGTATTTTCATTGTTTACTTCGTCACTGATTATGAATTGCATTGTGGAAATCGCTCATATGTTTAAAGGCTGTCGTATACTTGTGATAATGAAAAAGAAAAAAGCCAATAAACAGTGAATAAATAGCAAAGATTATTTTTACCAAAAAACAACACTTTATAAACAATGCCTTAAAGGTGATAAATGGTTTTCCACACATTATTGAATTTCTTTTCATCTGTCTTTGAACTTTTTACAACTTGCAAAATTTTTAACCCCTCTTAATTGTTTGTTTATTTTGGAACATGCTTTCTGGAAAGTATGTGAAATTATGACCTCATGGTAATCATAAGGTTTTGCCCATAATCTGTGTATTTGGGACTGGCAATTGTGCTCGAGTCCTCAACTTATTAAGGTTTTGATCCATTGTCAGTATATCTTAAATAAACAAAAGCTGTCACAGAGACAGCATGCTCGACTATTCCGCCGCTTTTCAGTGTAAGGATTGAAAAGTTTTGGCGAAACATACATTGATCACTCTTAGATTAGATTTCAATGCAATACATGATGTGCGGAGATATTAACATAAATGTGGTTACATGCATAATTTTAACCAGAATTTTTAAGTGTAATAATAAAGGGCTATTATTTGCAAAACACAGTTATCTAACTTGGTTATTCAATTAGGTTGGGTGGTTGAATACCATTGTATAAAGTCTCAATGCAATACATCAAGTAGTTGCTGAGATATTATCCTATGTGTGCTAACATGCAAGACCTTAACCAGAATTTCTATGTTGCATAATAAAGGGGCAAAAATTATATAATATGAAAGATAGAGTTATCTTACTTGATTAAATAAGAAGGTTAAATGGTTGGGAGCCTGTGTGTAAAGTTTCAATGCAATACATGATGTATTCGCTGAGGTATTGACTTAAAAGTGGTTACATGCAAAACCTTAACCAGAATTTCTATGTTGAATAAAAAAGGGGTCATTATTTAAATTTAATGCAAACTAGAGTTATCTTACTTTGTTATTTAAGTAGATTGGATGGTTGAGTACCATTTTATAAAGTCTCAATGCAATACATCCAGTAGTTGCTGAGATATTAACCTATGTGTGCTTACATGCAAAACCTTAACCTGAATTTCTGAGTTGAATAATAAAGGGCAATTATTTGCATTAAATGCAAACTAGAGTTATCTAACTTGGTAAATTAAGTAGGTTGAATGGTTGAGTACCATTGTATAAAGTCTCAATGTAATACCTCAAGCAGTTGCTGAGATATTAACCTATGTGTGCTTGCACGCAAAACCTTAACCAGAATTTCTAAGTCAAATAATAAAGGGCAATTATTTGCATTAAATGCAAACTAGAGTTATCTAACTTGGTAAATTAAGTAGGTTGGATGGTTGAGTACCATTGTAACAATTCTCAATGCAATACCTCAAGCAGTTGCTGAGATATTAACCTATGTGTGCTTGCACGCAAAACCTTAACCAGAATTTTTAAGTCAAATAATAAAGGCCTATTATTTGCATTAAATGTGAACTAGAGTTATCTAACTTGGTTAATTCAGTAGGTTGGTTGAGTACCATTGTATCAAGTCTCAATGCAATACCTCAAGTAGTTGCTGAGATATTAACCTATGTGTGCTTGCACGCAAAACCTTAACCAGAATTTTTAAGTCAAATAATAAAGGCCTATTATTTGCATTAAATGTGAACTAGAGTTATCTAACTTGGTTAATTCAGTAGGTTGGTTGAGTACCATTGTATCAAGTCTCAATGCAATACCTCAAGTAGTTGCTGAGATATTAACCTATGTGTGCTTGCACGCAAAACCTTAACCAGAATTTTTAAGTCAAATAATAAAGGCCTATTATTTGCATTAAATGTGAACTAGAGTTATCTAACTTGGTTAATTCAGTAGGTTGGTTGAGTACCATTGTATCAAGTCTCAATGCAATACCTCAAGTAGTTGCTGAGATATTAACCTATGTGTGCTTGCACGCAAAACCTTAACCAAGGGGTGACGCCGACGCCGATGCTTGGGTGAGTAGTACAGCTATCCTTATTCTTCGAATAGTCGAGCTAAAAAGAAATGAAATAATGGTCGGGACTAAGGCTTGACCTAGACCAATTGCCAGTTCACGAAAGGACGGCCTGTTCATCAAGTCATATTATAATTTTAAATTTATTATTTCTTGAAGCCGATTCAATAATTGTCAAGCCAAAGTAATATCACATAAAATAACCTGCAAATTATCTATATAATAAATATACCTCAAATTGCTCAATATTTAATGAATTTGTATGACACCCATCCCACCAAATGTTCAAGAGGAAATCACAAGTCATTTCAGTAATGATCGCCTTACCCTTGATGCCAATTCAAGCTTGTTTTTTAAAGTCCAGAGATTCATTGCAGCATCAAAGCGTTTTTATGCCTAACAGTCGACCCCATTCATGTATCGATCGCTTTTCATCGGGACAGTGTGTGTGACAGAATATTTTTGTGTTTTTTTGTTTGTTTGTCTTTTTTATTTTTATTTTATTATTCCAAAACATTCAAGTTAAATGTAAAAAATAGTTTGAACAGTTATTAAAACAATATCTTTCGTCATACTGTACACATCATACACTGACTTTCTATGCAATTTGTAACTGTACACTGCTACATGGAAAGGAATTGGTATAAGCAATTACATTGCTTGTTTTCCAATCCATTTCATCATACTATTGCTGTATTGTTATTTTTGTATATATACGAACTGAATAAAATATGTTTAAACTAAGTCTGAACATGACGTCATGATCTATGGGAGATAAGCAAAAATATCACATTGAAAAAATGCTATATTTATCTGTAGGGTGTTTCAGAGCAGGTGAGAAAATACAATAATTTACGATATGTGACCAGCTGGCAGAGTTCAACAGTCTCACCTGTTGGTCTGTTCCTTTTCCTGGTCTCTGCCTCGTAGCTTGTTAAGCCATTCTGGGTCACACTTGAAGCCCTTTAAACCCGCTGCCAGCTGTACTATGAAATCACCTGCGTCTCCCTGAATAGCCACTGTCGGCTTCCAGAACATGTCAGAGTTCTGTGGGGTAAGAAAAGTGTACACATTTAAATCCAAAAGATTTTCAACTTTGTCATATATGAATTGAATAAGTCATAGTTTTAAAAACTGCCACTCTTATTTTAAAGCTAATTAATATTTAATTAAAAAAAGACAACTCTAAGGAAAAAATTAAATTAACATATTAGGAACCTTCCTAATCTTTTACCTTATTAACAAGGTCAAATACAAAGTGCTTGAATCATCTGAATGATCACGAATGACATGTCTATAGTAGTACCTTAAATAGCTGCTCTTTGTTTCGATTTACTGCAATAATCTTGGATTTCCTACTCAATGTCCTGCCATACCCAAGTCGGAAGTCACATACAGCCCCTGAACATAATAATTTCTTTGTAACAAAGCAGTATGAGAAAGATCAGACAATACTTTCACAGAGATTCCGAGGAGCAATTTGTACATGGGAATGATGAACCAGCAGTACTCCCAGGGTCCTCCATGAAATGGGCTGCGGGTTAGCATACATGTAACTTCCATGTTTTAATTGTAACAGGTCTACATAACTAATTTAATGAAATAAATTCTAATCATGTGTATTTATTCAATATCAAATAAAATTATGAGGACACCTAAAGTCATGTTGTTTTTCAGATGATCAAGGGGCTTAACAAAAGCTAAAAAGCTATTCAAGCCAGGAATATAATTGCAGAGCATCGAGGTTTCACATAAATACCATGACAATTTGGACTAGCAAAGGCAATATCATGTCTTAATGATTGCTAAAAGCATACCAAATGCAAACATTTCATAATTCATGTCAATATTATAGAAGTAACATTTGACTCAATTGGTAACAGGCAACTGATTTAAGGCATATCAATGGTAAAATCATACCAGCTAAAATAACGACATCTGCCTCCTTGAGTGCCTCACCCCTCTTCTGGCGTATCTGAATGTCACTATGCTGGCCCAGAAGGCCCCGTGCCATCCCGCCCAGGAAACTGGGAATGCCCATGCTCTGTACAGGACATAAAATATGGTACAGAGATTCATAATCACAGAGAACTGGTAAATATTATCGCCAGAATATTAAATGATTTTTTTGAAGAATTTAAAAAAAAACAGACTAAAATTAAATTACAAATATAATTATACAGCATCTATGAATTTGCCAAATAAAATAGGACCAGAAATTTCAGCGGTAATAACGTCCACATTTAAAGCAGGAAGTCCTGGAAACAATACCAAAAATGCATTCTATCTTTTATAATTGACACATGGGAGAGATTATTTCAAAAGAAACAGGCCACCCCAGACCTATCAGAGGCATTAGTGATTATTCAAGGCATTTAAGATTTTATCAGCTTTAATCATGATTAAATTTCAGCTAAAGGAGATTGGTACTAAAATTGAAAAAATACATGTACATAAAGGTTAATCTCTGAAACCTTCCTGACATCAAATATAGCATATTCATTGTCAGTGCATTTTTTGGAAAGTGAAAACTCCCATAAATAAACAAACTTTACTATTCACCGGTTTCCTACATTCCTACACGAACTGTGTCTACATTCCTACATGTACTGTGTCTACATACCTACATTTAGTGTGACTAAATTCCTACATGTACTGTGTCTACATTCCTACATGTACTGTGTCTACATTCCTACATGTACTGTGTCAACATTCCTACATGTACTGTGTAGACATTCCTACATGTACTGTGTCTGCATTCCTACATAAAATGTGTATACATACCTACATGTACTGTGTCTACATTCCTACATGCAATGTGTCAACATTCCTACATGTACTGTGTCTACATTCCTACATGTACTGTGTCCACATCCATACATGTACTGTGTCCACATTCCTACATGTACTGTGTCAACATTCCTTCATGTACTGTGTCTGCATTCCTACATCTTCTGTGTCTGCATTCCAACATGTACTGTGTCTGCATTCTTACATGTACTGTGTTTACATACCTTAGTGCACTGTGTCTACATCCCTATATGTTCTGTATCTACATACCTACATGCAATGTGTCAACATTCCTACATGTACTGTGTCTACATCCCTACATGTACTGTGACTACACTCCTACATGTACTGTGACTACATTCTAACATGTACTGTGTCTACATTCCTACATATACTGTGGTTACATTCCTACATGTACTGTGTCTGCATTCCTACATGTACTGTGTCTACATCCCTACATGTACTGTGACTACATTCCTACATGTACTGTGACTACATTCTTACATGTACTGTGTCTACATTCATACATGTACTGTGACTACATTCCTACATGTACTGTGACTACATTCCTACATGTACTGTGACTACATTCCTTCACTTACTTTGTCTACATCCCTACATGTACTTTGTCTACATCACTACATGTACTGTGTCTACATCCCTACATGTACTTTGTCTACATCACTACATGTACTGTGTCTACATCCCTACATGTACTTTGTCTACATCACTACATGTACTGTGTCTATGTGTTCATTCCTCCATGTACTGAGTCTACATTTCTACATGTACTGTGTTTACATCTCTAAATGAACTGTGTCTACATGTGCATTCTTACAGGTACTAAGGCTACATACCTACATGCTCTGTGTCTACATCCCTACCTCTAGAGCTGTGACCAATTTGTCAGTGGGGGTTGGGGGCAGTGTTGACTGGGAGCCCAGAATAATCACAGGCTGCTTGGCTCGCGACACCAGCTCCACACACTTTTGGACTTGAAATACAGCAGTGAAATACAGAAGTAGTCTTTAAAAAGCTAAAAATGAAAATGCTTTAAGTATCTTTGAAAAACATTTACAGTCACTTCAAGCATCTGAGTTTTCAATCCTCTGTGTGTATATTTAACAATCACTGACCAAAAGCTATAATCTCAAAAAGCTTAGATGAGATTACAAAGTAACTACACATACAAGCGTGTATTTATACAAAACCTAAAACCCATTGTGCATACAAGATTATGTTAAAAAGGATTTTTGGGTTAAATAATATGGGTATTCAAACTTGGGACTAACCTTGAGATTTGGATGCCCGGGGCATTGTCACAGGCATAGGGGAAACATCTCTTTTCTCCCACGCCCCGGCAAACAAATCGTCTACATAATTCTGTAGGTACCTGCCACCATACATGTACATGGATTTTCCAATAAAATAAAGAGCACCAACTATTAATAAAAATGGCTGTCCTATTGTTAGGACACCAAGTTTGTTGATTAGTGGTTGTATGTTAATTATGAGAGCGAACACTGTAAATAGAGTTTTTGCCAATTCAAGGATCATAATTAATGGAGGCAACATGGCTGGTTATCAAACCTCACCAAGATTTTATTCCAATACACATTCTGAACAAATTTGGGAATGATTGGATTGAATGTAATTTAAATATTTAAAGGGTGATTATCTCAAGTGACTATAGCAATATAGCTGGCTAATGAACTTGTCCAAGATATTATTCCCATACATATTCTGATAAAATTTTATGATGATTCGACAAAGACTTCTACAATTATTGAGCGGGTGCCCAAATTTGCCCATTCACCGCAGTTTAAACTTTAAAATGACCCCTTTTTTTAAAACGGGCATATAAGAACAAGAGCACTACAGGCAAATACAAATGCTTGTCTGGGTTTTTTTAAGGAGAAGAACTCAAATCTTTAAGAGTTAGATTTAATGGCCTTACTATTCATGTGTGTGTTGCTTTGCTAACATTTGTACCAAGTTTCATGTAAAAAGGTTTACTCTAGTTAACTTAACCAATGACAGTACTATGATAATATCTCAGTTGTTTTCTTTGAAAAGCAGTTTAACTTAAAAATACAATATAATAAAAAGATATTACAAATAAAATTATTGTGGGGATAAAACTGTATATACCAGTTGACAATCATGGGCATGAGCCCTTTGCTCTTACTCTTGGCCCCTACTTCTTTCGCCACCATCTGGTAAGGGTACAGGGTGTCAATAGGGAACTCCACAAACACTGGACCTGGTACAGTAAATTGTGCAGTTAGGGTAGAATGACCAAAATCTTAACACATCAATCAATGAACTAATAAATATATGATGCCTGATGGAGACTTTAATGACTGATGCCTAACCTGGTTGCCAACATTTAATAAGTGAAGGTCATTTACTTTTCTTAAAGGTGATTTTTCAACATATTGATATAACATGCCTGAATGAACTGTTAAAATGATTTGGCTTTGAGGAGCAAAACTGGCTAAAAAAAGTTTGTGCATGTCATAAAAATTCATCACGGGGAGTAACATTGTTTTCACACCTTAAAACCCTTTATAATACTGCTAACATTCAGGCTAAATGCAAGGTTCATGACTTCATACCAGGTGTGCCAGACTGTGCTATCTGGAGTGCCTTCTGGAGGGTGGGGGCGATGTCGCGCACCTTGGTAACTGTGGCACAGTACTTGCACAGAGGCTTGAACAGGGACATCTGGTCAATATCCTGCAATGCTCCACGACCCTGAGGAAAATGGAATTTAAATTTGCAGATCATCATTATCTTTTAAATGTTAGTGTTTTACAAAAGTAAATGTGCCACTTTTAAAGACAATTTTCATTATTTGAGATAAGTTTTTTAAACACATAATATACCAGCTCATAGTCAGAAATGTTTCACAGGGCATTTAATGTCATTATAAAAATGAAATGTACAATATAATTTTACCATTGTATAATACAGTGATAATGTTCCATTGTTGGTGGTTTTTATATCATCAAGAATTACCCGGACTACACTTAATCCTACTTTATCTCACTTTGAGAATTGAAGCCGCTGCCCCTCCCATCAGGAGAACTGGAGATTCAGCCATCTGGGCATTCTTGACTGCGGTCACAGTGTTGGTCAGTCCTGGGCCAGCAGTGACTGCAGCAACACCCACAGTGCCGGACATCCGGGCGACCGCATCTGCCGCAAACACTGCTGTCACCTTTAACAGAAAAATACAATTTGTATCCATGTTTATAAACTAAGTAGGACAGAAAAGTAATGCAAACATTCATGGAAATGTCATTAGTAATATTTAATAGATACAATATACAATACCTCTACTTATTTTTTCCGCAAGTCACATCATAAATACAATCTTAAAGCTCTAGAGCTATGACTTGAAAATAAATGTGTGTTATTTTTTCTTGTCTGAACATGAAAGATACTCTTAAGGATATGCACAGGACTTGTATAGTGTTTCTGTGCTGTCAAAATTCATAAATTAAAGTCACGCCCTGTGAGTAATTTTGACAATATTTAACTAGAATTCTGTTAAACGGATGTGTCCCTTGTACGGAGCTCGCACTACTTTTTTAGTCAAGGTCACTATGACCTTGATATTTGACCTATTGAGAAAAGAATCAATAGAGGTCAGTGCCTGCTTAGTTTGAAGATTCAAGTTGTTCAAAGATTAGTATTGAACTGAAACAAAAGCAGCCATATTTTTTTTCAGTGAAGGTCACCATGAGCTTAACAAATTGAATTCAAAATTAATTTGAGTCAAATATTTACCACAGCCAATGTGCATTTGAAATGTTAAGACTAGCCAACCAACGACGATGACAGGCAAAGAAACTTCCATGCTCTACAGGCATCACAAAAATGACTCCATCTAGCCAAAGTGAACCTCTGCTTACCTCATGTCTTGTGTCTACAACTCTTATTCCTAGTTTCTCACAGGCTACAAGGATGGGTGAAATGTGACCTCCAACCAATGTGAACATGTGTTTAACTCCATGAGCCTGGAAAATATATATATATATATATATATATATATATATTAAAAAAATGCAATCTTAGTATATATACACAAATGTGAAGGAGACATGTCTCAGGAAAAAACATAGAAACAGGAGCACAAACTATCGCAAAATTTCCTGGTCCTCTTTTCAGGACAGCAAGTTTGATGATAAGTGGTTGTACGTTAAGCCAAATTCAGAGAGAGGAAACTGTAAAGTTTTTGTCAACTTAAGGGGGATAACTCTTGGGTGACTAAAGCGAAATAGCTGGTTATCAAACTAGTGCGATATATTATGCTAATATACAATCTGGCAAAATTTGGTGATGATTGAACAAAGGATTCTAAAATTGTTGATTGCACAAGACCGATTTTAGGAAATTTCTATCATTAAGGGCAATTACTTTTTAGTGACTTATGCTGGTTATCAAAACTTCTCCAATATACACATTCTGACCAAATATATGGTGATGATTGGACAAGGATTCTAAAATAATTGATTGGACAAGTCTGATATAAGGTTAATTCTAAACTTAAAGGGTGATAACTTTCAAGTGAATCAAGGCTTCTAGAGTATCAATATACCAATTCTGACCAAATATGGTGATTTGATTGGACAAAGGCTTCATATGTTACTGATCATAACAGCATGCTCGACGAAACCCACCCACCCATATTCCTGCTGCAAGTGAAACTTGAATACCCCACACGCACACTCGCACACATAAACAGAACCGCCATTGTAACAACTATGTCTCACTCACCGCAAGTGGGCTCAACATATTTAATAGGATGCTTAAATCTCATTGCACTGATATGAGAATGATGAAAACAGTTCTTCATCTTAACCAAAAGACATTTTTTATCAACTTCTTGAACCCTAACAGCAATAATTGTGCATGTTGTGCAAACTGCTTCTCAAAAAGCATCAGAAAAAGGAAGAGTATTCATTAATTTCAGTTTATTAGAAATATTTATTTTTATTTGTAATTTCTCAGGGTGCTTAAAACCTAGGCGCACACAGACGGTTACAAACATACAAATAGCATCCCATTATGGCATTGGAGCACCAATCCAGCAGGTTCGATTCTCAATAGTATTATTAGTGTCAGCTAATTTTTAACTGTGATATATGTATAAAATATATACATTGAAATTGTACATCTAGTTATAAGTAATATATATCGTTTGTAAGTTTCTATAAGTGCAAAGAAAAAACAAAATGGCAGTATAAAGGTATCATGTTAATCATTAAAGTTAAAATTACATGTACATATAAACTGGGAGTTAGAATTGTTGGTGTTTTTTACATCATCAAGCATGAGTCCCAGATCTAGACTTCAATAATTTGGATCATTTAGTTGTAAGACAAACAAAATCTGGTTTACTACCTTTAAAACATCAGCCACAATTTCACCTCCATGTCTTGTGGATTCTTTTTGAACCTGCAAAATACAAATAATTATTAACAATCAAAGTCCAGAGATTTGGATCATCAGAGTAAACACTCCCTACTCTTAAAACAACTGAGTTAAACTTACATCTTAAAAATTGTCTTATGGCACTATAGATCTATATATATATATATATATATATATATATATATATATATATATATATATATATATTATATTGATAATTTCATCATGCACAGCTAAAAGGACTAATTATATTGTTATCAATTCTTTCCCCCAATTTAGAATCAACTCGATGAAGATTAAAATTAATCTCTCTCCCTCTCTTGTCATTGCGTCATGTTAAAAAAGTGAAGTCAAAGACATGATTTCTCCCTCAATAAGATCTACATGTGTATCAATTGGAAGTCCATACATTTTAGACCTTTCAAGCTTGTGCCTGTAGAGTGTTTGTACACATTTCATATTAAAAAGGTCATACATGTAATTAAATGGGGGGGGGTAGAAAAAAAGGTATATTATATTTAGTATATTTTGTAATATTTACAATAAACAGCATAACATTTGTTTGGAAAATGATGGCAGACAGGGGTTATCTACTGTGTGCAAAATTAATATTCATAAATTGGAAAAATTCACAAACACCAATAATACCTGTCATATCCATCATACTTTAAGAAAATTTCACCAGAAAGTGTAACTATGGTAGAACAATTATTGATACAGTGAGTCAGGAAGATGAAGCTCCCATCCTTAAAATTAGGCAAAAAAGGGGCGGTGGACACTGCACCTGCATGCTGCCTGACCACTGACATGGAAATCCATGTAAATGTTGTAAATAAGTTAAATAAATATAAGGAACTCTAGATAATTATTTTTTAGTTCAAAATTTGTAAAAATAATGACTCATCAACATTTTTTTTTTACAATGATCTGTGATTATTTGATTGGGTGAACTTTTGCAGTTTTGGAGTAGCTGATAAATATTGATTTTAAGAAAGAATACCTTGTGGAATAACTGGTATATTATTCCGAATTTTCTAAGAACCAACCAGACCCCAACAGCGGCAGTTGACAATGTCGCAGGAACAATCAACTTCGTTAATGAAGCTTGCCAGTTCCAAATAATTCTGTCTTGTTCAGCCATTCTGGTTTCTTTCAATTCTGAACTTTGACCCTGCTTGCATCAATGGAAATAATAAATTGTTTTTTTACAAATGAAATGAACAAATAATACAATCGACACATTTGGAAACAATTCAAGCGTTTTTTCTTGTAAATAACTACATATCCTGCCAAAACTCAAATGATTATCAGAAAATATTAACTAATTATTGTTGAAGTAGGCGGCAGATGCCGAAAGAATAAAAAACACTTCTCACAGGAAAAATTATATTTTGACAAGAACATCCTTAGAATATAAAGTATTTGTTAGTCTTTATTGGCAGTTACATGTTTAGTAAAGGACTGGTTTGTATAAGTTAACTTGTATTAAATTCTTAAGATTTATTGACATATACGTGATTAAGTGCATGTTTTCTTGTTTCGTACACAATCACTTTCGTTCAAGATAATTTTTAACTTAATGGTAGCTTAATTAACTTACCTGAACTTTTCTTTGTAAGTGGTAGCCTGGCATTAAATGGATCAGTTTCTAAAAGTACATTTAAGGATTGATCACATTTGTTCTTGCAATTATGCTGTTTGCACATAGTAGGGCACCCAAGCATATTCATTGAAGCGCGGTAGGGCTTTTGGTCATTTGCACTAATACCATGCAGCATAAACGCATGAAAAATGTGATCAATACTTTTATTTACAATTAAGATAAGTAAACTTTACAATTAAAATTAATAGTATCTTTTGTTATTTAGTATTAGTTCTTACATTAATGCAACCGACAACATATGTTTGTATAAAGAATACCTGATATTTGTAATGCATATATTGTTGGTTTAATGCAATCGCGCTAATCCAATTGGAGCGCAATATTGAAGTAAAGAATGATGTCATAACTCTTTGTGTGTTATTCAATAGGAACGTCAAGTTTTATCTACACAAAGGACTGGAAGATTGTAAATATTTTAATACTTTAAACAACCTATATGTCGGATTACTGCCCCTAAAAGATTAGTGGTAGAGTGTCCACTGGAATTGGTGTTCACAGCTGGTTCAATCCTTTATCTTGTCATACCAATGACATTAAAAAGGGGTCAGGTCAGGTATCTTACTAGTTCACCTTAATGCCCGTCAACAAAACCTTTGACGATTTCAACACTATGGCAGACTCGAGACTGCAGGGATACATAAAAAATGTCAAAATAATAAACAAGTATCAGTGAACGATCATTACTGTAGCTTGTATCTTACTAGGGTTTTAGCTACAGAGTTATGGGAGGATGCTGCACCCTGTCATTTTTTGGAAGCACCCTTCTAATGTGCACCGTCCTGCCTTAAAAGAATTAAATGCTTAAGATATTAAAATATTTCTTTTGTTTTGATTAAAACTACATATTTGTTAGTTGAAACCTAATATTACTTCAGATAAGACAATTTCTAACATTTTCTATGAAAATCATAATGCTTTATTTTTTCATTGCCCAATACAATGTGTCCTTTTGTCTTTAGGCACCCTGTCCGTTTTCTGTCACACCCTGTTCTTTTTAAAACCTGGCTAAAACCCTAATCTTACTTGCCTGACCTTCACCATGACAGTGTAGTATGGGGGAATTTGGAGTACTCAGAACTAATTAAAGCTTAAAAATATGGCTGTATGTGTATTGATTAGTGCTTAATTTACACTATTAAAAAACCCAGAGATTCATTTATATAAGGGTTATAGGGTAGTCATGTAGTTCAGAAAACACTAACTTTGGTGCATTATCAATTTCCACATCTTTCGTTCAATCTGTTGTTTTTTTCTTCTTAAAAAATGTTGAAACTTCTATCGCACTCAAGTCTCCTTATATCTCACTCTGTATCTTCAAAATTGCTGTGTCTTCAGCAAATGCGTATGTTCCTGTGTAAGGTTTGACATTAATGGAAGGAAGATTGATATATAACTTGCTTACAGATAGAATATAACAAACTGACCTTTTTTGTAGATATGGGACTAAATTCACTTTTATAAAGTTGAAAAAAATCACGATGGGTCTAGCAGAGGAGGAGGTGTTGATTCGGGACGACTCTGGCCTTCTATTAGAGGATGGCGACGTCCGACCACAAAGCAGGCTACACTGGTGTAACAAGCTCTCGAACACACTAATACTGGCAACAGCATTTTTTGCCTTGGTATATATTTATTTATTTAGAATGCCTATTGTAGCTAAGTAACTGTTAAATTAGTGCTTTACCTAACTCTCATATTCTCTCATTTCCATTTTTTTGACATATTTCCGTAAAGAGTTTGAGCTAAAGCATTTGCTTGCTTATATTTAAACCTTTTTTGAAACATCATAGTTACGAGAAGACTATTGCAGTACCAGTAAATCTTGTAACATGTAATTGTAATGTATAAAGTTGAAGATGTGGGAATTATTATCTATTGTTTCCATCAAGTCCATATTTCACCAACCACTGCATGTTGAAGACAAATGCAAAATTCCTGATTACCAGTATTATTTTTGTTTCAGGGTCTATGTGTGGCAATACCAGGCCCAACGTTGCTTGACCTTGGTGACCAGGTAACAGCCTCCACGTCTGTAATGATGGTTGTTTTTGTTTCCCGCTCCATCGGCTACCTGCTGGGGGCGCTGTTGGGGGGAGCGCTCCTTGACTGCTTCAATCGCCAGCTGCTCCTGTTCTGCGCCCTTCTGCTGGCTTCCGTGGCCACGGCTGTCATCCCCTGGTCTCTCACACTGCTTGTGATGTCTGTCATGTTTGCACTGCAAGGAGTGACTATGGGCACTCTAGATACTGGTATGATGCAGTAAAGTATTTCCTGAAATCCAATGTTATTTTCGATTTGCTCTAGATTTTTTTATGCCCCCGAAGGTGGGCATATTAAAATCGCACCGTCCGTCCGTCCGTCCGTCCGGCTCTTTAACTTTCCCTTGTATGGACAGATTTTAAAATAACTTGCCACATGTGTTCCACATACCAAGACGACGTGTGGCGTGCAAGACTCGTGTCCCTACCTCAAAGGTCAAGGTCACACTTAGTGTTTATTCACAATGGAGTGCTGCATATAAGGACATAGAGTACAGGTTGTCGTGTCCGGGCTGTAACTTTCTCTTGTATGGACAGATTTTAAAATAACTTGCCACATGTGTACCACATACCAAGACGATGTGTCGCGTTCAAGACCCTTGTCCCTACCTCAAAGGTCAAGGTCACACTTAGTGTTTATTCACAATGGAGTGCTGCATATGAGGACATAGAGTACAGGTTGTCGTGTCCGGGCTGTAACTTTCCCTTGTATGGACAGATTTTAAAATAACTTGCCACATGTGTTCCACATACCAAGACGACGTGTCGCGTGCAAGACCCGTGTCCCTACCTCAAAGGTCAAGGTCACACTTAGTGTTTATTTACAATGGAGTGCTGCATATACTGACATAGAGTATAGGTTGTCGTGTCCGGGCTGTAACTTTCCCTTGTATGGACAGATTTTAAAATAACTTGCCAAATGTGTTCCACATACCAAGACGACGTGTCGCGTGCAAAACCCGTGTCCCTACCTCAAAGGTCAAGGTCACACTTAGAGTTTATTTACAATGGAGTGCTGCATTTACTGACATAGAGTATAGGTTGTCGTGTCCGGGCTGTAACTTTCCCTTGTATGGACAGATTTTAAAACAACTTGCCACATGTGTTCCACATACCAAGACGACGTGTCGCCTGCAAGACCCGTGTCCCTACCTCAAAGGTCAAGGTCACACTTAGTGTTTATTCACAACAGAGTGCTGCATATAAGGACATAGAGTATAGGTTGTCGTGTCCGGGCTGTAACTTTCTCTTGTATGGACAGATTTTAAAATTACTTGCCACATGTGTTCCACATACCAAGACGACGTGTCGTGTGCAAGACCCGTGTCCCTGCCTCAAAGGTCAAGGTCACACATAGTGTTTATTCACAATGGAGTGCTGCATATAAGGACATAGAGTATAGGTTGTCGTGTCCGGGCTGTAACTTTCCCTTGTATGGACAGATTTTAAAAAAACTTGCCACATGTGTTCCACATACCAAGACGACATGTCGCGTGCAAGACCCGTGTCCCTACCTCAAAGGTCAAGGTCACACTTAGTGTTTATTCACATTGGAGTGCTGCATATAAGGACATAGAGTATAGGTTGTCGTGTCAGGGCTGTTACTTTCCCTTGTATGGACAGATTTTAAAAAAACTTTCTACATGTGTTCCACATACCAAGACGACGTGTCGCGTGCAAGACCCGTGTCCCTACCTCAAAGGTCAAGGTCACACTTAGTGTTTATTCATAATGGAGTGCTGCATATAAAGACATAGAGTATAGGTTGTCGTGTCAGGGCTGTTACTTTCCCTTGTATGGACAGATTTTAAAAACACTTGCTACATGTGTTCTGCATACGAAGACAATGTGTCGTGTGCAAGACCCATGTCCCTACCTCTAAGGTGAAAGATACACTAAGTGTTAATTCACAAGGGAATTCTGAATATAAGGACATAACAGTGTAGGTTGTCAAGTATGGGTGGTATTTTTTTATGTTCAGAGGCAATTTAAAATAACTTGCCATATGTATTTGACACGTAAAGGCAAGATAAACTTTTCATGTACTGACCTTGTTCGTAGGTCAATGTCACATTCGGGGGCATTCGTCACATACTGTGACAGCTCTTGTTAATTACTGAGGTGATTAATATAATGGTTTAAAAGGAATTTGTCACTTACAAATATAATGTAATTAAGAAGCTATGACTTAACTTGGAAGTTGTAAGATATCTGACATTCTCTTTTAGGAGGGAATGTGTTCTGTATCCAGCTATGGGGCAGACAGAATGGACCCTATATGCAAACCCTGCACTTTGCCTTTGGTATAGGTGCCTTTATAGCACCACTTCTAGCTAGACCGTTCCTGTCCCCGGACCCTGTAGGGCTTACAAACTACTCTGCAGGTGTAGTGCAGGGAAACATCCCAGTATCAACGGACCTGCATCATCAATTACCCTTGCTCCTTAACAGGACAAACAGGATCAAGGGTCTGCTGGATGTTGAAAATTGGCAAAACAGGAAATCCATTCATGAAGGGGATACACATTCAGCGACAAAAAAGTCAAGGTACTTGAGGGAAAGAGGAGATTATGGTTTCAAATTGGACGGATATATAGAACAAAGTTATAACAACTATGTAATTAATGATAAAGTTAGCATAAGACTTAAAAGACAAGGAAATGCAAATAATCAGGACAAAAGTCAGAGTGGTTTCTGGAAATGGAAGGGGAGTGGGTCAAAAAGGTTTGTAAGAGATGAACCTGCACCTAATCCAAATCCAACATCAACAGACACTCACACAATTATTTCTTCAAATAATGCTGTAAATCACTTAACCTTGACTGAGTTTATAAACAGCTCTGATAAACCAGCAAACAGCAACACTACTGAAACCAATCAGCAGACATCAGACACAAGTGTGGCAGGTGGAAATGGCAGCACAACAACACCTAAGATTTTAACATCTGTGTCAATTTCACAACCCATTCAAAAGGTAATGAAACCATTGGCATCCACAGACAACGGTAGAAAACCTGAAACAGCAGATGGCTTGAGCAAAAACACTGTTGATGATCACCTTAAAAATGCTGAGAACCAAGCTGTTCCAGTTGAAGAAAATGAAAAACCTGGTAGTGCACATGAAGGAATTTTAATTGGAAAGGTCAATTTGACAAACCTTGAAAATGGCACAATCAGTACAGATTTAGATGATGAACCTTTCAACTCTTCATCAACTATCAATGGTACCATTGTAGAGAAAGTAACCATAACAACACCAGTTGGATCCCCCACTAATGTCAGTAGGGCTTATATTCAAGCAAATACTACACCTGGTCCTGTAGCTTCCAAACCAGTGCCTCTGTTGGTGCCTAAGACCTCAAGTTCAACCTTGAAACCTACGACAGTCACAGCCACTTCCACAACAGCTATTACAAGCACTACAACACAGTCAACAACAACAACCAAACCTACTACTTCAACAACTAAATCAACTACCACGAAAGTGTCAACTCACCTGACAACTGCTACACAGTCAAGTACTCAGAAAACAACAAACTCTCCCAAAATAGAGAAGCCTAAAGTTACAAAACTAACAAACCGCCCATCTTTCACAATTAAGCCATCCCCACCAAGTGTTGAAAGCAATACTAAAGTAACAGTGAGTAGCACTGTCCCTACTCCTGGAAATTCCACAAAGCCAATGACAAGTGTGGACACCTTCATCCATAGAGTGAAAAATCTATCGAGAAAAAGTAAAATCCGGATTGCCTATTTGATCATTGGGCTTCTTCTTGTTGTTAGTGCAATTCTGTTGTTGGTAATGTATTGCAAAAGGCACAGACTCTCAGTGAACCAAGATTTTGATGACTATGACCGACCGAAAGGCGTAAAATTCTGCTACAAAGCAATTTTGATGATATTGTTTGGAATATTTTTCTTCCTATACATTGGACTGGAGGTGACATTTGGTGCCTTGATCACAACATTTACAGTGGATTATAATAACTGGCCCAAAGAACAAGGTGTGACTGTGGCTGCAATATTCTGGGGAGCCTTAGCTACAGGACGTGGGTTCTCCATATTCTTAGCGAGGTGTTGCAGAGCAAATGTGATGTTAATCATAGATTTAGTATTCATGACAATTGGAAGTCTGGTATTATCATTTGCCTTAGAATATCATGACAAGGCAATTTGGTTGGGGACTTTGATATTAGGACTAGGAATGTCCTCTGTATTTCCAGCGGGCATTTCCTGGGCAGAGAGGTTTATCCATCTTTCTGGGAAGTCAACAGCGGTGTTTGTGATTGGATCAGCAGCGGGCCAGATGTTCATCCCGAGTTTGACTGGATATTTATACGAGAACCTCGGTTTCATGGTGTTGATGCGGGGATCCCTAGCTTTAACTCTGTCATTAATAGTGCTATTTATAATGATAAGCTGTTTGGGGCGTAAAATGTCTCATTTTGTTACAGTTGGTAATAGGAATGGATTCCTCCCCCTGTCTGAGAATGATGATCGGGATAATGAAGAAGATCTGGAGATGGATTTGGTGCACTTTAGTAAATCCAATGCCCGCAGTCGTCATGTCAGGATGAATGGAGGAGGGGATGCCCAGTATCATGTCCTTATTTCGGACCTAGATGATGACTAAGGTCGATGTGTGTACAGTGGATCTGGCTTGTTATTTGTTAATGTTGACTCTGCTTATCATTGCTTACTGTTATTATTGTTCAAATGATTTATGTGTTATTACTTTGCTTTAAGTTACTTGAGAAGTACTTCTCAACAGCGATGTATGATTTCTTGGTTTCTTGCTTTAAGCATTCTGTTGATAATTTCTTGCTTGAATCAAGCTTGAATCAAGCTGTTAATGGTTTCTTGCCATTAGAATTCTATTAATGTTACATGTATTGTCAATATTGTTGTGCAGAACCTTCAACACAATAAATAAATAATGTTAAATGTAATAGATACATGTATTATCTAGTCTTCTTTGGCATCATTAAAGGAAGTAATGATTAATTATCTTTATACCATAGACATAATTCAAATTCACAGTTTATTCAAAGAAATAGTCATAAATGTAAATAATCCACATTGAAAACTTGTTTAATTCTCAGTCCTGATGTTGTAACTTGTAATAACAAAGTTGAACATCCGTGTATACTCATTTGTTTATATCCGTTTATATATGTTTATCATCTTGCATACATCCATGTGTTTTTGCTTCAACATTAGCCTGGAGTATGTGACTTGTGTTGATGTACTGGAGGTTTCCTAGATAACCTCCAGTCTGCCCAGTAAGGTGGGTGATTTGTAAAGTGTTCATCAGTGTTATATAACGCAATATTTTAGTGCAAATACACATGTGTTATTGTATAGTTCACTGTTAAGTGCTAATAGTTCTGGTAATATCAGCTTAAAGTATAATGTAAAATATGTTTTTAATTAACCTTTTTTTAGAAATTTCCTGTTCAGAATATGTTATGATTCCAGAAATGTTATTTTTCAATTAATGTTGATTGAACTAGCTCTCTTTCACTACAACATCTAATTGGAGTAAAGTCTGCCAAATGTGATATTAAAATAATTTATTAATTAGATACAACGCAATTAAATTAATTACAAAAAATGACCTTTTATACAATATTGTGTTCATTAAAAACTTTCATCTGAAGTAAATAATACGTTTACTTATTTTGTACATGACCTTAAGACAGAGACATCTATATCGTAAGGTCTGTTATCAGACTTGAATTTCAGTTCTAATCAGAGTTTTAATACATATGTGTATTATCATACATTGTCAAGTCCGCTATTCACTGACGCAAATGGGTGCAAAAACTGGTTACAGGAGCTGTACTAGTTGAATTTAAGTGTTTTGATATAAGTTATATAATTTACTTCTTGTGCCAAAGATGGTCTTGGAACTTTCTTTTATAAATTTGTGCAATTTCCCGTAAGGCTTTTTGCTTTAAAAACGGACATGTGAATTTTGCAGATTGTTGCTTAATTTTTCGTTTTTAAAACTGTTATTTAAAAAGTTATCTTAAGGTTCAAACGATAAATGTGTTGTGTACCAGAGTTGTTCCCCTTTATTTGCAATTTTAATTGTAATAAAATGTTCAAATTCTTTCAACAGCTTGTTCTTCATTGTAAACATGATAAATGGTGACGTAGATGGAAGTATGTGTCAGTCAGCTAGATTTACTGTTATGTTGTGTTGTAAAACTATAAGTAGAAGTGGATATGATTGTCATTTGTCCGGCTGTCTTTTACATGTACATATATGACCATACATACATCATGAACGCTGTACATATATTACCATACATGCATCATGAACGCTGCTGTCACAGTTGAAAGGTTGGAAGTCCTTTTTAAAAGCATAATGACAAGAGTTGCCACTTCGCTTATACATGATGTACAGGACAGTTCAACTTGCACTTAATAGCGAAAGAGGTCCTACCTGTTTAAGGTAGCCTTGGTCAGTGGCCGTATCACAGTGTCTGTACATGGGGCGTTGTGGTACAGTGTGGATACAAAGATAAGCCTGGAACGAGGACCTGTGTTGTATTTGGGTTTGATACTGACGCCTTGTATTTTGCTGTGTATTTGGTTTGTTTCGCGTGTATGGTGACGCTAGGATTACTTAAACACCAAAATTACTAGCGGAATGAAGTAAATGCGCTTTCAAAATTAAACTTGTATTGAACGAACGTTGGTAATAGTGACGTTTAGAAATACTGAAAGTCTGATATTATCACATGTTATGAGCTAGTACCCCTCTTCACTAGAGTTACTGTGGTATGTTAGATAAGTGAAGTTATTATCATATAATTAAGGAACGTTTCTTGGTCATATTTTGACAGATGTCTTAATATACACAGCTACTATACCGCTAAAAGGAAATGGCGGAGGATCTACCACCGGAAGTAATGTTGCCGCGTCTGAGTCGCGCGCTGTCAGTGTGTGAGACTCAGCTTGCCCACGAGCTGTGGTCGGAGGAGGTCAAGCAGCCGTCAAAGTTACAAAGGTAAGCTATGTTCCTAAAAGCATGCTTTCTATGCATTATAGTCTAACAATAACAAAAAACGTTTGATGGCAGCATGCTCTGCCCAATGCGATTAAGTAAGAACCTTTTGCTAGTGGCATTCCAACACCCACAGGATTCGTTCCCGTGGCACGGACCTCTTGCACAGCCAGGGTGTTCTGCTAGCTGTTGTCATACTGAACTGTGTCGACTGTATCCTCGTCCTCTCAGAGCTCATGCTAGACGTCTACTTCGTGAAAGGTGCAATGCTCTTGTCATGTATCGCTTAGAACAAGCAAGTATGCAGTTATATATTATATATAGTGCAGCTACAGAACGTCTATGCTTAGAGCGTCTAAGTAAGATTTTGGTTAAACAGTTGAAATTAAAAAAAAGCATGCACTGGAGAACAATGACGACCTCTTTGATAACATTGCGATGACCTGAATCTGCAGATATGATAGTGACGGCTGAGCATACGATGAAGACGTTTAATCGGAAGTTGCAGGAGCGCTACCCGGCCCAGTTTTTTGGACTGTTGCTGCACGATACCCACGAGTTTTACAACCGCGTACTGCGCGCCCATCTGATGTGGAACACGACCGACAAAGGCGCAATGGAGGGAAGCAAATCTGTCCCGGAGGCTTTCTATTCGGTTGGTCAAATTTTCCTGTAAAACATGAGTCTAAAATAATATCATTCTAGGGAACACTGAGCTTCTGTATAGTTATTTTTTATTTATTAAATTAACTGTAGTTTTTGTCCAATACGAAAAATAAGACTATGTTGAAAAAATAAGATATATAAATCGTTTCTTTTCTGATCATTGGTTTGTTCATCAGGTTGGTGGTAACAACAGTTTAGTCGTGGGTCTGGATAGCGGGGCCGGGCCGGTATTCTTTTATGACGCGGACGACCCTGAGTTTCTTGAGGATGTGACCCTCAGCGCGGAGGAAATTGTGTCGCACGCCCTCCACAAGACCAGCATCGCCATACTCGCTACCCTCGTCATCTATGTAAGTAAACAAGTTCTCGAAAGTAGCTTAAGTCCATATTTGTCCACAGCAGAGACAGGAAAAAGTGAGAACCAAATATTGTGCGCACTACTACAGTATTTGCTAAATGTCTTGCACTATCATCCATAGCATGTCCGCGTTCCTACAACAGAGCTTTATGTTTTCTCATATTTTCGCATTACAGACCGTACTGAAGGTGTTCTGCTATGGTTTGTCGTTTGTGAAACATAAGATGGAGGTGTTTGACGGTATAGTTGTCGTGGCGTCCTTCACACTGGACGTGTGCTACATCAAGGGCCTAACCAACTACCCCGTGGAGTCCTTCATACTCATTCTGACAATCATGGTCCCTTGGAGGGTTATTAGGGTCCTCAATAGTGAGTACCAACCTTAAACAGTGAGTACCAACTTTAAACATGAGTACCTTCAACATGAGTACCTTCAATAGTGAGATCTTACCCTCAAGAGTGAGAACCAATATTTGACAGTGAGTACCAACCTTCAACGGTGAGTACCAACCTTAAACAGTGAGTACCAACCTTCAACAGTGAGTACCTTCCTTCAGCAGTGAGTACCATCTTTAAACGGTGAGTACCAACCTTCAACAGTGAGTACCAACCTACAACAGTGAGTACCAACCTACAACAGTGAGTACCAACCTACAACAATGAGTACCAACCTTCAACAGTGAGTACCTACCTTCAATAGTGAATACCAACCTTCAACAAACCTTCAACAGTGAGTACCAACCTTCAACAAACCTTCAACAGTGAGCTTCAACAGTGAGTACCAACCTTCAACAGTGAGTACCAACCTTCAACAGTGAGTACCAACCTTCAACAGTAAATACCATCTTTAAACGGTGAGTATCAACATTCAATCATGATTACCTTCAAGAGAAAGTACCACACTTCAACAGTAAATATCAACCTTTAACATTGAGTACATATCTTTAACAGTAAGTATCTTCAACCATGAGTATAAACCTTCAACAGTCAGTACGACCCTTCAACAATTAGTACCGATCTTTATAAGTGAGTTCAGCAATAACTACCAACTCTTGACAGTCAGTTACAACGTGTGTCATGAAAAATACAAAACTTCAACAGTGATTATACCAACCTTTAACAGGGAATACTTAAGCCTTCAACATTGAGTACTATATACAGGGAGCTCTTTCAATAGTTATTACCTTCAATAGCTAATACCACCTTCAACGGTAAGAATCAAACCGTCGGCAATAAGTACCTTCATCATTGATCACCAACCTTAAACGGTGATTTACATCCTTCAACAATGAATTGAAAAGTGAGTACCAAACTTCAGCAGTGAGTACCAACCCTTAACAGTGAGTACCTTGATTGGTGAATACCACTCTTCTACCGTGAGTACCAATCTGTGATAGTGAGTTAAAATTTTAAACCTCATCCGGAACATTATTGTATCTTGTAGGGTGATCATGCAGCGTCCTCAATAATGATTAGTGTTCACATGTAACAGAACAAGAATTATTGCAGCTCTAAATATCGTCGATTTGTCAACAGTGTAATCTGGATCCAAACAGTTACTACACAAACATTTTAAATGATTTTCCAGCAAACGCTCCAGAAGTATAGGAATATAATACGGATGTACATGTAAAATCGTTTATTCACGGCACGATTCCTCATGCCTCAAATACTCTACAGGTCTGGTTATCGCAGTGAAGGACAACTACCACTTTATGATGAAGCTCATGTACCGGAAGTCCCAGTTTCAGCGCGACCGTATACGCCACCTGGAGACCTCTGGGAGAGACCTCCGGGTAGGTAGTGGCGGTGTGGGCAATAAACGATGCTGACATCGGCGCAATACGTACTCATAAAAATTCAACAATGCACAACTTTTTATCACGTGTGTATATAATACACGATCAATCTTGAACATTTCAATACTGCTTTCAACGCATTATAAAAGCTTAGCTGTTTTCATGTCTGTAATTTGTATTGATTTTCATAGGTGGTAGTTCCTAAAGGGTAATTCAATTTAAATCGAACATTAACTTCATAGTCATATTTCAGAGACATAATGCAGTCCTAAATGTATATTTCATATATATATATATATATATATGTTTGCACTTTTCCTTAATTCCTTTCAAGTGATGCCGACATATCATGCGTTTACAAAGCGTTATTATTCACCATGTGTGTGTCATATATCTTGATTATCTCAGCACCGATTGTGTTATCTTTCACTCCACTTTTCAACTCGACAGCGTATACTGCCGGTAAATGTGTAAGAGTCCGAAAGGGTTGCACTAGGCTTTGATTCTGGTTTTACCCCCCAGGTACTGGTGGAAGTACTGAAAGACAAATGCGAGCTTGCTGGAGTGTCCATAGATCATCTTAAAATGGCGGAGGATCGAAGGAACGGTTAGTCAGCAAATACGACTACGGTCGTTATAGTCTTAATACCATAGTGATGGTTGTTTGTTGTATTGCATTGCATTTGTATTCCTTCAGTTAAGTTATGCAATATGCACCATGGATATAGCTTATATAGTCAATTGTTCGATTAAGATTAGCGAGAGATTAACATACGTGCCTTATGGAGGTTTACATTCATAGTGGATTAGCTGTGGAATAAGGTCCAGATATAGTTAATTACTTTATGTATAAGCAGTTATTGTATTAGTCGTTTTGATGTGAAACGTTCACTCGGGCAAAATACTTTACGCACATGCATGTATAAATACGTTGAGAAAGCTTAAAATATGTTTGTGCATATCATGGTTACGCATCAGGCGTGCCTTATTGATATACATGTAGTTTTTGACTAAGTTTTTGGAAGGAAAATATCTGGTTATAAGATAAGAGTACGACTTTGGTTGAACAAACGGATGGTCCAGTTGGTGAACGGCAAGCTGGAATGGCGGGTGGGCAGTTGCATGGGTGGTCGCCAAACTGCTGGCTTCCGCTCAATAATTTTAGTTTGTATAAAGATAATGATGACACTTGTGTGTATAGGTAGTTAATGTGAAAACGTATCTTTGAGTAGGGGAGCGAGCTTGTGTGGTCGAGGTCGCTGTTAAAAATGATTTCCGCTTTAACTAACTTATGATAGCAATAATTAATATTGTAATATATTCCTTTTAAAGTATTTTTATTTTTATTAGGCTTTATGTAATATCGATATTGTCATCATTGTGGAATGGCGTTTAAGAAATATTCCGTAGAACACTTAAAACAACATATTAAAGCACACAGAATTCCTTTTTTTTAAACTGAAGGAATATAAATACGGTAAGGTCGGAGCCTATTTCGTAGGTAGGGTCTGGTAACTCGGACCATGACCCCGTTTCGCTGCTTAAGGGTGCTCGGGTTCAACCATAAAGTAACGGTCAGAATCTATCACATAGAACACTTTGGTCAGTATCAAATACAATCTCGAAACTTGCCGTAGATGCTCAAGTTGTTTCGATTGAAAATCTATGCGATAAATGTCCATACGATATTTTTATTTAGACGCAGCTTACGCCAAAGACGAGGTTACGCCTAGAGGCCTTACGATCTTTATTGACCCAGAAGTATATTTTTAGGCCTGTGAAGACATAATTTGGTATTGATTTGAGGGTCATCGGGGCCAAGGACGCTGTTACTAAATAGAAAATGGTTTTCAATCAATAACTTCACATAGGCATAACTTTATTGTTGAAATTTGTTGTGCTGTAAGTTTGGTCGCAGATACATTATGGGATTGATTTGGGGGTCAGTGGGGTCAAGGTCGCTGGTACTAAATATAGAAAAAAGTTTTTCGCAATAACTTTATTTAGGAAAAGCTAATATATTATATGAAGTTGTATGTCTTTGATGTATGCAAACTTGGCTTGACTTATGTGAAGAGGTGGCACGGACTGTTTTTGAAGTAGGTGGGAAGAAGGTCAATGTCGCTGTTACCAAAGATAGTATAATAGTGTCGCTAAATAACATTGGACTCGATATTATAAGAGAGAGTGTATGTAAATGGATGAAATTTGATGTAAGCAAGCTAATGTGAAGACGTATATTGTGAATCTGGTGACCGTCAAGGTACATGAAGGTCGCTGTTACAAAGATTGGAAAATGGTTTCCGCTAGGAATAGCTTATAGAAATAAAGCTTACAGCTGTGCGAAGCTTGTGTGAAGAATTACAACATGTTGTGCCGAAACCTATGTGAAGACATATCTTGTGGTTGCTTTTGGGGTCAGAAAAATTAAAGAAGCAGTTACTTATACTAAACAAAAATGTTTTATGCTTAAAAACTTCAGTTTGCATTTGATTATAGCAATGTAAATTGGTATATAGCATATTCAAGGTCAATGTCATTGATCATGAAGATAGATACAGTTTATCTCATCATCTGAGTAATGAAGCTTAGCAGAAAGGATGTTAACATGAAACGTATGTTTGGCTCAATGAATGTACGAATTATGTGCAGTTGTAGATATGATTTGGGGTTGGTAAGGACAGGTTGAAGGTCACTGCTTGTATTTAGATGTACAAAACTTAATTGTGCACATTTTCCTGATTTCACAAATGAAAAACCTGCTTTCTTATTATTGTGGCGTATAAAGTTTATGTAACAGACCAGTTGGTGAATCGCTTTTTCAGATACAAAACAACGACCGTTCTTGGCCTGCTTGTCTGGCCAGTTATCCACGACCGACCTGGACACACTAACGCATGATGTCAGCGAACACTGTCTGTCACAAGCCAAACAGAAAATCATGGGGGGAGAGGTAGCGTCGCACCCCGAAAATTGCGTGCAAGATCCGCTGCTGGAATCTGCAGACGTCAACCGACGGGCTGTGCACTTCTGAATCATATCCGCACCTTGTCCTCGTGAATTGTACAAAAATATAACATATCTCGTCTACGTCGTACAGAGATTCGACTTTGAATTCATTTTTACAAAAATCTACCTCGTATTCCATATCTCAGGGATTCATTTCCTCACATACTTAAAAGAGTAGCCGTTAGAGCGGTTGTGACTTTAGAACCGATACATTACGTCCACACTTCTGTCCTTCATCTCGTATCACACCTTAGTAGCCATTGATTGTCTAGATGTATTACCTATTATAAATAATAGCTTTGTCAACTGTTTTGTTATGATATTGAATGTTTAATAAATGCTATTCCTTTGTAAGACCGTGTTTTAGACAAACCATACTCCATAGACGTATTTCTGAACTTTGTTTGTCAGTAGCTTTACAAACAGTCTCAAATCTTAGTCCAGTATCAAACTCAGAAAAAAAAGCATTCTTTTGAAATGCAAAAAATCAGAATAATTTATATTATGTTTATTTAACATAATCTCTTTAAAAGATAGTGAAACTTTCAGATGGTACTTAATTCGAAAATTATCACTATCAGTATATTAGAGAGAACCTAACTTGGAGTTTGAGTCCTGATTCTGGACTTAAGACTTGAGATTGTTCGAAAAGATGGACCAATATTTTGATGACAACATAAAGACACAGTAAAATTCTTAATTTTTTATTGTGCAAACAACATAAGCCTTCATATTGTGGTTCTATGCAATACATATACACATATCAAACAATTTCATGTCCTACTCGCTGAAACTACATCATGACATGGGGCGGGGAAATGCATTTTAGCTTGTCCTCAAGCGCACGTGTAAATGGAGTTCCCCTTTATCACAGATAACATTGGTTTGAGAAGAGACAATGTTTACTTGTCTCTGAGCAAAACGCCAACCAGCTTCATTACATGCGTGAAATAATACTTGAAAAATATAATACTGTTAGGAGTTGCCATTCGTGCCTTCTGTTTAATTAATCCAATGCAGACACCGCGAGTGCAGAAAAACTGCATAATGTTGTGTTTTTTTTAATTTGCTGCCATTTTTAAAACCTAAATCTTAAAGTTTTGTCCCGTTTAAGATATAACGAGTGTTAAAATATTATCTGAGCACTTTCTCTACTTCCTTACACTAAAACAGAGCAAGGAAATAGTTCGGTGGTCATGGCAACGATGGCGTGGCAGATTAATACGCGATCACTGGCATCTGATGTTAAATGACTAAATCTAAGCAACAAGAATAAATATCTAAATTATAAAACAACAATTCTACATAAATATTAACACACTGTACAAAAATATAACGTGGAGGGAAATGGTAACAATATAATACTGTTTGAAATGATGTGGACATAGCACACCCATGCCTATACTTTTAGAGTAATAGAATTAAAACCAAACAAAACATCTGTATTTGAGAGAAAATGAAGGTAACGAAACTAGCATGTTAGACAGGCCGCAAACAACGAAAGAGAGAAAGAGGGTAGGCACTTTCATACTACATCGGATTTTAAACATATTTTTTTATCTTGAATTCGAAGAGCGATCGCCTAACACCGGGTACGTAGTATTCCAAAATGCCTACCGGAGCCCACCAAGTAGGCATCGCACAAGACTGTTAAATTTGTACCTTGAAAATACGAAAGCGTAGCAACCCTTTATAAGCTACAAGTTTAACAGATGATATTCAAACAAACACATGCGACAGGTATATACACACACTCTCAGCTAATACACATTCAAATTGCTGGTAGTGACGTGTGGCAGTAATCGTTTCTGCAATGTTGAATTATTCCCTCTACCAATAACCTACTGTGCCACCGCTTCTTACCAACGCATATCTGATCTTGTAATATTGTAAAATGACTGAAAAATAATCTATCATCACTTCTTTATATCAACTTTTGCTTGATTTTAACAACCAGATGATAAAACTAAAACATATGTATGAAAATCGATAGCTCAAAACTTAAAATATTCATTTTTAAAACTATGAAACTGTCTATAACAATAAATATGTCTCTAGTATCCCAGGTTAGCATGTGGGCATCTGGAAGATTGGGCCGACCTTCGGGTCCATGGGGAAGCCCTTGCGCATACCCATACAATACTGGGAGTCGATCCGCAGACTGTTCTCCTTCACGGAGATGTCGTGCTCCAAGCAGGCCTTTGTCTTCATGAGGCGCGCCAGGGACAACTCGGACGCCTTCAGACGTTCCTTCAGGATGCGAACCGACTCTCGGATCTCGCTTACCTCCCGCTGCAGCCTGCACGAAAAATAAGATCGTTAACACGTGCGCATACATTTTAAATTTGACATCAAGACAAATATCTTTTTTGTACATTGTAACACGCAAACGGCTTTTTCAGATCTGTGTTCAAATGAAGTTCAAACGGAAGAGTGAAGGAGTGATGTTATTTTGTTATTTAACTCAAAATTAACAAATTCTTGAGAGAATCTTGCTGCTGTATATACGTCGGTATGAATTATGCCACATGAATATTAAAGATTAGTGAAACGAAACATTTGAATAACCAAAACTCAGAATCAATAGGTAAGAAACGTGTACGTACGACTTCATGACTGGGTCGTTGCAGAGCTCGACGTTGATGCGGCGTGTACGCTCGTCCAGACGGCTCTGGGACACCTTCATGGGGTGTTCCTTGTCCTGGATGGCCTTACGCAGCAGCTCGATGTTCTTCTCCATGTCGAAGATCTCCGCCATCGTCTGTAACGTGGTGAAAACAAGAATAAATATTCGGCGACTCAGTTTTTACATGATCATTTTACAACCCTTTTCGTGGTTATTATAGGCAACGAATCATTGTGGGCTCACAGACAAGTCTGGAGTTCAAGCAACTCCGGGAAATTAAACAAAAACTGCACCTTTAAACCGTTTTGACAAATTCACACAGTCCGCGACGTACCCTCTGTAAATGTGCCTGGAGCCTGTTCCTGGCGTCCGTTGTCTCGCGTATTCTCGCGTTGAAGGCGTTGTTGACGGTGTTGAACATGTTCCACATGTCGTTGGCGCACTGGCGCATGGTGGCGTCGATCTCACCCCGAAGCCGCTCGGACCCCGCGCGCTCCTTTTGAGATCGGGCGATGTTCTCCTGGGTGTACCGTGCCCACGATTCTGGGATGGTGATCCTGTAAAATATGACAGCCATAAGTATCTTGAAAACACTAATTGAATAACATGAGTGTGCTGTTTTTACCAAGAACAAAACTGTGAAGAGAATGTAAAACCAATAATAATAATGTCTGCCGGCAGAAAAATGACAGCATACTTCAATGCAAGGAGTCTTCTTTGCTACCATTATTTTCATTCCAGTTTACCACTTACGTGTTATCGATGCTCTCGATGCCCGGGTAGTAGCCGGTGCCGGCGGACCCGTTCCGGTATTGCTGGATGCGGTCGTCAAGGCCTTGCGCGTGGTGCTTGTCCTTGGCGTCGATCTCCAGGGCGTGCTGGGCAGCCCGGTTCATTCTGCAAGCGGTCGACACGTGCCAGATTATATTTTTGTTTGTGTTATTTATTTCGTTTGTTATGTTATTTACTGTACACGACTTTTCTGATAGAACATTACATCATAAAACAAATTAATCATCAGACAGAGATTATGTTGATCCATTACAAGCCTATATGTATGCATTCTTTGACAGTTATTTATTACACTTACTTCAGTTGAACGGCAGCTTTGTCGAGCACTTTCTTCAATTTAGCCTGGCACTTTTTGATTACATTTACTTCCTACAACAAGAAATACGGACTTAAGGCAGATGTAAAGGTTACCGTTTTGGAACAATGCAAAGAAAATGACTTGTATTCCCTTAATTTAAAGACACACTTAAGTGCATTCGGGACTTAGGACGAGTAAATTTTACCTAATGGGTTTGAAATATCAGCTAACTTCTACTGTTACAACAAGAAGTTCCAAAATTGGACATGCGCATGCGTACCCTGACAAGCGTCTTCTCCACGTCGTCGTTGACGAGGTCGATACCATTTCTCTTCTCTCTGTGCATGAGACATTCCTCCGCGATATGGAGGGGGTTGGCCGTGTCCGAGAACGCCTTCTCGCACGTGCGGCGGTACTCCTGCGGGGGGACAGAACAGGGGGCTCAGTTATGTGAGCGAACCACAGGACATGGGGTCAGAATGACCAGCATTTAAGCAACTTTGTCAACGATGTATTTATGTTTAATTAAAATATTTTTCAGTAAAATGTTTATCATGAACACATATACAGCTAGTCATTCCCAACATAATTTTGTCTGTTTTTGTATTCACTGCTTTTTTAGCGATACAATAGGCAATTAAGCTCCAATGTTAAGGTGTCCGATGTACAGTGATGTGAAATGTTGATGCCTGGCCACCCCATATTTCTTTGACACCGTATGAGATGGTGTAAAGCATTAAGGGAAAATACGTAATTATTATGCTGAAAAAAATATTACAAACACAATGTTTGTAACATTCCAAACTCGTCCGATTTCACTATCCGATTTTAATTGAAATAAAGAACTTTAAACTAACTGCCAAAACTTATATATATATGTAATATAATTTCGGTCATTAATTAACATAAAAAGTAGCAAGCTATACCCTTTCAAATGATACTAAAATATCCCCAAAAAGTCCCCAGGCATCACCATTTTACATAAACTCTTGTTTGACCATCGTATACCTTAAAAGACCTCATTTTGTTTCAGATGTGTAGCAAGTACTTTCTATTTAAAGACAGCTATTGAACGTGTTCTTCTAGCAAAATTGTGCAGTAAACTAGTCTACGGTGCAAATACGTTTTTTACGTTCAAGAAAAGCAAATGCGCGGGCCTGAACAAAAAGTGTAACTTTAACAATACAGGGATTGTCGACTGGGCCGTGTTAATGGACACTTTTAGCATGCTTAATATTGAGTTAGGAAACTTGTAAGAAAACAACAACATCTGTTTGGATGCTTTAAGTTAAAGTTTTATGTTAGACATGGGACCGACGAACGAAGACATATTACATGCTAGTACAAACAGGACATAAACATGCATTCTCCTGGCAGAAGGGGAGACTTATTACTTGTGATTTTGTCCGATTATGCAAAGCAAGAAATGTAAGAAAAGCAAAAAGCATTAGTGCCATGTATCGAATTTAAAAATAAATTAATTGTGACAAATAGAAATAATATCAGCTGCAATAGCCTACGTAATTCCTTCTGTGGTAAGAAATAAAGAAACAAGCCCCATACTACGCCCAAAACACAGTGTCTACTCCGAATAGATAAATCTACGTTTGCTTGAAAACATCGCATTTGGTGGTATAGTCAAGGTATTACGGCATGTTCTTCATGATTGACAGAAGACATGTATACTGATATGTGAGCAAGCTTTAACAGGCAAAGACTGATAATTTCTGAACGTCACTTAAATTGTACACAACTTTCAAATAACCGTTTTGACTGTCGTTTGTTACCTTCAAGTTTGCAATCTCTGTACACAACGAGTTGATTTCCATATTAAGCTCACTCTTCCAAAATGCGATGTCGTAAACTCTTTCTCCTGGGGATACAATGTACAGAGTGTAGGCGGGCGACCAAGAGGAGGCGGAGTGCTTGTCTCCCTGGTGCAGCCTAATAACATGCCCTCCGAGATCAAATGTGTTCGCAAGCATGTGTACCCGAGCAAACAATTGTATCCGCTACATAGTGTTAAGACTAAGATCTACTTTCTAAAAAAAGGAACCATCTGTTCTACTCACAAAACAATAGGCGTTTTAACAAAAAAAAATGTGTGCGTCCAACATTTGATCTCAGACTCTTTTGTTAGGAGCATATTGCATGCATGCACGTTATACAGTTATACAGAGAAGTTTGGCTGAGATTAGAGGGGGGACAGGACTACTAAACTCTCACGTTAACACCACGCTAGGTGGCGCTTGTTTCGCGGTACCTCGAGATTTCCGCTTTCAGTTTCTATACTGTTGATTTCGTTTAGGAGTTCTGATTTCCAGAATGATATATCTTGGACTCTTTCGCCTGAAAGCAAATTATGCTGAAAACATGGATTTATTTTTCAAGACCACAATAACGTGTTATATACCCTGGAATACGTAAGTCAACACAGGATCATTGGGGCTGAACATTATGCAAAAAATAATGAACAAAAAGAAGAACGATAAGTATGTTTTATCGATTATTCCCTATATGTGACTTTTGAATAAATTATCTTTTTTTTAAACATATTTTTTTTATATGAATTATCAAAGATGAACGATTATGGTACTGAGATGACATGGTGGTCTTGTACATTCAATATCATATGGTGAATAAACCTTATTGAAAAAAGGCTTTATAAACAATGTGGAACAAAAGTAGAACTGGACCGGCAATTTTTACCTAGTTTTTTAGTGACATCGTTTTGTCGGTTGCGTGTGCGAGCATCTGTCTCCTTCATGGCCCTCCAAGCGTCTGCGCGAAGGCGCTCCCCGAAGGCGCGCTCCTTGTCTGAGAGACTGTAGTTCATCTGGTTAGAGAGGCCCCAGTCGTTGGGTGTGTACCGAGAGTAGATCGTATTTCTGAAATTACCCGAGAAATGGAAATGTGCAAATAGTTCATTGAATTTTTCAACGTCTCTAAATGAGTAATTATTCCAGTCGTGAATACCACAATGTTTACATTATAAAGTTCCAATAGCTCTAAACTGCCATCGCTCATTCTTAAATTACAGAACAATGTATGACAAAACACATGCGTTTTAAACACATCAATACGGTATACTGTCTTAAGTTTATGTATTGAATACAGAGGAATTACTGCCAAATAAATGCCATTTATTGTATCTTGACACCGAAACGGTTTGGTCGTGTTTTTTTAAGAATAATAACGAGTCATATCCCTAAATGGTACGCGCTGGCCCTTGCTTGTAAGTATTGTAAAATCAAACAAAACAACCCAACGTGGAGGATATCTTTTTTGTAAATGATGTATGATTTGTAGAGATGTCACAACGACCGACATCAACAGTAAACAGAAGCTTGATCAGGAAACCCTTTACAATTGCTGGGCGATGTCTTTAAATCAAATAAGAGAAGCACAATCCGTTACCTGGCAGGGTTGTAGTAGTTTCTGGCATGTCCCATGTCCATGGACCTTCCGGCGTATCCGAGGTGGCGCGAGATTGTCTTGTCGGACACGTACGGCAGGATCTTCGACATCTCCGGCGACAGCGGCGTGGCACTCCGTGAACGCACGATAGCCGGACTGTCGTAAAAGGCGAGTCTGGAATGGCACAACTGGCATTTAGAAGAATATCCCAACCTGAAAACTTCAGCATTGACGCCGCGCTGGATAATTTTCCTGTATTATGGCTCATTTGCCAGACTTGAATGTGTTTCTTTAATTGCATTTATGTTAAGTGCTAAGAAGTGTTTAACCTCGGGAAACGGCCTTTATTGAATAACATTTGTAATCCTATTTTAATGTGAAAACTTTTTATATTCATGAGTGCACTCTAGCCTTATTACAGCTTCTATAGAAATACAGAAAGAACGAAGGAAAAAATAAACCTTTTCAAATCTTAATGTCTACAGAGGTGGAGGAACAAAACCCTGACAGAAAAAATGACATTGGAATTCAATATGATCACGAACTGAAACGCTAATGCTCAGGTTTTTTATTTGGAAACCGAAAATGCTCAATAACATTAAAAATCTCAACAAGCTCTCCAACACGATTAAGTGCAATAAAGGTTAGCCTGCAATACACCGTGGTAAATTACGATTTAAAGCATTCTTTCACGAGCTTAGATGTTTAAAATGATTCATTAATGAACGAGTCATTTACATATTAGGATAATAGAGTAGAGAAGACGAAAAGCAAGTATGCTTTGTAAGTATGATGCACCATCAGTTACTGTTTGTTATCATATACATAATGATATAAATGATCCTGAAAATGATCTCAAATACCAAATTCATGTTTGACTGCATGAAAGGGCCACTGACCAGTCCTGCTCAATGCCGTGATACCAACCCAAAGCTAGCTACACAATATCAGCCATGTGCCAACGGTGTACCTCCATCCGCATAATTACATGACAGACGTTTAGAATATGTCACATGAATATGAATGTACATTTGTGTGGACTTTTTTCTACATACCTGTGTGCGCTAACATTATAATGAGATTACAAAGTCAGATATTTGGTCATTAAATACTACGTCAACGTTGGTAAACTTCAATCTTTTCGATGGAAGCGTATATCGTATATATTACACTAATAGAGTTATCATGTATTTGTTTTCCATTCACTTGACACCAAATGTTGGCAAAATGATGTAGATTCCGGATATCTTGAGATTTGCTGTGTCGACAAATTATCATAAAACATTACTTTAAGATAAATCCACGCAGCATGCTCAACATTTTTGTCGACACCAATTAGGTCAACACATCCAGTTTATAAGTGGACAAGTTGATTTAACATCGGTAAAATGTTGTATTATAAAAATGTCCACAATTCTTCAGGTTCAAATCATCAGTATATACGATATAAGCTTTCATACAGATTTGTTAATATATATATATATATATATATATATATATATATATATATATATATATATATATATATATATATATTGTAGTATTAAAGTAAATGAAATTATAAAATTAAATGAAATTTAACTTATACGTAAAGCGTTATTATAGAAAGAATTGTAAGATGTATTTATTTTATCGTGTAACTGAAAAATAAGCATTCATAAAAAGGAAGGAACAAAGCTTGCATGAAAACGCAATTGCTCTAAAACCTATTAATCTAGGCTTATGCGATCTACAAGGCAGAGTTTAGTAATATACATTACCTGGTGGCGCTTCGCCCCCTACTAAAGGAAATAGGTACATTTTGGATAAATGGGTAAGAAAAGCTTTAAGCCCCAACCTAGAACGTACACACTTTTGGAAAAGGCTGATCATACTCTTATTTACTTCAACATAAGTTTTGTTATGTAATACATGTATATATAATCTAGAGAAATTCAACGTTTTATATCAAGTATGTATGTCATTGACTCTGGAATGTTTAAAGACTCTGTGTGTTTGACAAACACATAATCTTAATAACCTAAGACGAAAAACAAAAACTATCTACCCTAACTTGTTGTGTTGATAATACCAACAACACACACAGAAAACCGATGAAAATGTTTAAAATCGTTCAATTATGATTTCATTTTGTAAGCGTGGCTTGAACGTGACATGCAGTTACATTCATAAACATATATAGTGCAAGAGAAAGTGTGCAGGGATGAAAACGTTGCGATTCTGGCTTTGGAAAACAATAGACAATAACATGACGTCGACGTCACACTTTACAAGCGTTAGCAACGTCAACAATTTTGCGTTAAATCAGATTTTACTATAGGTAAAGCACCACAAAATATACTTACTTGTGACTCATTGTGAATATGGATGGGACTGCAACCCCGTCAAAAACAACAACACTGGATTATTCCTCAAGTTTCACTGATCTAAGTCTTCGGTATGGCACCAAAAACTTGAGCGTCGTTGTCAGCTGCTGGTTTCCAAGTAACTGTCACGTGATGCAGAAGACTTCCGGCTTTGACGTTCTGAAAGTAAGACCGAACGTCTAGTGTTCTCTGTTTGAATAATTAATACAGACGTATAGGGTTGTCAGTCTGACACAAGTACCCCATTTATCAATGCTCATTTGTATGTTATATTATTCCTGTATTTAGCAAACATTTATCGGTGAATAAAAATGAATAGTAAATAAAAGTTGTTGTTTTTTATCTTTTATTTTATTTATGCATTTATTCATATAAATCTGCTCGCTTAAATCTATTATAAAGCACAGTCAATGATTTTTGTTTTAAATATCTGCCTCATGACAAAGCTTACTAGAACTCAGGTTTTATTGTCGAGATAAAGGCTAATGTGAACATTGATTTGCTCCGTATGATTTTTCAAGCTTACAACAGGCTATTCCATGAGAACTTTGCAGATATTATTAAACGCCATATTGAATGTGCATTAATGCGATTACACTGGATCAACTCCCACATGAGCAGTTTCATGTTAAAATAAATAAAGAAGTATTTTATCCGCCTTTAAATACATTATCAAATCTTTAGAAGTCTTGTATGCTTCATTCAAGTGTTTACTCAATGTCTGAATATGGATTTATAACGTAGAATGTATGTTTAACGCCGCTGCGGTTGTAAACTGGCAGTTCCGAGCCTTACAAGTAGGCTTTCAATCATACCTGGCTATATACCTGGCCATAGGTAATGCAAAACAGAGCGTAGTAATAAAATTGTGTATGAAAAAAAAATGCCGAATACGAAATGTTTTGTTTAACAGCCAGTTCTGCATGTGCAGAACGAGAATGAGCTCTCGATTGACCAGATCATACATGTAAACATCCAGTAGCCCGGCAAACATTAAGTCCAGAAAAGGTCCAGATAACTGACACTGTTACATACGATGTAGAGAATACATGTACTTATTTTTGGTTTTTAAACTCTCAAAGTCAAATATACAAGAATATTACATGTACTCCAGTATACATGCACATAATTTTAATCGCCGTCGGGTCAGTATAGTTCATTATGGCTTAAGCTGCCTGTCCCTACGCAACATGGATTGTAAAGTCATGAACTCTCGACGCCGTCATTGTTTCGTCCTAGGAATGCTAACCACAGACTTACTAATCACCAGTTTGATGACTTTCAACAGAGTCCTTGCCAGTTTGGAATTTCATGTACATGTCTACTTTTTCCATTATACTTTCTTACCAAGATATATCTATAAACGAATCTGAACGATGCTAGATATGCACTGATATGCCCTATGTATGTTATGGTACAAAAAAGGCCCCCTCTTTTGAGGCGTTAAATGCAAGTGTGAATACAGTCGATAGTGTTACTCGTATCGATATCATTCCTATTTTATATAAAGCTTACATTGGGGCAATAAAACTTGTCAAGTTAAATGCATCTGTGGTGCAACCATGGTAAATGGTCAAATAAATTTCATTGCAACTTTTATGACATACTTTACAAGTTCGTGACAATGTCTTTACTCTTTAGTCAACCTTTAAACTACCATTGATTTAAAAAGGCGAACAATGTGTTTCAGGGTTTTATTATAGGGGTTTCTTTCAATTAATTTTCAATTAAATATCAACTTTTCCTGTGATATTGATACCGAAATACGAGCAGCTAATGAAATACAAAACCAACCATCTACTTAATATTTAACACGTTCCATTGCTAGAGACCATTGCAATTGATCCCAATGAAAAAACATATTCGTCAGACTTTAACAGAGCGAAGCATGGTAACACAGACATAACGATTGAAACAAACACCCAGATCAGGGCGATAAGAGAAGAATGATTGTTAAAATATGGTTTATGTATTGATGAGATTTTGTTCTATGCAAATTTGCCGATATGGGTAAATATTATATCAGGTAGGCGACCATGATTTCATTATCTTGTTTCATACCATATTTCGTCTTGTTAAGTCTGCCATATGATCGCTCTGTCAAGAGAAACAATTATCCCATGGATGGTGTTGAATAATTCATGTAAGCCGAGGTGTAGAGCAGGCTTTCTGTGTTTTTCTATTGTTTGAGCGTTTACAATTCAATCATATTAGCATTTTGTGTTAAGGCCTCTTTCTTCGCGAATTAAAGTAGGGATTTTATTCAGCGGTTCGTGCATGCGCACTAAATAGTAAGGAGACATTCGCCCCAACATTTGTATTGTATTGTTATGTATACATGTATCTTTTAAAGCTTAACTCTCTTAAATGGTTAGTCTGGTTAAAAACATTTATTTGATTTTTACATTGCAGATAACAATGAAATGCAGATAGCAATGAAACAATGTTAATACAAAGGCATTTGGTTTACGGAAAAATATGTTTTATTCTGAAGTCATTTATTGAACAAGTATATAAAGACTACCAACAAACTATATGAATACGTTTAATGATCATATCAATACATTTAACAAAGAGCAATACATAAAGTATTTACTTCAAAGAAAGTTTTTGTAATTTCACCTGGCCTGACAACTCGTTTTTTTTCTCTATACCAAGCCCAGTTGGTTCGCGCCTTTAGAGTATTACATATTTCTCTAGTATATTATAAAAAAACGAACAAACAACTTATTAATGAACTTATTTTGGTTTGACCACAATTCTACAAAATACTGTTATCTCTCATAACTTTCATTTGTTTAATGTGTTTGTTAGCTCATTACGTGATTGAAATATTTTCACTGGCATTTAATTGTACTATTTGGAAACGCTGACAGGGCTATATTATAAGGCTTAATCCGTTTAATCGCCTGCCAACGAACCCTCTTAAGAATTCATTTAGTATTGAACAATTTTTTAATCACGAAGATTACAGGTCAGACAAAATGTAAGGCATTTAAGTTATCAGAATAGAAAAATCGCAAATGGATTCCAAACCTCGTAATGTTGGTGAAAGTGCCAATGACGGCCAATTACTAGTAGATATTTATCAAATGATCGGTAAGGAATTATTTACGAGGACCGCTCACGGGTATTGACGATATCTGTCTGAAAGTCTGTGTTGGTGTATGTGTTTGGCAGTTAAATATTTATGTTCAGTTTTTGCCTGTTGGTTATAGCGACAATCAAAGAAACGGAACTGCCTCAATAAAGACGGAGTGTAGTTGAATAGTAACGTGTCAGAACGATCATTTACATTTTCAAAGAACAGTGTACCTTCAAATCCCTTGTTTTTTTTGCATTTATATGCCACTTGTATGCCTTTCACGTATTATTGCCATAGTAAATCCCTTAGTTATGCAAAACTTATTATATCTAGAAATAGGAAGCGTTTTCTTGAAATATAGATGATTTAAACCAACTTACTAACACCTTAAACACTACCAGGGTCATGTTATATTACCGACACTAACCATATCTACACTCAAATTGCACATTTCCTTAATACTACAAAAAAAGTGTACGGAATCTGCCCAACACCGACCACTGGGGTATCCGACGATATAACCTTTTTTAACTTGTGCTGAAATTGCTATAACAACCAATACAAGGTGCATGTCTTAGGTACGAAACCATGACAACCATTTGTTTGAGTGGTCTGCTAACGGGTCCCCTGTAATAGTTTATTGCACTCTGTCCCATGATCTGTGTTTGTTATGTACCCGGTAACCAACACAACCAAGGTTATGACCAAATAACCATTCTGATATAAGACTCCTGATGGGTTTAGCAAATCACGTAACCTGCTATAAATCGTAAATAACAACCATTTAATATGCACTGAAGGCTTATCGTGACTTGATATTAAGGAAAGCGACCCAAGCAATGACATGATTTTGCGGTCGTCAACCTCACGTAATTAAATTTACATGTTCATGATTGAAATCAGTCTCGTTTTTTCATTAGGCTGTCTGTACAGCTCATGCGATGGTTTACTGGAGCTTCTATCAAATATATATAATTTTATATTAAGGCACATACCATTAACTAGGAAAGTCCAAAGTTAAAACCTTGACCATTTAAACTTAACTTTATCATGATCACCAACTGGACAAACTTGACGATAATTCATCCTTGATTCCATTAATCTCACTGGATTTGTTACCTGTGTCCGCTAAATCACCTCTCAATGTGCCTTGCCACCTTTTAACGACCAGGGAAGATAGGTGACATATATTTGTATGCTCTGATCGATACACATTCTACGCTCGGGTCACGGATGTTATGGCTTCTACTATGCCAGCATGTCACTATGCCAAACTCTTGTCTCAAATCGTCAAACATTGAAGCAAGTTTTAAAACCAACCCTTTCAGTCTATTGGAACGAACTGATAGAGATAACAAACACAAATGGTTTTAACAAAGGCCAGCGGTTTAAAAAACATGTTGCACACAACCATCATTATTAATAAATGTGACTTAGGGTAGTTTTGCCTTCTATATACAGAAAGGCTTCGAATACCTTTTACTTGAACAAAGATTCGCGCGGAAAATGCGCATGTGATGTGTTTGTACAACGTTACTAAAACACATAATAATCAGACTTTCTTTACGATTGAAGCGGTCGTAAACGAAGTAAATACTATATTTGCCCACCCTTTGTTCCCCTTTTTCCCCATACCTACACTCCTCGACAAATACATACGACAGGGGCATAATTGAAATTAATATTTCTATTTACATAGCAGCGTCCGCACAATAGGTGAAGGTAATATATAAAATGCCCGTGTTTGTTTGATTTCGTAGAGATAACATTGAACACTGGAGGAGAAAGCCCTGTAAGGTGTTGCAAAGGCACGAGTCGATAAGCTTGGCCCGGGCTTTTCATTTACAAAAGTTAATAAATTACATTCGTACGAGCCTGCAAACAGTATCTGAATGGTTTATGGTGAATAGGAAAAAACTTGAAAACAAGCCTCTGCTTATTTGTTTCAATTTGAATATCATGAACTGTTTGAAGAGCTATGTCTTTGTCATTTATCTACGCTGTTTCATATAGCTGAGAGACACAACGCATATCATCTATTTAAAGATAACTGATGATCGTTTCCCGCTTATCATCGAAACAAACGCACTCACACACAACAAAAAAAATGGGTTCAGTGAATTGCTATAATACTTAATGTATTACAGGTAATAAGTATTAAGATATGCTATTTTTTAATCAAATGCATTTAAGAATATAGCGTTTAACCGTTGCCCAGTCATTGCCATTGATTCATTCACACATTGGCAAGTTCGACCTAGACCCAGCCCGACAGGGTGGTGTTTATCGCCCCGTCTATGAATACCCAGACCGCGCAACCTCTCACCCACAGGTCAGGCGGCACAGAAGTTGTCAAAACCATTTAATATCCATAATCAAGACCTCATATTTCTCCTCAATTTGTATATTTAGCAATGAAAGTATGAATATTTACTGCAAATAACTTAAGTAAATATTCAGCCGAGACATTCGAATAAATCATTATAGTTTTCATTGTCCGTTATTGAATGCTTGATAAGTTTAAGGGCGCTAGGTCAATGTTTTAAGCACAAATAAAGATACACTAAATCATAGTACACATATTTGTTAAAATCTTTTAAACTCAAAACCAGTTATGTAGATAAAGCGTTTAATTTGTGCGACGACAATGAAGCCAATAATTTGAACATTTCAATTACAGTAAGCGCTTTATAGTGTAGACAGACATAGTCGAATAAAAACCCGTTTAAGATTAGAAATATATTTCATTTAAATTTATAAAGCTGGTTCTGAAAGTTTGGTTTACAATGGACACATGATCGGTCCCAATGCACTTAAAACACGCTTAATACTTTGAGAGTTAAAGAAACATGAACTGACCCCTACATTGATGCAACACAAAAAAAATAGTGCTGGTAACTGGGTTAAAGGGATATTATACGATATCTTCATATATTTTTAATCTTATAATGAAATTCATATCGCCCAAAGACTGTTTGAACACGATATTTAAATCACTTGTCGATTTTTAACACAATGTAGTTGTCTTTACCAGTATATGATACTTGATACTTCTCCTCCACTAAGAGCTTCGGTAAACGCCATTTTTTTTTTTAATACATTTGATTTTGTGTCAGAAAAATGTTATTTTTTTGTATTGCTAGCTGTGTGTGTATTATAACATTATGATTTATTTTTCAATAGTGTGTTACTATAATGGCATTAAGCTAACGTTACAATACAAATACGGAAATTTTTCTTGTATAATTTTGAATGGTTTAATAGATATAGATATATAATTCGTTAAGACGACACATATACAACAATAATGAAATCAATTAGATTATGTAAACATGATACTCTTGGGTAATTTACAAAATCTCAATACAAGGATAACACTTAAACATAAATTGGTTCAAATTTCGAGTTAATCAAATTTTATGATAATATTTTCAATTTACCTTACCAATTCTAATAACATGAGTGTAATGATTATAAAAGGTTCATTCATTTGGAATAAACCTTATTATTTCATGAATAAAACTTTACGGAACAACCAAAATCACCTTAAACGATTTAAATCCCAAAGTTATATCATGGTCTCGATACCTTTTAAATTTGGTATAATCGTCAAATTAAAAATTATAATGCTGAAATCATCATAATAATTATAAATATCTTGAGTTTTATCAGTTTCTTTTGTTTCGATTTAATTCATTTCTTAAACGCGAAGTCAACTTACCGAGGAAAAATCCAATCTTTAAAGTACCGTCGCTAAGAAAATGGCGCCTCGTTGCTAAGAGTATTTAACCTCGCGCACCGGTTACAAGGTTTCCGGTATAAATAAAAAAAAGATTCTACAACACCTAACGCTTTAAGACCCAATGCATTTGTTTAACAGTTTTAAGAGAATAAATAAATAAATTGTCTGAAACGAAAAGTATTTAATGAAAACTAAAGAAAATTTACCTCCAGTTTACATGAAATCCGACGCTGATTTGATCGGCTGTGTGTTCGATAATACCAATATCGCAGTAGTCAGGTTACGAGGATTTATTCATGTATTTTACCCACTAGAAACTAATCTTAACGCGCTTATGTACACTTATAAGTAGTTTATATTTACATGTGATATGCATTGCCATTTAATGCATCGCGTCGATGGATTAAGTTAAATCGAATATACTCAGTATTTTAATTATTTCTTAAAATATTTACATTTGAAGCTTTTAAGGGTGGCTTTCATACGATCATCAGGGAAAATATTGTATTAGATTATAGCATAACCAATTGGTGTTTGCATTGTTGTGTGTGCCAATGATAATCGAGGATTCTTCAAATTTTCTGTTTTAATAATACGTAGATCGGTTCTGACGAATGCACCAACAATCACCAAATTAGAGTCCAGCTTTGGTGATCTGAAGAAAATAGTTTCTGTATATCCCAAAGTTCGACTCTGACGTATAGTAGGATATATAGAATAAATAAAATTGAAACCTGAATCTAGATATGGGCCACATGAAAAGTCAGCAGAACCACGGTTCTGTTCCGTCGGTCTATTAGAACCCCGGTTAAAGATGGAAATATACGGGGGGGGGGGGGGGGGGTTGTGAACCATTTAAAAACAATGACGGGTTCAAAGAGTACCAAAACTGTTAAAGGCCGTAGTGTTTGTAATTTGTTTTCGATCAATCTAAAATTGCAGCAAATGATTAGGGAATGGATTTTGGAAGATTCGTGTCAAAGTGCAAATCCAAAGACCCTTCATATTTTAACCCTAATTGCAGGTAAACATTATTTAGATGCTAAGTTTTATCATGTTAGATTGCAATTTAGCAATTTTATTTTTCCTTAATCTTATCCTTCATTGGCACTGACGAATACACGAAATCTTAACCAGAGACAGACGAATGGCCATAATGTCGATCTAGAACTGACGAATACACGAAATCTTAACCAGAGACAGACGAATATACTAAATGTCAAGTGGTCCTATGATCTTATATGATATTATAATTTTACAACATCTGAAATATCTTATTTTCATTGATTGTATTGAATAACATAGTTTTATGTTAAAAACACCCATACTTTCCTTAAAATACGACTTTGAAATTTTAGGGAATCGGCTTCAGTGATGACTTTAAAAGTCTTATAAATATGGATCGTGATGAATTCTCTAAATATCATCCCCAATCGACGAATTGACAAAATGTCCTCCTGGAACTGACGAATACACATGAACACACACCTGAGATTAACCTTTAACTGTTAAATACACTAACTGTTAACATGAAAATGACAAAATACAAGAACAGCTAACATGGAACTCGCGAATATACAAATGTTAATGTGGGAGTGATGAATGCACAAAATGTTAACCTGGAACTGATGAATACACTAAATGTTAACATGGAACTGATGAATACACTAAATGTTAACCTGGGAGTGATGAATACACTAAATGTTAACCTGGATCTGATTAATACACTTATTGTTAACATGGAACGCACAAATGCACTAACTGGTAACCTGGAACTGATGAATACACCAAATGTTAACATGGAACTGATGAATACACTAACTGTTAACCTGGAACTGATAAATACACTAAATGTTAACATGGAACTGATGAATACACAAAATGTTAACCTGGAACTGATGAATACACTAAATGTTAACACGGAACTGATGGAAACACTAAATGATAACATGAAAAGCACGGATACATTAAATGTTAATCTGGCACTAATGAATACACCAAATTTAACATTGAACGCTCTTATGTACTACATGTTATCTGGAACTGATTAATACACTTATTGTTAACATGAAACGCACAAATGCACTTAATGTATACATGGAACGCACAAATGCACTAAATTCTAACATGGAATTGATGAATACACTATATGTTAACCTGGAACTGATGAATACACTAAATATTAACCTGGAACTGATGAATACACTGAATGTGAACCTGGCAATGATGAATACACTAAATGTTAACCTGGCACTGATGAATACACTAAATGTTAACCTTGAGCTAATGAATACACTAACTGTTAACCTTGAACTGATGAATACACTAAATGTTAACATGGAACTGATGAATATACTAAATGTTAACCTGTAACTGATGAATGCACTAACTGTTAACCTGTAACCAATGAATACACTAACTGTTAACCTATCACTAATTAATACACTAAATGTTAACATTAAACTGATGAATACACTAAATGTTAACCTGTAACCAATGAATACACTAACTGTTAACCTATCACTAATTAATACACTAAATGTTAACATTAAACTGATGAATACACTAAATGTTAACCTGTAACTAATGAATACACTAAATTTTAACCTGGAACTGATGAATACACTAAATGTTAAGCTGGATCTAATGAATACACTTACTGTTAACCTGTAACTAATGAATACACTAACTGTTAACCAGGAACTGATTAATACACTAACTGTTAAACTGGAACTTATGAATACACTAACCGTTAATCTGTAACTAATGAATACACTAACTGTTAACCTGTAACTAATGAATACACTAACTGTTAACCTGTAACTAATGAATACACTAACTGTTAACCTGTAACTTATGAATACACTAACTGTTAACCTGTAACTAATGAAAACACTAACTGTTAACATGGAACTGATGAATACACTAACTGTTAACCTTGAGCTAATGAATACACTAACTGTTAACCTTGAACTGATGAATACACTAAATGTTAACATGGAACTGATGAATATACTAAATGTTAACCTGTAACTGATGAATGAACTAACTGTTAACCTGTAACCAATGAATACACTAACTGTTAACCTATCACTAATTAATACACTAAATGTTAACATGGAACTGATGAATACACTAAATGTTAACCTGTAACTAATGAATACACTAAATTTTAACCTGGAACTGATGAATACACTAAATGTTAAGCTGGATCTAATGAATACACTAACTGTTAACCTGTAACTAATGAATACACTAACTGTTAACCTGTAACTAATGAATACACTAACTGTTAACCAGGAACTGATTAATACACTAACTGTTAAACTGGAACTTATGAATACACTAACCGTTAATCTGTAACTAATGAATACACTAACTGTTAACCTGTAACTAATGAATACATTAACTGTTAACCTGTAACTAATGAATACACTAACTGTTAACCTGTAACTTATGAATACACTAACTGTTAACCTGTAACTAATGAAAACACTAACTGTTAACATGGAACTGATGAATACACTAACTGTTAACCTGGAACTGATGAATACACTAACTGTTTACCTGTTACCAATGAATTCACTAACTGTTAGCCTGTAACTAATGAATACACTTACTGTTAACCTGAAACTGATGAATACACTAATTGTTAACCTGGAACTAATGACTACGATAAGTGTTAACCTGAAATTAATGAATGCACTTAATGTTAACCTGTAACTAATGAATACACTAAATTTTAACCTGGAACTGATGAATACACTAAATGTTAACCTGGAACTAATGAATACACTAATTGTTAACCTGAAACTAATGAATACACTAACTGTTAACCCGTAACTGATGAATACACTAAATTTTAACCTGAAACTAATGAATACGATAAGTGTTAACCTGGAATTGATGAATGCACTTAATGTTAACCTGGAACCAATGAATACACTAAATTTTAACCTGGAACTTATGAATACACTAAATGTTAATCTGGAACTGATGAATACACTAACTGTTAACCTGAAACTAATGAATACACCAACTGTTAACCTGGAACTGATGAATACACTAAATGTTAACCTGGAACTATTGAATACAGTAAGTGTTAACCTGGAACTGATGAATAATTAACTGGAACTGATGAATACACTAAGTGTTAAACGTTAACCTGAAACTAATGAATACACTAAGTGTTAACCTGGAATTGATGAATGCACTTAATGTTAGCCTGGAACTTATGAATACACTAACTGTTAACCTGGAACTGATGAATATACTAACTGTTAACCTGGAACTGATGAATACACTAAACGTTAACCTGGAAATAATGAAAACACTAAGTGTTAACCTGGAATTGATGAATGCACTTAATAATAACCTGGAACTGACGATTACTCTGTTAACCTGGAAATAACGAATACGCTTACTATTAACCTTTGCATGAGGAATAAACTTCTTGCTTGTCGGGAACTGCCAAGCACACAAATATGCAACTGCTAGGCTGGATCTTTTAAGAAGACTTCAATTAAGGGGGTTAACGATTAGAAACTGAACACCGAACCAACACATGCCTTATATTGAAAACAAAAAAGAAAAGAAAAAAGAAGAGAAAAAAACATTATGAGAACTGGCGTTTTTCACCAGAAAGATAGTAATAGCAAATACTTATGTATACTTGAATAATATCAATCGAGATATTCCATATCTAGGCTCCGTTGATTTACAACCACCCTATCTGAAGTTCGATCAAGTACCTATAAATCCATCAAAGATCCGTTACTCGTTCATTTTATGAATCAGGATACATTATTCATTTCCCCTTCTTACTCGACGGTATGGTGTGTGCATACCTTCAGAGATGGTCATTTTGTGTCAAGAACAAAACTTACATAGTTTTAATTCCTGTACACATGCCATGAGTTATTTTATTTGTTTTTGAGTGACGTTTCGAAAGCTAGACATTTTTTAAATACTTTTAAGACATTTTAAGTCCTCATCTGTGAACCATTGTGTAGTATTTTATCATCATTCAACTGTTGGTCAAGTTTTCAAAAGATGTATGGCATGGCCTTTGGTGATTTGAATTTATTTATATAGTGCTCCGAGAAGATTGTTTGTTATAAAAGGTTGTTTGGAGCACAGCATGCACAGACAGAATGTAACGCTGGTTAGAGCTACCCTGGTTCTTTTGCGTGCACCAGTGTATTACACTATACATAGATATTTTTGTATTTATTGACCATATTTATCACCGTTTGGTGACTAAATATGTTACAACATAGCAACCACGTATAATCAGTTTCGTAAATGACCTACGTCATCGCGTTTGCCCGGCCAATCTGTTTCAAGTTAATATTATCAATACATTTTTTTACATAATTATATTGATATCTTCGACAACCCAGTATGCCATCGTTTTCGTTTTCTTTTCTAAGGATTATGTAACTGTGTTTTTTTTATAATAAGGTATACAGTGACTATGGTAGGTTTAAATTCGCAGATGTTTGCATGATTTTGTATAAAACAAGAAATCAAAAGTATATGATATTATTGTTTTAATTTGTAATATATGTTACCGCATCGTTTGCTTCTTTTACCCATGAATATGTCTTAATTCTTTATTTGTGCTTCATATGAATAGGACTACTATACACGATTTTGTATGATATTAATGTATATTTCATACGGTGTATAAACAATTCTATTTCCAAAAAATGACGGCCGCCATTTTGTTTATCACGTGACCCGTCCGCCATTACACTTCTGCAGATTCCTGATAGTCTCCTACGGTATTTGACTTATTTCTAACGATATTGCTCGCATAATGGACGAAGATAAAACATTCAGTAAGTAATATGACAATGGAATACAACACCTGTATGAAACGTAGACCATATATTGGCTGAGTTATTGTTAGTTACAAACGGCAGATAATTACATTACCACATTCACTCACACATTACCGCAATCATTTGTCTTCGGGTGCAACAGGCGACAAAGTACTACTTTCCAAATGAATTATTAATGGTATGTGACCTAGTCATGTCGTCCTTATTCGCTTACAACACATTCACCAGACACGCAGCACGTCGGATAAGTTGACCAACCAAGTGGACTGCTGATATATGAAGTAGGTATACAATTCTTTGAAATATGATGTTAAAGTGTGTGTTTTTTGCGATGGACATTCAGGATGTGATGATTTAATTTGCTGTAGACAAATGCTGAACAGTTGTTGGACATTTAATAAATGGAACGTTTGGATGATAATATGGTTAAACAATTTTAAAGAGATTTTAAACTTAATTTAAATTTTAAAAACCATTTACACACCATATGATAAGACCTCCGACCTATGGCCTATGGAAATTGATGCTTCAGTTCCAATGCTTCTAAACAAATAATAAAAGGTTGTCGATGACTAGAGATTACGTTTTTGGTTTTCATATAAAAGTATTCTCATCAAGAGAAAGAACGTTTCGAATTGAGATTATGAAGACGTTGCACTGTTATTGATATCGTTCATTTGTAATTTCGGGGTTCAAAATATTTGAAATTATTTCTAATGCATTAAATTGGGGTTTTTTTTAGGTTTGAGGTATCCAAGCCGTTCAAGTTGGTTTCCTCCGGGTACTCCGGTTTCACCCATTACACAATACCACATTCTCGCGTAACATCGTGCAAACGATATGATTGATATATTGTTGTAGCAATTTGTTTCACAATCCTTGTAAAATAAATACGTTTAAACTAATAGTGTTTTTCTTTTCATTGTATCCAGCAATGAAAAGAACGTTAGGAAACCTCTTCCGCCGGAAGTCCATCAGTGAACGTGAACTCGCCGACGATTACCCGACTTACTCGGATGAGTCCGACTACTCCACGGACCGCGACGCCGGACGGAGGTGAACGAGTACTCAGCAGAAGAGGCGGCTCGGGGCACGCCGGAAAGAGCGCCTCACTGGGAGTACGAGAGCGAGTACAACTACTCCGTAGGAAGCGCATCTAGCTTCATTGACGCCTACAAGGAGAATGGATTGTCAAACGAAGCGGCAAAAGTGTATTCACATCAGGATGTAGAAAGGTGCATTGAAAAACAAATCATCAAAGATGAAATGTTCAAGGAAAGAAGCAGGCCGCGGTCGAATGCTCGAAGGGCGTCAGTTCAACATGGGGCAAATAACCAGACCAAGGAACGAATTCTGAACTGGAAAACCACGTTGCTGCCAGTCTCCGAGCGGGTTCAGGGGATTGAAGACAGAATGAGCAAAGCATGGCGACAAGGGGTACCCTCCACGCAGTATAAGAGAGACAGCACTGAGCGATGGGCCACTATGGACTCGGCTGGAAAACGTAAAGTCCGTAAACAAATGAAACATAGGAGACGCGCGAAAGACATTTCACCAGATTTGAGCGACGAAGACAAAAGTAAATGTATGGTGAACATTTCTATGGACGAGCTTAATTTAATTATTAAAAAGAATATTACTTCGGCTATGAAGTGTATGATAGACAAAAAGAAGAAACCATCAATCTTAGACGAATCGTTTTCAACGGAAACTGAAACTATGTTTTCCGGTAGTAGTACCCAGTCCGCCGAAATCCCATCAGGTTTATTACAGAACCAAATAAAGGCACAGCTAGATAAAGGCCGTCTACGAGGAATTATAAAGCACGAGTTAGCTAAGGAAGCGAACGCGCAGAGGCGAATGTCGTTACATCCTTGCACGGGATCTATGATGCCTTCCCCGTGTCTCGGTCAACCTACTAATGACTTTATACATAACCCAGCCTCAGTACCAGCTATCAAAACCACTCCGCCTACTCCAATGATAGAACAACGAGCCAATCACATGTTCAGTCCCCAGTCACATGACCAACACGTGGCAAACGGTGGCGGCACACCTGACCAGTACGTCCATACACCGGCACCTCCTCCTCCGCCGCCGCCACCTCCATTTGGAATGGTCAACTTTGACCCCCAGTCACCAAGCATGCATGCACGGGCTAACGTCGATCTACAAGCAATGCTGCAGCAACGTCGAGGGTCTATGGCATTAGGAATGAGTAACGTAACGTTTGCAGATGATATAGGACACAATGTATTTGGTCATACAGACAGTATTGTCGAATTCAATCGTCTGAAAAATAGGCGACATACGCTTGGTGCGGATGTGAATAATGACGATTTAGATAAATTACAACAGTTTAGTAACGCCATCAAACGTCTTGATAAGACTTTAAAACGCAACGACAGTTCATCCTCTGACTCATCTACTGAGGACAAAAAATCGACAAAAAAGAAGAAAGCTGATAAAAAGAAACCCAAAACAAATGACAGCAGTGAGGACGAGACAGTAATCCAAGAGAACAAAACAGACGGTGCTGAAAAACAGCCCGAGTCAAGCTCAGGTAGACTTACAAGTGAAGTAAAGCCATGTTCTAACATCACTTATATGTATATTCATAGTAAATTAATGTTTACTATTCAGTTGTTCATGTGGAATATTTATGTCATCTCAAGGTTTGTATCTAAACCGCATAGTGCTCCTGTGTGTTGAGCTCCCGGAGACCTCTTTCGGATGCGAGCTCCGTACAGAGCAACAACTGACGCATTGTACAGAATACGTCATTTGTATTTATTGTTTTTTTACGCTTTTAAGTTTAAACTACTTCTGTGTCTACTGTGGCTACTACTGCTAATAATGCACCCTTTTACGATCTACTTTTCCAGTTTAATTGACGTCCCAAGTTTATATGAGATGGTACTGGTTCTGGAATGTCATTACCATCACTGCTTAGTTTAAACATATTTATTTTAACGATTGTGAAACAAGTAATTACAAAATCATATTGACCATTGTCGTCGGCACGATTAACACTGTAGTGTGGTTTTCTGTTGTGGTGTTTCCTCTGTAGCTACTCGTTCGTTTCTTACCGCTGTTGGTACTTCTTCGTTACCGCTGTTGGTAGTCCTTCGTTACCACTGTCAGCACTCTTTCGTTACCGTTGTTGGTACTCGTTACCGCTGTTGGTCCTCGTTACACTTGTTGGCACAACTTCGTTACCGCTGTTGACACTCCTTAATTCCCGCTGTTGGTACATGTTATCGCTGTAGGTACTCCTTCGTTTCCGCTGCTGGTACAACTTCGTAACTGCTGTTGGTACTCGTTACCGCTGTTGGCACACCTTCATTACTGCTGTTGGTACTCGTTACCGCTGTCGGCATTCCTTCGTTACCGCTGTTGGTATTCCTTCGTTACCACTGTTGGCACTCTTTCGCTACTGCTGTTGGTACTCCTTCGTTACCACTGTTGGTACTCCTTCGTTATCACTGTTGGTACTCTTTCGTTACCACTGTTGGCACTCTTTCGTTACGGCTGTTGGTACTCCTTCGTTACCGCTGTTGGTACTCCTTCGTTACCGCTGTTGGCAATACTTCGTTACTGCTGTTTGTCCTTCTTCGTTACCGCTGTTGGTACTCCTTCGTTACTGCTGTTGGCACTCCTTCGTTACCACTGTTGGTCCTCGTTATAACTGTTGGCACTACTTCGTTACCGCTGTTCTTACTCTTTCGTTACCGCTGTTAGTACTCGTTACCGCTGTTGGTACCCCTTCGTTACCGCTGTTGGCACTCCTTCGTTACCGCTGTTGGTCCTCGTTACAACTGTTAGCACTACTTCGTTACCGCTGTTCTTACTCTTTCGTTACCGCTGTTAGTACTCGTTACCGCTGTTGGTTCTCCTTCGTTACAACTGGATACTGACATAGAAGTATGGTTGTCGTGTCGGGCTGTAACTTTCCCTTGTGATGACAGATTTTAAAATAAACCTTGCCAAAGGTTCCACATACCAAGACGACCTGTCGCGTGCAAAAACCAGTGTCCCCTACCTCAAATGGTCAAGGTCACACTAGAGTTTATACAATGAGAGTGCTGCATTTCCTGACATAGAGTATAGGGTTGGTCGTGCTCGGGCTGTAACTTTCCCTTGTATGGACAGATTTTTAAAACAACTTGCCACAGTGTTCCACATAAAAACCCCCCAAAAAAAAAAAAAAAAGGGGGGGGGAAAGGCACACGTGTCGCCTGCAAGGCCCTGTCCCGACCTCAAAGGTCAAAGGTCACCCCTAGTGTTTATTCACAACAGAGTGCTGCATATAAGGGAACATAGAGTAAGGGTTGTCGTGTCCGGGCTGTAACTTTCTCTTTGTATGGACAGATTTAAATTACTTGCCAAGTGTTTCCACATACCAAGCGAGTGTCGTTGTGCAAGACCGTGTCCTGCTCAATCAGGTCACATAAGTGTTTTATTCACAATGGAGTGCTTGCATATAAGGAATAGAGTAGAGGTTGTCGCTGTCGGGCTGTAAATTTCCTCTGTATGGACAGATGTTTAAAAAAACTTGCCACCATGTGTTCCACATACAAGACACAGTCCGCGTGCAAGGACCCTTGTCCCTACCTCAAAAGGTCAAGGTCACATTAGTGTTTATTCACATTGGAGTGCTGCATAGTAAGGACATAGATATAGGTTGTCGTGTCAGGCTGTTACTTTCCCTGTTAGGACAGGAAATTTTAAAAAAAAAAAAAAAAAAAACTTTCTACATGTGGTCCAACATACCAAGACGACGTTGTCGCGGGCAGACCCGCTGTCCCTACCTCAAAGGTCAAGGCAACACTTAGTGGTTATATATCATAATGAGTGCTGCTATAAAGACATAAGAGTATAGGTTGTCGTGTCGGGCTTGTTACTTTCCTTGTATGGACGATTTTAAAAACACGTGCTACATGTGTGTCTGCAACGAAGACAATGTGTCGTGTGCAAACCCATGTCCCTACCTCTAGTGAAAAGTACACCTAAGTGTTAATTATCAAAGGGAATTCTGAATATAAGGACAAACAGTGTCGGTTTGTCAAGTATGGTGGTATTTTTTTTATGTTCAGGAGGCAATTTAATAACTTGCACATATGTATTTTGACACGTAAAGGCAAATAAACTTTTCAGTACTGACCTGTTCGTAGGTCAATGCACATCTCGGGGGCATTCGTCACATACTGTGACATCTCTGTTAATTACTGAGGTGATTATATAATGGTTGTAAAAGGAATTTGTCCACTTACAAATATAAGTAATTTAGAAGCTATGACTAACTTGGAAGTTGTAAGATTCTGACATTCTCTTTTAGGAGGGAATGTGTTCTGTATCCAGCTATGGGGCAGAAGAATGGACCCTAATAGCAAACCCTGCACCTTTGCCTTCTTGGATAGGTGCCTGTTATAGCACCACTTCTAGCTAGACCGTTCCGTCCCGGACCCTGTAAGGCTTAAAAACACTCTGCAGGGCTAGTGCAGGGAAACATCCCAGGATCAACACGGACCTGCATATCAATTACTCCTTGCCTCCGTACAGGACAAACGGATCAAGGGTCTGCTGCGTGTTGAAAATTGGCAAACAGGAAATCCATCATGAAGGGATTACACATTCAGCGACAAAAAAGTCAAGGTACTTGAGTGAAAGGGTAGATATGGTTTCAAATTGGAGCGGATATATAGAACAAAGTTATAACAACTATGTATTAATGTTAAAGTGTAGCATAAGACTTAAAAGACAAGGAATGCAATAATCAGGACAAAAATTCAGAGTGGTTTCGGAAATGGAGGGAGTGGGTTGCAAGAAGGTTTGTAAGAGATGAAGCCTGCACCTAATCCAAATCCAACATCATACAGACACTCACACAATTATTTCTTCAAATATGCTGAAATCACTTAACCTTGAACTGGTTTATAAACAGCCTCTGATAAACCAGCAAAAAGCAACACTACTTGAAAACCAATCAGCAGACATCAGCCACCATGTTGGCAGGTGGAAATGGCAGACAACAAACACCTAAGATTTTAACATCTGTGTCAATTTCACAAACCCATTCAAAGGTAAATGAAACCATTGCATCCACAAGAAACGGTAGAAAACCTAGAAACAGCAGATGGCTTGCCAGCAAAAACACTTGATGATCACCATTAAAAATTGGAAACCAAGCTGTTTCCAGTGAAGAAAATGAAAAAACCTGTAGTTCACTGAAGGAATTTTAAATGGAAGGTCATTGACAAACGCTTGAAAATGGCACAATCAGTACAGATTTAGATTGATGACCTTTTCAACTCTTTCATATACTATCAAGGAGTAACCAGTTGTAGAGAAAGTAACCATAACAACACCAATTTGGATCCCCCACTATGTCATGTTAGGGCTATATTCAGCAAAACTACACCTGGTCCTGTAGCTTCCAACCAGTTGCCTCATGTGGGTGCTAAAGACCTCAAAGTTCAACCTTGAAAACCTACGACAGTCACAGCCACTTCCACAAACAGCTATTACAAGCACTACAACACAGTCAACAACAACAACCAAACCTACTACTTCAACCAACTAAATCAACTTACCACGAGTGTCACAACTCACCTGAAAAATGCTACACAGTCAAGTACTCAGAAAAACAACAACTCTCCAAAATAGAGAAAGCCTAAAGTTACACAACTAAACAAACGCGCCCATCTCTCCAATTTAAGCCATCCCACCGAAGTGTTGAAAGCAATAATAAAGTACACCGTGAGTGCACTGTCCCTACTCCTGTGAAATTCCACACAGCCAATGACAAGTGTGGACAGCTTCATCCATAGAGTGAAAAATCTATCGAGAAAAATCAAAAATCCGGATGCACTAGTGATCATTGGGCTTCTTCTTGTGTTGTGCAATTCTGTGTTGGTAAATGTATTGCAAAAGGCACAGACTCTCAGTGAACCAGATTTTGATGACTATGACGAACCGAAAGGCGTAAAATCGTGCTACAAAGCAATTTTGATGATATTGTTTGGAATATTTTTCTTCCTCATACTGTGACTGGAGGTGACATTTGGTGCCTTGATCCACACATTTTACGAGGATTATATCAACTGGCCCAAAAAAGAAACAAGGTGTGACCTGTGGCTGCAATATTCTGGGGAAGCCTTAGCTACAGGGACGTTGGGTGTCTCCATATTCTTAGCGAGGTTGGGCATAGCAAATGTGATGTTAATCATGATTAGTATTCATGACATTGGAATCCTGGTATATTCATTTGCCTTCTAGAAAATCATGACAAGCAATTTGGTTGGGACCTTTGATATTAGGACTGGAATGTCCTCTGTATTCCAGCGGGCATTTCCTGGCAGATGAGGTTTATCCATCGTTCTGGGAAGTCAACAGCGGGTTTGTGATTGATCACAGCGGGCCAGATGTTCATCCGAGTTGACTGTGATTTTTATACAGAACCATCGTTTCATGGTGTTGAGCGGGGACCCTACTTAACTCTGCTCATTATAGTGCTATTTATAATGATAAGCTGTTGGGGCGTAAGTTCACTTTTGTACAGTTGGTAATAGAATGGATTCCTCCCCCTGTCTTGAGAATGATGATCGCGGATAATGAAGAAGATCTGGAGATGGATTGGTGGCCTTTAGTAAATCCAATGCCGCAGTCGTCATGTCAGGATGATGGAGGAGGGATGCCCAGTATATGTCCTTATTTCGGACCTAATGATGAGCTAGGTAGATGTTGTACAGTTGGGATCTGGCTTGTTATTTGTTAATGTTGGCTCTGCTTATCATGCTTACTGTTATTATTGTTCTCAAAGATTTATGTGTTATTACATTGACTTAGACTTTGTTACTTGAGAAGTATTCTCACAGCGTGTATGATTTCTTGGTTTCTTGCTTTAAAGCCATTCTGTTGATAATTTCTTGTTGAATCAGCTTGATCAAGCTGTAATGGTTTCTTGCCATTAGAATTCTATTAATGTTACATGTATTGTCAATATTGTTGTGCACGAACCTTCAACACAAAAAATAAATAATGTTAATGTAAATAGATACAAGGTATAATCTAGTCTTCTTTGGCATCATTAAAGGACGTAATGTTAAATTATCTATTACGCATTGACATAATTACAATTCACAGTTTATTCAAAGAAATAGTTCATAAATGTAATAAGCCACATTTGAAAACTTGTTTAATTCTCAGTCCTGATGTTGTACTTGTTAATAACAAAGTTTGAACATCCGTGTATACCATTTGTATTATCCGTTTAATTGTTTATCTCTTGCATACATCCATGTGTTTTTGCTTCACATTAGCTGGAGTATGTGACTTGGTTGATCGTCTGGAGGTTCCTAGATACCTCCAGTTCTGCCCAGTAAGGTGGGTGATTTGTAAGTGTCATCGTGTTATATAACGCAATATTTAGTGCAAATACACATGTGTTATTGTATAGTTTCACTGTTAAGTGCTAATAGTTCTGGTATATCAGCTTAAAGTAAATGTAAAATATGTATTTTAATAACTTTTTTAGAAATTTCCCTGTTCAGAATATGTGATGATTCCAGAAATGTTATTTTCAATTAATGTTGATTGAACTGCTCTCTTCACTACACATCTAATTGGAGTAAAGTCCTGCCAAATTTGATATTAAAATAATTTATTAATTAGATACACACGCGATAAATTATTACAAAAAATGACCTTTATACAATACTTGTGTTCATTAAAACTTTCATATGAAGTAAAGAATACGTTTACTTATTTTGTACATGACCTGAAGACAGAGACATCTATATCGGTAAGGTCGTGTTATCAGACTGAATATTTCAGTTTCTAATCAGAGTTTTAATACATATGGTATTACTATACAGTGTCAAGTCGCTATTCACTGAGCAAATGGTGCAAAACTGGTTTACAGAGCTGTACTACTGAATTTAAGTGTTTTGATAGAAGTATATAATTTACTCTTGTGCAAAGTATGGTCTTGGACTTTCATTTTATAAATTTGTGCAATTGTCCCGTAAGGGCTTTTTGGCTTTAAAAAACGGACATGTGAATTTTGCAGATTGTTGCTTAATTTTTCGTTTTTTAAAACTGTTATTTAAAAAGTTATCTTAAGGTTTCAAACGATAATGTGTGTTTACCAAGTTGTTCCCCTTTATTTGTCAATTTTTAATTGTACTAAAATGTTCCAATTCTTTCAACAGCTTGTTCTTCATTGTAAACATGATAAATGGTGACGTAGATGGAAGTTGTGTCAGTCAGCTAGATTTACTGTTATGTTGTTGTAAAACTATAAGTATGAAGTGGGGTGGATATGATGTGTCATTGTCCCGGCTGTCTTTTTACATGTACCTATTGACCATACATACACTCATGAACGCTGTACATTATATTCTCACTGCATCTGAACGCTGCTGTCACAGTTGAAAGGTTGGAAGTCCTTTTTAAAAGCACTAATGACAAGAGTTGCACTTCGCTTCTATACTGATGTACAGGAGTCAACTTGCACTTATACGACGAAAGAGTCCTACCTGTTTAAGGTAGCCTTGGTCAGTGGCCGTATACAGTGTCTGTACATGGGGCCGTTGATGGTACAGTGTGGATACAGAAGAAGCTGGAACGAGGACCTGTGTTGTAAATTTTGGAGTTTGATACTGACGCCTTGTATTTTGCTGTGTATTTGGTTGTTTGCGTGTATGGTGACGCTAGGATTACTTAAACACCAAAATTACTAGCGGAATGAAGTAAATGCCTTTCACAACAATTAAACTTTAGAACGAACGTTGGTAATAGTGGACGTTTAGAAATACTAAGTCTGATATTATCACTGTTATGAAGCTAGACCCCTCTTCACTAGAGTTAATGTGGTATGTTAGTACTAAGTGAAGTTATTATCATATAATTAGGAACGTTTTCTTGTCATAGTTTGGACAGATGTCTAATATACACAGCTACTATATCCGCTAAAGGAATGGCGGAGGATCTACCACCGGAAGTAATGTTGCCGCGTCTGAGTCGCGCGCTGTCGTGTGTGAAGACTCAGCTTGCCCCGAAGCTGTTGGTCGGAGGAGGTCAGCACCGTCAAAGTTTACAAAGGTAAGCTATGTTCCTAACAAGCATGCTTTCTATGCATTATAGTCTACACTAACAAAAAACGTTTGGATGGCAGGCATGCCTCGCCCAATGCGATTAGTAAGTATAACTTTGGCTAGTGGACAACATTCCACACCCACGGATTCGCTTTCCCGTTGGGCCACGACCTCTTGCACCAGCCAGGGTTGGTTCTGCATAGCTGTTGTCATACTTGACTGTGTCGACTGTATCCTCGCCTCTCAGAGTCATGCTAGACGTCTACTTATTCGTGAAGGATTGGCAAGCTCTGTCATGTATGCCTTAGGAACAAGCAAGTATGCAGTTTATAATTATATACTAGTGCAGTCTACAGACGGTCTCATGATGCTTAGAGCGTCCTAAGTACAGATTTGTTAAACAGTTGAAATTAAAAAAAGCATGCACGGAAAACATGACGACCTCTTTGATAACATTGCGAATGACCTGAATCCTGCAATTATGATATAGTGACGCCTGAGCCTACGAATGAAGGACGTTTTAATCGGAATTGCAGGAGCGCTACCCGGCCCAGTTTTTTGGTACTGTTTGCCTGCACGATACCACAAGAGTTTACAAACCGCGTACTCGCGCGCCCATCTGATGTGTGGACACGACCGACAAAGGCGCAATGGAGGAAAGCAAATCTGTCCCGCTGAGCTTTCTATCGCGTGGTCAAATTTTCCGTAAAACAGAGTCAAAAATAATATCATTCTAGGGAACACGTAGCTTCTGTATAAGTATTTTTTTATTTATATAATCAACTGTGTTTTTGTCAATACGCGAAAAATTAAGACTATGTTGAAAAAATAAAGATATAAATCGTTTCTTTTCTGATCATGGTTTGTTCATCAGGTTGGTGTAACAACATTTGAGTCGTGGGTCTGGATAGCGGGGCCTGGGCCGGTATTCTTTATGACGCGGGACGACCCTGAGTTCTGAGGATGTGACCCTAGCGCGGAGGAATTGTGTCGCCGCCCTCACACAAGACCACATCGCCGATACTCGCTACCTCGTCAAATCTATGTAAGTAAACAAGTTCTCAGAAAGTAGCTTACAGTCAATATTTGTTTTTTCCCCCCCCCCCTCCCCCCACAGCGTAGACAGGAAAAAGTGAGAAGCAAATATTGGTGCCGCACTACTCAAACAGTATTTGCTAAGGAAGTCTGGCACTTATCATCCATAGCATGTCCGCGTTCCTACAACAGAGCTTTAGTGTTTTCTCATATTTTCGCATTACAGACCGTACTGGTGGAAGTGTGTCTGCATGGTTTGTCGTTTGTGAAACATAAGAGGAGGTGTTTGACGTATAGTTGTACGTGGCGTCCTCACACTGGACGGTTGCTACATCAAGGGCCTAACCAACTACCCGTGAGAGTCCTTCATACTCACTTCTGACAATCATGGTCCCTTGGAGGGTTATTAGGTCCCAGATGTGCAGTACAACCTTAAACAGTGAGTACCGAACTTTAAACATGAGTACCTTCTCAACATGAGATAGAACCTTCATAGTGAGATCTTACCTCAAGAGTGAGAACCATATTTTGCCAGTGAGTACCAACCTGTCAACGTGGAGTACCATACCTTAAACAGTGAGTACCAACCTTACACAGTGAGTACCTTCCTTCAGCAGATTGAGTTACCAATCGTTTAAACGGTGAGTACAACCATTCATACAGTGAGTACCACCTACACAGATGAGTACACTACAACAGTGAGTACCAACCTACAACAATGAGTCCACCTTAAACAGTGAGTACCTACTTCAATGAGTGAATGCCAACCTTTCAAACAAACCTTCACAGTGAGTACCAACTTCAGCAAAACCTTCAACAGTGAGGCTTCAACAGTGAGTACCAACCTGCAACAGTGAGTACCAAAACCTTCAACATGAGTACCACCTTCAACAGTAAATACCATCTTTAAACGGTGAGTGATCAACATTCACAATCATGATTACCTTTCAAAGAGAAAGTACCACACGTTCGACAGTAAATATCAACCTTTAACATTGAGTACATATCTTTAACAGTAGTATCTTCAACCATGAGTTAAAAGCCTCACAGTCAGTACGACCCTTCAAACAATTAGTACCGAGGGGGGGGGTCTGGTAAAGAGTGAGTTCAGCAATAACTACCACTCTTGACAGTCAGTTAAACGTGTGTCATGAAAATACAAACTTCAAACAGTGATTATACACCTTTAAACAGGAATACTTAAGCCTTCAAACATTGGGTATATCATACAGGGAGCTCTTTCAATAGTTATCTACTTCAATAGCTAATACCCCCTTCACGGTAAAGAATCAAACGTCGCACTAAGTTCCCTTCATCATTGATCACCAACCTTAAACCCGGTGATTTACATCCTTCAACAATGAATTGAAAAGTGAGTACCAACTTCGAGTGAGTACACCCTTAACAGTGGTACCTTGATTGGTGAATACCACTCTCTACCGTGAGTACCAATCTGTGATAGTGAGTTAAAATTTTAAACCTCACTCCGGAACATTCTTGTATCTTGTAGGGTGATCATGCGCGTCCTCAATAATGATTAGTGTTCACAGTAACAGGAACAAGAATTATTGCAGCTCTAATATCGTCGATTATGTCAACAGTGTAATCTCCGGATCCAACAGTTACTACACAAAACATTTAAAGATTTTCCAGCAACGCTCCAGAAGTATAGAATAATACGGATGTACATGTAAATCGTTTATTCCACGGCACGATTCCTCATGCCTCAAATAACTCTACAGGTCTGGTTATCGCAGTGAAAGGAAACTACACTTTATGATGAAGCCTCATGTACCGGAAGTCCCAGTTCAGCGCGACCGTATACGCCCCGGCGACCTCTGGAGAGACCTCCGGTAGGTAGTGCCGGTGTGGGTCAAATAAACGATGCTGACATCGGCGCAATACGTACTCATTAAAAAATTCAAACAACTGCACAACCTTTTTATCACGTGTGATATAATACACGTATCAATCTTGAACATTCAATACTGCTTTCAAACGCATTATAAAAGCTTAGCTGTTGTTTCATGCTGTAATTTGTATTGATTTTCATAGGTGTGTTCTAAAGGGTAATTCAATTTAAATCGAAACTTAACTTCATAGTCATATTTCAGAGACATATATGCAGTCCTAACATGTATTTCATTATATAATATATATCATCATATTGTTTGCACTTTTCCTTATTCCTTTCAAGTGATCCCGACATATCATCGTTTACAAAGCGTTATTATTCACCAATGTGTGTGTCATATATCTTGGATTATCTCAGCAACCGATTGTGTGATCTTTCACTCCACTTTTCAACTCGACAGCGATACTGCCGGTAAATGTGTAAGAGTCCGAAAGGTGCACTAGGCTTTGATTCTGGTTTTACCCCCCAGGTCGGGGAGTACTGAAAGAAACAATGCGAGCTTGCGGAGTGTCATAGTCATCTTAAATGGCGGAGGATCGAAGAACGTTTAGTCAGCAATCCGACTACGGTCGTTATAGTCTTAATACCAGTAGTTGATGGTTGTTGTTGTATTGCATTGCATTTGTATTCCTTCAGTTTAGTTATGCAATATGCACCATGATATAGCTTATATAGTCAATGTTCGATTCAAGATAGCGAGAGATTAACATACGTGCCTTATGGAGGTTTACATTCATAGTGATTAGCTGTGGAATAAGGCAGATATAGTTTAATTACTTTATGTATAAGCAGTTTGTATTAGTCGTTGTGGATGTGAAACGTTCACTCGGCAAAATACGTTTACGCACAGCATGTATAAATCACGTTGAGAAAGCTTAAAATATGTTTGTGCATATCATGGTTACGACATCAGGCGTGCCTTATTGAATACATGTAGTTTTGACTAAAGTTTTGGAAGGACAAATATCTGGTTATAAAGATAAGAGTACGACTTTGGTTGAACAAACGGATGGTCCAGTTGTGTGAACGGCAAGCTGAATGGCGGGGGAGCAGTTGCATGGGTTGGTCGCCCAAAACTGCTGGCTTCCGTCAATAATTTAGTTTGTATAAAGAAATGATGACCCTTGTGTGTATAGGTAGTTAATGTGAAAACGTATCTTGAGTAGGGGACGCGAGCTTGTGTGGTCGAGGTCGTCGTAAAAAGGATTTCCGCTTTACTAACTTATGATAGCAATATTAATATTGTATATATTCCTTTTAAAGTACTTTTTATTTTATTAGGCTTATGAATATTCAATATTGTCCTCATGTGGAATGCCGTTTAGAAATCTTCGTTAGAACACTAAAACAAACATAATTAAAGCACACAGAATTCCTTTTTTTTAAAAACTGAAGGAGATAACATACGGTAAGTCGGAGCCTATTCGTAGGTAGGGTCTGGTAACTCCGGACCATGACCCCGTTTCGCTGCTTAAGGAGTGCCTCGGGTTCAACCCATAAAGTAACAGCTCAGAATCTATCACATAGACACTTTGGTCAGTATCAAATACAATCTCGAAACTTGCCGTAGATGATCAAGTTGTTTCGATTGAAAATCTATGCGGAAAATGTCCATACGATATTTTTAATTAGAGCAGCTTACGCCAAAGACGAGGTACGCCTAGAGGCGTACGATCTTTATTGACCCAGAAGTATATTTTTATGAGCCTGTGAAGGTACATAATTGTGTATTGATTCTGAGGGTCATCGGGCCAGGACGCTGTTACTAAATAAAAAATGGTTTCATCAATTAACTTCACATAGGCATACTTATTGTTGAAATTTGTCTTGTGCTGTAAGTTGGTCGCAGATACATATAGGGATTGATTTGGGGTCAGTGGAGGTCAAGGTCGCTGTAATAATATAGAAAAAAAGTTTATTCGAGCAATAACTTTTATTTAGGAAAAGTAATATATATATGAGTTGTATGTCTTTGATGTATGAAACTGGCTTGACTTATGTGAAGAGGTGGGCACGGAATGTTTTTGAAGTAGTGGGAAGAAGGTCAATGTCGCTGTTACCAAAGATAGTATAATAGTGTCGCTAAATAACATGGACCTCGATATTATAAGAGAGTAGTGTGTAATGGATGAATTTGATGTAAGCAAGCTAATGTGAAGACGTATATGTTGAATCCTGGTGGACCGTTCAAGGTACATGAAGGTCGCTGTTACAAAGTTGGAAAATGGTGTTCGCTAGGAATAGCTTATAGAAATAAAGCTTACGCTTTGCGAAGCTTGTTGTGTAAGAATTCAACATGGTTGTGCCGAAACCTATGTGAAGACATAATCTTTGGGTGCTTTGGGCGCAAAAAATTAAAGGAAGCAGTTACTTATACTAAACAAAAATGTTTATGCTTAAAAAACTTCAGTTTGCAATTTGTTATGCAATGTAAATGTATATAGCATATTCAAGGTCAATGTCATTGATCATGAAGATAGATCCAGTTTTCTCATATCTGAGTAATGAAGCTTATCAGAAAGGATGTTACATGAAACGTATGTTTGGCTCAATGAATGTACGAATATGTGCAGTTGTAGATATGTTGGGGTTGGTAAGGACAGTTGTAGGTCATGCTTGTATTTAGATGTACCAAAACTTAATGTGCACATTTTCCTGATTTCACAAATGAAAAACCTGTCTTTCTATTATTGTGGCGTTATAAATTTATGTAATCAGACCAGTTGGAATCGCTTTTTCATAAAAATACAAAACAACGACCGTCTGGCCTGCTGTCTGGCCAGTTATCCACGACCGCCTGGACCACTAACCCATGATGTCAGCGAACACTGTCTGTCACAAGCAAACAGAAAATCATGGGGGAGAGGTACGTCGCAACCCCCGAAAATGCGTGCAAGATCCGCTGCTGGAATATAGCACGACGTCAAACCGACGGGCTTATCCTTCTGAATAACATATCGCACACTTGTCCTCGTGATGTACAAAAATATAAAAACATATCTCGTCTAGTCGACAGAGATTCGACTTGAATTCATTTTTACCAAAATCTACCTCGTTATTCCTTATCTCAGGGATTCATTTCCTCACTACTTAAAAGAGTAGACGTTAGGCGGTTTGTGACTTTAGAACCGAACATTACGATCCAACTTCTGTCCTTCATCTCGATCACACCTTAGTAGCCATTGATTTGTCTAGATGATATTAACCTATTATTAATAATAGCTTTGTCAACTGTTTTGGATATGATATTTAATGTTTAAAATTGCTATTCCTTTGTAAACCGTTGTTTTAGACAAACCATACTCCATAGAGTATTTTCTGAACTTTGTTTGTCAGTAGCTTTTTACAAACAGTCCTCAACATCTTAGTCCAGTATCAAACTCAGAAAAAAAAAGGCATTTCTTTGAAATGCAAAAAATCAGAATAATTTATATTATGTGTTATTTAACATAATCTGCTTTAAAAAGATAGTGGAACTTTCAGATGGTACTAATTCGAAAATTATCACTATCAGTATAATTAGAGAGAACCTGAACTTGAGTTTGAGTCCTGATTCTGGACTTAAGACTTGAGAATTGTTCGAAAAGATGGACCAATTTTTGATGAACAACATAAAGACACAGTAAAATTCTAATTTTTTATGTGTGCAACAACACATAAGCCTTCAATTGTGGTTCTATGCAATCCATATACACATATCAAACAATTCATGCCTACTCGCTGAACTACATCATGACATGGGGCGGGGAAATGCCATTTAGCTGTCCTCAAGGGCGCACGTGTAAATGGAGTCCCCTTTATCACAGATAACCATTGGTTTGGAGAAGAACAAGTTCTGTTCTGAGCAAAACGCCAACAGTTCATTACTGCGTGAAATAATACTTGAAAATATAATACTTTTAGGAGTTGCCATTCTTGCCTTCGTTTAGATTAATCCAATGCAGACACCGCGAGTGCAAAAAACTGGGCTAATGTGTGTTTTTTTTAAAATTTGCTGCATTTTTTAAAAACTAAATCTTAAGTTTTGTCCCGTTTTAAGATATAACGAGTGTTAAAATATTATCTGAAGCAATTTCTCTACTTCCTTTATCACACTAAAACAGAGCACGGAAATAGTTCGGTGGCATGGCAACGTGGCTGAGATAATCCGCGATCACTGGCATTGATGTTAAATGACTAAAAATCTAAGCAACAAGAATAAATGTATCTAAATTATAAAACAACAATTCTACATAAATATTAACACCTGTACAAAAATATAACGTGGAGGGAATGGAACAACTATAATACTGTTTGAAATGATGTGGACATAGCACCACCCATGCCTATACTTTTTAGGAAGTAATAGAATAACAACACAAACATCGGTATTTGAGAGAAAATGAATGTAACGAACTAGCATGTTAGACGGCCGCAAACAACGAAAGAGAGAAAGAGGTAGCACTCATACACATCGATTTTTAAACATATTTTTTTATCTTTGAATTCGAAGAGCGGATCGTCCTAACACCGGGTACTAGTATTCCAAAATGCCTACCGAGCCACAAGTAGGCATGCACAAAGGACTGTTAAATTGTACTGAAAATACGAAAGCGCTAGCAACCCTATAAGCTACAATTTAACAGATGATATTCAACAAACACATGCCGGACCAGATATACACACACCTCAGCTATACACATTCCAAATTGCTGGTAGTGACGTGTGGCAGTAATCGTTTTCTGCAATGTTGAATTATCCCTCTACCATAACCTACGTGCCACCGCTTCTTACCAACGCATATCTGGATCTTGTAATATGTTAAAATGACTGAAAAATATCATCCTATCATCAACTTCTATTATCACTTTGCTTGAGTTTTAAAACAACCAGATGATAAAACTAAAACAATGTATGAAAATCGATAGCTCAAAACTTAAAAATATTCTATTTTAAAACTATGAAATGTCTAACATAAAAATGTCTCCTAGTCTCCCAGGTTAGCTGTGGGCATCGAAGATGGGCGGACCTTCGGGTCCATGGGAAGCCCTTGCGCATTACCCTACACTACTGGGACGTCGATCCGCAGGACTGTTCTCCTGCACGAGATGCGTGCGCCAAGCAGGCCTTTGTCTTCATGAGCGCGCAGGGACAACTCGGACGCCTTCAGTACGTTCCTTCAGGATGCGAACCGACTCTCGGACCGCTTACTCTCCCGCTGCAAGGCCTTGCACGAAAAATAAGATCGTTAACACGGCGCATGACATTTTAAATTTGACATCAGACAAATATCTTTTTTGTACATGTAACACCGCAAAAACGGTTTTTCGATCTGTGTTCAAAGAAGTTCAAACGGAAGAGTGAAGAGTGATGTATTTGTTGTATTTAACTCAACAATTACAAATTCTTGAAGAGAATCTTGCGCTGTTATATACGCGGTATGAATTATGCCACATGAAATCTTAAAGATTAGTGAAACGAAACATTTGAATAACCAAAACTCAGAATCAATAGGTAAGAAACGTGTAGTACGACTTCAGACTGGGTCGTTGCAGAGCTCGACGTATTGATGCGGCGTGTAGCGCTCGTACCAGACGGGCTCGGTGGCACACCTTCAGGTGGGTGTCCTGTCCTGGATGGCCTTAATACGCAGCAGCTCGATTTCTTCTCCATGTCGAAGATCTCCGCCACTGTCTTAACGTGGTTGAAAAAGTAGAATAAAATATTCGGCGACTCAGGTTTTTTACTGATCATTTTACAACCCTTTCGTGGTTACTTATATAGGCCAACGAATCCTTGTGGGCTACCAGACAAGTCTGGAGTTCAAGCAACCCGGGAAATTAAACAAAAACTTGCACCTTTAAACCGTTTTGAACAATCACAACAGTCCGTGCGACGATCCCCTCGTAAATGGCCTGGAGCCTGTTCCTGCGTCCGTTTGTCTCGCGTATTCTCGCGTGAAGCGTTGTGTTGACGGTGTTAACATGTTCCACATGTCGTGTTGGCGCACTGGGCTGTGGCGTCGATCTCACCCGAAGCCCGCTCGGACCCCGCGCGCTCCTTGAGATCGGGCGATGTTTCTCCTGGGTTACCGTGCCACGATTTCGGGATGGTGAGTCCGTAAAATATGACAGCCATAAGTATCTTGAAACACTAATTGGAATAACAGGTGCTGTTTTACCAAGAACAAAACTGTGAAGCGCAATGTAAAACCAATACTAATAATGTTCTGCCGCAGCACAAATGACAGTCATACTTCAAGCAAGGAGTTTCTTTGACCATTATTTCATTACCAGTTTACCACTTACGTGTTATGATGCTCCGATGCCGGGTAGTAGACGGTGCCGGCGGAACCCTGTTCACGGTATTGCTGGATGCGGTCGTCAAGGCCTTGCGCGTGGGTGCTTGTCCCTTGGCGTCGATTCCAGGGCGGCTTGGCAGCCCGGTTCATTCTGAAGCGGTCGACACGTGCAGATTATATTTTTTGTTGTGTATTTATTTCGGTTGTTATTTATTCTGTAACACGACTTTCTGCTAGAACATTACACAAAAACAAATTAATCATCAGACGAGATTATGTTGATCCATTACAAGCTATATGTTATGCATTCTTTTGACAGTTATTTATTACACTTATTCAGTTGAACGGCAGCTTTGTCGAGCATTTTTCAATTCACTCTGTGCACTTTTGATTACATTTACTTCCTACAACAAGAAATACGGACTTAAGATGCAGATGTAAAAGGTTACCGTTGGAACAATGCAAAGAAAATGACTTGTTTCCTGTAATTTAAAGACACTTAAAGTGACATCGGGACTAGGACGAGTAAATTTTTACCTAAATGGGTTTGAAAATCAGCTAACTTTCTGTTACAACAAGAAGTTCCAAATTGGAATGCGCATGCGTACCTGACAACGTCTTCGCCACGTCGTCGTTGACGGCGGTCGATTACATTCTCTTCTCTTCTGTGCATGAGACATTCCTCGCGATATGGATGGGGTGGGCCGGTGTCCGAGTATACGCCTTCTCGGCCATCGCACGTGCGGCGTACTCCGCGGGGGGACAGAACAGGGGCTCAGTATGGAGCGAACAACAGGACCATGGGGTCAGAATTGTACCAAGCATTTAAAGCAACTTTGTCAACGATGTATGTTAGTTTAATTAAAATATTTTTTCAGTAAAATGTTTACTCATGAAAACATATAAGCTATCGTCATTCCCAACATAATTTTGTCTGTTTTTTGTATTCCTGCTTTTTTTAGCGATACAATAGGCAATTAGCTCCAATTGTTTAAGGTGTCCGATGTACAGTGATGTGAAATGTTGATGCCTGGCCACCCATATTTCTTTGACCCGTATGAGATGGTGTAAGCATTAGGGGAAAATACGTAATGTATTATGCTGAAAAAAATATTACAAACACAATGTTTGTAACATTCCAAACTCGTCCCATTCTCACATCCGATTTAATTGAAAATAAGAAACTTTTAAACTAACTGCCAAAATTATATTATATTGAATATAATTTCGGTCATAAATTAACATAAAAGTAGCAAGCTATACCTTTCAATGATATAAAATATCCCAAAAGTCCCCCAGCATCACCAGTTTTACACTAAACTCTTGTTTGACCATCGTATACCTAAAAAGACCTCATTTTGTTTCAGAGATGTGGTAGCAAGTACTTTCTATTAAAGACAGCTAATTGAACGTGTTCTTCTAGCAAAATGTGCAGTCAAACTAGTCTAGTGTGCAAATACGTTTGTTTTTTACGTTCAAGAAAGCAAATGCGCGGGCCTGACAAAAAGTGTAACTTTAACAATACAGGGATTGTCGACTGGGCGGTTACTGGACACTTTTAGCATGTCTAATATATTGAGTTAGGAAACTGTAAGAAAACACAACATCTGTTTTGGATGCTTTAAGTTAAAGTTTTATGTTAGAGCATGGGACCGACGAACGAAGACATATTACATGCTAGTACAACAGGACCATAAACATGCATTCCTCCTGGCAGAAGGGAGACTTATTACTTGTTGATTTTGTCCGATTATGCAAAGCAAGAAATGTAAAGAAAAGCAAAAAGCATTAGTGCCATGTATCGATTAAAAATAAATTTAATTGTGACAAATAGAATATTCAGCTGCAATAGGCATCTACGGAATTCCTTCTGTGGTAAGAAATAACGAAACAAAGCCCCATACTACGCCCACAACACAGTTGATTCTTTCTCGTTATAGCATATCAAATCTAGATCGCGATGTTGCTGAAAAAATCTCATATCTGCTTGGGTATAGTCAAGGTATTACGGCATGTTCTTCATGATTGACAGAAGAACATGTATACTGATATGTGAGCAAGCTTTAACAGTGCAAAGACCTGCTAATTTTTTCTGAACGTCAACTTAAATTGTACACAACTTTCAAATCACCGGTTTTGGACTGTCGTTTGTTACCGTCAGTTTGCAATCTCGTAAACAACGAGTTGATTCTATTAAGCTCACTCTTCCAAAATTGCGATGTCGTAAACTCTTCTCCGGGGGGATACAATGTACAGATGTAGGCGGGCGACCAGAGGAGGCGGAGTGCTTGTCTCCTGGTGACAGCCTAATAACATGCCCTCCGAGATCAAATTGTGTTCGGCAAAGCATGTGTAACCCGAGCAAGACAATTGTATCCGCTACATAGTGTAAGACATAGATCTACTTTCTAAAAAAAGGAATCCATCTGTTCTACGCACAAAACAATGAGCGGTTTAACAAAAAAAAATGTGTGCGTCCAACATTTGATCTCCAGCCTCTTTTGTTAGGAGCATATTGCAATGCAATGCACGTATACAGTTATACAGAGAATTTTGGCTGAGATAGAGGGGGGACAGGACTACTAAACTATCTACGTATACACCACGGCTAGGTGGCGCTTGTTTTCTCGGTACCTCGAGATTTCCGCTTTCAGTTTCTATACTTGTTGATTTCGTTTAGGAGTTCTGATTTCAACCAGATGATATCTTGGACTCTTTCGCTGAAAGCAAATATGCTGAAACATGGATTTATTTTTCAAGACACAATAACGTCTGTTATATACCCTGTGAATACGTCAAGGCAACCAGGATCCTTGGGGCTGAAAAAAACCATTTATTTGGAAAAAAAACAAAAATAAATGAACAAAAAGAAGAACGATAAAGTATGTTTTTTTCATCGATTATCTCCTATATGTGACTTTGAGATAAATTTCTTTTTTAAACATATTTTTTTTATATGAATATCAAGATGATACGATTATGTACTGAGATGACATGGTTGGTCTTGTAAATTCAATATAGATGGTGATAAACCTTATCTGAAAAAAGGCTTTATAAACAATGTGGAACAAAGTAGAGAGAACTGGACCGGCCAATTTTTCCTAGTTTTTAGTGACATCGTTTTGTCGGTTGCGGTGTCGAGCATCTGTCTCCTTCATGGCCCTCCAAGCGTCTGCGCGAAGGGCGCTCCCGAAGGCGCGCTCCTGTGTGCGAGGAGACTGTAGGTTCATGGTTAGAGAGGCCCCATCGTTGGTGTGTACCGAAGTAGATCGTATTTCTGAAATTACCCGAGCAATGGAAATGTGCAAATAGTTCATGTAATTTTTCAACGTCTCTAAATGAGTAATTATTCCACAGTCGTGAATACCACAATTTTACATTATAAAGTTCCAATGAGCTCTAAACTGCCATCGCTCATTCTAAATTACAGAACAAGTTATGACAAAACACATGCGTTTTTTTAAACCAATCAATACGGGATATCTGTCTATAGTTTATGATGAATACAGAGAATTACTCCAAATGAAATCCATTATTGTATCTTGAACACCGAAACGGTTTTGGTCTGTTTTTTTAAAGAAAATAACGAGTCTCTCATAAATGGGTACGGCGCTGGCCCTTGCTTGTAAGTATTGTAAAATCAAACAAAAACAACCCAACTGTGGAGGATATCTTTTTGTAAATGATGTAATGATTTGTAGAGTGATTTCATACACACGGACCGACCATCAACAGTAAACAGAAGCTTGATCAGAAACCCTTTACATTGCTGGGCGATGTCTTTAAATCAAATAGAGAAGACACAACCGTTTACCTGTGCAGGGTTGTAGTGTTTCTGGCATGTCCTCATGTTCCATGGACTTCCGGCGTATCCGAGTGGCGCGAGATTGTCGTGTCGGACACGACGCAGGATCTTCGACATCTTCCGCGACAGCGGAGCGTGGCACTCCGTGAACGCACGAATGCCGGACTGTCGTAAAGGCGAGTCTGGAATGGCACAACTGGCATTTAGAAGATATCCAACCGTAAACTTCCAGCATTGGGGACGCCGCGCTGGATAATTTTCCTGTATTTAGCTCATTTGCCAGACTTGAATGTGTTTCTTTAATTGCATTTATGTAAGTGGCTAGAAGTGTTTAACCTCGGAAACGGCCTTATTGAATGAACATTTGTAATCCTTTTTAATGTGAAAACTTTTATATTATGAGGATGCACTCTAGCCTTATACAGGCTTCTTATAGAAATACAGAAAGAACGAAGGAAAAAATAAACCTTTTCAATTCTTAATGTCTACAGAGTGTGAGGAACAAAACCCTGACGAAAAAAATGGACAGTGAATGTCAATATGATCACGAACTGAAACGCTAATGCTCAGGTTTTTTATTTGAAACCGAAAATGACTCAAAACATTTAAAAAATTCTCAACAAGCTCTCCAACACATTAAGTGCAATAAAAGGTTAGCCTGCAATACACGTGTGTAAATATACGATTTAAAGCATTCTTCACTAGCTTAGATGTTTAAAAGTGATCATTAATGAACGAGTCATTTACCATATTAGGTAATAGAGTAGAGGAAGACGAAAAAGCACGTATGCTTTTTAATTATGATGCCCATCAGTTACTGTTTGTTATCATTACATAATGAATATAATGGATCCTGAAAATGATCTCAAATACCAATTCATGTTTGACTGCATGAAAGGGCCACCTGACCAGTCATGCTCATGCGTGATACCAAACCCAAAGCTAGCTACACATATCAGCCATGTGCCAACGGTGTACTCCAGTCCGCTAATACATGACAGACCGTTTAGATATGTCACATGAATAGAATGTACATTCGTGTGGACTTTTTTCTACATACCTGTGGTGCGCTAACATTATAATGAGATACAAAGTCAGATATTTGGTCATTCAAATACTACGCAAACGTTGGTAAACTTCAATTTTTCGATGGAAGTCTATATCGATATATTACACTAATAGAGTTCTCATGTAATTTGTTTTCCATTACACTGACACCAATGTTGGCAAAACTGATGTAGTTCCGGAATCTTGACAGATTTGCGTGTCGACAATTATCATAAAAACATTACTTAAATGATAATCCACGCAGCATGCTCAACATTTTTGTCGACACCAATTAGGTCAAACAACATCCAGTTTTATAGAAGTAGGCGACAATGTTGTGATCGTTAACATCGTTAAATGTTGTATTCATAAAATGTCCACAATTCTTCAGGCAAATCATCAGTATTACGGATAATAAGGCTTTCATACAGTATTTGTTTAATATATCTTATATATTATATATATATATAATATATATTAATATAATATATATAATATATATATATGTAGTATTAAAGTAAATGGAAATTATAAAATTAAATGAAATTAAACTTTACGTAAAGTCGTTATTATAGAAAGAAGTAAGATGTTGTTATTTTATCGGTAACTGAAAAATAAGCATTCACTAAAAAAGAAGGAACAAAGCTTGCATGAAAACAGCAATTGCTCTAAAACCTATTAATCTAGCTTATGCGATCTCAAGGCCAGGAGGTTTAGTAAATATACATTACCTGGTGGCGCTTCGCCCCCTACTAAAGGACAATAGGGACATTTTGGATAAATGGGTGAAGACAAGTCTTTAAGCCCCAACCTAAAACGTACACACTTTTGGAAAAAGGCTGATCATACTCTTATTTTACTTAACAAATAAGTTTGTGTATGTAATACATGTATATATAATATCTAGAGAAATTCAACGTTTTATACAAGTATGTATGTCATTGATCTGGTGAGAAGTTTAAAGACTCTGTGTGTTTGACAAACCATAATCTAAAACCAAGACCGAAAACAAAAACTATCTACCCTAACTTGTTGGTTGATAATACCAACCAACACAACAGAAAACCGATGAAAATGTTTAAAATCGTCAATTATGTTCATTTTGTAACTGTGGCTTGAACGTGACATGCAGTTAATTCATAAAACATATATAGTGCAAGAGAAAGTTGCAGGGATGAAAACGTTGCGATTCTGGCTTGGAAACAATAGACCATAACTGGACGTCGACGTCACACTTTAACAAGCGTAGCAAGTCACAATTTTGCGTTTAAATTCAGTATTTTACTATATGTAAAAGCACCACAAAATATACTTCCTTGTGACTCATTGTGAATATGGATGGGACTGGGCAACCCCGTTCAAAAACACCACCCTGGATATTCCTCAAGTTTTTCACTGATCTAAGTCTAATCGGTATGGCACCAAAAAAACTTGAGCGTCTGGTCCAGCGCTGGTTTCCAAGTAACTGTCCACGTGATGCAGAAGACTTCCGGCTTTGCGTTCTGAAAGTAAGACCAACGGTTCTAGTGTTCTCTGTTTGAATAATTAATACAGACGTATAGGGTTGTCAGTCTGACACAGTACCCCATTTTCAATGCTCATGTATGTTTATATTAATTCCTGATTTAGCAAAACATTTATCGGTGAATAAAAAAAAATGAATAGTAAAAAAAGTTGTTGTTTTTTATGCTTTTATTTATTTATGCATTTCATTCATATAAATCTGCTCGCTTAAATCTATTATAAACGCACAGTCAATGATTTTTTGTTTAAATTCTGCCTCATGAACAAAGCTTACTAGAACTCAGGTTTTATTTCGAGATATAAGGCTAATTGTGAACTATTGCTCCGTATGATTTTTTCCAAGCTTACAACAGGCCCCCTATTTCCATGAGAACTTTGCAGATATTATTAACGTCCATATTGAATGTGGCATTAAATGCGAAATTTTTAACACTGGATCAACTCCCACATGAGCACGTTCATGTTAAAATAAATAAGAAGTATTTATCCGCCTTAATCCTTTCAAATCTTTAGAAAGTCATTTGTATGCTTCCAATTCAGTGTTACTCAATGTCTGAATATGGATTAGAAATAGACGTAGAATGTATGCTAACTCGCCGCTGCGGTTGTTAAACTGCAGTTCCGGCGACTTACAAGTAGGCTTTCAATCATACCTGGCTATATTCCTGGCCAATAGGTAATGCAAAACAGAGCACGGGTAGTAATAAAATTGGTATGAAAAAAAAATGCCGAATACGAAAGTTTTTTTAACAGCCAGTTCTGCATGGCAGGAACGAGAAATGTAGCTCATCGATTGACAGATCATACATGCTAAAACAGTAGGCCAGGCAAACATTAAGTCCAGAAAGGTCCAGATAAACTGGACCTGTACATACGATGTAGAGAAATACATGTACTTATTTTTTGGTTTTTTAACTCTCAAAGTCAAATATCAAGAATATTACATGTACTCCAGTATACATGCACATAATTTTATATCGCCGTCGGGGTCAGTATAGGTCATTATTGCTTAAGCTGCCTGTCCATACGCAACATGGATGTAAGTCATGAACTCTCGACGCCGTCATTGTTTCGTCCTAGGAATGCTAACCAAGATTAATAATCACCAGTTTGATGACTTTCAAACGAGAGTCTTGCCAGTGTTGGAATTCATTGTACATGTCTACTGTGTTTTTTTTTTTTTTCCATCTTATACCTTTCTTACCACAGATATATCTATAAACGAATCTGAACGATGCTAGATTGCACTGATATGCCCATGTATGTTATGGTACAAAAAGGCCCTCCTCTTTTGAGGCGTTAAAATGCAAGTGTGAATACAGTCCTCTAGTGTTACTCGTATCCCGATATCATTCCATTTTTATAAAGCTTACATTGGGGCCCATAAAACTTGTCAAGTTAAATGCATCTGTGTGGCAACCATGTTAAATGGTCAAATAAATTTCATGCAACTTTTATGGACTACTTACAAGTTCGGTGACAATGTCTTTACTCTTTAGTCAAACCTTTAAAACTACCATTGATTTAAAAAGGCGAACATCGTGTTTCATAGGTTTATTATAGGGGTTTCTTTCAATTAATTTCAATTCAAATATCAATTTTCCTGTGATATTGATCCGAAAAAAAAAAAATACCGGAAAAGCAAAAAAGCCAAAATAATGAAATACAAACCAAACATTACTTAATATTTAACACGTCCATTGCTAGGAGACCATTGCCATTGATCCCAATGAAAAAACATATTCGTCCAGGACTTTAAGAACAGACAAGCATGTAACACAGACAGTAAACGATTGAAACTAAACACCCAGATCAGGGCGATAAGAGAAGAATGATTGATTAAAATAATGGTTATGTATTGTAGAGATTTTGTTCTATGCAATTTGCCGTATGGGTAAGATATTATATCAGGTAGGCACCAGATTCATTATCTTGTTTCATACCATTATTTCGTCTTGTAAGTCTGCCATTATGATCGCTCTGTCCAAGAGAAACAATTATCCCAGGATGGTGTTGAAATATTCTGTACGCCGAGGTGTTTAGAGCAGGCTTTCTGTTTTTTCTATTGTTTGAGCGTTACAATTCAATCATATTAGCATTGTGTAGCCTCTTTCTTCGCGAATTAAACGTAGGGATTTATTAGCGGTTCGTGCATGCGCACTAAATAGTAGAAGGAATATCGCCCCACATTTGTATTGTATTGTTGATGTATAACATTTATCTGAGTTTAAAAGCCTTAACCTCTCTTGAATGGGTAGTCTGGTAAAAACATTTTAGTTGATTTTTACATTGCAGATACAATGAAATGCAGATGCAAGAAACAATGTTAATACAAAGGCATCATTGGTTTACGGAAAAAATGTTTTATTCTGAAGTCATTTAATGAATCAAGTTAGATAAAGACTACCAACAAACTATATGAATACGTTAATGATCATATCAATACCCATTTAACAAAGAGCAATACATAAAGTATTTACTTCAAAGAAGTTTTGTAATTTCACATGGACTGACAACCGTTTTTTTTCGTCTATACAACCCAGTTGGTTCGGCCTTTAGAGTATTAAACATATTTCTCTAGTATATTATACAAAAAAACGAACAAACAACTTATTAATGAACTTATTCTGGTTTGACCACAATTCTACAAATACGTTATCTCTCATAACTTTCATTTGTTTAATGTGTTTGTTAGCTCCATGTACGTGATGAAATATTTCACTGGCATTTAATTGTAACTATTTGGAAACGCTGACAGGGCTATAGTATAAGGCTTAATCCGATGTTTAATCGCCCTGCCACGAACCCTCTAGAATTCATTTAGTATTGAACAATTTTTTAATCACAGAGATTGACAGTCAGACAAAATGTAAGCATTAGTTTATCAGAATAGAAAAATGCGCAATGGATTCAAACCTTCGGTAATGTTGGTTGAAAGTGCACATGACGGCCAATTAATAGAGATATTTATCAAATGAACGGTAAGGAATTTAATTTCGAGACGCTCACAGGTATTGACAGTAAATCTTTTGGGTCCCTGAAAGTCTTGTTGGTGTAATGTGTTTGGCAGTTAAATATTTATGTTCAGTTTTTGCCTGTTGGTTATAGCGACAATCAAAGAAACGGAACTGCCTCAATAAACGACGGAGTGTAGTTGAATAGTACGTGTCAGAACGATCATTTACATTTTAACAAGACAGTGTACCTTCAAATCCCTTGTTTTTTTTGCATTTATATGCACTTGATGCACTTTACGTATTATGCCATAGTAAATCCCTTAGTTATGCAAAACTTATTATCTCAGAAATAGGAAGCGTTTTCTTGAAATATAGATGATTTCAAACCAACTTACTAACACCTTAAACACTACAGGTTCTGTTATAGTTACCGACACATAACATATCTACACTCAAAATTGCCACATTTCCTTAATACTACACAAAAAAGTGTACGGAATCTCCCACACCGACCACTGGGGTATCGAGCGCATATAACCTTTTTTAACTTGTGGCTGAAATTGCTATAACAACCAATACAAGGTGCATGTCTTAGGTACAAGACCAGACAACCATTTGTTTGAGTGGTCCTGCTAACGGGTCCCCCTGTAATAGTTTATGCACTCGTCCCATGATCTGTGTTTGTTATGTCCGTAACCAACACAACCAAGGTTATGACCAATAACGCATTCTGATATAAGACTCCTGATCGGGTTAGCAAATCACGTAACCTGCTAATAAATCGTTAATAACAACCATTTAATATGCATGAAGGCTTATCGTGACTTGATATTAAGGAAGCGACCCAAGCAATGGGACATGATTTGCGTCGTCAACCCTCACGAAATAATTTACATGTTCATGATTGAAATCAGTCTCGTTTTCGGGATTAGGAGGGGCTGTCCTGTCAGCTCATAGCGATGGTTTACTGGAGGCTTCTATCAAATATAATATAATTTTATATTAAGGCACATACCATTAACTAGAAAGTCCAAAGTTAAAACCTTGACCATTAAACTTAACTTTATCATGATTCACCAACTGACAAAACTTGACGAATAATTCATACCTTGATTCATTAATCTCACTGGTTGTTACTGTGTCCGCTAAATCACCCTCAATGTGCCTTGCCACCTTTAACGACCAGGAGGGAAGATAGGTGACATATATGTATGCTCTGATCGTACACATTCTACGCTGCGGTCAACGTCGTGTTATGGCTTCTACTATGCCAGCAATGTTCACTATCGGCCAAACTCTTGTCCTCTAATCGTCTGTCAAACATTGAAGCAAGTTTATAAACCACACTTCAGTCTATTGGAACGAATGATAGAGAAACACAACACAAATGGTTTTAAACAAGGCCAGCGGTTAAAAACAGTGCATGCACACAACCATCATTATAATAAAAAAATTTGTGGGGGGGAACTTAGGTAGGTTTTGCCTTCATATACAAGAGCTTCGAAACCTTGTTACTTGAACAAAAGATCGCGCGAAAATGCGCATGAGGTGTTTGTATCAAACGTTACTAAAAACACATCAATATCAAGACTTTCTTTCGATTGAAGCGATCGTAAACGAAGTAAATAACTATATTTGCCCACCTTTGTTTCCCCTTTTTCCCCATACCTACACTCCTTCGACAAATACATACGACAGGGGCATAATTGAAATTAATATGTTCTATTTACAAGCAGCGTCCGCACAATAGGTGAAGGATTAATTGAGGTTAAAAGGACCGTGTTTGTTGATTTGCGTAAGATAACATTGAACACTGAGGAGAAAGCCCTGTAAGTGTGCAAGGCACGAGTCGATAAGCTTGGACCGGGCTTTCATTTACAAAAGTTAATAAATTAACATTCGTACGAGCCTGCAAACAGTACATGAATGGTTTATGGTCACATAGGAAAAAACTTGAAAACAAGCCCTGCTGTATTGTTTCAATTTGAATCTATCATGAACTGTTTGACAGAGCTATGTCTTTGTCATTATCTACTCTGTTTTCATATAGCTTGAGAGGACACAACGCATATCATCTATTTAAGATAACTGATGATCGTTTCCAGCTATCATCGAACAAAACGCACTCACAAACACGAACAAAAAAAATGGGTTCATGAATTTGCTATAATACCTTAAAGTATTACAGGTTAATAAGTATTAAGATATGCTATTTTTAATCAAATGCATTAAGAGATATAGCGTTTAACGTTGCCCAGTCATTGCCATTGATTCATTCACTCATTGGCAAGTTCGACTACGACCCAGCCCGACGGGTGGGTGTTTACGCCCCGTCTATGAATACCCCAAGACCGCCAACCTCTCACCCACAGTGTCAGGCGGCACAGAGATTGTCAAAAACCATTATATCCATAACAGACATCATATTTCTCCTCAATTGTAATATTAGCATGAAGTATGAATATTACTGCAAATAACTTAAGTAAAATATTCAGCCCGAGGACATTCGAATAAAATCATTATAGTTTTCATTGTCCGGTTTTATTGAATGCTTGATAAGTTTAGGGGCGCTAGGCAATGTTTTAAGCACAATAAAGATACACTAAACATGTACACAATTTGTTAAAACTTTTAACTAAAACCAGTTTTGGTTAATAAAGCGTTTAATTTGTGCGACGACAATGAAGCCAATAATTGAACATTTCAATTACAGTAAGCGCTTTATAGGTGTAGACAGACATAGTCGAATAAAAAACCCGTTTAAGATAGAAATATATTTCATTTAAATTTATAAAGCTGGTTCTGAAAGTTTGGTTTACAATGGACACATGATCGGTCCCATGCACTTAAACCACGCTTAATACTTTGAGAGTTAAAGAAACATGAACTGACCCCTACATTGGCAACACAAAAAATAGTGCTGGTAACTGGTGTTAAAGGGATAATTAGTACGATATCTTCATAATTTTAATCTTAAATGAAATTCATATATCGCCCAAAGACTGTTTGCACATAATTTAAATCACTTGTCGGATTTTTAACACAATGTAGTTGTCTTCTAACCAGTGAATGATACTTGCGATACTCTCCTCCACTAAGAGCTCGGTAAACGCCATTTTTTTTTTAATACATTTGTTTGTGTCGAAAAATGTTATTTTTTTGTATTGCTAGCTATGTGTGTGTATTATAAATTATGATTTATTTTCAATAGTGTGTTACTATAATGGTCATTAAGCTAACGTTACCATCAAATACGGAAATTTTTCTTGTATAATTTGATGTTAATAGATATAGATATAAATTCGTTAGACGGACACATTACAACAATAATGAATCATTAGATTATGTAAACATGATACTCTGGGGTAAATTACAAATCTCAATACAAGGATAACACTTAAACATAAATTGGTTCAAATTTCGAGTTAATCAAATTTTATGATATATTTTCAATTTACCTTACCAATTCTAATAACATGGTAGGTGTATGATTATAAAAGGTTCATTCATTGGAATAACCTATTATTCATGAATAAAACTTACGGAACAACCAAACTCACTTAAACGTTAAATCCCAAAAGTTATATCATGTCTCGATACCTTTAATTTGCGTATAATCGTCAATAAAAAATAATGTGAAATCATCATAATAATTCTAAAGATCTTGAGTTTTATCAGTTTCTTTGTTTCGATTTAATTCATTTTCTTAAACGCGAGTCAACTTACCGAGGAAAAATCCAATCTTTAAAGTACCGTCGCTAAGGAAATGGCGCCTCGTTGCTAAAGTTATTTAACCTCGGCACCGGTTTACAAGGTTTCCGGTGTAAATAAAAAAAAGATTCTACAACCTAACGCTTTACAGACCCAATGCATTGTTTTAAACTTTTAAGAGGAATAAATAAATAAATTGTCTGAAACGAAAAAGTATTTAATGAAAACTAAAGAAAATTTACCTACCAGTTTACATGAAATCCGACGCTGATTTGATCGGCTGTGTGCTTCGATAATACCATATCGCAGTAGCAGGTACGGGAGTATTCATTATTTTACCACCTAGAAACTAATCTTAACGCCCCCCCCGCTTATGTACACCTTATAGTAGTTATATTTACATGTGTATGCATTGCCATTTTAATGCATCGCGTCGAATGGATTAAGTTAATCGAATAACTAGTATTTAATTATTTCTTAAATATTTACATTTTGAAGCTTTTAAGGGTGGCTTTCATACATCATAGGAAAAATATTGTATTAGATTATAGCATAACCATTGGTGTTTGCATTGTTGTGTTTGCCAATGTTAATCGAGGATTCTTCAAATTTCTGTTTTAATACTACGGTAGATCGGTTCTGACGAATGCACCAACATCACAAATTAGAGTCCAGCTTGGTGATCTGAGAAAATAGTTTCTGTATAATCCCAAAGTTCACTCCGACGTATAGTAGGATATATGAATAAATAAAATTGAAACCTGAATTAGATATGGGCACATGAAAAGTCAGCAGAACACGGTTCCTGTGTCCGTCGGTCCTATTAGAACCCCGTTAAAGATGGAAAATATCGGGGGGGGGGGGGGGGGGGGTTGTAACCATTTAAAAAACAATGACGGGTTCAAAGAGTACCACACTGGTTAAAGGCCGTAGTGTTTGTAATTTGTTTTCGATAAATCTTAAAATTGCAGAAATGATTAGGGAATGGGATTTTGCGAAGTTCGTGCAAAGTGCAAACCAAAGACCTTACATATTTTAACCCTAATTGCAGGTAAACCATATTTAGATGCTAAGTTTTATCAGTTAGATTGCAATTAAGCAATTATTATTTTCCTTAATCTGATCAGTCATTGGCACTGACGAATACACGAAATCTTAACCAGAGACGGACTAATGGCCCAATAATTGTCGATCTAGAACTGACGAATACACGAAATCTTAACCAGAGACAGGACGTAATATACTAAATGTTCAAGTTGTCCTATGATCTTAATGATATTATAATTTTACAACATCTGGAAATATCTTATTTTCAGGATTGTATTGATACATACTTTTATGTTCAAACAAAAAAAAAACACCCATACTTTCACTTAAAATACGACCTTGAAATTTAGGAATCGGCTTCAGTGATGACTTATAAGTCTTATAATATGGATCGTGATGAATTCTCTAATATCATCCCCCAATCGACGAATTGACAAAATTCCTCCTGGAACTGTGCGAATACACATGAACACACACCGGAGATTACCTTTAACTGTTAAATACACTAACTGTTACATGAAATGACAAAATACAAGAACAGCTAACATGCAACTCGCGAATATACAAATGTTAATGTGGGAGGATGAAGCACACAAATGATTAACCTGGAACTGATGTATACACTAATGTTAACATGGAACTGATGAATACACTAAATGTTAACCTGGGACGTGATGAAGTACACTAAAATGGTTAACCTGGATCTGATTAATAACACTTATTGTTATACATGGAACGCACAATGCACTAGACTGGTTAACCTGACTGATGAAATACACCCAAATGTTAACATGAACTGATGAATACCTAAATGTAACGCTGGAAACGATAAAATACACCTAAATTGTTAACAGGAACTGATGAATACCAAAATGTTAACCTGGAAACTGAGATGAATACACTAATGTTACACGGAACTGATGGAAACACTAAATGATAAACAATGAAAAGCACGGAACATTAAATTTAATCTGGCTACTATGAATACACCAAATTTAACAGTGAACGCTCTTATGTACACATGTTTATCTGAACTGGATTAATACATCTTATTGTTAACATGAAACGCACAAATGCATATATGTATACATGGAACGCACAAATGCAGCCTAAATTCTAACATGGAATTGATGATACCACTATATGTTAACCGGAACTGATTGAATACACTAAATAGTTACACCTGGAACTGATGAATACACTGGAATGTGAACCTGGCAATGATGACTACACTAAATTTAACGCTGGCACTTGATGAATACACTAAATGTTAACCATTGAGCTAATGAATACATAACTGTTAACGTTGAATGTGAATACACTAAATGTTAACATTGGAACGATGATATACTATATGTAACTGTAAACTAGAATGCACTAACGTAACCTGTAACCAATGAATACACTAACTGTTAACCTATCACTAATTAATACACTAAAATGTAACATTAAACTGATGAATACACTAAAAATGATAACCTGTAACCAATGAAATACACTACTGTTAACCTATCACTAATTATACACTAAATGTTAACATTACAACTTGATGAATACACTAAATGTTAACCTAGAACTAATGAATACACTAAATTTTAACCTGGAACTGATGAATACACTAAATGTTAAGCTGATCTAAATGAATACACTAAGTTAACCTCGTAACTAAATAATACACTAACTGTTAACCAGGAAATGGATAATACAACAACTGGTATAACTGGAACTTAATGAATAACACTAACCGTTAATCTGTAACTAATGAATACACTAACTGTTAACTGTACTAATGAATCACACTAAACTGTTACCTGTAACTAATGAATACACTAACTGTATACCTGTAACTTATGAATACACTAATTTAACCTGTAACTACATGAAAACACTAAACTGTTAACATGGAACTGGGAATACACCTAACTGTTAACCTGAGCTAATGAATACACTAACTGGTTAACACTTGAACTGAATGAATACACTAAATGTACACATGGAAACGATGAATATACTAAATTTACTTTAACTGATGAATGGAAACACTGTAACCTGTAACCAATGAATACACTAACTGTTAACATATCACTAATAATACACAAATGTTACACATGGAACTGAGAATACACTAAATGTTAACCTGTAACTAATGAATACACTTAAATTTTAACTGGAACGATAATACATCTAAATGTTAAGACTGGTATCTATAATCACATAACTGTTAAACCGTAACTAATGAATTACAATAACTGTTAACCTGTAACGAAATGAATACACTAACTGTTAACAGGAACTGATTATACATAACTGTTAAAGGAAACTTATGATACACTAACCGTTAATCTGACTAATGAAACCCTAACTGTTTAGCCTGTAACTAATGATACTTACTGTTAACCTGTAAACTAATGAATACACTAACTGTTAACCTGAACTATGAATACACTAACTGTAACCCTTAACTAATGAAAACAACTAACTGTTAACATGGAACTGATGAATACACTAACTGTATACGCTGGAACTGATGAATACACTAACTGTTACCTGTTACCAATGAATTCACTAACTGTTAGCCTGTACTACTGAATAAACTTAGGTTAACCTGAAATGATGAATACACTAATGTTAACATGGAACTAATGACTACGATAAGTGTTAACCTGGAAATTAATGAATGCACTTAATGTTAACCCTGTAACACTAATGATACACTAAATTTTAACTGGAACGATGAATGAACCAAATGTTACCTGGATGAGACACAATGTAATACACTATGAACTAAAATACACTAACTGTTAACACGTAACTGATTGATACACTAAATTTTAAACCTGGAAACTAATGAATACGATAAGTGTTACCTGGAATTGATGAATGCATTATGTGTAACCTGGAACCATGAAGACACGAAATTTTAAACCTGGAACTTATGAAAACATAAATGTTAATTGGAACTGATGAATACACTAACTGTAACCTGAAACTAAGAATTACACCAAACTGTTAACCTGGAACTGATGAATACACTAAATTTGTAACCTGGAACTATTGATACAGTAAGTGTTAACCTGGAAACTGATGAATAATTAAACTGGAACTGATGAAAACACTAAAGTGTAACGTAACCGAAACTAATGAATACACTAATGTGAACCTGGAATTGATGAATGTCACTTAATGTTAGGCCTGGAACTTTATGAATACACTAACTGTTTAACTGAAACTGGTGAATAATAACTGTTAACCTGGACTGATGGAATACCTAAACGTTTAACCTGGACAGAATGAAACACTAAGGTGTTAACTGGAATTGATGAATGCCTTGAATAATAACTGGAACTGACGATTACTCTGTTAACCCATGGAAATAACGAATACGGCTTACTATTAACCTTGCCTGAGGAATAAACTTCTTGACTTGTCGGGAACTGCCAAGCACACAATATAGGCAAACTGCTAGGCTGGATCTTTTAAGAGACTCAATTAAGGGGGTAACGATTAGAAACTGAACCACGAACCTAACACATGCCTTATATGAAACAAAAAAGAAAAGAAAAAAGAAGAGAAAAAAACCATATGAGAACGGCGTTTTCACCAGAAAGATAGTTAATAGTCAAAACTTATGTATAACTGAATAATATCAATCCCCGAGAATTCAATGCTAGGCTCGTTGTATTTACAACCACCCTATCTGAAGTTTCTGATCAAGTACCTATAAATCCATCAAAAAGAATCCGTTACTCGTTCAGTTTAATGAATCAGATACATTATTCATTTCCCCTTCTACTCGACGGTATGGTGTGTGCATACCTTCAGAGATGGTCATTTGTGTCAAGAACAAAACTTAACATAGTTTTAATTCCTGTACACATGACATAGTTATATTTTTATTTGTTTTTGATTGACGTTTCGTGAAAGCTAGACATTTTTTAAATACTTTTAAGTACATTTTAAGTCCTCATCTGTGAAACATTGTGGAGTATTTATCCATCATTCAACTGTTGGTCAAGTTTTCAAAAGATGTATGTGCATGCCTTGGTGATTTGAATTTATTATATAGTGCTACGAGAAGATTGTTTGTGTATAAATTGGTTGGTTGGAGCACAGTGCACAGACATAATGTAACGCGGTTAGAGCTACCTCGATGGTTCTTTTGCGTGCACGCATGTATTACACTAGTACAATAGTATTTTTGTATTTATTTGACATATTTATCACCGTTTGGTGACTGAATATGTTACAACATAGGCAACCAACGTAAATCAGTTTCGTAAATGACTACGTCATTCGCGTTAGTGGCCCGGCCCATCTGTTTCAAGTTAATATATATCAATACATTTTTTTTACATAATTATATTGATATATCTTCGAACACCCCAGTATGCCATCGTTTCGTTTTCTTTTCTAAGATTATGTAAACTGGTGTTTTTTTTATAAAAGGTATACTGACTATGGTAGGGTAAATTCGCAATGTTTGCATGATTTTTGTATAAAAACAAGAAATCAAAAGATATGATATTATTGTTTTATTGTAATATATGTTAGGCCGCATCGTTTGCTTCTTTTTACCCATGAATATGTCTTAATTCTTTATTGTGCGTTATATGAATACCGGACTACTATACACGATTTTGTATGATATTAATGTATTTCATACGGTGTATAAACAATCTTTTCAAAAATGACGGCCGCATTTTGTTTATCACGTGACCTCCGCCAGACAACTTCTGACAGATTCCTGATAGTCTTCCTACGGTAGTGATTATTTCTACGATATTGCTCGCATAATGGACGAAGATAAAACATTCAGTAAGTAATATTACAACTGGAATACAACACCGTTACTGTAACGTAGACCAATATTTGGCTGAGTATTGTTAGTTACAAACGGCAGTATAAGTACATTACCACATTCACTCACACATTACCGCAATCATTTGTCTTCGGGTGCAAAAGGCGACAAAGTACTACTTTCCAAATGAATTACTTAATGGTATGTGACTAGTCATGTCGTCCTTATTCGCCTTAAACACATTCACCAGACACGCAGCACGTCGGATAAGTTGACCACCAAGTGGACTGCTGAGATGATAGTAGGTATACAATTCTTTGAAATATGATGTTCAAGGTGTGTTTTTTTGCGAAATGGACATTCAGGATGTGATGATTTAATTTGCGCAGACAAAATGCTGAACAGTTGTGTGACATTTAATAAATTGAAACGTGTGGATGATATATGGTTAAACAAGTTTTAAAGAGATTTTAAACTATTTTAAATTTTAAAAAACCATGTTACACACATGAATTGATAAGACCTCCGACCTATGCCTGAGTGAAATTGATGCTTCAGTTCCAATGCTTCAAAACAAAAATAATAAAGGTGGTCGATGACTAGAGATACGTTTTTGTGGTTTCATATAAAATATATTCATCACGATAGAAAGAACGTTTCGAATTGAATTCATGAAGACGTGTGCACTGTATTGATACTCGTTCATTTGTAATTTCGGGGTTCAAAAACTATTTGAAATATTTCTAAGCAGTTAAATTGGGGTTTTTTTTAGGTTTGGTATCCAAGCCGTCAAGTTGGTTTCCCTCCGGTTACGCCGGTTTCACCCCATTACACATACCACATTCTCGCGGTAACATCGTGCAAACGATATGATGATATATGTTGTTTGTAGCAGATCGGTTTCAATCCTGTAAAATAATACGTTAAACTATAGTGTTTTTCTTTTCATTGTATCCAGCAATGAAAAGAACGTGTTAGGAAACCTCTTCCGCGGAAAGTCCATCAGTGAACGTGACTCGCCGACGGGGATATTACCGACACTTACTCGGATGAGTCGCGACTACTCCACGGACCGGCGACGCCGGACGGAGGTGAACGAGTACTCAGCAGAATAGGCGGCTCGGGGCACCGCCGAGAACAGAGCGCCTCACTGGGATACGATGAAGCGAGTAACTACTCCGTAGGAAGCGATCTAGCTTCATTGACGCCTTACAAGGAGAATGGATTGTCAAACGAAGGCGGCAAAAACAATGTATTCACATCAGGATGTAGAAAGGTGCATTGGAAAACAAATCATAAGATGAATGTTCAAGGAAAGAAGCAGGCCGCGGTCGAAATGGCTCGAAGGGGCTTCAGTTCAACATGGGGAAATAACCAGACCAGGAACGAATTCCTGAACTGGAAAACCACGTTGCTGCCAGTCTCGAGCGGTTCAGGGGATTGAAGATTTATCTACACAAAGGACTGGAAGATTGTAAATATTTTAATACTTTAAACAACCTATATGTCGGATTACTGCCCCTAAAAGATTAGTGGTAGAGTGTCCACTGGAATTGGTGTTCACAGCTGGTTCAATCCTTTATCTTGTCATACCAATGACATTAAAAAGGGGTCAGGTCAGGTATCTTACTAGTTCACCTTAATGCCCGTCAACAAAACCTTTGACGATTTCAACACTATGGCAGACTCGAGACTGCAGGGATACATAAAAAAAGTCAAAATAATAAACAAGTATCAGTGAACGATCATTACTGTAGCTTGTATCTTACTAGGGTTTTAGCTACAGAGTTATGGGAGGATGCTGCACCCTGTCATTTTTTGGAAGCACCCTTCTAATGTGCACCGTCCTGCCTTAAAAGAATTAAATGCTTAAGATATTAAAATATTTCTTTTGTTTTGATTAAAACTACATATTTGTTAGTTGAAACCTAATATTACTTCAGATAAGACAATTTCTAACATTTTCTATGAAAATCATAATGCTTTATTTTTTCATTGCCCAATACAATGTGTCCTTTTGTCTTTAGGCACCCTGTCCGTTTTCTGTCACACCCTGTTCTTTTTAAAACCTGGCTAAAACCCTAATCTTACTTGCCTGACCTTCACCATGACAGTGTAGTATGGGGGAATTTGGAGTACTCAGAACTAATTAAAGCTTAAAAATATGGCTGTATGTGTATTGATTAGTGCTTAATTTACACTATTAAAAAACCCAGAGATTCATTTATATAAGGGTTATAGGGTAGTCATGTAGTTCAGAAAACACTAACTTTGGTGCATTATCAATTTCCATATCTTTCGTTCAATCTGTTGTTTTTTTCTTCTTAAAAAATGTTGAAACTTCTATCGCACTCAAGTCTCCTTATATCTCACTCTGTATCTTCAAAATTGCTGTGTCTTCAGCAAATACGTATGTTCCTGTGTAAGGTTTGACATTAATGGAAGGAAGATTGATATATAACTTGCTTACAGATAGAATATAACAAACTGACCTTTTTTGTAGATATGGGACTAAATTCACTTTTATAAAGTTGAAAAAAATCACGATGGGTCTAGCAGAGGAGGAGTGTTGATTCGGGACGACTCTGGCCTTCTATTAGAGGATGGCGACGTCCGACCACAAAGCAGGCTACACTGGTGTAACAAGCTCTCGAACACACTAATACTGGCAACAGCATTTTTTGCCTTGGTATGTATTTATTTATTTAGAATGCCTATTGTAGCTAAGTAACTGTTAAATTAGTGCTTTACCTAACTCTCATATTCTCTCATTTCCATTTTTTTGACATATTTCCGTAAAGAGTTTGAGCTAAAGCATTTGCTTGCTTATATTTAAACCTTTTTTGAAACATCATAGTTACGAGAAGACTATTGCAGTACCAGTAAATCTTGTAACATGTAATTGTAATGTATAAAGTTGAAGATGTGGGAATTATTATCTATTGTTTCCATCAAGTCCATATTTCACCAACCACTGCATGTTGAAGACAAATGCAAAATTCCTGATTACCAGTATTATTTTTGTTTCAGGGTCTATGTGTGGCAATACCAGGCCCAACGTTGCTTGACCTTGGTGACCAGGTAACAGCCTCCACGTCTGTAATGATGGTTGTTTTTGTTTCCCGCTCCATCGGCTACCTGCTGGGGGCGCTGTTGGGGGGAGCGCTCCTTGACTGCTTCAATCGCCAGCTGCTCCTGTTCTGCGCCCTTCTGCTGGCTTCCGTGGCCACGGCTGTCATCCCCTGGTCTCTCACACTGCTTGTGATGTCTGTCATGTTTGCACTGCAAGGAGTGACTATGGGCACTCTAGATACTGGTATGATGCAGTAAAGTATTTCCTGAAATCCAATGTTATTTTCGATTTGCTCTAGATTTTTTTATGCCCCCGAAGGTGGGCATATTAAAATCGCACCGTCCGTCCGTCCGTCCGTCCGGCTCTGTAACTTTCCCTTGTATGGACAGATTTTAAAATAACTTGCCACATGTGTTCCACATACCAAGACGACGTGTGGCGTGCAAGACTCGTGTCCCTACCTCAAAGGTCAAGGTCACACTTAGTGTTTATTCACAATGGAGTGCTGCATATAAGGACATAGAGTACAGGTTGTCGTGTCCGGGCTGTAACTTTCTCTTGTATGGACAGATTTTAAAATAACTTGCCACATGTGTACCACATACCAAGACGATGTGTCGCGTTCAAGACCCTTGTCCCTACCTCAAAGGTCAAGGTCACACTTAGTGTTTATTCACAATGGAGTGCTGCATATGAGGACATAGAGTACAGGTTGTCGTGTCCGGGCTGTAACTTTCCCTTGTATGGACAGATTTTAAAATAACTTGCCACATGTGTTCCACATACCAAGACGACGTGTCGCGTGCAAGACCCGTGTCCCTACCTCAAAGGTCAAGGTCACACTTAGTGTTTATTTACAATGGAGTGCTGCATATACTGACATAGAGTATAGGTTGTCGTGTCCGGGCTGTAACTTTCCCTTGTATGGACAGATTTTAAAATAACTTGCCAAATGTGTTCCACATACCAAGACGACGTGTCGCGTGCAAAACCCGTGTCCCTACCTCAAAGGTCAAGGTCACACTTAGAGTTTATTTACAATGGAGTGCTGCATTTACTGACATAGAGTATAGGTTGTCGTGTCCGGGCTGTAACTTTCCCTTGTATGGACAGATTTTAAAACAACTTGCCACATGTGTTCCACATACCAAGACGACGTGTCGCCTGCAAGACCCGTGTCCCTACCTCAAAGGTCAAGGTCACACTTAGTGTTTATTCACAGGAGTGCTGCATATAAGGACATAGAGTATAGGTTGTCGTGTCCGGGCTGTAACTTTCTCTTGTATGGACAGATTTTAAAATTACTTGCCACATGTGTTCCACATACCAAGACGACGTGTCGTGTGCAAGACCCGTGTCCCTGCCTCAAAGGTCAAGGTCACACATAGTGTTTATTCACAATGGAGTGCTGCATATAAGGACATAGAGTATAGGTTGTCGTGTCCGGGCTGTAACTTTCCCTTGTATGGACAGATTTTAAAAAAACTTGCCACATGTGTTCCACATACCAAGACGACATGTCGCGTGCAAGACCCGTGTCCCTACCTCAAAGGTCAAGGTCACACTTAGTGTTTATTCACATTGGAGTGCTGCATATAAGGACATAGAGTATAGGTTGTCGTGTCAGGGCTGTTACTTTCCCTTGTATGGACAGATTTTAAAAAAACTTTCTACATGTGTTCCACATACCAAGACGACGTGTCGCGTGCAAGACCCGTGTCCCTACCTCAAAGGTCAAGGTCACACTTAGTGTTTATTCATAATGGAGTGCTGCATATAAAGACATAGAGTATAGGTTGTCGTGTCAGGGCTGTTACTTTCCCTTGTATGGACAGATTTTAAAAACACTTGCTACATGTGTTCTGCATACGAAGACAATGTGTCGTGTGCAAGACCCATGTCCCTACCTCTAAGGTGAAAGATACACTAAGTGTTAATTCACAAGGGAATTCTGAATATAAGGACATAACAGTGTAGGTTGTCAAGTATGGGTGGTATTTTTTTATGTTCAGAGGCAATTTAAAATAACTTGCCATATGTATTTGACACGTAAAGGCAAGATAAACTTTTCATGTACTGACCTTGTTCGTAGGTCAATGTCACATTCGGGGGCATTCGTCACATACTGTGACAGCTCTTGTTAATTACTGAGGTGATTAATATAATGGTTTAAAAGGAATTTGTCACTTACAAATATAATGTAATTAAGAAGCTATGACTTAACTTGGAAGTTGTAAGATATCTGACATTCTCTTTTAGGAGGGAATGTGTTCTGTATCCAGCTATGGGGCAGACAGAATGGACCCTATATGCAAACCCTGCACTTTGCCTTTGGTATAGGTGCCTTTATAGCACCACTTCTAGCTAGACCGTTCCTGTCCCCGGACCCTGTAGGGCTTACAAACTACTCTGCAGGTGTAGTGCAGGGAAACATCCCAGTATCAACGGACCTGCATCATCAATTACCCTTGCTCCTTAACAGGACAAACAGGATCAAGGGTCTGCTGGATGTTGAAAATTGGCAAAACAGGAATCCATTCATGAAGGGGATACACATTCAGCGACAAAAAAGTCAAGGTACTTGAGGGAAAAAGATTATGGTTTCAAATTGGACGGATATATAGAACAAAGTTATAACAACTATGTAATTAATGATAAAGTTAGCATAAGACTTAAAAGACAAGGAAATGCAAATAATCAGGACAAAAGTCAGAGTGGTTTCTGGAAATGGAAGGGGAGTGGGTCAAAAAGGTTTGTAAGAGATGAACCTGCACCTAATCCAAATCCAACATCAACAGACACTCACACAATTATTTCTTCAAATAATGCTGTAATCACTTAACCTTGACTGAGTTTATAAACAGCTCTGATAAACCAGCAAACAGCAACACTACTGAAACCAATCAGCAGACATCAGACACAAGTGTGGCAGGTGGAAATGGCAGCACAACAACACCTAAGATTTTAACATCTGTGTCAATTTCACAACCCATTCAAAAGGTAATGAAACCATTGGCATCCACAGACAACGGTAGAAAACCTGAAACAGCAGATGGCTTGAGCAAAAACACTGTTGATGATCACCTTAAAAATGCTGAGAACCAAGCTGTTCCAGTTGAAGAAAATGAAAAACCTGGTAGTGCACATGAAGGAATTTTAATTGGAAAGGTCAATTTGACAAACCTTGAAAATGGCACAATCAGTACAGATTTAGATGATGAACCTTTCAACTCTTCATCAACTATCAATGGTACCATTGTAGAGAAAGTAACCATAACAACACCAGTTGGATCCCCCACTAATGTCAGTAGGGCTTATATTCAAGCAAATACTACACCTGGTCCTGTAGCTTCCAAACCAGTGCCTCTGTTGGTGCCTAAGACCTCAAGTTCAACCTTGAAACCTACGACAGTCACAGCCACTTCCACAACAGCTATTACAAGCACTACAACACAGTCAACAACAACAACCAAACCTACTACTTCAACAACTAAATCAACTACCACGAAAGTGTCAACTCACCTGACAACTGCTACACAGTCAAGTACTCAGAAAACAACAAACTCTCCCAAAATAGAGAAGCCTAAAGTTACAAAACTAACAAACCGCCCATCTTTCACAATTAAGCCATCCCCACCAAGTGTTGAAAGCAATACTAAAGTAACAGTGAGTAGCACTGTCCCTACTCCTGGAAATTCCACAAAGCCAATGACAAGTGTGGACACCTTCATCCATAGAGTGAAAAATCTATCGAGAAAAAGTAAAATCCGGATTGCCTATTTGATCATTGGGCTTCTTCTTGTTGTTAGTGCAATTCTGTTGTTGGTAATGTATTGCAAAAGGCACAGACTCTCAGTGAACCAAGATTTTGATGACTATGACCGACCGAAAGGCGTAAAATTCTGCTACAAAGCAATTTTGATGATATTGTTTGGAATATTTTTCTTCCTATACATTGGACTGGAGGTGACATTTGGTGCCTTGATCACAACATTTACAGTGGATTATAATAACTGGCCCAAAGAACAAGGTGTGACTGTGGCTGCAATATTCTGGGGAGCCTTAGCTACAGGACGTGGGTTCTCCATATTCTTAGCGAGGTGTTGCAGAGCAAATGTGATGTTAATCATAGATTTAGTATTCATGACAATTGGAAGTCTGGTATTATCATTTGCCTTAGAATATCATGACAAGGCAATTTGGTTGGGGACTTTGATATTAGGACTAGGAATGTCCTCTGTATTTCCAGCGGGCATTTCCTGGGCAGAGAGGTTTATCCATCTTTCTGGGAAGTCAACAGCGGTGTTTGTGATTGGATCAGCAGCGGGCCAGATGTTCATCCCGAGTTTGACTGGATATTTATACGAGAACCTCGGTTTCATGGTGTTGATGCGGGGATCCCTAGCTTTAACTCTGTCATTAATAGTGCTATTTATAATGATAAGCTGTTTGGGGCGTAAAATGTCTCATTTTGTTACAGTTGGTAATAGGAATGGATTCCTCCCCCTGTCTGAGAATGATGATCGGGATAATGAAGAAGATCTGGAGATGGATTTGGTGCACTTTAGTAAATCCAATGCCCGCAGTCGTCATGTCAGGATGAATGGAGGAGGGGATGCCCAGTATCATGTCCTTATTTCGGACCTAGATGATGACTAAGGTCGATGTGTGTACAGTGGATCTGGCTTGTTATTTGTTAATGTTGACTCTGCTTATCATTGCTTACTGTTATTATTGTTCAAATGATTTATGTGTTATTACTTTGCTTTAAGTTACTTGAGAAGTACTTCTCAACAGCGATGTATGATTTCTTGGTTTCTTGCTTTAAGCATTCTGTTGATAATTTCTTGCTTGAATCAAGCTTGAATCAAGCTGTTAATGGTTTCTTGCCATTAGAATTCTATTAATGTTACATGTATTGTCAATATTGTTGTGCAGAACCTTCAACACAATAAATAAATAATGTTAAATGTAATAGATACATGTATTATCTAGTCTTTTTGGCATCATTAAAGGAAGTAATGATTAATTATCTTTATACCATAGACATAATTCAAATTCACAGTTTATTCAAAGAAATAGTCATAAATGTAAATAATCCACATTGAAAACTTGTTTAATTCTCAGTCCTGATGTTGTAACTTGTAATAACAAAGTTGAACATCCGTGTATACTCATTTGTTTATATCCGTTTATATATGTTTATCATCTTGCATACATCCATGTGTTTTTGCTTCAACATTAGCCTGGAGTATGTGACTTGTGTTGATGTACTGGAGGTTTCCTAGATAACCTCCAGTCTGCCCAGTAAGGTGGGTGATTTGTAAAGTGTTCATCAGTGTTATATAACGCAATATTTTAGTGCAAATACACATGTGTTATTGTATAGTTCACTGTTAAGTGCTAATAGTTCTGGTAATATCAGCTTAAAGTATAATGTAAAATGTGTTTTTAATTAACCTTTTTTTAGAAATTTCCTGTTCAGAATATGTTATGATTCCAGAAATGTTATTTTTCAATTAATGTTGATTGAACTAGCTCTCTTTCACTACAACATCTAATTGGAGTAAAGTCTGCCAAATGTGATATTAAAATAATTTATTAATTAGATACAACGCAATTAAATTAATTACAAAAAATGACCTTTTATACAATATTGTGTTCATTAAAAACTTTCATCTGAAGTAAATAATACGTTTACTTATTTTGTACATGACCTTAAGACAGAGACATCTATATCGTAAGGTCTGTTATCAGACTTGAATTTCAGTTCTAATCAGAGTTTTAATACATATGTGTATTATCATACATTGTCAAGTCCGCTATTCACTGACGCAAATGGGTGCAAAAACTGGTTACAGGAGCTGTACTAGTTGAATTTAAGTGTTTTGATATAAGTTATATAATTTACTTCTTGTGCCAAAGATGGTCTTGGAACTTTCTTTTATAAATTTGTGCAATTTCCCGTAAGGCTTTTTGCTTTAAAAACGGACATGTGAATTTTGCAGATTGTTGCTTAATTTTTCGTTTTTAAAACTGTTATTTAAAAAGTTATCTTAAGGTTCAAACGATAAATGTGTTGTGTACCAGAGTTGTTCCCCTTTATTTGCAATTTAATTGTAATAAAATGTTCAAATTCTTTCAACAGCTTGTTCTTCATTGTAAACATGATAAATGGTGACGTAGGTGGAAGTATGTGTCAGTCAGCTAGATTTACTGTTATGTTGTGTTGTAAAACTATAAGTAGAAGTGGATATGATTGTCATTTGTCCGGCTGTCTTTTACATGTACATATATGACCATACATACATCATGAACGCTGTACATATATTACCATACATGCATCATGAACGCTGCTGTCACAGTTGAAAGGTTGGAAGTCCTTTTTAAAAGCATAATGACAAGAGTTGCCACTTCGCTTATACATGATGTACAGGACAGTTCAACTTGCACTTAATAGCGAAAGAGGTCCTACCTGTTTAAGGTAGCCTTGGTCAGTGGCCGTATCACAGTGTCTGTACATGGGGCGTTGTGGTACAGTGTGGATACAAAGATAAGCCTGGAACGAGGACCTGTGTTGTATTTGGGTTTGATACTGACGCCTTGTATTTTGCTGTGTATTTGGTTTGTTTCGCGTGTATGGTGACGCTAGGATTACTTAAACACCAAAATTACTAGCGGAATGAAGTAAATGCGCTTTCAAAATTAAACTTGTATTGAACGAACGTTGGTAATAGTGACGTTTAGAAATACTGAAAGTCTGATATTATCACATGTTATGAGCTAGTACCCCTCTTCACTAGAGTTACTGTGGTATGTTAGATAAGTGAAGTTATTATCATATAATTAAGGAACGTTTCTTGGTCATATTTTGACAGATGTCTTAATATACACAGCTACTATACCGCTAAAAGGAAATGGCGGAGGATCTACCACCGGAAGTAATGTTGCCGCGTCTGAGTCGCGCGCTGTCAGTGTGTGAGACTCAGCTTGCCCACGAGCTGTGGTCGGAGGAGGTCAAGCAGCCGTCAAAGTTACAAAGGTAAGCTATGTTCCTAAAAGCATGCTTTCTATGCATTATAGTCTAACAATAACAAAAAACGTTTGATGGCAGCATGCTCTGCCCAATGCGATTAAGTAAGAACCTTTTGCTAGTGGCATTCCAACACCCACAGGATTCGTTCCCGTGGCACGGACCTCTTGCACAGCCAGGGTGTTCTGCTAGCTGTTGTCATACTGAACTGTGTCGACTGTATCCTCGTCCTCTCAGAGCTCATGCTAGACGTCTACTTCGTGAAAGGTGCAATGCTCTTGTCATGTATCGCTTAGAACAAGCAAGTATGCAGTTATATATTATATATAGTGCAGCTACAGAACGTCTATGCTTAGAGCGTCTAAGTAAGATTTTGGTTAAACAGTTGAAATTAAAAAAAAGCATGCACTGGAGAACAATGACGACCTCTTTGATAACATTGCGATGACCTGAATCTGCAGATATGATAGTGACGGCTGAGCATACGATGAAGACGTTTAATCGGAAGTTGCAGGAGCGCTACCCGGCCCAGTTTTTTGGACTGTTGCTGCACGATACCCACGAGTTTTACAACCGCGTACTGCGCGCCCATCTGATGTGGAACACGACCGACAAAGGCGCAATGGAGGGAAGCAAATCTGTCCCGGAGGCTTTCTATTCGGTTGGTCAAATTTTCCTGTAAAACATGAGTCTAAAATAATATCATTCTAGGGAACACTGAGCTTCTGTATAGTTATTTTTTATTTATTAAATTAACTGTAGTTTTTGTCCAATACGAAAAATAAGACTATGTTGAAAAAATAAATATATAAATCGTTTCTTTTCTGATCATTGGTTTGTTCATCAGGTTGGTGGTAACAACAGTTTAGTCGTGGGTCTGGATAGCGGGGCCGGGCCGGTATTCTTTTATGACGCGGACGACCCTGAGTTTCTTGAGGATGTGACCCTCAGCGCGGAGGAAATTGTGTCGCACGCCCTCCACAAGACCAGCATCGCCATACTCGCTACCCTCGTCATCTATGTAAGTAAACAAGTTCTCGAAAGTAGCTTAAGTCCATATTTGTCCACAGCAGAGACAGGAAAAAGTGAGAACCAAATATTGTGCGCACTACTACAGTATTTGCTAAATGTCTTGCACTATCATCCATAGCATGTCCGCGTTCCTACAACAGAGCTTTATGTTTTCTCATATTTTCGCATTACAGACCGTACTGAAGGTGTTCTGCTATGGTTTGTCGTTTGTGAAACATAAGATGGAGGTGTTTGACGGTATAGTTGTCGTGGCGTCCTTCACACTGGACGTGTGCTACATCAAGGGCCTAACCAACTACCCCGTGGAGTCCTTCATACTCATTCTGACAATCATGGTCCCTTGGAGGGTTATTAGGGTCCTCAATAGTGAGTACCAACCTTAAACAGTGAGTACCAACTTTAAACATGAGTACCTTCAACATGAGTACCTTCAATAGTGAGATCTTACCCTCAAGAGTGAGAACCAATATTTGACAGTGAGTACCAACCTTCAACGGTGAGTACCAACCTTAAACAGTGAGTACCAACCTTCAACAGTGAGTACCTTCCTTCAGCAGTGAGTACCATCTTTAAACGGTGAGTACCAACCTTCAACAGTGAGTACCAACCTACAACAGTGAGTACCAACCTACAACAGTGAGTACCAACCTACAACAATGAGTACCAACCTTCAACAGTGAGTACCTACCTTCAATAGTGAATACCAACCTTCAACAAACCTTCAACAGTGAGTACCAACCTTCAACAAACCTTCAACAGTGAGCTTCAACAGTGAGTACCAACCTTCAACAGTGAGTACCAACCTTCAACAGTGAGTACCAACCTTCAACAGTAAATACCATCTTTAAACGGTGAGTATCAACATTCAATCATGATTACCTTCAAGAGAAAGTACCACACTTCAACAGTAAATATCAACCTTTAACATTGAGTACATATCTTTAACAGTAAGTATCTTCAACCATGAGTATAAACCTTCAACAGTCAGTACGACCCTTCAACAATTAGTACCGATCTTTATAAGTGAGTTCAGCAATAACTACCAACTCTTGACAGTCAGTTACAACGTGTGTCATGAAAAATACAAAACTTCACAGTGATTATACCAACCTTTAACAGGGAATACTTAAGCCTTCAACATTGAGTACTATATACAGGGAGCTCTTTCAATAGTTATTACCTTCAATAGCTAATACCACCTTCAACGGTAAGAATCAAACCGTCGGCAATAAGTACCTTCATCATTGATCACCAACCTTAAACGGTGATTTACATCCTTCAACAATGAATTGAAAAGTGAGTACCAAACTTCAGCAGTGAGTACCAACCCTTAACAGTGAGTACCTTGATTGGTGAATACCACTCTTCTACCGTGAGTACCAATCTGTGATAGTGAGTTAAAATTTTAAACCTCATCCGGAACATTATTGTATCTTGTAGGGTGATCATGCAGCGTCCTCAATAATGATTAGTGTTCACATGTAACAGAACAAGAATTATTGCAGCTCTAAATATCGTCGATTTGTCAACAGTGTAATCTGGATCCAAACAGTTACTACACAAACATTTTAAATGATTTTCCAGCAAACGCTCCAGAAGTGTAGGAATATAATACGGATGTACATGTAAAATCGTTTATTCACGGCACGATTCCTCATGCCTCAAATACTCTACAGGTCTGGTTATCGCAGTGAAGGACAACTACCACTTTATGATGAAGCTCATGTACCGGAAGTCCCAGTTTCAGCGCGACCGTATACGCCACCTGGAGACCTCTGGGAGAGACCTCCGGGTAGGTAGTGGCGGTGTGGGCAATAAACGATGCTGACATCGGCGCAATACGTACTCATAAAAATTCAACAATGCACAACTTTTTATCACGTGTGTATATAATACACGATCAATCTTGAACATTTCAATACTGCTTTCAACGCATTATAAAAGCTTAGCTGTTTTCATGTCTGTAATTTGTATTGATTTTCATAGGTGGTAGTTCCTAAAGGGTAATTCAATTTAAATCGAACATTAACTTCATAGTCATATTTCAGAGACATAATGCAGTCCTAAATGTATATTTCATATATATATATATATATATATGTTTGCACTTTTCCTTAATTCCTTTCAAGTGATGCCGACATATCATGCGTTTACAAAGCGTTATTATTCACCATGTGTGTGTCATATATCTTGATTATCTCAGCACCGATTGTGTTATCTTTCACTCCACTTTTCAACTCGACAGCGTATACTGCCGGTAAATGTGTAAGAGTCCGAAAGGGTTGCACTAGGCTTTGATTCTGGTTTTACCCCCCAGGTACTGGTGGAAGTACTGAAAGACAAATGCGAGCTTGCTGGAGTGTCCATAGATCATCTTAAAATGGCGGAGGATCGAAGGAACGGTTAGTCAGCAAATACGACTACGGTCGTTATAGTCTTAATACCATAGTGATGGTTGTTTGTTGTATTGCATTGCATTTGTATTCCTTCAGTTAAGTTATGCAATATGCACCATGGATATAGCTTATATAGTCAATTGTTCGATTAAGATTAGCGAGAGATTAACATACGTGCCTTATGGAGGTTTACATTCATAGTGGATTAGCTGTGGAATAAGGTCCAGATATAGTTAATTACTTTATGTATAAGCAGTTATTGTATTAGTCGTTTTGATGTGAAACGTTCACTCGGGCAAAATACTTTACGCACATGCATGTATAAATACGTTGAGAAAGCTTAAAATATGTTTGTGCATATCATGGTTACGCATCAGGCGTGCCTTATTGATATACATGTAGTTTTTGACTAAGTTTTTGGAAGGAAAATATCTGGTTATAAGATAAGAGTACGACTTTGGTTGAACAAACGGATGGTCCAGTTGGTGAACGGCAAGCTGGAATGGCGGGTGGGCAGTTGCATGGGTGGTCGCCAAACTGCTGGCTTCCGCTCAATAATTTTAGTTTGTATAAAGATAATGATGACACTTGTGTGTATAGGTAGTTAATGTGAAAACGTATCTTTGAGTAGGGGAGCGAGCTTGTGTGGTCGAGGTCGCTGTTAAAAATGATTTCCGCTTGAACTAACTTATGATAGCAATAATTAATATTGTAATATATTCCTTTTAAAGTATTTTTATTTTTATTAGGCTTTATGTAATATCGATATTGTCATCATTGTGGAATGGCGTTTAAGAAATATTCCGTAGAACACTTAAAACAACATATTAAAGCACACAGAATTCCTTTTTTTTAAACTGAAGGAATATAAATACGGTAAGGTCGGCCTATTTCGTAGGTAGGGTCTGGTAACTCGGACCATGACCCCGTTTCGCTGCTTAAGGGTGCTCGGGTTCAACCATAAAGTAACGGTCAGAATCTATCACATAGAACACTTTGGTCAGTATCAAATACAATCTCGAAACTTGCCGTAGATGCTCAAGTTGTTTCGATTGAAAATCTATGCGATAAATGTCCATACGATATTTTTATTTAGACGCAGCTTACGCCAAAGACGAGGTTACGCCTAGAGGCCTTACGATCTTTATTGACCCAGAAGTATATTTTTAGGCCTGTGAAGACATAATTTGGTATTGATTTGAGGGTCATCGGGGCCAAGGACGCTGTTACTAAATAGAAAATGGTTTTCAATCAATAACTTCACATAGGCATAACTTTATTGTTGAAATTTGTTGTGCTGTAAGTTTGGTCGCAGATACATTATGGGATTGATTTGGGGGTCAGTGGGGTCAAGGTCGCTGGTACTAAATATAGAAAAAAGTTTTTCGCAATAACTTTATTTAGGAAAAGCTAATATATTATATGAAGTTGTATGTCTTTGATGTATGCAAACTTGGCTTGACTTATGTGAAGAGGTGGCACGGACTGTTTTTGAAGTAGGTGGGAAGAAGGTCAATGTCGCTGTTACCAAAGATAGTATAATAGTGTCGCTAAATAACATTGGACTCGATATTATAAGAGAGAGTGTATGTAAATGGATGAAATTTGATGTAAGCAAGCTAATGTGAAGACGTATATTGTGAATCTGGTGACCGTCAAGGTACATGAAGGTCGCTGTTACAAAGATTGGAAAATGGTTTCCGCTAGGAATAGCTTATAGAAATAAAGCTTACAGCTGTGCGAAGCTTGTGTGAAGAATTACAACATGTTGTGCCGAAACCTATGTGAAGACATATCTTGTGGTTGCTTTTGGGGTCAGAAAAATTAAAGAAGCAGTTACTTATACTAAACAAAAATGTTTTATGCTTAAAAACTTCAGTTTGCATTTGATTATAGCAATGTAAATTGGTATATAGCATATTCAAGGTCAATGTCATTGATCATGAAGATAGATACAGTTTATCTCATCATCTGAGTAATGAAGCTTAGCAGAAAGGATGTTAACATGAAACGTATGTTTGGCTCAATGAATGTACGAATTATGTGCAGTTGTAGATATGATTTGGGGTTGGTAAGGACAGGTTGAAGGTCACTGCTTGTATTTAGATGTACAAAACTTAATTGTGCACATTTTCCTGATTTCACAAATGAAAAACCTGCTTTCTTATTATTGTGGCGTATAAAGTTTATGTAACAGACCAGTTGGTGAATCGCTTTTTCAGATACAAAACAACGACCGTTCTTGGCCTGCTTGTCTGGCCAGTTATCCACGACCGACCTGGACACACTAACGCATGATGTCAGCGAACACTGTCTGTCACAAGCCAAACAGAAAATCATGGGGGGAGAGGTAGCGTCGCACCCCGAAAATTGCGTGCAAGATCCGCTGCTGGAATCTGCAGACGTCAACCGACGGGCTGTGCACTTCTGAATCATATCCGCACCTTGTCCTCGTGAATTGTACAAAAATATAACATATCTCGTCTACGTCGTACAGAGATTCGACTTTGAATTCATTTTTACAAAAATCTACCTCGTATTCCATATCTCAGGGATTCATTTCCTCACATACTTAAAAGAGTAGCCGTTAGAGCGGTTGTGACTTTAGAACCGATACATTACGTCCACACTTCTGTCCTTCATCTCGTATCACACCTTAGTAGCCATTGATTGTCTAGATGTATTACCTATTATAAATAATAGCTTTGTCAACTGTTTTGTTATGATATTGAATGTTTAATAAATGCTATTCCTTTGTAAGACCGTGTTTTAGACAAACCATACTCCATAGACGTATTTCTGAACTTTGTTTGTCAGTAGCTTTACAAACAGTCTCAAATCTTAGTCCAGTATCAAACTCAGAAAAAAAAGCATTCTTTTGAAATGCAAAAAATCAGAATAATTTATATTATGTTTATTTAACATAATCTCTTTAAAAGATAGTGAAACTTTCAGATGGTACTTAATTCGAAAATTATCACTATCAGTATATTAGAGAGAACCTAACTTGGAGTTTGAGTCCTGATTCTGGACTTAAGACTTGAGATTGTTCGAAAAGATGGACCAATATTTTGATGACAACATAAAGACACAGTAAAATTCTTAATTTTTTATTGTGCAAACAACATAAGCCTTCATATTGTGGTTCTATGCAATACATATACACATATCAAACAATTTCATGTCCTACTCGCTGAAACTACATCATGACATGGGGCGGGGAAATGCATTTTAGCTTGTCCTCAAGCGCACGTGTAAATGGAGTTCCCCTTTATCACAGATAACATTGGTTTGAGAAGAGACAATGTTTACTTGTCTCTGAGCAAAACGCCAACCAGCTTCATTACATGCGTGAAATAATACTTGAAAAATATAATACTGTTAGGAGTTGCCATTCGTGCCTTCTGTTTAATTAATCCAATGCAGACACCGCGAGTGCAGAAAAACTGCATAATGTTGTGTTTTTTTTAATTTGCTGCCATTTTTAAAACCTAAATCTTAAAGTTTTGTCCCGTTTAAGATATAACGAGTGTTAAAATATTATCTGAGCACTTTCTCTACTTCCTTACACTAAAACAGAGCAAGGAAATAGTTCGGTGGTCATGGCAACGATGGCGTGGCAGATTAATACGCGATCACTGGCATCTGATGTTAAATGACTAAATCTAAGCAACAAGAATAAATATCTAAATTATAAAACAACAATTCTACATAAATATTAACACACTGTACAAAAATATAACGTGGAGGGAAATGGTAACAATATAATACTGTTTGAAATGATGTGGACATAGCACACCCATGCCTATACTTTTAGAGTAATAGAATTAAAACCAAACAAAACATCTGTATTTGAGAGAAAATGAAGGTAACGAAACTAGCATGTTAGACAGGCCGCAAACAACGAAAGAGAGAAAGAGGGTAGGCACTTTCATACTACATCGGATTTTAAACATATTTTTTTATCTTGAATTCGAAGAGCGATCGCCTAACACCGGGTACGTAGTATTCCAAAATGCCTACCGGAGCCCACCAAGTAGGCATCGCACAAGACTGTTAAATTTGTACCTTGAAAATACGAAAGCGTAGCAACCCTTTATAAGCTACAAGTTTAACAGATGATATTCAAACAAACACATGCGACAGGTATATACACACACTCTCAGCTAATACACATTCAAATTGCTGGTAGTGACGTGTGGCAGTAATCGTTTCTGCAATGTTGAATTATTCCCTCTACCAATAACCTACTGTGCCACCGCTTCTTACCAACGCATATCTGATCTTGTAATATTGTAAAATGACTGAAAAATAATCTATCATCACTTCTTTATATCAACTTTTGCTTGATTTTAACAACCAGATGATAAAACTAAAACATATGTATGAAAATCGATAGCTCAAAACTTAAAATATTCATTTTTAAAACTATGAAACTGTCTATAACAATAAATATGTCTCTAGTATCCCAGGTTAGCATGTGGGCATCTGGAAGATTGGGCCGACCTTCGGGTCCATGGGGAAGCCCTTGCGCATACCCATACAATACTGGGAGTCGATCCGCAGACTGTTCTCCTTCACGGAGATGTCGTGCTCCAAGCAGGCCTTTGTCTTCATGAGGCGCGCCAGGGACAACTCGGACGCCTTCAGACGTTCCTTCAGGATGCGAACCGACTCTCGGATCTCGCTTACCTCCCGCTGCAGCCTGCACGAAAAATAAGATCGTTAACACGTGCGCATACATTTTAAATTTGACATCAAGACAAATATCTTTTTTGTACATTGTAACACGCAAACGGCTTTTTCAGATCTGTGTTCAAATGAAGTTCAAACGGAAGAGTGAAGGAGTGATGTTATTTTGTTATTTAACTCAAAATTAACAAATTCTTGAGAGAATCTTGCTGCTGTATATACGTCGGTATGAATTATGCCACATGAATATTAAAGATTAGTGAAACGAAACATTTGAATAACCAAAACTCAGAATCAATAGGTAAGAAACGTGTACGTACGACTTCATGACTGGGTCGTTGCAGAGCTCGACGTTGATGCGGCGTGTACGCTCGTCCAGACGGCTCTGGGACACCTTCATGGGGTGTTCCTTGTCCTGGATGGCCTTACGCAGCAGCTCGATGTTCTTCTCCATGTCGAAGATCTCCGCCATCGTCTGTAACGTGGTGAAAACAAGAATAAATATTCGGCGACTCAGTTTTTACATGATCATTTTACAACCCTTTTCGTGGTTATTATAGGCAACGAATCATTGTGGGCTCACAGACAAGTCTGGAGTTCAAGCAACTCCGGGAAATTAAACAAAAACTGCACCTTTAAACCGTTTTGACAAATTCACACAGTCCGCGACGTACCCTCTGTAAATGTGCCTGGAGCCTGTTCCTGGCGTCCGTTGTCTCGCGTATTCTCGCGTTGAAGGCGTTGTTGACGGTGTTGAACATGTTCCACATGTCGTTGGCGCACTGGCGCATGGTGGCGTCGATCTCACCCCGAAGCCGCTCGGACCCCGCGCGCTCCTTTTGAGATCGGGCGATGTTCTCCTGGGTGTACCGTGCCCACGATTCTGGGATGGTGATCCTGTAAAATATGACAGCCATAAGTATCTTGAAACACTAATTGAATAACATGAGTGTGCTGTTTTTACCAAGAACAAAACTGTGAAGAGAATGTAAAACCAATAATAATAATGTCTGCCGGCAGAAAAATGACAGCATACTTCAATGCAAGGAGTCTTCTTTGCTACCATTATTTTCATTCCAGTTTACCACTTACGTGTTATCGATGCTCTCGATGCCCGGGTAGTAGCCGGTGCCGGCGGACCCGTTCCGGTATTGCTGGATGCGGTCGTCAAGGCCTTGCGCGTGGTGCTTGTCCTTGGCGTCGATCTCCAGGGCGTGCTGGGCAGCCCGGTTCATTCTGCAAGCGGTCGACACGTGCCAGATTATATTTTTGTTTGTGTTATTTATTTCGTTTGTTATGTTATTTACTGTACACGACTTTTCTGATAGAACATTACATCATAAAACAAATTAATCATCAGACAGAGATTATGTTGATCCATTACAAGCCTATATGTATGCATTCTTTGACAGTTATTTATTACACTTACTTCAGTTGAACGGCAGCTTTGTCGAGCACTTTCTTCAATTTAGCCTGGCACTTTTTGATTACATTTACTTCCTACAACAAGAAATACGGACTTAAGGCAGATGTAAAGGTTACCGTTTTGGAACAATGCAAAGAAAATGACTTGTATTCCCTTAATTTAAAGACACACTTAAGTGCATTCGGGACTTAGGACGAGTAAATTTTACCTAATGGGTTTGAAATATCAGCTAACTTCTACTGTTACAACAAGAAGTTCCAAAATTGGACATGCGCATGCGTACCCTGACAAGCGTCTTCTCCACGTCGTCGTTGACGAGGTCGATACCATTTCTCTTCTCTCTGTGCATGAGACATTCCTCCGCGATATGGAGGGGGTTGGCCGTGTCCGAGAACGCCTTCTCGCACGTGCGGCGGTACTCCTGCGGGGGGACAGAACAGGGGGCTCAGTTATGTGAGCGAACCACAGGACATGGGGTCAGAATGACCAGCATTTAAGCAACTTTGTCAACGATGTATTTATGTTTAATTAAAATATTTTTCAGTAAAATGTTTATCATGAACACATATACAGCTAGTCATTCCCAACATAATTTTGTCTGTTTTTGTATTCACTGCTTTTTTAGCGATACAATAGGCAATTAAGCTCCAATGTTAAGGTGTCCGATGTACAGTGATGTGAAATGTTGATGCCTGGCCACCCCATATTTCTTTGACACACCGTATGAGATGGTGTAAAGCATTAAGGGAAAATACGTAATTATTATGCTGAAAAAAATATTACAAACACAATGTTTGTAACATTCCAAACTCGTCCGATTTCACTATCCGATTTTAATTGAAATAAAGAACTTTAAACTAACTGCCAAAACTTATATATATATGTAATATAATTTCGGTCATTAATTAACATAAAAAGTAGCAAGCTATACCCTTTCAAATGATACTAAAATATCCCCAAAAAGTCCCCAGGCATCACCATTTTACATAAACTCTTGTTTGACCATCGTATACCTTAAAAGACCTCATTTTGTTTCAGATGTGTAGCAAGTACTTTCTATTTAAAGACAGCTATTGAACGTGTTCTTCTAGCAAAATTGTGCAGTAAACTAGTCTACGGTGCAAATACGTTTTTTACGTTCAAGAAAAGCAAATGCGCGGGCCTGAACAAAAAGTGTAACTTTAACAATACAGGGATTGTCGACTGGGCCGTGTTAATGGACACTTTTAGCATGCTTAATATTGAGTTAGGAAACTTGTAAGAAAACAACAACATCTGTTTGGATGCTTTAAGTTAAAGTTTTATGTTAGACATGGGACCGACGAACGAAGACATATTACATGCTAGTACAAACAGGACATAAACATGCATTCTCCTGGCAGAAGGGGAGACTTATTACTTGTGATTTTGTCCGATTATGCAAAGCAAGAAATGTAAGAAAAGCAAAAAGCATTAGTGCCATGTATCGAATTTAAAAATAAATTAATTGTGACAAATAGAAATAATATCAGCTGCAATAGCCTACGTAATTCCTTCTGTGGTAAGAAATAAAGAAACAAGCCCCATACTACGCCCAAAACACAGTGTCTACTCCGAATAGATAAATCTACGTTTGCTTGAAAACATCGCATTTGGTGGTATAGTCAAGGTATTACGGCATGTTCTTCATGATTGACAGAAGACATGTATACTGATATGTGAGCAAGCTTTAACAGGCAAAGACTGATAATTTCTGAACGTCACTTAAATTGTACACAACTTTCAAATAACCGTTTTGACTGTCGTTTGTTACCTTCAAGTTTGCAATCTCTGTACACAACGAGTTGATTTCCATATTAAGCTCACTCTTCCAAAATGCGATGTCGTAAACTCTTTCTCCTGGGGATACAATGTACAGAGTGTAGGCGGGCGACCAAGAGGAGGCGGAGTGCTTGTCTCCCTGGTGCAGCCTAATAACATGCCCTCCGAGATCAAATGTGTTCGCAAGCATGTGTACCCGAGCAAACAATTGTATCCGCTACATAGTGTTAAGACTAAGATCTACTTTCTAAAAAAAGGAACCATCTGTTCTACTCACAAAACAATAGGCGTTTTAACAAAAAAAAATGTGTGCGTCCAACATTTGATCTCAGACTCTTTTGTTAGGAGCATATTGCATGCATGCACGTTATACAGTTATACAGAGAAGTTTGGCTGAGATTAGAGGGGGGACAGGACTACTAAACTCTCACGTTAACACCACGCTAGGTGGCGCTTGTTTCGCGGTACCTCGAGATTTCCGCTTTCAGTTTCTATACTGTTGATTTCGTTTAGGAGTTCTGATTTCCAGAATGATATATCTTGGACTCTTTCGCCTGAAAGCAAATTATGCTGAAAACATGGATTTATTTTTCAAGACCACAATAACGTGTTATATACCCTGGAATACGTAAGTCAACACAGGATCATTGGGGCTGAACATTATGCAAAAAATAATGAACAAAAAGAAGAACGATAAGTATGTTTTATCGATTATTCCCTATATGTGACTTTTGAATAAATTATCTTTTTTTTAAACATATTTTTTTTATATGAATTATCAAAGATGAACGATTATGGTACTGAGATGACATGGTGGTCTTGTACATTCAATATCATATGGTGAATAAACCTTATTGAAAAAAGGCTTTATAAACAATGTGGAACAAAAGTAGAACTGGACCGGCAATTTTTACCTAGTTTTTTAGTGACATCGTTTTGTCGGTTGCGTGTGCGAGCATCTGTCTCCTTCATGGCCCTCCAAGCGTCTGCGCGAAGGCGCTCCCCGAAGGCGCGCTCCTTGTCTGAGAGACTGTAGTTCATCTGGTTAGAGAGGCCCCAGTCGTTGGGTGTGTACCGAGAGTAGATCGTATTTCTGAAATTACCCGAGAAATGGAAATGTGCAAATAGTTCATTGAATTTTTCAACGTCTCTAAATGAGTAATTATTCCAGTCGTGAATACCACAATGTTTACATTATAAAGTTCCAATAGCTCTAAACTGCCATCGCTCATTCTTAAATTACAGAACAATGTATGACAAAACACATGCGTTTTAAAACATCAATACGGTATACTGTCTTAAGTTTATGTATTGAATACAGAGGAATTACTGCCAAATAAATGCCATTTATTGTATCTTGACACCGAAACGGTTTGGTCGTGTTTTTTTAAGAATAATAACGAGTCATATCCCTAAATGGTACGCGCTGGCCCTTGCTTGTAAGTATTGTAAAATCAAACAAAACAACCCAACGTGGAGGATATCTTTTTTGTAAATGATGTATGATTTGTAGAGATGTCACAACGACCGACATCAACAGTAAACAGAAGCTTGATCAGGAAACCCTTTACAATTGCTGGGCGATGTCTTTAAATCAAATAAGAGAAGCACAATCCGTTACCTGGCAGGGTTGTAGTAGTTTCTGGCATGTCCCATGTCCATGGACCTTCCGGCGTATCCGAGGTGGCGCGAGATTGTCTTGTCGGACACGTACGGCAGGATCTTCGACATCTCCGGCGACAGCGGCGTGGCACTCCGTGAACGCACGATAGCCGGACTGTCGTAAAAGGCGAGTCTGGAATGGCACAACTGGCATTTAGAAGAATATCCCAACCTGAAAACTTCAGCATTGACGCCGCGCTGGATAATTTTCCTGTATTATGGCTCATTTGCCAGACTTGAATGTGTTTCTTTAATTGCATTTATGTTAAGTGCTAAGAAGTGTTTAACCTCGGGAAACGGCCTTTATTGAATAACATTTGTAATCCTATTTTAATGTGAAAACTTTTTATATTCATGAGTGCACTCTAGCCTTATTACAGCTTCTATAGAAATACAGAAAGAACGAAGGAAAAAATAAACCTTTTCAAATCTTAATGTCTACAGAGGTGGAGGAACAAAACCCTGACAGAAAAAATGACATTGGAATTCAATATGATCACGAACTGAAACGCTAATGCTCAGGTTTTTTATTTGGAAACCGAAAATGCTCAATAACATTAAAAATCTCAACAAGCTCTCCAACACGATTAAGTGCAATAAAGGTTAGCCTGCAATACACCGTGGTAAATTACGATTTAAAGCATTCTTTCACGAGCTTAGATGTTTAAAATGATTCATTAATGAACGAGTCATTTACATATTAGGATAATAGAGTAGAGAAGACGAAAAGCAAGTATGCTTTGTAAGTATGATGCACCATCAGTTACTGTTTGTTATCATATACATAATGATATAAATGATCCTGAAAATGATCTCAAATACCAAATTCATGTTTGACTGCATGAAAGGGCCACTGACCAGTCCTGCTCAATGCCGTGATACCAACCCAAAGCTAGCTACACAATATCAGCCATGTGCCAACGGTGTACCTCCATCCGCATAATTACATGACAGACGTTTAGAATATGTCACATGAATATGAATGTACATTTGTGTGGACTTTTTTCTACATACCTGTGTGCGCTAACATTATAATGAGATTACAAAGTCAGATATTTGGTCATTAAATACTACGTCAACGTTGGTAAACTTCAATCTTTTCGATGGAAGCGTATATCGTATATATTACACTAATAGAGTTATCATGTATTTGTTTTCCATTCACTTGACACCAAATGTTGGCAAAATGATGTAGATTCCGGATATCTTGAGATTTGCTGTGTCGACAAATTATCATAAAACATTACTTTAAGATAAATCCACGCAGCATGCTCAACATTTTTGTCGACACCAATTAGGTCAACACATCCAGTTTATAAGTGGACAAGTTGATTTAACATCGGTAAAATGTTGTATTATAAAAATGTCCACAATTCTTCAGGTTCAAATCATCAGTATATACGATATAAGCTTTCATACAGATTTGTTAATATATATATATATATATATATATATATATATATATATATATATATATATATATATATATATATGTAGTATTAAAGTAAATGAAATTATAAAATTAAATGAAATTTAACTTATACGTAAAGCGTTATTATAGAAAGAATTGTAAGATGTATTTATTTTATCGTGTAACTGAAAAATAAGCATTCATAAAAAGGAAGGAACAAAGCTTGCATGAAAACGCAATTGCTCTAAAACCTATTAATCTAGGCTTATGCGATCTACAAGGCAGAGTTTAGTAATATACATTACCTGGTGGCGCTTCGCCCCCTACTAAAGGAAATAGGTACATTTTGGATAAATGGGTAAGAAAAGCTTTAAGCCCCAACCTAGAACGTACACACTTTTGGAAAAGGCTGATCATACTCTTATTTACTTCAACATAAGTTTTGTTATGTAATACATGTATATATAATCTAGAGAAATTCAACGTTTTATATCAAGTATGTATGTCATTGACTCTGGAATGTTTAAAGACTCTGTGTGTTTGACAAACACATAATCTTAATAACCTAAGACGAAAAACAAAAACTATCTACCCTAACTTGTTGTGTTGATAATACCAACAACACACACAGAAAACCGATGAAAATGTTTAAAATCGTTCAATTATGATTTCATTTTGTAAGCGTGGCTTGAACGTGACATGCAGTTACATTCATAAACATATATAGTGCAAGAGAAAGTGTGCAGGGATGAAAACGTTGCGATTCTGGCTTTGGAAAACAATAGACAATAACATGACGTCGACGTCACACTTTACAAGCGTTAGCAACGTCAACAATTTTGCGTTAAATCAGATTTTACTATAGGTAAAGCACCACAAAATATACTTACTTGTGACTCATTGTGAATATGGATGGGACTGCAACCCCGTCAAAAACAACAACACTGGATTATTCCTCAAGTTTCACTGATCTAAGTCTTCGGTATGGCACCAAAAACTTGAGCGTCGTTGTCAGCTGCTGGTTTCCAAGTAACTGTCACGTGATGCAGAAGACTTCCGGCTTTGACGTTCTGAAAGTAAGACCGAACGTCTAGTGTTCTCTGTTTGAATAATTAATACAGACGTATAGGGTTGTCAGTCTGACACAAGTACCCCATTTATACAATGCTCATTTGTATGTTATATTATTCCTGTATTTAGCAAACATTTATCGGTGAATAAAAATGAATAGTAAATAAAAGTTGTTGTTTTTTATCTTTTATTTTATTTATGCATTTATTCATATAAATCTGCTCGCTTAAATCTATTATAAAGCACAGTCAATGATTTTTGTTTTAAATATCTGCCTCATGACAAAGCTTACTAGAACTCAGGTTTTATTGTCGAGATAAAGGCTAATGTGAACATTGATTTGCTCCGTATGATTTTTCAAGCTTACAACAGGCTATTCCATGAGAACTTTGCAGATATTATTAAACGCCATATTGAATGTGCATTAATGCGATTACACTGGATCAACTCCCACATGAGCAGTTTCATGTTAAAATAAATAAAGAAGTATTTTATCCGCCTTTAAATACATTATCAAATCTTTAGAAGTCTTGTATGCTTCATTCAAGTGTTTACTCAATGTCTGAATATGGATTTATAACGTAGAATGTATGTTTAACGCCGCTGCGGTTGTAAACTGGCAGTTCCGAGCCTTACAAGTAGGCTTTCAATCATACCTGGCTATATACCTGGCCATAGGTAATGCAAAACAGAGCGTAGTAATAAAATTGTGTATGAAAAAAAAATGCCGAATACGAAATGTTTTGTTTAACAGCCAGTTCTGCATGTGCAGAACGAGAATGAGCTCTCGATTGACCAGATCATACATGTAAACATCCAGTAGCCCGGCAAACATTAAGTCCAGAAAAGGTCCAGATAACTGACACTGTTACATACGATGTAGAGAATACATGTACTTATTTTTGGTTTTTAAACTCTCAAAGTCAAATATACAAGAATATTACATGTACTCCAGTATACATGCACATAATTTTAATCGCCGTCGGGTCAGTATAGTTCATTATGGCTTAAGCTGCCTGTCCCTACGCAACATGGATTGTAAAGTCATGAACTCTCGACGCCGTCATTGTTTCGTCCTAGGAATGCTAACCACAGACTTACTAATCACCAGTTTGATGACTTTCAACAGAGTCCTTGCCAGTTTGGAATTTCATGTACATGTCTACTTTTTCCATTATACTTTCTTACCAAGATATATCTATAAACGAATCTGAACGATGCTAGATATGCACTGATATGCCCTATGTATGTTATGGTACAAAAAAGGCCCCCTCTTTTGAGGCGTTAAATGCAAGTGTGAATACAGTCGATAGTGTTACTCGTATCGATATCATTCCTATTTTATATAAAGCTTACATTGGGGCAATAAAACTTGTCAAGTTAAATGCATCTGTGGTGCAACCATGGTAAATGGTCAAATAAATTTCATTGCAACTTTTATGACATACTTTACAAGTCCGTGACAATGTCTTTACTCTTTAGTCAACCTTTAAACTACCATTGATTTAAAAAGGCGAACAATGTGTTTCAGGGTTTTATTATAGGGGTTTCTTTCAATTAATTTTCAATTAAATATCAACTTTTCCTGTGATATTGATACCGAAATACGAGCAGCTAATGAAATACAAAACCAACCATCTACTTAATATTTAACACGTTCCATTGCTAGAGACCATTGCAATTGATCCCAATGAAAAAACATATTCGTCAGACTTTAACAGAGCGAAGCATGGTAACACAGACATAACGATTGAAACAAACACCCAGATCAGGGCGATAAGAGAAGAATGATTGTTAAAATATGGTTTATGTATTGATGAGATTTTGTTCTATGCAAATTTGCCGATATGGGTAAATATTATATCAGGTAGGCGACCATGATTTCATTATCTTGTTTCATACCATATTTCGTCTTGTTAAGTCTGCCATATGATCGCTCTGTCAAGAGAAACAATTATCCCATGGATGGTGTTGAATAATTCATGTAAGCCGAGGTGTAGAGCAGGCTTTCTGTGTTTTTCTATTGTTTGAGCGTTTACAATTCAATCATATTAGCATTTTGTGTTAAGGCCTCTTTCTTCGCGAATTAAAGTAGGGATTTTATTCAGCGGTTCGTGCATGCGCACTAAATAGTAAGGAGACATTCGCCCCAACATTTGTATTGTATTGTTATGTATACATGTATCTTTTAAAGCTTAACTCTCTTAAATGGTTAGTCTGGTTAAAAACATTTATTTGATTTTTACATTGCAGATAACAATGAAATGCAGATAGCAATGAAACAATGTTAATACAAAGGCATTTGGTTTACGGAAAAATATGTTTTATTCTGAAGTCATTTATTGAACAAGTATATAAAGACTACCAACAAACTATATGAATACGTTTAATGATCATATCAATACATTTAACAAAGAGCAATACATAAAGTATTTACTTCAAAGAAAGTTTTTGTAATTTCACCTGGCCTGACAACTCGTTTTTTTTTCTCTATACCAAGCCCAGTTGGTTCGCGCCTTTAGAGTATTACATATTTCTCTAGTATATTATAAAAAAACGAACAAACAACTTATTAATGAACTTATTTTGGTTTGACCACAATTCTACAAAAATACTGTTATCTCTCATAACTTTCATTTGTTTAATGTGTTTGTTAGCTCATTACGTGATTGAAATATTTTCACTGGCATTTAATTGTACTATTTGGAAACGCTGACAGGGCTATATTATAAGGCTTAATCCGTTTAATCGCCTGCCAACGAACCCTCTTAAGAATTCATTTAGTATTGAACAATTTTTTAATCACGAAGATTACAGGTCAGACAAAATGTAAGGCATTTAAGTTATCAGAATAGAAAAATCGCAAATGGATTCCAAACCTCGTAATGTTGGTGAAAGTGCCAATGACGGCCAATTACTAGTAGATATTTATCAAATGATCGGTAAGGAATTATTTACGAGGACCGCTCACGGGTATTGACGATATCTGTCTGAAAGTCTGTGTTGGTGTATGTGTTTGGCAGTTAAATATTTATGTTCAGTTTTTGCCTGTTGGTTATAGCGACAATCAAAGAAACGGAACTGCCTCAATAAAGACGGAGTGTAGTTGAATAGTAACGTGTCAGAACGATCATTTACATTTTCAAAGAACAGTGTACCTTCAAATCCCTTGTTTTTTTGCATTTATATGCCACTTGTATGCCTTTCACGTATTATTGCCATAGTAAATCCCTTAGTTATGCAAAACTTATTATATCTAGAAATAGGAAGCGTTTTCTTGAAATATAGATGATTTAAACCAACTTACTAACACCTTAAACACTACCAGGGTCATGTTATATTACCGACACTAACCATATCTACACTCAAATTGCACATTTCCTTAATACTACAAAAAAAGTGTACGGAATCTGCCCAACACCGACCACTGGGGTATCCGACGATATAACCTTTTTTAACTTGTGCTGAAATTGCTATAACAACCAATACAAGGTGCATGTCTTAGGTACGAAACCATGACAACCATTTGTTTGAGTGGTCTGCTAACGGGTCCCCTGTAATAGTTTATTGCACTCTGTCCCATGATCTGTGTTTGTTATGTACCCGGTAACCAACACAACCAAGGTTATGACCAAATAACCATTCTGATATAAGACTCCTGATGGGTTTAGCAAATCACGTAACCTGCTATAAATCGTAAATAACAACCATTTAATATGCACTGAAGGCTTATCGTGACTTGATATTAAGGAAAGCGACCCAAGCAATGACATGATTTTGCGGTCGTCAACCTCACGTAATTAAATTTACATGTTCATGATTGAAATCAGTCTCGTTTTTTCATTAGGCTGTCTGTACAGCTCATGCGATGGTTTACTGGAGCTTCTATCAAATATATATAATTTTATATTAAGGCACATACCATTAACTAGGAAAGTCCAAAGTTAAAACCTTGACCATTTAAACTTAACTTTATCATGATCACCAACTGGACAAACTTGACGATAATTCATCCTTGATTCCATTAATCTCACTGGATTTGTTACCTGTGTCCGCTAAATCACCTCTCAATGTGCCTTGCCACCTTTTAACGACCAGGGAAGATAGGTGACATATATTTGTATGCTCTGATCGATACACATTCTACGCTCGGGTCACGGATGTTATGGCTTCTACTATGCCAGCATGTCACTATGCCAAACTCTTGTCTCAAATCGTCAAACATTGAAGCAAGTTTTAAAACCAACCCTTTCAGTCTATTGGAACGAACTGATAGAGATAACAAACACAAATGGTTTTAACAAAGGCCAGCGGTTTAAAAAACATGTTGCACACAACCATCATTATTAATAAATGTGACTTAGGGTAGTTTTGCCTTCTATATACAGAAAGGCTTCGAATACCTTTTACTTGAACAAAGATTCGCGCGGAAAATGCGCATGTGATGTGTTTGTACAACGTTACTAAAACACATAATAATCAGACTTTCTTTACGATTGAAGCGGTCGTAAACGAAGTAAATACTATATTTGCCCACCCTTTGTTCCCCTTTTTCCCCATACCTACACTCCTCGACAAATACATACGACAGGGGCATAATTGAAATTAATATTTCTATTTACATAGCAGCGTCCGCACAATAGGTGAAGGTAATATATAAAATGCCCGTGTTTGTTTGATTTCGTAGAGATAACATTGAACACTGGAGGAGAAAGCCCTGTAAGGTGTTGCAAAGGCACGAGTCGATAAGCTTGGCCCGGGCTTTTCATTTACAAAAGTTAATAAATTACATTCGTACGAGCCTGCAAACAGTATCTGAATGGTTTATGGTGAATAGGAAAAAACTTGAAAACAAGCCTCTGCTTATTTGTTTCAATTTGAATATCATGAACTGTTTGAAGAGCTATGTCTTTGTCATTTATCTACGCTGTTTCATATAGCTGAGAGACACAACGCATATCATCTATTTAAAGATAACTGATGATCGTTTCCCGCTTATCATCGAAACAAACGCACTCACACACAACAAAAAAAATGGGTTCAGTGAATTGCTATAATACTTAATGTATTACAGGTAATAAGTATTAAGATATGCTATTTTTTAATCAAATGCATTTAAGAATATAGCGTTTAACCGTTGCCCAGTCATTGCCATTGATTCATTCACACATTGGCAAGTTCGACCTAGACCCAGCCCGACAGGGTGGTGTTTATCGCCCCGTCTATGAATACCCAGACCGCGCAACCTCTCACCCACAGGTCAGGCGGCACAGAAGTTGTCAAAACCATTTAATATCCATAATCAAGACCTCATATTTCTCCTCAATTTGTATATTTAGCAATGAAAGTATGAATATTTACTGCAAATAACTTAAGTAAATATTCAGCCGAGACATTCGAATAAATCATTATAGTTTTCATTGTCCGTTATTGAATGCTTGATAAGTTTAAGGGCGCTAGGTCAATGTTTTAAGCACAAATAAAGATACACTAAATCATAGTACACATATTTGTTAAAATCTTTTAAACTCAAAACCAGTTATGTAGATAAAGCGTTTAATTTGTGCGACGACAATGAAGCCAATAATTTGAACATTTCAATTACAGTAAGCGCTTTATAGTGTAGACAGACATAGTCGAATAAAAACCCGTTTAAGATTAGAAATATATTTCATTTAAATTTATAAAGCTGGTTCTGAAAGTTTGGTTTACAATGGACACATGATCGGTCCCAATGCACTTAAAACACGCTTAATACTTTGAGAGTTAAAGAAACATGAACTGACCCCTACATTGATGCAACACAAAAAAAATAGTGCTGGTAACTGGGTTAAAGGGATATTATACGATATCTTCATATATTTTTAATCTTATAATGAAATTCATATCGCCCAAAGACTGTTTGAACACGATATTTAAATCACTTGTCGATTTTTAACACAATGTAGTTGTCTTTACCAGTATATGATACTTGATACTTCTCCTCCACTAAGAGCTTCGGTAAACGCCATTTTTTTTTTTAATACATTTGATTTTGTGTCAGAAAAATGTTATTTTTTTGTATTGCTAGCTGTGTGTGTATTATAACATTATGATTTATTTTTCAATAGTGTGTTACTATAATGGCATTAAGCTAACGTTACAATACAAATACGGAAATTTTTCTTGTATAATTTTGAATGGTTTAATAGATATAGATATATAATTCGTTAAGACGACACATATACAACAATAATGAAATCAATTAGATTATGTAAACATGATACTCTTGGGTAATTTACAAAATCTCAATACAAGGATAACACTTAAACATAAATTGGTTCAAATTTCGAGTTAATCAAATTTTATGATAATATTTTCAATTTACCTTACCAATTCTAATAACATGAGTGTAATGATTATAAAAGGTTCATTCATTTGGAATAAACCTTATTATTTCATGAATAAAACTTTACGGAACAACCAAAATCACCTTAAACGATTTAAATCCCAAAGTTATATCATGGTCTCGATACCTTTTAAATTTGGTATAATCGTCAAATTAAAAATTATAATGCTGAAATCATCATAATAATTATAAATATCTTGAGTTTTATCAGTTTCTTTTGTTTCGATTTAATTCATTTCTTAAACGCGAAGTCAACTTACCGAGGAAAAATCCAATCTTTAAAGTACCGTCGCTAAGAAAATGGCGCCTCGTTGCTAAGAGTATTTAACCTCGCGCACCGGTTACAAGGTTTCCGGTATAAATAAAAAAAAGATTCTACAACACCTAACGCTTTAAGACCCAATGCATTTGTTTAACAGTTTTAAGAGAATAAATAAATAAATTGTCTGAAACGAAAAGTATTTAATGAAAACTAAAGAAAATTTACCTCCAGTTTACATGAAATCCGACGCTGATTTGATCGGCTGTGTGTTCGATAATACCAATATCGCAGTAGTCAGGTTACGAGGATTTATTCATGTATTTTACCCACTAGAAACTAATCTTAACGCGCTTATGTACACTTATAAGTAGTTTATATTTACATGTGATATGCATTGCCATTTAATGCATCGCGTCGATGGATTAAGTTAAATCGAATATACTCAGTATTTTAATTATTTCTTAAAATATTTACATTTGAAGCTTTTAAGGGTGGCTTTCATACGATCATCAGGGAAAATATTGTATTAGATTATAGCATAACCAATTGGTGTTTGCATTGTTGTGTGTGCCAATGATAATCGAGGATTCTTCAAATTTTCTGTTTTAATAATACGTAGATCGGTTCTGACGAATGCACCAACAATCACCAAATTAGAGTCCAGCTTTGGTGATCTGAAGAAAATAGTTTCTGTATATCCCAAAGTTCGACTCTGACGTATAGTAGGATATATAGAATAAATAAAATTGAAACCTGAATCTAGATATGGGCCACATGAAAAGTCAGCAGAACCACGGTTCTGTTCCGTCGGTCTATTAGAACCCCGGTTAAAGATGGAAATATACGGGGGGGGGGGGGGGGGGGGGGGGTTGTGAACCATTTAAAAACAATGACGGGTTCAAAGAGTACCAAAACTGTTAAAGGCCGTAGTGTTTGTAATTTGTTTTCGATCAATCTAAAATTGCAGCAAATGATTAGGGAATGGATTTTGGAAGATTCGTGTCAAAGTGCAAATCCAAAGACCCTTCATATTTTTAACCCTAATTGCAGGTAAACATTATTTAGATGCTAAGTTTTATCATGTTAGATTGCAATTTAGCAATTTTATTTTTCCTTAATCTTATCCTTCATTGGCACTGACGAATACACGAAATCTTAACCAGAGACAGACGAATGGCCATAATGTCGATCTAGAACTGACGAATACACGAAATCTTAACCAGAGACAGACGAATATACTAAATGTCAAGTGGTCCTATGATCTTATATGATATTATAATTTTACAACATCTGAAATATCTTATTTTCATTGATTGTATTGAATAACATAGTTTTATGTTAAAAACACCCATACTTTCCTTAAAATACGACTTTGAAATTTTAGGGAATCGGCTTCAGTGATGACTTTAAAAGTCTTATAAATATGGATCGTGATGAATTCTCTAAATATCATCCCCAATCGACGAATTGACAAAATGTCCTCCTGGAACTGACGAATACACATGAACACACACCTGAGATTAACCTTTAACTGTTAAATACACTAACTGTTAACATGAAAATGACAAAATACAAGAACAGCTAACATGGAACTCGCGAATATACAAATGTTAATGTGGGAGTGATGAATGCACAAAATGTTAACCTGGAACTGATGAATACACTAAATGTTAACATGGAACTGATGAATACACTAAATGTTAACCTGGGAGTGATGAATACACTAAATGTTAACCTGGATCTGATTAATACACTTATTGTTAACATGGAACGCACAAATGCACTAACTGGTAACCTGGAACTGATGAATACACCAAATGTTAACATGGAACTGATGAATACACTAACTGTTAACCTGGAACTGATAAATACACTAAATGTTAACATGGAACTGATGAATACACAAAATGTTAACCTGGAACTGATGAATACACTAAATGTTAACACGGAACTGATGGAAACACTAAATGATAACATGAAAAGCACGGATACATTAAATGTTAATCTGGCACTAATGAATACACCAAATTTAACATTGAACGCTCTTATGTACTACATGTTATCTGGAACTGATTAATACACTTATTGTTAACATGAAACGCACAAATGCACTTAATGTATACATGGAACGCACAAATGCACTAAATTCTAACATGGAATTGATGAATACACTATATGTTAACCTGGAACTGATGAATACACTAAATATTAACCTGGAACTGATGAATACACTGAATGTGAACCTGGCAATGATGAATACACTAAATGTTAACCTGGCACTGATGAATACACTAAATGTTAACCTTGAGCTAATGAATACACTAACTGTTAACCTTGAACTGATGAATACACTAAATGTTAACATGGAACTGATGAATATACTAAATGTTAACCTGTAACTGATGAATGCACTAACTGTTAACCTGTAACCAATGAATACACTAACTGTTAACCTATCACTAATTAATACACTAAATGTTAACATTAAACTGATGAATACACTAAATGTTAACCTGTAACCAATGAATACACTAACTGTTAACCTATCACTAATTAATACACTAAATGTTAACATTAAACTGATGAATACACTAAATGTTAACCTGTAACTAATGAATACACTAAATTTTAACCTGGAACTGATGAATACACTAAATGTTAAGCTGGATCTAATGAATACACTTACTGTTAACCTGTAACTAATGAATACACTAACTGTTAACCAGGAACTGATTAATACACTAACTGTTAAACTGGAACTTATGAATACACTAACCGTTAATCTGTAACTAATGAATACACTAACTGTTAACCTGTAACTAATGAATACACTAACTGTTAACCTGTAACTAATGAATACACTAACTGTTAACCTGTAACTTATGAATACACTAACTGTTAACCTGTAACTAATGAAAACACTAACTGTTAACATGGAACTGATGAATACACTAACTGTTAACCTTGAGCTAATGAATACACTAACTGTTAACCTTGAACTGATGAATACACTAAATGTTAACATGGAACTGATGAATATACTAAATGTTAACCTGTAACTGATGAATGAACTAACTGTTAACCTGTAACCAATGAATACACTAACTGTTAACCTATCACTAATTAATACACTAAATGTTAACATGGAACTGATGAATACACTAAATGTTAACCTGTAACTAATGAATACACTAAATTTTAACCTGGAACTGATGAATACACTAAATGTTAAGCTGGATCTAATGAATACACTAACTGTTAACCTGTAACTAATGAATACACTAACTGTTAACCTGTAACTAATGAATACACTAACTGTTAACCAGGAACTGATTAATACACTAACTGTTAAACTGGAACTTATGAATACACTAACCGTTAATCTGTAACTAATGAATACACTAACTGTTAACCTGTAACTAATGAATACATTAACTGTTAACCTGTAACTAATGAATACACTAACTGTTAACCTGTAACTTATGAATACACTAACTGTTAACCTGTAACTAATGAAAACACTAACTGTTAACATGGAACTGATGAATACACTAACTGTTAACCTGGAACTGATGAATACACTAACTGTTTACCTGTTACCAATGAATTCACTAACTGTTAGCCTGTAACTAATGAATACACTTACTGTTAACCTGAAACTGATGAATACACTAATTGTTAACCTGGAACTAATGACTACGATAAGTGTTAACCTGAAATTAATGAATGCACTTAATGTTAACCTGTAACTAATGAATACACTAAATTTTAACCTGGAACTGATGAATACACTAAATGTTAACCTGGAACTAATGAATACACTAATTGTTAACCTGAAACTAATGAATACACTAACTGTTAACCCGTAACTGATGAATACACTAAATTTTAACCTGAAACTAATGAATACGATAAGTGTTAACCTGGAATTGATGAATGCACTTAATGTTAACCTGGAACCAATGAATACACTAAATTTTAACCTGGAACTTATGAATACACTAAATGTTAATCTGGAACTGATGAATACACTAACTGTTAACCTGAAACTAATGAATACACCAACTGTTAACCTGGAACTGATGAATACACTAAATGTTAACCTGGAACTATTGAATACAGTAAGTGTTAACCTGGAACTGATGAATAATTAACTGGAACTGATGAATACACTAAGTGTTAAACGTTAACCTGAAACTAATGAATACACTAAGTGTTAACCTGGAATTGATGAATGCACTTAATGTTAGCCTGGAACTTATGAATACACTAACTGTTAACCTGGAACTGATGAATATACTAACTGTTAACCTGGAACTGATGAATACACTAAACGTTAACCTGGAAATAATGAAAACACTAAGTGTTAACCTGGAATTGATGAATGCACTTAATAATAACCTGGAACTGACGATTACTCTGTTAACCTGGAAATAACGAATACGCTTACTATTAACCTTTGCATGAGGAATAAACTTCTTGCTTGTCGGGAACTGCCAAGCACACAAATATGCAACTGCTAGGCTGGATCTTTTAAGAAGACTTCAATTAAGGGGGTTAACGATTAGAAACTGAACACCGAACCAACACATGCCTTATATTGAAAACAAAAAAGAAAAGAAAAAAGAAGAGAAAAAAACATTATGAGAACTGGCGTTTTTCACCAGAAAGATAGTAATAGCAAATACTTATGTATACTTGAATAATATCAATCGAGATATTCCATATCTAGGCTCCGTTGATTTACAACCACCCTATCTGAAGTTCGATCAAGTACCTATAAATCCATCAAAGATCCGTTACTCGTTCATTTTATGAATCAGGATACATTATTCATTTCCCCTTCTTACTCGACGGTATGGTGTGTGCATACCTTCAGAGATGGTCATTTTGTGTCAAGAACAAAACTTACATAGTTTTAATTCCTGTACACATGCCATGAGTTATTTTATTTGTTTTTGAGTGACGTTTCGAAAGCTAGACATTTTTTAAATACTTTTAAGACATTTTAAGTCCTCATCTGTGAACCATTGTGTAGTATTTTATCATCATTCAACTGTTGGTCAAGTTTTCAAAAGATGTATGGCATGGCCTTTGGTGATTTGAATTTATTTATATAGTGCTCCGAGAAGATTGTTTGTTATAAAAGGTTGTTTGGAGCACAGTGCACAGACAGAATGTAACGCTGGTTAGAGCTACCCTGGTTCTTTTGCGTGCACCAGTGTATTACACTATACATAGATATTTTTGTATTTATTGACCATATTTATCACCGTTTGGTGACTAAATATGTTACAACATAGCAACCACGTATAATCAGTTTCGTAAATGACCTACGTCATCGCGTTTGCCCGGCCAATCTGTTTCAAGTTAATATTATCAATACATTTTTTTACATAATTATATTGATATCTTCGACAACCCAGTATGCCATCGTTTTCGTTTTCTTTTCTAAGGATTATGTAACTGTGTTTTTTTTATAATAAGGTATACAGTGACTATGGTAGGTTTAAATTCGCAGATGTTTGCATGATTTTGTATAAAACAAGAAATCAAAAGTATATGATATTATTGTTTTAATTTGTAATATATGTTACCGCATCGTTTGCTTCTTTTACCCATGAATATGTCTTAATTCTTTATTTGTGCTTCATATGAATAGGACTACTATACACGATTTTGTATGATATTAATGTATATTTCATACGGTGTATAAACAATTCTATTTCCAAAAAATGACGGCCGCCATTTTGTTTATCACGTGACCCGTCCGCCATTACACTTCTGCAGATTCCTGATAGTCTCCTACGGTATTTGACTTATTTCTAACGATATTGCTCGCATAATGGACGAAGATAAAACATTCAGTAAGTAATATGACAATGGAATACAACACCTGTATGAAACGTAGACCATATATTGGCTGAGTTATTGTTAGTTACAAACGGCAGATAATTACATTACCACATTCACTCACACATTACCGCAATCATTTGTCTTCGGGTGCAACAGGCGACAAAGTACTACTTTCCAAATGAATTATTAATGGTATGTGACCTAGTCATGTCGTCCTTATTCGCTTACAACACATTCACCAGACACGCAGCACGTCGGATAAGTTGACCAACCAAGTGGACTGCTGATATATGAAGTAGGTATACAATTCTTTGAAATATGATGTTAAAGTGTGTGTTTTTTGCGATGGACATTCAGGATGTGATGATTTAATTTGCTGTAGACAAATGCTGAACAGTTGTTGGACATTTAATAAATGGAACGTTTGGATGATAATATGGTTAAACAATTTTAAAGAGATTTTAAACTTAATTTAAATTTTAAAAACCATTTACACACCATATGATAAGACCTCCGACCTATGGCCTATGGAAATTGATGCTTCAGTTCCAATGCTTCTAAACAAATAATAAAAGGTTGTCGATGACTAGAGATTACGTTTTTGGTTTTCATATAAAAGTATTCTCATCAAGAGAAAGAACGTTTCGAATTGAGATTATGAAGACGTTGCACTGTTATTGATATCGTTCATTTGTAATTTCGGGGTTCAAAATATTTGAAATTATTTCTAATGCATTAAATTGGGGTTTTTTTAGGTTTGAGGTATCCAAGCCGTTCAAGTTGGTTTCCTCCGGGTACTCCGGTTTCACCCATTACACAATACCACATTCTCGCGTAACATCGTGCAAACGATATGATTGATATATTGTTGTAGCAATTTGTTTCACAATCCTTGTAAAATAAATACGTTTAAACTAATAGTGTTTTTCTTTTCATTGTATCCAGCAATGAAAAGAACGTTAGGAAACCTCTTCCGCCGGAAGTCCATCAGTGAACGTGAACTCGCCGACGATTACCCGACTTACTCGGATGAGTCCGACTACTCCACGGACCGGCGACGCCGGACGGAGGTGAACGAGTACTCAGCAGAAGAGGCGGCTCGGGGCACGCCGGAAAGAGCGCCTCACTGGGAGTACGAGAGCGAGTACAACTACTCCGTAGGAAGCGCATCTAGCTTCATTGACGCCTACAAGGAGAATGGATTGTCAAACGAAGCGGCAAAAGTGTATTCACATCAGGATGTAGAAAGGTGCATTGAAAAACAAATCATCAAAGATGAAATGTTCAAGGAAAGAAGCAGGCCGCGGTCGAATGCTCGAAGGGCGTCAGTTCAACATGGGGCAAATAACCAGACCAAGGAACGAATTCTGAACTGGAAAACCACGTTGCTGCCAGTCTCCGAGCGGGTTCAGGGGATTGAAGACAGAATGAGCAAAGCATGGCGACAAGGGGTACCCTCCACGCAGTATAAGAGAGACAGCACTGAGCGATGGGCCACTATGGACTCGGCTGGAAAACGTAAAGTCCGTAAACAAATGAAACATAGGAGACGCGCGAAAGACATTTCACCAGATTTGAGCGACGAAGACAAAAGTAAATGTATGGTGAACATTTCTATGGACGAGCTTAATTTAATTATTAAAAAGAATATTACTTCGGCTATGAAGTGTATGATAGACAAAAAGAAGAAACCATCAATCTTAGACGAATCGTTTTCAACGGAAACTGAAACTATGTTTTCCGGTAGTAGTACCCAGTCCGCCGAAATCCCATCAGGTTTATTACAGAACCAAATAAAGGCACAGCTAGATAAAGGCCGTCTACGAGGAATTATAAAGCACGAGTTAGCTAAGGAAGCGAACGCGCAGAGGCGAATGTCGTTACATCCTTGCACGGGATCTATGATGCCTTCCCCGTGTCTCGGTCAACCTACTAATGACTTTATACATAACCCAGCCTCAGTACCAGCTATCAAAACCACTCCGCCTACTCCAATGATAGAACAACGAGCCAATCACATGTTCAGTCCCCAGTCACATGACCAACACGTGGCAAACGGTGGCGGCACACCTGACCAGTACGTCCATACACCGGCACCTCCTCCTCCGCCGCCGCCACCTCCATTTGGAATGGTCAACTTTGACCCCCAGTCACCAAGCATGCATGCACGGGCTAACGTCGATCTACAAGCAATGCTGCAGCAACGTCGAGGGTCTATGGCATTAGGAATGAGTAACGTAACGTTTGCAGATGATATAGGACACAATGTATTTGGTCATACAGACAGTATTGTCGAATTCAATCGTCTGAAAAATAGGCGACATACGCTTGGTGCGGATGTGAATAATGACGATTTAGATAAATTACAACAGTTTAGTAACGCCATCAAACGTCTTGATAAGACTTTAAAACGCAACGACAGTTCATCCTCTGACTCATCTACTGAGGACAAAAAATCGACAAAAAAGAAGAAAGCTGATAAAAAGAAACCCAAAACAAATGACAGCAGTGAGGACGAGACAGTAATCCAAGAGAACAAAACAGACGGTGCTGAAAAACAGCCCGAGTCAAGCTCAGGTAGACTTACAAGTGAAGTAAAGCCATGTTCTAACATCACTTATATGTATATTCATAGTAAATTAATGTTTACTATTCAGTTGTTCATGTGGAATATTTATGTCATCTCAAGGTTTGTATCTAAACCGCATAGTGCTCCTGTGTGTTGAGCTCCCGGAGACCTCTTTCGGATGCGAGCTCCGTACAGAGCAACAACTGACGCATTGTACAGAATACGTCATTTGTATTTATTGTTTTTTTACGCTTTTAAGTTTAAACTACTTCTGTGTCTACTGTGGCTACTACTGCTAATAATGCACCCTTTTACGATCTACTTTTCCAGTTTAATTGACGTCCCAAGTTTATATGAGATGGTACTGGTTCTGGAATGTCATTACCATCACTGCTTAGTTTAAACATATTTATTTTATAACGATTGTGAAACAAGTAATTACAAAATCATATTGACCATTGTCGTCGGCACGATTAACACTGTAGTGTGGTTTTCTGTTGTGGTGTTTCCTCTGTAGCTACTCGTTCGTTTCTTACCGCTGTTGGTACTTCTTCGTTACCGCTGTTGGTAGTCCTTCGTTACCACTGTCAGCACTCTTTCGTTACCGTTGTTGGTACTCGTTACCGCTGTTGGTCCTCGTTACACTTGTTGGCACAACTTCGTTACCGCTGTTGACACTCCTTAATTCCCGCTGTTGGTACATGTTATCGCTGTAGGTACTCCTTCGTTTCCGCTGCTGGTACAACTTCGTAACTGCTGTTGGTACTCGTTACCGCTGTTGGCACACCTTCATTACTGCTGTTGGTACTCGTTACCGCTGTCGGCATTCCTTCGTTACCGCTGTTGGTATTCCTTCGTTACCACTGTTGGCACTCTTTCGCTACTGCTGTTGGTACTCCTTCGTTACCACTGTTGGTACTCCTTCGTTATCACTGTTGGTACTCTTTCGTTACCACTGTTGGCACTCTTTCGTTACGGCTGTTGGTACTCCTTCGTTACCGCTGTTGGTACTCCTTCGTTACCGCTGTTGGCAATACTTCGTTACTGCTGTTTGTCCTTCTTCGTTACCGCTGTTGGTACTCCTTCGTTACTGCTGTTGGCACTCCTTCGTTACCACTGTTGGTCCTCGTTATAACTGTTGGCACTACTTCGTTACCGCTGTTCTTACTCTTTCGTTACCGCTGTTAGTACTCGTTACCGCTGTTGGTACCCCTTCGTTACCGCTGTTGGCACTCCTTCGTTACCGCTGTTGGTCCTCGTTACAACTGTTAGCACTACTTCGTTACCGCTGTTCTTACTCTTTCGTTACCGCTGTTAGTACTCGTTACCGCTGTTGGTTCTCCTTCGTTACAACTGTTGGCACTACTTCGTTATCGCTGTTAGTACTCGTTACCGCTACTAGTACGCGTTACCGCTTTTGTCACTCCCTCGTTACCGCTGTTGGTACTCGTTACCGCTGTTGACACTCCTTCGTTACCGTTGTTGGCACTCCTTCGTTACCGCTGTTGGCACTACTTCGTTACCGCTGTTAGTACGCGTTACCGCTTTTGTCACTGCCTCGTTACCGCTGTTGGTACTCGTTACCGCTGTTGACACTCATTCGCTACCGCCGTTGGCACTCCTTCGTTACCACTGTTGCTACTGTAATGATCCCTGTTGGTACTCCTTCGATACAGCTGTTACTACTCGTTACAACTCACACTACTCGTTACCACTGATACTATTCGGTACTGCTGTTGCTTCTATTTACCACTGTTGCTACTCGTTACCGCTGTTGGTACTTCTTCGTTACCGCTGTTGTTACTTCATCATATCGGTGTCAATCATCATGGAATTGTTGTTTCTTTTGGAGAAAGTAAGAAACGTTACGTAGTCCCATTATTAAAGCTCTTTACATTATGTTGTTTACGTATATCGTACTTCACTATTATTTAAAGTACAATGCATATGTCACCATTAGAAGTATAACAGGTTACATTTATATAATTACAACTATCATCTGCGAAACAACATAATTGCTGAACATTAATGAAGATGACAATTATCCCCACACTAGCCCCATAGTCTCAATCATTGTATAAAACTAAACATGTATAACCCAATCAACATAACAACATAAATTTTGAGTGGATGGACAAGCGATGAACTGGTATAGAGTCCGTATCATCATTACCATTGACGCCTACATTTGTGGCTGAAGTACAGCAATAAATGTCTGTGTTTTGTTTCTGCCATTAATCACGCAGTTCCTCCACTTCCAGGTTGCATAGCAAGCTCGCTAGCGCCCATACAGAGTATCGCGGACCAGATCGCCGCCCTCTCCAAGAAGAAGAAGAAGCAAAAGAATAAACCGGAGGACGACCCCAAAAACCTAGTTCCCGGTCGCCTCGTCATGTCCTCCTGCGCCAAAATGACTCTCGTCATCACTAATCTAATCTTCTTGGTGAATACCACATATTTCGCGTTTTTGGGGACAATAGATTGACAGCTAATTTCTTTTACGTAAATTGATACTCTGTTGGAAAATATTATCTTTTTAAGTATTTTATTTTTACAAAAACAGTTATATGTATTCTGCTTATGCACAATAGAACAACAATAATCTGGAACAAACTATTATCACCTTTTTAAAATCAAGCTTTAGAATTAATATTGACTTTAAAATGGTCAGTGTTTTATAAAGATAAGTAAAATAAATACACAATTCTCAACACTATATGCTGTTAACACAGATAGCTGGTGCGGCGCTCGTGGCCCTTGGGGTGTGGCTGATGATGGACCCGAATGTTGAGCGGTATTTCACGATATTATCGGTTGACGGACAGGCGGCAAGCTTCAAGACGGTCTGCTACGCAATACTCGGGATAGGGGCCGCTGTCCTCATCATATCGTTCTTTGGTTGTTGTGGAGTCGTCCAGAGGAGCAAGTGCCTGCTAACCACGGTTAGAGTTGTGAACCTTTCACCATCGAACCTAATTAAAATATAATGAGTACGTCATAGTGTGTTTTTAGTATTTTATGGAGAAGTTGAATTGTTAATTATGGACGAAAACAGTACTGGCTCTTTAATTTTATCCTTATGCTTTGGCTGTTGGTCTCGATGTTGTAAAACAATACCTTGGTAGGTGTCGTTATTTAGCTTTGTCCGGTAGGTTCAAATGGTTCCACTTCACGAACGTCAACTAGTTTGATGAATTCAACTAGGTCAGACATTAAGCAGCTATTTTCTAATATTTATGGTCCAATGTCTTTTTAAGCATTATTTATAGTTAATATGATCGATGTAAAGGTTCCGTGAAACAGTTTGAATACTACATGTACTTGTCTTTGTAGTTTCTAGTGACAGTGTGTGTAGTCACCGTGATAGAGTTGGGGTTGGCTGGAATGGTGATCATAAACAAGACCAGCCCCACGGCCATGCCAGTCCTCTCTGCCTTCATTGAACAAGTAAGAGGTGTTATGTATTGCCGAAAAGCAGTTCATTTAAGGAATGGAAGTTGAGGTGTAAAAAAAACACTGTAAAACGTGATTAAGTTATTTAAAAAAGAGATGATTGCTAGTTTTTCATAAATGACAAAATTCTGTCCGGTTTCAACCTCGCTGTAAACTCTAGCATTGGTAGAGGATTTCACAGCAAAGCCATCAATGGCATTATCATAAGGTTTAATAGTACTGGTAAAAATATTTTAATTGAGAGTGTATACGTTCATGTACCACTTTGTATAAATTGTACGCGTACCACATTTAAACATTTTGTTTGCTTTGATACAGGTGGGTGAAAATCTTCAGAATACTCTTCGCCGTTCATTGGTGCAGGGATATCTACCGGAAACCATGATTGGCAGGACCTGGGACCTCGTGCAGATTGAGGTTTTGAACTTTTCTCTTTCCAATAACATGGTTATCATGTTCAAATACATGTTCGCGCCACGGGCATATCTTATTCAGTAAACGGTTGTGGCCGGTAAATTTCTTACCTTGTTTTATTTTAATACAATACTTTAAAACACAGAACAAACGGCACGGGCTTGTTTTTAAACACTGTTAGGTGACGAAGATGGACGGTGTCTTGAGAAAGGATTGAAGCACCACTCAAGACAAAGACTCCAGTGTCAAGAAACCGGCCATTCGAATTTACTCTTATTTTCTATGTTGTATTGGGAGTGTACTGCGGTCTCAAATGTGGTTACCGGTTTCAGTTAGAGTGTTGTGGCGCCACAGGTCCCGCCGACTACACTTACAGCAAGTGGACGAATGAGACCCGACCGGAAGTACGTTATCCCTGTGTTCTAGCTGTTGTTGAGAAATCAAGATACACGCTTACATGATTTCTGCATCCTTTGACGGCAACGTACTTGATTAGTAAACAATAACACCTCCAGCTTTTATGTAAATGTGTAGTACACATTGATAAAACATAAAGGAAATTACGACTTATAATCCCATGAATGTTTAACACAGGAGCATCTGTGACAAATGCTGATTATACCTGCATCTATCAACCACTAAACTGTACTCTAGTATGGTTTGCTTTACCTTACAGACCGACTTCCCCGACACGTGCTGCAAGCTGACTGACAAAAATGTCGTGGCTCCGGAGCCGACCAACAAACTCCTGTGCCACTTCGGGACATCTGGCTTTTTCTACGATATTGTGAGTGGTCTTTTCATCTACATGACTAAAGGAGATATATTGAAAAAGGTGTTTATAAATTTTAAGGTATCACCTCTTAGTAGAACTAAATGAAATCACGAGATTTATTCTTTCCAAGACTTTAGTGTAATATTCTTCATACATTATATGATTTTGTTTTTGTTTTGAGTGCAGATATAAGGGATTTATAGTGTTACAATGTCAATTGTTTTCTGCATTTTGATAACAACAATTTCATCCAACTCAAGAATGCTGTCAGAGTAAAGTAGGATACACTACATTTACAAATATGCTTGAACAGACTTAAATATACATGTATATACAAAATGTGTTTTCTCCTTTTAAAATGTTTTAACTAAACTCAGGGCTGCTTCGATAAGATGGTGGGTTGGTTTAACAGCAACAGTACGTACATTGCGGCAGCGGGGGTGTCTATACTGGTCATTGAGGTGAGACATCACAATTGTGTGGCGTATTGCTTGCTTTGTTTGGGTACAACAATAAAGTGTTTTTGTTGATATTGTTTGAGGTCTGTTAAAATTATTCTTTGTCATTTACGAACCGAAGCATGAACAAATACGGTTTACCTTATGTTTCATCTTATATAACATCTGAATTATTGAAAACATCAATATATCATTATTTAGAAGCCAATGTTTTTGTATTGCAGATTGCAGCCTTCATTTCAGCGTGTATGATATGCCGAGCCAGCGAGAAAAAGGTGAAAGAGATGACCGCGCGCATTAAAAATAATTCGACAGTAAATGATGGAACAGAACTCAAAACTTGAGACAACAGATTTATATACAATAAACAAAAGTGAATTAAAACACCGTCTGTATTTATGAATCAGTTTTACAGTTGGGAGACTTTGCGTGTCAAGAGTCAACGTTTTCATTTTGGCGAGAAATAGAAAAGTTTCGTTCATGCTTTTCGATGAAATATGGAGTTTAATCAGTGAAGGAGTGAAAATATCAACTTCCATAACTACTTTTAAAATTCATTGTAGTCACTTCCCCTTGATCAGAACAGAACACTTCACTTTGAACTAGATAACGTTGGCAACAAAAGTATTTAAAATCTTGAGAAATGTTTCATAACTTTAAGATAAGATTTATTTTGAAATTAACAACTTACCGTTTATAAGAAAAATGATTATCCCGTTTTTCAAACGTTTTCTCGATCTCGAAGCTGAATGTTCGAACGTTTGCTTTCATACGAAACAAATTACAGACGAAAACGACTGTTCGAACATAAATAGAATGATTATGTTATACCATTGTTCAAATGTATTTTGAACTGTTTGTCATTGTAAAACGAAATACGAACTTCCCGAAAAATTCACACAACAATTTACAGATTAACTGATTTTTTTTATCCCTCCCACGCCTCAAAATGTGTCAACAAACTAGCGTGGTCCTCATCATTACCTGGTAAACGATCTGTCTTTAAGTGAAATAGACAGTAAGATGACTGAATATCCATGTATCATGAAACACACCAATATCCAATGATTATCTGCAGATGTTTTGTTAACACTTTCGACCTTTCAAATTTTTATTCAGAGACCGTGTCGATTTAATAGTGGGTTCATTTTCCGCTTACGATGACATGCTGGCAGAGTTTGTACGCGCTGCCGCTGTGGATGGAAAGTGATGAGAAGATGGCTTCTCAGTCGTTCTCCATGATAATTCAGGTTTAGGGTCATGAGTTGGTTGTATTTTCACCCGAGCCTGAGCGACGCCTTTACATAGCACAGGGCCACCTTTATGAAGGAACATGGCAGGCCATACAAGAAAGTCGTTTGTGGGACCACTCTTTGAGTAGGCCTTGTATACTTCTGAATCAAACCTGCCTCCAGACTGAAACTCCTCATCGAGAACTACCAGTGGGTCGTGTATGCTTATTAACTAGCAAATGTTAAAACATTCGTGTCCATGGACGGCATCTCTTATTGTTCCGGATGTTCACTGACATAATAGACATATGTATTTCTGAAAAATAAACGGTCATCTACATAGCCAGTACGTATGTAAAAAATCTTTTTAAGACCTTCATCATGTTCTTAGCGAAATAATATTAGAATGTTTAACCTCAAATTTAAACGAGTATTAACCCGTTAACGAAACTTGGAAGATGATTTTAGCCTCTTTGCAGCATAAAATTTCGCGACTATACAGAACTGCAGAGCGAAATCGGCAAAATAATTTTAAACATTCTCGTTGTAGCTCTCGGTTGATATAAACAGACGCAAAAGTACCGAGTACTATTACGATAAGTATCGTCCAAATTGCGTTATAATTTGAAAGTACTGAGGGTGAAGATGTGAAATGAAGTTTTCGCGTTTTTGGAAGATATTCTGAAGACACGCAGTGATGGAAAATCTCCGAAAATTAGGGTCGACTTCGAAGACAATCTTGCATCGTCGCGCATCATACAAGAGCGTAAAATCATATTAGTAATATAGCCAGTATAATGAGTGAATTGGGTATAAAACAATAAAACTATGGGCTATTCCGAAATCAATGAATATGCATACAAATAAACTTTGGTAAATACATGAAAACGGCTTATCATTTCTAGTAACCTGTACCTTCAGTCTGGGTGTATAATGGAACGTCACAACTATCTTATGTTATTACATCTTATGCTTTTATGTCTAGCGGACATGTTATTTTGTCTAACTAGCAGGTTATCATGTCTAACTAGCATGTTATTATGACTAACTAGCTTGTTACTATGTCTAACTATCATGCTACTATGTCTAACTAACATGTTATCATGTCTAACTAGCATGTTACTATGTCTAACTACCATGTTATTATGTCTTACTAGCATGTTATAATGTCTAACTAGCATGTTATACTGTCTAACTAGCATGTCATTATGTCTGACTAGCATGTTACTATGTCTAACTAGCACGTTATCATGTCTAACTAACATGATATTATGTCTAACTAGCAAGTCATCATGTCTAACTATCATGTTATTATGTCTAACTAGCATGTCATCATGTCTAACTAGCATGTCATTATGTATAACTAGCATGTTATCATGTCTAACTAGCATGTTACTATGTCTAACTAGCATGTTATCATGTCTAACTAGCATGTCATCATGTCTAACTACCATGTTAATATGTCTAACTAGCATGTCATCATGTCTAACTAGCATGTTATCATGTCTAACTAGCGTGTCATTATGTCAAACTAGCATGTTATTATGTCTAACTAGCATGCTACTATGTCTAACTAACATGATATTATGTCTAACTAGCATGTCATCATGTCTAACTAGCATGTCATCATGTCTAACTAGCATGTCATCATGTCTAACTACCATGTTATTATGTCTAACTAGCATGTTATTATGTCAGCATGTTATTATGTCTAACTAGCATGTTATCATGTGTAACCGACATGTTTTTATGTCTAAATGGCAGAACAGTAACAGACAGTTTTTCTTCTTAAATTTGATATTATAAGCGCCTGCCACAAAATAGATTTCGAAACATCGGAAACACCGTCGGTAAAGCGATGATGAGATGGCTAAAAGTCATGTGCATGATTGTACCAACCGGTGTGCCGTTAAACAATCAACGTAGACTAGTGTCCGCAGTTTTAAATGGCATGACTCCGAAACTACCCTAGCATAAATCTTGATTACTGTTTAACCAATGTAGATATTTACTAGTCACGTGATAACCATTGACCATCGTATGCACGGGGATTAAACAGAGGTGTGTAAGTTTATTTATACTCGCACTCGGGCCTTTCAAATTAATATAGAGGCTGCGGAACGCTAGTTATACGTGTACGTGTGATCTACTTTTGAGTGCCTCGTCATCAAGGTTTGTCTACTTTGCATAAGCATAAAACATATATTTTCAAATATTTTGCAAAGTACATTACCAACCACGCATTTTTTTTTGTATATTTCGCACATCGCCGCGATTTTTTCTTACCGCGGACATTATCTTTTTATCCTAATTTTCTCTACACGCCGCGATTGAAGCATAATGCCCACCGTGTTCATACCTATAATTTCTCCCGCGTTCCACCGTGCCGAGTCACCGTGATAAGCGCCGTTGCGACGTTTTAATTAACGGTAATTAAGGTAGCTGTCATTTCTCTGAAGGCTTTTTCTTTGTTCCCGTCCTATACATACAATTCAAGTCAGTTTTATTAGACTTGTACAAACTCGACCCGTAATCTACAAATCTTGGTTTGTACTCAAAACGTAGTTGGATCCCTGAACATTATGCTTTGCTACTGTGAAAGTATTCAGATGCTATTGTCACCTTGTTCCAAAAAATCTTAATTTCGAATGCCCTCGTTAAACTCGTGTGATTGAGAATAAATACACTATTGAGTCAATTTACTTGTACAGAATACATTTACAAACACTAAATAAACCAGCGAAATAATTATCAAGTTTGGGGGATGAGAATGTTTACCCTAGCGATCAAGTGAAATCAATTCTGCGAGCACGGCTCAATTTACATGTTGTTGTTTTTTCTATTTGTACCACCTATTTAAGAGATGGTGGACTTCTTTAGCAGCAAAAGTACGTCAATTTTGCTGCAGGGGTCACCATACTGATCATTTGAAGTATAATATTGCATGTATTATTTTAGAAGAACACTGTCTCGGGAGAGTACTTTGTTACACTTATCAATATGATACTGTAGCGTTCACCAAAAAGGCATTATCATTTATATATCTTTGATGTCATATTGGTGTTAACACATCGAACCGTAATTTGTCATGCAAACGTATATATCCACCAACGCAGGTGAACATTAATGACATGCAACGGATATTATTGTTTTCTTGTTTCGACAATAAAACAAAAAAACAAATAACAAAACATACTCATAAAGATATACCTTTATTAATATTTTTTGAGTTAATATCTGCATCATGTCTAAGTCTTTGTTTAATAAGTAAAATGGCACAATACAAGCACTATAAAAGCAAGACCAAGATGACATGTAGTGATAGTGGCACTTTTCAATAAATTCTACTCTTTTTTTAAATGTAAGTGCCTTATTTTTGGAAACTGGTCCAGTTGGTACAGACTTGGTACGGTAGGTACTATCCGAAGATTTACACACAGTTTCTGATATACGAACACCGACATATACTTCCATCAATGAAATATACTAAAGGACTACTTAAACAAAGGTAAAACAACATGTGCAATATAATAATGCCATCCATGCGGGCTACGCATGTACATGTTACCCATACAGTTGTGTGACATATTCTAGACATCTTTTGAATTTCTCTTAACCCATGATTTTCTCAACTTTTCAATAACTATAGTAACATTTTTGTCCAAAAGCGAAAATAATTGATAAACGTCGACCGTGCCTATTTCATCTCCTTACGCAACTAGTAAGTCTCTGGCTGATGAATGTCCGGTTCGTTTTCATACTGAAATCATTTTTCGAATAGTTTACATTCGATATATTTCGCCCTGTCGGGTTATTCTCCAACGAATATTTCGGTTCAGGAAGGAATCGCTTCTACTCAGCATCAGGACGCTTCGATAACGACCAGGCAGAGCTAGGACGCGCCGCGGCTGAGATTGGAAGGTGCTGAGTAGATGGCTTCTCAGTCGTTCTCCATGATAATTCAGGTTTAGGGTCATGAGTTGGTTGTATTTTCACCCGAACCTGAGCGACGCCTTTTCACAGCACAGGGCCGCCTTTATAAAGGAACATGGCGGGCCACACAAGAAAGTCGTTTGTGGGACCACTCTTTGAGTAGGCCTTGTATATTTCTGAATCAAACCTGCCTCCAGACTGAAACTCCTCATCGAGAACTACCGGTGGGTCGTGTATGCTTATTAACCAGCAAATGTTAAAACATTCTTCAACAAATTCTTCAACACGTACGGCATCTCTTGCTGTTCTGGATGTTGACTGACGTAATTGACATATGTATTCCTGCAACGAATACGGTGCACCATCTAAATAATTGTATTTTATTATTTCATAAATCACGAAGTACATATAATTTTACTGTCTGCTATTTTTTTAACAATGATAAGTCAAGAGAACAGGATTGTTCAAAACCGAAAACAATGTAAAAGGTAAGTATATGAGCAAATACGTTTGTTTTGTTTTAAATTTACACACAAAACAACACTTAATCATTTGAACTATTTTAAATAGCCAACCAAGTTGACAACATAAATATATTATTATCTATAGAATCTCAGACCTGTAGTATGTTCTTGCCAGCAGTCTCAGCGACAGCTTTACGGCATTCTTTGAGTTGTTTGCTTACAATGACGGGTAGTGACGAATCCTGAAAAAGTAAACAGTTTCAAAAGAGAGGTATATTACGATATACAAATAAGGATAACATAATTCATATTTCTTTACATATTTGTTAGATGCTTTACCCTGTCAGCAGATGCAATAACAGCCGACTTGATCATTGCCAACTGTATCTGAGATTGCTTCATACAGAATGTGCTCGTTTCCTGAATTCGAAAAACAAAACAAAATCATCATGATCTTGTTTTTAAAGGTGTTCATGTCTCGAATTTTTAAATTCATTTTAGATATATATAGATAATAAAGTTAAGAAAGGATTAATGCACCAAACAAAATGATTGATACAGAATGTAATCGATTTACCAAAAGGATACTTATCAGTCTGTCAGTAGTTTCCTTCTCGTCTAAATATACTTTATCAAGCGTCTCGAAGGCGTCCGTCCATTGATTGTCGTACAGTACTTTGTAGCGCTCCGCCATCTTCGTGGGTCTGTTCCAGTCGCTCAATCGCGGAATGTCAGGTTTAATGTCCGTATGTGATTGCCAATGGTTGTTGTGACATCTGAAATGTTCCTGAGTTTATGAAAAGCATAGCATGCGTGTATAACAAGCTCGAAGTATTTTGCAAATGTTAAAACACTTTTCGAACAATATTTATCCGTTATACGCTGAACACTGTTAAAATTTATTCTTAAAGCATACAAAACACAGACATAAAACGTTAAATACATACAATCACAAACCTTTCTTTTGTATCATTCAATTCTTCTTGGACATTTCTCAGACGTGCTTGGAGACATTCAAGTTGTTTTAAGAGTGTATTTTCTCTTGCACTAGACTCAGATATATTTCCTTTTATTGAATGAGTACTTGAATCTTCGATTCTTCGCATTCTTCTGACTTGATTATGATAGTTCATGCATTCTCTCTTTTCCTCAGTTAATATAAACAATTTCTCTTGAAGACGCTCTACCTCATGGCGAAATTTATGTTCCGATGTTTTCAATGTTTTTTGCAGTAATTCATTGTCCTTTTTCGTGTTATCCAACTCATGTTTAACGTCCCTCAATTCGGTTCTGACGCGTTCAAGTTGTTGTTTGCATGATCTTTCTCTTTCATTGGATTTTGAAACTTCCCTTTGAATATCCTTTTCACTTTCATTTAGCGTTTCCCTCGATGAGTGCAATGCCTTCTGCAGAATTTCTTTGTCCTGTAGTACTTTATCAAGTTCTGATTCTGTTTCTTTTAATTTTGAATTCAGATTCTTCCACAACGATTTGGCCTGCTCCAGCTCCTTTCGTACAACGCAAATCTCATTTTCCTTATCAGAAATTATGTCCTGAGACATCTTAGCTTCATTCTTGTATTTCAATTTGGCTCCTTCAAGTATAATTATCTCAGACTTAGCCCTTTTAGCCAGATCTCTATATTTGGCCTCAAATTCTTGCGCTCTTCTTTTTTCATCTTCGACATCACTTGGAGATCCATTCATTCTTAAAGGTTTGATTTCCTTTTCGAGATTTTCATTTCCACCTTTAAGAGTTCGAATAAGACTTCTGTATTCACTTTCCTGTTTAGAATGAAAGTATATATTCTTGAACATTTTACTGTTTAATTACTAAATATTGCTAGTGCACCAGCTATGCATGTTGGTGAAGAAATTTTGACCGAACGCGAATCCAGCTTTTTATAAAAAAAACTCTATACATTATTGGTATTTAGATATTTAGCTAATTGTATAGCGTGTTAAATTAGGGTACTGATTTAAATGTATTTTACCTTGTTTTTACTTTCACACTTTTTATAACAACATTTTATAGCATTTAAGACAAGGTGCAGCTCATAGCTTAATTATCTTTGAAATGTATAGATATTCGGAATTGGTATATTATAGTAGTAGTAAATAATGTCTTAGACTATGACATTTGTTAGTTAAAAGGGGTTATCGCTATTTGTTCAGATTGTCATGAAAACACACACATTCAAAACAATACATATCGCCATACGTTTTCCTTCAATGCCTGTATCTAAAATATGAATCCCCAAAATAATGACACGTAAAGTAGCCCTGAAGGGACGCTTCTCTTCAAATAATTCCAACTTGCTTACTTCTGCCTTCTCAAGTGTTTACTTCTGACTATAAACAGCCTTACTTTTGAGAACTTGGCCTTTTTATATCCTTACTTAATTTGACTTCTCTTTTCGCTTGAGGCTGTTATACCCCATTTGGGTTCGCTGTCTTCAATGTTGTTTGAAGGAGTCCACTGGACTCAAGAGGGTGGAATGCGGTACGAAAAAACCTAAACATTGGCATTACTCGCGAATCATATGCTCAAAATTCCTTGAAAGTATTTGTTTCGCAGAATTTGAGTAGAAAAATGAAGAAGTATTTAGAACGCAGGGGGCTGACGCCCTTTTGATTTTGATTGTGAAAGAAAGGCGTAAGCATCCTAAAAAAAGCAAAACGCGTTTAAAAAATATTTACAGAGCGCATGTTATGCCTTTCGATCTATTCAGTATCAATATGTGAACTTCATTGAATGAGAAATTGCAAATAAGATTAAATCATTTATCACATATGCATGCTTTACTACCTGAATTAAATATGCAATTTTGTATAGTCATACTTCAATCCAGCCATATTGATACTTACTGTTTTGCCCAGGGTTCTTAGAGTAGGCCCTAACTTCTGTATTGCGTCCACATGTTGCATCAACTCTTCAATTGCATCACTTTGCTTTTCAGGAACGACGCACCTCCTAGTTGATTCATATGAACATTGGCCATGGGAGGAAATGTTTCTAGCAGTCTTCGGACGCAAGCTTTCAAATTCTTCAGATTCCATCATTAATGAGCGTCAAAAGTTTACAGTGGCCCCATGCTAAAGCGTGCAATGGTGGAAAATATTACATGGTCTTATTATGCATCCAGTATCTATGTTTGATCCGGATCAGTAAAATCTTAAATTGCCTGCTTGATCAACGACAAACCTCCTTTAGAAGAACAAAGTTAGAAATATCGCACACTACAAGATTACCGTCACTTTTTTATCATTTCAATTTCACACATTTCTATTGATATAAAAGTATAACTATTGCCATAAATGTGTTTGTTTTTTCTTCTACGTTACAGATCAAATTCCTGTTTCAAGACGCCTTATTATCATATTATCAAATAAACTGGCAAAATAGCGAAACTTAGTTATAGCCGGGACCAAGAAATACTCCAAGGTCATAGTTATCAATAGTGAATAAATGTAGATCTTCGTACTTGAACATATAAGGTCATATTATTTATAGTAACATGTACAGTAGTACATGATTAGAATGCCATATCAAACGTTGCAATATTTCATGTGTATGTGGTATAAAGTATTAATACTCTACTATTGAGGTAAATAGAAAAGGATGGGGTTTTGTTTCAAATCAATTACGCAATTATCTACAACTAAAAAACAGCAACATCTATCTCGAGCTCGAGCTCGAACATAATTTTCTATTTAAAACAGGTAGTTAATTTATCTCTTATTCCAGTTCGGCTTTTTGGTGTTATTAATATAATTTTTATTTAATAACAATGCATCACAGTTAAGCGAAAGACATTAAAGTATTTATCCCATTTCAAAAATCTATACTTCAAGTACTTTTTATAGCTAAGATTTCTGTTTCAGACAACTACATATACTTGATTTTTATAAAAATAAAGACTACTACTACTACTACTACTACTACTACTACTACTACTACTACTACTACTACTACTACTACTACTACTACTACTACTACTACTACTACTACTACTACTACTACTACTACTACTACTACTACTACTACTACTACTACTACTACTACTACTACTACTACTACTACTACTACTACTACTACTACTACTACTACTACTACTACTACTACTACTACTACTACTACTACTACTACTACTACTACTACTACTACTACTACTACTACTACTACTACTACTACTACTACTACTACTACTACTACTACTACTACTACTACTACTACTACTACTACTACTACTACTACTACTACTACTACTACTACTACTACTACTACTACTACTACTACTACTACTACTACTACTACTACTACTACTACTACTACTACTACTACTACTACTACTACTACTACTACTACTACTACTACTACTACTACTACTACTACTACTACTACTACTACTACTACTACTACTACTACTACTACTACTACTACTACTACTACTACTACTACTACTACTACTACTACTACTACTACTACTACTACTACTACTACTACTACTACTACTACTACTACTACTACTACTACTACTACTACTACTACTACTACTACTACTACTACTACTACTACTACTACTACTACTACTACTACTACTACTACTACTACTACTACTACTACTACTACTACTACTACTACTACTACTACTACTACTACTACTACTACTACTACTACTACTACTACTACTACTACTACTACTACTACTACTACTACTACTACTACTACTACTACTACTACTACTACTACTACTACTACTACTACTACTACTACTACTACTACTACTACTACTACTACTACTACTACTACTACTACTACTACTACTACTACTACTACTACTACTACTACTACTACTACTACTACTACTACTACTACTACTACTACTACTACTACTACTACTACTACTACTACTACTACTACTACTACTACTACTACTACTACTACTACTACTACTACTACTACTACTACTACTACTACTACTACTACTACTACTACTACTACTACTACTACTACTACTACTACTACTACTACTACTACTACTACTACTACTACTACTACTACTACTACTACTACTACTACTACTACTACTACTACTACTACTACTACTACTACTACTACTACTACTACTACTACTACTACTACTACTACTACTACTACTACTACTACTACTACTACTACTACTACTACTACTACTACTACTACTACTACTACTACCACCACTACTACTACTACTACTACTACCTCCACCACCACCACCACCACCACCACCACCACCACCACTACCACTACCACTACTACCACTACTACCACTACTACTCCTACTACTACTCCTACTACTACTCCTATCTATCTCTTATCTCTACCACCACCACCACCACCACCACCACCACCACCACCACAATCTCTACCACTGCCACTACCGCAACCACTACAAACACCACCACCAGCGCCATCATCTCTACCACTACCACGACCACTAACACCACCACCACCATATCTCTACAACTACCTCTACCGCTAACACTAACACTAACAACAACACCACCATCTCTACCACTACCACTACCACTAACACGACCAAAACCATCTCTCTACCACCGCCATCTCTACCACTAGCACTACCACCACCACCACCACCACCATCTCTTCTACTACCACTAACACCACCTTCAACCTATGCCGCTTCCACTACCATCACCACCACCATCACCACCATCTCAACTACTTCAATCTCTACCACTACCATTACCCCCATCATCTCTACCACTACCACTAAAACAACCACCACCATCTCTACCACTACCACTACCGCAACCACTACATACACCACCACCAGCGCCATCATCTCGACCACTACCACGACCACTAACACCACCACCACCATATCTCTACAACTACCTCTACCGCTAACACTAACACTAACAACAACACCACCATCTCTACCACTACCACTACCACTACCACTAACACGACCAAAACCATCTCTCTACCACCGCCATCTCTACCACTAGCACTACCACCACCACCACCACCACCACCACCATCTCTACTACTACCACTAACACCACCATCTCAACCTATGCCGCTTCCACTACCATCACCACCACCATCACCACCATCTCAACTACTTCAATCTCTACCACTACCATTACCCCCATCATCTCTACCACTACCACTAAAACAATCACCACCATCTCTACCACTACCACTACCCCCACCATCTCTTCCACTACCAATAAAAACACCACCGCCATCTCTACCACTACCATCTCTACTTCTACCGCTTCCACTACCACCTCCACTCCCATCATCATCTCTACCACTACCACTACCACCACAATCTCTACCACTACCATTAAAACCACCACCACCACCACCACCACCATTTCTACCACTACCACTACCAGTACCACTACCACCACCATCTCTACCAATCCGCTACCACCACCACTACCTATACCGCTACCACTACTACTACTACTACTACCACCACCACCATCTCTACCACTACCTATACCGCTACCATTACTATTACCATCACCACCACCACCACCACCACCATCAGCTATACCACTATCTATACCGCTACCACTACCACTACCACCTCCACCACCACCACCTCCACCACTACCACTAACACAACCACAACCATCTCTACCACAAACACCACCATCTCTCTACCACTACCAATACCAATACCACCACCACTACCACCACCACCACCACCACCACCACCATCTAAACCACAACAACCACCACGACCATCTCTACCACTATCACTAACGCTACCTCCACCATCTCTCTTCCACTCCATCTACCGCTACCACTGCCACCACCAACCACCACCACCGCAATCATCTCTACCACTTCCACTTCCACACCTTCTCTCTTCCACTATATCTACCGCTACCACTACAATCACCACCACCCCCACCCCCACCGCCATTATCTCTACCACTACCACTTCCACCACCATATCTACCACTAGCACTACCACCACCACCACCACCATCTCTACCACTAACACTAACACCACAACCACCACCATCTCTACCACTACCACCACCACTAACACCATCTCTCTAAAATTACCTCTACCGCTATCACTACAACCATCACCATCTCTACCACTACCACCACCATCTCTACCACTACCCCTACCACCACCACTATCTCTAGCACTACCACTCCTACAACCACCACCACCATCTCTACCACTATCCCTACCGCTACCACTACTACTACCATCACCACCACCATCTCTACCACTACCTATACCGCTACCACTACTACTACCATCACCATCTCTACCACTTCCTCAACCGCTACCACTACCACCACCACCTCCACCACCATCACCACCACCATCATCTCTACCACTACCACTACCACAACTACCACCATCTCTTCCACTAACACTAACATCACCATCTCTATACCACTACCACAACCAATACCACCACCACTACCACCACCAACAACAACATCTAAACTACACCAACCACCAAGACCATCTCTACCAATACCACTAACACCACCACCACCATCTCTCTTCCACTACATCTACCGGTACCACTACCACCACCACCACCACCGCCATCATCTCTACCACTACCACTACCACCACTATCTCTACCACTTACACTACCAACACCACCACCACCACAATCTCTACCACTAACACCACCACTAACACCATCTCTCTACAATTACCGCTACCACTACAACCACCTCTACCACTACCACCACCACTACCATCTCTACCATTACTACCACCAACACCATCTCTCTACCACTACCACTACCACCACCAACACCATCTCTACCACTAACAACACCATCACCATCTCTACCACTACCTCTACCGCTTCCACTACAACCTCAACCACCACCGCCATATCTATCACTACCACTACCACCATCTCTACCACAACCACTACTACTACCAACACCTCTACCACTTGTAGCCAGGGTACGACGTGTTTCAGTCCGTTTATATGCTTTTTTTCGAATCACAAAGAGAAAAAGGCGTTGTTATAAAAAGTATTGTTTTGCAACAATGCAAAATAGTAGATATTAAAAAGCTTCCAAGTTGCGACTCTAACGACTGTCAGGACAGCAATGCCCCAGCGATAGAATGGCGGGAACGTTACGGGTGATTAAGTGCATAAATGAATTCTAATATTAACCAACGGAAAGTTGTTTAACCACTTAAAAGCGTACACACTGACCACTCTCAAACATACTCTATATAAGATTACGCACAATCTAAACGCAAGCAGGCAATGATAAATGAACATGAACGGATGAATATAATACCCTGTTAAACACTACCACTACCACTACCACCACCACCACCACCACCACCACCATCTCTATCACAATCTCTTCCACTACCTTCAACGCTACCACTACCACTAACACCACCACCACCACCACCACCATCTCTATCACAATCTCTTCCACTACCTTTAACGCTACCTCTACCACTACCACCACCACCAGCACCACCACCATCTCTATCACAATCTCTTCCACTACCTTTAACGCTACTACTACTACTACCACCACCACCACCACCACCACCATCGCTATCAGAATCTCTTCCACTACCTTTAACGCTACCACTACCACCACCACCACCACCACCACCACCACCACCACCATCTCTATCACAATCTCTTCCACTACCTTTAACGCTACCACTACCGCTACCACCACCACCACCACCATCTCTATCACAATCTCTTCCACTACCTTTAACGCTACCACTACCACTACCACCATCATCTTTACCACTACCACTACCACTACCACTAACACCACCAACACCATCGTCTCTCTACCACTACAACTACCACTACTACTACCACCACCATCTCTACCACCACTGCTTCCACTACCACCACCACCACCACCACCAACACCATCGTCTCTCTACCACTACTACTACCACCACCATTTCTACCACCACTGCTTCCACTACCACCACCACCACCACCACCATCGTCTCTCTACCACTACTACTACCACCACCATCTCTACCACCACTGCTTCCACTACCACCACCACCACCACCAGCACCATCACCACCACAATATCATACAATAACACATACTTTCGAATATTGCAACACGACGTCGCCATACTTATTTAAACGTTTGATAGTACTGGAAACGAAAGTCAATAAACGATTGCATGGAATGCCCAATCCGGAAGTAAAACCAAAATTTGATTTTACCAAACAGTTTATTTATAGAAAAATATATTTTAAATCTAGAACATATCAATATATAGTATAAACCCGTAAATACATAAAAATAATATTATTTTTTTACCTACGAGGAAGTCATATAATTGCGTTCCAACTCCGTGTTTCTTAATGTTGCGGCCTGTCACTACTTCACGAAGATGAAAACGGGAACCAGAACAAGGCCATTACACTTCCAAATACATCCGCTAGTGCGTACGATTGTTTGCGTACATATTAACTATTTAAGCTATATTAGCTAGTGTATGTATTTTAACATGGTGCACGAAAAAAACGGGAAATTGTATGCGTACGTATACGGAGTTGTTTGCAGCTATTGTACATATTAGCTATTGTGTGCGTACGTATTAGCTATTGCATGTGTACATTTAAGCTAGTGTGTGCGTACGTATTAGATATTGGGTGCGTACGAATTAGCTATTGTGTGCGTACGTATTAGCTATTGTGTGCGTACGTATTAGCTATTTTGTGCGTACGTATTAGCTATTGTGTGCGTACGTATTAGCTATTGCATGTGTACATTTAAGCTAGTGTGTGCGTACGTATTAGATATTGGGTGCGTACGAATTAGCTATTGTGTGCGTACGTATTAGCTAGTGTGTGCGTACGTATTAGCTAGTGTGTGCGTACGTATTAGCTAGTGTGTGCGTACGTATTAGCTATTGTGTGCGTACGTATTAGCTAGTGTGTGCGTACGTATTAGCTATTGTGCGCGCACGTACGGATTAGATATTGTATGCACACGTTTAAGCTTTTGTGTGCGTACAAATAAGCTATTGTGTGCGTACGTATAAACCATTGTGCGCGTACGAATTAGCTATAGTGTGCTTACGTATAAACTAGTGTGTACGTACGAATAAGCTATTGTGTGCGTACGAATTAGCTATTGTGTGCGTACGAATAAGCTATTGTGTGTGTAAGAATTAGCTATTGTGGGCGTACGTATAAACTATTGTGTGCGTACGAATTAGCTATTGTGTGCGTACGTATGAACTAGTGAGTTTGTACGAATAAGCTAGTGTGTGCGTACGAATTAGCTATTGTGTGCGTACGAATTAGCTATTGTGTGCGTAGAAATTAGCTATTGTGTGCGTACGTATAAACTAGTGTATGCGTACGAATAAGCTATTGTGTGCGTACGAATGAGCTATTTTGTGCGTACGTATTAGCTATTGTATGCGTACATTTAAGCTAGTGTGTGAGTACGTATTAGTTATTGTGTGTGTGTGTGTGTGTGTGCGTGCGTGCGTGCGTGCGTGCGTGCGTGTGTGTGCAGTGAAATATCTTAACTTCAAAGAATTCATTACTGAATATAAAGTCATTTTTATTATTTACATTTCCTTATTCCATTTAATAAATAATTGAGTTAGTGAAATTTGTTACATTGTGCTTTTTCTGTATAGAAGTAGTGCCCAGCAATAAGGAGACACATGCATATTCGTTGTAAGGTTGATATGTGGAAATAGTGTTGCAAATAGGAAAACTCTGGCAGTAAGGATGTGCTTCAAAAAACATCAACAAAAAGTGACAGTAAAACTGAAACTTTGTAATAATATTGACTTAAAATGTGGCATTATTTTAAGGTGGAAGTGTATAAAATGCATATATAATAATTACATTAATTTGAATTTGAAATTGGTAGGAGAGAAAATTGGACTATAAAGCCAAACATATGTGTATGACAAAGTGAGAACATATCAATATTCATTATAATATTGAGGCATTGAAAACAATGTGTTGCATATAAATCAAAACGTACTTAAGCTTTTCAAATGTCATTCATATGTATCTATGAACTTGTCTTTCCTGTCTGTTGTTATTTTGATCTTTTGGTTTTGGGTTTCGCCACAAACGCTATGAAAAATACAAATAATAGTATGAGTATGAAATCCTTTTGTTTTCACACCACTCGTCAAACATTATTTAAAAAAAAAAATCCGTTAGGCCACACCAAATTAATGTTTAGTTCCTCGGATTTTTGCCAAAAAAAATTGGAGCGAGCGAGCGAAAAAAAAATAAAATAAAAGTTTGTCAGTTTTCATAAAAACCGAAGCGAGCGAAGAGCGAAAAATACATTTTTCCTTATTATTCAATATAAATAAGAAAGATTGTTCAAAATAATTGCCCTAAAACCCATTTTAATGCCATCTTGAACTGAACCTCTAATGGACATTGGGAAAATGTCAGAAAACATACTATTTATTCGTCCGTGTTTAGTACAAACATTATATGGATAAATCTAATTTCTTATATAATTAAAATGTACTTTAATATGACGATCATTCATAATAGTAAATAACCCTGCTTTTAGTAAAAAGTTTGAAACGACTTATATAAATCTACCTGAATCAGTTTAACATCATAATTATGCAACTGTATTTAGACATAACTTAGGATTGATTTTGGATTTGTAAAAAATGATCACTTACACAGGCATCATCAAACATCAGACTCCATATAACATAGACTAAATTTTGTTTTTATTGTCACAGGAAATGCAATGGCATGTGCTTATTAAAACAAAAAGAACAAGGGTATTTTTCAGAGTACTTTTTTATTATTTAGATGTTTTTATGCACCAGCCAATTGTATATGCCCCCCCCCCCCCTAAGTCCGGAATAGCGGGGACTTTGACTTCCGGTCTCTCAAAACCCGGGTAAAATACCCGACCTGCAGGGACACACTGCTGGTAAAATCCCTGCCAAATGGCCCCGCAACCCCGAATACCTATGTGAGGCCCATTCCCGACTATTTTCAATATGAAGACAAAACCACATTCACTAGGCACTGCAGGGCCACCTGAAAGGTCAAAACACAGCCCATTGCCTCTGTTGTCCCCGGTATACTCCTGGAACAAGGGCGAGGGGTGGGCGGGGCAGTGGTTACAATTGACAAGTGCATTACAATCCCGGATTATGCTGCAAATAAAAACAAAATATAAGGTGATAAACTTAGGCTTACTTATGTTGAGGTATATCCAGACCAGTGTTTATATCGCTATTTGTGAAAAGATATTTGTTCAAAACTGTTGTTTTGTCAGAATTTGATCAAAAATGAGCTTGATACATCAATTTGGACCAAACATTGACTCATGTTACAGTTAAGTTGACCTGTCCGATTTCCAGTCAAAACGAGTCACTAATTACGCAATAAAATCGCTACCTGTCTCAGATACACATGCTTTATTGCATAATGACTGCTTTAAATAATGATCCTTTAGTGCATGAGACGATCAACAATGACTTCAAGCATACTCAAAACATATTGATTGTCAAAAATTAGATTTAATTTCTAAAATTCGAGCCACATTGATTATACCGGAAGCCGCCATTTTGATTGAATTTATTGAAACCCATGCTAAACCGATCGATATACAGTATAAAAACACTACGCATCGGTAACTTCCCTTTACAAAAACACGAAAACTAGCGTAGAAAAATTATACTTGATTATTTTTAGCCTTTTAATAAATTATTACCTGAAAAAAATCTGCTTGGCGATCAAAATGAAGGTGCCGGCGCACAAAAAAAATAAAAATATTTTTTTTACATTTTCAAAAAAATAGGAGCGGTAAATCCGCGGAACGAAATATCAATTTGGTGTGGCCTTAACCAATTAATAAAAAATGGCCTAAATAAAGGAAAAAGCACTGATATATAAAGTTTTAGGGTAGTTTTCGTTAAAAATCAGTAAATCTTTTTGGTAATACAATATAAATAATTGGATTAACATATTAACCTCGGTATCCTTGCAAAGTACGGGATGACGTCGTTAATTTTGCCATTCATAATGATAGTATATAAAAGCTCTTTCTATTACGCTATTCTCATCTATTTTCGCATTAAAAAAGAAATCAACAAACAACACACATTTTGATACTGAAGCGTGCTTGCTTGTTCTTATATTAGAAAAAGAGATAACTGAAGTAAAATATTTAATGTAAATGCTTAATCTTTATTTCAATGTTGTCGCATAAATATTTTAAGTGTGTATTTAATAGTTGTTTGTCAATGAGATTCGATAGCTGATTACACATCCATTTTAAACCCGGGTTCATGACGTAGGCTTCAACTGCCTCTAGATTACGGTACCCTTAGCTGTAAATCATAGTTATTTTGCGCATCTGCAGAGGAAACAGCGGAAAAGTATGGAAAAATACGACTCTTACAGATCATGTAAACAGACCGACAAAATACTCTAATATACGCAAATAAATGTTTGTATTTACTGTAAATGGGGTAAGTCCTCGAGTGGTCTTTATTAACAATTGCATCTCTGTATGTATGAATCAGTTTTATGCTAGTAAGTGCTAAAATTTGGTACGATCGATGATTCAATAAAACGAAATATGTCATGAATTTCAATTATTTAAAAAAAATGGGTTCATCCACATTGAAACTTCACGAAAAGTACAGGTTGGTTGTATTTTCACCCGAGCCTGAGCTACGCCTTTGCACAGCACAGGGCCACCTTTATGAAGGAACATGGCGGGCCACACAAGAAAGTCGTTTGTGGGACCACTCTTTGTGTAGGCCTTGTATATTTCTGAATCAAACCTGCCAAACAAATACAAATACAATGCATAATTAAATATTAATTAATACAATAAAACATCAAACGCAAATACTATTGAACCAAGAACAAAAGGTCCAGTACCAAAACTGACAAGTTACATTAAAAGCTACTCTCTAAAAGATAATTGTACTTAGTTTTGAAAAGGGGTACAGTTAGAACAGTCTTGGTACGATTAATAGTGAAATCCCAGAACACTTGAGCAGTTTCTGATATCTTAGCACAGACATACATCAACATTAACAAAATATATTAAAGTACTACTTAAACACAGGTGAATTATACAATTGTCATTCATTCCGGACCCAGAATGTTCACGTTAGCCATACGTTTTTTTAATATACTCTAGACATTTTTTGAACTTGTCTTTACCCATGATTTTTTCAACTATGTAGTAACTATTGTTATTTTTGGCCAAAAGTGTAAGCAATCTGTTAACATCTTCTGCTGTTGTTATTTTATCTTGTGGTATGTCCATATAATGCTGATGTTCATCGCGATCAAATGTTTGCGCAACTGGTAGCTTTCTGGATGATGAATGTTGCACTGTCGGTTTCGTATTCATACCGGAGTCATTTTCCGATCCATTCCTCACTCTAGATTGCCAGAATAAGGACGCTTCAATGACGACCTGGCAGAGCTTGGACGCGCCGTCGCTGGGGTTGGAAGGTGGTGGGAAGATGGCTTCTTAGTCTTGCTCCGTGATAATTCAGGTTTAGGGTCATGAATTGGTTGTATTTTCCCCCGAGCCTGAGCGACGCCTTTACACAGCACAGGGCCACCTTTATGAAGGAACATGGCGGGCCACACAAGAAAGTCGTTTGTGGGACCACTCTTTGTGTAGGCCTTGTATATTTCTGAATCAAACCTGCCTCCAGACTGAAAATCCTCATCGAGGACTACTGGTGGATCGTGTATGCTCATCAACCAGCAAATGTTGAAACATTCTTCTACAAAATCTTTAACACATACGGCATCTTTTGCAGTTCTGGATGTTGACTGACGTAATTGACATATGTATTCCTGCAACAAATACGGTGCACTATCTTAATAATTGCATTTTATATTTCATAAATTACTAAGTCCATATAATTTTACTGTCTGCTTTTTATCTTTTTAACAGTGTGAATTGTATAAAACAGGTTTGTTCAATGCCGAAAACGATGTAACAAAAGTAAGTATTTGAGCAAACTATTTTTTAAGAGTCACAAACAAAACCATTCTTATTTATGTAACCATTTCAAATGGCAATCAAAGTTGAAGATCCAAATATTGTGTTATCTACCTGTATCATGTTTTTGCCAGAAGTCTCAGCGACGGCTTTACGGCAATCTCCGAGTTGTTTGCTGACGAGGACAGGAAGTGACGAATCCTGAAAAAGAAGACCGTTTCAAAAGAGAAGTATATTATGATAATTATATTTCTATTACTTAAAACGTTTGTTAGATGCTTTACCTTATCATCAGATGCAATAACAGCCGACTTGATCCTTGCTAGCTGTCTCTGAGATTGCTTCATACAGAATGCGCTCGTTTCCTGAATTGGAAAAACATAACACAGTAATCATGATCTCGTTTCTAAAGGTGTCCATGCCTCGATTTTTTAAATGCAATTTAGATATGTATAGATAATAACATTATTGAAGGATTAATGCACCAAACCAAATTGTGAACATAAAATGTATTTTATTTACCAAGAGGATACTGATCAGTCTGCAAATAGATTCCTTCTCGTCTGCATATACTTTATCGAGCGTCTCAAAGGCGTCCGTCCATTGGTTGTCGTACAGCTCCGAGTAGCGCTCCGACAGCTTTGTGGGTCTGTTCCGGTCGCTCAATTCCGGAATGTCATGTTTACTGTCCGTATGTAACTGCTGATGGCTGTTGTGATAAGTGAAATGTTCCTGGGTTTATGAAACGCATAATGTGCGTGCATAACAAGCCGGAAGTATTTTGCAAATGTAAAATCACTTTTCGAACAATAGTTAGAATTTCGGTAATAAGTGTACATCGTTCAAAGGTATTCTAAAAACATAGATAAACACAGACATAAAATGTCAAATACATACTATCACAAACCTTTGTTTTGTATCATTTAATTCTTCTTGGACATTTTTCAAACGTGCTTGGACACATTCAAGTTGTTTTTGAAGATGATTTACTTCTTCTGGTGATCCTCCACTTCCATTAAGCGTTTCCCTCGATGAGCACAATGCCTTCTGCAGAATTTCTTTGTCTTGCAGTGCTTTTTCAAATGCTGATTTTGTTTCTTTTAATTTTGAATTCAGATTCTTTGACAACGATTCGGCCTGCTCTAGCTCCTTTCGTACAACGCAAATCTCATTTTCCTTGTCAGAAATTATGTCCTGAGACACCTTAGCATCATTCTTGTATTTCAAATTGGCTTGTTCAAGTTTATAGAACTCAGATTTAGCTTTTTTAACCAGCTCTCTATATTTGGCCTCAAATTCTTGCGCCCTTCTTTTCTCATGTTGGACATCACCTTGGGATGCATTCATTAATGATTTGCCTTCTTCGTGAAGATTTACATTTCCACTTTTGTCTGGACGTTCTTGTTTTGAATGAAAGGAAATGCTTAAACATCTTACTGTTAAATTACTAAATATTACTAAATATTACTTGGGCGTCAGATATGCAAGTTGGTAAAGAAATTTTGACCAAATGCAGTCCAGCTTTTTTTTATATATTTATAAAAAAACATCATTACTGATAAAAAAAAATGATCGTGTATTTAATAGCAGAAAACGCACAAATATTAAGTGACTAGTGAGTCCTAAAAGGTTTACACTGATGAACTGTCTCATAAGGCAGAAATACCGTGCGTTCTGCACCTTTCTTTCGATTTAAACACGTTGTCCGTCATAAAAACATATATTTATATATCCTTTTTTCGTAAATTAAAACAATTGCTTTAATTGTGATACTGCTCATTGGGGAGTAGGAGTGCATCTTGGCTTTTAAATTAAAAAAAAACTTATAAAAGTTCGGAATCGGTACAGTATAATACTGTAAATCGTAAATAATGTCTTAGACTATGCCATTTGTTTGTTAAAGAGGGTTACGGCTACTTGCCATGAAAACACATACATTAAGAACAATATATATTGGCATATGTTTTCCTTCACTGCCTGTAGCTAAGATATGAATCTCCCAAATACTGAAATGTATAGAAGAAGCCCTGAAGGGGCTTTTACTTTGGCCTTATCGCGAAGCATATGCTCAAAATCGCTTGTTGTTTTTTCCGCATGATTTGAGTAGAAAATTTTGATTGTGAAAGAAAGATGAAAACATGCTCAAAATAAGCAAAACGAGTTTACAAATTATCAACAAAGTGCATGTAATGCATTTTGTTTTAATCAGCATCTGTATGTGAACTTAAAGAGGAATTGCAAAAAAGGCTGAATCATTATCACATACGCATGTTTTACACATGAACAAAATTATGCAATTATGTATAGTTATACTTCAATCCAGCCATATTGATACTCACTGTTTTGCCCTCAGTTCTAAGAGTAAGCCCTAGCTTCTGTATTGCGTCCACATGTTGCATCGACTCTTCAATTGCATCACTTTGCTTTTCAGGAACGACGCGCCTCCTAGTTGATTCATATGTACATGGGGCGTGGGAAGAAATGTTCCTAGCAGTCTTCGGACGCAAGCTTTCAAATTCTTCAGATTCCATCATAAATGAGTGTCAAAAGTTTACAGTGTCCCATGCTAAAGTGTGCAATGGTGGAAAATATTACATGGTCTTATTATGCATCCGGTATCTATGTTTTATCCGGAACAGTAAAATCTTAAATTGCCTGCTTGATCAACGACAAACCTCCTCTTGGAGAACAAAGTTAGAAATATCGTACACTGCAATATAACCATCACTATTTTTTATCATTTCAATTTCACAAATTTCTATCGATATAAAAGTATTACTGTAGCCATAAAGATTTTTTCGTCTATTTTAAATATCAAATTCCTGTTTCAAGAAGCCTTATTTTTGAAAGATATCAAATAAACTGGCCAAATAGCGATACTAAGTAATAGCCGGGACCAAGAAATACTCCCAGGTTATAGTTATCATTAGTTAATAAATGTAGCCCTTCGAACTTGAACATATCCGGTCATACTATTTTTATTAACATGACAACATAATACATAATTAGAATGCCGTATCAAACGTTGCAATATTTAATATGTTTTTGGTTTAAAGTATGAATACTCTACTACTGAGGTAAATAGAAAAAAAGTTTTTTTTTTTTTTTGTCATCCTCACTTCTTCTTCGTCGTCGTAGTAATACTAATAGCAGACTGTCAGTATTAAAAGTTGTAGTAGTAGTACTAGTACAAAGTCATACTAAAGTGTCAAAGCTGTTTAACACATGTCCTCAAATACTGCTGGTATAATTCAATGTGTAGGTAGGGCCGACGATGGGGCCTCTGGATTGACAAAATAATGTATTTCCGCAAGACCACTAGACTACAGCTCTAACACATTAATAATACTTTACACTACCACTACCTTTACTACTTACTGCCACCACTTCCGCCGCCGCCACCACCACCACCGCCACCACCACCACACCACCACACCACCACCACTACTATTACTACTACTACTTCTAATAATAATAATAATACTAATAATACTAATAATAATAATTATTATTATTATTATTATTATTATTATTATTATTATTATACATCATAGTACATGTTTGAAGACATACAATATAGACATTTACACGCCATAAGTTTTATAAGATCGCCATACATTTTTAAACGTTTGCTAGTACTGAAAACGAAAACGAAAGTCATTAAACAATTACCTGGAAATCCCAATCCGGAAGTAAAACCAAAATTTGATTTTACCAAATAGTTTATTGATAGAAAGAATGTATTTTAAATCTAGAACATGTCAATACATAGTGTAAACCCATAAACAAAAATAATATTATGGTTTTACACCTACGAGTGAATAATCCAATTGCGTTCCAATTCCGTGTTTCTCTATGTAGCAGACTGTCAGTAGGTCACGGAATTTATCAAAGCACTGATAGTGCTGAACGGCTTGAGCGATGATTCCTTCTATGTGATATTCAGAAAAGATCATATGAACGATATCATGGCACTCGCTACCTCGCTCTCACGCCTGCCCGTCCATATACCCAACCTGCCGAAATACTCGCCCGTCGTTTCACTCACTCACCACTCAAGACCCTTTCACGACCGAACCCACCCACCATATTGATTCGGTGTATTCCATGAGCATCCGACTTAAACCTTTATCATAACAAAAGGTGCTATTCAGATTCAACTAAACTTGTATACTACTATGTAATTCTATTATAACTTCAATTTTAAGAGAATGTGTTACAATTGTTATTTATTTTACGATATTTCGTAAAAACACTTTTTGGCATTAATAAATGCCCTATTTTCATTCAAAGCTTGTGTTACGTTTTCCCTTCATCCATACGAGTTCGACACGACCTGTCACTTAGTACCTTGACGTTGAATAATTCATAAAATACGCCCTCAATTCCCATCGTAGCTTAAACAAAGATAGTATAACAAACTATTTACAAATGTACATATTTAGACCAACTATCCGTAACAGTACTTCATCGAGAGTTGGACCGATCCTGAGATCCAGGCATTGCTTGAATACATTTGGTGGAGGAATTCTACTATTGTCGCTCACAAAACATTTAACGCCTTTGCAATTAATATTTTTTGAAATGCATACATGCCTCTGTATTTTTAATAATGAGCGCTAAGGTGGGGCTAACACTAACCTTATAACTAAGGTTATTCATGGGACAAAACGGAATGCTGTATAAAATATACTAACGTTACTATTTTCTTGGCTAGCCCATGCTTACTTCTAAACCACCCAAATATAAATATTGACAAGTGTTAAGATAACGAGAGATATACTAGTCACACACAAAAAACGACCAACCAATCTATGTAGACTCATACGGGAGGTTATAAAACGCTATGTGAACTTGCAAGTACATGTGTGATCCACGTCTGAGTGCTACGTCATTCAGGTACGTGTACACGTGGGACTACTCCACAGTGTATGACCCGATCTACGCCATACAGATACTCGTAGGATCGTGCAAGGTGAACAACAATGATATATACAGAATCACGACTTAAGTGTTTTGTGATGGTAGGTTAGCTTACTAGGTTCAGTGTAAAGATCACCTGCAACTTCCTTTTCGGATAGATACACTTACAAGTAGACTCGCAACCGCTCTTTACATATTGTTATTTTGTTCCTCAACAAAGGTATAAACGAGAGCGGTCGTAATCCGATTAAAGCGTCATGTAATTGTCATTATCGGTAGACGATCTCTTTTTGGCCTTTCGTGACTGGCAAAGAGCTACACTTTCTGGTTTCATAAGATTTTTTTCCATTGCGTGACCAACCCTGACCACAGATTATTATAAGAACATATTTGGCGAATTATATTTCCTACAAATACATGCATTCCGAAAGAGGTGCCCCTCTGATGCACACATCGGCAAAGTATGACAAAAATAGCCTCAGTTTCATTGGAAACTCGTGCATTGATACGGCCATGGTAATTGCATAGCCGGGTTACGTACATGTCGTGCGTTGTATAAGTCATACTGATTACTGTTCAATGTAATGAATTGTCATAGAAATCTCAATTTTACCCATTTATCAAACATCAGATTATTTTCAATTAGCAAAACATCCTCCAAAACGTTTTTCTCTGAGCTTTGATGAATCGAGTCCTATGGTTCATAAGAAAAACCCACAGCGTGTCACACGAGTTTAGGGACAAGTTATTTTATACCCATTATATGTGGCCAGCGGTTTGTTATCACGGTATAAGGCATACGTTTTTTTATATACAGATGTTTCTTTTTACTTTAAACAGTTTATAAAATTGTTTTTCATAAAGGCGGTATTGTTTTCATTTCAAACATGTTCTTTAGTTTTATTTTACAATAGTAATGGTCTCACGTTTTTACACTACAAAACATAACAAGATTTTAATTATATTTTAAGCACAACTTAAATGATTTAATGTTTTACATTAAATATGAAAGCCATGCGTTTCATAGTATATAGTATATACTGTATTTGCTACGAATACATGCATTTGGGAAGAGTTGTTTTACTGATTCACACATCGCCAAAGTGTGGCAAGAATAGCCTCACTGTCATTGGTAGCTAGTGCAATACCGCCAAAACGCGTATATTAAATAAAAAATAAGCCACAAGCTAAAGTAGGGATAACCCTGACCTAAATCATGATTTGAACAAACTTAGTGTTTTAAGAGCTGGAGTTTTGGTGTTAAGTTCATTTGCTTTCTAAATCTTGAACGATCTGTGGAAATAAATGAGCGGTCACATAGCTCTGTACTCCACTCATCTTAATACAACGCAAAATCATCCCATACAACATTTCTAATTATCAACAGCTTTATACGATTGATTTTTGTTGCGTGCAGACAATATGCATATGAAAAACTCAAAGTCTTGTATCTTTATAATTAATCATAACCCAAAAGTATCGAGCCGTTCAAGCTAGATTAAGGTATCCTGCAGAATGTACAAATAAACGTGTAATTATGGCTTTGTGGCATCAACACACATTTTGCTGTTTGTATCATTTTTAGGCGACCTTTAGGCGACCTTTTTGATTTCTAAACAAAAACGTTAGTTGTTACGGGAATACCACAGTGCTACTGCTGATTGCAACAAAGATAAAACTATATTACGACTATCCCTTGCATATGAAACATACAAAAGCAATTGTCACATGATAAAAATTATGTTCATTAAAATTATTGCTAGGATCAAAATTGTACCGTTTGCCTTTTCGGACAGACCGTCAACTCATACATATGTTGCAAATTAGCCGACAAATATCGAGGCCCCAGAGGCGACCAACAAACACCGTTGCCATTCAGGAATCTCTGGCTTCTTCAACAAATTTCGAGTGCATATTAACAAACGGCAATTCATAATATCTTTCATAAACTTTAAGGCATCACTTTATCACTTAAAGAGACTTAAATCAAATGTGCAATGCTTCCTTTTTATGTCAATTTGTTGAGTACACAAACCTTCACATATCCTCATACATGAGTCACAGTGTTCATATAAAGTCAGAATTTTGATAAAAAGTGCATAGTGTTGTATGAATAAATGTTACACGCAACAAAAAGCCTGTTAACAAGAAAAGAAATGTCGAACTCATTTTGTCCATTCTAATGAAATACATTGTATGTTTTCTAAAAGTTGTTGGTATATGTAAGGGTTCATATTGGCATTCTTCTGAAAATGGAGCAGACGCAACGATTCCAGGCCAGGAAAGCTCGAACCTTTTTTCGAACACCAAAATGAATTTATATTTGATATTCGCACTTATTTGACTCAAAAGCTCTGTCCTCTATGTAGTCAAGTGGCATTTTGGCGCGAAATTAAATTGCTTAGGCGTTATTGCTTAAACAAATTAGTCAATGATTGTCGTGCAGTGGTTAATTATAGCGGCTTTGTGAATATTAATAGTAAATCAAACCAATTGTTGGTTGTAAATAAAGGAAAAAGCACTGATGTTTGAATTTCAGGGTTTTGTTTTGTTAAAAATCAGTAAATTGTTTATAGCTGGATTACTCAGTTATATCAGTATCTTACAAAGTACAACCAGCGGGATGACGTAGTTTAATTTTGCCATTCATAATGGTGTTATGTAAATCCTCTTTCCAATCACGCTATTCTCATCTATTTTCGCGTGATGTAAAGGAATCAACAAATAACATTCATGTTGATACTGAAGTGTGCTTGCTTGTTCGTATATTAGAATGAAAATAATAAAATAAGTAGATAATCTAACGTTAATGCTTAATCTGTATTTCAAAATTGTAACATATACGGTACCCTTAGCTGTAAATCATAGTTATTTTTCGTAAGTGCAGTTGGAACAGCGACTTAGGGAAAACGGACAACTCCACCAGATCATGTATACAGACCGACAAAATACTCCTCGCAAATAAATGGTTTTTTACTGCTAAACACTGCTGTACATATTATGGAGCTAAGAAAATGGGATTAATTCTCGATTGTCATTGGCCCACTAATATTTGCGATACATACAAGCATACAAGCATACATATATATAAACCTTTAATGACACCTGGATCATTTAAACTATCCGTTATCCTAAAATATTAAGAAGCTAATACTTTTTATTGCAGACATCAGCATTCATTTTTAAGTGTCTGATATGCTTAGACAGCGTAAGAAGGGCGCAAAAACGAGATGACTGCATGCATCAACAATAAAACACACACACACATGAAATAACGGAAACAACGCCTAATACGGTAGCCATCAACTAATGATACAATAATAAACTCAATTGATTAACACTTACATCACTGATTGTATGAACCAGATTTATGCTAGTTATTGTTCATATTTGGTATTAGCTTTCAGTTGAACCAAATATATCATGAATTTAAAAAAAAAATGGGTTTCTTCGCATTGCAACTTCAATAAAAAAACACAGGGACAAGGTTAGTCAAACATTTAACAAACCCATATATAAAGGCACGAACTGTAGCATTATCATTTAATCATATCAGTAATCACATGGACACGTTACTCATCATGTGAACATAAATATCCACGAACGTAGGCAAACATGCCACGGCTCTGGATATTCATGCTCTCTCGTTTCAACAATAACATTAAACAAACAAAAACATACTCTAAATATTAACCTTTATTTATATATTCTGGTTATAAAGTCGTATAATGCACAAGTGTTAGTAAAATAATTCTAGTTTATTAAAAAGAAAAAGACAAATACAAATAGAATGTACAATAACACAGTAATAAGTAAATTAAACACAAATACTAATAAAGCAAGAACGAACAAGATGCCCAGCCCAGTAACACTACTGGCAAGTTACATAAATGCTCCTCTCTATAAACTAATTGTACGTTCCTTAATTTTGGAAACGGGTACGGTGGCTACAGCCTTGGTACGATCAGCAATGAACTGCCCGAATGTTTACGTAACGTTTCTGATCTGAACACAGACATACATCAACATTTACAAAATATAATCAAGTACTACTTAAACACTGGTAAGACATAATGAGCAATCTATAAATGCCATTCATCCGCACCCCGCATGTACATGTTAGCCATACTTATTTCTTATATATTCGTGACATCTTATGAACTTTTCTTTACCCATGATTTTCTCAACTGTTTTGTAACTATTATTATGTAGGGCCAAAAGTGAACAGTATTGGTCAACGTCAACCGTTGTTATCTCACCTTCTTGGCTGTTTAAATAATGCTGATGTCCATTGCGATCAAGTCTCTGCGCAACTTGTATTTTTCTGGCTGATGAATGTCGCACTGTCAGTTTCGTATTTATACCGGAATCATCTTCCGAATGTATATCATTCGGTCCATTCCTCACTATCGGGTTATACACCGACGCATTTTCCGATTTAGGAAGGAATCGCTTCAACTTGTCAGACTCAGGACGCTTCAATGAAGATCTGACAGAGCTTGGACGCACCGCCGCTGAAGGTGGAAGATGGTGAGAGGATGGCTTCTCTGTCTTTCTTCGCGATAATTCAAGTTTATGTTCACGAGATGGTTGTATTTTTTCCTGAGCCTGAGCAACGCCTTTGCACAGCACAGGGCCACCTTTATGAAGGAACATAGCGGGCCACACAAGAAAGTCGTTTGTGGGACCACTCTTTGTGTAGGCCTTGTATACCTCTGAATCAAACCTGCCTCCAGACTGAAAATCCTCATCAAGAACCACCGGTGGGTCTTGTATGCTCATCAACCAGCAAACGTAAAAACATTCTTCAAGAAATTCTTTTACACGGACAGCATCTCTTGCTGTTTTGGATGTTGACTGACGTAATTGACGATTGTATTTCTGCCAAACAAACCGTATTTTATTAATTCATAAAAAAACAAGGTGCATATGAGTTTACAGTATGAAGTTAATCATGAATGCTAATTGTTGAAAAAGCTCGACGTTTTCTATGATACAGAGAATGTTATTATTTGGAATGAAAATGAAATAAATTGTTCTATATAGACTCTCAGACCTGTATCATGTTCTGGGCAGAAGTTTCAGCGGCAGCTTTACGGCAATCTTTGAGTTGTTTGCTTACAGGGATTGGTAATGCTAAATCCTAAAAAAGTAAACAGTTAATAAAGAAAAGATAAAGACATATTGCGAAACACAAATAAGGACCATTATATTTCTACTGCTTGAAACAATTACTAGATTCTTTACTTTGTCGTCAGATGCAATGACAGCCGACTTGATCCTTGCCATCTGTCTCTGCGATTGTTTCATACAGAATGCCGACGTTTCCTGAAATCGATAGAAAGACATCAGCATAATTCATTTGTAAAGGTGTTCAATGCTTTGAATATTTAAATATATAAAGTTTTTATATAAACTACATGCATTTAAAGCATGAAGAGTGATTCAACTGAATCCGACACTAAGTTATGAACACTTAATAATTGATTTACCAAGAGGATACTGATCAGTCTGCCAATAGTTTCCTTCTCGTCTGCATATACTTTATCGAGCGTTTCGAAGGCGTCCGTCCATTGGTTGTCGTACAGCTCCGAGTAGCGCTCCGACAGCTTGGTGGGCCTGTTTCTGTCGCTCAGGTCCGCGATGTTCGGGTTGGCGTCCGTCAACTTCTGACCCATTAACTTGCTTAGTCTAGAAAAATAGTTCACGGTTGCAGTCGTATTTAAATGCAAATAATGTATTAAGTAGCTCTCAACTATTAGAACACAGGTGCCTTTTAAATGAAAAGATTTGCACCATTTTATTTGCACAGTAAATATGGTGTTTACCTTATGAATATTTCGATTTCAAGTATTGTTGTTGTTTTTTTGTTGTTGTTTTTTTTTTTTTGGGGGGGGGGGGGGTACAACTTCCAATTAGTAACCATCATTTACTCACCTAGTTTTCGTATCATCCAACTCATGTTTAACGTCTCTCAATTCGGTTCTTACGCGTTCAAGTTGTTTTATGCATTCTCTTTCTCTTTCATTTGCTTTTGAAACTTCCCTCTGAAGACGATCTACTTCTCTAGGTGATCCTCCACTTCCATTTAGCGTTACCCTCGATGAGCGCAAAGCCTTCTGTAGGATTTCTTTGTCCTGAAGTGCACTTTCAAGTGCTGATTCTGTTTCTTTTAATTTTAAATTCAAATGTTTTGTCAACGATTCGGCATGCTCCAGCTCCTTTCGTACAACGCAAATCTCATTTTCCCTATCAGAAATTATGTCCTGAGACATCTTAACATCATTCTCGTATTTCAATTTTACTTGTTCAAGTTTATATATCTCAGATTTAGCCCTTTTAGCCAGCTCTCTATATTTGGCCTCAAATGCTTGCGCTCTTCCTTTCTCATGGTCGACATCACTTGGCGATCCATTCACTTTTAATGCTTCGACTTCTTTGTGAAGATTTAAATTTCCACTTTTTAGAGTTTTAATAAGACTTCTGTATGCACGTTCCTGTTTTAAAATTAAAGAGTAAATTACCACACATTGTTATGGCAACAGCAATGCATGTTGATGAAGAAATTTTGACCAAATGCGATTCCATTTAAATTTTGTTAATATTAATGCATGTTAAATTTTGTACTGAATAAAAGCTTATTATTTCTTGTTTGTAATTATGATAATCTTATCGTCCTTTGAAATGTTCTGGACTCGTTAGACTGATGAGAAATGGCAAAATGAATATCAGTGTATATACCGTTTCCTTCACCGCTTGAAGCTCGTCTCTGGGGGCATCTCCAAGCCTCTGTATCGCGGCCACGTGGTGCATCAGCTCATCCGTGGCCGATAACGTTAGCCGGGCAAAGGAGCGACCTGCTGACCCACCTTTAACGTTGCCAGGGCTACCGGAAGAGGAGTTTGACCTTTCACCAGCACCCAGAGCTTCGCAACTCCCTTCCCCATCGTCTGTGCCCCATGCTGTCTTTGGGCATCTGCCGTTCGAAACACATGGGACTTTCTCTGGCGTCGGCATGTTTTACACTTGAATATTTTCTTTAATAATAGAAAGGTAGCCAGTTGTTTATTTTATAAAACATACACACATAATTAACAGAACCACTATTGCTTATTTAGCTGACAAACTGTTACTGGCAATACATGTTTAAGCCATAAGATAAGTAAATCAGGTCGAAATATCGTTATTTTACTTATTACTATCACATTTAGTGCTCTTATTTCGTTACTGATATGAACAAAGACGGCCATGTGAAACTATAATACATGTTCATAATATGATTTTATAAATCAGTACAAAGTGACAACGACAATACTGAATATCTTTAAATGTATCCATGATCATCTTTAATAATCAATTTCACAGTATCAATAAATGCACTTACTTGAAGACCGTTACAGCGTTAATTTACTTCCGTGATTTGAAATCTATGGGAGACAACTAAACATAACAAACATTTCTTTCTCGATAGCGTCTCGCTTTATCAATGAATCAACACGGCTGGTTAAACAGTCGTTTGAATACAGGTAAGTTAGGTGTACGGTTAAGAGGGGCGATTGTTTAATAGACATACAATCAATAACATTGGCAGTTTACAAGTGGTAAACTTGCTTTATATCAAATCAAATTGATATGTTTCCAAATCACGAGTCCTGGCAGCTGCATGACATGATTGTTCTTTAAATCAGTGTTTTATCAAAAATACTTAAAAAGTAATCTGTGAATACTATTACTGTACTTTTTGCAGAATATTTTCAGGTCGATAATTCAGATACAGTGCTAAAACCCAGTGTGCAAATATTCAACTGTATATATTGAGTCAATTAAATAAAATTGATTAACTTTATTAATAATCATTAATTGTTAATTTCTTTTAAATTAAAATTAAAATTTAAGACATTTATAACCTGATGAGTTTGTGGTTGGTATCAATATGCCACAACGACATCGGCGCCCTGACAGAGTATGTCCTCCTCCTTATTCTATATGTTTGGAAGAAAACATTCCTAAGTAATACGCCCAGTGGATCTTGAGCCCTCATGATTCTTCTAAGTCTTGCTTCAGTAATTCTGATCCCATCAGCTCTCAAATGGCCCTGCATTGACTTGTACCCAACAGATGGGAATTCGGAAATTTTGTTACCAACAATTGTCTCGAGTTCTTCATCAGACAACGAGGAGTATGAACCTCTTATTGACAGATTGTAGTCTGCCATTCGGTTTACCACTGTTTTGTCACTGATTCCTATCATCTCTGACATTTGTCTAACAGTAAACCCCTTTTCGATAAAATAGACAAGTGTTTCCTCTGGGATGTTAAAGGAGGGTCTACCTTTATTAAACGTATACACCAAATCAGGTGTACCATAAGTAACAGCACTGTCTTCACTGCCATTAGTACTCGTTATTATAGCGTCAAAGGCATCTTTTACTTTGTCCAAAACAGATGAAACATCAATATGATATGACAGCTGGGTTAAAACAGACATTATAGACTCAAATTCATATTCAACATTTTCCATGCGGTGGTTCGAAATATTATTGGCCAACTGCAAGATCCTGTCCCTTGTAGCATCTGTAATCGGTAGAATTTCTGGTAATAACTGTTGATCCATTTTATGACCTTGTTATGGGTGTAGCTGAGAATGCCATGCTATAAGTAGATGCAGAAAATGAGACTCTTAAGTATTGAATATTTTCAGCCGAAATATAGATATACAGCATACTAATTGCTATGACAAATTTAGAACAAAGGGAAATAACTGCAATGTATATAACACGTTAAACTCCGAACATGTTCGGACAAAACGAACGATCACTCCGAATATGTACGGAAACAAATGAATATGCATACAGCGCCCCCTGCTGTCATAATTCGTTATGCCTGTTTCTTGGCAACCGCATTATGGTTAGTTCATTTGGCTTGCATCATTCGGCTTGTCTTATTTGGACTGTTTCATTCGGATAGTTCTATAATGCTTGGTGATTGATGCATTGTGCGTACTTGTATTTCTATTCGGATTCGTCAAATTTCGAACTTTATGATAAAAATAAGGAAGTTATGTAGATTGTAATTAAAGATGCATTCATTAAATGATATTCACAGACATTTAAACAAAGTGAAGTTAGTACATAATGGTGTAATTGAAATTGCTCTAAACAGGATTGGAATGTCAACATGCAGAATGCTAATGCCATCATGCAATACGACATGTCATAATGCATATTGTAAGTTTCATTACTTGAACGTGAATGTCATCAAGCATAATACAAATGTCATCAAGCATAATACAAATGTCATCAATCATAATGCAATTTTTTCCTAAATACCATTCCATAGTCAGGGGGGAGAATCGAGCTTAACCTTAGCATTCAAACAAGATGGCGGCGCCCATGTAAAAGGTGAGTTTTTCAGCGATTTAAAATTATGGAAGCCAGTTTAGACACTGGCATATTGTGAAAAACCTGCTAGAGAAAATTCCACACCCATTGGTACTTGGATCTCCATGAAACATTTTTTAAACTAGGGTTTAGTGACACAACAAACATAACAGTTCTAGACCGGCCCTATTTAACAACCTGTAAAGTATTCGTCCTATGCCTGTAACCGTTTAAACTATGTTTGATCGAGCCAGACATTATTTTCAAATACGAGTATACAGGAAACATCATTCATCTACTTTAAACCTTTATCATCATTACAATCTTTTGTCAACATTTTTGACAAGACCGATCTACCGTTGGCAATTTAAGTACTAATTAAGTGCGATCAGTTTCGCTTCTGGTAACGATTGATTAAATATGAATGTGAATATTTCTTTATTACTTGTTTTAATGCATCCTCAAATTTAAACAGGAACACCAAAAACTACAAAATAGACGATTTTCATCCACAACATCGCGTCACTGTAGTTTTTTCTCAACTGTATCTAGATGAAAACACAGCGAAATCAGATTTGGCAGTTTCAAAATACCTCATCCGGATAATGATGATGTCGCACAGTGTTACGGAAATCTTTAATCTCTCAGAAAGAACAGATACAAACAGGAAACAAAATTACCGTAGGTAATGAACGCCTCTCTCAATAAATGGCACCTAACCTTAGCCACTTATTTGCGTGCACTGCTCCTTAGCATTGTGCATAAATACTAATTTTAAGGCAAATACGTCATAACGGGTTTCTAGACGGATAACTTTTGATCAATACACATTTATATTGCACCAACTTGACACAACAATCATGAATAGTGTTGCTAATCGTCAAAACAGGCCAATATTATCGAGGGATCCTAACCTTAGCCGTGCCTTTTAGTTCGTTTTCCTCTCGAGTCGATGCCGATGTCCGAATGTTTGACAAAACTACAGCATGTTTCATGGAGATCCAAGTACCAATGGGTGTGGAATTTTCTCTAGCAGGTTTTTCACAATATGCCAGTGTCTAAACTGGCTTCCAAAATTTTAAATCGCCGAAAAACTCACCTTTTACATGGGCGCCGCCATCTTGTTTGAATGCTAAGGTTAAGCTCGATTCTCCCCCCTGATAGTGATCCCTGAGATGTTTTGGAGCAAACTGGTTAACGTAGATGTATTGTATGTTAAATGTATCGGTAGTCGTCTGCATTCGCCATTGGGTTTATAATGGTATAATACGTTAACTAATGTAAAAGAGTAGTAAAGAATGTATTGAAGTGTCCCATCTCTTCCATACTGAACATGCATGTTATCTTATCCAAACCTCGTTAACACCATGATACTTGATCCTTTAAATTATTGCATATCTGTCTATCATGGTTGGATTTATTCATTTAATAAATGTGTTTTAAACATAAGTATCTCCAATATTTTGTATGGTTATGTAAAATCCAGGAATTTGATACGACTGACGAAAAAAGTTCCTAAATTTGATAAAATGAAGATTTTTTTTCTTTCTTTACTATGTTCTTGCCGTGTTTTACTAAGTTCATTATTTAACCTTAATTTTACAAAATCCCGGCACGATAAAATAAGCATTTTTAAAAAAAAAATTATTATCCGGCCTCTCCCAAAAACCCGTTTCATAAAGAAAACGTTTTTTTTTATAGAAGTAAGCCGTCTCCAACTGAATGCCGTAATATAATATAAACATATCAATTTAATGACTAAAAAATTATCTGATTCAGCCATGTATTTTCTCCCCAAATTTTGCGACTTTATGTAGAAATTCTACTTTATTCATATCTTACCTGGGATAAGGACGTTGTCCTAGTTCGTACACACTTCATTCCTTACATTGTCATTATGAAAGTAATATTCGACAATATATTTTGATCCAAAACAAAAGCATGCATCTATAGAAGTACCGAACTGGGAATATGATTTTTATTTTTAGCCCCGGTACTTTATAAAACTTAAAATACATCATACAAATCATTTCAATATTTCATATTAACAATAAGCATCACCTTCTTTCTAAATATGGTCAACAGTTTTCGAACCGCTTCTTACTAACGACCTATATCGTCACCACTTTCCCTCAAGTTTTATATTGTCAGCTTACTAGTCAGCAGTGCAGCACGAGCCCACGAATTACCTTACGGAAACTCCGAATGAACGTTAAATCCCGAGGGAACAGATTTTTTGGATTCTCAGGCTCGAGTATAAAAGAAGATCGACGACTCGGGCACGAGATTTTCTGGCGTTTAGCCTCGCTTATTTTTTGTAACAGTAGCTTTAAATATATATTTGATAAATGAAGTACAATGATGGTAAATTAACATATATATTTCAATGCAGATGTTTTACACTATTTGAGCTTTGAAAACACTTCAGAATAGTTTATATAAATATGTTAATATATTATTTTTCGTCATTCTAAGTATTTCGACGGACGACCGTAGGTTTTCAGACATTTTGTATAATGCAATATTCTTCCAGAGTCCATTTCATTTCTGTTTTTAGCCATGGGCCTACGCTGCTTACATGTATGTATTAAGTAAGCATGATGTCTCTTGACGATTTTTGAGGTAATGTTCATGTCAACTACCCATCACGAGAGACGTTGACGCTTTACTAATATCTGAGAAACACCAACGGTATAACCTCGGCACATTATAGTGTAATTCAGTTATCTTAATTGTTTTTGCAGCTTTCATAATATAACAACATCACATTGTCCTTCATCGATGATCACAGTAATTTATAATAAAAAACAACAGTCGTGGATGCAATAGTGTGTGAAGAATACATTGCATGCTTGCTTTTGGACGCACACGAATTTATACCTAAGACAATTATTGATATTATAAGAAATAAATCTACAAAAAGAAGTCCCATTTAACAAACACAAAATATATGTCAAATGAATTATATAATTTCAATCACATTCATATCCTCAAATGGTGTATGTGCATATTTCACGAAGTATTTATGCCCTCGTAGGGAAAAATATATAAATCAGACCGTCCGCCCTTCCGTCTGTCTGTTCCAAGGGTTTCCGCTCAATATCCGAAGAACGCTTAGGCCTAAGACCTCAAACTTGGTAGGCATGTTGGTGACCAGCACATAAGCCCTATTGAATTTAAGGTCAGCAGGCTAAAGGTAAAGGTAAGGTGACCTTAAGCTGAAAATTTGTATCCAATCAATAACAAAAGAACGCTTAGGACCTCAAACATAGCCAGTTTAATCATGACCAGCAGATGAACCCTTTTGATTTAAGGTCAGTGGGTCAAAGGTCAAGATCAAAGTGACCTTAAGCTAAAATCCATATCCGATCAATAACTGAAGAACGCATAGACCAATGGAGGACCTAAAACTTAACAGGCAGATTGGTCATGACCAGCAGATGAACCCTTTTGAATTTGAGGTCAGTGGGTCAAAGGGTAAGGTCATGGTGACCTTAAATTGACAATCTGCGGTTTAAGATTATTTTCATATGAGTATTTGGTTGTGTTATTTGTACTGAGTAATTCACAATGTTTTAAACATTTCAAAGGCGTCTTCAGCAACATATGGTATGGTAAATTCATCTTTAACTTTTAATGTTGGTGTGATGGCTAAAGAACCCATGTGATCAAGAGTTTTTAGCATGGTGTCGTTCAAGAATTTACAGCATGTTCCCAAATTCAGTTTTGACATGTCCACTGTTCGTTGTGTTAAGTATTGTAGTTAAAAAGCAATCATAAGTTGTATCCATTTCCCCTGAATTATGGAGTTCTTAATATCACCACACTGCATGTTGGTACTCAGTTAATTGATAAAAACATGTTAACACATACTGATAAATAATAGTTTTGGAAATATAACTGTTAAGTTGAAACTTGACTTTCCAATATTGATGATTTAATCGTATTATTCAATCTGTATTCTTATTTAAATATAGATCCAAGTTTGCTGGATTTTTATACGACACAAAAAGAACAAAAATGGCACACGCTTGTTGGCTTTCGTTTAAAGTTTAAGTTCAAGTTGACATTTTACACATACTTTTTATAAGTACAAAAATGACCCGCTCTCGACTTCTAAATATTAACAAACTACATGGGAAGGTAGGATATGTCACCATGGAAATATGGTAGATGCTGAAGGCTATCTGTACATGCAGGCCTAAATACCAATGGCTATCTATCGAACGCGGTCACCCGGGGGCATTTGTCTCGTTTCTGTGACATATCTTGTTTATTTATATTTGTACAGTTAATTCCACTATTATGAAACAAATGCGTCCCTGCTTACAAATACAGTAAAATACTTTCCAAATTGTTTTCACAATGTCAACAGTTCATAATGTCCATGGGTAATACTTCGATCTGTTAGTATGCAGTCATATGCAAATGTCAGTCAGCTTCTCTTTCTGATCCTTTCTGTCATATGGCGATCGCGTTACATGTTACAAATGTAAGGCGTGTTGACTTAAAAAAAGATCAGTACGCTGGTATCTTGTTGTAACACCCATGATGCACTGTCTAATATAGACATATGGAACACTGAAGTTTGGTGTCTCCTTTATAAATCATAAAGAAAAGGGTAAAATAATGGCGCTAAAGTAAATACGACTTGTTTTGTCTAACAACACCATTACTAGTTAGTAGTTAAGCCTTTTTGATGTTCTTTGAAGAGTTATACAACGACATGCACTTTAACAATTTAAATAACAATTTCATCGAAATGTTTTATTTACACACGACTTTTAATGCACTTAACTGATGCCACCTTAAGTATTTGATTCACCTTTATTACGTGATGTTCCTTCCACTTATTGATAAGTTGGTGTAATTTTCCAAACGTTCAATCACCGTATACTGTTGCTTTGTCGAATAATCATCTTTAACCAAACCTCTTTCAAGGGTGTACATATATTTTTGTTGTATTAATATGAATTCATCACAGGTCTAGATCTATTCTATTGGAAATGTAATTCCTCATATAGGAGGCAAACCGGTTGTACCGAAATTTGATGTAATGTGATCATAACACGCCCGGTATTTGTTCTCCCCGAGTTCACTTATTATTTTCGATTTATCGTTATTGTATCGCCCCATAAGCTGAAAGAATCGCTGTACATCAGCCGCTGTTACTGCTGTACTTTGGTCGTTGGCCTTTGTAGATGCATTTCCGCCTACAACTTTAAATTCTCCTACTTCAACCTCTGGAAGCATGTTTTGTTCGCTTACTTGCTCTGAGGTGTGGACTTCGTTATCTTGTGTCCTTCGACCATCAAATCCATTACGTTTTAAGCCTTGAGCGATCCCTTTGCACAAAACTGGACCATCTTCATGCAAATACAGGGCAGGCCAAACAACAAAGTCCACAAAAGGACCGCTGCTTGTGTATGCCTTGTATGCATCGGTCTCAAATCGATCTCCCCGTCTGGGGAACGGACCAAACACAACAGGAGGATCCTGTACACACATCAGCCAGCATAAAGTGAAACACTCTTTCAGGAAACTATCCACAGCTAAAGCATTCTGTTCGACTGTTGAGTTCGATTGATGAAGTTTCATTTTGAATTTCTTAATTATAAAAAGAAAATAGAAAAAACATTTGTACATGTTATATTTATTTTTTAGTGAAGAACAGTTCGATCGTTCGATAATTTAAAATACTAAATAATGTAGTTTATTCAACCGGTTATATATGTTAACGCAAAAAAAGTTATTTACCGTAAACAAAGAAGTTCCGGATTCCTTGGCAAAAGTCTTTCTGCAATCCTTTAGTTGCTTCTGGACCAGTGACAAAGCTCTGTCTGCCTTCTTAAATGGGTGTTTAACTTACACATAATAACATTTACATTCCTTTATCATTGTTGTCAGAACTCAAAATGTTAAAAAATTATCGTTTTTTTTTTTTTTCTTATGTATATATATATATATATATATATATATATATATATATATATATATATATATATACAATATAACATTAGCAAAACAGTGATTGTCTTAATTGAATACATGCAAGTTAAATATTCAAGTTTTGAATAGATGTCTTAAATGTAAAAGTAGGTGAACAGTTAGTTCTTAATTCGTCATGAAACGTACTCTGTCGTCATCTAAAACAAGCGCCCTCTTCAGTAAACCCATCTGGGACTTTGCTTCATGTTGGCAAAACTCCAAAGTAATCTGAAAGTTTAGTCAGTGCATGACAGTAACACGTTGTGAAACAATCTAAATCTAGAAAAAATAATACATATGTCAGGAACATGTATGGACCATGCCATCATGACTTTTAAGTGTGTTCAACGAAATACCTTCAGTATATTAAACAGGTGTGATATGGACTGTTGTTCATCACAGTACATCCTATCTAACGTCTCGAAGGCCTCTGTCCACTGGTTATCATATAGCTCTGAGTAACGCTCCGCCAACTTCGTAGGCCGGTTCTGGTCACTCAGGTCCGCGATGTTTGGGTTGGCGTCCGTCAGCCTCTGACCCAGCAACTTGCTTAACCTTTGGTGAAGATACCAGGCGTTGACAAGAGGTCACGAGTATTGCTTTTGAAACCAGTATAATCCCTACCGAACAATTAACTTAAATTCTAAAAGCTTTTACTGATAATTACAACGCGTTTAAAACAAAACGGCCGTGGAATGCTAGACAAGAACTTTGTTTTACTGACCTTGTTTTCGTGTCCTCCAGTTCCTGGCGATTACACGCCAGCTCTGTTCGCGTCTTTTGTTGCTCCTCTTCACACTCTTCTGCTCGCTGTAATTTAGTCGTCTCCAGTTCTCGTACTCTAAAAAGGAAGGCATTCTCCCAGTAATTCAGGATAAAGCATACACCAACAAAATACTGATAATACCATGCTTTATGATTAAATAAGATAAAGGCGTCATCCTACCAACACATATTATACGATAGAATTTTCGGTTTTACTCTATTAGAGTATATATTTTGTAACAAAGAGCGTTATTAGTCAGATTATGGATTTTTTCCAAGGAAACCTTTCAATTTAATTTTCCACAATCGATTGCCATTTAACAGAAACTCTTGAGCTTACGATTTACTGCCGTACGCGCGTTGATAATATGGCCCCATAGTGTGCAACAAACCTTTCTTTCAGGCGTGTGATTTCCTTGTCTGCAGTAATTTTTAAATTGGTGAGTTCCCGTAATCGCTTCAAATGATCATTATTCTCGTTATTCATGGTATGCAAACGTTCATCTTTTTCAGAGTTCAGTACCATAAACTCATTGTGTTTCTTCTCCAGATTAGTTTCTAACTCTTTAACTCTTTCTTGAAGCTCCTTTTCTTTCAACTGTAGTTGTTGAATTTGTCTTGTGCCATTTTGTAAGTGAAACTTACACACCTCTAATTCTTCTTCAAGTTCAGCTGTACGAAGGCATTTCCTTTCTTGGTCAGTTTCAGATGTACTGCACTTTTGTTCATTTTTTTCAGTCAGACGCTCCACTGTTATTGTGAGAACACGTTTCTCTTCTTGTAAGGCTGCTATGGTTCGCTTGTACTCGTCTTCCTTTGAACAGCAAATATGGAGTTTTATGTACATGTTAAAACAATAGTGCGATAAGTTTCTTTTTCATAATAAAAATGTATTTGAAAATTATGATTGGCACCCTTTTGATAACATTCATCAACACCCAATGAAATATCTCGACACAATGGCCCTACCTTTGCTAATAGATTGCGATGTTCTTGAGTGATTCCCTGGGAAAGTTCGACTAAACATTTTGCAAAATCTTCAAGGTTCTGGTGTTGGCCGTTAACGGTCCCTTTAGATCCCTCCCTGAAATACGATTGCATGGTAAATGTTTGTTTAAAACAAAGAAGGCCGCAAAGCGATCGGAATCAAATGGAACCAAGTGGCTACCCGAGTCACCGTTGAGGCACAGGCGTAAACATAAACATCGGCGGATTTTCATGAAACTCGGTACAAGCAATCGTCAACAACTGTGGCTGAACTTGATGTTAAAATTTTCCTAGTTATCCTGTTTTATTTGTTAGTTAACAGCGCCCCCTGTGACACGTGTACATGTTCGTTTTGGCGCCAACTTTGATAAAATCATATAACAGATTAATGTAAAGTTTCTTTTTAAAATTTTCTCTTTTTTTCTTGCATACTTAATAATTAATTTGAGATGTATGTGAATAAGTTTTTTTTTAAGTTTCAAGACGAAGTACTTTTAGTTAAAACGCACCAGAAAAAGACACCTATCGGTATAAGTGTCGAATTATCCCGAAATTTTCGGCGCAAGCCGAGTGAAATCAAAATCTGCAAACATTTTACGACGTCATTTTAGCATCGCGCAACGATACTTGTTATGACGTGACGTCACAAGAGTGGAATACGGCCGTATTGCACTGGAGTGGAATACGGACTAACGTATTTTGCGATATATATTGCGTGTGGATTTATGATGGGTATATAATAAAATTATATAGATGTATATGGAGATCTGTTCATGGATGAATTTAGCGGTAAAGAGTTATTGTTCTTGTGCCAAATGATAGTAATTTCCCGTTTTGCTAACAATTTGTGTTAATTTAAGTGTTGTCAGTATCAAAACTGATGATATTAGTACAGAGTCAGAAAAATAGGAAAATATAAGACTAAGTTCACTCTATGTATATTTAACATATGTAATAAGTTAACATGTATATAGCAACCACTGTCTCCTCACTGTGATAATATTATAGTAAATACATATTAAAGTGTGTATTATATAAAAAATATAGAGTTATTTCTTGTATTTTTGTTGTAATTATGAAATCGTATTTGACAACTGACCTATGAATTTTCATAATATGTGTATATGTGCATAAATCTTGCATGCTCATGTGCCTTTGGCCTTTATGCATTTGAAATAAACTATGAAAACTATGTTCATTTATGAGAAGCTTCATTTTTTTTCATTACAGTCGCAAAGTACTTCATAAGTCTCAAATGTCTTGAAAAGGAGAAAATAAAACAATTTGAATCAAAACAAAAATAGTGGGCTGAGCTCGGTCTTACTAAGGTAATTCAGAACATAGTGAGAATACAGACTCTTCGTTCATCTTGTAGCTGTCTTTACAACCAGTTAAAATTATAGAAGTATAAACTAAACATCAGTCGAAAACCCATCGAAAACAAACAATATCCAGTGAGGACAGCCCAATATGTAAGTTATACGTTATGGTAAACTTAATAGGTAAGAATAATGTAATAGACAACTAGAATGAACTAGGTAAGAATTGTGTAATAGACAACTAGATTGGAATACAATACGATACAAGTGGATAGACAACCAGAATGTTATAAACAAATAGAATGTAATAGTCAACTAGAATGTGATAGATCACAATGATGACTGATATACAATTAGAATGGATTAGACCACGATAGTGTGATAAACATCTAGAATATAATAGTGAACTTTAATAATGAAATAGACAAGTAGGAATACATATACATTTATAATATAATATTAAACTAGAATGTTATAGATAATTTTAATGTAATGCCAACTATTACAAAACTGACAACTAGAAAGTTAAATGAAAGAATGATGCTAAGGACAACAAGAATGTAATAGACAGTTAGACTGTAGCAGACGACAAGAATATAATAGACAGTTAGACTGTAACAGACAACAAGACTGTAATAGACAGTTAGACTGTAACAGACAACAAGAATGTAATAGACAGTTAGACTGTAACAGACAACAAGAATATAATAGACAGTTATACTGTAACAGACAACAAGACTGTAATAGACAGTTAGACTGTAACAGACAACAAGAATGTAATAGACAGTTAGACTGTAACAGACAACAAGACTGTAATAGACAGTTAGACTGTAACAGACAACAAGAATGTAATAGACAGTTAGACTGTAACAGACAACAAGAATGTAATAGACAGTTAGACTGTAACAGACAACAAGAATGTAATAGACAACAAGAATCGAAGAGACAACAATGGTGAAATAAACAACTATAACGTCATAGTAAACAGGAATGTACAATAGTAGACAACTATAACGATATAAGCAACTACAATATAATAGAAAACTATAATAAACAAGTCAACTAAAACAAAAGAGACAACTATGATATAACACTAGAACATGACAGACACTAAATTAAATAGAATGTTATAGACATCTATAATGTGATAAAAAAAACTAGAATTTAATGGACAACTAGGATGTAACAGTCAACCATTTGTAATAGACAACTATAATGAAACAGACAATTATAATCTTAAATATAACTATAATGAAAAAGACATCCATAAGGAAATACACAACAAGACTGTATAAGACAATTATAAGTTAATATATAGAGGATATTTGTTAATTTCAGTGTACGATCGCATTTTATTTTTTATGAGCGTCATAGAAAAATACTTAAAGATTTTCGAATAATCATTTGATAAAACCATGTTTCTTAGTTTTATAGTTCGTTTCATGATACATATGGATATTCAGTCATCCGTCACAGTCAGAGATCAGTATGGTTTGCTGGAGGACGTGTCGTTTTCCAGGTAAAATGTAAAGAACACCATAGGTTGTTGACACATTTTGATGCGTGAGTGGGGTAAAACAATCATCAGTTAATCTGTTAATGGGTGTTTTAATTTTTATGTATAACAACGATAAACAGTTCAAAAAGATGTAAACGCTGATATTACATCGCATTTATGTTCGACCAGTCGTTTTCGTCTGTAATTTATTTTGTTTGAAAGCAAATGTTCAAGCATTCATCTTCAAAGTTCAAGAAAACAGTTGAAAAACTGGACAACCATTTTTTCTATTTAACAGTAAGTTGTTTATTTCCAAATATATCTTTAATTAAACTTACGCAACTTTTTTTAGATTTTAGATTTCAATTTAATTGTTGGCATCATTTTCTGGTTCTAAGGTTTAGTGTTGATCGAGGGGAAGTAACTACAATGCATTTCAAGTAGTTCTTAAAGAGGATATTTTCACAAATTATGTTCACTCCTTAGCCGTGTTAATATCAAATGGATATTTTCGCTGTTGTTATTTCACTGATAAAACTCCATATTTTATCGAAAAGCATGAACGAAAATGGAATAAATAACTAGAATGCAAGAGAAAATTTAAATGAGATAGTCTTGGAGAATTATATAAAACAAGAATGTATTATATCATAATGATAATAGACAACTAGAATGTAGATGATCACGATAATGCGATAGACATTTTGAATGAAAAATGCAATTGGTCTGTGAAAGATAACTAGAACATAATAGACATTTTCAGTGAATTAGACAACTACAATTAAGTAGACAAATTAAAAGGCAACTTGAATGTAATATTAAAGCAACTTGAATAAAATAGTTAACTTAAATGAAATAGACTATAGAATGTTATAGGCAGACAAAACGAAAGGGATAACTACAATGAAATGGAACAACGACTGAACTAAGATTGATATTAAATGTAGTTAAGAAACTATAGGAATATAAGTTCATTTGTTACGCATTAAACATCATTCGAGTAAAAACTATGAATAAAATTGATTAGCTTCCTTGATTTTCCTATGACTAATGTACTTTATTAAGAATAAATGAATAAGTCATTAAAACGAAAACAACGTACATCTTAATGTAACAGCTCTAAAACATCAATGAAACCATTCCAACACTACTTTCAAACGAAACAAGTTAAGTTTCACAGCTTTCGTCTTCGTAAACATCGATTTACTTCCGCATACGTCATGATCAGAGATAGCAGTGTGGACAGGGGTATTCATATAATGCAGTTCGGTAAATCTGATCTAGTTTTGATTAGAAGTCATATTAAAAAGTTGTCGGAATTCTGTTTTAAGGTTGGTATTTTGTTCGAGCTGGACGTTTTCGCTGCGGCATGGGAAATCCTTCATCGATCAACGGATTTTTGGACTAGGGCACTTGTGGCCTAGTTCATAGCCATAAACGCGATACCTGCATTCTCAAGCCGTATCTGGGGGTTTACTGACGTAATGTATTCATACGCTGTATTTTGATTGGATTGCGGTAAGCGAATTTAAATAATCAAAGTAGTACCAGAACTGATTACAATGAAAACATCCAATAAAAATAGTTCTCCTAACAATTCAAGCTAACTGTATGTTTAATGAAGCACAAGAAATTTATACGTAGGGAGTGAGTTAATCGGGTTAACTACATGAATGTTTTGCATACGGTCAGATTATATGCATGCGAATATGAACATATTGGAAAAGTACGCATCAAAATGTTTCCGTTCAATGCTCTGTATTGATAGACTGGTGCCCTCTTTCTCTTTTATCCAAAATGAAACCAGTATCAGCTAACCGCGGTGCCCGTCGCGCATTCGAAATGTCTTGTGAATTCATACGTAAAGCGAATAAAGCGTGCGGTCTAAGTAGAAAACAACCAGGAAAGTTGGTTAAAAAAAGTATTGTTATCCTTTGTATAGAATGTTGGTATTCCGAAGTCGTCCCTGTTCTTTTTTTCGACATAATTTGCATGTTTCCGTGATATTTTCTTTTCGATACAAAGTTTTTTTTTAACTAATCATCGCATGGCACTTAGCACTTCTTTAAATACAACATGATCTTTGGTACTTATTGTTCAAATACTATTAATGTTAACTAAAAACCATATGCCGCGTACCTGTATAACTTTATATTTTTTTAGGAAAAGTAAATCAGGGTACCAGTCTACTTATTGACCTCAAAATGTACTCTGATCAGAGCATCCGAATGATTCAGACATGTATGTTATCACTATTTCCGGATGCTGATGATGTGAATTTCATAGTGTTTTATTGATGAAATAAAGCCGACATTGAATGATTACACCATCAAACGGATTTATTTTCATCTTACCGTGGGTAGCATTTTTAATTTGACACGTAAATTTTCAAGCAATACAAGTTCGTTTGAAAGAAATCATGTAATTTCAATTTCGCAAAATGGAGATAAAAAATATCAAATATGCGCATACTTATTTATGAAGTTTCATTCTAAATGAGACCAAATGTATTAATATGTGCACAGCATCTGTGAATAAGATGATTGTTTACCTATGTGCATAGAAAAGTCTTGGAGCCACTCTCAGTGTAAGTACATAATTACTTTATACATTAATGATATGGTGATAAGCCATCGCCATTGATAAAACAATCTTGCATGCTCAATTTTGATTTCCTCTCTTATAATGCACCAGTCACTTGTTACCACGGCTCCCTCGAGGATATACCGGGAGGAAAAGTGCTGTGTTTTTACCTTTCAGGTGTACTCGTAGCTAGTATATAAAAGAACTTCAGCGAACACATTATATATTACCTTCTTGGACGTGTTGTAAACATCTAAAAAAATAAAAATAAAAATATCAACATTAAAGTTATGGAAGCCAGAACTAGTGTCCTCGCAATGCCGGGTGATTGCGGTGGTTTTGTCTTCCCTCAAAATATATCAGGGAATTGCTCTTACCTTAGATCCCGTGGGTGCGGGGACGTTATTCACGGGATTTTACCACCAGTTCGTTCTCACAGGGCAGGGATTTTACCGGGGATTGGCTGGACCGAAAGTCAAAGTACCTGCTTTTCCCTTGGGGGGGGGGGGCGTGGTTACAATTGACTGGTGCATACTTTACAAGTTCTTTTTCTGAAGACGCTTTGTGCTCACTTTTTGTTTTCTAGCCAAGAATGAAAATCAAAAATCAGTCAGAGATACAGTATGGTGATGCATTGTGGTTGATAGATCAATATAAATTTGTGAAATATTTGAGGGAAAGGTATTTAGTTAAATAATTTACAAGTGTAACTTTTGAGTTTTATTTTACAATGCAGTGCCGAATATTGTGGAGATAGAATTGAATTTGTATTAATTAATCAGTTGACTTGTGGCGTTTAGGGAACAAAATTATAATAAAAATATTCAATAAAGTTCCCTTATCACCCAATGTTGTGGGATAGTGAAGTAATGAAGATTTAACCTCACAACAGTCTTTCTCAAATGCTGTCCAGGCTTTTGTACGCTTAAGAATAACTAACCTCGCGATGTCAGACCAGAAATTATCTTGGCATGAGATTGGATCACTATGGATCATTATGCAGTCAATTGTAAATACGGCTCTTACATCCGGGGGTATACCGGGGATAGCCGGCGAAATGGGCCATTTTTTACCTTTCAGGTGGCCCCGCATTGCCGGATCTTCCCGGAAAATACATTACAGTGTGGATGGGGCTTAACCTAATGTCCCTTGGGTGCGGGGGCATTTGGTGGGGACTTTACCATCAGATTATCACAATAGGGCGGGGATTTTAGCTGGGGTTGGCTGGACCGAAAGTAAAAGTCCCCGCTATTCAGGGACCGGAGGGGGGGGGGGCATGGTTACAAATGACTGATGCATTAGCTTGTGTATTCAGATAAAGTTAAGAATATATAATTATTTATATATTTATATAAGTTATACTTTGCAATCTAAATCAAAGATTTGAAAAAGGTATTCTGTATCAATAAATGCAAGTATACATAAATGACTGTGCAAATCTTTATGTATCATCCAATTATGAGTACCTTGCAGGGTGAATGTTATTTGTTAAAATTATACTAAGTGAGCTTTCAAGATTACCTTTCCAATCGCATACACAATGCAGTTTGAAACCTGGATAATTAAAACAAATCTTGGTTGTAGACCATAACTATTAAATATTTGATAAGTCACAGGCATTATAAGGTACAGTTTAAATGGGCTGTACTCAGTTAATGATGAAAAAGCAAAAATTTAAAGAAAATTGTAGAAAATTGACATAAACTTGGTATCAATATGTACAATTAATGCATTGAAACTTACTAACTGATGATCCCCATAGTTTACAAATGATTTATTAATAGCAGTTATTTCGTGTTTTTCCATTAAAAAAGATTACTAGGTATGTCTACCGAGTACAATTCATTCCTTATGCGTGATCTGCCGTTGATGTTATTACAGGATATAAGCGTGTTAGATATACATCTGGAAAATTCCACCCAGTAAAAGTAAATCTTCATAGCATAGTAGATACGACACTTCACTGCATTTTTTTTCATTTTGGTATTTTATTTACAATAACGATATCAAAGAGTAAAATATTTTATTAAAAAAGTGTCCTTAGATTCGTTACAGGAAAAAAAACTTTTTTGGCGCCAATCTGGTGTACAGTCCCTTTCAGAAACAACAAGTGAAGCCAATGCTGTATTAATTTGAGACAAACAAAAAGAAGACAGCACAATTAAAGTTCAAAAAGTGTGACTAATGTGAGAATACCTTACATAATTTATAAATTTGCATGCGATTCAGACAATTTTAATGCTAGAAATCACAAAAAATCATTCCCTTGAATTATTCCTGTCATAGTTTAAAGCTGCACTCTCACAGATTTACCGTTTTAACAACTTTTTTTTTGTCTTGGAAAGAGCAAATGTTTGCGTTAACATCTTCAAACAATGATATCAGATTGCTGATAAACAATCAGCTCGTAGTTGTCATATTTCCTTTCGAAAATTAATGTTTTATGGCTTAAACTGTTACTAACAGTTTATGAATAATGCTTAAAACATCATTTTTTTAACTTTGATATAAAAATCTGCCATCTAAATTTTGGTCAGCAGTCTTATATAACTGGTTTCCATGGATTTTCTCAAAAATTGGCTCGTTCCAAGACAAAAAAACAAAAAAGTTGTCAAAACGTTCAATGTGTGAGAGTGCAGCTTTAAACTCATAATAAAATTTCAATGCACTGCATTTGACATAATTTTAAACAGATGAAAAAATGCTATTTTTAAAAAGCACAATATATCCTTTATGTGACCTTACAATATAATGAATTTATTCAGATAATAATTAAGTGACTTTTCTTGCACTTGAATGTGAAGAAGTCAAAGCTTGGAATTGAACACTAAATGAAACAAGAATGAAATTAAATGAATCACAAAATATCATCAAAATTATACACAAAATGTTCTTTGATATACAAAAAACTATACTAAATGTAACTCGGCTTCGTTCATTTTTCTAAACTTTCTCTCAGTGATAAGGAATAAATTTTATTCACTACAGTTGTTTTCTAACTTTATGAAAATAAGAACAATGGAAACAATGCGTTTACTACTGTATATCAGTGCAGATTGTTGGAGGTCATGGTTGTTTTCACTAAACCACCAATAAGCCCTGCCGAAATTGGATACTCATTTGGTCAGTCAGGTGTTTTTGGTAGGCATGATTAGCATGAACCTTAATTTTAACCATCATTGATGAATGTTTACAAAATCATTGAATTTTGAAATAACAAGCGAATATATGAACTTCCTTTGCGAAATGAAAGCTATTTTAGGCCTTTCTTTTTTTATTCTTTGTTTTACGAACCGCCAGGATGCCACATGGTCGTAGGAGGAGGAAAAAAAAAAAATTAAAAAAACAAATTCCATTTTTTTTTTCCTGTCGGAAAACATAAATGTTCTTAATAATGTATGAACTTATGAAGTTTTGTATGCATTAGTTAATTCTTTAGCAACTTAAGTCAATCAAACACATTTGTATTGTTTCATGCTTCTTAGAATAAACATGGTTTATACATAAATAACAGCTTTTTTCTTGTGTGGTAGAGAGTTGAAGTAGTATGTGCCTTTAACCCATTAACTACCTATGTACGTGATATGGTGCTTGTAATACAGTACTAAGGTAGGCGGTTAATCATGTAACACAGTATCCGCATTGGGTTGGGGAAATCTTAGTTTTACTTAAAGGTCAAATCTTACATTCTATTTATTGATAATTCTATTCTATCTATTGATTATACATGCAATAATACAAGTTTCTTTCATGTGTTTCTGGTACAGATGAGAAAATTCTACCTGTTCTACCTGAGGTACCTGCGTTGCCCGGTAATGATACTCCAATCTTTACCAGAAACACATTCATGATTTATACTTTTCTTGTGCACATTTAACTGCTAAAATTACCAAAAAAATGATGTTTAACGTTGATATTTTCATTATTTAAATAATTTACCAAAATGCATGTGCATTAAAATGTGACATGTCCGGTGTGCAGAAATTGATTGTGAAACCTGGCTGCACATACTAAAATTGATATTTTGATAGTTGCACATGTGAGATCAACAACGATCAGAAAAAACATCATTTTTTTAACTTTGATATAAAAATCTGCCATCTAAATTTTGGTCAGCAGTCTTATATAACTGGTTTCCATGGATTTTCTCAAAAATTGGCTCGTTCCAAGACAAAAAAACAAAAAAGTTGTCAAAACGTTCAATGTGTGAGAGTGCAGCTTTAAACTCATAATAAAATTTCAATGCACTGCATTTGACATAATTTTAAACAGATGAAAAAATGCTATTTTTAAAAAGCACAATATATCCTTTATGTGACCTTACAATATAATGAATTTATTCAGATAATAATTAAGTGACTTTTCTTGCACTTGAATGTGAAGAAGTCAAAGCTTGGAATTGAACACTAAATGAAACAAGAATGAAATTAAATGAATCACAAAATATCATCAAAATTATACACAAAATGTTCTTTGATATACAAAAAACTATACTAAATGTAACTCGGCTTCGTTCATTTTTCTAAACTTTCTCTCAGTGATAAGGAATAAATTTTATTCACTACAGTTGTTTTCTAACTTTATGAAAATAAGAACAATGGAAACAATGCGTTTACTACTGTTTATCAGTGCAGATTGTTGGAGGTCATGGTTGATTTCACTGAACCACCAATAAGCCCTGCCGAAATTGGATACTCATTTGGTCAGTCAGGTGTTTTTGGTAGGCATGATTAGCATGAACCTTAATTTTAACCATCATTGATGAATGTTTACAAAATCATTGAATTTTGAAATAACAAGCGAATATATGAACTTCCTTTGCGAAATGAAAGCTATTTTAGGCCTTTCTTTTTTTATTCTTTGTTTTACGAACCGCCAGGATGCCACATGGTCGTAGGAGGAGGAAAAAAAAATAAAATTAAAAAAACAAATTCCATTTTTTTTTTCCTGTCGGAAAACATAAATGTTCTTAATAATGTATGAACTTATGAAGTTTTGTATGCATTAGTTAATTCTTTAGCAACTTAAGTCAATCAAACACATTTGTATTGTTTCATGCTTCTTAGAATAAACATGGTTTATACATAAATAACAGCTTTTTCTTGTGTGGTAGAGAGTTGAAGTAGTATGTGCCTTTAACCCATTAACTACCTATGTACGTGATATGGTGCTTGTAATACAGTACTAAGGTATGCGGTTAATCATGTAACACAGTATCCGCATTGGGTTGGGGAAATCTTAGTTTTACTTAAAGGTCAAATCTTACATTCTATTTATTGATAATTCTATTCTATCTATTGATTATACATGCAATAATACAAGTTTCTTTCATGTGTTTCTGGTACAGATGAGAAAATTCTACCTGTTCTACCTGAGGTACCTGCGTTGCCCGGTAATGATACTCCAATCTTTACCAGAAACACATTCATGATTTATACTTTTCTTGTGCACATTTAACTGCTAAAATTACCAAAAAAATGATGTTTAACGTTGATATTTTCATTATTTAAATAATTTACCAAAATGCATGTGCATTAAAATGTGACATGTCCGGTGTGCAGAAATTGATTGTGAAACCTGACTGCACATACTAAAATTGATATTTTGATAGTTGCACATGTGAGATCAACAACGATCAGATATATCCAGAAATTACGCAATTTTAAAACAGTTTTAGTTTTGAAGTCTGCAATATTAGCAGTTGTCCGGTACAACCATTTTTGCTTTTGTACAACCATACATTTTGTTTGGCAATCAAAATTTCATATGGAAATACTAAGAAGCAATTGTGTTTCTGAATTCAGCAATTTTTTTAAAATCGATCTCAGACAACTACTATTGGCAGTTTCATTGCTCATATTCACATCTTTCTAAATTTCTTTGGTTTGCCGCCGACTAATACCACTTGGGGGTCGAGTCATTGAAATTTTTCACTATAAACTAGGCCATGCGACGAAGTAATATAAACTTACATTTTTGGAGGCGTCCAGACGTAATGCCTTTTCACTGACATAAGTATGTCGAAGGCATTTGGGTCTCCATGTTGTTTTTCATTTTCACATTCATCCTCTTTCACCGCAATGATCTTAATCGTTTTAATTTGAAATTGGTGAACAACATCAGGGGTCAGATGGGCGATGTTTTCTTTTAAGTCTATGAGGGTATCGTTCTTATTATTTGTGTAGCCGAATATACTTTGTATTTTCATTAGGGGGGGGTAAATGGTTTTGAAGCTGTAGACATACTTCTTCTTCAAGTTTCAAAAGTGTTCTGGAAGTTTTCCCCTTCACTTCGATCTCAAGTTGCACCCACACGGGCGCAGACATTTTGACAAACGTACCGGGCTGAATAATGTGCTTAATTTTGATTGGTTTAAAATACGGCACGCTTGGTTTCCCGCGTCATTTAAATAACCATTGAAAATTTAACTTCGGGAACGGGAACCAATTCATTTTCGATTCGTGATTTTTTTTTGACGCATTGGATACGACAGTTTATTAATTTTTTTCGAAAAAAATCGGGAGCGGAGGAAATAAAAAAATCGGAAATTTGCAATTTTTTTTTTTTTTCAAAATGGCATTTTTTCTGTCGGCGGGTCCGTAAAACGAAAGATCAAAAAAAAAAGGCCTTAGAGTATTTTATTTAAGTATTTGTAGTAAAGTAAATGTACTGCAACACCTGATACATGTTGCCTAGGAATCCAACAAATTCTAGGCACTCCAAATGTTAAAGTTCTATTCAATTCGGAGTGCCTTAAATGAAAGCTTCTTGATTCTACATTCAACATCTTCTTTCTGTATGACCAATGACCAGGAGAATCATGAACCTTCAACCAAAATAAAGAAAAATAACATCTAGTAGACCACGATAGAAGGCGTTCTGGTCAATTGCCATCGTTTTTGCGGGAAAGTGTTTTCACAGACACAGGTTAGTTTTTAGCAGTGTCGCTCAGCATTCAAGTTCAAATCTGAACTCAGCAGGCACGTTAAGGCGAAACACACCTAATCAGGACACATTGAAAGATCACACTGGTCTAGTTACAAGTGCATTCCAGTATGTTGCCGAGTTAAAATAACGTTTCGATGAGTTTAACATTTTATTAAGATAAATAGCAAAACGTACTGTTACCAAATGGTGCTCTTTCTAAATGTTCGTTTGTCTTACAGTACTGAAAAAAATGCTGTGTAAAATTAGTATGGAAACGGATTGAGCATAAAACATTTTCACAAGGTTTAGAGATGCATTGGTGTCATTTTCCCATTGATGTCCTATAAACACTTAACTGCATGTATCTTATATAATTCAGAAAGCTTTGAAACACAATTATTTTGTAATCACATTTCAGCCTTTAGTCTAGAACATTCTAATGTTCCATGCTCAGCTCTTATCTAGATGTTCGGGTTAGGGTTAGGGTAAGTCTTAGTCCTAGCCTGTAAGTTGGTAATATAGTGTGCTCTCATTCCTCCTTGCTGTTTCCCATCTAACTCCGAGCCTGTTTTATATCACATCAAAATAGGAATATTCGTGAAATTTATAATCACCACAAACGGGCCGCTAACTACAGAGATGTTTTATTCGCCGTCAGTCCAGATTATAATGTATAAGTAAAACTATCTGATTTTTGAAGAAGTGTATGTATGATTCTGTATTGATCTGCATATTCAAAAGTAATCGAACTTATAATGGCAGACTTTCTCTTAAATTATCCCATAGACTATCTTTCAACTCCTCATTAAATATGATTGCTAAATATTTAGTTATTTAGGTGTGCGTTATAATGCAAAATTTATTGATACAACTTAAATAAAAACTAAACACTATACATTCTGACTTCACGAATAGAAAATGCTTATATAACTATTAGTTTGTAAACCGCACTCTACTTTCAAACATAAATTATAATGACCGTGTACTTTATCATCCTAAAATGTCCATGCACTTTATCAATTTGGTTTTAGTTCATTTTTACCTTTGAAATAACTAGAAGTTAAACAATACACGCTGAAAACTATAAAATACATAAAATTTGCTTAAAATAAGATTTGTGTATGAATTATTTACGGCTAACATGAAGTAAAGCGATAGATTTGTCAAAAGCCGTGTACTTTGCCTTGAAATCAGTTGGTCAAGATTTTCAGGAAAACTTTAGGATATTAGAGAAAGTTCTTTATTACCGTGGATAAAGCTCTTAAATGCGGGGATTATTGTCTTTATTTCACAAAAATTCTCCAAATATTAAGAAAGTTATCTTTAAAAACCTTACCTGAATCGAGACTTGTTGACATTTGTTGCCGTGCACTTTACCAAATAAGTCACGTGGGTTCTCCACCGTGACTAAACTCTTGATTAAATTCCGGTAAAGAAACGAAGGCGGGGATCTGCAAGCGGCGTAGACTACGCTTTGTTTCATTTAAAATGGTGAAGAAATAGTCAAGTTATCTTTGTTTAAAGTCTTCATTCAAAGCAAAATATTGCCTTCCGACACACACACTGTTTTAGTTTCAAATGAAATTGTAATTATTAAAGAAGAAAAAGGTCAAGGTAACAATACAATGTACATGGTTTTTACTTTGATTTTTGTGTCAACTGTATATTTTCTAATCTTTTAAGGGTAATTTATGATCAATTAATTTTTGACACTTTCTTTCATTTATCGAGGTACCATCAGTAATCCCTTTCGGATCAGCACATTCTCACTATAGGTCGACGTTTCAAAACCAGGTCACGGATGTAAATCTTGCCCCTATACACACCCATACATTTTAAATCACCAATTTAGGTGAAGGACAGGTTCTTTCTGTTTATGTGGTTGGGAATATAGCCTTGTTACCATCGCATTGTCTGTATAATCATATCCTTTCTATTGACACCAGTATTGTACTAGTTGATGATGCAGCCTCAACATTATCATTATAGAGTGAATATCTCTTTTCCAAAACGATAGAAATTGACTCGAGAGAGAAACATATCAGCTTAATAATATAAAGTTGTTGTCATACTCATGAGCTCATAAATTACTCTTAACTATGAACTAACATTAATATTATAAACAATGGGGCAATCGCTTAAAGCTGTGTAGGACCTTACTATTCCCAGATCATATTCTTCACAGGTCTGGGAAAAATAGGATCCTATTCTTCACAGTTTCAAACTGTGACAATATATGATTGACCAAAATGGTGGTAAGCAAGAGAATCATATTCTTCACAGATTTTGTCGATAGCATTGCTGTTTGATATAGTTGATATTAAAAATGTAATAATAACAAGAAATGAAAAAAATAATGAAAATAAAATAATAATAATAATAATAATAATAATAATAATAATAGCATGATAAAAGTAATAATAATAATAATAATAATAATAATAATAATAATAATAATAATAATAATAATAACAACAACAACAACAACAACACATTTTCTTTAAACAACGCCTCATACAATAACAATAAAACATATTCTTACAACAACAATAACAACAACACCACCACCAATTCTTAAAACTAAAATTTTCTCTATATTTATCTTGGTCGGATTGTGTCCCCGAAGGTGAATTGTTACACTATCGTAAATGCTCGACCATATCAGGCAAGCTCGGAACAGAACTATCTTTAAACCAAAGCTCTTCTAGCACTGCGGTATCAACTGCTTGTCCCAAATTTAGTCGTTGAAAACGTTGAAAATACTTTTTCCAGTACATCTGTCAATGCCAACACAACTAACGACAACAAACACATTGCCATCTACCTTTACTAGGCATACACCAACTAGTACGGTGGCAACAAGAACCAATACTATTCCTACTTATACCACTTATACCCGTACAGCAACAACATAAAAAAAAATAAAAAAAATATCTTTACAACAACCGCCACTGCGCCTACAACTGCAGCCAACAAACAGCAACAGCAACAACAGAAACGACAACAACATAATCAACGAGTCTTTATGACTAGAATATATACACATACATGTATATCAACAAAATATATCTGCAATACTGGAAAAAGCAATATGTGACAAATGTGATTCAGTTGTAAAATTTACTCTTTTTTTTAAAAAATTGGTGCAATTTTTGACCTGTGAGGAATGTGATTTCATGGTACATAAAAAAAATCGGCTTCGATCACAAATTTCCCAGGAGCTGTGACATATATGCTCGAAATGTGTGACAAATGAGATCTTATTTTTCCCAGCTGTGAATAGTAGGATCCTATTTTTCCCAGGTGGGAAGAATATGATCTGGGAAAAATAAGGTCTTACAAAGCTGCAATCTCACAGATTTACCATTTTTACACCTTTTTACAATTTTGTCTTGGAAAGAGCAAATATTTGGGTAATTTTCTGCAAACCAATCATATAAGATTGCTGACAAAAAATCAGATCATTCGAAAATTAATGTTTTATGGCTTAAACCGTTACAAACGATTTAAGAAAAATGCATAAAACATCAATTTTTGAACTTAAATATAAAAATCTGCGATCTTTTTTTTGTCAGCAGTCTTATATAACTGGTTTCCATGGATTTTTGCAAAAATTGGCTCGTTCCAAGACAAAAAAAGTTGTAAAAACCTTCAATCTGTGAGAGTGCAGCTTTAATGAGCGATGAATTATCTCAAGACGTTTAAACATTTTCACGCTACGTGTATTTATTTTCATTGATTTAACATAACAATCCAAGAAGCATTATCCCGATATTTCGCAAGACCGACCTTCCACATTTATTGGACATGTGCGCATCCCGAGTGAGTCTTCACTTGTGTCCAGTAGCCCAGTGTGGAGGAGTGGTGGCAGCCGTTAGGTCCGCCATTATGCTCCCGGGAGTATCCCTCACACGTCAACGGGCAGTTATAATGGGAGGCCCACCGTTTCATGTAGTTCTGGACACACTGGGAAGCACAGTGCAGGTCCGCGGCACACGCTTTCCAGCCTACGGTAAAGGGAACGTAACAAATGGATGGAAGTTATGTTAGATGGGATAGCGGTGTTAGATGGGAAAGGTTATCGCTGTTATATAAAAAAAATCTGTTAAATGGGATATTATTGTTAGATGGGATATCGCTGTTAGATTGGGATATCGCTATAAGGTGCGTTATCGCTGTAAGATGGGTTATCGCTGTAAGATTAGATATCACTGTTAGATAGCATATCGCTGTAAGATGGGATATCGCTGTAAGATGGGTTATCGCTGTAAGATTAGATATCACTGTTAGATAGCATATCGCTGTAAGATGGGATATCGCTGTAAGATGGGTTATCGCTGTAAGATTAGATATCGCTGTTAGATAGCATATAGCTGTTAGATGGGATATCACTGTTAGATAGCATATCGCTGTTAGATGGGATATCGCTGTAAGATGGGTTATCGCTGTAAGATGGTTTATCGCTCTTAGATGGAATATTTCTGTAAGATGGAATATCGCTGTTAGATGGGATATCGCTGTTAAATGGTATATCGCTGTAAGATGGATTATCGCTGTAAGATTGGTACTCGCTGTTAAATGGGATATCGCTGTTAGATAGCATATCGCTGTTAGATGGGATATTGCTGTTAGATGGGATATCGCTCTAAGATATGTTAACGCTGTTAGATGGGATATTACTGTTAGATGGAATATCGCTGTAAGATGAATTTCCGCTATTGGATGGGATATTACTTTTTTATATATTTTTTTTAAGATTTGACCCAGTGACCTCATTTTTGACCCCACATGACCTACTTGTTTCAAACTATTCCAAGATTTCATCGAGGCAAAGATTCTGATTAAGTTTCATGGAAATTAGAGTAGATGTATTGCCTCTAGAGTGTTCCCAAGATTTTTGTAAGATATGATCTAGTGACCTAGTTTTTGACCCCATATGACCAATTTTAAAACTATTGTAAGATTTCATATAGGTAAACATTCTGACCAAATTTTAACATAACTGAGTATTTAATACCATTGTTTGTTTCGCGACACAATTTTTCAAAGAGTTTACCTACTGACCTGGTTTCTGACCCCATGTGACCCAGTTTCGAACTATTCAACAACAAAAAAGAAAAACAGTCTGATTAGGTTTCATGAATATAAGATTGCCTCTAGTGTGTTCCTAATATTTTTTCTAAGATTTGACCTTGTTTTGACCCATATGACGCACTTTTAAAAAGCAGTCGAAATTTAACCCAAGAGAACATTCTGACAATGTTTGAACATAATCCGACCAATCACCACCATAAAATAGTTTCGGACATGATTTTTATAGATTTGACCTAATGACCAAATATTTATCACATGTGACCCTGTTATAAACACCCCCGAGGGTTCATTGAGGAAAGCACAAGTTTCATGAATATTAGACCATAAAGATTTGACCTAGTGACCTAGTTTTGACCCCATGTGCCCCGCCTTGACAAGCGGTCCATATTTCATCAAGGGGTACATTTTGACCAAGTTTGAACATAATCCGACACATCATTTCCATTCCGGAGAAACAAATTCTGATATTTGACCTAGTGACATAATTTTCGATCATATGTGACCCAGTTTTAAAAACAAGTCCAAGCATGACCAATTTTGAACATAACTTGACCAATCATTACCATGATATGGTTCCGGACAAGATTGTTTTAAGATTGACCTAGATACCTAATTTTCGCTCATATATGGCCCAGTTTTATTTACGAACAAGAGAGCATAAAGGAAAACATTCTGATTAATTTAAATGAATATTTGACCATGTATTATGCCTCCAGTATGTTCCAAAGATTTTTCTAAGATTTGATCTAATGACCTAGTTTTTGACCCTATGTGACCCCATGTGACCCACTCTTACCAGTGGTCGAGATTTGATCAAGGGGAACATTCTGACCAAGTTTGAACATTTTCTGATCAATGCCTACCAATATATGGTACTGGACGGACGGACGGACGGACGGACGGACGGACGGGAGGACGGACGGACGGACAGCGCAGAACAATATCTCCCTCCCGAAACCTTCGATTCGGGGCATAATTAAAATGAAAAGAACGATCGGTATCTTAAATAGCGATAAAAATTAAGATTATGAAACCAATGCCTGTATTCACTTAAGTAAAGCAAATAATTGTTAAATAAATTCTTTGTATTATACACAGCAGTTTGAACACTTTTTGTTGTCAAGTTTGCAACATTATTTTAAAGATTTTCCAATTTGACTCTTGGTGCATATGTGAGTATGGGCCGTGTATTCTGCTATGTAAACGTTCAGCTTACTTCCACCAATGCTCCCACAATCAAGCCAGTAGTCATGTTTGATCTGGAAGTACCCACAGGACAGCGAGCCGACGTCATCAGCACACGGCTTGTTCGTGCAGCCGGACTCTTGCTAAAACCGACACGATGATGTTTCTAAGTATCCCTTGCTTGGAACGTATATAAGTCACAAAAGGCTTAACAGTACTCGGTTTATTTTCTAAACGTTTGCCTTGGATGTTAGTAGCATTAAACACATTTGTATATCAAGAACGAGATACCGCTAAGGAGATAAGGAACCACATGATATTCCTCCTACACAATCGACTGAATTGACGATGATTGTTTTATAATAATCAATCATCCCAACTAAATGTTCACATTTTAGACACATGTGGGGTTTTCAAATTTAAAGTGAATTACAATTATAATATAAATAACAATATAACTATGTTTTGCCACTTGGCTCTCATATGGTGAAATGCTATTAAGAAATACCCCACATTACACCCTGTTACCTATAGCACAGCATTTTACCTGACAGATGCACTCGAGGCAATGTTGGGAGACCACCCCTGTGGCGAAACTGTGAGATCCGGTGGAGCCGCTGCTTCCGCAGTGGGAAGCTGGAGAAACTGTCAGGTAGTTAGAGGCGGCCCACACTCGCTGTCAAGAATAACAATACTATGAGAATGCTACTTCCCATGGGGGACTATTAAAAAAGGTCAGAAAAAAGTTGATATAATATATATATATATATATATCTGTGCATTTCATTTATAGTCGAATCCATATACAATGTCTTCTTCACACTCATCTGCAGTTAAATATAAATACAAATACAAAATATGAAGTGTATAGCTTAATGTAACATTTTAATAACCACTTTTCAGCGGTTTCTGCTCCCACCACTCACAGAGTGCCCGTGAACGTTCTGCAGCTCGTACCATGTGTAGCCGTCCTTTGTGATAACGCCGCCGTTAAACTTGTAACACTCGCCGCTCGAGGCCGTAGCGACAACATTCGAACTGAGACCGGCTGTTAAAATAACATATCGATTTTAATTTTTATATGGTGTGTTTTATCGTTCGAAAAAGAAATTACATATGTTTGTAATTTCAAAACTTCAAGAACCCATATTGCAATAACTCACCCTGGTCCCGCACGTGCAAAGCGGCCGTATTGACGCACATACACGTGCCCGAAGCGGGCGCCGCCGTCGCCAGGGCAACCAACTGCGCAAGGAGCACAATCTTCAACATGGTGCTGTTGTTTTCAATATGTTAACTGTACACTAGCAAACAGTGCCGTCAATTGAGTTTGGAACCTCTGGTGGAGAGTTATCGCCTTATCAATGTTTCTGACACAGTTTCCATAACAGTCATATCGATAGCTAAATTAGCTAAATATACATGTATTTAGGCACGAAGTTTTTACGGTTCAAAATGACCGGATTTTTTTATTAAAGTTGCACTCTCATAGATTGAACGTTTTGACAACTTTTTTTTATTTTTTTTTTGTCTTGGAACTAGCTAATCTTTCCATGGCAACCAGTTAAATAAGACTGCTGACAAAAAATAAGATCGCAGATTTTTATATTTCAGTTCAAAAATTGATCTGTTATGAATTTTTCTTAAACCGTTAGGTTTATGCCATAAAACAGTAATTTTCGAACGGAAATTTGAAAATCTACGATCTGATTTTTGTCAGCATTCTTATATGATTGGTTTGCAGATATTTACGCAACAATTTGCTCCTTTTAAGACAAAAAAAAATAAAAAAAGGTGTAAAAATGGTAAATCTCTGAGAGTGCAGCTTTAGGAGTCTTTAAACAACCATGTATCAAATGACGTGCATTGTTTTAATCAAACCCTGTTACAATGTTGAACACTGAACACAGAAACGACAGGTTCACTTTTTTGAAACATTACGTTAAGGGGGTTACAAAACACGATATTTTGACGATGGCATTAGAAAATATATAGAGAGTACATATATGACACTTCCAGAAGAAGCATATCACGCTCAACAACATTGTGAATGAAAAACAAAGCGCTGATAATATAGAAGACCTATTCACAGTTGAAGCATAATTTTCAGCGCGTGTACTTACATCGTGAATTTAGCTATACAAAGATAAGAAAATATACAGTAAGTGTACGTCTACAAAAGGACACATGAACTCATCATTTGATGCATTGTGTCATACATTGGTAATATATACATAAACTGCATACTGCACAGAATGTTTTCCTTGAAAAGTTTCTTTTAAAATGTACCCCTGATCCATTATCTAAGTCCATGCTTATGATTGACCTTAATCTATCTTATGAACAAATAAACGTAGTAGTTGCCTTGTTTTATCAAGTTTACTTAAACAACTCTGGCCTGTACGTTTACAGTCTCGTGCGAAAGGACATAATTTGGTTTTATACAAACATTAAGTGAGAAAATGTACGGTTGCAAACAAAACGGCGGATTATAAGAAAACAAGTACCGATTCAGGTTCAAAAGTAGGCCTGATACGTATATTTAAAAACAAATATGCTGTGTGTTGTGAAAAGCAAATTATTTGATGGACAGCTTAGCTTGATATCATACCTTTACAGATAAAATAGTCGTTGAACAGATTGTGGGTTACAATGCAATTATTACAAATGCACAAGTTGATTTTGTCAACAATTTTACGTATTTTCACGGCAAATAGGACATTCTTGTGCGTGTTATAACTGTGCTTGTATATCTATACATCTCTTTTTGAGTAAATATTAATTCAAATAAATCAGATGTACCTTCATTTCTTTTAACAAATATACAATATACAATATGTTTTTATTTAAGTCAGATATATGATAACAATAAATATATTAGGTACAACTATTGGAACAAGTATTTGAAATTGCTGCTCCTTATTATAATCATGCATACAATTACATAAAAGTAAGATGGATTTGAGCACTGAAAACAGTGATAACACCAACTAGTTTTCCCGGATGTAAGGGCAACCCGCACACGCACGGTTCTCCAAGTTGACACACCAGTGTAAAATGGTTAGTTCTTTCAAGAGTATAACTTAAAAGAAATTATCATATACATTTAGATAATAAAATTGTTAGTTACATTATATACATGGGAACCACAGCATACGCCATTTTCACTATAAATGTCACGGGGATGTTGCACTTCGTTATGAAAAATGAAATGTTTTCTACTATTTATTATTTATTATGATCAGATTGAATTACTATCTGAGCATAATTTTCTGAAGTTCTATGTCTGTGACTCAAGTCATTCAAAAGTTATGGCCCATCATATAACAGCAGGTATGATCGTTGCGGACACTACATATATATGTTGCTACACTTGCATATTTCTTCAAAAATACCTTAAACATTGCTTGTTTTGGTTATATTTATTGAAACTCAACATCATACAGAAGTTCAACCCAAAATTACATTACTGTTTATAGATTATCACTGAATTTCACTGTGAGTAACATGTTGCTCAAGATAAGGAAAACTATAACCACTTATTCAGAAAGATCTAGGAAAAAATACTCTACAAGAAAATAAAAAAAATCTTAATGGTATCAATTGTCAACTATATAAAGAACAATATATAAAGAAAATGTTGGCACATAACCATGTATTTATCAATTGTCACACATTTTTCAACAGTACACAATTTCGTTGCGGACACTACAATTGTTTTCATTATGTATGTTAAGTCAAGTATACATTTTCTTCTATATAAAAATACCATTGTTCACTGTTAAACTTAAAAATCATATTCTTACTGACGATATAATGTTTTAAAAACATTTAAGTGTGAATAATAACGATAAAAATATAACCATAAATCAATTTATGGTTATTTTACCGAATATATCATTAATACATTTTGCATATTGCAGTAAATCACTAGACTATCTCTTAATATAGGCAATATAAACTGTATTTACCAAGAAGGATATAGGATGTAGCAGCAAACACTTAAATAAATTTATCAACTATTGAAACTTTTCCTATGAAATATAAATATGAACAAGAACAATTGTATTAACTAAACTAAATTAACAATTCAATACATATGATCTGTCTATAATAACAGTAAGTATGGGAATCGCTATTACCACACATCATCATGTTGGCAATTTCAGATTAGCTTATTTTATTGAACCCTGCCCCGTCTTTTCCACTTACAAAGTTGTTAATAACCTTCTGCAACTAAAGCTTCATTGCAACAAACTTGACAATTAGGCAACATTTTCTGTTTTGTATCACTGACTTTACATACATTTTTAGGTTTACGCTTGTAGAAAGTTGTAAGGCCAACCTTCCTATTTGGAAACTTTGTTTTGAACAGTTGGTTGGTACCATTTATCGTCATGGTCATCAAAAACTTAATCTGATTGTCTTTCTAACCGCACCAAACAGATAGAAGTCTTTAAACATTGATTCTGTGTCCGCCGACACATGCCCAATTCAAATTGATCGTGCTCTATTCTTCCACCAGCAGTTAGATTTTTCGCTTTTTCCACAGTGTGTGTATACCACGTGATAAATTATGTCATAAATGCTTCGTTAGAAGGCAACATTTTGCTTCAAATGAAGACTAAAAACAAAGATAACTTTTCTTTTTCTTTACCATTATAAATGAAACAAAGGGCAGTCTATGCTGTTCAAAGAGCCCGCCTTCGTTTCATTATCGGAGTTTGACTTCAACAAACCTGTATCCAAACTAATGTTCTGAAGCGGCGTTAACTGCATTTTGTTTAATTTAAGATGGTGAATAGATAGTAAAGTTATATTTGTTTAAAGTCTTCATTTGAAGCAAAATATTGCCTTCGGACGTAGCATTTATGACGTAATTTATCATATTGTATACACACACTGGTCCAGAGGCCTGTGCCATTTTCAAATTTCCTTTTCAGCATTGTCTTCTTTGTACTTTCATTACGGAAATGTTTTAGAGTTTTCTTTGCGTGTATCTTTTCTTTTTTCTCAGCTCTTTCAGACTCGTTAGTTACGTCATTTGTAGTTTGTTCATTGCTCATCTCTTTCATAGCTGTTACAGACTGGATAAAGTGTTCTCCAACTGTTGCCATATCCTTTATTTTTGGTGTTGCTATAACACCTCGTTGTTTTAGCTGTTTGGATGTGGATGGTGAAGACATCAGTCTTTCAATAAGCCTAACTCTCTTTGCCGCTTTTGCGGGTGTAGCAGGCATGATGTCCTTCACGCGTTTAATGGAACGGAATTCAGACCATCTTAGAAAGTAAGGAGTCTTGCACTGACTACTTTCTGCTTTGGTTCTTTTATCTTTACTACCTGTTCTGTTTATTACTTGTGTGTGACAGTTATCCTCATTATTTTCTCTGTTAAGCTCCACATCTTCAACCTGATTTTCATTTACTGGAATGTTTGATTCTGATAGTGTATCATTCAGTTCCATTCTTAAGCGCCATTTCTGTGTTCTGAGCACTGCACCTTTTTTCTTTTGATTCCTTGTTGCTTTCATAGAAGCAGCATAAGTTTTGACCATTCTCATTTTTTGGTCACTCTTATGTTTCTGTCTCTTTTTGGTCCTATATTTTCTGACTTCCTCTCTTTTTTAAGCTCTGTCCTCTTTCTGAAGCTTTACATTATGTTTAATGCATTTTTTTTAAATTTGGAACGTGCCAACTTAATCTGTCCTTTTCTTTTTCACTTTCATAGTCCTTTTTGCATTTTCTAGAGTGCTCTGTACTTGTTAATGGTTTCTTGTCCATTTCTGCCGCTAAAATAGTTTTATTCTAAAGCACCACACCATTGATGAGTTTTGTAGTGTCCGCAACAAAATTGATTGTATGGAGACATAACTGATATAAGAATTATACAATCTTTATAACAAAAAGAGAATGACATTGTTTCTTTACAAATATATCTTTTATTCCAGTAGCAACATATATTGTGATTATTGAGATTCATATGTAAATTCAGATAATTTCTTGTTACATATGTGTTCATTTTTCAAATCTGAAAATAGCATTCATCTGATGGTTTAGTGTTATATTCCTGCTATAGGTTATTTATTTATGACATAATAAACAAAGCAATGACTGTTTTTTGACTGTGAAATATACAATTCAAATTCGCGTTGCGGACAGTACAGCGTTGCGGACACATTTATTCAGATATTATGGAAATAGTTATCAACTGAAAACCAAAATAAGTTGATAGATCAAAACATGTTGTCAAGCCATTTTAACATTACAATAGCATGTGTCTGTAACAATAATGCCATGTAGTAAAATCAGACCCGTTGCGGACACTACAGATTTTACCATCTTCAAACACCTAGAAGTACAAAAACAATGTTTGTTTAATTATAATCTAGTGAACCCATTTTATTTCATTTCTGCAACAATGGTGACTTATTTTAAATTATTATATTAAAGTTTTTAAGCAGTTTTTTTTTAAATATGCCAGTGCATTATTAGAACATGGGTAAAATGACAAATGTATAACAAAGACATGTATATACATAAACTAATGCCTTTAGGTGAGTGTTGCTCATAATTTGATAAAATAAAAACTATTTGAAACTATGAAAATTTCACTAAATGACAAAGTCAACCTTTTTGATGTGTCCTAGTTTTCCTCTTAATTCAATTTGGAAAAAAAAAATTTTTTTAGTGCAACAGCATAACAATGAAATTGCACCATTTTATAACAACAATTTTGAATTGTGTGGAATGCATATCACTCATGGGCATGTCAAATACCGTTTTTCAGCTGGAGACATCATTTAGACACATGGAAAACACAATATGTTAAAGATATAGATACGACCAAGCAGGGAAATGACATATAAACGAAGGGTTGTCGCCTGTGTGACATTTATAGTGAAAATGGCGATAGTGCATTGATGTGTAGTTGGTTAACATGTTTAACATAATATAGCTTAAAGGGACTGTACTCCGTACGATAAAACAGCGAAAAAAAGAAAATTGTCGTAAACTGACATAAACATGGTATCGTTGTGTAAAATGCATTGGAACTTACTTACTGAAGTACCACATAGTTTACAAGTAATATTTTTCGTATTTTTCCATTAAAAAATATTACTAGGAATTACTGGTTATGTTAGTTTTCGACAATAATCTCGTTTTTTTTTTCGCTGTTTTATAATACGAAATACAGTCCCTTTAAATTTTGATGAATGTAATAATTATATTCTTGTTTATTTATGTTTTCGTATTACATTTAATAATACCTGAAATGACATAATTATTTGCTTTCAATTCCATTCTAAGCATTTTACATGTCAAAACGATTATTTTTTCCAGTAATAGGCCATGATGTAATAATGCTTTTAAACAATATGTATTTTTGCGGTACTGAAATGTGTTTTCTCATTTGCGTATGTGCGTGCGTGCGTGCGTGTATGCATGTGTGTTATTTCAGAAGGCCGCATTGTAAATATGACATGTGTTATGTTTATTTATAATATGATGCCTATGTCTTAATGTGTTACCTTCTTTAAATAAAGTTATTATTATTATTGTAATTATCATAATTATTTTTATTATTATTATTATTATTATTATTATTATTATTATTATTATTATTATTATTATTATTATTATTATTATTATTATTGTTATTATTATTATTGGCTGATGGGTTATCATGTGAGCCTTTTAATTGTTGGTTTACGTACAGTTCCAATACATGATATAATTGATAGTGTTATATGATTCCTACATGTTTATGTTGGGTTGATTCCTTCTGTACATATTTCGGTTGGGTTGATACCATCTGAACATATTTAGGTTGGGTTGATTCCATCTGTACATATTTAGGTTGGGTTGATACCATCTGTACATATATAGGTTGGGTTGATACCATCTGTACATATTTAGGTTGGGTTGATTCCTTCTATACATATTTAGGTTGGGTTGATTCCTTCTGTACATATTTCGGTTGGGTTGATACCATCTGTACATATATAGGTTGGGTTGATACCATCTGTACATATTTAGGTTGGGTTGATTCCTTCTGTACATATTTCGGTTGGGTTGATACCATCTGTACATATTTAGGTTGGGTTGATACCATCTGTACATATTAAGTTGGGTTGATACCATCTTTACATATTTAGGTTTGGTTGATTCCATCTGTACATATTTGGGTTGGGTTGATTCCTTCTGTACATATTCAGGTTGGGTTGATACCATCCGTACATATTTAGGTTGGGTTGATACCATCTGTACATATTTAGGTTGGGTTGATACCATCTGTACATATTAAGTTGGGTTGATACCATCTTTACATATTTAGGTTTGGTTGATTCCATCTTTACATATTTGGGTTGGGTTGATTCCTTCTGTACATATTCAGGTTGGGTTGATACCATCCGTACATATTTAGGTTGGGTTGATTCCTTCTGTACATATTCAGGTTGGGTTGATACCATCCGTACATATTTAGGTTGGGTTGATTCCTTCTGTACATATTTAGGCTGGGTTGATTACTTCTGTACATATTGAGGTTGGGTTGATTCCTTCTGTGCATATTTAGGTTAGGTTGATTCCTTCTGTACATATTTAGGTTGGGTTGATTACTTCTGTACATATTGAGGTTGGGTTGATTCCTTCTGTGCATATTTAGGTTAGGTTGATTCCTTCTGTACATATTTAGGTTGGGTTGATTTCATCTGTACATATTCATGTTGGGTTGATACCATCTTTACATATTTAGGTTAGATTGATTCCTTCTGTACATATTTAGGTTGGGTTGATACCATCTGTACATATTAAAGTTGGGTTGATTCCATCTGTACATATTTAGGTTGGGTGGATTCCTTTTGTACATATTTAGGTTGGGTTGATTCCTTCTGTGTATGATTAGGTAGGGTTGATTCCATCCGTACATATTCAGGTTGGGTTGATTCCTTCTGTGCATATTTAGGTTGGGTTGATTCCTTCTGTACATATTTAGGTTGGGTTGATTCCTTCTGTGTATGATTAGGTTGGGTTGATTCCTTCTGTGTATGTTTAGGTTGGGTTGATAACATCTGTACATATTTAGGTTAGGTTGATTCCTTCTGTACATATTTAGGTTGGGTTGATTTCATCTGTACATATTCAGGTTGGGTTGATACCATCTGTACATATTTAGGTTAGATTGATTCCTTCTGTCCATATTTAGGTTGGGTTGATACCATCTGTACATATTAAAGTTGGGTTGATTCCATCTGTACATATTTAGGTTGGGTGGATTCCTTTTGTACATATTTAGGTTGGGTTGATTCCTTCTGTGTATGATTAGGTAGGGTTGATTCCATCCGTACATATTCAGGTTGGGTTGATTCCTTCTGTGCATATTTAGGTTGGGTTGATTCCTTCTGTACATATTTAGGTTGGGTTGATTCCTTCTGTGTATGATTAGGTTGGGTTGATTCCTTCTGTGTATGTTTAGGTTGGGTTGATAACATCTGTACATATTTAGGTTGGTTTGATAAGATCTGTACATAATTAGGTTGGGTTGATTACATCTGTACATATTTAGGTTGGGTTGATTTCATCTGTACATATTCAGGTTGGGTTGATTCCTTCTGTGCATATTTAGGCTGGGTTGATTCCTTCTGTACATATTTAGGTTGGGTTGAATCATTCTGTACATATTTAGGTTAGGTTGAATTCTTCCGTACATGTTTAGGTCGTGTTGAATTCTTCCGTACATATTAAGGTTGGGTTGAAATCTTCAGTACATATTTAGGTTGGGTTGAATTATTCTGTACATATTTAGGTTAAATTGAATTATTTCGTACATTTAAGGTTAGGTTGAATTCTTCTGTACATATTTAGGTTGGGTTGATTTCTTTTGTGTATGTTTAGGTTGGGTTGATTCCTTCTGTACATACTTAGGTTAGGTTGAATCCTTCCGTACATATTTAGGTTGGGTTGATTCATTCTGTACATATTTAGATTGGGTTGATTCCTTCCGTACATATTTAGGTTGCGTTGAATCCTTCTGTACATGTTTAGGTTGTGTTGAATCCTTCTGTACATGTTTAGGTTGGGTTGAATCCTTCCGTACATATTTAGGTTGGGTTGAATCCTTCCGTACATATTAAGGTTGGGTTGATACCATCTGTACATATTTAGATTGGGTTGATTCCTTCCGTACATATTAAGGTTGCGTTGAATCATTCTGTACATATTTAGGTTGCGTTGAATCCTTCTGTACATGTTTAGGTTGGGTTGAATCCTTCCGTACATATTTAGGTTGGGTTGAATCCTTCCGTACATTTTAAGGTTGGGTTGATACCATCTGTACATATTTAGATTGGGTTGATTCCTTCCGTACATATTAGGGTTGCGTTGAATCATTCTGTACATATTTAGGTTGCGTTGAATCCTTCTGTACATGTTTAGGTTGGGTTGAATCCTTCCGTACATATTTAGGTTGGGTTGAATCATTCCGTACATATTAAGGTTGGGTTGATACCATCTGTACATATTTAGATTGGGTTGATTCCTTCCGTACATATTTAGGTTGCGTTGAATCCTTCTGTACATGTTTAGGTTGGGTTGAATCCTTCCGTACATATTTAGGTTGGGTTGAATCCTTCTGTATATATTTAGGCTGGGTTGATTCCTTCTGTAAATGTTTAGGTTGGGTTGAATCCTTCTGTACATGTTTAGGTTGGGTTGATTCCTTCTGTACATGTTTAGGTTGGGTTGATTCCTTCTGTACATGTTTAGGTTGGGTTGAATCCTTCTGTACATATTTAGATTGGGTTGAATCCTTCTGTACATGTTTAGGTTGGGTTGATTCCTTCTGTACATGATTAGGTTGGGTTGAATCCTTCAGTACATATTTTGGTTGGGTTTAATCCTTCCGTACATGTTTAGGTTGGGTTGATTCCTTCTGTACATATTTAGGTTGGGTTGATTCCTTCTGTACATATTTAGGTTGGGTTGAATCCTTCAGTACATATTTTGGTTGGGTTTAATCCTTCAGTACATATTTTGGTTGAGTTGAATCCGTCTGTACATATTTAGATTGGGTTGATTCCTTCTGTACATGTTTAGGTTGGGTTGATTCCTTCTGTACATATTTAGGTTGGGTTGAATCCTTCAGTACATATTTAGGTTGGGTTGATTCCTTCTGTACATGTTTAGGTTGGGTTGAATCCTTCTGTACATGTTTAGGTTGGGTTGAATCCTTCTGTACATATTTAGATTGGGTTGAATCCTTCTGTACATGTTTAGGTTGGGTTGATTCCTTCTGTACATGATTAGGTTGGGTTGAATCCTTCAGTACATATTTTGGTTGGGTTTAATCCTTCCGTACATGTTTAGGTTGGGTTGATTCCTTCTGTACATATTTAGGTTGGGTTGATTCCTTCTGTACATATTTAGGTTGGGTTGAATCCTTCAGTACATATTTTGGTTGGGTTTAATCCTTCAGTACATATTTTGGTTGAGTTGAATCCGTCTGTACATATTTAGATTGGGTTGATTCCTTCTGTACATGTTTAGGTTGGGTTGATTCCTTCTGTACATATTTAGGTTGGGTTGAATCCTTCAGTACATATTTTGGTTGGGTTGAATCCTTCTGTACATATTTAGATTGGGTTGATTTCTTCAGTACATATTTAGGTTGGGTTGAATCCTTCTGTACATATTTAGGTTGGGTTGATTCCTTCTGTACATATTTAGATTGGGTTGATTTCTTCAGTACATATTTAGGTTGGGTTGAATCCTTCTGTACATATTTAGGTTGGGTTGAATTCTTCCGTACATGTTTAGGTTGGGTTGAATCCTTCTGTACATATTTAGATTGGGTTGATTCTTTCCATTCATATTCAGGTTGGGTTGAATCCTTCCGTACATATTAAGGTTTGGTTGAATCATTCTGAACATATTTAGGTTGTGTTGATTCCTTCTATACATGTTTAGGTTGGGTTGATTCCTTCTGTACATATTTAGGTTGGGTTGAATCCTTCTGTACCTTTTTAGGTTGGGATGATTCCTTCTGTACATATTTAGGTTGGGTTGAATCCTTCTGTACATATTTAGGTTGGTTTGATTTCTTCCGTACATATTAATGTTGGGATGATTCCTTCTGTACATATTTAAGTTGGGTTGAACCTTCTGTACATGTTTAGGTTGGGTTGATTCCTTCTGTACATATTTAGGTTGGGTTTAATCCTTCTGTACATATTTAGGTTGGGATGATTCCTTCTGTACATATTTAGGTTGGGTTGAATCCTTCTGTACATATTTAGGTTGGGTTGAATCCTTCTGTACATATTAAGGTTGGGTTGAATCCATCTGTACATGTTTAGGTTAGGTTGAATCCATCTGTACATATTTAGGTTGGGTTGAATCAATCTGTACATGTTTAGGTTAGGTTGAATCCATCTGTACATGTTTAGGTTAGGTTGAATCCATCTGTACATGTTTAGGTTGGGTTGAATCCTTCTGTAAATATTTAGGTTGGGTTGAATCCATCTGTACATGTTTAGGTTAGGTTGAATCCATCTGTACATATTTAGGTTAGGTAGAAATCATCTGTAAATATTAAGGTTTGGTTGAATCCTTCTGTACATATTTAGGTTGGGTTGAATCCTTCTGTACATATTTAGGTTGGGTTGAACCTTCTGTACATGTTTAGGTTGGGTTGATTCCTTCTGTACATATTTAGGTTGGGTTTAATCCTTCTGTACATATTTAGGTTGGGATGATTCCTTCTGTACATATTTAGGTTGGGTTGAATCCTTCTGTACATATTTAGGTTGGGTTGAATCCTTCTGTACATATTTAGGTTGGGTTGAATCCATCTGTACATGTTTAGGTTAGGTTGAATCCATCTGTACATATTTAGGTTGGGTTGAATCAATCTGTACATGTTTAGGTTAGGTTGAATCCATCTGTACATGTTTAGGTTAGGTTGAATCCATCTGTACATGTTTAGGTTGGGTTGAATCCTTCTGTAAATATTTAGGTTGGGTTGAATCCATCTGTACATGTTTAGGTTAGGTTGAATCCATCTGTACATATTTAGGTTAGGTAGAAATCATCTGTAAATATTAAGGTTTGGTTGAATCATTCTGTACATATTTAGGTTGGGTTGAATCCTTCTGTACATATTTATGTTGGGTTGAATCCTTCCGTACATATTTAGGTTGGGTTGAATCCTTCTGTACATATTTAGGTTGGGTTGAATCCTTCTGTACATATTTAGGTTGGGTTGAATTATTCCGTACATGTTTAAGTTGGGTTGAATCCTTCTGTACATACTTAGATTGGGTTGATTCGTTCCGTACATATTCAGGTTGGGTTGAATCCTTCCGTACATATTAAGGTTGGGTTGAATCCTTCCGTACATATTTAGGTTGGGTTGAATCCTTCTGTACATGTTTTGGTTGGGTTGAATCCTTCTGTACATACTTAGATTGGGTTAATTCGTTCCGTACATATTCAGGTTGGGTTGCATCCTTCCGTACATATTAAGGTTGGGTTGAATCCTTCTGTACATATTTAGGTTGGGTTGATTTCTTCCGTACATATTAAGGTTGGGATGATTCCTTTTGTACATATTTAGGTTGGGTTGAATCCTTCTGTACATGTTTAGGTTGGGTTGATTCCTTCTGTACATATTTAGGTTGGGTTTAATCTTTCTGTACATATTTAGGTTGGGTTTAATCCATCTGTACATATTTGGGTTAGGTTGAATCCATCTGTACATGTTTTGGTTAGGTTGAATCCATCTGTACATGTTTAGGTTGGGTTGAATCCTTCTGTAAATATTTAGGTTGGGTTGAATCCATCTGTACATGTTTAGGTTAGGTTGAATCCATCTGTACATATTTAGGTTAGGTTGAATCCATCTGTAAACGATTAGGTTATGCTGAATCCATCTGTACATATTTAGGTTAGGTTGAATCCATCTGTACATGTTTAGGTTGATTTGATTCCTTCTGTACATATTTAGGTTTGGTTGAATCCTTCCGTACATATTTAGGTTGGGTTGAATCTTTCTGTACATATTTAGACAGGGTTAATTCTTTCTGTACATGTTTAGGTTGGGTTGAATCCATCTGTACATATTTAGGTTGGGTTGAATTATTCCGTACATGTTTAAGTTGGGTTAAATCCTTCTGTACATATTTAGATTGGGTTGATTCGTTCAGTACATATTCAGGGTTGGTTGAATCCTTCCGTACATATTATGGTTGGGTTGAATCATTCTGTACATATTTAGGTTGTGCTGATTCCTTCTATACATGTTTAGGTTGGGTTGGTTCCTTCTGTACATATTTAGGTTGGGTTGATACCATCTGTACATATTTAGGTTGGGTTGATTCCTTCTGTACATATTTAGGTTGGGTTGAATCCTTCTGTACAAATTTAGGTTAGGTTGATTCCTTCTGTACATATTTAGGTTGGGTTGATACCATCTATACATGTTTAGATTGGGTTGAATCCATCTGTTCATGTTAAGGTTGGGTTGAATCCTTCTGTACATATTTAGGTTTGGTTGAATCCTTCTGTACATAATTAGGTTGGGTTGAATTATTCTGTGCATGTTTAGGTTGGGTTGATTCCTTCTGTACATATTTAGGTTGGGTTGATTCCTTCTGTACATGTTAATGTTGGGTTGAATCCTTCTGTACATGTTTCGGTTGGGTTGATTCCTTCTGTACATGTTTAGGTTGGGTTGATTCCTTCTGTACATGTTTAGGTTGGGTTGAATCCTTCTGTACATATTTAGATTGGGTTGATTCCTTCTGTACATATTTAGGTTGGGTTGAATCCTTCTGTACATATTTAGGTTGGGTTGATTCCTTCTGTACATGTTTAGGTTGGATTGAATCCTTCTGTACATATTTAGATTGGGTTGATTCCTTCTGTACATATTTAGGTTGGGTTGAATCCTTCTGTACATATTTAGATTGGGTTGATTCTTTCCATTCATATTCAGGTTGGGTTGAATCCTTCCGTACATATTAAGGTTTGGTTGAATCATTCTGAACATATTTAGGTTGTGTTGATTCCTTCTATACATGTTTAGGTTGGGTTGATTCCTTCTGTACATATTTAGGTTGGGTTGATACCATCTGTACATGTTTAGGTTGGGTTGAATCCTTCTGTACATGTTTAGGTTGGGTTGAATCCTTCTGTTCATGTTTAGATTGGGTTGATTCCTTCTGTACATATTTAGGTTGGGTTGAATCCTTCTGTACATATTTAGGTTGGGTTGATTCTTTCCATTCATATTCAGGTTGGGTTGAATCCTTCCGTACATATTAAGGTTTGGTTGAATCATTCTGAACATATTTAGGTTGTGTTGATTCCTTCTATACATGTTTAGGTTGGGTTGATTCCTTCTGTACATATTTAGGTTGGGTTGATACCATCTGTACATGTTTAGGTTGGGTTGAATCCTTCTGTACCTATTTAGATTGGGTTGAATCCTTCTGTACATATTTAGGTTGGGTTGATTTCTTCCGTACATATTAATGTTGGGATGATTCCTTCTGTACATATTTAGGTTGGGTTGAATCCTTCTGTACATGTTTAGGTTGGGTTGATTTCTTCCGTACATATTAATGTTGGGATGATTCCTTCTGTACATATTTAGGTTGGGTTGAATCCTTCTGTACATGTTTAGGTTGGGTTGATTCCTTCTGTACATATTTAGGTTGGGTTGATTTCTTCCGTACATATTAATGTTGGGATGATTCCTTCTGTACATATTTAGGTTGGGTTGAATCCTTCTGTACATGTTTAGGTTGGGTTGATTTCTTCCGTACATATTAATGTTGGGATGATTCCTTCTGTACATATTTCGGTTGGGTTGAATCCTTCTGTACATGTTTAGGTTGGGTTGAATCCTTCTGTACATATTTAGGTTGGGTTTAATCCTTCTGTACATATCTAGGTTGGGTTGATTCCTTCTGTACATATTTAGGTTGGGTTGAATCCTTCTGTACATATTTAGTTTAGGTTGAATCCTTCTGTACATGTTTAGGTTGGGTTGATTCCTTCTGTACATATTTAGGTTGGGTTTAATCCTTCTGTACATATTTAGGTTGGGATGATTCCTTCTGTACATATTTAGGTTGGGATGATTCCTTCTGTACATATTTAGATTGGGTTGAATCCTTCTGTACATATTTAGGTTGGGTTGAATCCTTCTGTACATATTTAGGTTGGGTTGAATCCATCTGTACATGTTTAGGTTAGGTTGAATCCATCTGTACATATTTAGGTAGGGTTGAATCAATCTGTACATGTTTAGGTAAGGTTAAATCCATCTGTACATATTTAGGTTAGGTTGAATCCATCTGTACATGTTTAGGTTAGATTGAATCCATCTGTACATGTTTAGGTTGGGTTGAATCCTTCTGTAAATATTTAGGTTGGGTTGAATCCATCTGTACATGTTTAGGTTAGGTTTAATCCATCTGTACATATTAGGTTAGATTGAAATCATCTGTAAATATTAAGGTTTGGTTGAATCATTCTGTACATATTTAGGTTGTGTTTATTCCTTCTATACATGTTTAGGGTGGGTTGAATCCTTCTGTACATATTTAGATTGGGTTGAATCCTTCTGTACATATTTAGGTTGGGTTGAATCCTTCTGTACATATTTAGGTTGGGTTGAATCCTTCTGTACATATTTAGGTTGGGTTGAATTCTTCCGTACATGTTTAGGTTGGGTTGAATCCTTCTGTACATACTTAGATTGGGTTGATTCGTTCCGTACATATTCAGGTTGGGTTGAATCCTTCCGTACATTTTAAGGTTGGGTTGAATCCTTCCGTACATATTTAGGTTGGGTTGAATCCTTCTGTACATATTTAGGTTGGGTTTAATTATTCCGTACATGTTTAGGTTATGTTGAATCCTTCTGTACACACTTAGATTGGGTTAATTCGTTCCGTACATATTCAGGTTGGGTTGAATCCTTCCGTACATATTAAGGTTGGGTTGAATCCTTCTGTACATATTTATTATTCAGGTTGGGTTGATTTCTTCCGTACATTTTAAGGTTGGGATGATTCCTTCTGTACATATTTAGGTTGGGTTGAATCCTTCTGTACATATATAGGTTGGGTTTAATCCATCTGTACATATTTAGGTTAGGTTGAATCCATCTGTATATGTTTAGGTTAGGTTGAATCCATCTGTACACGTTTAGGTTATGTTGAATCCATCTGTACATATTTAGGTTAGGTTGAATCCATCTGTATATGTTTAGGTTGAGTTGATTCCTTCTGTACATATTAAGGTTTGGTTAAATCCTTCCGTACATATTTTGGTTGGGTTGATTCCTTCTGTACATATTAAGGTTTGGTTAAATCCTTCCGTACATATTTTGGTTGGGTTGATTCCTTCTGTACATATTAAGGTTTGGTTAAATCCTTCCGTACATATTTAGGTTGAGTTGATTTCTTCTGTACATATTAAGGTTTGGTTAAATCCTTCCGTACATATTTTGGTTGGGTTGATTCCTTCTGTACATATTAAGGTTTGGTTAAATCCTTCCGTACATATTTTGGTTGGGTTGATTCCTTCTGTACATATTAAGGTTTGGTTAAATCCTTCCGTACATATTTAGGTTGAGTTGATTCCTTCTGTACATATTAAGGTTTGGTTAAATCCTTCCGTACATATTTTGGTTGGGTTGATTCCTTCTGTACATATTAAGGTTTGGTTAAATCCTTCCGTACATATTTAGGTTGAGTTGATTCCTTCTGTACATATTAAGGTTTGGTTAAATCCTTCCGTACATATTTAGGTTGAGTTGATTCCTTCTGTACATATTAAGGTTTGGTTAAATCCTTCCGTACATATTTAGGTTGGGTTGATTTCTTCTGTACATATTAAGGTTTGGTTGAATCCATCTGTATATGTTTAGGTTGAGTTGATTCCTTCTGTACATTTTAAGGTTTGGTTAAATCCTTCCGTACATATTTAGGTTGGGTTGATTCCTTCTGTACATATTAAGGTTTGGTTGAATCCATCTGTATATGTTTAGGTTTGGTTAAATCCTTCCGTACATATTTAGGTTGGGTTGATTCCTTCCGTACATATTAAGGTTTGGTTGAATCCATCTGTATATGTTTAGGTTGAGTTGATTCCTTCTGTACATATTAAGGTTTGGTTAAATCCTTCCGTACATATTTAGGTTGGGTTGATTCCTTCTGTACATATTAAGGTTTGGTTAAATCCTTCCGTACATATTTAGGTTGGGTTGATTCCTTCTGTACATATTAGGGTTTGGTTAAATCCTTCCGTACATATTAAGGTTGGGATGATTCCTTCTGTACATATTTAGGTTGGGTTTAATCTTTCTGTACATATTTAGGTTGGGTTTAATCCATCTGTACATATTTAGGTTAGGTTGAATCCATCTGTATATGTTTAGGTTGAGTTGATTCCTTCTGTACATATTAAGGTTTGGTTAAATCCTTCCGTACATATTTAGGTTGGGTTGATTCCTTCTGTACATATTAGGGTTTGGTTAAATCCTTCCGTACATATTTAGGTTGAGTTGATTCCTTCTGTACATATTTAGGTTTGGTTAAATCCTTCCGTACATATTTAGGTTGGGTTGATTCCTTCTGTACATATTAGGGTTTGGTTAAATCCTTCCGTACATATTTAGGTTGGGTTGATTCCTTCTGTACATATTAGGGTTTGGTTAAATCCTTCCGTACATATTTAGGTTGGGTTGATTCCTTCTGTACATATTAAGGTTTGGTTAAATCCTTCCGTACATATTTTGGTTGGGTTGATTCCTTCTGTACATATTTAGGTTTGGTTAAATCCTTCCGTACATATTTAGGTTGGGTTGATTTCTTCTGTACATATTAAGGTTTGGTTGAATCCATCTGTATATGTTTAGGTTGAGTTGATTCCTTCTGTACATATTAAGGTTTGGTTAAATCCTTCCGTACATATTTAGGTTGGGTTGATTCCTTCTGTACATATTAAGGTTTGGTTAAATCCTTCCGTACATATTTAGGTTGGGTTGATTCCTTCTGTACATATTAGGGTTTGGTTAAATCCTTCCGTACATATTAAGGTTGGGATGATTCCTTCTGTACATATTTAGGTTGGGTTTAATCTTTCTGTACATATTTAGGTTGGGTTTAATCCATCTGTACATATTTAGGTTAGGTTGAATCCATCTGTATATGTTTAGGTTGAGTTGATTCCTTCTGTACATATTAAGGTTTGGTTAAATCCTTCCGTACATATTTAGGTTGAGTTGATTCCTTCTGTACATATTAAGGTTTGGTTGAATCCATCTGTATATGTTTAGGTTGAGTTGATTCCTTCTGTACATATTAAGGTTTGGTTAAATCCTTCCGTACATATTTAGGTTGAGTTGATTCCTTCTGTTCATATTAAGGTTTGGTTAAATCCTTTTGTACATGTTTAGGTTGGGTTGATTTCTTCCGTACATATTAATGTTGGGTTGATTCCTTCCGTACATATTAAGGTTTGGTTGAATCCATCTGTATATGTTTAGGTTGAGTTGATTCCTTCTGTACATATTAAGGTTTGGTTAAATCCTTCCGTACATATTTAGGTTGAGTTGATTCCTTCTGTACATATTAAGGTTTGGTTAAATCCTTCCGTACATATTTAGGTTGAGTTGATTCCTTCTGTACATATTAAGGTTTGGTTAAATCCTTCCGTACATATTTAGGTTGGGTTGATTCCTTCTGTACATGTTTAACTTGGGTTAAATCCTTCTGTTCATATTTAGATTGGGTTGAATCATTTTGTGCATATTTAGATTGGGTTGAATCATTCTGTACATATTTAGGTTGTGCTGATTCCATCTGTACATATTTAGGTTGGGTTGATTCCTTCTGTACATATTTAGGTTGGGTTGAATCATTCTGTACATATTTAGGTTGGGTTGAATCATTCTGTACATATTTAGGTTGGGTTGAATCATTCTGTATATGTTTAGGTTGAGTTTATTTGATCCTACGATATCATATTATATGTGATGTACTCGCGATTGTTGAAATTCATATACATTTAGATTGATTGATGTTGTTACTTTTGATAATACGATTTTCTTTGCAGATGATACTGTTTTATTTTTACCCATTTCACTCATTTTTCGCCAATTAACTACATGGCTGTTGTATTATATGATATACCTGTCTGTATATACTAAAGCTTCGTTAGATGGTGGTTATATGCGTAATGTTTCCGCATTGTTTAAATGATTGAGGGGATTTAAAATCCGTCAAGAAAGAAAATTGATACAAAGCAGTTCGTAATAAAATGAATTGCAAACTAAAAATACATTAAAGATGATATTATTAAATTGAAATGTCATACGTGAAATGAGATTGAAGTGACTGCAATGACCAGATATCAGATCCAGATATAAGCAGACTTTAATTAAAAGAGTCAGACACAAGATACCCTAGCTCTTTGTGAAGATACCTAATGGTTATTATCTTATGCCCCCATTTCACCAAGGATTTTTTTTCCCAATCGACACGATCTGTACTAGATTATCCCCGATGATTTATTTTTTGATCGGCCAGATTGTCGTCCTGAACCGCCTCCAATCGTTCCTATTTTTTAAGCCGATTGAATACCGACCAATGAACCACGGCGAGGGACAATTCACGGACGTTCCTCGAGCCATCGACACGTTTCAGGGGCGCAAGTATGCGAAAGTACGCGCAAGTACCCGCAGGTACAAGACAAAGGCCCGGAAGAGACCCGCATCTCGTGCGCAAGTGAGCGATGTTCGCGCGTTGTTCGGCCGAAAGGGACCGGAAATTAGCGATCCCGGGTCGAGAGAGGACACTTTCGGCCGCTCTGCGGCCGATGTCCGCTGTTGTTACGCCATTCTTCGCGCGAGAGTGGCCGAATGAAGGCTAATATTGACGCAGGTAGCCGCAGAAACCCAAAAGGAAACGTTCTTCAGACGATTTAAACGATCTTTGGCCGACTAATTTGCCGAGATCGGCAAGAGATCGGTGTTTTTGTGGCCCGACTATATAAATCGAGCCAGATCGAAGCTTTTCACCATTTTCTGACAAGCCAGTGAAGGTCATGGACCAACAAGCAGTGCTGAGGCTTGTTGTAGCTTTACAACTTCGTACTAGTATAGCACAGCAAAATGTTACAAGACTAGAAAGTATGCTGAGGAGGAGGAACAGGGTCAAGAGAAGATATGCTAAAAAGTTGTTATGAATTGTTAAAGGTTTTTCACCTGTGTTTTGTTTCAGTACCTGTTCTGAGAAAAGTTTGCAGTTTTTTTTATAATATTTTTTTTATAGTTCTCTGGCATTGTTATTAATCTGTACATTTATTATTATTTATAATAACTTTGAGTAAATATATGCGTTGCTGTTCTATTAAGTAACAATTAATTATTTGTGACCTTTAAAAGGATTTCTATATGTTCTGGTGATGGTCGGGTGCTTACACTCCGACGACACTACGCACGACCATCGGAAGAGAGCGGCAGAGGCTAAACGAAAGCTCCAGAAGGCCCCCAGAGGACTCCAGAGGGCGGGCGAGACAAGTGGACGTTCAGAGGACCCTCGGGCGACCAAGGCGACCACGGGCCGACTGTTTTTGATCGGCTACTGGTTTTCAATTTGTTTAAAAACAGTAGCCGATCACTTTTTAGGTACCCGACCCTCGGGGGACTAATGCGATCGCGCCAGATCTTACCCCGAAGGTATAGGTTAGTGCACGTTAATGCACGCAGGTTCCCGACTTATTTTGCAAAGATAGGGCCGATCGACTAAAAAAGAGGACCGGTACTCTCGGGACCAAAACAATCCTTGGTGAAATGGCACTATTAGTAAATACACAGTTTACAACTTTTCTTACAGCTGTAATCTGGCTGTTATTTAGAAATTGGATAGAAAATGTGTCTTAAACATCATCAACTTATGTAAGAATGGCATATTTTAATGGGTGGGCAAGACTCGCGGTCAGTTCATTGACAAGAAAGTGTTCTAATAACAGGACGTTTCGTCCAGTCTGTATACGTATATGAACTGACCTATTTGTTGTCGATGCCCGGGTTACCTCACTATATAAAATCTATAACTTCTTCAAGACCAAAGAGTGCGTTTATTCATAATTTATTTTATTGTTCTAAGTGTGCCTGTACAGATATATATATATAGAGAGAGAGTTTGTTGCTCCATTTTATCCAAACCGACTACCGCCCGAATTTCTTTTCAATTTTAATATGCATGTACAGGATAATAATAATACATAATATACTTTCTAGACACCGACATGTAGCCCCAATGGTCGCTTTTTATATATTTTCTCAATTTAATTATCTTTGAGTTAATAAATTAAAGCGAGGATCAATAACTGTTTTTCCTAACAACGAGTCTGGACCAGAAGCGTAATTAAAACAACACCGCCACCTTGCATGGCATGTAGCATGTATCATTATTGTATTCCAGTAGTACTATGGTGTTTACAGGTTCAAATATAGTTGATTTGTTAAATCTTTGCGTCTTTATTATTTTGACAGCTTTTACCGATATTGGCATCTTTCTTGACTATTCCGGGCGCAAAATAATTTGGTTTCATTTGACGTTAATTTGTTATGGTGATTTGCTTTAAATAATGTATTACATAGACAAATCGTTATGTAACATCATACTCTGTAATACCTCATCCTTTCAGGTGAAAATGAAAGAGGAAAAGAAATAAAATGTTTTGTCTCCACAATGTAGATTGAGGTTGTACCTAATATTACAGTGACTCAGCATATATAGAAATTCGTAACTATATCAATCAAAATTATCACTACCTCCATATGTTATACATACACATTGACAACATTCTTAACAACCTAGTGACCCACCTAGCAGATTTGTTTAATATTATATTATTATCTGGGGTTTTCCCCAATGCGTGGATGGAAGGAATTGTAGTTCCGGTGTATAAAAAGGGAGATGACACAAATGTTAACAATTATAGAGGGATAACTCTCATTAGCTGTTTAGCTAAAATATACGCATCTATTATTAACAAGCGTTTAATGTTGTGGGCAGAAAAGTATGAAACAATTTCAGATGCACAGTTTGGGTTCAGAAAGGGGTTTTCTTAAACAGATGCTATATTCTGCTTGAAATCTGTTATTGACCACATGTTGAATAATGGTAATAGACTATATTGTACGTATATTGACATTTCCAAAAATGTTTTGATAGTGTTAATAGGAATGCTCTGTGGCTGAAATTACATACAGTGGGTATAAATGGAAAGATGCTTAGAACCGTACGATCCATGTATACTTTTGTAAAAGCAAGAGTTAGACATTGCAGCAAATACTCGGAGTTCATAGAGATATCAGTTAGCCTGAAGCAAGGAGATATTTGTTCGCCATTATTTTGGTCAATGTTTATAGATGATTTAGAGTTATATCTGGAAAATAATATAACAAGTGAAATATCTCTAAATGACATAACATTAATTTTATTATTGTATGCTGATGACATGGCAACATTTGCAGAAACTCCTGAAGAGATGCAGTCAACCCTCAATAATCTTAAAACCTACTGTGATAGGTGGGGGCTAAAAGTGAACGTTGAAAAGAGTAAGGTTATGGTATTCAGACGTCGTGGTCATGTTCGTGCTAACGAGAGTTGGAAATATGGCGATTGTTTATTAGAGGTCGTTGATAATTTCAATTATCTGGGAACTGTGTTTAATTGTCATGGATCTTTTTCTTCAAATATACAATTGCTATGTGGAAAGGCATTAAAAGCAATGAATGTGCTTCTTAATAAATTGAAAGAGCTTACGTTTAGTCCTAAAACAAAATGTCAATTGTTTGATGCTTTTGTAACGGCAATCCTAAATTACTCATCTGAAGTTTGGGGTTTTACTAAATTAAAGGACATTGCACATTTACGCTTAAAATTTTGCAAACGAATTCTGGATGTTAAACCAACAGCAAGCAATGGGGCAATATATGGGGAGTTAGGAAGATACCCACTATTCATTAACCGTTACACACGTATCATCGAGTATTGGGCAAAACTATTATATACCAAAAATTGTATTGTAAAAAGTATATATGAAATGTCTTTGCGGGACTTAGAATCAAATCAGAAAAATTGGTTATTTGATGTTAAGAACTTATTATTTAAAAACGGCTTTGGTGACGTTTGGGAGAATGCCTCACATATAAATACACAACTATTTATAAACGAGTTCCAGCAAAGAATTAAAGACTGTTTTATCCAGGACTGGACAAGTAATGTACAATCAAACTCTGTGTTAACAGTTTATAAGGAAATAAAAAGAGACTTCGAATATGAAATATATCTAAGTGCGAGTATTCCTACTCATTTGCTTAAACTGTTCACACAATTGAGGATATCTTGCCATAAACTACGGGTGGAAACTGGACGATACGGTCGCAATCGTATAGAGAGACATGAGAGACGTTGTGAAGTGTGTAATTCTGGGGACATCGAAGATGAATTCCATTTTATGTGTGTTTGTCAAAAATATAAAACTATCCGTAAACGCTATTTACCGGCGCATGTTATTCAAAGACCAAATATGGTCAAATTTCTTGAACTTGTTGTATGCAAGAACTCTGATGTATTATATAAAATGATTACTTATATACGTTGTGCTATTAAAATTAGAGATAGTAATTACAAGCTTAAGATTGTCATTGTTTTAACATTCTATGTATTGTAAATGTTTCCTTACCGAAGTCATATTTATTTAAATGCTCTCCAGTCGTTTTTTTTTTAGCTCTATTCGAAATACATGCCTTCTTTTGGTCTAAATATAAATACACATACTTGTGTAAGGAACCTTTTTAGTAAATATGATATTTGTTTTGAAAGTTATTAATTTACCCTCCATCTATGTCTTATTTATTTATTTTTTTTGGTTTTAACGGATTATGATGAGTTACTTCATTAATATCTTCATTCTCGCGATTATCTTTATTATCATTAATAATAATTTTGTTCATTGAGTTTGAAGTGAATAACAATACTTAAAAGTAACTTTATGCAGTATACTGCTGTATATATTAAACCGTTATGGGTTAACATAACATTGTTCGATGTATTGTGTTTGTATTTATTTACTATAGACTTGTACATATTATTGTTACATGTTTATGGATGATAAACTGAATCCAAATAAAATACATTCTGATTCTTAATATTTTTATACACATTCTCCCATAATTGATGTAAAGAAATGTTTCTATTCCATTTTAATATTACTTATGTTATAATTGCCACATGCCAAGCTTTGTATCTATACATATTGTCTTAACATTTTAGAACAGTTTTACTATTTCCTTCACAAATTGACTCAACCTTTTATATTTCGACATTTTAGTGTTTCACATACACATTAGAAATTTAAATTTGATGACATTCGGATAATCTTAGTATTTTTATCAATAAATCGCTTTCTGCTATTGTTTTAAGCTATACATTCAAGTAAAGAGTGATATTCGTCTCCAATGCTACTGTTTGCTTGACAATATTGTTGAGCAATATTAGGTCATTTATTACAAAATTAAATTCATAACACCATAAAATAACTGTGAAAACAAAAGCAAGAAAAACAATAGTATTGGAACGCGGTTGGAATGTTAATCTATTGGTGAAAGGTGGCGAGAGCTGCTCAAGCATCACTGTCAAAATGTAGTCTTTCCATTACTCAGTTTATACTTTACTTCACCCTAATATCTATACTTAAATCAACAACTCAACAAATATATCTGTTTGGCCGATAACGTGCACAAATGTTAAGGACATTTTATTCAGCAAGCATGTTTGTCAATATCAGAATATGTATAGATAATAAATCTATATATTTATGAGAGTTTCACAGTTGCATACAAATCATGAAACATGCTCCTTGACAATATGACAAAGTAGGTTTAGTCCAAATTTTCTTGTACACAAATCACTGATATCTTGAAAGCGTATATATTCAAATGAAAGCTTTTCTTGTACAATAGGCCAGAGTAAAAACCAGAGATAAAAATTCACACAAATAGTATGGTGTAAAACTGCTCTGGAAAACTGCACCCGTTTATTCTTTTTAACACTTCTAATCAATATTATTCTAATATATCTAAGTCATCATTTCTTAAACAATTATGCTACATGTATTTATCAAAAACAGAAAACACCCAAAATTTGTAAAGCTATCAATATAACATACATTTTTCAATAAAATCAATTTTGAAAATTAAAGAAAACCGAAATGTCCAGACTACTGTGCATGCTAGAACTGAAACAATTTTCGTCTCCAAAATCACGGTCTATACCGTTAATCCTTTCTATTGGATAACTCGACCCCTCATAACAGAACTCAATCACCTATTGGTCAACTGTGGTCAAACTGACCGTACAGTAAAGACAATACTTTCCAGCTATACTACAAAACGCTGTAATGTAAAAAAATCGTTTGTATTTATTATTCAATGTTGACTTGCGTCATTACGATGCAAGCAATCGGAAACGAAGGATTATTTTTAATTATATTTAAGTAACCGTGACCTTGCTTTTGATACAAACAAGGTCAATATGTTAGTCCTTCACATTAACTGAGGGCTCTCAATATCGACTTCATTAGTTGTACATGTACATGTGTAATCGGAAAGAAGTACATGTAGTTGCTGGAATCGTTTATCTATATCAACTAAATTATTCTCGTCATAAGAAAACACTGGGAGTTTAGTGGCGTTTGACCACCTACTACTAGTTTTGGTACGTGGACGTTATTCAAGAAGATGGAAACATCATCGAATATGACGGAAATGGCTGCCAGTGTGATGGCTCTTGAGGCGACTGCGGTGGTCATGGCCGACAACATGGACCAGTTCTTCCTACTCGTCATGGGCTTCACTATTTACCGTACGTACATTATTGTCCAGCCGTCCGTTCTGTTCAGGAGCAGAAAGGGACAATACACATACACACCTGTAAGCCTACATTTTGTTACAGTATTACTTAATGTAAAAACACGGCTAATAAATATTTAATGTTTAAATACTTTTATGTAATTTTATGTATTTGGTAGATATCCTACACAAAGAGGCGACCTATGTCTCTTCGCAAGGGAAACTTTTTGTCTGCAAGAAACTGTAGAAACGTTAGGGAAAAACAACACCAGAGTAATGCAAAGTGAAATATTCGCGATGAAACTTTTATATAATGCATTAATGAATAACTTTAGGCTGCTTACAATTTTTTTTGTTCAATGCATCGTAAAATGTTTATAAAATGGCCTCAAAAACTGTTCCTTGCTCTGTTTCAAAGGCACCATTGTAATCTTCAAAATGTACATATCTAGTCAATCGTTAAGTGAAATATGATAGTCACAATTTAATTCTTCTTAGCCGATGCTTTCGGTGATCTCAGTGCCTTAAACATATCAGCAAAACTGATTTCCGAGTGTGTATGTTCAGTATTTTATATCCAAATCGTTATAACATTAAACTGTTTTATGCCTTCCCGGTTTTCAGACTTAAATAACAACACATACATGTACACATCAACTTAGTATGTTTAAGAAATATTAACGCAAGTCATTAGTAACATAATCAGTATGGCTTATGTGTGAAAATTTTACCAAAACGAAAACCAAGTTACCAATTTCTCAGTATATATGTATTACTCTCACTAATCGTCCTTGCTCATTATACTATGTATGTTTTGTCACGTTGCTGACAGTGATGCAGGCGGGATTCGCATTCCTGGAGGCCGGCGCCGTCAGAAGTCGCAATACCGTCAACATCCTCATCAAAAACGCCCTCGATTCATGTAAGTGCTGTAGTATATGTACGAGTGATTGCAGGAATTTACATTATCTGTTAAAAATCTGGAAACATTTTAACATTTTTAAGCGCTACATCTATTTCACAATGATCAGCTTTTAAATTAATACCTTTTTAACTTTTTAGTTTTTGGTGGCGTGTCTTACTGGCTTGTTGGCTACGCTCTAGCGTTCGGAAAAGGGAACCCGTTCATTGGTGCCTCCTATTTCGCCCACAGCGGTCTTCCGGCCACGATGTACGCGCATTGGTTTTTCCAGTTCGTGTTTGCCGCCACCGCCGCAACTATTGTCTCCGGTGCCGTGGCGGAGCGCTGTGACTTCACCGCGTACATCATCTACAGCTCGGTAGTTACTGGTAGGTTACAGTGGTGCGCATGCAGGTTTGTGTCAAGCTGTTTTAACGAAATCTGCCGGTTAATCTTGGCAAGGAATAGATCTAGGATTTTACGGTTTCTATCTCAGCTCCTATACTGATGTAAAGTGAATTATTTGCTTCCTTTGTTTTATTCCTGATTTCGTCGTTAAATGCATCCATCAGCATTGAAGTTAAGTTCTTTCTCCATCTATCCTGCTGAGCTCAAAATTTAAAAATATATGTCTTTTTATACACGGCATGTTGAGCATGAAATGTATTTTACCGGTAAAAACACAATACGTATGTGTATGTACCGACAGGGTTTATCTACCCGGTGGTGACTCACTGGGCGTGGTCGGAGGAGGGCTGGCTGGTGAACGGACGGACGTACCAGTTTGACGGGGAGCTCGTCGATATTGGATACAACGTAAGGCTTCACTTTAATTAACATTTCTACAAAATATTGTTCACCCGATTTTCAACTTAACACGCATGCTTCAGTGCTTGCAAAACACACACATAATTACCAAAAGCATGCTTGCAGAAACATAATAATAATTTAGAAACATGTATTCAAGATCAGACGCTATATCTTTGTTCAATATTTGGGTGCAGTTTGTTTCATGATTGAGGTAATTTCATAAAAGCTCTCTACGCTTAGCATTATAACAACTTCATCGCCAGATGACCATTTCGTTACTGTCCATTTATCAGATGAATGGAAAGCAGCGGGAAACGTCGCGCTTGGTTAACCGAATATGCATTGTAACACTATGTTTCCTTCATTGAATTTGTATGTTTCAGGACTTTGCAGGAAGTGGCGTGGTGCACATGGTCGGTGGTATCGCAACCTTCGTCGGCGCCTTGGCCTTGGGTCCGCGCATAGGACGCTTTGACAAGGGCGACGGAAGTCCCGTTGAAATCAGGGGACACTCAATTCCGGTGAGGCTCTGATGGATAGGCGATTGTTTATCAGTCATAATGGTGCATTGCATAATGAACAATTGTACCGATTTATAGTTCATGTTGATTTTGACCTTGATTTTTACTTTACTTTCTGGGAGATTTTTGCAGTTATATTTGTATGACAAACGGTGTTATGGCTTCACAATGAACCATGCTCATTACTGTTACGTGATTATGTAAACTTAAGAGGATTTATAAATCCTACTGTTACTGGGAAACCCAGATCATGCAGTTTCATTGGTAGTGCTAGCAAAATGTAATAAGCAGTGCATTGATTAAATGCGACATATAATTATGTGTGTCTTAATTCTACTCCTATTATATGGTATAAATCAATCTACATACAGTTGAAATTTCGGTTAAAGGGAATTTAAAAAAACAACAACACATAACAACATGAACACACATGCACACGTGCAAAAACTCACTAAAACGGGACGTTCACACCATAAACTATAATCAATGTAACAAAATCCCAAGGGAAAGAAAGTTTGTTTGTACTCAATCATTTAGTAAACGTACTTGTTTTCTGTTCTTCATCCGCAGTTTGCATCTCTGGGCGGGTTTATCCTGGTGTTTGGATTCTTTGCGTTTAACGGGTCCTCTCAGGGCTCAATATCCGGGGAAGGGGACGGAGCGACGGTGGCCTTGGCGGTGACAAACACCGTGCTGGCGGCTTCCGGCGGTGCGTTCACCACGCTGGTGCTCAACAAGACCAAGTACTTCGGTGACTCCAAGTGGAGTTTCCTCACCACACTGAACGGATGTCTTACGGGGATGGTGGGTCAAATGACGTCGTCTGGGTTATGCATGTTGTTTCAGTGGTCGTCCAATGGTTGCATAATCTATGTGTAAAAATTATTTGCAAAATGTTCTAAAAATCTGAAACATGACTCTGTTAATATGACTGAAGCATGATGTAACCTATTAGGTGATCATTGTCACTGTGTCGTTCTCAGCTTACCTTGTAGTAAGAATTCTCTGTACGTCAAGTCTTGAGATGTAGCAAGATTGGTCGAAACCAAGAAATCAATGTTTATCATATTTTCTCAACAGACGGATGGCCCATATACTATGTTCATACTATGAAAAGAACTTGTAATTTTACGAATGTAGATTCAAACTCATAAGTTATGTAATATCTCTGGATGCTGGATACACATCTATTTAGAAAGCACTGAAAGACTGTTATCCGGGTGTTGTTAAGCTCAATGATAACTCGCAAAACGTTAAAACACACTCTAGATGACCACTTATGTACATGCCGACGCCATGTATATCATTGATCTGAATGTAAACAAACTAAATTTCTTACGGTTTTGTGTACACTACGTACACGCTCGGAGAAAATTTGACCGGAGAACATTCTTTGTATGAAGTTTGCAGTTAATTTCATAGAGTGATGCATGAATTATTGAGTTTGGATGTGCACTTTCTGTTATTTGTTATCTCTTTATATAGCTAATTCTACGACTTATTGAAAATGATAACTAATAATTCTGATTATAAGCTATACATGTAAAGGACATTTATGCCTTTACAAAACCACATACAGCTCAAAGCGAACCATTCAATAAAACATTAAAGTAGATGTAATAATTGTTGCAAATCTTTCAGAAAGAAACATTAACACAAACTCCGCCTAATTTCATCCTTTAAATTAAATATTAATTTGATGGTAATAACTCAGTAAAAGGTGACGCCCAGAACATGGAATCAAGGAGTAGATCCATCAAGTCTAATGCTTCATATCTACACTCACTAAAATATATCGATGGTTAAATGAAAGTCTGAAATGACTTTCTTTACAATTGTTAGCTGGAATAATTGACGATCAAATTTCTTTGGTGACAGGTATGCCAGTTTCTCGGGTTCAAAAGAATGTATAACTGCTGGAACTCGAACCGACAACATATTTGCTGAGAAGTTGATACTTCATCATCATCTTCAACCTTACCTTATGTTTATTTTCAGGTAGCGGTCTGCGCGGGGTGTAATCAGTTCAAGTCATATTTCGGCTTCATCACGGGGGTGCTCGGCGGGATCGCTTACATGGTCACCACATGGCTCGTCCTCAAGCTCAAGGTCGACGACCCACTAGACGCCACTGCAGGTACGCACACATTACGTGGTTTGGGTGTTATTTCTGGAACAGACGAGAGGGACGTAAAGGCATTCCACCAGATTGTTTCAACATATGCTATTCGGTTAAGGAGGACTTACCGCCTTGTTGATCCGCCAATGTAAAGTAGAATTGGTAAAGGCGTTTAGCACGACTTGAATTAAATTTATTTCATCGTTTTGAACACGAGAAATATGCAATGGAAACGATCGTTTCACAATACATGCCGCTGACGACTTGATACTAGGCGACATTGTACCTTAATCAATTCGAAACAATATTTTCTTTAAAAAATATAAAAAATATCGTTTATATCTGTTATAGTAGACGACATTTTAAAAGTTTCATTCAGTGCAGCCCAAAACGTATAACATTGTATGTAAATATCTTCCTTGCAGTACATTTCGGCGGAGGCGTGGTCGGGGTTCTAACTGTGCCACTCTTCTCCTACGACTACGGCGTCTTCTACAACTGGGACGTAAAATCCGGATACGTGAGTACAAGATAAGCTTTTTAAAGCGAGAGAATCGTGTCCTTCTGACACACTTCTGGAACACCATGTCAAATAACATCTTTATTCGTGTTCTACTGTTTTGAAATATATGTGAGTTTTTTACATTATCATTTAGAATATAGAAAATAATTGTTCCAACATGTATACATATACGAATGTCAAATAAAAACCTTGTACTAACTTTGATGATTGCAATAGCACTTTTTTCAGTTCATCCTTTATATGTCAATAATACTAGTCGCTATCAGCTTATTTTAGTTGTAATGTTTATATGTTTATATGAAAACATAACACAAATACTGTAAAATTTAGGTGTAATAAAATATGTTCTGTTTTGTATACTTTTTTAGTTTGATAGATTTGTGATTTACAATTCCAGTTCATCCTTAAAAAAGTTGATTATAATATTTATTTAATATTTCACACTAAACTGTATAATTGTAATTGTAATATATTTAATATGTATATGAAACACCAAAAACTGTATAGTTCACGTGTAATAAATTATGTTCAGTTCTGTTCTGTGATATCAGAATCAGTACAAGACAGGCAAAATTTGACACAAAATGAATGCAATAGTTCATTACCATTTTCATTATTTTCTTTAATAGTAATAACAGCCCCGATTCCGTTTTATATTATGTATTCATATATTCATGGTTTATTGCTTCCCTTTTTTAACAGTACCTGGCATGGCAGGTCGCGGGGTTGGCGGCCATCTTCAGCTGGGCGGCCGTCCTCTCTCTCGTCCTCTTCTTCTCGCTCAAAAAACTCAACATTTTCAGAGTCCCCTACGAGTACGAGGTCAAAGGTCAGTGTTTTGTGCGTATAGTTAGTTCATCATAGGAAACCTACGTACGATCCATCCAGAAACTCTCCATTCTGAAATTCTCCATTCAAAGAATGCTGAATTGGGTGTTACAGTAGTACTTTACCATCAACATTCCGGCACTTCAACATCGGTTAATAATCTCTGAGAAAGTAGATATGATCCATGTATTGTGCTTTACTATAAAAAAAATTAAATAATCAATATGCCATATCAGCAAACGTAACGTGAAAACCTCGTTAAAGGAATACTATTATATCATAACTGTTGAGGAGGCCTTGTACACGTTTACAGACTAGTGTATGTATTATATCCTATGTGTTCTCCCGCGGCAGGTCTGGACATCCCGAAGCACGGGGAGACGGCGTACCCGGCCGAGGCGTACGGACACGGGTGGGCGGAGAAGGGAGCTTCGCTTATGGGCCTCATAGTATGAACATGTGTGGAAGGCTTCCTGCTGTCCGTATCTTAGTTTAAAATTGTTTTTGTTGTTTATTGTTTTTATTCAAAATTGATTAGTCTGTGTTTTACATGTATTATGCCCCTCTTTTACTGCAACATTGCTTTCTGTTTCATAGTGTCATTCTATAAATTATCGTAATTTACACCGTTTGCGTGTTGAATTATTTATTTTAACATTCTCACTTACACATCAACCATCGCACACGCTGAGGAGTAATATGAGGGTAATAAGTTTTTGTCTATTTTCTAAAAAATGCTTTGTACTTAAAACCAGCAACATTTAATTGCATTTGGTAATGTGCCGATGAGCTGTTTTTGCTTAAGTCAAAATAAAGTTTCTATTCTATTCTGCAATATTGCTGGACCCTTACTCAATTGCAGATATGGGCAGATGGCGTTCGTCTTCTCAATGACATTGTGTCAAAACAGTCCTTGAGCAAAAGAAGAACTGTAGATTATGTGTTGTTTTGTCATCCGTTTTTTAATGATATGATATAATATTTTAAAATATAAATATTATTATATAACATAATAGTGATGTTGTCATAATTTAAAAAAAATCGATCATTTGTGTATTCCTGGCAAATGATGCTATTTTCATCCATAGAAGATGAAATTCAACAATTACTAAACAAACTACATGAATAGTGTAATGTATGGAATACATATATTAATATATGCTAAAGCTTCGTTGAATAAATTTAAATACATACCACGTATAATTCGAGTTCTTAATTTTTATCTTACGATAAATGATTTCAGATTTATATTCAACTCTTTATATTTTACTCAATTTATATCCTCATAAATTCCATCTAGTGTATTGGTAATGTTCTCATAGGATATGCTAAAACGGCTGTAGCTTGTGTCCGAAGGCAGCAATAAACAATAGCTACTCTATGTAAAATTGAGGATATCCGTCCGTTGTCGGTTATGTTTGGTTTTGTTGCTCGTTGCTGGATTGTAAAGGTTTATGATTTAAAGACACATGGTGTTTATTTACAAACAAAATGGATGACGTTATCTACTTCATTAAGATATGTATCAAAAACATTTATATTTAAATATTATGGAAAATTCTCAAATAAGGTTAAGTAAGTGAACATTTATTCAGTACTCGACATAACAATTTTGATTCGGGTCTGGTGAGAAATATCTGCTTTGTCGGGCAATATTAGTTAATGTTATCACTGAATTACATTTATAATACCACAAAGTAATGTGAAAACACAAGCTATAGTATTCGGACGCGCTTGGAGGGTAATATGTTGTTCAAACGTGACCAGAGCCACTTAAGGATCACTGTTAAAATATAATTGATTGTATTCTTTGTCAATTTTGCCTTTGGTCATTCCGTTGTAAACAATTAAATACGGAGGATACCGTGACCGAATCTTCGATACAGACGAGGTGATTGTTTGTCCTTAGATCGCAATAACGTCTTGATCAGTTGTATATGCATCATCGGAAATAAGAAGGTTTTGGACTGTTTTCTATATTAACCAAAACACTTATTATGTGAAAAACATTGTTGACCTTATACATTCAGATTTAAGTGGCGTTTGACCTACTACTAGTGTTGGTGCCGGGACGTTGTTGACGCTGTTTAAAAAGATGGAGACATCGGCAAATATGACGGAAATGGCCGAAATAGTGGCAGCGCTTGAGGGGGCTGCGGCGGTCGCAGGCGAAAGCATGGACCAGTTCTTCCTTCTCGTCATGGGCTTCATCATCTACCGTATGTACATTATCGTCTGTCCGTCTTGCTTGCTACATTTTAATATTTATTACGGTCTCCTTTTAAAACTTTCACTCGAAAAGCAACTCGGTAACCTACTTGGAAATCTAAATAAAGCATGTTGAACTTTGAACCGCATTACAAGTCTAACTGGCAATATATTATCATGTATCTTATGACCAAGGAACAGATATAATAGTTTGAGAGGAGTATACATTGGAAAGGCGACACTTAAACAATACTCTTCCCATATATAGCTACAGATGTACGAAGCAAATGCATTAATTTTGACAGTCTTAACATAGCACTGAGAATATTTAGACAAACATCTTCTCTAGTTTTTCTATAGTTGATAATATTATAAACATACATTTTTTTAAAAAAAATCACCATCTGGGTATAATATATTTATCGTAGAATATGGACCACATGACCGGATATGAAATAGGTATTAAGATTGATTATGTCGTATAAGTACATGTATATGCATAGCTTTATACGTTAACGATCTAGAGAATGGTGTTGCCTAGTATAGCGTCACATCAAGTTAATCAGCAGTATCCATACATACCACACATCGTTGAAACCAATGGAATCTAACACATTATCTTAACACTAAGACCAGTCATCATTGGCATTGCAATTAGTACAACTACATGAATGCTTTGTTGCCGTAGTCAGTTGTGACAAAAGTTATTAGAATCGTGGGCACGTTGTATTGATAATAATTATTAGTAGCCATGCCCTGTGAGCCCAATGGCTTCATTTCACTGAGGCGGTTGTTAACGATGTTCTTCAATGCTCCTACATAACGATATGGACTATAGATAAATCTTGAATGATATGTCATTGGAGGACACAAATGTTCGAGAAACTTCAGAAAGTACCTTATTAATTAATTATTCCGTTGGGAGAGACTCACTCGAAAGAGATCTATGTGAAATCCAACGGATTTTTTATAAATTATTTAGCTTATATAATTCGGGACTGAGTAGTGGCGTAAGGCATTCAGTTGATATGAAGCTGCGATTGTAAACGTCCGAAAAAGTCATCGTAGGATTGTATCACAGTTTGGAGAGTGGAAAGATGACTTACGTCAACGTATCCGAGCTACAAAGCCGTCTAATGGAATTACAGCGACGGCAGCATAATTCGGACGTCAGTCTGGATAGCATGTTTCTAATAACCATGGGCATTATCATTTACCGTAAGTGCACTACATTGCCAATTGTTGTATTGATGTGTACAGATTCCCACATAAACTATATTGAGTTATCCTGAAAATATAGAAATCCTATACTTCGACAATGTTAATGAGTTACGATCTGCTTAGATGCACTGACTCTTTCGTTAAAACGAAAACATAATGTTTTTTTGTGTCACCCTAAGCCCACCCCATTCTCTAGTTTAGCCAGATTGGTTTTAGATGAAAGACAAGGTTTTTATTTGTATGCTCTTCTGTCCAAATATGTGTCAATGTTTCAAATCTATCACACAAACATTACGTAAATTATCGAATATTCCTTTCAGGATCCGATAGTGCCAAAAAATACTTCGAACAGTAACCGGATTACCGAGTAATTTCAAAAACATGCATTGTTTTGTCATCTCCAAGCAAATTCCTTTATAGAGGGACTAAACGGCCGTTCAGTAAAAACATGTCATTTTTAGATGACCTAAATGTATTATGTATTGATATGTTTTACAACTCTCATAAAAATGCTGAAATTGTCCTTTAGTTAGCATACACTTCTATAGCCATTGCCTAGTTACTGTGTTAAATATTCAGGACTGAAAATGAGGACAATAAGCAATACATATACAGCAAGAAAACGCTTACAAATTAAAAAATATGAAAGAAAACTTTATCGCATCTCGTAAGAATATCATTTGCATTTTTATGCCCCTGATTGATGGTTAAATTATGATGGATAAAATGAAATACACAAAAATAGTTTTATCTTGAAGAAAATCTGTCCGTCAATTATGTCCTGTTTTTATGTCGCCGTTTATAGAACCAGTATAATTATACAAGTTTACTATAACTCTGGTCTGTGGCGAAATTGAATGTGTCCACACCATGCACATGTACAAAATATTGATCATTTTCCATGCTGGCATGATAGGTGGGCATCTATGAGATAATCTCCAATAGCCAATGGCGAAAAAACACATTTTGAGATATTTTTTCCGATTCCAAGTTGGAGTTTTTAGCATTAAAACTGCAAATGGAAACATGTACTTACTTTTATACCCGATCATGAAAAAAAATCAAATAAAAAACCTTCATTTGAAATGGTATATTAATTGTGTTATTCTTTCATGCTCTTGGTGAACAGTGAAATAAAAACAGTGAAAATTTGATATTTTCACTACACCTTTTTTGGAAATAAACACAACATACCGTCTATAGGGGAAATTGCGATCCTATTTTTCAAACGTTTCTTTACAGCTGAATGCTCGAACATTTGTTTTCGTACAAAACAAAAGACGCAACCAATGATCGAACATAAATTCGATTTTATATCATCTATTTAATATCATGCAAACTGTCTGACTTTGTAAAAAGAACTACCCAGAATATTCACTCAAAAAAACACTTCCCGTATACAAGCGTATTAAGACTGATATCTGACAGTTATGTTGATTAAATAAACATGTATCATAACACCATGTATCATGAAACAACCTGTACAACTTAAAAAAATGTTTAATTCAATGTTAAACCACATTTGTTTTTGTTTACATTTTCGACCTTTCAAAAATTCATTCAGAAAATGGCGACAAGTTTTATGTTTTCAATGTATCCATGCACTGTTCAATTTAAAATTAATTCGTGCATTAAGTGTTATTGTTAAGAACATAAATAAAAGTATATTGATGAATGTTTATCAATTTTTTATCAAATGTTTGCACTGAAACACGAGAAAAAATAAACCTATAATTCTTTTATTGAGAACTATTTCTTCACAAGATGGCGTAGTAATGAAAGTTGGTGATCCAAACTGTGCGTTAGGGCCCCCACAGATGGCCGGTTAGCAAAGGGGTATTCAAAAAAGGGGGTATTTGGAATAATAAATTCCAATTCAAATAACTCTCCGAAAATGAGCATAAAAGAAACAGAAAAGTTGTTGATTTCAGTGTAAGATCGTATTTTATTTCACTCGTGATCATAGACAAACTACATTTTCGCGCGTGTCTTCGCTTAAAATGAGATATAACCTTTTGTATAATCAAGGATTAAAAGCCAGAACATAGCCGTTTTGGTTGTCATAAAAATGGACAAATACAGCAAATAATCCATGATGACATGAAATGCATCAAATTAATGGAAAACGCCTCCTTTATTTATTCAATGGCATTATGACAACAGGTACATTCAATACGCAAGTGCATAATCTATATAAAATCAGTTTAACATTTAATCTGTTTATCCCTAACCGGTCTTCAGACGTAAATAACAACTTCAACATTTTAGAACAATACCACGCAAGTTATTAAGAAATATCATCAATATGGCTCGAATATCTTACAACGGAAAAAATCATAATTTGCTCAGCATATATCACTGATCTGAGTTGGCAATGTTACACGTTATAATATGTTTGACAGTAATGCAGGCGGGGTTCGCATTCCTGGAGGCCGGCGCCGTCAGAAGTCGCAACACCGTCAACATCCTCATCAAAAACGCCCTCGATTCATGTAAGTGCTGTAATATATGTACAATAGTGATTGCAGAAATTTACATTCTCTGTAAATAAATGCTTCCTGGTTATTTACAGAGAATGTAAATTCCTGCAATCACTATTGTACATAATAGGGATGCAAACGAATAATCGAATATTCGATCAAACGTTGGTATTCGAATGTCAAAATCGGTATTCGAATATTCGAAAAAAGTTTAATAAAGACTAAAAGAGAATAAAACACATTTTGCCTACAGCACTGATGTTGTTTATAAAGTTCGTTTGTCTTGTTTTTACAACGGATGACAACTACAGCTACTTCCCAACAATCAGCGTTTAAGTGAATACTTTTTATTAATGTTAATCTACACTTTCAGTTTTTGGTGGCGTGTCTTACTGGCTTGTTGGCTACGCTCTAGCGTTCGGAAAAGGGAACCCGTTCATTGGCGCCTCTTATTTCGCCCACAGCGGTCTTCCGGCTACGATGTACGCGCATTGGTTTTTCCAGTTCGTGTTTGCCGCCACCGCCGCAACTATTGTATCCGGTGCCGTGGCGGAGCGCTGTGACTTCACTGCGTACATCATCTACAGCTCAGTCGTTACTGGTAAGTTACAGTGGTGCGCATTCAGACGTAAGTCCAGCTGTATTTAACGAAAGCTCTCGGTGGATCTTGGCAAAGAGAATTAATAGATCTAGGATTTTCCGATCCCTATCTGAACTGCTTCTGGTGTAAAATGAATCATTTGCTTCCTTTGTTTAATCTCTTATTTCGTCGTTAAATGCATCCATCATCCATCAACATTGACATTGTTAAGTTTTTCCTGCATTCATCCTGCTGAACTCATTATCAAAATTTAAGAGGATATGTTATTTTATACACGGCATGTTGAACATGATGTATTTACCGGTGAAAACACGATTCGTTTATGTATGTACCGACAGGCTTTATCTACCCGGTGGTGACTCACTGGGCGTGGTCGGAGGAGGGCTGGCTGGTGAACGGACGGACGTACGAGTTTGACGGGGAGCTCGTCAACATTGGATACAACGTACGTCGGGGTTCACTTAAATTAATATAGAACGTGTAGAGAATCAATTGCTTTGTTCCTTTTACTTGCCATACAAATTTTAACTTCCCGCTGAAAATAATGCTCTTCCTATGCTCAGCTTAACCACAAGTTTAAGTGTGCTTGTAAAAACAAATTATTTCAAACATGCTTAAGGAAATTTTCAACAGCATAATTTTCCATCGTTGATTATTATTACATGTGTAGTTTGTTTCATGGTTATCGTTACAACATACACGACTGCATTATAACCACTCCATCGTCGTATAATCAAGACTGACCCACTCTGTTACTCTCCGTTTATAAGTAACGGCATGCGTCGATGGTCGGTTACAGAAGATGCATTGTAACATTATGTTAGGAGTTTTCTTGTATATAAAAACAGTATTTATATGTTTCAGGACTTTGCAGGAAGTGGTGTGGTGCATATGGTCGGCGGTATCGCGGCCTTCGTCGGTGCCTTGGCTTTGGGTCCGCGCATAGGACGCTTTGACAGGAACGACGGAAGTCCTATTGAAATAAGAGGACACTCAATTCCGGTAATTTAGGTTTTATATATTTTGTTGGATGTCGTTGGAAGTATAAAAATCAGTCATAACGGTGTATTGCATAATAACCAATATATTTATTTAAAATCATGGTGAATTCGATTTTTTATTTATTTATTTCTGTGAAGTTGTTGCAGTTACATTCGTTTGTTTACACCTCAGCTTCCATCCCTTAAATGCCTTTCGGCAATTGCAAGTATATTCCGTTAAACGCAACATCTTCGGATATGTTCGGATCGCGAATCATCGCATAACAATATACATGTAAATTGAAAATTGTTTATCTTATAAATGTTTGTATTGTGTCAGCAGTCACCGAAAAACTGCAATCAACAGTTTAGAAAGTGTAAATGTATGGTAAATCAAATGTATTATTGTCAGTATTGGTTTAATTTGACGTCTAAAAGTGACTTAAGTGGTTGATCTTTTCCCGCGTTAATGTGAACTGTTTCCGGTTACGGTCGAGTCGTTCTATCTACAGAATGGGTAAGAAAGAATTACTACCGTGAGGTGAAGTATTTTTTAACAATTCTTGAATGAAATAATGAACTATTGGTGTTAATATAAGGAATGAATGCGGAATTGATGTCAATATCGGTGATATAAACGCAGCGGGGCTGGTTAAAGTACGCGTGGAGTCCTTTGGAATCCACACACTTACCCGGCATAACGACATCAATCCCGCAATTCATTCATTAAATGAACAAAGATGCTATAGTTTCACAATAATCCATGCTCATTACTGTATCGGGATTCCGTGGACTTAAGCAGATTTAAACTCATCGTATTGCTGGAAATGCATTTTCATTTAGTCTGAGCGGGAGAGCTGTATTTTTAGCCTAAGAAGTTCTAATAAGCAAATAGTACATGAATAAAATGCGACAAGATAATCGTCTTTTAGATTGATTACCTAGATTTACTACTTTTGTATGGTATAAGTCATTTGAAATCAGGCTGAAATATCGGTTAAAACATACACTTAATCTAACGTAACAAAAAAAACACATGGTAAACAAAACAATTTTTGTTCTTCATCCGCAGTTTGCATCTCTGGGCGGGTTTATCCTGGTGTTTGGATTCTTTGCGTTCAACGGGTCCTCTCAGGGCTCAATATCCGGGGATGGGGACGGAGCGGCAGTTGCCATGGCTGTGACAAACACCGTGCTGGCGGCTTCCGGCGGCGCTTTCACCACGCTGGTGCTCAACAAGATCAAATACTTCGGCGACTCGAAATGGAGTTTCCTCACCACACTGAACGGATGTCTTACGGGAATGGTGGGTCAAATGACGTCGTCTAATTTCAGTCTTTCGGGCTCCAAATTGTTTATGTTGTTAAAGAGTGAAATCCGAAATTGCTGATGCGAATATTGAAATAACTGCTAAAATACAAATTATTTTGACAACGTTGCTTTCTTAGGGGGTTACGTTGAGCCTAACGTTAGCCAAAAATGCAAAAATTCAAGGGTTTATTGAGGATTTATATCAATGTTCAATTTTGTGAAGATATTAGAAAATCCTAGCGTATAAACATATAATGGTACAATTGTGTTAGCGCGCGTAGCGCGCGGATCGTACATCAACCAAAAAATAAACGAATTGGTTGACCTCGATCGTAGATCGTTAATAGACAATCACATAAAAAAATTGGTTGACCTGGGTCTTAGACCGTAGCTCCATCAAATAAAACAACATGAACATTTGGTCGCCCTGATTCGTATATATACCATCATCAACATGATAATTGGTTAACCTGGGTCATAGATCGTAGCTAGACCAGTTAAAACAACATGAACATTTGGTCGACCACTATCGTAGATCGACATCATGTTTAATTAACCTGGGTCATAGATCGTACCTCCATCAAATAAAACAACATAAACATCTGGTCGACCTGATTCGTAGATCGGCATCATGTTTGGTTGACCTTGATCATAGATCGTAGCTCCATCAAATAAAACAACATGAACATTTGGTCGACCTGGGTCAGATAAACATGATATTTGGTTGACCTGGGTCATAGATCGTAGCTCCATCAAATAAAACAACATGAACATTTGGTCGATCTGGGTCAGATAAACATGATATTTGGTTGACCTGGGTCATAGATCGTAGCTCGGCCATTTTAAACAACATGGTATTTGGTTGACCTAAAATCGTAGAACAATGCATGACATTTTGAGTTTGAATGTACCTTTCGTGCACTTTCTGTTTTTTGTTCTCTCTTTGTATATCTAATTCCTCAATGAAAGTTCTGATGATGTTCACTAGGCTAACCTGTGTTATATATTGTCAGCTGTTCTATATCGCCAATGTTGTAGAGCGTGCTCTGCTTCTTCTGGAACTGTCATATCGGTATTATATAGTGTGTTTTTTCTGATGCGAAACTTGCGTGATAAATGAGCTTTTAAGGCTTAAACGTTTTACCCGCACGATAACGTTTCGAATTAGATACAGTATACAATAGACAGTCGTGATGATTTCTCTTACAGTATTACACTCCTGGAAATCTGAATTCCCAGGAGTTCCTGATGTGGAACCTCTGTGCCTTACATGTGAATAAAGCCATATTCAGCTCAAAGCGAAGAATTGAATAATACATTAAGGTAGAGATAATAAATCCTGCAAATCTTTCAGAAAGTTCATAAACACAAACTATTTTTCTTAATTAAATATTGATTGGAGGTTAATGGAAATAGCCCTGAGTGATAGCCGTAAAAAGTTACGACAAGAACATGAAGTCACGGAGTAAAGCCATTAGTCTAATACTAAATATCATTGCTACACGCAATATAAATTATCGATGGTTCAATGAAAGAGTCCGAAATGACTTTCTTAACAGTTTTAGCTGGTATAATTGACGATCAAATTCATTTTGTGGTGAGATTTGCCCTTTTCTCGAGGTCAAAATAATATATATCTGTTGGGACTTGAACAGACCATACAAACATAAATGCATTGAATTTACTACTGGAGGCTTATCAGCAGCATACCGTTCTTGCTCCCACCAAGTAATTCATGAGCTGTTCAGTCAGCCATGGTCTTAGTGAAATCCGTCTATATTGGCTGAGAGGTTGATACTTCATATAACCTTACATTTTATGTTTATTTTCAGGTAGCGGTCTGCGCGGGGTGTAATCAGTTCAAGTCATATTTCGGCTTCATCACGGGGGTGCTCGGCGGGATCGCTTACATGGTCACCACATGGCTCGTCCTCAAGCTCAAGGTCGACGACCCACTGGACGCCACTGCAGGTACGCTTACATTGCGCGGTTTGGGCGTTATTTCTGGTATTCCGTCAGATTGTTGAACATATGCTAATCGATTAAGGAGGATTGTACCGCCTGTTGGTCCATCAATGTAAAATAACATTGATAAAAGCGTCTAAGATGGCTTATAATAGCACATGAATTTATTTGATTGCTTTGAACATGAGAAGTGTGCATCGGAATTGCGGCTTCGAGACGATTACGTCACAATAAATGCCTCTCACGATGTGATACTTGGTTTCATTGTACTTGGATAAATCAGTTCGTAACAATATTTTCTTTAAAAATAGTTTTTTGTCTGTTACAGTAGGCAACATATTAATAGTTACAGTCAGTGCAGTCAAAACGTAAAACATTGTGTGTAAATATCTTCCCTGCAGTACATTTCGGCGGGGGCGTGGTCGGTGTTCTAAGTGTGCCGCTCTTCTCCTACGACTACGGCGTCATCTACCACTGGGATATGAAATCCGGATACGTGAGTACCATATCAGCTTCTTTAGAAATATAGTATTGCTTTAAGAATTGTTAGGCTCTTCAGATTAGCGTCTTAAATATTCTTATGATAAACAATCAAGAGAATATTGCTTTAAAAATTGTTAAACTGTCCAGGCGGTATCGTCTCCTATGATAATATCTGAAGATACATTTTCTTGACCACCATGTCAAATAACAACTTTATTTGTGTTATACTTTTTTTGAAATGTAATATCAGAATCAGTGCAAGACCGGCAACACTTGGCACAAAATGAAAGCAATTGTTCATAGCCATACCCATTTTTTTTTTGGAATAGTAATAACAGTCCCGATTCCATTTTATATCATTATATCAGTTTATATCTTTTTGTACAGTACCTGGCATGGCAGGTCGCGGGGTTGGCGGCTATCTTCAGCTGGGCGGCCGTCCTCTCTCTTATCATGTTCTTCTCGCTCAAAAAACTCAACATTTTTAGAGTCCCCTTCGAATACGAGGTCAAAGGTCAGTGCTTTATGTGTAGATTCGCGGCTTTTGGTATCAGGTCATCGTAGGAAACTTATGGTCGATCTATTCTGAAATTCGCCATTTCGAAGTACTTAAGGAATTGGTCAGACTTCGGTGTTCGACGATGGTTTCAGCTATAACGACCTTGCAAACAGTTGGCTTACGTGGTTAATAATATATACGATCACCACATAATGCCTTTCTATAAAATCTTCATCACTGTTACATATAAGCCGTTTTACAAGCCAACGTGACGCGAAAACCTCGTTAACTGATTAATATATTATATTAATGTACACGTATACAGACTAGTGTTTGTATTATATCCTATGTGTTCTCCCATGGCAGGTCTTGACATCCCGAAGCACGGGGAGACGGCGTACCCGGCGGAGGCGTACGGACACGGGTGGGGGGAGAAGGGAGACGCGCTCATGGGCCTCATGAAGGAGGCCGCGAACGCCAGCATCAAAACTGTCGTCTCTAAACGTAACTATCCTAAGTTACAGCCCCTGTTCAGGTTGCATGTGTGTGCAATGGTGAAGAGCTTGTTTGAAAGCTACGTTTTCATCAACACAACAGTTCGTTTAAACATGCTATTTATCTATATTTTACTATTTAATTTTTATGTATCTCTTCTACTTTACTGTCGTGATAGCCGTTTTACGTGTTTGAACTTAGATTCCAAGTTAGTCAATGTCATCCAGAATGAGAAAATCAACTATACATGCATTAATGATCCCGTGTACCAATTTGAAATGAGATTTCAATATGTTTTCACAGACACCAATGTGACTATCAAGGAAACCGTTCGGCCTAGCGAAAGCCCGGAGGTAGACGCGATGCGAGGCTATGAGAACAAAGGGTACACCGGAAGTAATCCCACCCGAGGGCCATCTGCCAACCCCTCCTCTACCCAGCTCTGAGGTCGCCAAACAACAACAGAATTTACATGGGTTTTAATTTTACCAATAGACGTTTCTTCTGTTCACGTAAACTGCAGCTTTTATAAATATTTTGATCGTGATATTTTTCTTATATTTTTCTTATATTTGTATTTAGAAAAGAAGGCGATTAAATGTGCATTAGAGCCAAAAATCTTATTTTTATATCTACTATTGTTTTATTTCATTGTTGTACTTTTTATGACACAGATTTTATTCAGATAACTTATTCATATTATCACTTTAATAATGCGAGATATGTTTTGAATAAGCACAATAAATTATGTAATCTTAATTATTTCTCTTAAGTTATTTTGTGTTTCCATACAAAGTCGTGATGATCAGCTGGATATTCGTTATCATGAACAAAGCACAAACAATAGGAACGGTGTCTCAGCCTGGGGCCAATAACAAGATCATACTCCCACTCTTAAAGCTGCCCTCTCACAGATTGAACGTTTTGACAACTTTTTTTATTTTTGTCCTCAAACGAGCACATTTTTGCGAAAATCCATGGAAACTAGTTATATAAAACTGCTGACAAAAAAATTAATTCCCAGATTTTTATATTAAAGTTCCAAAATTGATGTTTTATGCATTTTTCTAAACGGTTTAAGCCATAAAACATTAATTTTCGAAAGGAAATCTGAAAATCTACGATCTGATTTTTGTCAGCAATCTTATATCATTGGTTTGAAGATATTTACGAAAGATTTTGTTCTTTCCAAGACAAAAAATAAAAAAAGTTGTAAAACTGTGAGAGTGCAGCTTTAACAAAGCACCATAACTATACTTATGTAGTGCTCGCCTTACATTTTCAGCCAATCAGGGGCGCTAGTTTTAAAATGTTTTGTTTCTAATATTAAGTGAGGATTCGTTACTTATTGCTGAAAACGACTCTTCATGATTAAAATAAATTGCTATAACTGCGCATGCGCATACAACCACGCCTGCTCATCGAAATTGTATACACAAACGATGTGTTTGAAATAGGTCAAAATGGCCCTTGATCAATTATTTCAACAAAATTTAATCCAAAAAGCACAAAGACGAGCTGACATATACGTTTACATTGCATTTACAAATTGGTTATTTGACACATTTTCAATGCATTTGCAAAGGCGCCATTTTAGTGCCAATGCTGATTTAGATGACGTTCAAATATCATGCAGTGAGTAAGAGTTCGTTTTAAAGTAGCGCACGGCTTTTTATCAAAGCTGATGCAATTTAGAAGGGGCTAACATTATGTCGGTGGGAATTTATTGAGTTAATTATTAAGTAATTTCTTCGTGAATAAAAAAACAAAGTCGCTTCGCTGTGTTCCGCTCCTACACCTATATGATAATTAGCATGAGAGTTGTTCAATTAATTATATAAGTTTATATTATATTACTGTGTCAGATGTATAGTTTCCATACTAATGCTATTCATGCGCAATATGCAGACATTCTAAACATTTAAAGGGCGATGATAAATTAGCTACATCAAGATGAGGAAATCCAAATGATTGCTCAGGTAGTATTAAAGTCTTGTCATACAATAACAGATTTCTACGTGAAATCCAAACTGTTTACGTATTAAAACGATATAACATGGAAGATATCTCTCCGATATCGATTAGCTTGATTGTGGTATTTTTTATTTAAAGTGACACTCTTATTCAAAATCAATACATACATATGTGTAACAAACATCAATCTGACTGATAAACCTTTAACTACATACTAAATAATGCATTTATGAAAAGTAATAATTACTGATAACAAGATTGTAACCGTGTATTTTATATAGCAGAAAGCACAAAAATATTAAATGATTGGTGAATGCTAAAATTTTACTATAGTCTCATAAGGTAGAAATACCGTGTTTTAAGCTCATTTCATTCAAATTAAACTCGGTATCCTTCATAAGAACCATTGTTTTCGACATTTATTCATCCTTTTTGGAATATAAAAGCAATATTATTAATTGTGGTAAATCTTATCTGGGAGTAAGAGTGCATCTTTAATTATATGGTATTTATTTACAACAAAAAAATTAGGCTGACCCTTTACTTTATAAATGATGGGAACAGCCTTACTAAGGTTAAGTAAATACATTTCGGTCAGTACTTCAGATTAGAATTTTGAGTCAGGGCTTACTGGAGTGAAACTTGTTTCAAATACATAACTTGATGAGCATAATTTGGTATTTTATAATAAATTAATAACACCACATCGTACCAAACCTTTGGTCATTCCAGTGCAATAATACTTTATTCAAAGAAATTGTTTATTGTAAGTATTTTAGATGACCTTAGTGTTGAAACAGACCAGGTCAGTAATGTGGTCATTCTCACAGACCGGGTCAGTAATGTGGTCATTCTCACAGACCAGGTCAGTAATGTGGTCATTCTCACAGACCAGGATAGTAATGTGGTCATTCTCACAGACCAGGTCAGTAATGTGGTCATTATTACAGACCAGGTCAGTAATGTGGTCATTCTCACAGACCAGGTCAGTAATGTGGTCATTTTCCATGGATGTGTCCCAAAACAAATTGGTAAATTGTGCATTTATTATCGGGATTTTTTTTGTTGAAATCGTAGGTTATATCTAAATTACTCACGGGTGGGGGTAGAAGGGTGACTCCCTCATGGGCCTCATGAAGGAGGCCGCGAACGCTAGCATGAAACCGGTCCTCTCCAAGGGTAACTACTCCAAAATCGCCACAGCGACGAGGTCTTTGTAATGTTGTGTATATTTTGTTAAAGGTGTTTTTAACTCAAAACTATAGTTTGTTTAATTTATTATATTTTCGTCGTTAATGCCTCTCGCCTACTTAATTAATTGTCATGATAGCCTTACGAATCAAAGTTTAACATGCAAAATGACCTGACCTAATTGAGTTTGGAATTATTTTCACAGACACCAAGTTGACTACATTGTATTACGAGAACAGTTCGGCCAAGCGGGATCGTAAAAAAGTATCCTTCGAAGCTGAGCCCAAGCTAGTCCGTCCGCCAGACCCTCTTCAACCAATTTCTAGGTGTGCTAGATAAACCAGGATTCGATGAACTTTTCTTTTCTATTTAAGCGTCAATATCACCCGATGTTTTGTAAAAAAATACCAAGATCTGTAACAGTTCATTGTTACGACTTTCGGTAGCGACCACAAGCATCGTCGATAACATTGGTGAATCGTGGCTTCCAAAACACGGCGTTACATTGGTGACTCGTCGCTACCATCAGTGACCCGTCGCTACCATCAGTGACTCGTCGCTACCATCAGTGACCCGTCGCTACCATCAGTGACCCGTCGCTACCGGAATTATATGGTGTATCAATTTTTGACTCTTCGCTACCGGAATAAGGCGAAACATTGGTGACTTGTCGCTACCGGAATACGGCGTTTCATTGGTGACTCGTTGCTACCGGAATACGGCGTTTCATTGGTGACTCGTCGCTACCGGAATACGGCGTTACATTGGTGACTCGTCGCTGCCGAAATACGGCTTAACATGGGTCACTCGTTACCGGAATACTGCGTATCATTGGTGAATCGTCGTTACCAAAGTACGGCGTTACGAAAATTCTGCGGTTCATTGGTTACTCGTCGCTACCGAAATACGGCGTAACGGTTCTTAATGGACTTTATTATTTATTAAAATAAGTTTATTCTGAAATCATTTAAAACACTGGTGAAGTTACTTGTTTCAATATGAACAATGAAACTTTACCTGAAATGCGTCAGTAGAAATTGAACAATCCTATGTTTTGTGCATACAAAGCGTACTAATATTTGCTATTTACGATTTTATAGTACATCTCAAAATAAGATTTACTCCGAGATACGGGAGAGGACCGTATCTGATGTTGGCAAAACTCATGGCCCAATCCCTTTGCATGCTTGATTTTATAATGTCGAATCATATGTTGTGTTAAACATTGCATTGATATTCTCATTGTCATATTTGTTTAAATGCAATTAAATTATAAATTGAAGATTTACTCGATGGTGATTCAATGCCTTTCTCAGGTCTTTATTATGTTGTATATATTTTTTAAAGAGTTGTTTCACTGAAAACTATAGGTTATTTAATTTATTATATTCTCGTCTTTAATGCCTCTCGCCTACTTAACAGTCAATATAGCCTTACTATACAAAGTAAGTCGAAGAATAAACTACATGCAAACTGACCTGACCAAGTCGAGTTTTTAATTATTTCCACAGACACCAAGGTGACCATTACGAATACAGTTCGGCCAAGCACAAACCCGGAAGTTGACGCGATGCGGGGGAGAGAAAACAAAGGGTTCACCGAAGCTGAGCCCAAACTAGTCCGTCCGTCAGACCCTCTTCCACCAATTTCTAAATGAGCTAGATAACACAAGGATTCGATGAACTTTTTCTTTATACTTAAACGTCTATAACAACCAATTTTTGGTAATGAAACACCAAGATTTGTTAAATGTTATACGACCACAAACATTCGGCAGTAGTAACCCGTCGCTACCAAAATACGGCGTAACCATCAGTGACTCGTCTCTACCATTGGTGACTCGTCTCTACCATTGGTGACTCGTCTCTACCATTGGTGACTCGTCGCTACCATTGGTGACTCGTCGCTACCAAAATACGGCGTAACATTGGTGTATCGTCGCTATCAAAATATGGCATTACATTTGTGATTCGTCGTAACCATCAGTGACTCGGCGCTACCATTGGTGACTCGTCGCTACGAAAATACGGCGTAACATTGGTGACTCGTCGTTTTCAAAATATGGCATAACATTGGTGACTCGTCGCTTCCAAAATACGGCATAACATTGGTGACTCGTCGCTTCCAAAATACGGCATAACATTGGTGACTCGTCGCTCCCAAAATAAGGCATAACATTGGTGACTCGTCGCTTTCAAAATACGGCATAACATTGATGACTCGTCGCTTTCAAAATACGGCATTACGTTGGTTACTCATCGCTACCGAAATTCGGCGTAACAGTTCTACATGGACTTTATTATTTGTTTAAAATTAAATTCATTATGAAAATCATAAATTTAAAACAACACTTATTTTTTTTATTTTATGATACAGATATATAGATGCGTTTGATTTTATAATTTGATAGTGTTGTTATAGATTAAAAAAAAAATAAAATAAATGATTTAATTGTTTATGTCGGTTTGTGTTTCCATATAAAGTCACGTGGAGCTTGTTCTGTTGTCATGTTGTAGGTGACGAAGTACTCCATCCTCAGGAGAATTTTAGAAGGCATGTTCAAAATATTCCCCGGTATTTTCAGCTCAGTATAAGATAAAAATGACCCATTTGAACTTTATTTATATCAATTAATTCAAAAACATATTTTTGGCATTTACCATTTTGAATTTTAACAAAAAATACATGTACTGACAAGAACAACACGTAGACCACATACATAGTGAGAAAGGAGAACTACACTACTAAATTTCATCGAAAGACAGCATCTCCCACCAGAGCGGGAAATCCTGGATGACAAAGTTCCACTCCTGCAGGAACTTCCGGTTACTTCGCATGTTAATTTCCGTGAGTTCACGCACTGCCAGGAGGCGGTCCATGAACATGCGCAAACGCGTATCCGGATTTTGCTGCGTCTTCGATATCTGGTAGCGGAGACATTCGACAAACTTCTCCTGCAGTGCCGATATTGGAGCTGGCTTAAGTAATGAACATCTATCTGTAAAGACGAAGATGAGCCAGCAAGGTTTACTAACGTTTACATACTTCATTTCTTTTACGGCATTACATCGGGATATAATAAGTCGTCACAGACATCAAAAACGTCACAGACCATTAATTAAATGGAAACAAATCATGGTAATTACTACGTATAAATACAGTGTTGAGCTCGTTGGTAATGGATATAAAAGATAAAATACTACCATAATGTTCTCAATTACAGGTTCGATCGCATGTTAACTCAGTAAACATATGTGTGCGTTTTCAATTTCTGTTTCCCCAAAAACAAGATGACAGGAAACTTTAAATCAGCTTTATACCATGCTTAGAATCATAAAGGCCATAAAGCATTGAATCTTCTCTTCTGCCATGTTTTCAAAATCCTCTACATCGAACGTTTTCAAACGAGTATTGGTTGATAAGATAAGTTAAATAACCATTATCAGTAGTATATTTTCAAATCAATTTAGCCCGCAAGCCTCTTTCGAAAGATTCAAGCGAATAAAAATGTTGGTGTGTTCACATGTGGTCAAGCAAATTTCCTCTTCTGATACTAACGAGTACATTTTTCATCACAATTAAATTAAAACTTAAGGTATCCATACGATAAGCCCATAATTGATATACACCCTTGTCTCCCTCATTACCGGTGAACGTCAGGATGATAACCCTGAGCAGGGCGATCTCTTCGGCCGAGAGGCTGAGCGCGTGCAGGGAATCCGTGAACCGGAAGTAGCGGTCCACCCATTCGGAGCACCAGAACTTGCAGATCTGCTCCTTGGTGGATGAGCGGGAGCCGTCACAGCTGACCGCAAGCCCAAGTTTGTTATTGACCAGGAGGTAGTTAACAAACAGCCAGAACTCCATATGAGACGCTGCAGGATACATGGTCAAGTTAAATTCTAAATCTTTGGAATAGGATACCTGCCAATGTGATAAACAACGAGTAAACAACGATACCGCAAATAGTCATTTTATTTTTATTGTATTTCATAATGCACCTTTAGTGTGATATAGAGGATAATAGTTTGTTTAAGTGGAAGATCGTAATACATTTCACCGAGTGAGCACCAAAAGTTATATGGTTGGCATAGCCATGAGTTAAACTTTCACTTATGGTGTGAGGTAATATACACTGTGACCTAACGCTGAATTCTTTTTTATTATATGCATACACAGGTTATAAAATGACATTAATGCCTAATGGTAGTTTTCCAGAAACGAGAAAGTGCGTCAAATTGTATGCGAATGTAACGTCATTTCGGAAATGACGTCGTTGAAATTATGCCCAAGGCTTGTTAGCGCTGAAGTTTGATTTAGACGTGAGAAAGGGCAAACATTTCAAAACAGTGAAAAATATCGATTTGATATTTTTACAGTTAAAAGTTAAAACAGTGAAATTGGGGCAGGTTAACCGGTGCCCGAACGTACCCTTTATGAGCTTGGACACGTCTTGGGGGCAGAGGTGCCGGAAGCCGGGGATGATCTTGACGAAGTTGATGTTCTGCGCGATGGTCGCCTCCATGTGTCTTCCCTTCATGTTGAAGTGGGCCAGTCGGTCGTCAACGTCGATGCCCGTCTCAGCGAAGATCGTCTGAAACTCCTCCGTAGTCGGCGCGTTAGACTCCCCGAACAGACGGGCGAACATCTCCTTCTTTGCCTTTAATTCCTCCTGTAGAAAACCGGACAAAATGGGGACAATTAATTTTGCGTAACGTGTTTATTTATTTTTGTTCTACATGTATATATGTTCGACATGCGTAAAGATATCCCTTAATGGTATAAACAATCTGGATGATAATAGATCAAATCTTTATATGAAGAGTTTCAGAGTGTGATTTTAACCCAAAGCAGCAAAGACAAGTCATTCGTCGGATTTCCCTGCGTGGGTCAACTGATCAACGAATGAAGATTGATGAATATTCACGTCTTTCCATTCAATTCATAAGTATGATGCTCTACGGAGCATGCATTTACAACTATTATTACTCGGAATGGAGCCATAGGTAAAACCTTGGGGAAACAACAGACTGTTTCGAAAAAGCGTACACACATATGTTTTTATCTGGCATTGTTGAATATCCCTGGAGAACGCGAGCTGCCTGCGAATATTCGGGTACACAAGATCCTGGCACGAAACCAGCGTGTCTATGAGCAGATCCAGTTCCCCAAGCGGCACGAACCGTTCTACGGACAGCTCCAGGGCATCCGGGATCTGGCTGATACTTCCGGGAGAGGCATCCGTCTCGAATACCGCTTGTATACCTATGAATTATAAGTTTCAGATGTAAACACTATATGTTCAAGTATTTCAGAGACTTCAGCGTACTAAATTTACAATTTACGATTTTATAATGTCGGTTTAAATATTGTGTTAAATTTTGCATTCGTATTCTTATTTGTTCTCGTGCAATAAAATAATATTAAGTTAACGATTTACTCGATGGTGATTGAACGCCTTTCCCAGGTCGTGTTTGTCTATCCTCTGAACAAGCGATTGACTGTGCGTCCTCGCTAACGGCGTCAACTTGTGAGGACGGGGACGGGGAACACCGGGTAGCTACCATAAGGCATGTGTCCTCTTCCCGATGCCTCTTTGTCTCTTCTAACGACTGGGTAGTGTCGGCAGCCCGCGAGGACGGGATTGGAGATCGGGTGGCTATCATTACCCCTGGGTCCTCCCCTCGCAGCGTCTTTGCCTCCACTATCGCCTGTGTCCTCAGCGCGACCGAATAACGACCTTTTCGAACACCTGGTGGAGTGGGGGAATGGTTCATTTAAGTTACAATTTGAATTACTCGACCTGGTACGACTGTTTTCTATTAAAGATATTTATATTTCAAACTTTATGTCATATGAATACATAGGATACATTATTTATCGTTTTAATTTCATACGGTAACAAATTGTAAGAATTTTGAGCCTTAAGTATACTCATATTTGTAAATAGTAAAACCATTCTCTATCGCTAAAGTAGCGGATATACCCAATAGATACCTACTGTTCGTGCTCATGCCGAGCGTCATGCACTTCTGGAGTCTACAGGCTGAGCAGATGACCGACTTCCGTTCCGCAGTTGTGACGTCACAGCTCCCGTCTCCTAGGCACATGTACGCCTGCTTGTGGATCAACGCGCGCCGGAAAAACGCCTGACGTGGATGAACGATGTTATATTACGTTTGCATGCAAAAACTGAACAATCCTGTCATTGATGTTATTCAATATTTTACAATATATTTAGAATTTTTAATCGTGCCTATTTGATACAGTTGTTGAATAAAACATGTCATGGTCTTAAAATGCAAAACGATATAAAACATGATTGTGATGCTATCGCTGCAACTTCTTAGGGTGACGTTGATGTTATAGATTTTTATGAAGAAGTGTTGACTGTGGTGGTGATTGTGGTTGGCTGTGGTGTTGTTGTTGTTAGTTGTAATTTTGTTGGCGTGTACATTACGTCGAACTTTGGTATCGGACTACCAATAACCTTTGGTAGGAGGTTTGTTCGATTTGTTATTAAAACAAATCTTTCCATAAAAACAAAGCGTTGCAATTATGATTTAATCCCTTTCTCGGAATACGTTTTTCTTCAGTAAAGCAGACTGTATCCGCAGGTTTTGCCCTTTAACAGGTTTGAAAAAAATATGCACATCTCGAATCCCAACCTTACACGCCTCGCACGTGATGACGCCGAAATGGAAGCCTGTGGCGCTCCTTCCGCACACCTTACATGGCGGAAACAGCATGTTGTCACCCGCCAACAGACGCGCTTTGGACTGCTTCCTCTTCCGCCCGCGGGTTCCATCTTCACGAGGCGTAACCGTCTTTTCAACCGGTTCGTGACTGCAGATTCCAGTTGGTGTCGGAGTCTTTGAATCGACCAATGTACCTTCGTCCATTGTCTCGGTACCAAGCATTCCTAAGGCCAGAAAAAGATCAATATGTAATATAAAACAAAAGCATTATCATACATTAGTTATAGCCACATAGTCATAAGAACTAACCACGCTAACGGTGCTCTAGGATTGTTGAAAATATATTGATGTTGATGCCGCATTCGGTACCCATGAGCGGTCCTGTTCGAAACCGCCTACATCAAAATATTTACAAAAGCACGATCTGTTTCGGTGTGAGAAAGGGTCGTTATTCGGGGAAACGACACCGAAATTTAAACGTTACATACGGTTTTGGAATAATGATCAAATATTCAATAATCAGCCCCATAGCAATCACTTAGATTCCTTTCTGGATCAAAGTCATACGATTTCAGCTAATTAGTTTCACATTTTAAAGTGCATATTCTCTTCATTACTGTCATAAGTAATCGAGTTGTGTATCAAAAAAGTATTCGTGTTAAATTAAATCTTAGTATACAATGAAATGGCTATTTTAATGAAGATATCGCATATTTTAAAAATGTATGTAACTACTTTTCCAGCATTTTAAAGGGCCCATTAACAGTCTGGTGAGTGGTGCTATGTATCAACGCTATTCTTGTTATTTTACAGGTATATTTTTTACTAGGGTTTATATCTGAATCAGGGCACGACGTTTGAAATCGTGAATGAATGCTGCAGAGAATAGTTGCTTACCAGTAGTAACCTGGATTGAAAGTCTTAAAATAGATTACTCAATTGCAAATGATAAAAGGCTGAATGAGTTTCATTGAACATTAATAAATATTTGGATTATCTTGTAAACATTCTAAATAAACACTGAAATATATAGGATGGAGTTACAACATGGCAAAATGCGGGTTAAGCGTAATACAGGATATTACCTGATAATACGAATTTACTACCGAAGAATATATTTGAAACCGTTTCTCGCATATGGCCGTCTCAAAATATATGTTTTATATATTTTGAGTGATCTCTCTCTTAAAATGTATGGATAAATTAAGCCATACATTGGTCCATCATGTAGTCTTTTGATCCAACCTTATGTCCAAGGGCTTACTTAATTGTTTTCCTTACATATATCAATGTCAATGTCGACCATATTATTTAAAAAGCATTAATAAAGAAAAACTGTAATGTTAATGAAATCACCTTCCAGCAGTACTTTCAGAACTTTGATTACTAGTAAACACAATGAAAAAAATACATATATACTATCCCACCTCTATCTCTGAATCCGGATGAGAATTAAAATATTGTTTTTCCATGGTTACAATTGGCCTGCTGGAAAATTGTCAGAATAATATCAAGAAACATAGGACAACTCACCTTTTTGTAATATTCCTTATTTAAGAACAAGTAGTGCACAGCGAATATCAAAACAGATTTCATTGAATGTAATGCATGGTCGGCTTGAAGTAGCTAAACGAGACGAAGATAGCAATGTTCTGAATTATGACCAAGCCGCGCAATCCTTCTCAGGTCAAATATATTTATGAAAAGAATTGAACTTGATATAAAAATAACTGTATTGACCGATTTGTTTATGTTATTTTCCTACGTATCAAACACTTACCTCTATTACCCATCCAAGTTAATTACCCTTGCTTATTTCAATCACATCACAGAACGTTTACCTTTATTGAGTCTTTTAAACCGCGTAGTGCATCTAACTTCCTCTTGTAATGCATGAAATTACTAGTTAATGATTAATTTTAAAGTTGCGTTATCTACGCAAATTCTTAAATGGTCAATTTTCTGTTTACTGTTGTTTAAAATGTGATTTCGTAAGCACTTAATTACGGTAATTTGATAATTGCATGTACACTGTATATTACTGTTTATGAATGCTGTACGGGTCCATGAGGATGGCCTTATGTTCGTGGTCTCCTTTATGGGCCAAATGAAGGCTACAGAAGAAAAAAATATAATGATTGTGAAACATATTTTTGGCACCTGGTGGAGAGAACACCCCTTTTAATCTTAAAAGTGATGCACCAGTCAGTTGTAACCACGGCCCATCTGGTCGGGGAATAGCGGGTTTATTGACTTTCGGTCCAGCCAATCCCGGGTAAAATCCCCACCCTGCGGGGACGAACTGCTCGTAAAATCCCCGCCAAATGCCCCCGAACCCCAGGGACCCTAGGTAAGGCCCATCTCCCGCTATTTTTGGCGCGAAGACAAAACCACCGCATTCACCCGGCACTGCGGCGCCACCTGGAAGGTAAAAACACGGCCAATTTCCTCGGCTATTCCCGGTATACCACTGGACCTGGCGGTCGTGGTTACAATAGACTGGTGCATTACGCTAGATCAACACCTAAAGTCGGATTTAAAAGAAACGATTAAACGCTATGTAACCCGAGTGATGTTAGCTTAACGTACAACATTAGACATTCAAAAGATGAGTGGATTGATGGCACGACGTTGGACATTCGAAAATGAATGTGAAATGTCCAATGTCGTGCCCGTCGCGATGATGACATTCACCTTTGAATGTCAATGTCCAATGTCGTCCCAGAACGTCATTCATGTATTGAATGTCCAATGACCTATTTATTTCTTGAATGTCCAATGTCGTGCCAGAACGTCATTCATGTATTGAATGTCCAATGACCTATTTATTTCTTGAATGTCCAATGTCGTGCCAGAACGTCATTCATGTATTGAATGTCCAATGACCTATTTATTTCTTGAATGTCCAATGTCGTGCCAGAACGTCATTCATGTATTGAATGTCCAATGACCTATTTATTTCTTGAATGTCCAATGTCGTGTCAGCACGACTAGTGGGGCTGTTAAGGGCAGATTTTGGTAGAATCGTGCACTTTGGGTTAAAAACATGAAACTTGGCACACATACAAAACATCCTCTACTGATTATTTTTAGATATGGACCCAAGTCAGCAGCGCCCTCTGGTGACCGTAACGGCCATTTTTCAAAATGGCCGCCGAAATGGCCGACCATTTCTTTAAATGCTTATATCTTTGTAACTATATGTCATAGACTCATGTTCTTGGTGTCTAAATAAACAGATTTTAGGCCAAGGAAGCCGTTTGGCACACAAATAATTTGATATATAAAGTATTTACCTTTTAAAAACGTTTATTTGATTTAAAATGGTAATTTTACACAACCAGTGAATCAGTGTAAGTAAAAATAGAAACGACTGTTTGAATTGTGCCAACCAATCAACCCACATATGTATAATATGTTATAAAAACTTATAACAATTAAAGGACTTGTATTACCACAGCAAATAACAGTGCGGAATTAATACTATATACATGTCCAATATGAGCGACATTACAAGTTATTGTATAACAACATTAATACTAAGGGTTTTCATACATACTATATGATACCCTAGGCAAATCAGCTGTAAAAACCTCGTACTCGTAAATAATTAATAAGGTGAAATCCAGCCGCTTGATTTGTTGCATGAGATACACCTCATGCGGTGCGGAAATGGCCGAGAAGTTCACGGTTCGAAATAATCCAATGAGATCACGGCTTACATGAGAATCATGAATAAAGGTTTATATCACTATTAAATCTACACATGTTTAGTCACTCTTGGTAACAGTTGCCTTTACAATGGCCAAGGGCTTTAAACAGATGGCTAGCATTGCTGCATTTGCACACACTCCTGCATGCCTTGCGACAATTTCAGTGTATCAGTACATTACACATGCCTTGTGCCTGACCAATGGTGGTCCATTTATGTGTCCGCGAACCATCACTTTGGTGACATCCCCAGTTTACAGCAATTGTTATATGGGTAATGTTTGTAGTGATTGACCCAGACATGCCCTGCTTGTAAAGCTGTTCGTAGTTTACGCTGTTTCAGGGCTGCCTGTGTTGGAGGAATATTTTCCAATGCTCTAGATTGATGTGTAAAGAGATGCTGCCTTGCTTCAATTACCTGTCTTTTGACATGTTTTATCGTACAAGAGAATAACATATTTCTCTTGAACAATTGTGGTGACAAGTATATTGGGGGGAGGGAGGCAGAAGGGACTAACGAGAATGCAGTCATACATCCCACGTTTCCATGCTTTCTTCTTGCCGATGCCTACAATGACGGACATTGTGTAACTTCCAGTGAACGCATGTATAAGGTCATTTCTGGTTCTCGAGGTGGGCCTGAAGTAGTTGTAATAGTATGTGCTGCAATTTACCTATGGTTTCTCCCTACACCAAACGATATAAAGACTTCACGTGCCATTGGAATGGTTGCTTGTTTAGACAGATTGTTCACGACAACATCAGAGTCGCATGTCCTAATCGTGACCAGTTATTTACCACTCGCGTGCATTGTTTTAATCTGCAAATCTGCAATATATCTCAATTCCTTGGTGCTGAAAGCAGGTTGTCCCCGTTTGTGCTGAATACTTGTTTATTTATGTGGAAGGTCTTTGCCTGAAGCCTCTTCTGTCAACAACAGGTGAAAAAATAATGTTTTGCTCTCATTAACACAAAGAAAACTTACAGTTACTTGGCATATTTGATGAAAGCTCTGCTCTCCTTCTTACCCCATTGAGTATAAACATCCGGCACGATATCAATCCTATCGGCATGTTCCAGCTGTTGTTCAATGTATGCCATGAATACTGTTTTAGAATAGTTTCCAAGTGTTTGTGAGTTTCTTGCAGGCATGATTTTAACTATTACTGCACCAGCCAGTATTCGTGCGGTAACTTGTGGGTTTGCATCTACTGGTCACGCCAAAGCTGCAAGTTCTACAAGAAAATCTGATAGTGCCCCACCTTTCAAGAGTACTGGAGACTATGGCTGGTTTTTGTGTTTGCAAAACTATTCAGAACTTCCTTCCCTGGATTAGCAGGCAATGTACAATCTGGCAAACAGGGAACAGTCTTTCTTCATCGTTGGAAATTTGAAGGTTTTTTCATTATTGGGTCATTGATTGACTTTGTTTGATCAACAAACCTTGCTTTGACAAAAGGGTCATTGTTCCTGGCCCACTTTGTACGCATTTTCTACAAGTGTATGTACCTCAGAGTCCATAATGAGCTATGTGTCCAGTGTAAGCAAGCCGCCACTGTTCTCTTAAAAAGAATTTCCAATTTATTTAAAGACCCCAACAAGTGCCTTCACTTCCTGAGGGCAAATGAGGTTTGTTCAAATGTAGTTGAACCATGAATGGTGCCATCTTCAAACTCTGCCACCATTTTTAATAGTTCGGGGCCTACAAACATCCAGCGTTGTAGTGCATATGGGTTGTCAGTCAAGCCGACAGTTCAGCCATCACCTTTTCAGATTGGCATTTGCCTGTGCTTGATTAAGTGTCATGGCAGATAATGGTCAGTTTATATTGTGTGCAAGTAACTTTCCTGCGACAAGCTCTTCGTAGATGGCAGGGTGCATTTCTGACAGAGAATATATTCTCTGATATGCATCGAGTGCCATTTAGCATCATTGATATGGTCAAAGCTGAATACCCATGCGATGACCATTGCACGTGGTAGTTCAGAAAATTTCCTGTCATGATTAATTCGATGATCTGATATTCCTCTGCTGTCATCTTGCCACACAAGTCTGTGAAATTCAATAAGTTCTCTCCCGCTAGGATAGTTTCTTCGTATTTGTCGTAAGCATCATGCTGCAGGATTAAGATGTCAGCAGCTATTATCTGTTAGGCATGCCTTGTTCTGGTGAAATGCATGTCTTTTAACGGGGAGTCACCGACTCCACCTGCTGCAATCCTGGCATTAAAGATGGCAGTTACCTAACCACTTACATCAAGTCAGTCGCCAATGACATTGAACGCCGTCATCTCAATGTGTAGTCCACCAACCATGTGTTGTACTGAATTGATTGTGCTATTGCAAACAGTGGTTGATCCATTACTAGCACTGTATTTTGTCCAGTGTTGAGGTATTCTGTTGCAGCCTTAACTACATTCATCGAATGTTTTACTATGGTATCCGAATGTGCAAATTCAAGGAACAAGGGCATATGAGCCTAAACTGTACAAGGGGCTGTTTTGTCCTGTTGTATGGAAGCATGGTATGCAGTCCATGAGACAAAATCTTCCTTCGTAAGCTCCTGTTAACTGAGCAGTCCCCCTAGTTTCTCCAACCAGACATTGGCCTTTAATGGTGCAACTGCTGCACTAAGAGAATCTGGCTTGACAGGTCCTTTTAATTAAGTAACAACAGGATCTGTTCATGAGACAGACACTATTTGGATGGCCAAAGAAGGTAAGGATTAAACAAGAAGACGAAAAACAGTGGTGGCGTAACTGTACGACATGGTTGATTTTTTAGAACAGAAACATGGAATGGTTCAAACATTACCATGAGGGAATGCCGTTGCAGCCTTTTGTCCCACGCTGGAAGACAATCGTTAAGTAATAAAGATTACTGGGAAAATACAATATATTATACAGTTTTGAGTCCAGTAACTTTTATAGATTTCCTAGATACCAGGATTATGAGTGTTTAATATTCGTCGGTGGTGTTGCCAAAGATGGCCATTTTAATTGACATGAAAGTTATTTCTGGAACGAAAACACTTTATATATCATTTTTGTGTGCCCAATGGCTTCCTTGGCCTAAAATATGAATATTTAGACACCAAGAACATGAGTCTATCACATAAAGATACAAAGATAAAATCATTTGAAGAAATGGTCGGCCATTTTGGCGGCCATGGTCACCAGTGGGCGCTGCTGACTTGGGTCCATATCTAAAAATAATCAGTAGGGGATGTTTTGTATGTGTGCCAAGTGTTATGCTTTTAACCCAAAGTGCATGATTTTATACTTAGCCGCCCCACTAGACATTCATATTTGAATTTCTAGTGTCGTGTACGTTTCACATTCAATTATTGAATGTTCAATGCCAGCACGGTATTTATTTTTTTCACCTTGAAATTTGTGAACACTAGGCTCGAAAACCATTTCATTCCTAAGATGCACTGTTTGACCCAAAAATCGAACGTTATCATCTGCTAATGTCATCACATACATTTTCGTGATTTGAGAGGACCCTAGCAGAGATTGCTTTTTTGGGTTATGTGAAGTAAGCAAAACATACGACATTGGACATTTGACATTCATAAACGGATGTCATGCTGGAACATTAGACGTTAGACTTTCGTAAACGAAAGTCGTGCTTGGAAGACATTGGGAATTCAAAAATAATCATAAAACGAATGTCATCGCTTGTGCAACATTGAACGTTAAAAAGTGAATGTCGTGCTAGCACGACATTGGACATTTAAAAAATGAATGTTGTGATAGAGCGACATTGACCCTTTAAAACTGACATTCAAAAATGAATGTTGTGATAGAGCGACATTGACCCTACAAAACTGACATTCAAAAATGAATGTTGCACAGCAACAACATTGGCCAATGGACATTCAAAATATCGTATGTTGTATTGCATGCTTGCACCTTTTTTTCGACGTACTATGTTTTAAGAGTTCATGTTCAATTCCGAATGAAATCTTTAAATTTCTTTTAATTATTTGGAAACGTGTTAGGAATCACAAACGCGATACACAATATTATGATTAGAAATATGGTGTTTAACAAACCTTTTGTATATTTATAAGTCAATATATATAATTCATTATTATAAGAATATTGGTGATGCTTGGGTACATTTGTCAGAGAGCAGACCGTGTTTAATTTATATGTGTAATATATTGTCAATTATGGAATGATCGGTACCATCCCGGTAATAAATGAATTTGAACATTATGTTTGCCAGCATCCAGTGTGACCAGGTTTTGTTAGTACATTTGCCAAAGAGGGCGGAGTTAGTTAAATCTGTGTTTACAATTTAAGGGCCATAACTCTGAATGACTGGGACTCTCAGAGTACATATACAGCTTGTCAAAGCTATTCTGTCAAAAGTTTGATGATGCATGAATAGTTGCGAGCTAGGGAGAAGACAGTCAATACTTTCGACAATTGCAGGGTCATAACTCTGGGAGCTATTTCGACTTTCCCACTAGGTATAAAACCGTGTTCGTGATAATTTGCCCTTAAGCATTGTGACACGTTTGTTGAGGATACATGTACAATTGCAAGTTCAGTTATTAAGTTGATCATGATACTTTGCTTATAAACATAGTGACTAACTTTTAAATTAATTGTGTATTTCCTAAAAGTTAGAGGACTCAGTGTCAATTCAAGGTCTTTAATTTTGGGGTGACGTGGACTCTCAGGCTGGTTATGAACTTGTCAATCATATAGTTTTCCCATAAAACTTATGACTAAGTTTAGTGGTGATGGATATGTAATTACCAAAGTTAGAGAGCGGACACAGTCCATACATTACTTATTTCGTCCATTCAAAGACTCGATATTTTTTATTATTCTCAACAAGACTACAGAAAATACTGTATCCAGAAAAAGCAGTGTATGGCCTCCAGAACGGACAGACATGTATCTCTAGGTTGACTGGAACTTTCTGGCGAGTTATCGATCTTGTCCGAGAGAAAATGCTGTGAAACCTTAATGCGTGCAATTTTGGTGATTATTAGTGTTTATTTGCCAATTCAGAGAGCAGACATCGTCTAATATGTTACGTTTATTTCGTTAATTCAAGGACAATGACCCCGAGAGTGACTGTCCTTTTTTGCTAGTTATGTAACTTGTTGGATAACTTTTGCCCATACAATGATACGCCGTTGGTGGTGATTCCTTAATTATTTGTTAATTCAAAAGTCATTAATAAGTCTGGGGCGACTTGAAATTGTTTCATAATATTCCTTCGTTATAGGCCTAGTTTAATCCTTCTATAAGTGACCCCCCTTCCCCCCTCCAAAAAAAAGAAAAGATAATAATTAAAAATATAAAAAAATAACGTGTATTGTACACAACCTCTGTGTATTGATGCATAATTGTCTTATCAGATCTCCGATCTGAGAATCCTTCAGTGCAGTTTTGGAGGTTTTATTATAGAACTAGAACCTAAATTTAATGGCCCTGGGCCAATAAACAAATAAACAGAAAATTGGCACCTACTGTGACATCAGTGCAATAAGGAGGTGATGCACAGCAGGGGATTGTCATGCCAAACATTGCATAAACTATGGGCCTTTAAACATTGTGACCAAGCTGGTTAATTGGTAAACTCTTACAGAACTGAATGTGGTGATTGTCTTATCTGCATTTTTTTTTATTTCAAGGAACATATATTTTGGATTTTAATAGTTATCGAGTTTTGCCCATAAACATTGCGACAAAGTTTGGTCAGGATTGGTGAATATTTGACGATCGAACAAACACCATCATACATAATCGTTTATTCAAGGGTCATCGTTATGGGGCAATTAGAAATCGATTTCTTTTTCAGATATATTGCCCACAAACATTGTGACCTATATGGAGATGACTGTCGAACATTTGCCAAAGAATGTTTCGGGTACTTGTGTACGGTAAGACCTTATAGTAGGTAAACAATTCAATATCAATGTCACTTGAATTTGAATCGTAAAACGTGCAAAATCAATGTTTTGAATTAACAACCTAGTTTTTAATCCAACAAATGACAATTAAGTTAGTTATATACGGCCTAAATTTCATGAAGATAAACACCAGCTGACCAAAGTTCAAGAATATGCTTTGGGTATACAATGTTTATGTAATATTTGACCTAGTGACCTACTTTCGAACAAGTTTCATTGGCCTTGGGTCAAAGTTATTGCATTTACTGTTAACACGTTGTTGTTTTTTTTCATTTGAAATTGTTACATAGTTATTGTTTGCAAATGACCCAGTAAGAGCTGAACTTGATTTTATGGAGAAAATAGTCTGACTGGCCTAGTTGCATTCAATATATCAGACAATATTGTGGCATGTATTGTGTTTACATGGCTTTTTTACGATTTTACCTTGTGAACTTGGTTAATTAGACCCTTCGTAACTCAGTACCCAATTTGAATTTGATTCTATGCAGACATATATACATACTGGCCAGTTTCTTTAGGGGTTACGACCCTAATTGGTTCCCTCTAAAGTGCCCTTACAATACCCCGCATATTTTTTACCCAGTTACGAGCTTGACTTAGATTTTAGGCAGATATTCTGCACAGGTTTTATGATCTAAGACCAAACGTGTGGCCTCAAGATACGGCAAGGCTTTTCTTTAATTTAACCTAGTGACCTAGTTTTCGGACTCTTAATATCTCATAATAAAATTTGGTCTAGATTTGTTTGATAAAGAAATACTGTCCAAATATCATTGACTTTTGGACCATAATTGTTGCCTATGAAAACAAACTAGAAATCCGCAAATCGAATGTGTAGCCTGTTGAGATCTCATTCATCTGAGGTTTGCTAACGTTGACCTGTATTATTCACCTCACTTTAGTCCAGTATCAAACTTGACCCTGCAAATAATTTAGGCAAACATTCTGACCAAGTTTCATAGATTTTGGGCAAACCGTGATTGGGCGGTCCCTCATATCAGTGTGTGCAACTGTTTTATTTGAGCTTATTCACGCAGTCCTTGTTTTGACTCCACATTACTCAAAACCAAACTTGGCTCGACATAATATTATATTTGTTTTCACCACTCTGAAAAAAAATGAAATAAATTAAATCTAATTAGTGGCCTTATGGTGTAAAGGTTTTCTTTTAAAAAAAGAAGTTTATTTTACCATTTTGTCAGAAGATGATGATGATGATGATGATGATGGTGGTGGTGGTGGTGGTGGTGGTGGTGGTGATGATGATGATGATGATGATGATGATGATGGTGGTGGTGGTGGTGGTGGTGGTGGTGATGATGATGTTGATGATGATGATGATGATGATGATGATGATGATGATGATGATGATGATGATGATGATGATGATGATGATGATGATGATGATGATGATGATGATGATGATGAAATAATTCGAAATTGATATGTCATATGACAACGATTCAGCAGTTCGTTAGAAAATGTCTACCATACACGGAAGTAACAAAATAAAACAATTTTCCATTTGATTTTCTTCATTTTACCCAGCAGTCATGTCTAGATCTATGATACCTAGCCAACAGAAGTTGGCAGAAAAACTCAAAATTTTAAATGACCGTGGTCAAGGAATGCTTACGAGAATCTACAACATCAAAAAGGTGGGCAACCTCTAACTAGTTCAAGACCCAGGTCATCGTTGATGGTTGATTTCGGATCAAAATGCACACACAATTACTGTGCTTTTAAATTGCAAACACATACTGCTATCTGTTGCTATGTGTAGTTGTTATTTTGAACGAGCCTTGCAAACATTTTTCCTGCATTAAAAACTAGGCTACACATGTATTCCTTTACACAAGTGCCATGGGCAAGAGTTTCTTTACTAGTAAGTAAGGTACTTTTGGTCAGTTGCACTACTGACCAAACTTTCAAGAATTGCATGATTGAAAATAAGCCACATTAATCAGGGTCACAAACATATTAACCATGGACTGGGAACTGCCCCATATCATTGACGAGAAGTAGAAATAGTTGACCCCCATTTCTAAGCACAGCAAATATCTCGAAAATTCCGACAATTTTTCCATAAGAGATAATCTCAGTTAATTTCCATCAGCACTTCTGATAAGAATCACTGAGATGTAAACCACTCCATGTCCACATGTATGTCTGTGAAATTAGTGATTAATCTGTTTGTCTTTTGTCAATGTTATGGACTAATTAAGTTTGATATTAATTAAGAATTATTTATTTTTTTGAATGAGTAAGGTAGTTGATAAAATTACTCTATGATTATAAATATATAAACACACAATTTGCTCATAATCATTAGCATGCTCCTGGCAAGTACTGGGAAATCCACTAATTAAACGATTAATATTATTGCAGATATGTTCTTGGCTGACTTCTAACTACTCGAGAGGGTTCAATATAATCTTTTTAGACATTGATAATTGAAGGAAGTTTCCAATCCATGGTTAATATGGTTAATAATATGAATGTGTTGGGGTTGAGGGAAATGTAAAAAAAGAAGACATTTTTGAAAAGTGTCCTTATTGTTTAATCCATGTAAGTAAACCTCGTTACAGGAATACACTGGCTAGCACCTATTCATTTTTTCATGCCTAATATAAAAATATTTTTATTTCCATGGTTTTTCCTGGAGAAACTTTTAGACAAAGGGTCCATAGAGTATCTGATATCCATTTTGACTTTGAAAAGCTACAGATTTGTTAAAATAGGGCCTCAAAATGTTTATGAGAATCTCTGCGGTGCATTCACCTTTGAATAAATGACAATGACCATGGATGACAAAGTCTTCAAATTCCAAAGTTGTAGAATTAATCCTGGTGTCTTTTCATATCATGGACTAAATTTACTATTGAAATTTTGCTTAAAATCCTAATGCTAAATCTTTGCAAGAATTTGTTCGATAATTGATTTTTTGAGGAGATAATAACATTTTGTCATCAGTGCTGGAATCATCTGGCAATGCCTGAAGATCAAAACTGACTGTTTTTTTACTTGTTTTTTTACTAGAACTGATAGTAGATTTTTTATTTAACTTGCTAGGATTTATGTAACACACTTGATCCTCCGTATTTTATTGCCATGATATTGATAATTATAATAAAATTACAAGCACCATAATGTCAACAAATTCCTTTAGAAACAATGGTAGTAGAAACAGAAGTGGCAGTTATTTTCCGATATAAAATACTACTGCATACATGTACTCTATTTTGTTGTGTTGTTTTTTCTGCTGTTAATCTTTGCTGCTATTAACTTTATTTAAAGTCAGAATATAATGTGATTTGGCTTAAATTAACTCTTTCAACTAATCACTTTAATGACTTTGTCCTGTTATCAAAATAGACTATGTACACTTCACAGAAAAAAATAACATTTGAAATTTGTGTTTTACAAATAACTGATTATAGATGTGTGTAAGTACGACCATGTTGTAGTGACTACAAAAGAAGTAGTTCCAGCACACACTCAAACCAGTACAAAGCAGTACCAGCTTTGTAGAAGTTGTCCCAAAATTATTCAATTGAAGATTGTGCATGGTCATTCTAAGGATATTTTACTTCGTTTTCAAGGCACCGGTAAATATTATTTGACTTAAAAAAAGACAAACAAGAAGAAATCATTTTAATGTGCCTTTGATTTTGTAACCATGCCAACAAATATCTATATGACAACAGTTTTATCTTGTCTGTTTTACAAATAAAATTATCTAGGTTTAAGCATTATTTTTATAGCCTTAGTGTCAGAGGGTTGTTATGTAAAACCTTAAACCATGACCATAACTCAGAAACCGTTCAAGGTTTTGAAATTAAGCTTGGTAAACCTGTTGCCAGAGACAATATGCTCATGTATAGCAAGGTCCATGACTCTGTCTTAAATATTTGTCATGTACCGGTAATGACCCTTGTCAAACTGAAAAAAAACAGCCCAGAGTTGGCATTCACTTGATGGCACTCTTCATAATTTAAAGCTGCACTCTCACAGATTGAACGTTTTGGCAACCTTTTTATTTTTTGTCTTGGAACGAGCAAATTTTTGCGAAAATCCATGGAAACCAGTTATATATGATTGCTGACAAAAAATTAGATCGCAGATTTTTATATTTAAGTTCAAAAATTGATGTTTTATGCATTTTTTTAAACCGTTAGTAACGGTTTAAGCCATAAAACATTAATTTTCGAACGGAAATATGAAAATCTACGATCTGATTTTTTGTCAGCAATCTTATATCATTGGTTTACAAGTATTAACGCAAAAATTTGCTCTTTCCATAACCAAAACAAAAAAGTTGTAAAAATGATATATCTGTGAGAGTGCAGCTTTAAATTGTTCAGCGTATCTTTGTTTAACAATATGACTGGTGGGGCAACTTCTTCAAAGCTGACATGACTTGGTACCGGAGTGAGTATCAGTTGTTATAACTTCTCCTGTGTCCGTTGTAGTTGTGAACTTGTTGTTTACACACAGATATTATTCAAAATTGCAATTACAAGCAGTTTATGTTTAATTTTTCATGAAATGACAAGACTTTAACTTCTGCAAGCTGCATGAGTTAGTAATTTTGTAGATATTTGTTATATATCATAACCGCCTTTAATTACTATTTTTTGGACAGATGATTTTGTTGTTTTTGTCTAAATACTGAGAGACAAAATAATCCACAGTTTCCATTAGACTGTTATATACACGTATGTCACAAAAACTATAGAACCATAGCTACCCTTCAAACAGTATTCCTCTGGTCAAGAAATATATTGGTGTTCCAAACATGATTTCTTTGGAAACCTATAATAATATTTGTGTTTCCTTTCAGATTGTGAAGTAAATTACAAAAGATTTTAAAAATATGTTATACTGAATGAATTTAAGGCACATGTTTTTTTTATTCCTTAAATATGTTGAAAAAAATAATTTAGGTCGTTATTTTATTTAGCTTCGATGTTTCTGTGTTGTTTGTGCTTACGTTTGTTTGTTAATACTACTGGTACATGAACACAGAGCACCAGATGAGGTTTAGGTTGGTCAGAAGGTATTATACCCCCAGATATATTTCCAAAGGAATATGTTTTGCTGTAAAACATTTCAACAACAAGTGCCCAATGAAATAAAATCTTGTTTAGATATCATTTCTGAGGTAGGTGCTGAACTGGTTTTAAAAAATGACCTCCACTTGGAATTGAAATTGCGTTTTTCATCATTTTATTAGTATTGACCAACTGGGCACCTTATCAGGAGTTCTTAGTTCAGTTGTATATTGTGTATTAATGTATATAAAGATATCTGGGTTTATTTTGCTTTTGGTATAAAGTTGGTTTCAATGTCTGTAATGTTATGTCAGTTTTGTTACATCACATTGTTTGATTGTGTTTGGCTTTCTCATCTTTTATTTATTTTACATTGAGTTTTCTAAATTTATGAAACTTAAAAAAGTTTAAATAATGACAAGTAAAGGCACTTTAAAACTGTTCTACAATCTTTAATGATACATGTTCATTTATAGCAAAACACTTCCTTCTTGTTCTCTGATATAATTATAATGTATAGATCTACATAGTCGACTTTGCTTTTACATAATATGAGGAGTACCTGCAAGACTGTAGTAAGTCCTACTATAAATTCAGTTAGTTACTACAGTTATGCAGGCACCCCTCAAATTTGATGTACTTTTACTCAATAGGAACAAGATATTTTTTATTTTTACATCTATGTATTCTGTATCTGTGTCAGATGCTTGGGACGCCAGAAAACAAGCCGGCATTCCTATCTGACAAACAGCTTGATCCTGCCGTGCGGTTTCTTCAACGCAAGTTTCCCCAGATAGACTCAAAAGCCAATGCAGTGAGTGTTGTACTTGTATTGAAGTAGATTTCATGTAAGAGTTATCACGAGTCTATTTAAGCTATTGTATACATGTATGTAAGTTAGGGTTTCAGCTAAAATGTTATGGAATGGTGCTCTACCATTTCCTATTTTGGTAGCACTTTGTACCCATGTGTACCCATCTTCATAAAATCAATGCTTACTTTAGTTTGAATTAAAACCAATTTGATTTTGAGAATAAATTCATACAAACTTCACATATTTGGCAGTTGAAACCTTACATTACTACAATAGTTGTATTAAGCACAATTTCTATTAATATGTCAAATTTATATGTTTTAAAATTCTATTCTGCAAGATAAAATGTGCTTTTTTCACCCTTAGCACACTGTCCCTCTTCTACAGGATACTTTCCTTTTTTAAACCTGGCTAAAACCCTATGTGAGAATATGTATAAGGAATAGGATGATATTGGTCTCATTCATGTACTTTTTTCTTTTTCAGCTTGTTCCAGTCAATAACATCAAGACAGAAATTGTCAAGTCACTGTCTCTCTATTACTACACATTTGTTGACATTATGGATTTCAAGGTGATAACCATTCCTTTACAATGATATAGAAAATATTGTAATAACTCGATGTGAGCATTTTACAGCTTTCAGAACGAAGCTTACTTTCATAATTTTTAAAATGTACGATGTGACTTTGAATGCCTGGTGACCCCATATTATTTTAGTACCATTTGAAGGGGTTTTATATGTGGCAAAAAGGTTAACATCTCACGGCCATTTCCTATAAGGATGGGTTTGGAGGGGTATTTATCGCATTTAATGATATCTCTAGTTTTGACTGGTTGTTGCTCTTTTTTTGTAGATGTGCATTAGTCAAGTAAATAAAAAAAAATAAAAAATGTTGGTACTAAGTCTTACACATGTATGTATAATAATCACACATCCATTATAGGACCATGTTGCTGACTTGCTGACCACCATTGATGCTTGTCAGGTTTTCCTGGATATTGTGAGTAATGCTAGTACAGTTACATATACAATTCGTACCATATACCTTACAAAATAAATTGAACATGCTTCTCTCTTAAACAATAATGTTTTGGTTACATTTTAAATCAAATTGTGTACATGTGTGTATGTAAGCTTACTGGAAATAATAAAAATATTATTTTTTATCTGCACAGACTTTAAACTTTGACCTATGCAAGAGTTACCTGGACCTAGTGACCACATATGTGTCCATCATGATCCTTGTGTCTAAAGTGGATGACCGGAAGAATATCCTTGCCCTGTACAACGTTGCACATGAGTTTATGCATGGACAGGGGTATGCATATATACTTTATATGGTTTTGTTTATCTTCTTTTTTTCACTCTGAAATGAAAACATAGGCGCATGCTTTAAGTAAAAATCTCATAAAGTCAAAAAGATTATACAGTATTTAGCCCATTTATAGAATGGGACATATTATAATTTTCCCTGCGGCGGGCAGCATTCAGTATGTTTTCCCATCAATAACTTTAGAAGCATTTTTTCAATTATCATCAAATTTGGTCTAAATCAGTTAATGTGTAGGGGCATAATTTCTGGGTCAAGACGGATAACCAGGCATAACGCTCAAGTTACTGGAGAGTTATTTCCCCTTAATTATACAAGTTACCTCAAATCATTCTTGTCTGATTAAGTATTTTAGAAGCCTTTGTCCAATCATTACCAAATTTGGTATTTTCTTCAAACTTGGTGTCCTAAAAATAGGACAGGCATACTTTGCAATATTTGGCGCTCTGGTTCGCAAATAATATAATGTGGAGCAAACCACAATTCTTTGTTCCATAAATGAAGGATTCAATAAAATATCTGTAAAACAAGTATTGTTGTCATCAAGTACAGTTTCTTTTACAATGCTGTCTTTCAATGGTTGTTTGGCCACTATGACTAAAGGTGAGACTGTTTTCTTTAGAGACCCTTCATTTCCGAGACTTGGGCAGATGATCCTGGAGTATGACGTCCCAATGAAGAAAATGGCCGAGGAGTTTGTGCCCCACTCCAGGGTTAGTGAAACCATCACAATTTATTATTAAAAAACATTAAGAATATTACCTAAGTATATAAACCTGCAATATAAAACAATGATTCTTTATCTAAATGTACATGTGTCTGCAACCCTGACTTAATAAGACTTGTTCAAATTGTGGAATAGCCACACTTTCTGAAATAAAGTAATAATAAGCTAAGGATTCTGGACTCTTCGACCAAAAGTCTAATTTAGATTGCTAAAGATGCAATAAGAGTACATCATTGAATATGTTTTAAAGTATGACCTATTACTGGTGCCTATTTCAGGTGTTGATACCTGGTATCCTGTCGCTGCACGGTGTCTACAGCAAGAAGACACTGCCGGCCGACCAACTGAGAGCCATGCAGGTGCTGAGTCTGCTAGCTGAGCCCTCGAAAATCAGCCAGGTCCCCGCAACAACCACGGTACGCAGGCTCGATGGTGTAGTCCTTACTGGATTAGTGTGTTCAGTTTTGAATTTGTACTTATGATAACTTTTTGCCTTTAAACTTGCTTTTATAGCTGAATTTCATATGGACACCTTAGATTGGCCTTTTTATTGATTCTTAAAAACAAATTCGATAAAAATGGCATTTAATCTTTATTTTCAGATTCAGTGTGAATACCTGTCACAAGATATCATCGAAAGATGGATAATTTGTGAGTTATATTACGTCTTTTTATAGTTTCAAATACTGATATGAAAGTATTAATTACATAAAAGTTAAAGGTTATTTATAATCTATCTAAAAGGTATGAGAGTGTTTGACTGCCTGAAAAATGGGATCTGATAAGTACTCATGACACCATTTGTATAGATTATGTGTAGCTTTTAACATTCTGTAGATATAAATGGTCCAATCTTTAAGCCTCTGTCAACAATATACTCTTGGTTTTTACAAGATTCACTGTCGTCCTAAAGAAAAGTCATATTGATATAATGTGTCATATTCCTTGCCAGTTGGTCTGATGTTGTGTCACCAGTACCTGCAGGAAGCCCAGACATATGAGCTGTGGAAGATGGCTCTACAGTCCGGCTACATTGTCCAGCTGTGCCGTGACGAGGTCCTGCATATACACAGCTACATTATACACTTCTTTGAGAGCCTGAATGTGAAAGGGTACGATGGCATTAATATTTCATCATATACTTGAAAGGGTCATGTTTTTTATTCAAAATATTGGTCTCATAGTATTGGTGTCCCCTTATCTCACAAGAGATCATGTATTTAATCCTCACCAGAGCCATGTTTTGGTGTCTTCTCAATCAGAACACCAGTACTGCATTCTTCCCAGGAAACAGAGTTCAGAGTGATTCATATCAGCTTTCAGCTGTCTTCACATTCAAGCAAAAGAAATGGGTACTGGGTATACACTTACGTTTCAGGAACAAAATTGTGTGTTAGTCTACGTCCTTGTTAGACAGTTAGATAACTTTCTTGTTTCCATTGCAGAGCCAATTTAAACAAGAGAGTAAATGAGGTGAAGGAGTTGCAGCACCAGGCTCTTCAAACAGCGTAAATATATAGATGTTTTACATAACATTATAGATGGTCGCTCATTTAATATATCAGTAAATTGCATAAAACTGGGCAATTCTTTGGTTTTGATAAATATTAGTTTCTAGCTTCAGAGACCTTATGTTTTTTGTGATTGTTTTTCTTTCTGCAAGCTTAATGTGTTCTTCAGAGTTTATTTTGAACACAAATCCTGCATCTTGCCAGTAGATTTTGTAATGGTTTGCTTACATATCTGTTGCATGATTCAATCATTTATGGGCACGTAGTTTGTATTTCTTTTTTGTTTTTATTTACTTTGTTCTGAACTTTTACAGAAATTTGTAAGTATTTCATGGTGATTTGGCGCTGTTGTTTCTGTGTGAAGCTTAGTGTTTAAGCCAATCGTTGCTAGTAATCTTTTTGTGAAAATTTTGCAAACATATATTTTGAAGATAATATCATTGTCATACTCTGAAGTTTAATTTCAAGTTTCTTAACATTGAAAAAAGTAGTGTATATGTATGCATGCAGTGGTTTGACTTGTATACTGGTGATCGGTGTAGAAGTTGAATAATTTGTAGTGATTTAGTAAGATTAATGTGCACTCATGAAGCAGTATTGCTGAGTTATTAACAAGCAATGTTTTAAATATATTTCATATATTTATAATTTTAAAGTAATATGCAGTTTTTATTTATTTTGCCAGTTTGAATTAGTACTAGTTGCTTTCCAGAATTATATTTATATTTATAACTTGATATCTTTTATGTATCATAAAAGTTATTGTGTGTTATGGGTTTTACCATATTATGCACATATCTGACCTTCCCTTATCTCATATTGAATCAGGAGCAGTTTAATTTATTCATTTGTAACATTTTATATTGCCCATGAAAACCAGTCTACCGGGTACTAGTCATAAAATGTTTTAATAAATTAATTTATTTAAGTGTTGAAAGTATGAATAAAAAAATATTTATTCATTATTGATTAACATTTTATGTTGCTAAGGAAAACCAATTTAATAGTCATAAAACATTTGAATAAATAAAATTTAATTTATTTAAGTGGTAAAAGTATGAACAATTCAATATGAATAATTTTTCACCTTTTAGAGTGAACCTGGTAGGTCAGATATGACAAGCTATCTACATGCATGAACACTTACAGTAACAATGTATTTATTTATCCACATTTCATGTTATATCCATTTGTCCAACTGGTTTTCAGGACAGGAATTCACAAGGAGCGGCGTAAGTTTCTGCGTGTGGCCCTGCGGGAATTGTCCTTAATCTACACAGACCAGCCGGGCCTGCTAGGCCCTAAAGCCCTGTATGTGCTGCAGGCCCTCTCCATGGCCCAGACAGAGGTGCACTGGCTGCTCCGACACTACCAGAACCCGCCCAGTCGCAGGCACAATGTGAAGATCAGCCAGGAGGACTTTATGGACAGGTAGTTTCATAGTTTACATCTTCACATGGGGAAAAAGTAGGTACAATTTAGGTTGTAAATGGTTATCTTTGTTGTAATGCCAGATTATTTAAATATGCATATATGAATTTGTGAATTGCAAACTTAAACCTTTAAGAAAAAAATAATTAGAAATGAAAAATCAAACCAAATTTCATAATCTTTGAAAGACCACACTCTCACGCAAAATCAGGCCAACGAGAGTGATTAATATAATGTTGTAATAACTTGTTTCACAATTGTTGTAAAATAAATATGTTTAAAGTAATCTTTGAATAGAACATTTCACCCCAGTGTTGTTACAAGGAATGAGATCAGTCTCAGGGACTAGCTGTATCTCACCCATAAATGATTCAAATATCTGAGGCCCTCATAGTTAGTTTAAACAGTATATATTACAACGATTTTTTTCGAAGAAAGTTATGATAACTTATACTAAGTCACTCTCATTGGCACGATGTTACGCGAGAGTGTGGTCTTGTGTTGTGTGGTCATAGTTGACTTATCCAGATAAATTCTTAAAGCAATGGTCACAGTTTATTGCCAATGACTTCAAACAAGTTATTCTACAAATATATTTAATCAGAGCTTCACAAAATGCCCCCCCCCCCCCAATGATGATCATGGACCTTTGCTCATATTACATTGGAAACTATATGTATACACTGTTGTTGTTGGGCATAGAAGAAAACCTTTCCCTTTAACAACTGTATTTTTCCATTTCTTTTAATCTTTTTTCATTTCTTATTAATTAAAGAATATTTTTTTCTCTTTTTCAGGCAAATACCTGAGCTACTTTTCTACATAGAAGAACTAAAAGGTGAGTACAAGGCTAATGACAAGTGTATTTTCTGTATGTCAAACTTTTTATATTCAATAATTGAGTAGAAACATGGTGCGGTTTTAATACCAATGTTTTGTATATTTTGTTTACCACAGTTTAACTGGTGCTCGTTGATTGTATACCATATGAAAAACATTATTGACATTTCCAATGACGTGAATACAAAGTGAATGTCTCTGTATGTGTGTGGGTGATCAGGTCTGGTGAAGAAGTACCACCAAGTGATGCAGCGATACTATGTCCAGTACCTTGCCGGCTATGATGCTGTCCTTCTCAACCAACTTATACAAGTAAGACACCTATAAACATTGTGCATTTCCATTGTAACAAATGGTAGGAAGCAATAAATCCAGTGGTATCTATGATTGGCTAAGTACTGTGTAGCATTGATTCGTATGTCTGTAAAATGTACACAGTGGCAAGCATTATAACTCTTATCCAGTATTCAAGTTAATAGTTTTGTTTTTGCTCGTCCTCGATTAATAAATCAGAATTTAGAAACCTTGTCACACAATCATAGTCATATCCTTACCCTGTAGTTTCATACATGATGTAGATGTAATTACAAGAATTTTAGTTACACTGTTAGTGAATAGCATTGACAGATATAACTGCTCTGTTTTCACTGCCCTTCACACCATTACAGAACCTGAACATGTGCCCAGAGGACGAGTCCATCATCCTGTCCTCCTTCTCCACATCTATATCCTCCCTCACAGTCAGACAAGGTAGGTTTAACTTCAACTGTATATCCAAGTACTGATACAGCACTTACATTCATTAGTAGAACTTTTATACTGTTCTGCTATGCTGGTTAGTGCTGTTTGTATGGATGTGATGCAAACAGTTTTGCTCGGAAAGTTTTATTTTGCAAATGTAGTGTAAAGTGAAATGTTTAGCTATCTAGAATTGTAATCAAAATAATTGTTTTGGAGGGCACACTATGGCTTTACACTTGATCGATGCACAAAAGAAATGTTAATTTTAATACATTATTATGTTTAACTCATTGGACTTAAAAGATCAGTTCAAAAAAAAAGAAAAAGCATTTGATATGTTTGCAGGTCAAAAATTTATTAGCGATATTTTGGCACCTTTTTTAAATGCGGAATTTGTGGCCTCTAAGCTTTTAACTGAAAACTCCATTTATAAAGGCTTATACTTTTTTATATCTGTCCACAAATCATATGCTTATTTTGTTTTGATTATTTACTTTTATTGTGCCCCTTTGATATTTATAAAACTTTGAGAATTTCTTCTTTGCGGGTAAGCACGTCACTTACATGTTTATTTCCTGTTCTCTCTGTTTTCAGTGGAGGAGAATGAGATGTTTGACTTCCGAGGTCTGCGGCTGGACTGGTTCAGACTACAGGTGGGTTCTTTCTAGACAGAACATAGGACTTCTTGCAGCTTGCCATGTTTATGTTGTTTGAAATAGATTATTGTAATGACAACCAGTGATAACAAGTAAATGAGTTTGTGTATATGTAGATCATACTTAGTTATTTAAAAGTAACACACATACATCACATTACAACTACTGTTATATAGGAACATTTTATGTAAAGAATACTGAATTTCGTTTGATTAATATTAAAGGCTTGATAATACGGATACTCTCTCATTTATACTCAGTGGTAACCTCATCTGGAATACTCTTGATTCATGAATAACCCTTGAACTACATTTGCAGGCATACACAAGTGTGAGCAAGGCAGGGCTGGTGTTGAAGGACCACACGGACCTCCCAAAACACATTAATACAATCATCTTCCACACCCGCATGGTCGATGACCTTGATGAAGTCATTAACGAAGTCTCCGACCTTTCCATATACTGGTACGCTTATGTGTTGTATTTTATTGAGCTGTTGTTGAATATTATTACTTTTAAATAACCATAACTTAGAAAGAATGCTTACAAGGAATGTATGTTGTAGTTCCTGATGCCTGAAAAAGTCAGAATGCACTGATTTAGTGCAAGTTCTTATAGGCAAAGATTTTGCTTTGTTCCTATGCCCATCCGGAAATGGCTTTATCAGAAATGACGTTCCCCAAAATGTAATGTACCTATTAATTGTTGTTTTTTAGTTTCTATACAACATTGTTTGAGAACCAATTCAAGCAGTGTATGGAGTTTCCTGCCCAGCACCGATACTGCGTTGTCTTCCCAATGATCTGCAGTCACTTCATGAACGCCACACACACTCTGTGTCCGGAGGAGGTAACAGAATAACTTTGACCTTCACAATCATATCCCATGGTCTGTATTCTTTTATTTCATGCCTTTCAGTGGTTAATTGAAAAAAAATCCAAATAAAATTTGACTGTTTCTGAAGTATTGGCCCACTTGTCTTTAAGAAACAAATATAAAGATATATGCTGGGAAGAAAAATCAATTAAGTCAGATTCGAAGCCATTGAGCTAAAATTTTGCACGGTTTTCCAATTCAGTGTCAAATAAATATCATTTTTAATGAAATGAAAGCATTAAGTAAAAAAGAAAAATTGCTTATTTCAATTTAAGTCCACTTATGAACACCAAAAGTAAAAATAACTTTTTGTGCATTTTCGGTAAAATATTTTGCTATCTTACACTGTAACAAACAAGTATCCTCTATATGATAAGCAATGGCATTTTAATTGGACGACTTTTGTCTTACCCAATAATTCATCTGTGTTGAATTTAGGGCATATGTAAATTGACCAAGGCATGTCTACATTAGCTAAAACTCAAGGACATCCATTTTGATTGGATAATGGTTTTAATATAATGATTATTATTCATCATAGTGTTGACTATGTTTAACATTTCTATTTTGCCCTAACTATTCTGTAGTTTTTGAGATCATGACATTCACTATTTTCAATTCCAGCGCCACTCTATCGGCACAACAAGTGTACAGTATGCCCACTGGTTCCTTAAGGACATGGCAGAGGAGGTGAACCAGGTGATCACAGCTATCTGCGAGGAGCACTGCCTCCTCAACTACCAGGTAGGCTGCAGGGTTGGGGGAATTTAGCACACATACATGGATATATTATTGTCTAGAGCAATTGGTTATATCTGAAGAGTTATTTAATGTGTTTATTCTATGCTTATAGCTCATACTTTCCTTTATCGTATTTGGCATGAATTCCTCTTCATGCCTTCAAATTGTTGATAATTCTAATAAATCAATCAAAAACTGTGTCGAAATCTTGAGTTTCAGTCAAGTAAACTTTTGAGATTGTGTTTACAGTTGTTACCAAAGCACACAGTTCAGACATCGCAGAAGAAGAAGCCCAGCAAGGACAAGAAGAAGGGTGGAGACACAAAGGAGGTGGTCAAACCAGGCCAGGAGAGTGCTCGCAAAAACAGGGAAAATTTCACCAGGTAACTAACATATATCTCACCACCTACATAAATGATGCTATTCGATTGGTCTAGAGCCATCACGTGGAGGGGGTATAATCCATACCCCCCTTGTAATCCATATACCGCTACTAATTTAAGGTACTATGGTATGAAACCATTGAGGGTGTATATACCGTACACCTATAGCTACTAACAGTGTAACTAATAGTTCATGTACATGTGTAGATAGGGAAGTGCTTTAGATGTCTTAATGTGGTCATTGTCTGGTTCATAATGTTCATAATGTGCGTTTTAATACCTGAAGAATTCACCTCTTTATGTTCAAGAACTTCTCTCAAGGAATAAAAGATTCATATTATATATTCATTGTGCCACATTATGTTTGCTGTGAGATGCTGTATTACCAAATTCTCTTGAACAGATTCCATGATAGCTTCAACTTAAATGAAAATTAAATTAACTCCGGGTTGTGTCATAAAAATGTAGAATTTGTAGTTCCAGTTAATGTCATAAATTAATTTTATCTTAATTTTGTGCATTTTTCAGTTGCTACCTTAGGGTTTCAGCCAAGATTTAACAAATGCACTGTACTGCAGAAAAGGGGCAGGGTGAAAGGGCATATTGTAGTGGGCTGCTAAAATTTAAAATATTATGACCACAAATGTAAACAGTGTTTCATTCAGCTGGTTTTAGTTTTTAGCTGCTAAATGTATCAATATTGTATGCATTTATAATCATATGATTAGTTTTTAAAAAAACAAATTTAGAAAAGTATAATAAACATTCAATTCTATGAAGGCAGAATGGGTGAACATGTTGGTCTCCATGAGGGCAGAAGGGTACTATCAAAAAGGGCAGGGATTCAGCACCCTTCTTAAACTCTTAAGCAAAACCTAACATGAGATGTTTGTATTTTAGGATGGACAAGCTGCACATGGCCCTGACAGAGCTGTGCTTTGCCATCAACTACAGTAGTGTGATCAACGTCTGGGAACACGGATTTGTGCCGCGCGAATTCTTTCACCAACAGCTGGAAACTCGCTTCAACAAGTAGGTTCTGGCTTTCTTAGAATAAATCTTTTTGGTGAAAGTTTATCTACATGTTCTCACAGATAACTTTTGTATTTGTATTTGAGAAGGAAGTTTTCACTACCAAGATCATTTAATTTTAAGATTGACGTCTTATGAGAAAAACTTATGTTATTCTCATCTATTCATGACATTAGATTCTCTGTTTTTGAAAAAGGTAATAGTGTCTGCATAGCCTTGGTTTTTTCATCAGGAATCTTGTATGTTGTTGTTGCAAGAGCATTAATGTCTGCCATAATTGAAAAACATTGATAATATTGAGATCAAACTTGGTACACTTCTTCACTTTCACAATATGCAGATGTGTAGCAAGTTTCATAACTCATAGTGAACTAATTGTCAAGTTCTGTGCCTTCATCAACTGAGAATAATGGGCAAGCATTTGCATAGTTGTGTGGCTCTCTTGTTTATAATACCTGTTATAATTTTTAATGACCCTTTTTACCAAATAATAATTATTTTCCTGTCATTAATTACTAATTTCTTGTAATCAGGATCGAGATACATTACACTCATGCCAATAGTTTATATATTGTATAGCATTTCATAACTTTTGCTAATAATATATAATAATATAATATACGGACGTGAAAGATTGTTATGTATATATAGAAGAAGAAGAAGAAGAAGCTTGTCTTATTTATCACTGTTGATTATTTCTATTTAAGAATGTTTACATTCAAAGATGTGTTTAAGGATAAGTATGTACCTTGAAGTCTTTGCCTGAATACAAGTAGACTGTCAGTAGCGAGATGTGAAAATGTACCCTAAACATGCATGACCTTAAGAGCAGACTCTATACGATAACATATACTTTTTAAAGCATGATCAAAATCAGAAATCGATCAGATAGCATGAGTTCTACATGTAGTTCAAAAAAACTTTATTTATGAATTCTTAATATAAATGGTGGACGTGGGACTGTTTCATCAAGAATGCTTGGAGCAATTTTGTACCTAACACAGATTTTAAACAGCAGCATTGCATAGATGACGGTCGTTCCTGGGAACGGAATTGAGCCTTGATCCTTGATGAAACAGCCCCAACCCTCTCTGGAAAAAAGACACATTGTTTTCAGTTACACTAAGTTTCAAACTTGCATATATTTGATTCTAAGCAAGATAAGAACTTGATTTTCTACAAACAAGTGTTTGCGTCTGTTTATCCAACTAGAAAAAAAAGATGGAAGCTTTGTGAAGAAAATAAAGACATTTTCTTGCTAATGAATTAATACTACAGTGTATGTTAGGAAGTCACATATCTGCTTTGTATTAAATCAAAACTACAATCAAAATACCCTTGCTTTCAGAGATAAAGATAACTTTTTCATCTATGTTAAAGTGGCATATCTAATGATATTTCCAAATTTAAGGCAGTAAACTCTTTGTGAAGCTTTGTTAGTCATTGTCAGTTTTGTACATGTACAGAAACGGTTCCATACAAATCTTACCTTGCTTATAAATCCTATGTTATTCCTTAATATTTTTTTTAAGATAGCATTTATAGTGACTTTCATAAGTATTAAAATGACCTACACAATTCAATATATATGGAACACATTGATTGATGATAACATGTACTGTGAAGTGTGAGTTGAAGGGGAATATCATTTGTCATTGAATATACACATCTAAAATACCGGTAAGATATATAGCAAGGCCATTTCCAGTGTTTTTATCACAAACTTGTATTTGGTGTATAGAACTATTTCAAGGCCATAATAAAAAAAAATCTTAAGACACCAAACCAATTGCAATTATACCAAAATAATAAGGGAACCTGAATTCAAATGTAACCTACTAACGTTGAAGCTGAATTTCAGCAAGATATAGACCATATTTTCATAGTTTTTTGCATCAAACATTTTGTTGCATAATAAATATAATAATTTGTTATTGCTCATTTTATTTTTTGAAGATGGTGAAATGGTGTACAATATTATGATAACTCCCTTTGTTCTTTCACTGTTTCTTTTTTATTGAGCACATACAGCAGCATGAATCACAAACTTTTACTGCAATGATCATATCATGAATGCAGTGATGATTTAGGAGTCATGTTTTGTTATACAGTAATAAATGAGTTTGTATATTTTATGGTATACATGTATTTCTTCTGTAAGTTGTTTTCAATTTAGATGGAAAAGGAATTAAAAGTATTGAATTGCCGCTGTAGAAAAAAAATCAATGTTGTAAATAAATGTAATGAATTCATGATAGATGTACTAGCCTCCTATTTTTATAAGAGCCTTAATAGAAAGTGTTTGTCAGTTTTGTTGATGATACTGTGCTTTCAGTTTTCTCATGTCTTTCCCTTCATATGTCCAGCCTTTCCTTCTGTTGTTACTACTGCTGAGTACAATATGAAATTGTACAGACGTTTTCTCCTTATATCATATATGTCTTTGGTATCATAGTCAAGAAAATTGCTTCAAGTTTCCCATTGTCTTTTCCTTCACATTTCTGCATTCTCTGGATGAATATTTATGGATAAAAATGTACATGAGACTTTCTATGGTTGCCTAATTATATATGCATATTGTTTTTGCTTAAGATGTCTGTAAATCTTATAGATCACATATAATATTCATAAAATTACTTATTTAAAAAGTGAAAAAGTCAAACAAATCTTGTAGTCTATTGATGTATCATCCGTGTGCCAAATATACATGTACATTGACATAGCAGTAATGAAGTGGATGCAATGTTCTACATTCTAAACCCTAGTGTAATGTTACTGATCACCATGTGCGTTATTGCAGGGCACTGGTGGGTATGATGATGTACAACCCAGAGACAAACGAGATTGCCAAACCCTCGGAGCTGCTGTGCAGTGTCAAGGCCATCATGAGTGTCCTCCAGTCCATTGAAAACTATGGTAGGTTTCACTTGTTTGGGTGAATCTTGTTACCTTTAAACTATTTGTTATATCTTATATTTAGACTTAATTTTGAGAGAGGAAAAATAATTGTTAATTAAAGCAATAAATATAAGAAATTAAAATATGTGTATAGCTCTTTGTACATGTAGTTCAACTAAGGCATTGGCGTCACAGTGAAATTAATTCAAATTAGCTCAACCTTACTGCAATGAATTGTCTGGATTAAGATGAAGGGGATATGATGAAGAGATATTATTTATTATTTAACTTACCTGCAGTGCACATTGACATTGCCCGGGTGTTCAACAACGTGCTTCCCCAGCAGACACAGGCCCTGGACAGCTTCAGTGGCGAGAAAACCATCACACACAACTACTCCAACTGGTAACACATGTGAAAATTTCATTTATGCATCAAAGCTCTATCATAAAGTAGTTTAATTTCTGTGATGATCAACTTCCTTAGACTTTTAAATTTGTAAAAAATAAAATATTCTTTTGACCAGATATTGAATATGCTTCATACATTCACCCTTATACTTTAATTGAAACATGAAACCCAACTAGATATTTACAATTTTACATGGTTGGTTTGCTGTCTCAGGTACCTAGAGGTGTTTCTACGAAAGGTGACGTGTAATGTTGGCCAGATCATCTTCTCCCCAAGCCAGAAGGCCTTTGTCAGTCTTCCACACGAGGGACAACAGGTGCCCTTCGCTGCAGAGGAGTATGCTGACCTTACAGGTATGTCGGAAAAACCTTGGCAACTCATAACTTTGCATGGTATGTTTGTTGATTTGTGCAAAACTCATTGGAAAAATGTTGTTTTCATTTAAGAAAGTAATACTGGAATGGGGATTGTGATAACTGGGTTTTGTGTCTTTATTGTTTAGAAAGCATTCATAATTTAAAGAAACAGTAAAAAAATGAATTTATGCAGGTTTGAATTTATAAATATACCCATTTCAATTTTGATTAGCAAAATTGAAACAAATGTTCGAACATGTCTCTGATATATACCTTTGGTTAATGTTTCAGAGTTGAAAGCGCTAGCGGAGCTGATAGGTCCGTACGGGATGAAGTATATGGGGGAGAAGCTCATGTTTCATGTTGCCAATCAGGTCGAGGAACTCAAGGTAGGGTGGGGGCACAGGTGGAACACATAAATCTAGAGTCATCACTGCAGTAGTAGAGTTTTACAGGAATAATCAGTTTTTATGTTATAATAACTAGAAAACTTCTTTACATTTTGATTGTGTTTTATTAGAAACTGGAATAACACTTATTATTACTTGTAAAGTTGTTGTTTTCCCTTTCAGACATATGTAGTTTGATTTTCAGAATTGTATTTTCCAGCTCTAGTAATCCTTCAGCAGATTTCTGTTACTGTATATCTTGTATCAATTTTTTACCCAGTCAGTGTTTTCTAACAGCTTCAAAAATTTTATGCACAGAAACTTGTGGTCGCAAACAAGGATGTGTTGGCCCAGCTGAGAACTAGTTTCGACCGGCCAGAGGTTATGAGAGAACTATTCAAGAAACTTGTCAGTAAGTAGAAATTATGTTTACCGGTAATCTAATGAAAAACAGATTTTGTTTTTCTAGTGTAGGTTTTACACATGTCAATAAAGGGAAGGGAAGCTGAGGCTTTGCTTTGAAAATAAACGGGAAAAACATATTCACACGATCAAACATTATTATCTTAATATGGTGACTTGCTACATTTTATTTATGATATGAATTTGTAAGTACTATTTTATTGAAACAACATAAATTGTACATTTAGTTATAGGAAATTTGTTCAATGTATATCCTAATTTCTGTTTCTTTATGCAATTTGTTGTTCAGGAGTAGAAACAACTCTACCATTTCATGGGTATTCATCTACTTTATGTTTCTCTTACTTCACATTCTAAATACAATAGCCACAGTGTAATCGTAAGAAAAGGAAATAAAAGATGTATAGTTCTTAAGGTCAGTAAATGTGTTTACCTTTTATACAGAGTCCCTTCATGTTCCATCCTTCATCTTTTCTCTCTTCAATCTGAACTCACCTAACCCATACCTGTTGTTTCTAGACTTGAGGGCCAACACTTCGCCTGGTGAGTCCACACAACAAAACCTGGACTGCAAACTTTGTTTAGGAGGGATGTCTCATAAATTCTGCCCCACATTTTTTTTTAGCAGAGATGTCTCATAAATTCTGCAAAAAAATAATAATAAATAATCATCCTTCTTTTTTAAGTGACGTTTAACAACTCTGAAAATATACTTAGATTAAATGCATTTATTTTGCAACAGTTGATATATGAGTGGCATCGCACGATTTTGGGCCTTCGGACATGATCATTAATAAAAATGCCCAAAATAATTATTTTTTCTATCTATATCAATTGCTTTCAAACTTCTTTCTTTTGAAGGTTTATGACCATTGGTTTACTCATGTTTCCATAGTAACCTCGGATTTTGTCCTGACTTATTTTGACTGCATTTATAATCTGTGATTAAACGGCCCAATGTGTTAAAAATACAAAATTGAATCTTATTTTATTCTTGATTTATGTTCCATAAAGATTCATGCTAAGATAAAAATTAAATTATAAGCTAGTTGAAATATTGATACATTAATTTTGCATGTCATTTGAATAAATTGTATTTTTGTTATGTCAATATGACGTCATGTGAATAATGTCAAATTTAGTATTTAAAATGTGCAATGCATGGTTCACTTGTAAACATGTTTCTTACGCAATATAAGTGATATCATCATGAAATGTTCAGAATAACTTCCTGAAATGTCATTTATTCAAATACCCCAAAATTATAAAAGCAAATATATCTCTGAAGGCCTAAAATTATGCGATGCAGCTTATATATCACTCTCATTAGCATGTGTTTTATGAGTGTGGTCTCATGCTGTGAGATGAAACGGAGTACCCGGAGGAAACACACTTGTATTTACAAAATTGTATTACATGCATGTATGTTGAAGTCTGAATTTATGAGACAAATATTGTTAATGTCACCAGTTGGTTATGATTATTGCAGCATATTTGACAACCAGCTAACACGCTGTAAATGTCTGTTGATGCCAGTAAAAACTAGGCTAGACCTGCTTCTGATATGTCGAGCAGTAGAGGATGTTTTATTTGTTTATGTTCATTTTGTTTTGTTCATTATTTTAGCAAAAGAAAAGCATTCAGAAAGAGGTATTTGAAAGCAATATTACCCTGCCTGTAGCATCTGTTTTTATTTTATATGCATGAATTCATTGTTGATCCCTTCTTTTTTGTTCGATAACATATTGCTCAAGTATTTAAGACATCTAAGTATGAATACATGGCATGAATTCACTCTTTCTGCCAACACACTAGTACATGATTTAGATTTGAACTTGTATCTACACATGTATAACACAATTGATAATGTAGCCAGTCACTTGGCTGGCAATCTACCTTGCGTCATTGATATCTAGCCGGTTGTGATGATATCGATGACGTACAGTCAACAATACAATTTCTTTCTTTCATGTAAGCTTTTAGGGCATTATCCCTAGCCAGTATAAGGATGAGGTGCTGGTTGCAATGTTGAAAATATCTGCCAGTATGTGGATGAGGTGCTGGTTTTCATGTTGCAAACATCTGCCATTAAGAAGAATTAGGTGCTGGTTTTCATGTTGCAAATATCTGCCATTAAGAGGAATTAGGTGCTGGTTTTTCATGTCGCAAATCTGCCAGTATGAGAATTAGGTGCTGTTTGTAATGTTAAAAACATCTGCCAGTATGAGGATGAGGTGATGGCTGTAATGTTTCAAACATCTGCCAGTATGAGGATGAGGTGCTGGTTGTAATGTTGCAAACATCTGCCATTATGAGAATTATGTGCAGGGATTGATGTTGCAAACATTCGCTTAAATACAATTAGATAATTGACAAAATGCACCATCTCAAAAAATGGTTTAATTATTATTCTTTGTGTTAAATTGATTTGCTTTTGTATTTATAAAGGAAATTTATCTGCAGTGTACAGAAGGTTTCTGTCTTATATATGTGTACCGTATATTCATTCGTAAACAGTTTTATATAGGATCAATATAGTTATGATGTGTACAAGATTATCTGCCCTTTTTCTTTCTTGATATCTCTCCCTTACTTTGCAACTGGACCCTTTGATTCGTATGTTGATACTGTAATTCTTTTAAATAAATAAGCAGTTTTTGGCTTTTAAAAGTTAATAATCATTGTCTGTTTGATTCAGTGAAACCTGGCATTTTTGCTTGTCTGTTGTTTTTTGTAAATTTGAAACTTGGTACAATGCACGTAAGATGTATATGCAACAATGTGTGGATATTTATCTGATGGTGCAACTAGACTGTTCATATGCAGCGGCCCTTGGAAAAGTTTCAGTCTTGATAGGTTATGTATGGGTCATAGTGCACAAGCAGATAGAGCTACCACTGGTTCTTTAATGTGCTCCAGTGTATAGCAGTGATTCATAGCACTCCGAGAAGTCCCTCTCGGAAGCCAGTTAAGTATTTTAGTTTTGAGGCATAGGATCAAATATGCAACCCCTGAGCTATTGTTGAAGTGTCATACCAGTACATCATGGATCTGCCTCATGTGTAGGAAGTCCCTCATTTTTGGCTAATATACTTGTCAGGTTATGCCCCTTGGTTAACTGTTAAAAGCAGATGCACAGTTGGAGACCACTGGTTGTTTCATCTATATACATGTACTTAAAGCTGCACTCTCACAGATTGAACGTTTTGACAAAAAAATTTTTTTTGCGAAAATGCATGAAAACCAGATATATAAGACTGCTAAAAAAAAGTTGTAAGAACAATATATCTGTGAGAGTGCAGCTTTAAGACATGTGTTTGTTTAAGCTGTAAACTTGAAGCCATTGATTGCTGTAGTTATTAACTTTTACCACTTGTTTTACCTGTGAACTTGAACCCACTTATTGCTTTTATTGCCATTATTAACTGGTACCACTGTTTGTTGTACTATGTAGTTGTAACTTCCTACAGTTTTAGGCTTGGAATCAATGATTGCTTTTGGTGGACACCTTAAATATGAAGTAGGGACATGAATCTTTGGACCAGTAAAGGTGCCTTAGCACTTTAGACCTGCATTTGGCTTAGTTTTAAATGTGAATTTGGTTGATTCTTAATCAACTTGCTCTAATTATGCATCAACAATATGGCCACTTATTTATGAATTTATGCAGGTTGTACTTAGATAATAGACCATTGGTAGGTTCAGATTTTGTTATTGTAATTCTTAACTGCAGATGTGGTGACCAGTGACTGCCTGTTATTGTCTCTGTTCTGTTTTCTCAAGTTTAGCAATGAGTAGGGGTAGGCAGGCTCTTTAAGTACCATTTTTTGGCCATTGCACCAAATACTCGAATCATTATATTTGCAGAGTTTAATCCACTGTGGTACTTCATTTTGCAGATGTGGACAGTGTGTTGCTGCGGATGACCATTGTGGGGGTTCTGTTGTCCTTCAGGAGTCTCTCTCAAGAGGCCCTTAATGATGTACGATCAGTAAAATTTCAAAAATTCTTAAATGACAATATTTCATTTTGACATCAGTGTTTCTTTGAAAACTGATTATTTCAAGGTATGTAAGGTTTTGTTTGCAATGAAATACTCCGGATATTATCTTACCAAATCTTGTCAATGTTTCATTGCCTTCCAAAACATGTGAATTCTTTCCAGTTTTTTAAATGAACATGTACAACTTCCAGGTGCTGGAGGACCGTGTGCCCTTCATGATAGCCTCTGTCAAGGACATCCACCACTATGTACCCAAGTCTAAGGATGCCATGGTATGTACTACTCTCAATCATGTATGTGTCCTAGAAAAAGTTTATAGGAAGTCTGATTTTCGTACAATTTATCGTAAAATGGCTTCCTCATCTTGGCATAAATTTAAGTGCTTAATATTACAATTAGCACCTGAAGTTATTTTATTACATATAATTTCTGCTTCTTGTTCGCAAAAGCTTTCTAAAGTTATGTTTTCTAATAATCTATACATGTATACCTGGTTGCCATTTCTCGAATTTCTTAAGCGTAACAAGTTTAAGTAGCTTATTGCATTAATCCAAATGTATAACTTAATCTTGATTTTACTAAATAAAAAATATTTGATCATGATTACCATTAAGATAGTCAAAAAAAACTCTTCAAATGTAAGCTTATCTTAATTCTGTTATGAAGAACACAAGATATTTCGAGAAATTGTGTCCTGTTCCACGGTACCGGTAATCTTTGGTTATCATATTATTGTATGAGCTATCTTTAAAGATTCATTACTTTCATTTAACCCATTGGCATTGCATTGTAAGATACAGTTTGATACAATTATTTCTGTAGCAATGTGACAAACTTATCTTTTATATTGTCATACCGAAGCAATTTATTTTTATACTTCAAAGGCATCACATTACTCTCCTTATTATTTCTATTTCTTATTTGCCATTTTGCCTCTAGCATTCAACAATTAGAAGCAAGGTTAGATTCAGTGTTGTGTTTTGCTATCGTTGAACCTTACTTTTAATCTACTATCGAACATCCCGGTGATGGTTAAAATTTTCAGAAAATACAGTTTATGATCAAACCTGGGCCTGTGTTTACACAAATGCTCAAGCCTGAGTCAACTCAAAATCAGATTTTGATTAGTGCAGAAAATATTTAATATACATTTCCTCCACCAACTTCTTGCAAGAACAGAATTTATGGGGGTAAAAGTCAGATTCAAAGTTTAAGTCTAAAACCTGACCATGTTTTGTAAACACAGGCCCAGAGATTACAGTCAGATTTACTACTGGGGTATCTGTATGTAAGACACACCATGCATGTTCTTTTCAATCTGGTTACAAGACCAAAAGAAGACAGTGCCAGCTAGTTAAATGTCTAGAAAATTTGCAACCATATTTTGTGAATACATGTAGGTAAAAATTAGTAACCAGTATCCATAACATTCAGTTCTTGTTTTGACAACAACAACATGAATATGTGTGGCGAATCCAATAACTCTGTCTTAAATGTTTGGTGAATTATTCCCCTTTATCAACCATGATCAGCTTGGCATTGGCATCTGCATGTTTTGCTTTTGTTGTGGATTTTATGATATAAAATTGTATATAATGGTAATTCCATTTAGAACTAGTCTCTGAAATATTGCATGAAGCTCTGTCAATCTATGTTGTGTATGTTGCCGTTGTCTTAACTTATTGGTTCTTCGATCTTCATGAATGACAACATTCATGAAGTAAGACTGAAATGATATGCACAGAATCAAAATGCATTTTTCATGTCGTTATTTTATCATGCTGTTAGTCTTTTATTTAAAAATCGATTTTTCCAGAAAAGTTTAGACGGATCATCTTTTAAAGGGTAACACAAGGAGTAAAACGCTAAAAATAGTATACACATTGTTTTCAGACTTGATTGCTTTTTGGTGTCCTGCTTTGTTTTCCATCCTTGCATTGAGACCTGCTTAACAAACATCATTTTGGGTCGTGCTAAAGCGCTGACCAATTAGTGGAAAAATGCTTGGGGCCAGGGGACTACGGGGTCCCTGATGGGTCTGGTCAGCAGTCCGCGGCCTTTGGCTCCAGAGCATGAAGGAGTTCAAAGGGACAGAAATGCCTTGAGATATAAATTGAATAATTAAAGAGAATAAATTGACTTTGAAATAAGAATCAAGCCTGTCTAAATATTTTCTTAATATAAAAAAAAGAAATTCTTACTAGTAAACGTGAAAAATGTATGAAGAGTTGTTTTATGTTTTATTATGTACTATTTGTTTGTCAAATATTTATTTTAAAATGATATTTTATTTAAGTCATTTTAAAAGACTCATGTTCTCAATAACTAATTATTGATGCATTACATTTTTAGGAGTAAAAACATGTCAGTATTGAAAAAACGTGTGTTTAGTCAAACATTGCAATACTCTGTAATACTGAGCATGGTTATGATATTCCTTTCAAAAAGCTGCACATACTCAGGAATTGACAAACAACAATTAAAACAAAAACAATCTCTATAACATGTCGAACATTCAAATCATTTGGACATTAATCATCACGCTGGTTTACCACAGCCGAGCATCTTTTTTTAAATATGTTTCTGGTTTTTATGGTATATTTTACATAAACATTTTAAAGAAAAATTAAAGCTTTTTTAAACACAATATTATAATATATAAATCCTTAATGTGTACATTTTATGTGGTTGATGAAAAATAAGCATTCAACCTCATTTAAAGATGCACTCTTACTCCCGCATAAGATTAACCACAATTAATACTATTGTTTTATTATTCCTATTTTAATTTGAAAGAAATGTACATCAAACACAGTATTTCAACCATTTGAGATCATAGTAGATCACAGTAAATCTTTTAGCATTCACCAATCATTTAATATTTTTGCATTTTCACCTATTTTAAATACACAGTTACAATCTTGTTATCAGTAAATAATATTTTCCATAAATGCATTATTAAGTAAGTAGTTAAAGGTTTATCAGTCAAAAATTATGTTTGTTATACGCATTGACATTGAGTAAGAGGGTCACTTTAAATGTGGTAGATAATGGTACATGACTATTCAATTAATTGTGTTTCCTGCGCAGCATGGCAGACCTATGGTGATCATGTCGTACGGTGTCATCGTCCGCGACCACGGTGTCACACTTCATTTAGATTTACGCTCAGAGCCAATCTTCACAAAACTTGGCTGCAATGCTAATTGGCATTATCTCAACTGAGATTGTTTATCAGTCAGATCGCCGATGTTACTCTTGAGTCATTGCCCTGGAAATGTCAAGATGATGGATGACCAAAACAGGCAACTAGGCCGATATGTTTGAATCAAGTAAACTGTACAAGATGTATGTGTTTCAGATGGTGAATGAGCTGGCTTCAGCTGCCGGCCTTCCCTGCAGTATTGACCCGGTTCTCGTCCAGGTGCTCCGACTACAAAAGAGTGGTATGTGCAGCCTCTAACTTAGCTTTTCTCTTTTTGTTAATGCTTTTGGATAAGCTTTTCTCTTTTTGTATATAATATAATGTGCTGAAAGTCTTATCAAGTTTCAGGAGAGTGAAATATTTTAGTATGGCTGCTGTACATTATTATAGATGGAACAAATTCCTGTTTTATTTGATACTTAAATCAGATTACGACTGCCCTTGATAATTTGTTTAACAGAAGAATATATAGAATCTAAGTCCAAATGAATTTGTTTGTCCAGGGTGACTAGTAAATGGGTCTAATTGTTATGAATATTCATCAGTTTGTGTCAATTGTAACAAACTCTTTAACAAATCAGGAATACAATTTCCTGAAATTAGAAAGAGTTTGCATAGTTGGATTATGACATAGCATGACATGACAAAGCATACCATAGCATGCCTGCTGCTGGTGTTATGGATGAATGATGCAACATGATAAATTATTGTTACTATTGTTGTAGAATTTGCAGAGTCAGAGTATGACATAGCATGCCTGCTGCTGGTGTTTTGGATGAATGATGCAACATGATAAATTATTGTTGCTATTGTTGTAGAATTTGCGGAGTCAGAGTATGACATAGCATGTCTGCTGCTGGTTTTTTGGATGAATGATGCAACATGATAAATTATTGTTGCTATTGTTGTAGAATTTGCGGAGTCAGAGTATGACATAGCATGTCTGCTGCTGGTGTTTTGGATGAATGATGCAACATGATAAATTATTGTTACTATTGTTGTAGAATTTGCGGAGTCAGAGTATGACATAGCATGCCTGCTGATGGTGTTTTGGATGAATGATGCAACATGATAAATTATTGTTGCTATTGTTGTAGAATTTGCGGAGTCAGAGTATGACATAGCATGCCTGCTGCTGGTGTTTTGGATGAATGATGCAACATGATAAATTATTGTTGCTATTGTTGTAGAATTTGCGGAGTCAGAGTATGACATAGCATGTCTGCTGCTGGTGTTTTGGATGAATGATGCAACATGATAAATTATTGTTACTATTGTTGTAGAATTTGCGGAGTCAGAGTATGACATAGCATGCCTGCTGCTGGTGTTATGGATGAATGATGCAACATGATAAATTATTGTTGCAGAATTTGCGGAGTCAGAGTATGACATAGCATGCCTGCTGCTGGTGTTTTGGATGAATGATGCAACATGATAAATTATTGTTGCTATTGTTGCAGAATTTGCGTAGTCAGAGTATTACATAGCATGCCTGCTGATGGTGTTTTGGATGAATGATGCAACATGATAAATTATTGTTGCTATTGTTGCAGAATTTGCGGAGTCAGAGTATGACATAGCATGCCTGCTGCTGGTGTTTTGGATGAATGATGCAACATGATAAATTATTGTTGCTATTGTTGCAGAATTTGCGGAGTCAGAGTATGACATAGCATGCCTGCTGCTGGTGTTTTGGATGAATGATGCAACATGATAAATTATTGTTTCTATTGTTGTAGAATTTGCGGAGTCAGAGTATGACATAGCATGCCTGCTGCTGGTGTTTTGGATGAATTATGCAACATGATAAATTATTGTTGCTATTGTTGCAGAATTTGCGGAGTCAGAGTATGACATAGCATGCCTGCTGCTGGTGTTTTGGATGAATGATGCAACATGATAAAATATTGTTGCTATTGTTGCAGAATTTGCGGAGTCAGAGTATGACATAGCATGCCTGCTGATGGTGTTTTGGATGAATGATGCAACATGATAAATTATTGTTGCTATTGTTGCAGAATTTGCGGAGTCAGAGTATTACATAGCATGCCTGCTGATGGTGTTTTGGATGAATGATGCAACATGATAAATTATTGTTGCTATTGTTGCAGAATTTGCGGAGTCAGAGTATGACATAGCATGCCTGCTGATGGTGTTTTGGATGAATGATGCAACATGATAAATTATTGTTGCAGAATTTGCGGAGTCAGAGTATGACATAGCATGTCTGCTGATGGTGTTTTGGATGAATGATGCAACATGATAAATTATTGTTGCTATTGTTGCAGAATTTGCGGAGTCAGAGTATTACATAGCATGCCTGCTGATGGTGTTTTGGATGAATGATGCAACATGATAAATTATTGTTGCTATTGTTGCAGAATTTGCGGAGTCAGAGTATTACATAGCATGCCTGCTGCTGGTGTTTTGGATGAATTATGCAACATGATAAATTATTGTTGCTATTGTTGTAGAATTTGCGGAGTCAGAGTATGACATAGCATGCCTGCTGATGGTGTTTTGGATGAATGATGCAACATGATAAATTATTGTTGCTATTGTTGCAGAATTTGCGGAGTCAGAGTATTACATAGCATGCCTGCTGATGGTGTTTTGGATAAATGATGCAACATGATAAATTATTGTTGCAGAATTTGCGGAGTCAGAGTATGACATAGCATGCCTGCTGATGGTGTTTTGGATGAATGATGCAACATGATAAATTATTGTTTCTATTGTTGTAGAATTTGCGGAGTCAGAGTATGACATAGCATGCCTGCTGATGGTGTTTGTGGCTGTGTCCATCCCCAAACTGGCTCGGAGTGACAGCTCGTTCTTCAAGGCAAATGTGGAAGGTATGGTTTTAATTATGTACATTAAACATTTGTTTTTGAAATGAAGGAATTACATTTAAAATATTTTTTGATAATACAATGTTGTATTTAACATGAAAAATGATAAATGTTTGTTGTGTCTATGTTCAAGTGTCTTTTCAAATCTTCACAATGTATTTGAAGCAAGATGTATTAAATTAATGCTATGTCCTTTTTATAAGCTTGCCTTGAGTTTATTTGTTTTTTAAACAAGGTTGTCATGTATTGTTATAGCCTAGGTGTTTCAGCATTGTGACTGTTTGCATCGTGCCTAAACTTTCTGACAATAGATATTCCCATGAAAGTTGTACAAATGCTGATCAAGAAAATGTGCACCATGTTTGAAATGTCGAGTTATCCATTTTGTGAACTAAGAAAACATTCTCTTGTTTAAGGATTCTGCACTTGTGTATTATTCTTGCAGGCCATCTGAACAACTGTCACTGCCTTGCGAAGGCCATCAACCAGCTTGCCGGGGCACTGTTCTACCTGCATGGACCTGGAGATACCGAACAGAGGCTGCAGGAGTTCCTTGCGGTATGGGTCTCTGTTTGTGCTGTTGTTCAATTTTCTTTCTCAATAAAAGAATCATTTTAGACTTAAGCATTCTGAAAAGAAGGAATCAATGTTCAGTTATTGTGCAAATTGAAAAAAAATGGCTGTACTCATAAGCCTCAAAATTGAATCCACTGAAAGATTTTTTTTCTCACTATGATATGAGGTGTTTAATAGTACTGTGTGATTGTATGAACACCATGTACAATAATGGTAGTCTCTCTGTGTTTCAGCTTGCATCATCAAGCCTGTTACGCCTGGGCCAGGAGAGTGAGAAGGAGGCGGTGAAGAATCGGGAGTCTGTCTATCTCCTCCTTGATAAGGTTTGGTTTGGTTTATGTTGGGGACAGTAAGGTGATTTAAAACTGATTTATGAAGAGACTTTCTTTATGTAAGAACTGACTTTTGAATACATTCTTTATGTATGAATAGATGTTTGAAGACATTCTTTATGTAAGAATTGACAGAAATATATTTTTTGAAGACATTCTTTATGTAAGAAATGACTAAAAAGATTTTTGTAGACATTCTTTATGTAAGAATGGACTGAAATAGATTTTTAAAGGCTTTCTTTATGTAAGTTTGATTTTTGAAGACTCTTTATGTTGGAATTTATATGAAGTCACTCAAGTGAGTTGAATTCTTAGCCATCCAGCTTTACTATACATTATGATGCTTAGTCTTTCTTAATGCATAGTTTCGAAAACATGTACATGAATTAGATTTTAATGTCAGCAATGTTTATTATTATCATATTCTTAGAGTTAAATAGTGATTCTTGTGTCTTCTAACCAAGTTTAAGATGATAAATTTGGCTATATAAACCTATATAGTTTCATTACAAATAGCCTGTTCTGTTTATTGTCTGTTGTTGTTTTTTTGCTTGAGAAATATACCCTAACCTGTTGTTTATTTCAAACCCTACAGATAGTTCAAGAGTCACCGTTCCTGACAATGGATCTGCTGGAATCCTGCTTCCCGTACGCCCTGCTACGTAACGCATATAACTCTGTTTACAAACAACCAATGAAAGGCTCCTGAGGTGACACACCAGCCAATCATAGAAGACTATAGTGAAATGTGCTAAATACACCTGGGACTATAGAAAGTGTTCTAGTACATGTTCATGGGACACAAAATATATACCTTTTATATGTGGAATGTGCAATTATTTCATAATACATTGATCTGTTTGTCATGTATTCATGCTTACATTAATTTAGTATATTAATCCTGAACTGTGTATTCTGAAGTTCTTTAAATGGTATAGTAGGTATACTTACATGTACATGCATGTAAGGGTATGTGTAAAGAGATGGCATTAGCTTTATAAGCATTATGATTTTGTTCAGTTCCGATGGTAAGGATGGCACAATAATTACGCACATGTATTATGAGATGATAATAGTGTACATATTTGTAAAATGCTAATTATGAGAAACACTTCCTCATCAAATAGTAACTTAATTTCCTGCATCATGCACCGAGTCATCTATACCAGTTGGTTGTGGTTTGCCTCTTGTGACTTGCATGATAACATGATAACTGAATGGTATATTGTATGCCATGTATGCCTTTTATACATGAAGGTCATCAAACTGCTGCAAGTGTACATGTATACGGACCAGACAATACACGTGTTGTTAAGACTTTGGCATTTCAGTCTATAAGTGTTAGGATAAAGACTGTCTATATATAACTGCAAGGTGTGAAAGAAAAAACATTTTTATTATTTTCATGATTTTGTTATAATTCTTTCAATTTTCATCTGATAATATAGAATCTCTTTTAATTTTGTTTATGAAATTAGACAATTATATTTTGTATAGCATTTTATTTACAGCTTTCCAATATACTTCCTGCATGTGGCAGATAACATACTTCAACATTAATACTTAATTTGCATGCATGTCAATTTATATCGTCAATTTTGAATAAAGAAAACAAACCATGGATAGTTGATTATTTTAGACTAGTTTGGTGTTATCTCTGAAAAACATGGTTCAATATAGTGTAACTTAACGCTGACTGTGATCCTCTCCCTTGGATGTCGAATTGACATGAGTGTTACTTCCCTTATTTTAAAATTGGCCATACCTGTCAAAGTCCAATAACATTGTTGGCCATGAGAAACTCGGTATGAAGTGATCCTGATCCCGTGAATGTGTCAATCTTAAATATATGAACAAGTGATGGTACTCGTAAAGAAGAACTAACGAGTCATCAAAATGGCGTTCCTGGGAATATCTTGGACCACAATTGCGCTGACCGCTGTGGCAGGATATTTACTGACTGTAATAGTAAGGAAGTATCTCGGTTACCGCCGGGATGTCAACTTGCTATGCAAACTTCCTGGCATGGAGACGGAGTTCTTGTTCGGGAATTCCCGACAGGTATAAAATCTTTTCGAAAATCAAATGCCTTTCATAATATTTAGATACTCATCTGTTATTTATTGAGAAGTTAGTTGCGTTAGAAGCTGGTGACTTGTGGGAATCACCAAGACTGTTTAAACACAATGGTTTAGTCATGACCTATTAGTTAGTACTCGTTTGACTCAATGTAGTCGGCACGGACTAGTTGACTTCCGAAGACCCATGTAGAAAGAATTAACGTTAATTATATTCCACTGTAAAAAAAAAGTCTCACTGGAACGTTAACATGTAAATGTGAAATCGAACCTCGCAGTGTCATTTTAGTTTTCAAATATTAGGTCATCTTGGTTGAAATTGAAGGGCTCAGTGTTGAGGAAATGATTAACCAACAGCGGCTTGGCTAGTTACAGGAGGAAGTTTTAACTCTTGAAGTGCTCGTCGCTCACCGAACATGTTCGAGTACCAGGACACATTGTATATATACATGCTTTTCTAAATGGCTTGCCGTTGCTTGAAACGCATTTCGTAGTATTTGGCTCTACCCCCAAGATACAAATGTGCATTCAGCGATATATATTTGAGGTAGTGTAATATATACAGAAAAATGATATGTCAGTGTGCAGATGACGATTCTTATACTCTACCTAGATGCCTGACCTTTGCGAGGCGGGCCTGAAGTGGATGCGGGAGAACTGCGGGTTGCGGCCCCGAATTTCCATCGGCTGGATGGGGCCCTTTATTGGCATGGTGAATGTCGTCCATCCGGATACCGTAAAGGTCGTCCTTAAAAGCTCAAGTAATATCCGAACCTTTTACTAGTTATTGAGCAGATATTTAAAATAGTAAAAAATAGACGTTTTCATCAACAAATCACTGTAAAGTTCTGTGAGAGGTATGCCATATCAAAAAGTCGTAAAAAAACTCGACGTACAGTTATTTGGACTCCTATTTAACAGTTTGGCCATGTTCCATCTCTGTGAATGTTTGTTCCACTGGCTTTTTATGACAACCAACATGTGGAATTATACACAAACCTTTGTCGTCATTAGCGTTGGTTACCTTGATGACTTGTTATTAAAACATCGAATAGCATCGTGATCGCAAATGTCATGTTTAGATGCATTAATTCATTTCACACAGTACCAAAGAGCCGGAACGTATATCAGCTGGTGGAGTCGTGGCTGGGACAGGGTCTTCTGGTGAGTAACGGCCGGAAGTGGGCGCGCAGCCGCCGCCTCCTCACGCCGGCCTTCCACTTCGACATCCTCAAACAGTACCTCCTCGTGAAGAACAACGCTGCCGGTGTCCTTGTGGTAGCCGACACATTTATATTTTATTTCACACTTTTTCTGTCAGTCAAAGTTATTTCAGATGTATAAAAAAAGTATTCAAATATTGAAGGGATACAACCATAGGAAATAAATAACAGTGAACAAAAAAAACAACAGTAACCATAGAAAGTCCACGACATCATAGGTTTGATCTGACACTATACAATGTTTGACCTTATTGAAAGGATTTCAGAGTGTTTGGTTCCAAGCACTTCTGTTAGTATCAATGGTTAATATGCTTTTCAAATTAAATTTCGGTAGGCTTAGTCTACTTTATTTCCGTGTTTAATTCCAGAACAAAATGCAGAAGTACGCCGATGAAGGGGAGTATTTTGAGGTGTTTTCGGACGTGTGTCTGTTTTCACTGGACGTCATCCTGCAATGTGCATTTTCGTATGAAAGTGACTGTCAAAACGTTGGGTAAGTCGAATTGTTGGATAAGTCGAAATGACGTATACACGTGCATACGACGGGAGCGTACGCGGGCATCGACTTACCAGTGAGAAAAATTCTCAAACAAGCAAGGCTGTTGTAAAAAAATGGTTATTGACAAGTATTGGCGGTTGAATTTATAGTTCGATGGATCCAATATAAAAGGAACATTTTGTTTTCGCTTTTTCAGGACAAACCACCCGTACATACAGGCCGTGTCAGAGCTCAATGAGTTGCTAGCCGACAGATTCTTGTGAGTATATTTTATATTAATTCTCAATTTTGCATTTGTTCTCGTTGATGTTTCTTGCATATAACGTATGATAACTAAAACATTCATTTGGGTTTATCAGACACAATTATTTTCGTGTAATTTTCAGTAAGTTCTGGCTGTACCCCGACTTCCTTTATTACCTGACATCCAAGGGCCGTCGCTGGAAGCGAGCATGTAATCTCGTGCACACCGTCGCAGAGAAAATTATTGCAGACCGCAAACAAAAACTGGTGAGCTGGACTGGAGAATACCTTATTGAACACTGGTATCCAAAATGGTGATTTGCTGACACGTTAACATAAGTTGTCAACATTTAACAACATTTGGTCATTTGCATGATCATCGGAACACAAATGTTCCCACCTCTATTCGTTTTTTTAATTATACATGTACTAAAATGGATACCAAGAATGCTTCTGCATAGGACGTCACTCCTAGTTGTAGCTAGAGCAGCAAAACCTGATGTTGTAATAGTGTATGTTTGTTTTACGATATCCACTCTACCGCTCTCTATCTACTGCCCTTTCAGGATGAGGAGCGGTGTGCGGGTCGGGAGACCCCGTGCCGGGACTTCCTTGGGATCCTGCTCACGGCCCAGGACGAGGATGGGACGGGCCTCACTCCGGGGGAGATCAGGAACGAGGTCGACACATTCCTTTTTGAAGGTACGTGTACGTTAGCAGTTCATTTTATTATGGATATGGTTTATATAAGTTTCCAGATACATGTAAATGTAAACGATATTCAGTCCTTCCATAAACTGATATGATATGCCAAGATATGCATGTTACATCTAATGGGGATCGGATGCATTCCACTTTGGAGGGTGACGCTGACCCCAGGACCACAGTACCAGTTGCGAAGAACATTCTATTTTCATTTATGCTTTGACATAGAAACAAGTTTTAATTACATGAATTCAGACGTCTGATCGTGCTTCTTTGTTTTATGCATGTGTAATGATTATCTGTGATCATTTTGGCGCAATGTTAATTGTAGGCCATGATACAACTACAAGCGGAACTTCGTGGATTTTGTATTCCATAGCGAAATACTCGGATGTTCAGAAGAAACTACACGAAGAAATAGACCAAGTGTTCGGAGACAGGCAATCAGAAGACATTACATGGTAAGGTATTCATATACAAATATGTATTGGTATTTGTATGATTAACTGGTGCAGCTGTATCTTTGATGATATTGCGTTTTATACTCGCTGACACAACTGAGTCATGTTTAATCCCGCCCAATAGGGAGGACCTGTCTTGCCTGCCGTACATGACAATGGTGATCAAAGAGTCCCTGCGTCTCAACCCGCCCGTTACCTTCATCCAGCGCGTAACGGACGAGCCCGTGGACATCGGCGGCTTCCGGATCCCGGCCGCCACCAACATCAACATTATCGTCTACAATATCTTAAACAACCCCACAGTCTGGAAAAACTCACAAGTGAGATACGCACGTGAAATTCTATTTTTTTCCTGGTAGTTGAGTACATCTGTATTTCTAGGGAACTGTGTGCAACAAGTTTATTCATAATGGTGTGCTTAACATCTGACGAACCAACTTTTTATCTAAATTTCTCTCCTATATTATTTAATATTTTTCAATGAATTTTTTGAGACAATTTGTATTTTGGGTTCTCGTAAATGACACTGCAAAAATATTATTCAAAAATGGAGGCTGGATTTACATTCAAAGGAGATCTTTAAGTAAATATTAACAACCTTTCAAGTATCTATTAACCTTGAAGTGTTTTGAAGTCGATTGTGTTGTTTTTTCAGTTATCATTGTTTTTAGATATTTCGAGATTATTCCTAATTTGATTAACATCGTTACATGCAGGAGTTTATCCCTGAGCGCTTCTCGCCTGAAAACACGGACGCCCGAGACCCGTTCGCATTCGTCCCCTTCTCGGCCGGGCCCAGAAACTGTATCGGGCAAATCTTCGCCATGAACGAGATGAAAACAGTCGTTGCTAGAATAATGAGAAGGTATGGGACTTGGGGTTAACTTCAAAGACCCAATGTTTGTTAAGTACGCTTCAACACACGAATTGCATTATACCATGTATTGGTCGTAAAATGGACCACTTGTTACGTTTTTGGTATGGACTCCGTAATCACCTATTAAACTATACAGGTATTTATGTTTCTTTTTAAGAGTTATTGTAGAGTAAAACGAGTCATCATTCCATAGATGTCAAATGTAAGTCCCGAGAGGTTGGATGTTTTTTGTCGTATTTCAGGTTCTGGTTGGAGTTGGATCCTGACCACGTGGTTCAGCGACAACTGGGGGCGGTCCTGCGCTCTAAAAACGGCATCCGGGTGCGAGCTGTCCCGCGCAAACTCCGGTGACACCAACACAAGTACCGCTCTAGGACTGTGATGTTTTAAATAGATCAATGCTCTGGGACACGTTTGCTGCTGATATTGGTTTCCAAATGAAGACGACGATTATAATAGTAGTCCGAAAGTGATAGATATTTTATGTCCCCGTTCTAGCATCTGTATTTTTGTGTGCATATTTGTTCATAAATATGTTAAAAGTATATTGACATCAGAAACAGTATTACTGTGTATATTGTTTATTTCCGTGATCCGTTCTACTTGTGTTTAAGTTAATTTTTAAGTGATCAAACTCTTTAAATTGTAACGTTTGTGTGTGTTAAAATAAATCTTGAATCTGAAATATGTATACTGATTGTTCTAAACGGAACTGAGAACTTATCACGGGCGTGTGTACGCTCTGAATCTGTAATGAAATAGCTTAAGGCGTTGAAAGGCTGTAGGTATGGAAGGGTATTAAATTGCGTTTGGCTTTCTGACATTAGAGCATTGCTTTCATCTCGTATACATGTGTATTGTTCTTTTGTAGTATGTAAAGACATGCATGGTCTTTAAGTCACCTCAATTCCGTTTTTCTGCGTACTTATCTATAATTAATTAATTATCTCTTCCCATCGGTTCCACGTCAAACTTTATTTAAGATTCTTCGGCTTGCTTTCAATTCACTTTTACGTTGCCATCTTATGAAAGTACTTAAATAAATTGGTCTTTAAATTCGCACTATTTCAAACTGTATAACACCATACGTCCCATATTGATACCGCAGTGCTTTCATTATTTTATCATGTCATGTAAAAAACAGATTTGATGATACCTTTTATGGAGTCTGTAGCTTTTTGAAACAATATGTTTACATCGTTTTCTGTTAGTACGGTATTAAGTCGCATTATTAATGTCGACGAAAATATTGTGATTGTGTTTCGAAAGAAATTGCTGAAACTGTACAGTTACCGACAAAATGTTGAGGTTTTACAGGTAAACCATTTGTTTGTTAGTTTCATAATAAGACCTAAAAGGAAATAGACACAGCGTGTATAGTTTGCAACTCTCATACATTTCTGCCATAGCCCTCATTACAAAGCCTTCAAGATACCTTTAAAACTGATAACATGTCATTGTACCTGTACATTCAAGGAAATACAATTAAAACAATGTCCAACAACACCTTTACACGACACGCTTTAAGATATTTTACTCTGATTTGTAACGCCAAATCCTGTACTTCCGGTCCAACAGGTGAGTGCCACCGGGTCCGTTCACCACCATGCTGCCACAGCCCACAGATAAAAAGCCTGTTCAGCTCTCTTAGAAGAAGGTCCAGGAATACTTCGACCAAGTTAGCTTAAACCAGTTGGTGTACTGAATAATACCTATATATACTTGATTACATGGAATTATGTACGATAAACACTAGAACAATATAAGCATACAGAGTCTTCTTACAACGCACCATTTTGTCACTGTCCATACAAGCCGAACAACATGGTATCAGCTCGACTCTTGACACGTATATCACAGTCACATGGCCAGTCAAAGAGAAAACTATTTCAGGGTGTCACATTGGTTGAATAATTTTTCACAGAGAAAGAAATTGAATCATGTAGACAATCGTTCGCCCGTTTGATAGATTGCATAGCGCAACGGCTATATGCTACTGGTAAAGTAAAAAGTAAGTAAATACAACCTGCATGGCGGAATTTTGATGTTCACTCAAATACCGATGATCGAATGTTTTGAACATATCCGACGTTGCGGTTAAGGTATATCAGTACCGATAGAAAAGCATGAATATATTATTATTTGCTATTTACCATAAATATTATAAATCGTATAATAGATACGGTCATATTTCAGACCTTTTTTCGGAGGGCAACATGAGTGAGCGGCTGATCAATACGCCTGGAGACGGAATGGCCGGGTGCAGTCATGATGTTCTTAAGGAAAAACCAAACCACACCAGTATGTTCGGTACAAACATAACTAAATGTTCATCTTACTATAGTACCCATTTCACTTCTATTACTATACGACAGTACTCCTAGCACAAAAGCGTGCATCTTACTCCTTTAAAAAACAATACTCATCTCACTGTACTCAGCTCCAAACAATACATAGCCAACATAAGAACATATCTCAATAAAGTACTCATCTAATCCGACGCTCATCTTACAACCGAGAACAACAATACTCATCTCAAACCAAGTACTTATTGAACTACGGTACTGGTCTCATAACAGTACTCATCTCACTGAAGTACTTATCTCATTCGGTGCTCACCTCACAACGGTACTTTCCAACAACGATAATTATATCCGTACGATACCCTTCTGATTACGGTACTAATATCACTACGGTACTAATCGCATTATGGTACTTAACTCGCTACGTTAACCATTCTATCACGGTTCTCATCTCACTACGGTACTCATCTCACTACCATATTTTACTCACTGTGGTACTTATCTCACTGCTTTAACCATCCTATCACGGTTCTCATCTCACTACGGTACTTATCTCACTATAGTACTTCACTCACTGTGGTACTTATCTCACTGCGTTAACCATTCTATCACGTGTCTCATCTCAATACGGTACTTATCTCACTATAGTACTTTACTCACTGTGGTACTTATCTCACTGCGTTAACCATCCTATCACGGTTCTCATCTCACTACGGTACTTATCTCACTATAGTACTTCACTCACTGTGGTACTTATCTCACTGCGTTAACCATTCTATCACGTGTCTCATCTCAATACGATACTTATCTTACTATGGTATTAATCTCAGTATGGTACTTATGTTACTCCGTTAACCATCCTATCTCACAAATACAATCATCCTACCACGGTTCTTATGGTTCTCATCACACTATGGTACTAAATATCTCACTGGGGTACTTATCTTACGAACGAACTTCTCTGCGGACCAGAACCTGAAATACAGAACTGCGGTATTCATCTCACTACGGTGTTTATCTAACAACAGTACATATCTCCCAGTGTGTTATCTCACTACAATACTTATCGTACTATGGTTTTTATCTCACTTTCCACACACTACGGTGCTTATCTACCTATAGTGCTTATCTCACTATGGTACTTATCTCATTCTGGGAGTGCTTTTCTCAATATGGTCATTTTTACATGAATACTCGGTCGTCATTATCCGGTACGTGATATGTACGCAAATATGGATACGCGTATCATTCTCTTTTTACGCTACTCATATTAATTTACCCACACTCGACGTTATGCGATTCGACCGGCTGGGCAACAATTATTTCATGATTAAAAACAACAACAATATACATATACCTATATGCGTATATGAAAAATATCTAACCTAAGCTCGAGCATCAAGTACTTTTCAACTTCAACCAGTCATCGGATACTTTAACATCGTAAAAGTAAGCAGGGGCAGTGTTCCAGGTTTATCGTTAGAGAGCATGCTAATAGGGACGCAACGTGGGATGTGGCCCCTCTCGCTCAATGTTCGTTTACGCGATGGACGATCTGGTATCTGCCTATACGGCGTGAGACCACAGTTATTTTACTATATGTTTCATATAGACACTAACCTAGCTTTTTACTTTATACACATCCCAATTGAAAAACAAGGACATGTCATCTCTAGAACAATTTAAGACACAAAATATAATCACAAGAAAACACCATGTTGACCATTGACCCGACTGTCAAAATTGAGTTAAAATACAGAAACCTTCCACCAAGGAGTCAATCGGCTACAAACAACTAATTTTCAGACTTCCACAAGCTATGATTTTTCCAATATTTACACTGAAAACTATCAATTTCTGCAATAGAGTGTCAAATTTAGTCAAGTTCTCTGGAAAAAGAACATTTTTTGCTTCTTTTTCATTCAATTTTAATAAAATATTGATACTTGAACACAAGCACTCTTTTTTCTGTATTAACATCCGGATCATGGGGGGCAGATAACTGTGGTCTTGAGCCATACACGGTATCTGACTATACACGGTATCTGAACATACCACAGTATCTAACTATACACGGTATCTGACTATACCACGTACAGTTTCTGGCTATACACGGTATCTGAGTATACACGGTATCTGACTATACACGGTATCTGACTATACACGGTGTCTGACTATACACGGTATATGACTATACACGGTATCTGACTATACACGGTATATGACTATACACGGTATATGACTATACACGGTATCTGACTATACACGGTATATGACTGTACTCGGTATATGACTTTACACGGTATCTGACTATACACGGTATATGACTGTACCCGGTATATGACTATACACGGTATCTGACTATACACGGTATATGACTATACACGGTATATGACTATACACGGTATCTGACTATACACGGTATATGACTGTAATCGATATATGACTTTACACGGTATCTGACTATACACGGTATATGACTGTACCCGGTATATGACTGTACACGGTATCTGACTATACACGGTACATGTATCTGACTATGCAAGAACCTTACGAAGTTAGGAAAATCATTTACTTCAGATATTGCGGTGCTGATAAGATGAGGAACGAACGATAATTGACTACAAATATAGTATCACTCTGGGCCTCAATACTTGTTCACCTTTTGTTTTATCTTAAATCAAGGTTGTCTAGTTTGATATCAGCATTTAGTGCAATTGTTGTGGTATGAATGTCTTCATTTTTAATATTGACGGTTTACTGAAGTTTTTAAAAGAAAGAAAAACGCGTTGAGGAAATGCAGAAGATTGTGTATTCATTTTAAACATAGTATATTAGCCTACCTAAAAGGTGTATACGGTTATAATTTGCAGAAGTTTGAATTAAAGAAATGGCCGAAACAATTGAACAAGATGCAACGAAATATCCTGGTTTTACAGGTAAGCTCTATTTTAACATTATTGCCAAAACGGAGAGTTGATTTGTTAATGTAACAATAAAGTAGTGTTTAATGTATATTTCAATATTCGTGGTCCTTCACCTTTTTCAAGATTGTTTCCTCGATGACATGTAGAGCGATGAAACTTCTTGCTGAGCCTGCTAGGACCATCTCGGCTCTCTTGTTGGCATTACGCCATGGTCAAGTTCTTGATGTGAACAAGTGAAAATATTCGCTTATGCTATGCGATACTACGTTTATAAAATTTAATACTATCTTAAACTATTACATTTGTTGGACCGTAAGAAAAGTCACGCGGAAGTCAGAGGTCATAATCAACGGTAGACGGTAGTCGGATATTCGAATCCCCAACTACCAAATATAACTACCTCCCAACATTACCGTCATGAGGTCAAAATCCTTCCCTACACCGGTCTTCATTCATGGAATCCATCACTATATGCATTTGACGTCATGTGAAAGCATTATGCACCAGTCAATTGTAACCACGCCCCCCCCCCACGTCCGGGGAATAGCGGGGACTTTGACTTTCGGTCCAGCCAAGCACGGGTAAGATCCCCGTCCTGCGGGGACAAACTGCTGGTAAAATCCCCGACAAATGACCCCGTACCACAGGGACTCATTCCCGGCCATTTTTGGCGCAAAAAACAAAACCACCCCATTCAAAAGGCTTTTCGGGGCCACCTGAAAGGTAAAAACACGGCCCATTTCCCCCGGCTATCCCCAATACACCCCCGCACCTTGGGGGCGGCCGTGGTTACAATTGACTGGTTCATTACGTACGCAATCACTGTCGATAAAAGGTTATTGACAAAATATCTGTGTGACAGTATCCGTTAAGTTGACATATCAAGATGAAACTGTTTGATGAGTGTAACTTAGTGATTCATCGGCATGCAATGGTGCGATGCAAATAAGACTTGTTCTCACATCTGTTTCCACCATACTATTTGTTAGGTTTTCGTTTGAACAGTCGGAATGTGACCGCTGTAGAACTCATTTGCCAATTGCGTAAAATCCATAAATTACACTATGGCCTGAACTCCCATTTCTACCCATTTTGCTCTAGGAGAGTGCCACCCTGGGCCTTTCACCACCATGCCTGCTCAGCCCACAGAGAAAAAGCCCGGACAGCTGCCCCTGGAGAAGGTCCAGGAATACTTCGACCAGGTAAGCTTAAACCAGCTTTGTTGGAAATAGTGAGCACTGGGGCCAATTGTAAAAACTGGATAGTTGGTTAGTTTGCACATTGAAGCAATTTAATTTATCAACACTCATTATTGAATAAATATTGACCTATCAATAAAAAAATCGGATCTAAAAAACTTCGACCTAACCCTCGACCCGACTTGCACGGTCTCTTATACGAACTAAGAATACAGACTATATGGTTTCAGGGCTTTACGGTAGTTGAAGGGTTTTTCACAGAGGAAGAAATAGAGCCATGTCGGCAATCGTTCGCCCGTTTGATTGATAACATAGCCCAAAAGTTATATGACACTGGCAAAGTAAAAAGTAAGTTGTAAAACACATTTCCCATTAATATAGATTCTGACTAATACAATCTGACACAACCATTCACATATAGTCATTTTATTTACCAAATAGACGTACTTGAAACACCATTTACACATGCCTTTGTATTGCAGTGATATATAAGTAAATGACTTGAGCCCTTCAATGTTTTATATTTTTCAGACCTATATTCGGAGTGCAACATGAGTGAGCGGCTAATACGACTGGAGAAGGAATGGCCGGGAGCCGTCCTCATGCTCCTGAAACTCGGCAAACTCACGCCGGTAGGTGTGTTATATTAAGCCGAAACTAATTGCAACATTGGGCCTCAGTAATTTGCACGGGTAACACGCGCCAACACGTGCAACAGGCGATCCGGGCCGACATTCGGAACTCCTCGGCCATTTTTTTCAAAAACAACCTCGGATGTATGCAGGTACATCAGTTGAAGTAGTTCGTAAAATTTTGAATTATATCATTAATTAAATGTAGTGTTTTAGAGTTGTATTTATTGATCTAAGTTTAAGTTGATTGCCATTAAATTGAATTATTGCAAACATAATTAAGAATTCCAAGAGTTAAGTCACAAAGTTTAACTGCTAAATAAAATTACTACGCGATCTACTTGCAGCGGACTTAAACGTACCACTTTTTTGAGTATGTAAACCGTCCAAATACATCCGAGGTTGTTTTCAATAAAATGGCCGAGGAGCTCCGAATGCCGGGCCGATTGGCTACTCACGTCTGGTGTTGCTGCAAACATTTCAAGGAAGTTGTTATAACTATAGTATCCGCCAATTAGAACTTGGGGAATGCGTCATTAAAGAAATAATTCATTATCTTAAGAAACATCTTAAAACTTATATTTATTTATTTTTAATAATCATTGAAATAATCTTATATTTCTCTCTATCAATCTTAAGGAGTTCGAGGCGATGTACCAGAACGAGAAGCTCCTTAACGCCATCGAGCAGCTGGTGGGGCCAGAGATAGGGGCTAGCCCCGTATGGAACACCCGGCCTAAGACTCCCAGCCATAAAGAGACGGACGTTCCCTGGCACCAGGGTAACACTGTATTAATGAAACTAATATTGTCAATACAATTTCACTTATAAATATTTCAAAGTTTTTGCAATAAATCTTCGCATAATACCTTTTATCAGTTGAATGTTATTTTGAGACAACCCTCGTACACAAAAATCCTATTTTCATTACACCAGATTCGGCGTACTTCGACTTGGAGAGCTATAAGTCTTTGATTGCCACAGCATGGATCGCATTTGTTGACGCCACGGAGGAAAATGGCTGCATGCAGGTATATGTTAATGAAGCAAAGTAATTAATTTTATAATGGGTTCTTTTGTGTTCCAATTCAGGCATATATCTTGCACTTGATGATTTATATAGACGAGATATAGTGTGTGTATAAGCTTTAAAGTTTTGGAAGGACAAAGACCATTACTTCAAATGCAAGAGCAGAGTGTGTCGGAAAGATTGAGGTTTATTTGTAAGATGCTTGACTTTCAATCCACGGGTCGCAGGTTCGATCCCCCGCCTTACAACTAAAGAAACTAATCTTCCCGGAGGGACGGTAAATCCACGGGGGTCTCATGTTACAGTGCTGTACATCGGTGCATGTTAAAGCGAAAGAGTAGGTCTAACCAGGATTACATCTTTCTGTGCAAGTTACCCTACGACCAAGCAAAAAATGATACTCTCAATTGGGACCGACACCCATAGACGCATAGATTTTCTTCCCTCACTGCATGTGTGACATTACAGTTTGTGCGCGGAGGCCAAAGGAAGGGTATGGTTGTCGTCCATGAGTGTTGTGACAACTTCTACCTCATGATTAAAGAGGATGAACTCGTCAACAGGCTAGGTGAGCGGAGGGCTGGTGGGTTGCAGAGGTTTGCTAGAATTTATATTACCACAATGCGTATATTTCCATGATGATGATCAACATTGTGAGTTTTGCCTTCTTTTAGTATTGTCCAACCATTCCTCGTGAATATTTTTTATTGAATGAACTGATCGTTGTATCGATGGCGGTTTTAGTTTCAGTCTCAGCGCAAGCATTAATGTTTGGTGGTCAACATGCATCTATGTTAATTTTGCAGGAGTGGACCCGGAGAAGGACTTCATAACGTGTCCCGTGAAGGCGGGCGGCGTCATCTTCTTCAGTAACATGGTCCCGCATCGCAGGTCAGCAGTCAAATATAGATTGATAGAAGAGCCGATTGCTGGAATTTAGTTCAAGTTAACCACCTTCACGTTATCGTGGTTTACTTACAAGTCTTTACATTTGTGATCTACAGTATTTCTGTAATTGTTTTATTTAAGAATTTATTTCAGTTAGATTTGTTTTATTGAAAAATATATAACCTCTAAAAGAGGGCTTTCATTGGACCATCTTAGATTGTTACCCTAAACTCAAGTCCAGTTACCAACTATAGCTGTTTTTAAGTTCTTAGTCCAAATGAATTTTCGAATTGTGATAAGTTAACTTGTACTAATAGTTAGTATATTCTGGTGTAAACATTTATTGCAAAAAGTATATTGAGTGTGTTTTATACTTGAAAAACGTCAACGAATCGATCAATCAATTAGTTAATTATTCAACAGGGATGTGGTTAATCATTGCCTAATCAGATGACCGTGGTACACGTGTACTGAGAAATGGGCTGTACATGTTTTCTTTTATCAAATTTTGATTTTGATTTTTTTACAAGTTTCAGTTTTAAAGTCTCTCAGTGTAATATTATTAGACCGTGCATGTAAAGAGGAGATATCAACTTCATTAAATTGAATCTAATATGTGCCGTAATTTCGTTTAATGTTCTAAACCTATTGAACAAAGAGATATACATATATTCTAACAGCATTCCAAGCTTCTTATAATGTATTAAAGTATTCAGAATCGTTCGGACCACATCCGGTTTGCGATGGACCTGAGGTACCAAGACCCGAACCGACCATGGGGTTTCTACGGTATGAGCAAGGGAATACTGCTCCGCTCCCCCGCCAAGCCCGATAATATTCCTGACTGGGACTTTTATGGGAACCAAGACAGATACTCAAAGATCGATAAACTTGTCGAAAAGAAGTCGGTAAGTGGACAGTGTAACTTTCATTTCAATTCTTGACATGTATAACATTATATTAAACAACGACAATTTTTAATACAAGGCGCGTAGCTGACTGTACGCAAATACGCAGTTGCGTAATGAGATTTTGACAGGTCGAAGTTTTTGTCATATAGTCAAAAGAACCGAATTTGAAATAAAAACCGAAGTGGCCGGTAGGGGTGAAGGGGTTAATATGCTGTCCGTCATCGATCTGCGAAATCTCAAACTGGCCATAACTACGCGCCTGTAATCACATGCACTAGCGGCCAAGTGTATTTGTTATGCATTTAGGGATGGTGTTTCAGTTACCTTTGTTTTGTTTCATAGATCAAGGAAATTCAAATTGGTTATGCTGTGGCGCAAGAACAGATACCATTAAGGCGTTGGCGAAATTATTGACACTCAGTTACGTGATTTTTTTCTCAGGGCGACCACCTCGACGAGTTCAGCCCATTTCTGACTGGACCGCATATGGACGCTTGGAAAGTAGCCGTCCCCAGCATCCACACTGAGCAGTTCTTCAAAGAGCAGCGCGAGAAAGAAAAACAACAGCAACAAGAACAACAGCAACAATAGCTGCATTCGTTGTGATCGTGCTGCCAAAAGCTATAACAGACTGCTTGTAAATTGTGATTGTTAGGAATGGCATCATGAACTGTTATGTAAACTGTGATATTGTCACTTTGTATCGTGTATTTAGGTGGTCGAATCACCAACTAATAAGATATTATTTATACTCGTGAAAATAATATTCAATCATTAAATGTTTTGAAGAAGTTTCAATTGTGTATTTATCAGGCAACATGTTCTTCGAACCACTGTGACAGCTATCAGCCTCTTATTTTACTATAATGACTCATTAGTATAGGGCAGGTTCGTCGTATACTCCTCGGGGAATCACAGACTTCGTTACAACAATAAAAGTATAAAACGAAATATTAAAAAACAATGTGAATGCATTATTACTATCCAAATAAAAGAAATGCATGCAATATACGTTTGGTGAAGTAAAACAAAACTTGACGCACATTTTGTTATTTGTCCCAGAAGCCACCTTTAATCAAGTTCAATTTCATAATTTAGGATCACAGATCAGAAAAACATTTTTTGACAGTACAATATCGCTTACTATTATCGAAGGATTTTGAAATAATTTTACACAGTTATTTAACCACATTCATACAAGATGTAGAGCGCACAGTTATAGACACTTACCTTCAAGGTAAAGGTCACATACAAGGTGGGTCAACGTTCAAATAGTATTAGATTCAGAGAATTATTTCCAAATAAGCTGACACACCACATCAGTTCGGGACAAAACACTGACTTATTATGTCCACTGGCAATTCATTACCCGTGTGTGTTTCGAAACGAAATCGATAAAAAGCAATATCTTACAATTTCCTTCTGAGTTTGTACACCGCCTGTGTGCATATCTTAATTCGCCGTGTTACTGCATGTAGGGTGGTCCATACATCATTATCATGCTGATATAACTCCATAATGATATAACTTTGTCTTATTTGAAAAGTTTATGTTATCATTAGTACAGAATAATATAAGTATCTTCGCAATTGTCAAAGTATCATGATGCGCAATTGAGCTGTTTCAGCTTTATTATATTTTACGCAGGCAATTTCATCTTCGATTGAAAAGTTCGGGCGCAACTCATCTTGACTGTACATGGTTTAAAACATGATATGCAATGTATGTTTTGGTAAGTTTAGTAAATCCATAATTTCTTTCTTAGTGATCACCCCTCTTAGAAGTGATACCAATATTATACTTGGTTACATTGAATCAAACCTTATTATGGCAAATTGGACTTTGAAAAGGCTTGCGTTATAATGGATGGCCGGTAACCACAATAATGTGCGTAAAAGGAAATACTTTCATATTTGGACATTCAGTTTGTAGAGTCGCCAAAACAAAAATCGTCCAAGATGTTGATATTGACTACTGGATGACTGAAATACCGTGACCTCAATAAGGAAAAAAAAAACAATCACTTAAAATTGACTCGCTGACATATTGTTAGCGAAGTGTTATTTTGAATTAATAATCTATTCAATTTATTCGGTTCTGTATAGGATTATTTTGAATAACTCGAAAACAACTTCAATTATCAGTGCAATCTGAAACGTTCAGCTATCTTTTAGTAGTGTGTAACCTTTGTTGTACGGTAGTATAAAATGTTACTAGTTCTACTAGAACACAAAAGTGGTGCGAATGAGTACGTAAATAATGTCATCACAAGATATGGCCACGGTTGCTGTTGGTGTTGGTGTTGGGCTTGTTGTCGGTTGGTTTCTACGTGGTAGACTCAGATCTTTATCTACTATTGCAAGAAGAACAGCGGGAAGTCCAGAGGTATTTCATTTTAATAGGAAATACTACCAACGATCAAAAGACAATTGTCTTGTTTCGTAACCAGTAGTTTCGCTCAAATTCATTGTATACGCAGTGTTATTTTGCATCAGAAGAAAAATAAATGGTACTTGATGGTGATTCCACGAACCACCGTAATAAAATAGTAGATTTTACGTTTATTCAAAATGGTTAGATCTGAGCTGAGAGTAAGATTGTATTATTGGTCCCAGATCTGAGCAATCCCAATCAAAAGTAATCTGTTTATTTCGCAAAATTATAATCATATGATTAAAAACTAGTTGTATTATGTTACAGTCATATTGCCAGCTGTTGGGAAATCTCTGATATTCAAGCTTCTGTCGTTTATCTTTCGGGAGAACCTTTATTAGATGATTTTTATTTTTATTTATTTGCATGGTAATGGTTAGTTCTGGCTTCCATAACTTTAATGTTGATATTTATTTTTTTGATGTTTACAACACATTAAACACATCCAAAAAGGTAATATATAACGTGTTCGCTGAAGTTCTTTAGCTAGGTAATGGTTAGTCCAAATAATTGTACGTTGGCGGATTTTTTTTAGATTTTTGATATGGCAAATCCTTCACGTACAAATTGTTTAGTATCAAAAGTGGGTAGTTGTTCCGATCAGGATTCCGGGTTAAAGCATATAGAGTCTATAAAATATCATAAAAACAAGAAATATTACCAGATAATGTTATTTTATATTAGTTCCGTACACAAAAAAATAAATATCCAACTTATAATTATGAGTTTGACGGCTTTTTTTCATTTCATTCTGTCAAAACATAACAATATATACATGAAGGGCACCTGCAAGGCTTCAGGGCACAGTTTTAAATCGCTCGGAACATTTCGGCCATGGCCGAGTTGTTACGATTGTATAACGAGGTCTATCTCGAAGCTTTGTCGGAGGAGGCCGAGTTATTACGATTGTATTGAGTTGTTCCCCTTCGCATAAATGTTTTTGTGTCAGTCAACTTTCGTTTTATTGGAAAGGTAAACAACTTGTTTTAATGCATTAAATGCTTGTTTAGTGCAAAATAACATTTCACTTACATGGTAAAATATGAATATAACTCTTTATGATCAATTTCAACCATAAAATACTTCACTTAAAACAATTTCAATATTTTTAAAACACCCCCGTTTTTTGCACATTCCCGTTTAGACGTTAGGGATTGGAAGAATCCCGTATAACACGTCTATTATTTTAGACTAGGTAATGGTAGACAATTGTACTCTCTGAAATATTTTGTACAAGGTTTAAATCATGCATTAATGTATTGTAATAGAATATATTGCCATCAAATATTTTGTGGTATTTTTTTCAGATAGACTTAACGGATAATTCACCTAGTTTATCAGATGATGGAGAGTATAAAATGGTGATTATTGTTCGAACAGACCTTAAAATGGGCAAAGGAAAAGCAGCTGCTCAGGTATGTCAACGGAATGCAAGGTGGAACTAATCAACATTTTTATATGTTTGAATAACAAAACAGCAATATGATCAGTTGAATTTAACCCTTAAGCTGCTGATGGCGATTTTAAAGGCTTTGCAAACAGCTTGGAACCAGACCAGACGCCAAGTAACTCGGCGCCTGGTCAGGTTCCAAGCTGTTTGCCACTCAGTCAATATATCCCCAAAGTTTTAAGTAAATTGAAAGAAATTTAGAATAAACCAGACAACATTTTTGAGCAGATGACAATTTACCCAGCATGCAAAGGGTTAAATGAAAAGCTGCATCCCATTTTTTTTAGAGAAATTGACTTAATATTAATAATAATTCCTTTATTTTGCTACAACAAAACATTTTTCCATTTCAACTGTTTATAAGTTGTTTTTTTATACATTATGTTATAGTCATTGACTTATAAACCATATAGGTCCTTGATATAGTTGGCTCTAGAGCTCTGTAGTAAGGTGGAGAGAGGTGGCTATTTTTATCTCAATAAAACAACTTAATATGTTGAGTATCTCGCTATAACAACTTATAAACTAGTTTGAATGACGTTCTGTGATTTGCTAAAGTGACTTAGTATCTCGTTTAAATGACTTACTTATCTAAATAAAAATCTAAATAAAACAACATAATTGACCAAGAATCTCCTAATAACCGCATGCACCTCATGGATAAAGAACATTAATATGTATACAATGTTGGAAATTTGAGTGATATCATAAAGCAATTCTGATTGGCAAATTTGTCAATTTAAGGACATACGTAAGTCATTTAAATGAGATACTAAGTCATTTTAACAAGATATGGTAAGTTGTTTCAACAAGATAGGTAAGTGGTTTTAATTACATACGTAAGTCATTTGAATGAGTTTTTAAGTAATTCCATCGAGATACATAGGTCGTGTTAACGAGACAAAAAAATAAAATGTCACCTCAATGCCACTGACTCTGGAGCTTGTGTTCTCCTATCTACAACTTGCTGTCTTAAAATAAAGCTAATATTAACTCTTACTTGAATAAAAAACAATGTCTTTCTCGAAAGTTTATCTATTGTTTAAGTAAATAATTCTTTTAAACTTAAATAGTGTGCCCATGGAGCCCTTGGAGCTGCAGAGAAAGCCATGATGAAGGATAAGGACACATTGTTTGCCTGGAAGGCTTGTGGTCAGCCGAAAGTCGTGGTCAAGACAGACACAGAACAATCATTGTAGGATTTCATTATCATTTCTTTATAACTAAAGAATTACTCATTTACAAATTGAAGTATAGAATTGATGTCTGAGGGATACAGTTTCTCTTTAATAACTTAATATGTTTTCCTATCTAGAATTGAGTTACAAAAGACGGCTCAGGGAAGCGGGCTGATATGCAGTTTGATCCGAGATGCTGGTCGTACACAGATAGCCAGTGGCTCTCGGACAGTGCTTGCAGTGGGGCCTGGTAAGATTATTCTAGAATCTACTTTTCTCCTTTACAACAACAACTGTTTTCTTCAAACCTTCAACACTTGTTTTGCACAATAAAAGTAATGCATGTACAATGTATATACTACTTTAAAGATTTTTACCGAGATGAACTGTTGGTTTAAATGCACTTAGAAGTTGTTCAAATGATAGAGTTTGATATTTTAATCAATCTGTTATCCTCAAGTATACAGCTATCACCTTTAGACTATCAAAACAATAAGTAAAGTGTGTTCAACAACATGTTTAAATTTAAAACAAATTGTACAAATTATTGACCTTAATGAAAAGGCTCCTCTCAAGTCTTAATACATGAAAGTTTCAGTTCTTGTTTAAAAAGATGTAGTCTATTTCTAACTGAACAAAATGTAGTTCTCATTTAGTCATTTTAGTCTTATATACTTCAGATACATATACAGTCATTACTACTTTGTTATAAAAATGGGATGAAGGGTTATTCGTAAGTGTATTAGAATGGGTATAAAATAGCTTCCAATGTGGAAAATAGCTGCATAACACATAACTTTTTTTAGAAATTTAAACATACTTATAGTAAAGTAAGAGTCTGTATTAGATAAGATGTGACTTTCTATTTTCAGGTCCAGCTAGGCTCATAGATACAGTTACAGGACACTTGAAACTATACTGACGATAGTTCAACCATTCTAACCACCTCTTAAATGATCCATATGACTGTGATACTACCTATACTTGAATGTGCGAGATGGAGTCAGTAAACATGGCTGCATTTAATTAACTCCAAGAGTGGGCTTTATAATGTTTCTTAAATATTTGCACTTTAAGCAATACTTTGAACTCATACTTGATAAAAAAACAAGATTAAGTGAAGAAAATTGGGGTGACTATAAAATTTGGAAGGAGATTGCTATAATGAAATTTAGAGTCTTCAGGCAATACATGTAACTTGAGATGATTATGCTGTGTGAAAACGCCCAAGAAGTGCTCTGATTACATTGTGTCGGAGCTGCTCCTGGAGAAACACTGGCACAGAAAGACTGTCAATAGTTGGTGGTTGTATTGCCTTACTTGACCTGATGTAGTCCATTTGTGGAATATTTTGTATTTCAATGTATGAAGTGAATGGGCAGTGAGTGAGGTGCCTTGTAAATTAAAAATGTATTTTGTTATAAAATAAATTTATCACTGTATGAACATTGATTTAAGGTAGCTAATAATGATCATTTGATGCTCAGCATTGCTATATGTACATGCTTTTAAATGGAGTTTTACACATTATTATGGTGTAACATTTCATTTCAAATACTGGAAATGATTGAGCTCTATGTATATTCAGTATTTCCATATTACTACATGTTCATTGTTAAGGTATACAAATTAAGGAAAATGTCAACAAGAATCGAAATAAAATAATTATTATTTATTAAAGATCATTATCTGTTTCTTCTTACTTGCATTCGTGATAACTTTATTCCTGATAATTATGTGTTATGTATATTTGGAGCTGTGTGGATTTGCAGATGGAAACTCTATAAAGAAATGAACATGATGCTGGTTGTCGTTCTATTAGACCAAGAAAGGGAAAATATTTGGTCAATTTATAATAGCACAATGTTGCATAATCCAATGGATAACTTTTAAGATTGATGACAATTTAATCACAAGTGACAAGGCGGAGAATTTGTTAAAAAAAGTACCAGTCACAGTCAAACCCAAATATGATACAAAGGAGCAAAATTTGTAAGACATTTAGAGTCTTGTCTGATTATTATACCCATACTATATGTGAGCCATTTTAGTTTGGCATTATTCAGGTGGTACTAGGGCTCTTTATCTGATGATCAAAGTCTTCCTAGACATGATCTATTTATACACTGTCACAAAGTTCAATCATGGTTGGGTAATTAAAACATGTACTAGTTTTATTGTCTGCACAAGATCTAAATCAACTTTTTATGTAAAAGGGGCATAATTCTGGAGTTACTGCAGTGATTTATCCCTAGATCAAACTTGACTTTTACATTATTCCAACAAATAGTGTCACCAAGTTTCATCAGGATTGGATAATATATACTTGTTATTGTCTGCGCGAGATATAAACCTAGTATTTTTAAATGTAAATGACTGAATGGGGCGATTTACTACACTATTGAACTTTACTGAAAATTATGCCAGCAAACACCATTAAGCCAATTTTATAATGACAGGATAATAAATACTTAAGTTATTGTCTGCACAAGGCATGAACCTATTTTTGTATGTAAAAGGGACATAACTCTAGTTACTAAGGTGATTGACATCAGAATCACACTTGTTGGAGACATTATGCTCATAAAAAACCTGTCACCAAGGTTCATGATGATTGGATAAGAAATGCTTATGTTCTTGTCTGCACAAGACATGAACCAACAATTTAACTACCGGGTATAATGGGGCATCACTCTTAACGTTACATGTACTGAGGTGATCTATCCCATGATCGACACATATTGCCTCACAACACTGTTGTTAAGTTAGATCATGCATTGAATGCAGATATTTTCATATAAATTCAATATCTTTTTAACTTACCAAGTTGGCATAAGTTTTTCTTAAATATGTTCAAATTAAATAATTCAATTTATTTGAATAAAAAATGCCACCAACATCAATATACTGCTTTGAACAGAGTTTCTGTAATGTCATGGTGAATATCACTCAATTTGCAACTGCATTTAATGCCTATGCAGCTTGAGGAAGAATAGGACCATGAATTTGTTTTCGAATTTATTTCCAAAAACTGGTTTACACCTAATGCAGCGAATGCCCTTATTAGGAACTGTTTTTATACTTCAAGTACATGACATATACATAACACTTCTGAAGCTATGAGTCTTCGAGGTATACCACTGACATCAATATTGACACTTGTCAAAAAATACTCGTTATGTCAAAAGCTATATAATTTGTTCAATTCTGCATTTAATACTGTCAAGGAAATAAGAGAGCAGACAGGTGTAAAGATGTAACTACATGAATATGTAATTTTCCTGTTGGTGACCTTCTTAAAATTGATTTCCATTTATAGATGATATACCATTCCACCGGAAAATCGACGTTGTGCTTTGGTTTTAAATGGTATGATTTCTTAAAATTTGCAACTCCTGTAACATTAGAATACACAATTCAAAATCTGTTACAACTCTATTGAAATATATACACTATCGTCTTTGTTTAGCAAAAGGGAAACATGTTACGTTTCGCAGTGATTTGTTACACATAGGTGATCAGAAAAAAAGATGTGTCTAGTGTACATGTATATTCTGATGAAGCATTACATTTGTTTTTAAATTGTCTGTGTAACAGTATGGCTGAAATAAATAAGGTATCTCTGATTCCTCCAAAATAATGTTTATATGCCAGTACATGCCAAATGTTCCAGTAAATGTTTCCATCTTTTGGCGAGAACAATTGCATATGCATAGGAAATATTTCCCAACAAAAACCAGAACTTTTTAAAGCATTTATTGCCATCTATCAAATAATAATGACCAACAGTCATTGAGAGTAAACCAACAGGCCCAACACACTTGTGTTGGCATAAAAATTGTCAACAAGCCCTGTTATATAAGATCCAGAAATTGAGCAAGCCAGAAATGCATTTTTCTTTAGAGCTTGTGATTACTGGTGAACAAAAGACCTCTTATTTAAGCTTCCAATAAAGATTTATTATTGTAACAAGTACTTTTAACATAAAGCACTCAAATATTAAATATATATTTCTGATGCCATAAAATGTGTATGGTTAAACCATTCATTCTGTCTATCTCAACGATTCATTAAAACACAACAAGTCGCAACATGTAAAGCTGGTGGTGCATTGCGATTAAATTGTATTTGTTATAAATCACAACCAATAGTCTTTTTCAGATCATGTTTTAACATACTATACGTAAACTCTTAAAAAATTATATCCATTTAATATATTTCTTTTCATGTAGCCACTTCACATATACTTAGAGATCCCATACAAATGCTCTTGACTATCCATGTTCTCGTTAAATCATTCCCACTTTCGATGCTTTCCTAAATTGTCTTCAATGTGATCTTCTAAAGTTCTGTCAGAGTAAAATTTACTTTTCCTTGAGGCAAAAAAGTCCTTTGCCTTTTGATATTTCTGCGGATGTGCCTTCCCATATTGTGCTTCTTCATACTGAAAAATAAGCGAAAGAATAATAACATTAGTGTAAAGGCCATAATTGAAAATATTTTGAGGGGCCATTTTGATTACGGTATTCATAGATTTTACAATATGAAAAAAAAATTGCATTACATAGATATTATACAATAGCTGACAGAAATTGTTTCTGATGACTGATCGCTGACTTCATGGGCAACTGATTTTTGTTTTAAAATACTCGATCAGTGTTTAATACCTACCAGTGGAATAAAGGAACTGTGCATGCAAATCATACAAATTCTAAAATAATTCCAAAATTAGCAAGTTTTAGGATGATTTAATTATCAACATGAAGCTAGCACCAATGCTCATGTGTTTTCTTCAGTCAAACAAGGAGCATAACTCTGGCAAGATCTGTACAAAGCTTCATTTTTAAGGTGTGGCTCAGATTAAACTTTTTGCACAACAACGATCACCACCACATCTAGACACAAATCTCAACTTTTTTTCTATGTAAAGCAGACAAGCTAAAAATGTCACAAGTAGGATGATGCTATATGGATTTACCCTGGTGTATCCTAGTTTCATTGTTGTGTTAAAAATTGAGGCAAACAACATTATTCTCTGAGTATCTTAAAGCTGCCCTCTCACAGATTTACCATATACACAAGAAATGCCTCAATGCGACGAAACAAAGTTTTTAATGATTAACAGAAGAACTTCAGCCCAGTCTGTGTCTGTTATGTCAACCCTAACTAAGTTATTCAGTTTCAACCATTTTTCTATTTTAGTAACAGTGACCTTGATCCTAGGGACCCCAAACACAATCCTATGAAAGGTCTCCAAAAACTCTTCCTTTATACCTGGTTTGGTCAAGATATGTAGACCCTGTCTAAAATTATTTAGTTTCAACCATTTTTCTATTTTTAGTAGCAGTGACCTTGACCTTCAACCTAGGGACCCCAATCGCAATCCCATGACAGGTACACATAAACCCTTTCTATAGACCAAGTTTAGTCACGATATGTCATCCCTAACTAAAGTTATTCAGTTTCAACTGTTTTTCTATTTTTAGTAACAGTGACCTTGACCCTAGGGACCCCAAACACAATCCCATGAAAGGTCTCGATAAACTCTTTCTACAGACCAAGTTTGGTCAAGATATGTCAACCCTAACTAAAGTTATTCAGTTTGACGCCGCCCGGCCGCCTGAACAACGACGTTTGCCATTCTAATAACCAGGTTTCACTAAGTGAAAACCTGGTTAATAAATTTTATTTTTTGTCAAGGAAAGGGCAAATTGCTGCGTAAATATCTACAAACCAATGATAAAAGATTGCTGACAAAAACTCAGATGGTAGATTTTCATATTTCCGATAAAAAATAAATGTTTTATGGCTTAAACCGCATAAAAGATAAAACATCAATTTTTTAACTTAAATATTAAAATCTGTGATCTATTTTTTTGTCAGGAGTCTTGTTAAACTGGTTTTCAATAATTTTCGCAAAAATTGGTTCGTTTCCAAGACAAAAAATATAAAAGTTGTCAAAACATTCAATCTGTGAGAGTGCAGCTTTAACACTGAGTCTGACATGTTTACAAAGTAATTTGGGTCAGATTTTTCAATTCATTGTATTGAGAACAAAAATGTGCTGTACATGTAAGTACTTTTTCAGGAACCTATTCTGATCTAATAAATTTTCATCAGTCCAATAGGCTTATAAATTAATGTACCCCCAAATAGAAATATCCATATAGGACTTTAGTTTGTCACCTGGTGTGCTGTTGTGCCCCAATATGTTAAAGTCGTATGTAGCCCCAAAAGTATTGAACACTCATAAAACTTTAGGTATGTAGGTCATAACGGGAAAATGTGCATTAATGACTTGTTTGACATTTCATTCTGTCTAATAAGAGTTATGACCCTTGAAATAATTCAAAATATCATGATGCATGTAGCTCCAGAACTATTACACTCATGAAACTTCACAGGAATTTTGGTAGGCATTGGAAATTGGGCAACAGGGACTACCATGTAGCATCTAGCAGAGTATTGCACCTACACACATGAACTCGCATATAGGAATGTTGGTTAGGTTTTTGTGCACATGCCATTCTTTATATTTAACAATGTCTAACAAGAGTTATTGCCCTTGAATTACTAAACAAGAGCTTGGACAGAGTGACAGCACCCTTGTCTATTTCACCACTTTTAACCTGAATTTCTAAGACCAGTACAAAAGGGCCATAATTTGCATTACCCATGCAAGATAATTACCTCTGTAGGCTGGATGGTTGAATTTGAATAATAAACTTTATAAAGGCCATTATTTGCATTATATGAAAAATAGAGTTTCTTACTCAATAATTAATTAAGCAGGTTAAATGGTTGGGAACACTTGTGTGAAGTTTAATTGCCATACATAAAGTATGCTGAGATATTGACTTAAATATGCTTACACGCAAAACCTTAAAAAAGGTGTGACACTGATGCAAGGGTGAGTAGTATAGCTATCATTATTCTTTGAATAGTCAAGCTAATAACTACTTCATTTAACCTATCTGTTTTCAAAGGCAAAATATTTAAGGGCATACTATGCAAAATAGAGTAACATGTATTTCAAAATAGAGTTATCTAACTTGATTAATTTAGTAGGTTGGATGGTTGTAAACCATTGTTAAAAGTTTCATTGCAACACATCAAGTAGTTGATGAGATACTTACACATAAGTGATAACATACAATACCATAACCAGAATTTTTGAGTCGAATAATAAAGGATTATAATTTGCATTAAATTATTAAATTAAGGATAGAGTTATCTAACTTAAATAATTTGGTAGGTTGGATGGATGGGAGCACATGACCAAAGTTCCAATGCAATACATAAAGTAGTTACTAAGATACTAACATCAAGGTGCTAAGATGTAAAATGATAACCAACCCAGGTGAGAGGCAGAATGGTATAATGGTCTGAAAAATCTTGTGTCAAATTTACAATGAAAAGAATTGCACCTACACTCATGAATCTTCATAGGAACATTGGTCAGCAAGGGCTGGCTGCAACTGAATTGATTCACATTTGACTGCTTAATTCCACTAAATAATATTTAACCATGCCTGTGTTCATGACTGTCATTGCTCTTGGTTCAGACATGCCAGTTATTGAAGCAAAATTGCTTACATTAGAGAGATAAGGGTTATTGAGGTATGTGTTGTTCTGCTCTTCCATCATCAGGTAATTTACTGCCAGCATCTTCTGGGAAGTCTTAATTGGTTTATACTTCTGATTAGCTCTGAAAAACAAACCAGTGAAAATATATCATTTATGAAAGATATTTGTGTTCATTTATTTCTGTGCTTGTAGCATCTAGTTTAGCACTCTCAATAAAACAAACTAACAGAGATGCCCTTAGACAACAGGGAACATGCGTCTTTACAGCAGTGCAATATATATATGAACAATGAAATGAAGAAGTAGAATGCTAATTGAATTTCCATTTCAAGCCCTACTGTTTAATTTGGCCAGTATATGTTTTTATAACTATTTCCGAATAAAGTTGAATATGCCCTTCTGATATGTTAATATAAAACTTTAAAAACTTATAATAGAAGTTATATCATGCCCTACTTTGTATTTTTGATCTCAGAAAATGTCCCCAAAAGGATAATCAAAATGTCTCTATTTCTGTCATAAGATTTTGAGCATTTTAAGGATGTTTTGACACAAGTGGGGACATTTTGACTAGTTTTTTTTAAGGGCTTGAGCGTTCTTCATCTATTGATCGGAAAATGGTTTTCAGCTTCAGGTGACCATGACCTTGAACTTTCACCCACTGACATCAAATATCAATAGGGTTCATCAGCTGGTCATCACCAACCTACCTACCAAGTTTGAGATCCTTGACCCTAAGCATTCTTCATTTATTGACCGAAAATGGATTCTCTGCCAAAGGTCACCACAACCTTCACCTTTGACCCTCTAGCCTCAGAATAAATCTGGTTCAACTGCTTGCCATTGACAAACCTACCTACTAAGTTTGAGATACCTGAGCCTAAGTGTTCGTCAATTTTTGATAGGACACTGATTATCTGCTAAAGGCTTACCTTGACCTACTGACCTTAAAATCAATAGGCTAGTTATGACCAATCTGCCTACCAAGTTTAAATTATTTATCCCTAAGTGCTCTTCATTTTTCGACCAGAAACGGGTTTTCAGCCAAAGTACGAAATGACTTTTACCTTTTACCCACTGACCTAAAAATCATTCAGTTTCGTGAATATTGGATGAATATAATGGCTTTAGTGTGTTCCAAAGCTGACAGAGCTAACTTGGCAGTTGATTCTTACCCATACCAACTATCCTCCTCCCCCATTAAACTTCAGGCTAATCCAGGAAGTCTTTACCTTTTACTTCTTACACATGTATGGCAGTGGAGTAGACCTTAGAAGACACAGTATAAGATAAGTATGCTTGGTGTGGGACTTGAAACCATGGTAGCTTGAACACTAGCACTGCACTACTGAGCTAACTGGGCGTCTGGTTCTTACCCAATGTAGTGTGTGTAGCAATGGCTTTGATTGAGCCTAATTTCAGGCGCACTTTTCCCTCAGCCTTAAGAACATTGACTTTAAAAGTGTATTCAATATTATTGTATCAACACCGCACCCTCGTAATTATCGGGGTCGGTGGAATTACCGAAAACCCGAAAATCCCCGTAAATACCGAAAATCCCTTCCATTTTCTGAGGTATATAGCGTTTTCTTAAATACGCCCGGATTTACTACTTTATTGTGTTCGAATGTTGTATGCCGTAATTGTTGGAGGTTGGAGAGGGGTGGGGAAGCCTAGGGAGGGTGGGGATGGGGGTCGTGGTGACTAAAACCCGGGACCCCCTTTCATTTTCAAAAGTTCGTACAAAAGAAGAGTATGCGAGGAGGTTCTTACACCGTTCCTTCAAAATTGCATTGTGTTTTAGTGGGTTGTATGCTGTATATCTTGGTGGTTGGAGAGGGGTGGGGGAGTCGGAGTAGTTGGGGTGGGGCAGGGAGTGATTAAACCCCGGGAACCCCATTCATATTTCTAAGTACATACACAAGAGTATGCAGTATGGTTTAAAACTGTATTGTGTTTAAGTGGGTTGTATGTCGTGGTTGAGGTTGGTTGGAGAGTGGTGGGGGAGTCGGAGGAGGGGGTGGTGGCTACGAAGAAGTCTCAAATACTACTTTCACATATCTCATTTCAAATTGTAGAGGTAAGGGAGGGTAGGGTCGTACCTTACCGTATATAAAAAAGTATGCGAGGGTGTGTACGCCGATATTTAATACTTCATTTTGGTCGTCCTGTATGCCAAAGTTGTTGGTGGGTGGAGGGGGGTGTGGAAGTCGGACGAGGGGGGTGGCTAAATCCCGGGAAGTCCTTTTAATTTCATATATGTTAATGTTTTAACGACTAGTTCAATATCACATTTCATTGTGTTTGGTTGCTATTCGTATTTTAAGTATATCGTATATTGAATGTTTTAAAGGTGTATTATTTGTTATTGGTATTTCCTGTAATAAGTTATCCGTTTATTTCGTTGTAAAGCGCCTTTGAACGTGTGGTTAAAAATGGTGCTGTATAAGTTAATCGATAAATAATAATTGTGTATTGTGAACAAGTTGTGTGTCGAGAAAGGTGAATAATTGGTATCAAGCGGGAGTTGATTATATTCAAAGTCAAAGTCAAACACGGTTTATTCTCTCATACCATAAACATGGCAAATGAGGTCCTATACAAAACATATATACATGGCGGCAGATATAATGTAAATTTCTAACTACAATTCATATGATACCCAATACGAGTATCGGACGGTCATTTACATGAAGCCAGAAAACATTATAGTCAAATCACAATGAATAAGGTTGTATCAATAGTAGAAATATTACCTTTGAATCACTTGTACATAAGAAAAAGAATATCTAACAATTGTGTGCCTAGTTTATACAATTGTTCTTATGTGTATCATAACGATTTGTATGTGTCTCAACTGTTATGTGGAATCGCTTGGTATGTTTCATTGCACAATCTCGCGAAGAAAGAAATGCAAATTGCACAATTTCACATAAATACCATCACTGTACCTAAATAAGAATCATCAACATATTTTAACATTTGTCATGACAATGATAGGAAAGTGTATTTACTGAATAAAGGCTTAATATAAGATTTAATATCATAAAGCATACTATTTAAATTCATACATGAAATATTCGTCTCAATATCGATATGGACATGTCATTGTGAGATATTGGTCCATGTCTGATACCTATCAGTAATGACACCCCGCTGTGACAGATTCTTATCGTGCGGTCAGTACTTGGAACCATGCTCTCACTGATGACTATAATACGATGTGTATTGAACGCCAATGGCGGTCAGGTTCAAAACGGGATGCTCCTTTGAACCAGAAATTAAATCTTGTATTTACACAAAGGAGTATTTGAAGATAAACTTTAAATATTCACTTATAATTATAATAGTTTTGTTCATCCTCACCTGATGTGAATAATTTTTTGGATGTATTTATGATTCTATTTCATATTATGTATAACCTATGTCATACCATGTGTTTGTTTATTTATTATTCATTTGTGGTTAAGAAGATGATGTACTTTGTACAAGTCTTAATAAAATATCTGTTCTGTTTTATTTACACGAAGGTAACAAGTAAGAGTACGCGGTGTATGAGAGAAACATCTGAAGTCGGAATATTTATTTCTTAATGCAGTGCAGTTCAAGAGTACATTGCACGTCAGTGTTTCTATATATATGTATGTTTTATCAATTATATTCGTATTGTTCTTGGTATAATAATAGTACAATATAGATTTAGTGAATACATTTTAGGAAAAGCGTTGTAAGCATTTGCTTTTAAAAAGAAAGGCGAGGAATATTTGGGGAATAGTTGAAAGCGAATATGGATTTTAAAATTGGCTAATTAAAGTCGGAACACCGTGAGAACGTGATATGTTAAATTTCACGTGTTTGGTAAAAGGGTGTGAATTCGCAGTACCTAATGAAAGCGCTTGTTGATATATCAAAGTTAGAACCGTGTAATGAGTGTTTGTAGCAGAATTAACACCTTGGCATGGCTTGAGCACAATCGTCAGATTGTCAGTATATATAAAGGTGTGTTCAAATATATTGCATGTATGTTATGTTCACCCTTGTTATTAAAAATGAAGAAAGTTGCAATTTTCGGGGACAGTCACGTCTGGCGACTAGACGCATTCTGCAATGAGGACCTCAAGGTGCGTTGTTTTTTCATGTTCACTCACTATGTACAGTAAAACCTAACTTCCTATTTAGTTAGCTTACATCGGCGATTTATACGTGTTTGTTTCTAGTTGTCATATAACGACATGCCAATATACTCGTACTAAAAAGTTTTAGGATGGTCAATCTGTGAGAGTGCAGCTTGTAGACTTTTTGTAAACACCTACTGTCACGATTTAATGACTCAACCTAATTAAGCGTACTAAATATTAGGTCTGAATGTACAATGATATATTATGTATTCATATGTGATGTTTAAGCACTTTGCACACTGGGAAATGTTACAGTCATAAGTTGTGTAGTAATTCTATAATTGAAAGGCCGCATATATATTCTGTTTTGTATATATTATGTTTTACTTCAATTGAATATATACGGATGACAATTATTAAAACAATGTTGCAATGAGGTGATAATTGAAAAGAATATTACAAAGGCAACATCTGTGAAGCCATTTACAATATTAAATGTATTCTTTTAGGTGCCTATGGAGGTGCGTTTCTTTGGTGCGGGCGGGATGAAAGCTTCCAAACCCAAACCAGGACTTTTGAAACAGGTGAAGATGTACGGGGCGGACTTGGTGATAGTGAGTTTGGGCGGCAATGATATCACAACTACATCCGTACCGAAGGACATAGTGGCGGCCGTACTTGACATTGCCCAGGACTTCCTTGACAGTGGTGTATCTACCATCCTGGTGTTGGAGATTGGGGAGCGTGGAGCATTCCGGGACGGGTTGGGGTACAGGTCTTTTGCAAGCCAGCGCGCACAAATTAACCAGTTGCTGGGGAAGAGAGAGAGAGCTCGTTGAAGTTTTGCGGCTTCCACACATACGTTTTCCAGCCGAGTTCATGCGAGACAAAGTACATTTAAATGAGAAGGGACTGAAAAAGTTGTTTTATAGAATTAGGTCGGCAGTGTGCCGGTACATGTAATTGTGCTCGTTTCATTCGTCAATAATGTTAATTTGTATCTGTTCATGTGTTCAGCATAATAAACATTGCAGGATGAAGTTTGAAGCCACTGACTACAGTCAAAGCAGTTGTGCGTGCGTGCATGCGTGCTTGCGTGCGTGCGAATCCAATTTGCCGTACAGAAAGCGAAATCCCTCAGCTTGTGATTAATAACGCGATTTATTCTAGCCAAGCGTAATCACAAAGAAGAATGGTAGTAGCAGTTCACTGCCACTAAACCGATACACATTCCCTGCAATGTGTTGTTTTCTAAGACAGTTATATGAGCTGAAATTAAATCATGATGATTAAGAATGGGCGAATTGAGTGTATAATCCAGCTATTACTCAAAACAAGATGACGTGTCACCAGTGTACAAATAATATGAAAGAACATTGGGGAATATAGAAATGTATTTGTACAGTTCCTGAAGTATGCGACCATTAAGGTAGCACACCCCTAATAAAACCTCCACTCGATACTCAATGCTTTAGCCTGTAGTGTTAAGCACAGGGACTAAGAATATTTTGAGGGTTTCATGATAATGGTTCGAATCCAGCCAGAAGCACATTGCAATATTTTTTATTTATTTTTTGGTTTCATTACCTAACATTTCTATACAAAAGTTCAAATTGTATTTTAATTAAAAGTAATGAGATAGATGTTTACACATATTAATATATTAGCATCTGTGACGTTTTTTAACTCGCAATTACGGCTGAAATAGATGTTTGGGATTCACCAACTTAATTTGTTAAGAATGAGACGGTTTAACATTTCGATATTTTGGCATAATGTTCTCAGAAGACAATTCTTAATACTAAACTACAGGAGTATTTCAAGATAGTGTTGTTTTTGTATATATGTTAATATTATATGTAATGTGTGTCACCTTTTGTTCTCTAACTTGTGCAGATTTTCTATTGTGGTTAGCCGACTGTTTGATAAAGTAAAGCATCGCTACTTGCTAAGTAAGACAAGATTTCACAGATTGTAACAACTGTAAAAATTTACGAAAAGATGTATATGGTATTATAATTTAATTTAAATTATTTTTCAAGAATTAGCTCATTTAGGACTTTTAATGCTCACTGCAAATTCACATTCAGTTACCAATCAGTTCACATTAAAGTCGGTGACAGTAGCACATGATTTTGTAATGTTTTATTTGTATTGTATCAGATATTGTGTGCAATGAGTTGATGTTGATTATTCTATGCAATATTTTTTTCGTGGTCACTTTGTTATATTTATAATCTATGCAATCTATTTATGCATGTACGCCGATGTTTTCATTCGGAGCACCTTGGCCATTTCCTACGAAAACAACCTCAAATGTCTATGAACGGTTTACAAAGTAAGAAATCGGTACACTTTAACTACGCCGCACGCAAGTAGATCGCGTTGTACATTGAATTAAGCAGCTGTACTTATGTTTGCAATTTTATAAAATTAACGGGCAACTATTTTCAACTTAAATCTACACATTTTTTCATTATATAATGTAGAATTTACGGACCTTCTTAACTGAGGTTGTTCTCGAAAAAATGAAGCTCAACATGAATACTTCTATGCAACCATTATTTATGTCCATGTCATGCTTGTGTTGTTGTGATATTTGCCACATTTTACCAAACTTAATCTATTGGTGTATAATTTCGCGTTTCTTTTGCCCAGTTTATTTCCATCTTTTCAACTGTCACTTGGTCCCCGTTTTTTACTGTTTGTAGAAATTGTGTAACCTCCACTTGTGTTCACAGTCAGTTAAGGGCGCTGTATGAAATGCAGATAACTTTTCAAAATCCTTCTTTAAAATGAAAATAATACAACAAAATAATTCACACAGCTACCACCGATTAAAACAAATATAGATGAAAGCAAAATGGCAAAGAAATTAAAAAAACATACATTTAAATCCAGTCAGCGGACATTTAAATATATTAAAGACCTATGTCATGTATCAGTTTGTCTAGCTGTGCTTCGAAAACGCCTTAATTGTGCTTCTCAGTTGTGTTGTAATTATGTGTGTTAATTGTTTCGATATATATATAAGATCACCGGATATGGCGCTCGGTAAGACCAGAACATTCGTTATGTACAGGAACATCTAGATTAATTGAAACTACGTAAATGCTGATGTCGTTGCCTTCATCATGTCCAGCTACTTACGGACTAACCCCAAATTTTACTGTTTTTTACCATATCTGATAGGGCGCCTCATATGGGAGATCATGTGACGCCGAACTACCCGAAAAAAGCGTGTTGAAAATTACCAAACGAAAATTTCCCATTATATGGAGTAACATCAAATTCATGCATAAGCGCATTCAATTGTTTGTTGTGGATTTACTGTGCGCCATTGTCCGGTACAAAAAAAATTGTCATTTTAGATGTTATGTGTTTTATTGTATGTCTTTTTGTTCATAAAATGTGTTTTTGAATTGTGTAACATTTTGTATCATTTTTGCTCGTGCCATGCTGTGTCTACTCTGGAAAACATGTCATACCTTTTGAAGTGCTTGCGCGTGAGTTTGTTGCTACAGAGACCCGCCGTGAATCCCATTGTAGGGAAACTTCAGTCGCACTGAGGTGGCATATCTCTCAGCGCAACTCGCGTCGCAAGTGCAACTACTCCTTTTTCCAAATTGCGTTAACCTTTTGTCGTCGTCGAAAACCATGCGCCAATAATAAGCAATAATAGCGGCTAGCTTATGTCAACATGCACTTTTAGGTCAAACGATATACATGGTACATTCAATTTTGGGATGTACCATTTATGTCAGAGCTAGACAATCAGTGAAACCCATTTAAGCGCGTGAGTTTGTTGCTGCAGAGACCCGCCGTGAATCCCATTGTAGGGAAACTTCAGTCTCACTGAGGTGGCATATCTCTCAGCGCAACTCGCGTCGCAAGTGCAACTACTCCTTTTTCCAAATTGCGTTAACCTTTTGTCGTCGTCGAAAACCATGCGCCAATAATAAGCAATAATAGCGGCTAGCTGATGTCAACATGCACTTTTATGTCAAACGATATACATGGTAAATTCAATTTTGGGGTGTACCATTTATGTCAGAGCTAGACAATCGGTGAAACCCATTTAAGCGCGTGAGTTTGTTGCTGCAGAGACCCGCCGTGAATCCCATTGTAGGGAAACTTCAGTCTCACTGAGGTGGCATATCTCTCAGCGCAACTCACGTCGCAAATGCAATTACTCCTTTTGTAAACGGCCAGCAATAAATACGGTTAGCTGATGTCGACTACATTTACTGGGATGGATTATTCCTTAATCATCGCTTTATGATGAAATATTTCTCTATATCGCATCAACAACAAATAAATAAAAATAGTTCAGGAAAAGTTCATGAAGAGTTCGAACTTGCTCGACAACATGACATGTTACAGGCATATTTTCCTCGCGTTTCGCTTTCGAGTCTTTGAGGTACGCATGAAGTAACAACTGTACTTAAAAAATGAAAAAAGGGTGCTTATGTTTTCAGTTTATGTCCCCCTTTAGGGAAAGCTGAGACATATGCATTGACGTGACATTCAACAGTACTGCCAACAATGTCACACCATTATACCTATCTTTCTAGCCATGGGTTCTTTGTATGCTTTGCTTGATAATTGACAGTCATTATACAACTGTTTTGTCAACTCAGTTTTACATCTTGTACATATGTTTTATTTATTTTATTTTAAACACTGACTGTTCAGGCTATCATATGTGTATTTAACTTCTATTATTATACATGCTTTACATTTGCCACAACCCTTGCGCGTTAACTAGTGCTACATTGCTGCTGAAGAGAGCCATTATATAGCTCTCTTACGTGGACTTAAAACATTGCATTTCTGTATGATTACTAACCCATTTAAATGCTGGTATGCCTTTATGTGAATAGTTCTAAAACGGGATATTAAGGTTTATAGAAAAATGTTTGTGAGCTAGATAGGTCTATATAACAAACAAGGTACAGTTCACGAGTACTGTCATAGTGGCAAGACGGTTGTTAATTACCTTTAATTCGAACATATCACTTTACGGTCATTCCCGTGAATGTTTCGGCAACCTAACTGTTTTCGCAGAATAGGATGATTATTTCAAAATAAGTATCGATTTCTTTCGGGATTAATTGATGAATATTTTTAACATTGCATAAGCAGTCCGTCTTAAAATAATACGAAATGAAAGTCCATAAGGGAGGGAGGTTATTTGCAATTAGACCAATTTTTTATGATTTTTTGAAGATGCTGTTGCATTTCAATGTTCTCTGAAGCTGTAGTACGCAACAAATTAGGAATGTGTTGAAACTTCTTCAACTAAATGAGGGTAGGTTTTGGGTGGGGGTGGGGGATGGGCCATGACGAGAGCGCCTCCTCGTGGTGTGGCCTGAATATAGCACGGTGAATGAACAATCTGTTTTTCATCTAAATTAGAAAAAAATATATATATATAATACAAATCTTTGGTTCAATTCAAGTCCACATTTATCCTGCCATAACTGAACGCTCTCATATGGTCGAAAATTAGCAATATCACTTCGCTTAAGATCATCCTCTTTCATATAATATACCACTTCGGGACATATGGCATTATAATAACCGCCTACTCAGCCCCCGAAGGTGAACAGACCTCGGCTTACGCCTCGGTCCATATACACCTTCGATGGGTAAATGGCCTGTCCTTATTATGTCATATGGCCCTCAGTGGTGTATTATATTAAATTTCTTTAATATCGTAAACACTGACGTGCAACGTACTCTTGAACTGCATTACACTAAGAAATAAATATTCAGACTTCCGATGTTTATTTCATACACCGCGTACTCTTACTTGTTACCTCCGTGTAAATACAAGATTTAATTTCTGGTTCACAGGAGCATTCCGTTTTGAACCAGAACGCCATTGATTGGGGTTCAATGCACATCGTATTATAGTCATCAGTGACAGCATGGTTCCAGGTACTGACCGCACGATAAGAATCTGTCACAGCGGGGTGTCATTACTGATAGATAACAGACATGGACCAATATCTCACAATGGCATGTCCATATCGATATTGAGACGAGTATTGCATGTAAGTATTTAAACGGTATGCTTTACGATATAAAATATTAGATTATGCTTTTATTCATTAATAACACTTTCCTATCATGACCAATGTTAATATGCTGTTGATGATTCGTATTTATGTGCAGTGATGGTATTTAAGTGAAATTGTACAATTTGCATTTCTTTCTTCACGAGATTGTGCAATGAAACATACCAAGCGATTCCACATAACAGTTGAGACACATACAATTCGTTATGATACACATAAGGACAATTGTATAATCAACTCCCGCTTGATACCAGTTATTCACCTTTCTCGACACACAACTTGTTCACAATACACAATTATTATTTATCGATTAACTTATACAGCACCATTTTTAACCACACGTTCAAAGGCGCTTTACAACGAAATAAACGGATAACTTATTACAGGAAATATCAATAACAAATAATACACCTTTAAAACATTCAATATACGATATACTTAAAATACGAATAGCAACCAAACACAATGAAATGTGATATTGAACTAGTCGTTAAAACATTAACATATATGAAATTAAAAGGACTTCCCGGGATTTAGCCATCCCCCTCGTCCGACTTCCACACCCCCCTCCACCCACCAACAACTTTGGCATACAGGACGACCAAAATGAAGTATTAAATATCGGCGTACACACCCTCGCATACTTTTTTGTATACGGTAAGGTACGACCCTACCCTCCCTTACCTCTACAATTTGAAATGAGATATGTGAAAGTAGTATTTGAGACTTCTTCGTAGCCACCACCCCCTCCTCCGACTCCCCCACCACTCTCCAACCAACCTCAACCACGACATACAACCCACTTAAACACAATACAGTTTTAAACCATACTGCATACTCTTGTGTATGTACTTAGAAATATGAATGGGGTTCCCGGGGTTTAATCACTCCCTGCCCCACCCCAACTACTCCGACTCCCCCACCCCTCTCCAACCACCAAGATATACAGCATACAACCCACTAAAACACAATGCAATTTTGAAGGAACGGCGTAAGAACCTCCTCGCATACTCTTCTTTTGTACGAACTTTTGAAAATGAAAGGGGGTCCCGGGTTTTAGTCACCACGACACCCATCCCCACCCTCCCTAGGCTTCCCCACCCCTCTCCAACCTCCAACAATTACGGCATACAACATTCGAACACAATAAAGTAGTAAAACCGGGCGCATTAAAGAAAACGCTATATACCTCAGAGAATGGAAGGGATTTTCGGTATTTACGGGGATTTTCGGGTTTTCGGTAATTCCACCGACCGTAATTATCGCATCATTCTACATTTGTTTCAGTTGTATAAAAGTTTAATTCAACATAAATATCCTTAATAACATACCCTATTGTTACATTTCCAGGCGTATTCTTCTTTCGCTTGAAAATGACAGCTAACAATGATATTGTAAGTCGCATGTTGATCGAGTTGTCCAAGGACGACCAACTCCGTATGGTTGTATTTTAGTTTCGAATCTATAAGACCTAAAGGTATGTTGAAAAAGAAAAAAATGTATATTTATATTTACGTAATATTGTTATTAACAGTTTTATTTAACGGAAATAATTATAGAATTCCGAAATATTTAATTTAAAAAGTTTTACGAAAAGGCGGTTTACATGTAAAAGCTGGCATCATGTCGACATTACGGTGTGTAAGGTCATTGCTTATTGCAAAGCAAGCTCTAAATACAGTTAAAAACAGGTTGACATCCGTCTGTATACACGGTAAATATTAGTTGTCCCTTAAATCTCCATCATTTAGATGTTGTAAGAATTAAACCAACCAAATCAAGTTATTAAAAATTACATATAATTCTAATGCACCAGTTAATTGTAACCACTGCTCCCCCAGGGTCCGGGGAATAGGGAGGACTTTGACTTTCGGTCCAACCAATCCCAGCTAAAATCCTCGTCCTGCGGGGACGAAATGATTGCAGAATCCCCCAAGGGACCTTAGGTTATGCCCATTCACCGCTATATTTTGCGCGAAGACAAAACCACCGCATTCAACCGGCACTGCGAGGCCACCTGAAAGGTTAAAACACAGCACATTTTCCTGGCTATCCCGGTATACCCCCGGACCTGAGGGGGCTGTGGTTACAATTGACTGGTGCATAAACATGAATCTCATTTGTGAATATATTACTTCTCAATTATATTTATGTAAGTGATTGAGTATTAGTCTATTGGAAAGATATAATTCACGAAAAGATTGAAATTAAATGTGATTTTATTATGTAAAAACAGAAAAAAAATTAGACTAACAATGCACCCAATCTTGCATTGAGGTCTAAATCCCTCAATCTACCTTAAATAAAAAAAATGGCAGCTATTTACAGTCTGTTTAAACAATATCAATAAACTATCAGTAAATTAATAATTTAAAAGTCCCCATAAGTATTCAGAGTTACAGATAAGTTGCATATTTGCGTAAATACTCCATTAAAATCATAGAAAACGCAATTGTTTTCAAAATCAATGTGTAACAAAACGTATAAGAAAAGGCAGAAAATGCAAATAATTTAAAAGTGATGCGTAATGTTATAAAAATGAGAATTGGAAACTCATTTTGTATAATTCGGTGAACTCAATTCGGTTAATTTATTTCACTCTGTTAAAAATAGATAATGGTTTCCGTAATTGGCTGATCATTTTCCGGAAGTAATCGAAGACCTCGGGTTGGACTAAAGACGCTTTCCGTTGATTAATGAGTAAATACCATTATAGACAGATGCAGGCGGAAACTCAGGTGTACATATGCAAGCTTTCCCTCAAATATGTCAAGAAAAAGAGGTCGAAAAAGGTATTACCAACTCAGTCAAACATATTAACACATTATTTAAACCCACCATCATCGGCGAAGATAGTTGGTGGCATATTGGAAACTTAATTACAGAATCAGTGCTGCTCTTGATTTTGTTAGTTTGTATTAAATATTAAATGCATTTGTTGTCAAATTCTAGATTATTTTGTAATGTGAACTTTACACTAAACAGCAATTTTAAACACTCATTTTTAATCAAAAGTTGTTACCAGTTATTGTTTCCCAATCACACTAATAAAAGACAATTGTTCATTGTTGTTACTCACTTCAAATCAAAACGATGGGATAATTGAAATATTCTTTTGTAATGTGAGACACCCAATCTTTATCAAAAGTGTGGAGTAATATTCAAATACATTGGAAATCATATCTGTAACTCTGATACTGTATTAAGAAAGTTGAAACACAGAAAACACATATAGACCCGGTAAATCTGTGTCTGCTGCCTGCCTGACCGACACTGCTTGACAATGAAGTTCAGATTATCTAGAAAGATCTACATTCTTGATAATATAAAAGATTTCCTTGCAGCACATGCAAGTAAATTCCATGAATTTATCTAGTTAAAACTACAGAAGGACATAATTGATATAGAGATTGAATGGCAGTTTATGTCAATGATATTGCCAGGCATGCTGTAGAGGTCAAAGTTTTTTTTTTATTTTGTTGTCAGATGTGATACGGCACAATACTACATATGCTCAACAAGCCACAAGTTCGAGACGTGGATGGGCATACAAGACAGAGTTAAGCCATAGAAGGATTGAGGTGGGACCGGAGGAGGAGAGACATCCAGCTGCCTATGGATGCTGGTATGTCATCATTTGCCAACTTGGTCAGCCAAGGCTATTTATTCTATACAAAAAGTATATAGTGTATAATGATTATCATGAACAGACCAGCTCTCATATCTTCAAAGTTTTAAATGTTCAATTTGTGAGGAAGCAGCTTATATAAATGAAATAAACTTTTGAAAAATAAGTTTTTCTGTAGTCAGTAGGTCAAAATTAAATCTGCAGAGATGTTTCAGATTTAAGAAAGAAAGAAAACCAAAAATATGGCAATAGAATGGTAAAACAGATAACTTGCTTATATACAATGTAGGCTTTGGCAATGAGTATTAATTATTTGTGAACTTCTGTATACATCAGAAATATTTAACTTTCATTTGTCTCTTTTACAGGAATCATGACTCTGAAGTATATGCATTTGGGCAGAGATTAGGAGAAAACTTTGATGAAAAGAAACTACATGCAGCATTTGTACAGAGGTTAGGAACAAGACAACATTAATGTTGTAGAATTGTGATTGAAGTTGACTTTTAATATGCCAGTTTAATAAATTACCTTAAATTGTTCTTGTCCGCTCAATAACTTAAGAAGCATATGTCAAATCACAGCCAGATTTGGTCAGAATGTGAAATAGCATAAAATCTCGAACAAGTTAGATAACCAGCCTTATTGCTGTAGTCACTCGAGAGTTATGGCCATTCAATGATAGAAATTACCTCAAAATGCTATCTTTACCTGTGTTTTACAGATCTTATTGGGAGGCGGAGGTACAGAGACAGGAGGAGCTCGGCCTGGGGGTAGATGTCACCATTGTGGACAACTCAAAACTTGCACAAAATGGTAAGGACTCAGAGTACTAGTTTACACTGATTCACACAGTCTTCAAAATGCACAATCTTAAAGGTAAGGGCTCTTTTATGCCTATACAAATTTCAGGGCAACATGTACCTGTACATCGAGTGGGTTTTTCTGTACAATTTTGGCTGAAGTTTGTCCCCATTTCCAATGCTTAAACACAAAAGTAAAAATTCCCAACTTTTCTGTTTTGAAAAATAAATGAAAGTACATAATATTTGTATAACTTTATATGAAATATATTTATTTCATTAAAAAATTGAACCCTTTGTCACAAGTGCATAATAATATGATCAGAACACAAGTTATATTTATCTCTAGTAGATTTTCTGTTCTCCATAATCAAAACTCAATGATACAATCACTAAGCTATCAAAGACTTGTTGATAAATTATTTCACTTTGCATTATATTGATTTAGGATAGAAGTTTAATTCTCAGAAAACGTCGTAAGTTATTGAGGATGGACAGTGGATAAATATAGCTTTTGCATTGATCATGTAATAAGGCACATGTGACAGTTCAATTTCTGCATGTATTGGATCTTGTCAGACTTCTCCTGTTAGAGCATCTGTACCACTAGTCACTACAAATCCATTATTTCAAAAAATATATCCGCTAAAGTCTGTTCTGTTCAAAGTTTTAATTCAACTCTTTAAAAGACAAGTATTTGTAGATTTACTTGATAATGCACCATAATTGTAAAATGTTTTCTCTCTGCAGGTCAAGCATTTTCCAGTCGTTGCATCAAAGCTTACCTAAGATTTTCCTACCCTCGAATGTTTGAAGAGGGCATAATGTAAGTACATTTTCAAATTTCAGTGTTATATGGTATCCCTGAAGGCAGACATGTAGTAACCACACTGTTCATCTGTATGTCAGCAACTGTCATGTCTGGGCTGTAACTTTCTCATTTTTGGTACAAGTTTAACATAAGTAGGCACAAATGTTTAACACATGCTTAGAGACAATGTGTGCTGTGCAAGACCAAGGTTTCTAGTTTGTTCATTTGAGTTTATCAAGGTTTGCCCACGCCCATTGGCTGCATTATGGCTTGACTCCGCTGTGACGCCATCACGACTTAAATTGTGTTTTTTAAATGCCATAAGTGACATGAGATAGAAGTGACGGCAATTCGCAGTCAAATCCAGATATTGAAAGACTTGAAGAAACAGAGTGAGATACAAGAGATCCGGGTGCGATACCCTAGCTCTTTGCGAAGAGACCTCTTGGTTCTTTAACGTGCTCGGTGTAAAGCACCGTTACACGGGATACAGTTTTCCTGGGTTAAACCAGTACTGAGTACACCACTTTTCCAAGCACTACCCTTTAAATGCCAAGCGCCAGGCAAGGGAGCTACTTGTACCAGCTTTTAACGTCTTTCGATATGACGCGGCCCGGGATCGAACCCACGACCTCCCGCTCCGTAGGCGGACGCTTAACCACAAGGCCACGGAGACAGTCGACCAAGGTTTCTATCTCATGGTCACACTTAAAATAGAGGTTATTCTGTTAAACTTTGCACATTACATATGGTTGTGTCAGTTCTGGTACTTTCATCCATAAAAAAAATGTTTAATAACAAGGCATAAATGTTCAACATATGAAAATGGTATCATGTAAAACACAGGTCGGTACCTAAAGGATTAAAGTCAAGGTGAGCAATTGTGATCGAGCAATGTCCGTCATCTGGTGTCCAGTGACCAGCCTCAACATGTTAAAACTTTTAATGTTTTCTTCTCTTAAACCCATTGGTCAGACATGATGTAAGTATGCAGCTTCAGGTAGTCATCCTTTACCAAGATTATCCAAATAATGTCCCTTGGTCAAAAGTGACCCCGCCACAGGGGTCACAAGTTCTCTATATACTTACATAGTGAAATATTTGAAATCTTCTTCTCTGAAACCGCAAGTTCCTGACCCTGGATATTTGGTTTGGCATGTAGTTGTTTAAATAATGTCCTTGAGGTAAACAAAATGGCCCCGCCCTTGAGCTACCAGTTTTTTTTTTATACTTAAATAGTAAAATTTAAATTTTCATTTTCTCTAGCTATATATAAGATAGGATAAAAAGCATTTTATGAACTTCAATAAATTCTGAACAACTTTACCACTGGTTGTCTTTGGTTTAATTGTAAACTGTTTAAGCAGAGTGAAAAGTGTGTGTTTTATTGGAAAAACAGCATCTATAAAAATAAATCTGACCCTTAAACCCCCCAGATAAGATCAGCCTTAGCTCAGGGTCATGCTAATGGTAGATTTACAGTTATATGTGATTTACTAGCTGATAAAGCCCTTGCTGGAACTCAGTAGTCTTCTGGTATGAATGCAAAGGGTCTTAAAAATGCATGGTTAGGGTTACATCTTGCCAAAAAACAGTTAGGGTTGGTAGGCTTTTTGTATTTTTTATTAGGCTTTATGTATGAAATGTTTTTGTCATCATTTGGTTATTTGCCTTAAAATAATCAGCATGTCAGTATTTATCACATTAAAGCTTTTAAAACTACAAATTAAAACACACACACAATTAAAAAATAAAATAAAATAACAGACTATCAATAAAGTAGGGTCGGCACCTATTTTGAGGTAGGGTTAACCCAAACCAAAAGACCTAGGACTGAATGGAAGAATTATGATAATTATTTTGTAGTTTTCTATATACTAAAAGTAAACTTTTGTAAAATGGTCTTCTCTCAAACCACATGGCCCAGACCTTTGATATTTTTTATGTAGCCTCAACATGTGACCTTTTGCGAAATTGTTTAAATTATGACCATGGGGTGAAAAAATCCCCTTTCAGAGGTCTTAGGTTTTGTATATATATATACCTATATTGTAAAATCTTTGAAAGTCTTCCCCTTGATATCATCATGAAGTGGTTGCTTAACAACATCCTTAAGAACCACTGACTAGTTGACTAAACATTTGAATTAGATGAGTGATATAAGGCCATTTTGGCCTTCTTGTTTTAATTTCTTGAGTGGTAGGGTCACACTGAAAAAAACACCTTAACATTTCAGAGCTTAGACATTTGGTAGCAATTGAGCTTTTTCTTAATTCTTCTTTTTTTAAGAGTAACATTTCATGTTTTGTCTCCCAGTCTTATAAAGAATAATAACATTTAAGCTCATCTACTTTTCAAAAATTACAAGTTGAGAAATTGTCATAGCATTTGTGGCAGTGTCATCAAAGGCTTAAATCTTAAATATTGCACAATAACTTCAACACTGGCAGTATGTGTAGCAAGTCCCATGGCTTAATCCAACATATATCGTTATGCTGCTTGACTTCAACATTTGGCATGCAATGTTTTTAAATTCAATGAATCTGCATACACACTGATATTTATTGCATTTTCAGAGCTATACACGACTTCCTGATGTCCCAGTCCACATTGCTGCAAGTGGCCACAAGCCTTGGAGTCAGAGACTTGATACAGTCTGTGGTATGTACTGTTGTTACTGTGGGAATAAACATTATGAAGGTTTATCTGAATTGGCTTATTATATCAAAATATTATAGAGGCTAGACACCAGATGGTCCAAAAATCCGCAAATACAGTATATCCTCAAAACAAGCCTAGACTTTTCAATGCGAGCTAATACGAGACTTATAATTCATCACTTTACATGGTTTAAATAATAAACGCAACAATCATATTGCTGTCTCATCTGTGTTTCCTTGTTTGAAATAGGGCATAATGGTTTCCCAGTTTAAAGCATATCTGTTTACAAGTACAGATAAATATACCGACACTATTTTGAAACTTACTGGGGTAAACAACCCTTGTAAATTTTGAATTGGAATAATGCGCAAAACGACCGTAGTAAATTTCGAATTGGAATAAGAGATGCAGGTCTTGTAAGCAATGTGATACATCAATCAGTAAAGGATGTCAATTTTTATTTCAGTTTTTGACAAATTTTTTGCAATCATATCATCTGGAGTCTAGCCCCTTTAATAGTGCTCTACAATTTTACTTTTTTGTGTGAATTAGATTAATATCAATGCTGCATGAACATGTTAATGACTAATAAATTGATAGTAGAACAAGTTTCAGTTTCTTTGGTCAAAATTAGGACAAGCCTTTTGTACAAATTTGGGCTGGTTCATCAAAAAGTCTTATATTGATGACTGCAGTAAACATACATGTGTTTTTCATTTGCATACCAACCCGGTACTTCCGTAAAATCTGCCCCTTTCATATTGTAGACATATCCACCATCAGAGGAGGAGCATGTGACGACCCTGATGGCTGTAATAGGTGCTCTCATGGAGTCAAACACAGAACACAGTGAGTTTTCAACTTTCACTATCTACATTTTTATCAGTGGGTCCTTCGCTTTATCACCTCCATTTTTATACGCCCGAAGGGTCGTATTATGTTATGGCCTCCATCGTCTGTCCGTCTGTCCGTCCGTTAGCAATTCCGTGTCCGGGCCATAACTTGGTAACTAATAAAGCGATTTTCAAATAACTTTATACAAATCATCACTACATTAAAAGGATGTGTCCCGCGCAATTTCCAGGTCCATACCTGAAAGACTAGAATCACCATGGGGGTGCGTTAGCAAATCCGTGTCCGGGCCACAACTTGGTCACTAATAAAGTCATTTTCAAATAACTTTATACAAAGCATCATTACATTAAAAGGATGTGTCCCGCGCAATTTCCAGGTCCATACCTCAAACACTAGAATCACCATGGGGGGGGGGGATGTTAGCAATTCCATGTCCAGGCCATAACTGGGTTACTACTAAAGCAATTTTCAAATAACTTTATACAAATCATCTCTACATTAAAAGGATTTGTCAAGCATGCTTTCCAGGTCCGTACCTCAAAGGCTAATTTCACTGGGGGGCATTAGCAATTCCGTGTCCGGGCCATAACTTGGTAACTAATAAAGCGATTTTCAAATAACTTTATACAAATCATCACTACATTAAAAGGATGTGTCGCGCGCAATTTCCAGGTCCATACCTGAAAGACTAGAATCACCATGGGGGTGCGTTAGCAAATCCGTGTCCGGGCCACAACTTGGTCACTAATAAAGTCATTTTCAAATAACTTTATACAAACCATCATTATATTAAAAGGATGTGTCGCGCGCAATTTCCAGGTCCATACCTCAAACACTAGAATCACCATGGGGGGGGGGACGTTAGCAATTCCATGTCCAGGCCATAACTGGGTTACTACTAAAGCAATTTTCAAATAACTTTATACAAATCATCTCTACATTAAAAGGATTTGTCAAGCATGCTTTCCAGGTCCGTACCTCAAAGGCTAATTTCACTGGGGGGCATTAGCAATTCCGTGTCCGGGCCATAACTTGGTAACTAATAAAGCGATTTTCAAATAACTTTATACAAATCATCACTACATTAAAAGGATGTGTCGCGCGCAATTTCCAGGTCCATACCTGAAAGACTAGAATCACCATGGGAGTGCGTTAGCAAATCCGTGTCCAGGCCACAACTTGGTCACTAATAAAGTCATTTTCAAATAACTTTATACAAAGCATCATTACATTAAAAGGATGTGTCCCGCGCAATTTCCAGGTCCATACCTCAAACACTAGAATCACCATGGGGGGAGGACGTTAGCAATTCCATGTCCAGGCCATAACTGGGTTACTACTAAAGCAATTTTCAAATAACTTTATACAAATCATCTCTACATTAAAAGGATTTGTCAAGCATGCTTTCCAGGTCCGTACCTCAAAGGCTAATTTCACTGGGGGGCGTTAGCAATTCCGTGTCCAGGCCACAACTTTGTTTTACTACTAATAAAGGAATTTTTAGAAAACGTGTCCTAGCCACAACTTTGTAACCAAATAAAGCAATTTTTAGATAACTTTATACAAATTATTGCTACATTAAAAGGATGTGTTGTGAGCACTTTCCAAGGCATGCTACTTTTAAACTTAGTAAGCAGTATACTAGCATAACCGCAATGTTTATTAAAGACCTCAAGCCGAATCTTCTTCGGGCGTATAATGCTCCGTTTCGCGGTGCTCTTGTTATTATTGAATGTATTGATAAAATGGGAACCAACTAGTTATTTATAGGTTTAAAACTTAAGTTTATCTGTTTTAATAAGAAAACGTCAAGGTTTTGTCATAGCATTGGTGTTGCTGTTATCATCTTTGTCACTATGCTATAACACCCTGGCCATGACTTAGAAATTTCAATATGTTCAAATGAAACCTATTTTTGGGTACACATGATGCCAGACAAAAAACACACAATATTAACACTGGCTTTAATAATTGTCCAATTATTTTGATGTCATTTTCCTCGTATGTATCAACAGCAGCCTCCTTTATTTTGTAATAGACAGTATGCATTGTTCTTCATCGGTTTCAGTTTACCTCCTCTATTTTGTAAAAGGCAATATACATTCTGCTAAATATGCTTACGTTTGCATCCTCTATTCCGTAATAGGCCATGTGCATTCTGCTACATATGTTCATGTTTGTATCCTCTATTCTGTATTAGGCCATATGCATTCTGCTACATATGTTCATGTTTGTGTCCTCTATTCTGTATTAGGCCATGTGCATTCTGCTACATATGTTCATGTTTGTGTCCTCTATTCTGTATTAGGCCATATGCATTCTGCTACATATGTTCATGTTTGTGTCCTCTATTCTGTATTAGGCCATATGCATTCTGCTACATATGTTCATGTTTGTGTCCTCTATTCTGTATTAGGCCATATGCATTCTGCTACATATGTTCATGTTTGTGTCCTCTATTCTGTATTAGGCCATATGCATTCTGCTACATATGTTTACATTTTTGCAGATACACAGTCAGAAAATATGTCACATGACAAAACACATGCTGCTAAACAAGTAAGTATGGGTCAAAGCTTTGTGTTAGTTAGAATCAGCATGATCAAGTTAACTGTTAGAAAAATTATAACAATATTGAAAATAATAATTGTCAAAAATGATTCTTTAATACTTGTAATTTTTAACTGTCAAAGCATTATTGATATGAACTAGTGAAAGAAAAAAGTATTCTTTAGCAAACAATTTTTTTTTTCAATTTGATTTTTTATTACCAGTATGTTGACCAGTAAGCGCCCTGAAGGAAGAGCATATAATCCCGCTTTGTCTGACTATTCAGCTGGCCCTCACATCTTTGTCCGAAGAATAATTTCAAAACTACTGATGGGATTGAGTTAAAACTTGGTATATAGATAGATGGCAACTAGAGGAATTGTAGTGTACAGTAACCATAATCATATTATTATTCTTTATCTAGTTATATCCCCTTAACCATTTTATTGTAATTGGTGCTTGTCCGGGCCAAATCTAGAAGATAATAAAAGAATTGAAATGAAACTTGGTCTACAGATAGATGGCAATGGGAGGAAGTGCAGTGCACATGAACCATAATCATATTTTTCATGTTTATATCTATCCCCGTGACCATTTTTTAATAATTGGTGCTTGCACACTTTTGTCCTGAGAATAACTTCAAAACTACTGACTGTATTGAAATAAAACTTAGCATATACAAGTAGATAGATGAGAGGAAGTGCAGTGCTCTCAAATCATCATATCATAAAACAGTAAAGGGATTTAAATACAAATTCTAATATATAGACAGATGGCAATGAGAGGAAGTGCAGTGCTCAAGAATGATAACCCTACCCTTCATATTCTTTCAGTTATCTACCTTTTACATGATATGTTTCGAAAATGTTTTTTTTTTCTGGCAATGTTTTGAAAATACTAATGGCCAGTAGTAATGGGGTAGAATGAAACTTAAAACTGTTGATTGATGGCAGTAAGAGGAAGTGCAGTAAATAAGAAACTTAATTCTTGCCTGCATTATTTTGTTATCTCCCCTGAACTCCCTCAATCTGATAGTCATTGAAAATGGGAGTTTGTTTGAGCCAATCTTGGAAAGAACTGAAATTTAATTCTGCTCATATGTTTTGAATATTTTCAACTAGTGTATAATAACACTACAACTATTCACTTTCTAACAGCACATTGTCTTACAATTCCTGCCTTTTCATAGAAAATGGGTGTATGGGGAGCATCCACCACTTTCAACGATACTCTTGTTTATTAATGACTTTATAAATATTATATATTATGACAATGTTTACTAATTTAAGTGATAAAAATGTATGTTTCAGGGTGAGAAGCAGGCAGAGATGTTTGTCTTAGACTTCATAATCCCACAGCTAGTTGGCCGGGATGTGACAGAGATGTGGGACTTGCCGAACCCAATGGGTCTCCTGTCAGCCATGCTGAAGTCGGCAGGCCGCGGGGAGCCAGAGCCTAGGATCCTGTGGGCTTCTGGCAAAAACACCCTCATGCCCGTGTACAACGTGGGCATTTATGTGGACAAAAAGCTCATTGGAAAGTGTAAGTTTTATTTATTGGTCACTTGATCATGTACTGGTGTGTAAAGATTTGTACATTAGGGCTGGTATTTTAGGGCTGGTTTATTCGGGTTGATACATTAGAGCTGGTGCATTGGGACTTGTACATTAGGGCTGGTACATGATGTCTGGTACATAAGGGTTAGTACATTAGGGTAATATTAGGTTTGGTTCATGAGGGCTGGTATTTTAGGACATAAAAGCAGGTACATTAGGGTTGGTGTTTTAGGGCTGGTACATTAGGGTTTGTACATTAGAGCTAGTATTTTAGGGTTGGTGTATTAGGGTTGGTGCATAAGGGCTGGTACATTAGGGCTGGTACATTAGGGTTTGTACATTAGAGTTGGTATTTTAGGGCTTGTATTTTAGGGCTTGTACATAAGGGTTTGTACATTAGAGCTGGTATTTTAGGGCTGGTACATTAGGGCTGTTATTTAAGGGCTGGTACATTAGGGCTGTTATTAAAGGGTTGTATTTTAGGGCTTGAACATTAGTGTTGGAACATTAGGGCAGGTATTTTAGGGCTGGTAAGTTACGTCACAAAACACTGAAGTAATATATGCCTGGAATCATGTGGTAAATTTATTCCAATGAATTGAGTATAACAGAAAGGGTCCATCGTGGGTATCTGACATTGAAGCATTAATATTTCATTAAAGTCTGATCAAGTATTGCAAATAAGTTACTAGTATGATTCTTTTGGTTTGAAAAAGAAATTGTGAAAAAAGAGCTTTATATTGAAAAAGACTATTTATAGCTGTTTTTTACATCCAGCCCCCGGTGAATCTGCAATAATAGCAGAAGATATGGCAGCTAGAGAAGCTTTAAAAAACCTGATGAACGTTGCGGACAGTCGACAGCCCCTTCTGCTTGGGGATAGGCTCAGAGAAGTGACACTAGACTATGAAAGTGTGAATACCAGTGTTCAGCAAGTGATGTCCTCTTCATAATGTTTTATACTCATGTAGATGTTTTCAATTAAATATTATGTCAAGATGTATAGTTTGTATTTTATGCCCCAAAGGATGACAATTAAATGAGCTACATGCCATTCACATCATATCCTTTCGGTTAAAAAAGGTATTTTAATGTCCTTAATGTGTTTAGTAAATGGAAACAACATATATTACAGTATGTGATTTTAAGATATATTATGTTGCCTTGACTTTGAAGTGGCATGCATACTGTTTAAAATGTCTTAATGTGGGATATATTTTTTATTAATATTTATTGGACAGGAACAGCAAATGACTACTAATCAGTAACTTGTCACAGAAACTTGTACTCCATATAAAACATACTCTCTACTCATAGTATTACACATGTAGAACTTTAACATTAATGCATTTTAAAATCATATGGCTCATATTCACGAGTACGAGGGCCATTCAAAAAGAATGTGGATTTATCATATTTATACATATCATAGAAATCTTCAGAATTTGTGCCAAATTTCATTGAGGTACATTGATTGTGCTTTATGTAGTTTTATTATAAAACAGGAGAGGTAGAGCAAGACGGCGCAACCAAATAACATCAAACAGTGTAGTAGATGTCTTAACAATATAACCATTGTAAAGTAACATTCATCATCCAGTTCTTTTTTTAGAAAGTATCAAGTTTGCATAATAAGCACAGCATGCTGAGATAACATCGTAATAACTTTTGATTTGTACTTGGTGATTTTTAATTTTGTTGATGTAAAAAAAAGTCAGGAAATTCCTATGAGATCTTCAAACTTTAACATTAAATGAATATACAAGTGGTATTCCTGAATCTATATGTAATCTTAGTGTATTTTCAAAAGGAAAACTATAAAGAAATGAGAATGTTACACACAAAAGTAAAAATTGTTTTGCTATACACATTTCAACATCATCAGTTTCTTTCTCCCAATTATTTTATAACAGATTAATGCTCAGAAACTTTTGTTCTTCAGATTAGTTTAATAGTCTTATATTTTACCAATAATGCATCAGTGCATTCTTTGAGAGTATTATATGCATGTATACATGTTGAATCACATAAGCATTTATATACAATACTGTGTGCTCCGTAATTGCCTTTGTGAAAACAATCATCAAAATATTAAAAACTAAAATACATTTAGTCTAATTTTCTTACATATCTTTAAAAGAATACCTTTAACTTATATAATCATCAAATAATATGTGACAAGGTAAAAGACTGATTATGACCATCTATATTTTAGGAATGGCCAATAAATTTTTCATAATAAATTCAGTGACTTTCAATTCATTATTTATTTTCAAAATGCTCCAAGATTAGCATTGATTATGAAAATAACTGTTTTAAATGAAAAGTTGAAATCTTGTCTACACATTATTTGAGATGTAGCAGGGAGGCATATATATATGAACATATTATAGTATTCACACTGCCTATTAGCTTGTTTGTACACATCGGGTCTAGGTCATCATTATACCCCTGCAAAACAAAGTTTTAAGGATGTATTGGAGTTACCATACAGTTGGTTGATTAGTTAAGAAAAGGTTGTGGAGCTAACTACTTCAACAATTTTGACAGATTGTTTTTAAACTACATACTGAAGATCACCATGAAGTGTATAAGTGCCCAACACATTTTTCATCAGATTTTGTCAATTAGTTTGAGAGTTATGGCCCTTTAACTGAATTTCCACTTCATCTATGAGGGATTTTGTGGAGCAAACTACTTCCACAGATTATAATGTATTGATCTACTGTGTATAGGACGTTAGCATAGATAAGACGCAGGCAAAATAATGGGGAAAAAACACCTAATACCAAAGATAGGACGCAGTGGAAAATGTAAAAATTGAAGCTGAAAAATCAATAGCCACCATATTTGCTTTGATTTATTTTTGAATTGTGAAAATGGTAAAGGTTAACATACACCATGCAATATTAAATACCAAAATAATGTCTGATTCTTTGTTTACCTCGTAAATAAATAAGACATAATGAGCAAGAAAAGAAACAGTAGCACAAGTAATAAACAACAATCTTATTCTGTCATTCTGATGTTGCTTTCCTCGTCGAACCACTTTAGTCGTTAACCTCTCGAGAAACTTCTAATTCGTAAAAGCAACAGTCTTATATTGTAAGTGTATAATTCACAAAAGCAACAGCCTTAAAATGTATGTGTATAATTCGTAAAAGCAACTGCCTTAAATTGTACATGATTGTTCTCAAAAGGTCAGTTTTATGTAGACTTAGTTAAGGAAAATATGTAAGACCCTTTTTCTAAAACTGCTGTGCCCAGAGCTGAGATATTTTGAATGCAGATTTATCTAGTAGTGATTATTTACCAACTTTCATCAAATCACCAATCCATAGCAACCATCACTTTCCTGAGCAACCTTCAACTCCTACAGCAACTACAAACTTTCTTGGTAACATTTTTTTTCTAAGTGACTTATGACGTCCTTAGCAGCAGTTTATTTTCCTAGTCATCATCCTTTTGCTTAACAACCATGGACATTCTTCCACTTCCTTAACAACCAGTCCTAGTGACCAATGATCACCTAGACAATAACTTGATTTCCTATCACATTCCTTAATAACCATGGACCTAACTCCCTTGGCATAAGTCTCGTCTTATAGACCAATGTCTTCCTTGGAAACCAATGACTTCTTTGGCAATAGCTTGCTTCCCTAGTTTCTCGAGGTACTTACGGTTTAGGTTAGAGATTTTGCCCTAAGATGATAATGGCAGAAATCCTATGACAATACCAATACTTTTATCGAAAAACAAAATATGAGCGAAAGATACAATATATTGTCCCCCCCCCCCAAAAAAAAATCAGGCTTTGAGACTTTAGTTACATGTTCATGTATATGTATATCCCCTTATGCTTTATTGCAGAGGGCACTTTTTATGTATGTACTACGCCATCAAGTTGTATATATATAAGACAGAACGCAGCATACGAAATAGTAATGTTTACTGGAATGCTGAACAAATAAGTCAATAACAATATCTGTATAAATAATGCTGTATATTGCACGAATTAAAGACAAATATCCATTCAAAACAACTTATTATGGCCTCTTGTAATTTTGCAAAGAACAAAATAACAGTATTAATATACATGTAAAAGCTGATATAAATAGTTTTTAACAAAAATATATGTATGAACACAAAAATGCTGATTAATGATGCCCCTGGAGTATATTTAATGTCATAACAACTTTACAATCTCACGAGACTTAGTACTTATTTTGTAACAATATTACCACATTGCATTAGATATCACTCTAAAATTGTTCAAAAAATTGTCTTACAAGTTCTATACCCCAAACACACAAATAAATGCTAAGACAATTTTATCTCCTTTAAAATCCAGAATATCTTCTGTTGTAAATTCTGCAAACATCCCTCCATCACATTATTGCACATATTCCCACTCCCCTCCCCTATCTAGGAGCCCGCTTGGTGAGATCAGCTGTACTTCTTTGCATGGACTGTTCCATACGGAGGGACTGGAAGTAGCCCTCTATGCGGTCAAAGTTGATGGTCGAGGCCCGAGTCGTGCTCGGCAGGGACGGGACAGACTCAGTAAGAGAAGCTGTATCTACGCGGTAACGAGGACTGTAAATATCAGAAATAAAAAACATTACATTTGATAGCAACTTTATTTGATAGCTACTTTCTGAATTAAACAAAAACAACAGAAAAATCTACAGTGCTAAATTGCAGTTAAATTATAAGGACAGTAAAGATTTGTGACGAAAACAAATGCAATGACCATGAATGCCACATTTTTGGTAATGATCTCATACCCCTGCATCTCTATCCTGGCCTTGTGGACCATCCTGATGAGCGTCTTGTTTCTGGTCAGTTCCTCCGGCAGCTGACCAGCTAGAGTGACTAGCAGCAGGTCAACTCCCTCAACACTCTGAAATAACAGACTAAAAATGTAATTTACAAATGTTGTATGATTTGTTTGTCACCGGCCACTCATCAGAAAAGAAACACAAATGGTAGCACATTTTGATTACTAATTCATGAAAATGTGACACCAAACAGGTTTTAAAGAAGCAACTATTTACAAGCAGTTTTTCCAGTATTTTCTTGCGTCCGTAACGACAGGCCATGTGTACTGGGCTGAGCCCGGCATCATTCTGCATGTTGACAACAGAACTGTCCGCATCTATGAGAGCGCTGGCTATCACCGTGTTGTTGGAAATCTCTATTGTGCAGTGGAGTGGAGTGTTGCCATCAAACAGGTTCACAGCACACACATGGCTTACTACTGAATCTGCAAAATTGTTTAAACGAAGCATACATTTAGTAAGGTAGAGAAAGTTACTGACATCAATAAAAAAATTGAGGTTAGAAGTTGGAACCAGAGCTGGAACTTTCAAATTACAAAGAGATATAATTGGCTGAATTGTTTACACGAAATCTTATATGATTAATCTACAATGTACATGTAAGTGTGTATGAACATGAACAGAACTGATAAACAAGAATTTTTTTTACAAATACAATGTAATACCATGGTATATATAAAGCCCTTTGGGTCTCTCCACATCTTGTAGGTAGGACCTTATTCTGCTCGAGCCAACCACACTCCTGTTGTCCGGTGGCCCAACAGTGCTTGACATATCACTGACAATATTAACATAGGAGTGTTAAACTATAATCACTACAAAGGTTCCAAAGACATCTTCTTTTTTAAACAAATGGAGAAACCACGAAAAAGTGCCACCTAATGCCTGCTGGTAAAACAACTACATTTGTTTACCAAGCTCAAGCAAATGTATGTCACTTCCTTTTTTTTTTGACTCGTATTATATATTTTCTAGAATACACAATAAAATCATCCAAATTGAGAAATTTTGCAAAGCTGAATATCATTAAATGTAGACCTACTATGGGTTTAGAGAACGAGTGAGTTCAGCAGCTCCATAACTGTCGGCCTGGTCGTACGACCTCTCTAAGTCCTCTGTAACAAATGATGACATTTTACACGAGTATGATATTTTTCTAATAATCAGAAATAAGAATTGAATTGGTCAATCAAAGTATTAAATCTAACAGAAAAGGATAACTCTGAAAGACAAAACAAGTACAAGACTTGGCTTTTGTATGTAATACCATTTTGGTTTTCTTAAGAACTTTTATAAAACAAACATGAGAGTTTTACAAATTGCATTTGTCCATGAATAAGTATGCATATACCTGTACCTCTGTAAATGTCCGGAGTTCTGGCAGGATGGGCATCTAAAACACCTGAATCTGCCTCTGAATGGTCTGACCTAAAAAAAAAAAAAAACGCGTATAAGGTCTGACAATCAACAAAATATATTAAATAAGTTCTCACTTTTAATAGTCAACTTACGAAACTCATGAAAATTTACCATAACAGTCAGTGAACGCACCATTTAAACAAGCTGTAATATTGGATGCTAGCAAAACTAAGCCCAAGTAAAGCGCATTAACCAACTCACCCTTCATCAACACCAATGAGATTAGCATACACAGCAGAGTGCAAGAGGAACTTGACCGTCTCCTCTCGCCCAAACCTGCACGCCACCATCAGGGGCGTGTCTCCATGCCTACTCCGTAAGTTGTGATCATAACGAGGCTAAAAATGAACAAGTATTATGTTGTGTCATATTTCTTCTAAACATCTTAACTTTTTTCACCATTCTCTAAGATTTTAAAAGTATATACACTTAAAAAATATCGCACTGACAATAAAGATATACATTATTTCTTATATTAAACTAAATAAGGTAGCATTAGTTATTCAAATTAAATTTTTCATTTCATTTCAATATTAATGATCTTCTTATAGCAACACTGGATCTTTACCAGGAATATTTCAGCTAGTTTAGGCAGAGATTTTTTTGGTTTATCAGCCACGAGTTTCATGACAGTGGAAGTGTGCTCATTGCGGTGAGTTTCAATGAGTATTGTGGCCCCTTCATACTCTGGAGATATAAACAGAGTTCCTTGCTGGTTCAGGAAAGACGTTGTGGCACCATTGTCTATCAGTAGTTTCACCAGCTTAACATAACCTGAAAAGATTGGGAAATTACTTTAGAACTGATAACAATTTATACAACGTATTTTGCAACATTGCCTTCTTTTTTCCTCATCCTAAGTAACAACTCACTAACTTACAAGACCTCAAATAAACAGCGAACTTTGGATATTTAGCAATGACAAGTCACCTTTTTCAGCAGCAGTCTGTAGAGGAGTTTTCTTCTCGTTGTTTGAAGCGTTGATATCAAGCATGTTCCGACACAGTAGTCGCTCCCTGGGTGTTGTCTGTGTTGACCGGTTGCCAAGTTTCCTGCAGAAGTCCATAAGGTAGCTTGCCATTTCCATGTGACCAGTCTGTGACACCACATGCAGCACTGTGTCGCCTGTACGAACATCTCGCCTCTTCAGATCTAGACCTTTCTGCATGTGTAAAGTAATAATTACAAATATTGTCAATACACTTGAAGGCATTATCTGACTTATTTAATTGACTCACATGTATGTTCTCAACTTAAAGTCAATTGGAAAGCTATGTATTTTATCATCTAAACTTTCAAAATCACACAACATACACTTTTAACATAACCTGAAAAGATTGGGAAATTACTTTACAACTGATAACATTTTATAGACACTTCTACAGAATGAGTGTCAGCCATTACCTCAACAAGTAGCTGTATAACTTCCAGATGTCCATTCTCCACAGCATACATCATGGCTGGGTGACTGTCTAGCACACTCTGTAATAATGGAATATGGTGTTTTATAAAAATTCTCAATGTTAATGTCATATAAAAGATGAGATTTCAACATTGCATCACTTTGGAAGTTAGCCATTTAACAAAAACATTTAGTACGGTACGTTTTGCAGTTGATATTAAAATAAATTAAGATTTTTGCCAGAAGGCTTTTATCAATTTGATAACATATTTAAGAATATTGTTTAAGAACATAGTTGTGAACCTAATTTACATGGTTCATACTTAGTATAAAGCATTGTATACAAAATACACTTTTGCATTTGATGTGAATCTAAAACACTCCAATTAACAATGTTCATATACACTGTTTTAAGCTGTATACCATAATAATATTCATTGTCGGAATATGTGTTTCACTTTAATGTATATAAATGTAATAAATCACTAGCTTTTCTAGTAAAGCCTTGAATTGATATTGTTTTCATGGTTTCTGTTGTAAATGATGCTGCTTTCTCAAAGGTTCATGTCTAATGATAACTTAAATAAAACACAAATGTTCTATTGTTACATAATGTTTGTGTACGTATACATGTATGTCTTTCAACTATGGAGGAAATTAATACACTCTTTTCCAGTCTCATAAAGTCCTTTCTGATTAATTTTAACTGCCTGCTAAAAATATGAAAACATGTCGTATTGCTACAACTGACCTTGGAGTTGACATTGTCCCCATCCTCCAGCACACAGAACAGTTTCCCCGCATCCCCCTCCATGGCACTGATGCGCAGTACAGGAGATACAATCTGCTCCTGCCGTCTGGAGTACACATGACAGATGGGTACAGACACAGACTAAAGGGTGATCACGTGACAGATGGGTACAGACACAGACTCAAGGGGGAAGTACACATGGCAGATGGGTACAGACACAGACTCAAGAGGGTAGTACATGTGACAGATGGGTACAGACACAGACTCAAGGGGGAAGTACACATGACAGATGTGTACAGACACAGACTCAAGGGGGTAGTACACATGACAGATGGGTACAGACACAGACTCAAGGGGGAAGTACACGTGGCAGATGGGTTCAAACACAGACTCAAGGGGGAAGTACACGTGGCAGATGGGTTCAAACACAGACTCAAGGGGGTAGTACACATGACAGATGGGTTCAAACACAGACTCAAGGGGGTAGTACATTTGACAGATGGGTACAGACACAGACTCAAGGGGGTAGTACATTTGACAGATGGGTACAGACACAGACTCAAGGGGGTAGTACACATGACCGATGGGTACAGACACAGACTCAAGGGGGTAGTACATTTGACAGATGGGTACAGACACAGGCTCAAGGGGGTAGTACACATGGCAGATGGGTACAGACACAGACTCAAGAGGGTAGTACATGTGACAGATGGGTACAGACACAGACTCAAGGGGGAAGTACACATGACAGATGTGTACAGACACAGACTCAAGGGGGTAGTACACATGACAGATGGGTTCAAACACAGACTCAAGGGGGTAGTACATTTGACAGATGGGTACAGACACAGACTCAAGGGGGAAGTACATTTGACAGATGGGTACAGACACAGACTCAAGGGGGTAGTACACATGACCGATGGGTACAGACACAGACTCAAGGGGGTAGTGCACGTGACCGATGGGTACAGACACAGACTCAAGGGGGAAGTACACATGACAGATGGGTACAGACACAGACTCAAGGGGGAAGTACACATGACAGATGGGTACAGACACAGACTCAAGGGGGTAGTACACGTGACAGATGGGTACAGACACAGACTCAAGGGGGTAGTACACGTGACCGATGTGTACAGACACAGACTCAAGGGGGTAGTACACGTGACCGATGTGTACAGACACAGACTCAAGGGGGTAGTACACATGACAGATGTGTACAGACACAGACTCAAGGGGGAAGTACACGTGACCGATGGGTACAGACACAGACTCAAGGGGGTAGTACACATGACAGATGGGTACAGACACAGACTCAAGGGGGTAGTACACGTGACCGATGGGTACAGACACAGACTCAAGGGGGTAGTACACATGACAGATGGGTACAGTCACAGACTCAAGGGGGAAGTACACGTGACCGATGTGTACAGACACAGACTCAAGGGGGTAGTACACATGACAGATGGGTACAGACACAGACTCAAGGGGGAAGTACACGTGACAGATGTGTACAGACACAGACTCAAGGGGGTAGTACACATGACAGATGGGTTCAAACACAGACTCAAGGGGGTAGTACACGTGACAGATGGGTACAGACACAGACTCAAGGGGGTAGTACACGTGACCGATGTGTACAGACACAGACTCAAGGGGGTAGTACACATGACAGATGGGTACAGACACAGACTCAAGGGGGTAGTACACATGACAGATGGGTACAGACACAGACTCAAGGGGGAAGTACACGTGACCGATGTGTACAGACACAGACTCAAGGGGGAAGTACACGTGACCGATGGGTACAGACACAGACTCAAGGGGGAAGTACACGTGACCGATGGGTACAGACACAGACTCAAGGGGGTAGTACACATGACCGATGGGTACAGACACAGACTCAAGGGGGTAGTACACATGACAGATGTGTACAGACACAGACTCAAGGGGGTAGTACACGTGACCGATGGGTACAGACACAGACTCAAGGGGGAAGTACACATGACAGATGGGTACAGACACAGACTCAAGGGGGAAGTACACGTGACCGATGTGTACAGACACAGACTCAAGGGGGTAGTACACGTGACAGATGGGTACAGACACAGACTCAAGGGGGAAGTACACAAGACAGATGGGTACAGACACAGACTCAAGGGGGAAGTACACGTGACCGATGTGTACAGACACAGACTCAAGGGGGAAGTACACATGACAGATGGGTACAGACACAGACTCAAGGGGGTAGTACACATGACAGATGGGTACAGACACAGACTCAAGGGGGTAGTACACATGACAGATGGGTACAGCCACAGGCTCAAGGGGGTAGTACACATGACAGATGGGTACAGCCACAGGTTCAAGGGGGTAGTACACATGACAGATGGGTAAAGCCACAGACTCAAGGGGTAGTACACATGACAGATGGGTACAGCCACAGGCTCAAGGGGGTAGTACACATGACAGATGGGTACAGCCACAGGTTCAAGGGGGTAGTACACATGACAGATGGGTAAAGCCACAGACTCAAGGGGGTAGTACACATGACAGATGGGTTCAAACACAGACTCAAGGGGGTAGTACACATGACCGATGGGTACAGCCACAGGCTCAAGGGGGAAGACATGTGACAGATGGGTACAGACACAGACTCAAGGGGGTAGTACACATGACAGATGGGTACAGACACAGACTCAAGGGGGTAGTACACGTGACAGATGGGTACAGACACAGACTCAAGGGGGTAGTACACGTGACAGATGGGTACAGACACAGACTCAAGGGGGTAGTACACGTGACAGATGGGTATAGACACAGACTCAAGGGGGCAGTACATGTGATCGATGGGAAAAGACTCAGGTTCCAGGGGGTAGTACACATGAAAGATGGGTACAGACACAGACTTAAGGGGAAGGGATGTACATTATAACTAAATGGTTTCTGACAACAGTCTGAATGGTTTCTTGTATAATTTAAAATCTCCATCTTTAAAAAAACTCATTTTATTCCTTTTAACTTACTTTTCAAATGCTGCAGTCAGCTTATCATGAATTGATGACTTCCTACATAGTCTGAGTGCAGTGTATAGACCCTGAAAAAAATGACTTATGAGTTAAAAAAATGATGTTTAACATTACACAAACACAGGCAAATAAAAGCAAGAGAATGTGAAAAGTGGTATCAAACATACATGTATACGAGCTGATTAAGAGAGTGACTTAATGGTATAGGTGGACACCTTTCAACAAAGAGGTGTCAGGTTTGAGCCCCACAAGGAAATGTTATATTAGTCTCTTATAATGGACACTTTGCTTCCTACTAGGAAACTGACTTGAAAGTGATACAATCTTCACAATTGAGCTGGTATAAACTAGAGCTATCACAGGAGTGACGAATACCCCCAAATGCCGCCTGGACACAGGAATGGCAAACCATTCCCTTGAAAAGATGTTCAAATCTGTCAAGCCTTTCATGAGTTATCGTCCGGAAACCATTTTTCTATTTTTAGTAACAGTGACCTTGACCCCACCAGCCCCAATATCGACATTGATCTGTATCTTCTGATGTTACACCTGTGTACCAAAAATTGTTCAAATCCATTTAGCCTTTCATGAGTTATCGTCCTGAAACCGTTTTTCTATTTTTAGTAACAGTGACCATGACCTTGGCCCCACCAGCCCCAATATCGAACTTGACCTGTATCTTCTGATGTTACACCTGTGTACCAAAATTTTTTCAAATCTGTCAAGCCTTTTATGAGTTATCGTCCGGAAACCATTTTTCTATTTTTAGTAACAGTGACCTTGACCTTGGCCCCACCAGCCCCAATATTGAACTTGACCAGTATCTTCTGATGTTACACCTGTGTACCAAAAAATTTCAAATCTGTCTAGTCTTTCATGAGTTATCGAGTGGAAACCATGAAAAACGATGTTTAACTTCGTTTGTGGGGGTATAACAAGTGAATACTCACAACATAGGAGGTAGGGAACTTGCTGAGGAATGTGTCCACCACTGCCTCATGACTGTACAACACGGCCAGATGCAGGGGCATGTAACCCTTCATGTCCCTGATACCAACACTGGCGTCATGTCTGCAAGTACATGTCGTGGCATGCTATCAACACTGAGGTATATAGATTTTTTTCAATTGTAAATTGGTTGTTTTTTTCAGGACATATGCAAAAACATTTTTTTACGTAACAAGTAAACTACATTGAAAAGATGAGTTAGCTACTTGATGCTAAGGTAACTTGATGGGAATTCTCCTACAGACTGCCATGTATGAAGGTCTCAAATGCTTTTATATCTAGATGCGTAAATGCAAATGTAAATTGAAATCTTTTCATTTGAAATTGAGCTTAAAAATTAATTGTATGTATGATGACCATCATATTGAAAAAACAAACTTTTGAAAACTAGCTTGTAAATTTATTATGGAAGAATATGGTATTCTACTACTAAAGTTCCAATACTAAATTGACCCAGAAACAATCAAATCATGCAAATCACGAATGGATTACCTGAGGAGCTCAGTACAGCAAGCACTGTAACCAGCCTTAGCTGCGAACCCCAGTGCTGTTAGGCCAGTCTGTGTAATAAATGAAAATTGCTGGATCTTAAGCGTTATACGTTTAAGTATATGACTGGTATATATATATATCAAGCCAAACATGCTTAACTTAATTACGCAAAACAACTTTTTCTTATCATGATAATGTTTAAAATAATTTCCCTTAAAAGTCTCAAAACTCTTTGAAAAGATAACATTACATAATATACCAAAACAAATGCAGTGTCCTGAGATCGATCTTGTTATAAGACACTTAACACTTAACATTGTTTGAGAAATTGTGGCCTGATCATTAATCATAAAGGTAAATTACTATTTGGTTTAAGATGACTACATGTATATAAAACAATAACAAAAGTTCAGTTATAAAACAATAACTTAAATTGTTTGAAACAAATATGAAAATTGTTATTGATGAATGGGACAATCCAATGCACAACACCGTTTATGGTTACCTCTGCATGTTGGGCGTCAATTGATTTTCTGGATTTTTCAAGCATTACTGCCAGGTTATGCACTCTGAATTGTATAAGAAACAGTACAATATTTCCAATTAAACCTTACATTATATTATTTTCTTCACATCTTTGCACAAAAAAGGTAAAAGGAGACAATAATTACTAACCCAAATGAATTAACTGATTTTGATTCTATTTCATTTGACATAAGATTCATGCAGTAATTGCTTATATGAGAAGCCTTTCATAAGAAATGGCTACAGCTGTGATAAGAGCTTTAAGTTGTCCTCACAATCAAGATAAATACACAAGTATACAAAGTACATACCTATCATGCATGGCAGCAAGCATAATCAGAGTGAAGCCGTCCTCGCTGACAACCTCAAGGTCACTGGCTCGTAGATCTGCAGCAGACAATGTGTCCTGCAACACATGGTATATTTTGTGATATAGTAAAAATAATGTGTAATATTTTCTTTTTTACATCTTCAGACGTGTTATACTGTAAATTAAATCATCAGGACATTTTCATGATGATTTTTTGTGAGATGAGTCCAACTTCGTTCAGGCCATTTCTAGTGTTCCAATTCATTAAGTATGTTCCAGTCGATAACTGTCTTGAAATGCAAATACTAACAGAAAAATATTAAATACTTGCTTGCAAATGTTGGAACAACATGTTTAGCATAAGTCCTACAACTGGCATTCCATTTTTAACAAACATTCCTCAAACATAGCATAAGTTATTACCAGGGAATCTAAAAAGAGCCACACTCATAGAAGTACATACAATCAAATATGTAAAGGTGGAGAAAACGTTTCAAATCCAACTTAATCAATTGTTATAAACCTCTTTCACTTTCTCTGCCAGGTTGGCACACCTCTGGGCTCGCTGTAGCTGGATGAGCTGTTGACAGTCTTCTGCAGGGTGGGGCAGGTCATCAGGGAGACATACATCGCTGTCTGATATGTTAACATCTGCTCCACGCTTCAGTAACACACTAACATGGAGGAAAGCTAATTGTCATTTTTTTTATTTATGTCAGATTTAAAAGGATAATAAAGTAAACCAAGAAAAAAATGGCTCATATAGACACTGTAAAAATATTTATGATGAAAAGATTAAAATTACTTTAAAGAATCAAATATCGAAGATGTAAAAAGTGTTTTAAAATCACTAACCTGACAACATTAACATGATTTAACATTGCAGCGTAGTGCAATGGAGTCTTCCCTGTCTTAGTGTTTTGTTTATTTGGGTCTGCTCCAAACAAGCACATTAATGTCTGAAAATACATATTTTCATTATTTTGTTTAGAAGAACTGTATATAAATTCAAACATTTAATGTGAATTTAAAGAAAATGTCTTATGATCATTAAAACACCTAGCAACAATCATGAACAAGATCCCCGCAATAGGGGGTCATCTTCTGGTCAGACCCAACATCCAAGACTAGATTGAGGGACATAGGTGCAGGCATTGTCAATTACCAATCGGGCAACCTTTTATCATTTAAGGTCACTGTGACATTGACCTTAGACCCGATGACTCCTAAAATCAATAGGGATCATCTACTGGTCAGGCCCAGCATTCATGTCAAGTTTGATGATCATAGGTCCAGGCTTTGTTGAGTTATCACTGGGAGAAGCTTTGTTAACTTTTTCGTGTTAAAGGTCACTGTTACCTTGACCTTTGACCTGATGAAAATCAACACGGGTCATCTACTGACCTTGACCTTTGACATGATGACCCCAAAATAAATAGGGGTCGTCTACTGGTCTGACCCAACTTCCAGGTCAAGTTTGACGGCCATGGGTGTAGGCATTGTCGAGTTATCACTCGGACAACCTTTTATCTTTCAAGATCTATGTGACCTTGAGCTTTAGCCCGTTGACCCCCTCAAAACAATAGGGGTTATTTACTGGTCAGGCCAAACCTCTAAGTCAAGTTTGAGGGCCATGGGTGCAGGCGTTGTCAAGTTATCAATCAGACAAATTTTTATCATTCAAGGTCAATGTGACCTTGATCTTAGGGCCAATGACCCCAAAAATCAATAGGGGGTCATCTACTGGTCAGACCCAACCTCCAAGACTAGAATGAGGGACATAGGTGCAGGCATTGTCAATTTACCAATCAGACAACCTTTTATCATTTGAGGTTACTGTGACCTAGACCTTTGACCCAATGACCCCTAAAATCAATAGGGGTCATCTACTGGTCAGGCCAAACCTCTAAGTCAAGTTTGAGGGCCATGGGTGCAGGGGTTTAAGTTATCAATCAGACAACATTTTATCATTCAAGGTCAATGTGACCTTGGTCTTTGGTTCAATGACCCCCAAAATCAATAGGGGGGTCATCTACTGGTCAGACCCAACATCCAAGACTAGATTGAGGGAAATAGGTGCAGGCATTGTCAATTACCAATCAGACAACCTTTTATCATTTAAGGTCACTGTGACCTTGACCTTTGATCTGATGACCCCTTTAATCAATAGGTGTCATCTACTGGTCTGGCCCAGCCTCAATGTCAAGTTTGATGACCAAAGGTCTAGGCATTGTTCATTAATCACTCGGACAAGCATTAAAATCCTTTTACCATTTAAGGTCACTGTGACCTTGACCTTTGACCCGATGGCCTCTAAAATCAATAGGGGTCATCTACTGGTCAGGCCCTATCTTCATGTGAAGTTTGATGACAATACGTCCAGAAATTGTTGAGTTATCACTCTGACATGCTTTGGTCTACTGACGGGCCTACCGATGGACCGACTGACATTTGCAAAGCAATATACCCCTCTTATTTGAAGGAGGCATAATAAAGCAATGGTGATGGTACTTTTAAAACAGCTGAGCAAAGGAATACAGTGTAGATGCCAGGAGCAACAGTTTTTATCTAAAATCATCTAAACAAATTCATTTTTAGTATCTTTACGTACATCACATAGATGGCTATCCCCAGCTTCTGCCACAATCATGAGTGGGGTCATCCCATCCCGATTACACAAGTTCATGTCCGCTCCCTGCACCTTTACCAGCGACAACAGTACTGCTAACTGGCACAAACCTGCAACACATATACATCATACAATACTTTTTACCAGTAACTTAAAAAATTCTGAAGCAGGTAGAATGCTACATGTCCACAGACATGTGTTGGTCTACAATGTATACATGTATTAAAGCTGACACTCATTTATAGATGGTGATAGCAGAATGCAGAATGGTCAGCATTCAGCACTCTGGATTTCCAGGTTTGATCCCTGCTCAGAGCTTCATCTATGATTAGAACCTGTTATCACTCTGGCAGGGTAATGAGTCTTAATCATATGTATACAAAGCTGCATTATTTGGCCCCTAACAAGAGCCTTTTAACTGTTAACCTTTACCTTTCATTACAATTTCTTTTTGCTACAAGGCTAACAAAATTGCAATGATATGTATAAAGTTGATGCCGACTCAATATCATTTATTTTTCATCATTGCAATCAAATATGTTTCACTCCTGTTTGACTAACATGTATTGTAATACTGTACAACATGCATGTGTAGTGTCCCTGTATGTTCACCCACCTGCTCTACACGCCACATGTACAAGGAAGTCGCCTTCAGGGTTCTGCTCTTCATTTACAGAAAAGTTGAACATCTGAAATAAATATTCAAAACTTTAATGTTTGAGCTCAATATTGATTATAGTGCATTACATAACATTCAATTTAAATCAAAATATGATTTATAATGAGGATATCTCTGTATAACTTTAAATTATCAAGAGGTCAATAGAGCCCATTTAGTTTGATTGCTATATTAACAGGTCATAAAAGATAACTTCAAGTTAATTCAATCTATATCAAAATGTATGCACATGTTCTTGAGTGTGGTAATGATGGGTGACTCCAACATTACTACATTCCAGAACATGTACATACATTTTGATGAAGCATAGTATTTTTATGCGCAAGTGCAGATATTTAAAGAAAACAATTCAATAACCTTTGTTATGTGAGCATAAAACAGGAAAATAACACTTTAAATCAATGTTTGCAACAATTTTTTGCATTTACGAAAACAAATTGACAAGGAAGAAATTTCATATAAACAGATGCTATATCTATTTTAGGTAATTTTCATAAACAAATTACTGATGGGACATCACTTTCAATGTTTCATGCATTTTTCAATAACCTATATGCAACTACATTGTTATGTCAGAGTCTTTCCACATAGTTTACACCTCGGAAATCAGCAGTTCACACACCAAATATCAAATAATATCAGGCACTTGTGACCAATAGAAATGCATGAGGATTTCATTCTGTGTATGTCATAATTAAAAATGATTTATTTTAACTGATGATCTTGGTGTATGAATATCATGACAGGTGTTTTGTCTTTGTTTTATATCTGCTTATTATTTTCACGTTATGATCGTAATGTTTTTGTATTGATTGTTATACCAATGTAGATATGTACATTCATAAGATGTGTTCATTATTTGACGAACAAACAACTTCATTTTGATAACAGTGTCCTAATCATCATGAAAACAGTCCTGGAATAGGATAATGTAATCACTATTGTCATATCTTAAAATTATGATAAAAGGGCATGGTTCATGCAGTTCGAAACATGATACAAAACAACCTGACACACTTACGTACTATGGCAACTTCAAAGGGTACTGTTTACAAACTAATGATGAGTGATAATGAAATGTGATGTTAAGTTATAGTAACAGTCATGCTGTTAAGGTCACACATATCAACAAATGTTACACAAGTACGCACATGACCTTTACAACATAATCTAACCACTCCTTAATATTGCAATGTGAGGATTTGCTGTACTAAAAAAAAAAATGATATCTGAATATATATATACACAATTTACAGTTTGTATATTTTTGACCTACTCTTACTAGAAAACTTGCAAACAGTAGAAAAAATCATTGGGCCAAGTTGATAGTAACTGAAGACACAAAACCAACAATGATGTGACATTTATTGACCTTACCTGCAGTTTTTTCTGCAGTTCATACAATGCCCGGGGGTTTGCCGCGAGTTTAAAGATAGCTTCCTTTTCTTGAAGACCGGGCTTGGCAAAGGTCAGCTGCTTACTCCGATCTGGCAAGAATGGGTTCTGGAGGTAGCGGGCTGGCAGCTGCTTCCGGATAGCTGGGTTCCAACAAACCATTTCTGCAGTTTTGCCTGAAGCAGTAGATGAATCATTATCATCAAATAGGGTCTCCTTTTTGAAAACATATAAATGTAGTTACTCAAATCAAAAGACTGTATGCTATTATTATTACGCATAGTTTCACATTTTCCAATGCAAAATAACTCTTAAACATGCATTATTCAAAAACTAATTTTAATAAATCATTTGTATATTACAAGAGGGTCATGAAGGCTCTATTTATATTACCTACATGTAAGTACCAAAACAATAGAACAAAAAACTTCCCTAAAATATTCAAACATAACTCACGCAAAAAACATTAAAACTTAACACATTAAAATTCACAAACAGGGTGATTGAGTAAGCATTGCAAATGTACCGTTCCTGTCCTTGATTTTGCTGCTGATGCCATACTGTGTGAGCACCTGTACAGCCTCCATGTTGTGTAGGACGCACGCCAGATGTAGCAGACCTGTGTCACCTTCCACTAATCCGTCCACACCTATAGGTGACACACATTACATGATTAAACACTTATATAACATGTTCTGTAAGCATCTTCCTTTTTAGACTAATACAAATGTTGCTAATTACTAATTGTAGATTTAGAACATCATTAACATGTGCAAAAATGGATGAAATTTTGTTACCCCAGTATATTATAGTATAAACTTTATGATACACTGCAGAATTAGTGTTTAAGGAAGACAAATCAAAACATTAATTTCCATTTATATGGCCAATGGTACAACAGCTAAGAAGTAAGTGAAGTTCTGCAGGTTATTACTGACTTTCATGCCATATCCCCGGCATGGGAAAATATCCCCCAGAATTTCGATCCTCCCCCTTAATTTTTTTTTAGGGAAATTTTACAACACGCAATTATGACAAAGTGAAACAGCCTGTAGGTGTCAATTGAATGTAAAGTCCACATGGAAGAAAATGAATTAATGAATCACATTGAATAACTTTTTTTTCTTTTGGATAAATGCTAAAAGAAACATGATTATAAACTTTTACAATCAACTTTTACAAGAAGTGATTAATTTATTTGTAATAATGATCAAAGGCAATCAAATATTACTATTCTGGAAATGGAGGAAATAAACAATATTCATAATATCTATTCCATTCTCTTTTTGCCTGAAAGACCCTGGAGAAAGGTAAGCCAATTAAATTGTCTCAAAAACATACTTTTTCTACGACATATTTTGTTCTGCTAGTGACAGCAGTTTTTGTATATGACATAATGGTGTCTTATAAGAATATGATGATTTATAAAATATTTCTGTATGTACAAAATGGTAATGGTTTTCATAGCAATAAATAAATGTGAATACATTTTTTCGAACTTGTGTCTAAAATTATTTTGTTTTTCGCAAACTAAGACTTGCTAAAAAAATCCCCCTGAATGTTCAGCCTTTCTGAACAAATCCCCCTGAATGTTCAGCCTTTCTGAACAAATCCCCTGGAATGGTCTCCGGAAATATGGCATAATTTTTTATATGTACTGAATTCAAATTTCGTCTTTAAGTCATCTAAGTATACTGGGTAAATCAAACATGACTGTGCATTTCAATCAAAGGATTGGATTTACATTGTTTTATAACTACTTAAATTATGACTAGTTTGCATTTTAACCCTGTAGATTACAATGTTTGAGTGATTCAGGTGAGTAACCTTGTATTCTATATATTTGCATATATCCAGTGATCATCATTTTAAGAATCCAATTTTCCAAGACCTGTTCTATAAGCTTTCTGGGCATAAAGCCTGCTGGAGCTTCCTTGGAAATTTACAATATCACATGTATCAGAGTGTTGAAATAGGGCATTGAAACGCACAATGAATAGGAATAATTCTTATTGTTTTATTTTCCACCATTTTTTTTCAAGGTTTTAAATATAATTTAAATTTATAGTGGAACTTTTTTAGGCAGTGTAAAGGTAAATATCACAATTACTTCGATTATTAAATATGATATTAAAATGTACCTTCAAAGCAGGAAATAAAGGCCTGTTTGTAATTCCTGATCAGACCAGTGAAATATTAATAATTCTAAAAATTAAACAAATAATTTAAAACATAATGTAAAAAGCTATTGCATGTTCTTTTAAGAGAATGTTTCATGTGTTATTATGAAATATGTGCATAACATGTGTTTACCCTTCAATAAGAAATCAGGTTATCAATCATGCAATCTTAACCTTTATAATCAAATATCACATTATCTACTTGGAGCAGTTGGTACACAACATAAATCCACAATACATACACATGTTCAACAAATAAATCTACAACAAACTTGTGTCAGAATTCAAAATCAATGTTGTTTTAGATTTTATAAACGTCTGTCGCACTCATTGGCGGCAATATGGTGCAAAACTGCCATAGATGTTTGGTCATGACTCAAATTGTATTTAAAGTGATAATCATTAATGAAATAAAGTATTTTTATCGCCACAAGGTAGAGTTTTTGCTTTTATGTGTAAGGTTTCGTGGTAAAACTTCGGCCACATTATAACCAAAGGTGTTAAAATACTGTACCAATAGCCGTCCCTTGCCTGGGGATCAGCAATATGTTCATAACTGGGATAATTGTGTACTGGTTTAAACCCAGATTTGTATCCCACGAAACGGTGCTTTACAGCTAAGGAGTCGCTAACAGGCCTCCTTATATTTCACTCAGTTTGGTTGTTTTTTTAAATCTTATATCTGATTTGACTGGGAATTGCAGTCACGTGTATCTCATGACATTAAAACACAATTTAAGTCTTTATGGGTTCATGGTGGGTTAAGTGCAGCCAATGGGTGCTAGCAGACTTTCATAAACTCTACACAAAACATAGCTCTAAAATTAGCATGAATCATTTTTAGCATCATTGCGTGCCAGTCATAAAACATTTCGATTGTTTACAGATAACAGTAGAAAAGAACCCAGTGGTTCAGAAAAGGCAATCGCTTGCAATGTGAAATTCTAAAACAATTGCATTTCACTTTTAAAATGTTCATTTAATTGAAGGTTAAGAACAAATCATATTGTTCAACTTTATATATATGGTACTAAGTTTTAATTTTTAATAAGATCATAACTTTAAATGCAAAAAGCGTTATGAAATAAAAATGACTTTCGTTTAATTTTCATATCATATTCAAGTTAACTGAAAGACATGCTTTGTAATTTTAGCTACAGATATAGTCCTACTGTAATGAGTTAAACTCGAAGTGTGATCATATAAAGAACCATTTATGAAATGTTTTTATTTTATTTGCCAATAATTACTATTCTGTTAATGATAAAACAAATAAATGCTCCATTATTTTTAATGACACGCATGCACATCATCAACTAAATATTTCAACAAAAAGTGTTGGAAGTTGAAGGTATACCCACCCAGTATGTTCTTATCGAGGAGGTATTTGAGCGCATATTTGGGGCCATCAGCCAGTATGAGGTAGCAAAAGTCCCACACAGCACCCCTCCGCACGAGTTCCTCGAGGCCGTCAACCATCAGCCCCTCCAATTGCCTTTCACCTGGCCACAGATTCTCAAACCCCACTGGCTTCATCCCTGCTCGGTAATCACAGAAACTAAGTGATGCTTTCCAGAAAAACTCACATATCACCATCTGATTTTCATTGCCTTGAATCACTTCATGGCTTTTCTTCTGAGGTATTCTAGGTCTCTGTGTATCAGTGTGGGAAGGTAACTGATTTGCTATTTTGAAGCGATGTGAATGATATGTCCCACAAGAACATGAGTCACTATGGCTGGGCCTCTGACATTCAACTGCTTTCCTGGGTTCTCTCATACCTAAATTTAAATCTGTAAATGCTGACCTGTGCTTGAGTTCAGGGTTGCCAATGTTGTGTTTGTATTTCAATGACTCAAGAAATGATTCCCTCAGCTGTTCAGCGTTGCTGTCTTCGTGTAAGCTGCTGGTAGGCAAGCCAGTGTGGATGGAATATTTGCAGTCTTCAGAAGAATTCTTTAAAACTGTGACAGACTGAACAAATGACTGGTTGTCATCTGAATCCGAAAGAGTTTCCCTGGATGTCAACGGCCTTGTCACATTAAGTGACTTAGTGAAATCTCTTTGAGAAGTTCGGTTAATCACTGCTTTCCTTTCAGTATTTTCAGTGCCTGCGACAAAGCTCCTCGTGGGGTTTGCACTTGGCAGTCGGTTCTGTTGAAAATACAATTCTTTAAGATGTGGATAAGGGAAATAACTCAACATTTTATCCACTGATGGTTTAATTCACATTTGCAATGCTTGGAAAGTGTTATAACAAATGTTACGGGACTTCAAACATTTTAATGTTCTCCATTACGCTATGTTATCTGCCAAAGCTCATTCAACAAATTTTCCATTTCAAATATGTTTACAAGAATAACAGCTTTACTTTCAGTCTTGATGTACACTTTGGATTGTACATCTTAATCTGTCTGTACAATATCAATGCACATTTATAAGATTGAAGCATGGTTTAGGTAAGGTAGGTGAGGAGATTGAGGATAGGAGTCTGGGTCACTGTGGGGCTTGAGTACATGTTGGTGTCAGGGGGCAGTGTGGGTCTCATCTGGTTATATTGGTATTACAGCCCCTGAAAGTAAATAGTACAACATAATGTGTGTGATTGCTTATTACAGAGGAAGATAGAGGCACAAACAGGACCATTATTCTGTTTGAACATTATAATTTACATAGCCAGAATTGCCAAATCCAAATAATCATGTAAGCATTCAGGCATGTCAGGGCTTTTTCTACCCAATTTGGGAAAAGGACCCTAGACATTTTGGGAAATTTTGCGGCGTGAAAATGCCGAAATTGGGAAATTTTACAGTTAAAAGAAAAAGCTGTTTAGTCTCCAGCGAATTAGGAAATGATTTTATATTAGTTTATTTCCCTTTAAAAGACCCAAAATGGCTGAAATATCAATCCTTGGATGTAAATATCTATTGCAATAAATCGATCATGACAGATAATATTTCATACAGATATCTGAATGTGATGAAAATCATGATTTCCGAATTCAATTATCAAAAAAACTTTACATCACATAATTGATTAGGATGTTTAAAATGAACCAATACATGTAAAAAGACTTTAAAAAAAAATTATTCAGATTTTGTTCTGAAGTTAATACAATAACGATGTAATATTACCAAGTTTGGTCTCTTTATGTCAAACCTAACTAAAATTATTTGATACATAAGGATACACTTTGATGCTGCCCTCCTACCAGCCCACCCAAATAATGACGCAAGTCATTCAAATAACTTCCCATTATGAAAATGTGCTTTAAGAATATAAACAAATATTTTTTCAAAAGAAATTTAAAAAAAATCAAGGGCCATAATTTGTATTTAGGGTTAAAATGAAATTATGTTTCTTGTTGTAAGATGGTGGTAAATAATAATTTTGAATTTTATTTTAAGTGCATTTAATGAGCAGTATAGAAGTTTTTTTATTAAAATCCCAAGTCGCCCTTAACTTTTACTTGCCTAAAACTTTAACCTAAGTCAATCAGGGGCCATAACTTGTATTAAGGATATGGAATTATATAACCTCATTGGGTGATGGTCCTGAACAATTGTGTGAAGTATTAAGTCAATTAAATGAAGGGTATAGAAGTTATTAATAAATATCCCAACCTGCCCTAAAACTTTAACCTAAGTTCCAGAGTTAATCAGTGGCCATAATTTGTATAAACAAGAATTAGATTGGAAACATATATTTTTGAAGTATTTTTGGCAAAAAAGGGCCGTAACTCCTAAATGACTAAAGCGATTTCCATGACTATCGAACTTGATCAAGATATTATGGTCACAAACATGTGTTTGAAGTTTGGTGAGGATTGGACAAACGGTTTTCAAGAATTAGATCGGAAACAATCTTCGGGACGTACGTACGTACAGACAGACAGACGTACGTAAGGACAAGGGCAACCCTATATGCCGCCACTTTGTGGGGGCATAAAGATAATATGGAGTTATCTAACCTCATTATGTGATGGCACTGAACAACTGTGTGAAGTATTAAGTCAATTGAATGAATGATATTGGAGTTGTAAGTGAAATCCCAAGTTGCCCTAAAACTTTAACCTGCCCTAAAACTTTAACCTAAGTCAATCAGGGGCCATAACTTGTATAAAGGATAATATGGAGTTATGTAACCTCATTGTGCGATGGTCCTGAAATACTGTGTGAAGTATCACAATGAGTGTGATGGTCCTGAATAACTGTATGAAGTATTAAGTCAATTGAACAAAGGGTATAGAAGTTATTAATAAATATCCCAACCTGCCCTAAAACTTTAAATTCCATAGTCAATCAGGGGCCATAATATGTGTAAAGAATAATATGGAGTTATCTAACCTCATCATGTGATGGCCCTGATCAACTGTGTGAAGTATTAAGTCAATTGAATGAAGGGTATTGGACTTATAAGTGAAAATCCCAACTTGCCCTAAAACTTTAACCGGACGCCGGGGCGAGTTGTATAGCCCACCTATTCTTCGAAAAAATCGAGCTAATACATGAACAACTGAATCTTAGATCATTTATATAATGAAGTACATTTTTATAATTAAGAAGTTCTGGTATTTCCACAGTTACAAAACAATTTAAGATAGTGTGCATGTGCATTATTTGTTACATAATTAAGGTACATGTAGATCTAGGGTGACAGAATCTGAAACAAACCAAAATATTGGATGCCATATTGCACTGCTACTATTGTAAAGTTTGTTTCTGGTCTGAAAAAGAACTTCTTCTGTCAAAATTTGTACATGAACTCATTCAGTTCATGCAATTTTTTCAATGACCAATACATATTTCAAATAATCTTCTTTTAAAAAGTAGTATAAGTATCAGTAACTAAAAACTCTAGAAACAAAAAACACATGTAATTATTTTATGATCAAAATATATTTTCAAGTATATTCTATGAACCACATGATATGTTCAGCTAAAAAATAACTTCTCAAGCATAACATTCAAATCAGATAAAACAAACAAATCAAATAAACCTAACATGAATTTTACACGAAATACTAGTGAAAAACGAAAATCCCATTTTGATAGGTTACAACATTGTTTGATTACACCATTCACAATTTCAAATTTGACAAAACCTAAAAAATTCATCCGAGAAAGCATACCTCCCACCCTACCCCGAGGCTACCCCCACCCCAACATTAATTGCACATGAATTGTTCCTCAAATTAAATTTATGGGCAGAATATTCTTGCATATTAACTTATCATGTAAAATCATTGTTAGATGTATCAGTTTTGCTCATCTTTTTCCTCTTTAGTGTACATTTTTACAAATTGTCCTCCCAAGAACACCTCGCCCATCCAGCAGAAAGAAGAGGGACACCCTCTTCCACACCTTCCTACAAACAGTACATGAATCACCCCTGACCTGTATTGCCACAGCTCTTAACTGTAAATACCATTACTGTAATACCATGCTAAAAACTAGTTTTTAGTTCGGTGGATAAATAGAAATAAATGATTTTTAATACATATATAAAAACACAAAGTAAACAAACTCATGGTCTAGAACCAGGCGGCCTGTTAGCTCAGTTGGTTAGAGCCCCGTGCTAGTGTTCCAGCAGTCGTGGGTTCGAGTCCCACACTGGGCGCACCTTTCTTCCAAGGTTTACTTTAGTATCAATCTAAGCTTTTTCAAACCTGAAAATCCTGCCGTGTAAATATTGGGACATTAAGTAGAATGATTTATCTTTGCCAATATGTGCTGCATTCATCAAACACAAAGGGTGTAGGTGCCACAACAGACACAAAACTGCCAATACCAAGAATCAAGCTGCATGGTAATGTATACTTGCAGTACAGGGTTTTACAATAATTTGATTTCTTAGTAAAAATGCTGCTTATATACAGAGTTAGCTTGTAATAATTCTTGTATTAGAACGTAGAAATATAATTATCTTCCGACATATCCGAGTTACATAATATGAAAAACACATACTGTCTGTGTAACTTAAAGTTAAACATGTGTTTTTTTTATATCATCTTACACGATTATAAAAGAAGGGGAAAGGAAATCAGATAATGTCACCTGGTAGATAAACGAAAACTCTTTCAATCTGCACTACGTGTACACAGAGACATATCCATTTTAATATCTAATTGTCAAATGTTTAACCAGGAAAAAATATATACATCAATTGACAGCTTAATAAAAACATAAACACTGTGGAAATAGCAAATGATCAAACTATACGGCACAAACTTTTAATGACGTCATTCCAATGGCGGCGCCCATGAGAAGTGGCGAAGGTGTCACGAAGGAAACTATATCGCAGCTTAATCTAGAAGACGTAGATAGTTTTAGCTTAATAGTAGATCATGTTATTGGTGAAAAGAAGCTGCATACAAATGTGTTCTTGCCATCGGCATTTGGCGCAGGAATGCGTCAGAGAGAAGAAATAATGATAACAAAAGTTTTCGAGAGTTGCTCTTTCAAGGCCACTGCAAGTGGTGTTGTTGGTAAGGACATTCAGTGTTTCCCGTGCCATTTTGCGAATTTGAGCAGTGTGTATGTAAAAATAGTGACCGAATGCCTAAAATTGTGGCTTAAACATTGAACAGGGTTAACTTTTTTTTACTCGCAAATTATTGCGACTGCATACATTTTCAACTCGCAAAACCAGACATTTACTCGCCTTTCTTTAAACCCAACTCACATTTGTCGATTTTGGCTCGCATTTTGCGAGTTTGCGAGTGCTAAATTTGAACCCTGTTGAACATTTAGATAAATCTTTACAAAGCAAAGACCCTTTAACCCTTTTCCGCATGATTGTGCCAAATTGCCCCTTTATCTATTCCCGCATGATTGTTCCAAATTGTTCCGTTATCGATTACCGCATAATTGTTCCAAAATGTCCCTCTATCGATTCCCGCATGATTGTTCCAAAATGTGCCATGCTTATTTACGGTCATTTATTAACATATCTGTTGCTTATTTTTTCGCAACAAATGCATTTTTGTGTAATATAAACATCGATAATTATATAAATAATGAAAAAAGATGATGTTACTATTCGAGATTTTCGGAAAATCGCGACTAAAAGAGACAGAGGTCAAACATGCCTTCAAAGTTCAAAGCGCATGCTTGACGCGTGCTTGTCTCATTTTTTTTAATGGAAAATCCCCATACACGTCACTAGCTATTTAAAACTACCAATAATTAATATCATATAAATATATCCTATTGATCACACGCTAATGATGTCACCTGTCATGGTTTAGAAATGTGTAAAAATGGCTGATTTACGATGTAGTAAACAAGAGTCTGGCTTGAATAAACATATGTCATTTGTCACTTCTGTTTCCAAAAATGGAATGTTAATCCGGTAATAAAAATGTCCCCGTACGTCTTTAATCAAAGTTAGTATTAAGTTGTGAATACACGGATAATAATAATATTACTGGATATGTGATATGACCCAGTTTGACAGCTGTAAAAACACTGTGTTCTCTCGATCTCGATAAATACACAAGAATGTTGTCGTAATTGTCCATGCATTTCAGACCTTGATTTATTGCCTTGTGTTGACAGATTTTAATTATTATATTATTACGGAATCACTAAATTTAATTTAAATAGCGATTCTGACTATTAAAAATTTGAGTTGTTCGGCTTGTTGAGGGCAATATCTAGTACGTTGCCAAAGTTTTTAAAACTGTGCCAGTAGCAGACCCAGCCTTTTATTTCAATATTTACAATATTTTTCAATTCATTTCAAAACAACGAACATGTAAATTTATTTATAAGAACAATGAATCAGAAATAACATTTGTTGTTTGCCCAATAAAATTGTGTTTATTTTTTAACAATGCATGATTTCTGTGATTAGAATATTTGTTTATTGTCAAAACCTTTTTAGATTAAACTATGATCACTAGATTCGAAATTTGATACACTACAAATGCTATATTCATTATTTGAATTTCTAACATTAATTTAATCAAAAGAAATACTACAAAATATTAAAGTTGTTATGCATAGGTGTCAATTGAAATATATATAGTATAATATGAAATCAATTGATACATCTTCAATTTTTCACTGGAATTGTGTTTTTCTATAAATGTTCAACCAAATAATTTAGACAACATAATAAAAATTATACCACTGGATTGGAAATTCATTTGTCTACAAACTTTATATTTAACTATAATTGATTAAACCAAAAGAAATACTAGAAAAATAAGTTTGAAATGCATAGGGAGCAATTTTTCAATATTCTCCAATAATCTTCTATGAAGTAAGGGTACTTATAGGGGCTTATTATCTATTGGCTACTGGTTATCAATGTACTGATAAGCCATGCAGTGGCAGGCCTAATATGGCTGATTAGACATGAGGGAAAGGGTTAAGTTGCCTTATCCTAGCTAAAGAACTTCAGCGAACACGTTATATATTACCTTTTGGGACATGTTCGCTGAAGAGAACGTCGTATCCAAACCCTACCAGAATTCGTGACATTTTTATGTTATTTCACTTACAAGTATGCATTGTACAGACAAAATAACTATATCTTAAGGTTAATGAAGTAAAATTCACAAACACGTTTTCCAAACCAAAAAATGCTTAATATATAGGTGTTTTACCTTTATGATAAATCTGATTATAATCACTCCTTAATTAGGACATTGTTGTGTTCAAATTTAATCATGTGATAACAAGATCTTCAGAAATTACCCACATGACTTACAATTGACCTCACAAATTTTAAGTTTGTTTTTTCTGTTATTTTTCTATTTTGAAATCAAACAGCTAACAATTTTGGAATATATTAATTGTTTTTTATTTATTAACATTTATTTTCAATCTAAATGCAATTGGTTTCAACTAAATAAACATTGTGAAGCCGATGCTAAAATAAGAATCAATTGTTGTCAATATGGTCATGTGATTGTTGAGTCATTTAATTTGATCATCAGTCAGTTGATTCTGGTTGACTTTGGTATGGGGGTTAAGCCATGACTTGAATATGTAGTAAACAAAAAAAATATATATCTACATTAAAGTTATAGAAGCCAGAACTAGCTTTAAACCACAAAAAATATCAAAATATCAGTTTTGGACTAAACCTTGGTCACTAATACTAATCTTGAAGGAAGAAGCGTCGCTACAGAAATGCCCCAAAACCAATAAGTCAAATTTGATCTCAGTTTTCTTTAACACAGCCGTAGAAATCATGAAAAACTTTTTTGAAAACATTTTTGATACAGCATAAACAAAACGTAGGTGCTGACCCTACTGTTTTTATAGTCAGTTGGGGAAAAAATGTGTGTGTTTCAATATGTACTTTAAAACCTTTAAAGCTTCATACAGAATACTTCTTTACCGCAATTATCCTATCTAATGATTACTACAATGTTCTTACATAAAGCCTACCTATTCAGTACCCAGCCCATTTTGGATAGAATGTTACCCTAACCAAATCATTTTTGGCCTAAGCTCTATCCATAACTTTAACAATGATATACAACACGTTACACTTCTTTGGCAAAACAAAAAGAAACCATGCACACAATTAATAGATTCAGTGGAATTTTTAAAGGTCAGAAAAGTCAAGGAGTGGTCAGAAACGTTCTTAGACTCCTAAATTCTATAATTCTGTCCATGTAAAAACAAACACAAACACCATTTTGCAGTTAAATTTGGGAACAAATATTGTCCCACCTTGTAGCATTGTTACATATAGCCAAATTGAATGCCTGACTAACTCATTTGATACACAACCATGCGAGTGTTCTGGCAGTAGCACATTCATTCTTCTTAAGTCTACATCATAAGAATCTGTCATAGAATTCTAGAAAACATTTGGAATGTGACAAGAAAAAGTGAATTGAAAAATAAGAAAACAGTCAAATAGGTAGGAAATGTAGAATGTTGTCAGTTCAACGACAGCCCTGTCGTCATTTAATTTTTAGTACATTAAACTGTCTTTGCAGAGTAGCTGCATTCGTATGACATCCAATTTGAAGTGGATGAGTTGGGAGCCTCAGTAGAAGATGCTGGTAGAGGATATCATTTGATAGTACGAAGACTGAAGCTGTACTTGTAACAGTCTGTTCTTACAGAGATTTGCCTCAGTTTCAATGGATGAGTCAAATCTGATTGTACACATGCCTCGTGACATGTCTTCCATACATTCCCAATGCCTTTCTAATTTCCAGGTGTTGGACTTGGCATGGCTCTAGGTCTATTCACAGTAGGAATCGACCCAATGTCGACCTACACAACAGCTACACCAGACCAGACACCATCAACTAGAGCAGTACTCAAAGAGATGAAGGTCCGATGTGCCTCGTATGGAAAAAACTTTGGAACCATTGGCTTCATGTTTGCAGGCACAGAATGCTTATTAGAAAGTGTATGTTCATTATATTGTTAAGTATTAAAAGCCATAAAATGATTGAAATATGTATTACTTGTGAATGTATAATTAATCCTTAGTCAGTCTTGCTCTTTAATTTCTTTATTAACAATGACAGTATTGACAGTTGTATTGATAATGTGTTTAATTGCTTTGTAACTTCCCAAGTACTGTTGCATTTCAGTACAGAGGCAAGAGTACGTTATCCAATGGGACAATATCAGGGGGAATTGTTGGGGGACTTCTTGGATTGAGAGGTTTGTATACTTTTTTGCTTAATCAATAACAAATTTACCTTTTGGCTTTATTAGATTCGTGTGGAAAGTCTTAACCAATGATTCTCATCAAATAAAGTTATTTAAGGAAGAACGCATTTGCTGAAATATTTTTTATAGATCTAATTATGCTTGTTGAAATATAAATAAGTTTAAACATATTTTTCAGCGGGACTTAAGGCAGCCGCATTTGGTGCAGCAGGGTTTGCTCTGTTCTCAACAGCAGTGGACTACTACTTCAGGCATGGATAACAAACAACTCAAATAAGGACTTAGTAACTGTGATATATAGGACACTGGCTTTGATTGATACTGGAACTGTGCTTCAAATCTGGCTATATGTCCACATGTTAGACAATCTCTTTGCACTAGAACAGGAAGCCGGCTAGTTGTAGCAGGTATATGTGAAAAAGTTAATACAATTGAAGATTGTTAATGATAATCCAGTCTCATGTGAACCACAGAATAAAGTTCTTGTGGTAAACAATGAAGTCCTCACCAGGAATATTTTACTAACTGAATTATATAATGACCTTTTTTCTCTGGAAGTATGTATTCCATTCTATGATTGGAAAAACATATAACACTCAAACCATTTAATTTTTATAGTGAAGTTTGCTTCATGTTTTAGCACTAAAGTTATTTCTGTCATACATGTACATGTATGCATATTATTGTGGTTTGTAGTTTAAGGATCTGTTTGTAATATACATATACTTTGTTTCTTTTGAAAACAAGGTTATCAGAACAAATGGATACTCCCTGGATATATTATGTATTGTTGCAGGTATATAGTTAAAAATATATATCATACAACATCATGAAGTAACAGTCTTTGTCATGATAATTCTTCCTTTATAATATTCTTTGTGGAATGCATGTTATAAACTGCCATGTTATAATGGCCATTCCAGTTATCATGTGCAAAGAAATAAAGCCTGTGGAAACTTTTTGACAGATTTATACCCTGGACAAGTTGTTTGAAAACAAATTCCCCGTTCTTATAAACATTTATGTCAACTTAACTGTGACATAAGGTCCCATATATAGAGAGACTTTGACTTAGAACCTGAAGAGTCACATGTGTTGTACATACATACATGTATATGTGTATAAGCTATGTGAAACTATTTCTTAATGTTGCAAGGCTTAATGGCATAATGTTGCAGTCACCTTGACCAGTTCTTTACATCCCAAGCTTTGAAATCAACTGACTGACCATCTAAATGTGTATGCTGTTTTGTTTTCTGAGCATCAAGGCACCTTGCTCCACTGCTCTTATACATATATACTGTTAAAACGTCATAAAATGTCCGCAACAACTGCTGCTACTGCTCTCAGACTTGACATCACTTACACTGCCATGGCAATCAATATAAAAAATATCCATGTATAGAGAATTAGAGCCTAAGACAATTTGACAATTTTTGAAATCGATGTCAGGGCGTCGAGGGACCAATTTAATACAAATCCCAATTTACGCGCGAATAACCAAGCATATATGTATAATCCTACACCGCAGATATAATAATTTTATGGCCCTTGTCTCGTCTGCGACAATAACAATGGTATGGTAGGTACGAGTATACGTAAAAAGGCTTATAACTCCCTCTTAAACATTGGTCAAGTTATTCCCCAGTGTGTGTATACCACGTGATAAATGACGTCATACATGCTACGTCGGAAGGCAAACCTTTGCTTAAAATGAAGACTTAAATCAAAGATAACTTTTCATTTACAACACCATTTTAAATGAAACAAAGAGCAGTCTATGCCGCTTAAAGAGCCCCGCATTTGTTTTATTACCAAAATTTGATGAGGTCATTAGTTTCATCAAACACTTCGACAAACCGGTTTCCAAAATGTTTTGACAGTGCTCCGTCAGACGGCCGTATTGTGAAAAGGTTTGTCGAAGTGTCTTAAGAAACTAAACTCTCGATCAAATTCTGGTAAAAGACCGAATGTGGGGCTCCGTACGCAGCATAGACTGCGCTATGTTTCATTTAAAATGGTGAAGAAATAGTGAAGTTATCTTTGTTTAAAGTCTTTTCAAGTAAAAATATTGCCTTCCGACGTAGCATTTATGACGCAATTTATCACGTGGTATACACACACTGTTCCCATTGATCAATGAAAAGATATGATACAAATGGACGAGCGTTGTTTTCCACTTTCTGTGCTTTAGTTTTGCCCACCGGAGCACACTGACACGCTGTTATTGTCGTACATTGGCTGCCGTTCGTTGTCAACACCTTGTTGTTAATGCTCTCAGAGGCCCGAGTGTTATCAAATGTTCATAAAACCAAATCCGAATGCTTGTCATGATGGAATCTAGGTCGAGTTCGAATACAGGTTTTGTCAGGCAAAAATCTCACAAGGTCTTTTATATCGGGAAAAAGGTGATTGTAAACACTCTTCTTATATTCATGTGATTGGTCGGGATGCTTTTCTTGATGACCTATTTTTAGCTCTACTGGCACAATTGCTTGTGAACACGATACAGTGTCTAGCCAAGTCTACATGAGCGAAGTCTATATTTAGCCAAGTTTACATGTAAAGTCACAATTGATTGTAAATGTTTATTCAAATTATGCCTCTGGGGTCATAACTGGCCACTCCCAGGGTTCAAAGGTTTGGTATACTTTAATTGGGAAATGTTAAAAACCTTTTTGGCTGAAACAGCTATGCAGATCCTTGCTATTTTGAACAAGCCTTTATTTAGTGGTCCACTACCATGGTTGTTCAAATTATGCCCCTTGGGTCAAAACTGGCACTGCCCCGTGGTCACAAGTTTCCTAGAGACTTGTTTAAGAAATACTTTCAAAATCTTCTTGTTTCAAACCACAAGGCCCATACCTTTGATATTTGTTGTGGAGCATCATATGATGGCCGTCTAGCAAAACATTTGAAATTATGCCCTTTGGGCAAAAGCTAGCCCCATCTTTTTTGACTTACTTTTAATTTTTAAAGCTACAGCAATGAAATTTTGACCATGTGCACAGTTTTGCAAACGAGCATCAATGTTGTCCTCGGATGTCATTGACTTTGACCTTTTGACCAACTTTTTTTTATTTTTAAAGCTATTGAAATGAAATTTTGACCTTTAAACAGTTTTGAAAGCAAATATTTTTTACCCTCAGATTACCTTTACTTGGCACATATTAAAATAGTTCATGCAACTAATCTGCTTACAACACTTTCTGTCCTCAGATGTTGAACATGCAGCGTTGTTTAACTAACCCAAACACAAAAAGTAAACTATATATTTGTTGCCTATAACTTGTACGTTCATGCTCTGTATTGAAAATGACCACAAGCGCCATGCCAGTAGAGCATAGGCCCTCTTGGGCCTCGTGTTTGACGAATTTAATATCAAAGACCAGGCAGTGCGCCACGCAGCGTTAGATGAACAAATGAGGCGCATTTTATTACGTTGAATATCATTCGCGTGTCTTCGCATCAAATGAGTCATGTTATAGCACCCAGTATACATGGTAATCCAATAGATTATTTCTTTACAAAACATTTTGTTCTTGTTTGATTACCATTACATTTTTCACATTAAATAAGATACATATAACTAAGCTTTTCAAGTTCACCACACAAGTGGTTAATGAGATATGTGCTTGCATGCAACACTTCGACGGAACCAAGGTGTAACGGCGATGCTGACTCAAGGGTCACTGCACTAGCACTCCTTAGTTTTTGAATATCGAGCTAAAAACGTATTGTGACATATGAATACCAGCTTGTCTTAACCCTAATTGGACGCAGTGTCGTGGGAACAGTTAGACTAAATACGCCTACATTCGGTCACTTGCAGTCAGGAAAAAGAGAATTACGGCAATTAAAAGAGCTTGAATGAGCCAACCGCATATCATGCTCGAGGCTTCTAAAGCCTCTTAACTTCCGACGTTTTCGTTTTCGAAGATTAGACATTACTAGGTTGTGTTGTTGTTTTACTTCATTTTTATCTTGAAACGCTTTACATTCAATTAGTGTTTCTCATGTGTTAGATATAGTCCTTTCACTGAATGTCGAGTATTGTAAACACAACACAAATGATTTACGCAAAAAAATCCATTCCTTTGACGAAGTTTTTACTCATTCAAGAACAAAACCATTTTTCTTATAATTTCTTAGTTACAGTGGTATTAAGCAGTAATAGCCTTTGGATGGACCAACTGTATCGTTAAATAAACATAATGGCTCATTCGGTTTTTGACCATGGCCACTTTAAGGGTATATACTTGTAAACTAATGTATATATTCATAACAGAATAAGAAACTGGTGTTTAATGACAGACGATGTTTAAAGCTTACGTTTGTTACTAATACGCTCTGTGGTTAATTTAAAAAATAAATGCATTACATGGTCTACTGCTCCACTCCATAGCACAGCTAACGTGTTGAGATAGATGAAACTATTTTCAACCATTCATTTACCACTCGACGATGTAAAAACCTCTTAAGATTGTAGTGTTGACATGTTTTTATCAAATTGGACATATTCAGGTAATTAAAGGAGAAAAATACATGTAAATGGAATATATAATTGAATGGTTTATTTATGACCGGGAATTTACAGCCGTATGTTAGTGAAGTGGTAAATTAAATTCATGACCGGGATAGCATAGGGCAGATAATGTCCAAATGACCAGCCTCATTTTTCATTTCGTACATTTTTTACACGCACAGAGGTCACAGTGACGCTCTTAAATGATTGCTGTTAGTCGGACGAAGTAACATAACGACGTAAATAGAAAAACATTTTCTACGGCATGCGAGGCGTATGATCAGTTTGTATAACTTCGTTCATAATCAGATGCATTTAAAATTATGTAAAATGCAATTACGAACAGATAGATTATACATAAGTTTAGCAGAACTATTCTTATTGCACGTAAATCAAATGCCACAATTTATTATGAAGTTGCACTGAACACGTGTTTTGAATTTCAGATTTCTGCAACAGAGCAGTATGATACAGTCACAGAGTTACACTGGCACGCGACTTCTCGTGTAAACAAGCAAAACTGGATCAAAGTGCTCGATATGCCGACGATGAGTGACGAACATCGTCTAAATGATGCTTATAGATCAGATAAAGACCTCACGAAATGTTGCCAAGAGATTAAACTCGTCTCTATTCATATGTTTTCGGAGAACTACTTTGAACAATGTTGTGACTTGGAGAATCGTGCTGGAGCATTTATAGAATTTGGGAATGATTCAAAATTAGATTGTCAGTGAATAGAATGTCATACTAGTATTCGTCATCAGTGCTCTTGTTATCTGAGCAACACTGATTGTGAACACTGACATACATGTATCTTGACGAATATGAAACAAATCGAGTGCACACACAAAGTGATACCAAATACCATTCTTCATTACGTTATTGTGGAATGTTAATTTTGTGAAATACTTCGATGATAATGTATGTTTACACATGTGTGTCATCAACTTATATAGGATTGTGAAACAGTATCATTCTTTAACAGTAATGTGAATTACAAAACATATACTTGTAACTGAACACTTATAGCTCAGTGTGGATAAAAACGATCAGGAAGAAAACACAATTATGATTCATGAAACAAACTTTAAACTACAATGGGTGCGTATCAATCCTTAAAACTTTCAAGAGGGTCGAGAACGTCACATAAATGTTGAGAAACTGTGATTTAAATAAATATTCGGACACTTCAAGTTTTCGGTGCTTTCGTTGTCACACAGCAGATTTCCTTTATGAGTTTAGGTTTATATATGATGGAATATAACTCCGCCTCGGATATTACCACAGCTGAACGAAAAATTTCAACGTTAACAGAAACGTCGGACAGTGGTGTCAGTTCAAATAATGACGAATTGAGGGCCTACGACGTCATGACCGTAAATATGCTGCAGGCGAGACCCAAGGGGCGGATATCTATAGATGCAAGCCATCATATTCCTCGGGACTTTGGCCGACTTCTGACCTCCCGGCAACTATCCAATCGTCACTCTTGTTCGCTTCCAGATATTCTGGACATTGACAATCTGTGTGATATAGGCGGTTCAAGTAATGATGTACTAAACAAAACCGGCGATTCTTCAGACCTGAACCAGTCTTTTGAGGAAAATGACGATAAAAGTATAAAGGGTCATTCTAAATACCGTGCCGATTCGCTCATCCCAGTGCACGTATGCGGTAAGGAGCACGTGGAAGATCCTTGTTTTATATGCATGAAGGACAATGAAATATATTGTGGCATTTGCGTGAAGGTTCACAATTACCATTGTAAGGAACAGGTCAAGTTCATACCAGAGATCCCACCAGAATTACGTCAAAAATACTGCGAGGACGCTGTAAACCAACTCAATGTTATGCGAGACCGATATTTGAAAATCAAACAAGAAAATGAAGAACTTCAAGTGCAACTAAAAGCCTCTAAGAAAGACTTTATTAGATCGGTTATGAAATACAAGTCACACATCATAGTTGTAATTGACAAAATGGAAAAAGAAGCCTTACAAGAAATGGACGTTTTGTATAAATCTGAAATTGCGAAATTAGAAGGGACTATGACTAAAATGGAAATGGAAATAACCAATCTAAATAGCTACTTAAAGTTTCTGGAAGGCAGCGAGACTTCTGTGGAAAATTCAGTGGTATTTGAAGTGCAGGAAGCAATTAGTCGAGTTCAAAGCGACGAAAATATCATAAGAGATCACCACAAAATGGTGGGGAAAGTGCAATTCCATTTCGAGCCACTTAAAAAACTAACCGACATATTAGCAGACTTCAATTCACTCTTCAGCGTTTCCCAGACAGAAGTAGAGATCTGCAAATTTCCCATGCCGTGTTCTTGTGATAAGCCCTACGCCAATAAATATGCGGAGAAAGAAAAGGAAGTGTCCGCCCGTCTGTCTGGATGGTCGTTTGACCGTGAGCGGTGCTGTATTACAGGGTGTGAGTTTATGGACAATGGAAAACTTCTTACGTGTGACAATGCCAACAAAAAAATCAAACTGTTTAACAAAAAGTTAAAGTGTATTTCTGCGCAGAGTTTACCCAGCCAGCCGTGGGATATAGCTGTTATAGATGACGAGCGAGCGGTTGTGACCATACCCGACCGCAAGCAACTTCAATTTTTGACTGTGATACATAGGAAAATTTCACTGAAACATGCAACAAGTCTGGATCAGAACTGTTGGGGAGTATCTTGTGATGCAGACTCTATATTTGTCACCAATTACTCCCCGGAAACATCAGAAGTAGTAGTGCTAAACCATGACGGTGTGTTGCAGCGTAGAATATACGGAATGACCTTTCATACTCCGTGGTTCATAGACCGCTTCCAGGACATGCTCTACGTATCCGATTGGGGTACGTTTAACGTGCAGACCATGACGCGCGGTGGCGCACTCACTAACAGCTACCGTAACAGCTACCTTGTCGGTCCGCTAGGTGTCACCCACGACCCGGAAGGGAACATTTACGTGTGTGGCCGAGACTCAAACACCGTCCATCAGATATCGCCCGACGGCGTTCTACGTCAAATTATCTTACGTGAGCGCGATGGAGTAAAACAGCCACTGAATATCTGCCACCGGCCGTCGGACGACAGGCTGGTCATCACCTCGTGGATGTCCGACAAAATGACTGTATACAAACTATGCTGAAAGCTGTTTACACATTAAGGATGTTATTTGCATATTTATATATAAATATTAATAACATCGTATATTATAGTTATTATTTTATATATTCTTAAATGTGCAATAAGCCATCAAATATATAATGGACTTAAATACGTATTCAAATATTTTTCATAAAAGGCACATTTATGCTAAGCACACAACTTCATGCATGTTTCCTTATTTGAATAGTATTTATGTTTATATAGCTACATGTATACCAATATTATTATGTTGCCACTTCTTACAACTGTACTGTAATACAATAAAAAAGGAACTTTGTATCTGGTATTATTTGAGAGACAATGACTTTTGAACTAATATTTGTAAAACCTGCTCTGACACAATCACAAAAGGAAGTTTAACTACATGTACATGAATACTATTGATCTGACTTTATCTTCCATGCCTTGCCCACAAACCTTTTCACATGATATAATAATGAAACAATACTATTGGGTGAATATTGACAGAAATCTTGATGAGAAAGAACACCATTTCTTAGTATAAGTTTTAATAATTTAAAATCATACAAAACAAAATGTAAAATGAATTATTTGTCAGGGTTTTTTTTTGTTCCATGTTAGGAGGGTATAATCTAATTAATATTAAATAAGAAAAACATAACCAGGCTTTCAAGTGATCAATAACAAGAAAGAAGGGATAAAAGTAGGAGGGGAAAATAGGGCAAAAAGAAGGGATAGTAGGGCTCTTTACTTTAATACCTTTTTAATGGATGCAAATAAATGACTACTTAATCTGTTCATCAATTGTGATGTTCATGTAGTTATTTCATGCTTAGACACCAGTGCTTCAAGAGGGATTAAGCCACAGGATGAGATGAATCTTGTGTCTTTGACTTATAAACATGCACCACTCATTTACTGCATCAAACTAATCCTCCAAAAATACTAGAAAGGTTCTTACTCAAATCAAGATTTAGATTATTTCAATCAATGTATTTCAGTTAAAAAAATTATATTATTTCTCTAACAATTTCACCAAAAAAGTAGGGAAAGTAGGACTTTTTCAAGAAAAAGTAAGAGCCTAAAAAAAGTAGGGAAAAGAAGGGCCCGCTTGAAAGCCTGCATAACCATAATTACTATTAAATTTAATGTACACAACAAAATGTTGATATTGACGCATTATTGGTGCACACTAAAACAGTTTTACAGCACTATTCCTTCATGATACACTGAACTGTATTTGATGTGTTGAGCACACAGAACAAGGTTGTGAATATACAAATTTCAGGGTCAAAATCATGCAACATTTACTTCTTGTCACAGCAATAGTTTGTCAATATCAGTGACCAGTCTTAACAAATCCCAGGCTGACTGGATTACTGCGATAGCTATTATACTGTTGAAAGTTTTCAAGTGAGAGGCTTAATGTTCTGAATTCCTCTCTTCCAACAGAATCATTATGAAGGAGCTTTTTTCTCATCTTCTGTTCCTAGCACATTTCTGTCCAGTTCCCAAAGCTCGATGTTCTTTTCTTTAATGGCTTTCTGTAAATAAAGGAAATGAAAATATTATAAAAACAAACTTAGCAGTTGGAAGGGATAATTTCATACTTTAACATGTCACTTTGAAAATTTGATTCTTACATTCCATAATAGATAAAGTGTGTCAATTAAGAGTAAGCATTTCCTCGTTATTAACATTATGGGATGTAGCTTCTTACTGCTCTTTCCTATCACTCGTTCATCTACCCCTGAATACACTTCAAATTATGGGAGATTTAGTATAGCATGGGTGTATATTGCATTTGACTCATTATTTGAGTTAGTAATGGTTAAGCCATAAAACATTAAATTTGGAATGGAAATATGAATATTTGTGATCTGATCTTCTGTCAGCAGTCTTGCATCACTGGTTTGCAGATATTTATGCACAAATTTGCTAATTCCAAGACAAAAAATTAAAAAGTTGGAAAAACGGTAAATCTGTGATAGTGCAGTTTTAAACTGTAATACTAAAAATAAACTAACATCAAACCTTGATAGGTAATAACCTGTCAAAAGTCAACCCCGTGAAAATACATGTACATGAAATTATGATTAATAATAATACTATCTTGATTAACATCTTCACTGGATGGTTATAATATTAGTTTAAAAGGCGCATAACATAGGTTGATAAAAAAAAAGTTTTTAATATTAATGCATTATCATGTTAACTCATTTGACTTTATGCACCAGTCAATTGTAACCACGCCCCCCCCCCCCCCCCCCCCCAGGTCTGGGGGTATACCGGGGATAGCAAAATATAGCCGCGAATGGGCCTTACCTAGGGTCCCTGGGTGTGGGGGCATTTGGTGGGGATTTTACCAACTGTTCGTCCCTGCAGGGCTGGGATTCTACCCGGGGTTGGCTGGACCGAAAGTCAAAGTCCCCGCTATCCCCCAGACCTGGGGGGGCCGTGGTTACAATTGACTGGTGCATTAATGATGTTTTTTGACAAAAAACGATATGATTTCTGTACAGATAAAAAAAGCCTCTATCAATGTTTGTTTTTTTGAATTCATACATCTATGTGGCCATGAATTCCACATTTAAAACAAAAGCACCAAAAATTTTATCTATACAATATCAAATGATTTTGTTTTATTTTGATCCGGTCAAATGAGTAAAATATGATAATTAATGTGTTGCATCAACCTTTGTTGTGTGCCTTTAATGGTCAATATAACTGAGATGCCTCAAAGATGTGCATGGGCCCTGTGATGTCATTCCCAATGCTATACGTTTTGACTTTTTAGAAGTTTAAGACAATGAATGGATTTTAAGGTAAATATACTCAACAAAACAAGATGAAAAGTGTTGCTAAGGCAAAGGTCTGTATTAATATACAGATAGTAGATGATTGAAATATTGGTCGCTGTAAATAAATTTTTAGCATGAAAATAGGATATTATTTTTGCAATATATAAATTAAAAAAATATTTATTTTTTTCCAAAAAAATCTCATCTATAAAAGCTGGTTCAATAATTGGAAAACAAGCATGGGCATTTTACAATTCAAACATTCCACTTTTTCAATATGAAAATGTGGTCGAAAAGATATAAAATTCCCTGACACCCTGTGATTAAAATACAGATGAGAATCTCAAATTAGATACAATATGGTAGTGATTGACATAAATATAGGGAATGACATTGTGTAGTGTGTGTGTGTGTGTAAGAACCAACCGCTCCCTAAGTTAGAGCCAGTGTTTAGGTGGCCGTGGGTTCGAGCGCCTCAAAGGGCACACTTTTCTTCCCCGGTTTACTATTTTTGGTGGCAGCAGTTAACCATAGTCTAAAATAATAGACGTGTTATACGGGATTCTTCCAATCCCTAACGTCTAAACGGGAATGTGCAAAAAACGGGGGTGTTTTAAAAATATTGAAATTGTTTTAAGTGAAGTATTTTATGGTTGAAATTGATCATAAAGAGTTATATTCATATTTTACCATGTAAGTGAAATGTTATTTTGCACTAAACAAGCATTTAGTGCATTAAAACAAGTTGTTTACCTTTCCAATAAAACGAAAGCTGACTGACACAGACAACAATTATGCGAAGGGGAACAACTCGATACAATCGTAAAAGCTCGGCCTTCTCCGACAAAGCTTCGAGATAGACCTCGTTATACAATCGTAACAACTCGGCCATGGCCGAAATGTTCCGAGCGATTTAAAACTGTGCCCTAAAAAGCCTTGCAGGTGCCCTTCATGTATATATCGTTATGTTTTGACAGAATGAAATGAAAAAAAGCCGTCAAACTCATAATTATAAGTTGGATATTTATTTTTTTGCGTACGGAACTAATATAAAATAACATTATCTGGTAATATTTCTTGTTGTTATGATATTTTATAGACGCTATATGCTTTAACCCGGAATCCTGATCGGAACAACTACCCACTTTTGATACTAAACAATTTGTACGTGAAGGATTTGCCATATCAAAAATCTAAAAAAAATCCGTCAACGTACAATTATTTGGACTACAGTTAACCAGAGCCTCTGTCAGCCTAAAAGGTTCATTGGAGGGAGGAGTGTAGTGTGTGTACGTAAGACCCAGCAGTAGGTAAGCTCAGAGCTAGTGATATGGCAGTCTTTGGGCGCACCATGTTTACTTTACTATGTACAATGATAAATCTGATGTGATGAAATACAAATTTATTATATTCACCTTCACACATTCTTGATATTTCTCAAATAATTGCGGACATGGTTGGTTTCTTTCGCCCTTCAAGAAGTCATTTGCGAACCAAAGGTTAAAACATTCATCGTATGCTTTCTTTAAAGAATTACATTCCTCCCCAACGCTGTTCATTTTGTTATTTTTTTGTCAACATGAGTTTTAACCGGAAGTGACTTGCGACATTAACTCATTTACACAAAATAGTGCTTAAATGTCTTCCTATAATGTGCATAATATGCATGGTGCTGAAAGTATATATACCTTTCTTCTATATCTTACGTAAAAATTGGTTACAAAACATAATTTTAGACTTTATTTCTTGTCAATTTAGTAGGGTAAAATGCTAACCGAATTTTATGCACATAAATAGTTCTCAAAACCGAAAGTAGAAATAGTAGTTTATATCGTGTATGACTAAAATACGAAAATAGGCCGGTGCGGGGTGATACAGGAATCCAGTGGATTTCACGTGAAATCCACTCAAAACGTGAAATCCACTCAGAACTCAGTTATTTTAATTAATAATTTATTTTTTTTTATATACATATTAGAAAGTGCCTCATGAAGGGTTTATATTTCAAATTTTATTGAAATTGGTCAAAAAATAAAGAAGTTAGAGCAAATTTTCATTTTTTTCCAAAAATAGATCGGAAATCGAGGTGAAATCCAGATTCCGATAAGTGAAATCCACTCATAACTCATTAATTTTAATAAATAATTTTCTGTTTTTGTATATTTATTAGAAAATGCCTCATCAAGGGTTTATATTTCAAATTTTATTGAAATTGGTCAAAAAATTAAGAAGTTAGAGCAATTTTTCATTTTTTTTTCAAAAATAGATCGGAAATCGAGGTGAAATCCAGTTTTCGAGAAGTGAAATCCACTCATAACTCATTAATTTTAATAAATAATTTTCTGTTTTTGTATATTTATTAGAAAATGCCTCATCAAGGGTTTATATTTCAAATTTTATTGAAATTGGTCAAAAAATAAAGAAGTTAGAGCATTTTTTCATTTTTTTTCAAAAATAGATCGGAAATCGAGGTGAAATCCAGTTTTCGAGAAGTGAAATCCACTCATAACTCATTAATTTTAATAAATAATTTTCTGTTTTTGTATATTTATTAGAGAGTGTCTCATAAAGGGTTTATATTTCAAATTTTATTGAAATTGGTCAAAAAATGAAGAAGTAAGAGCAATTTTTCGAAAATAGATCGGAAATCGAGGTGAAATCCAGTTTTCGAGAAGTGAAATCCACTCTTAACTCAGTTTTATTAGTTAGTAATTTTTATTTTTTGTATACATTTTGGAAAGTGCCTAATGAAGGGTTTATATTTCAAATTTTATTGAAATATATCAAGAAATGAAGAAGTTAGAGCAATTTTTCGGAAATCGAAGTGAAATCCACATTTTGACAAGTGAAATCCACTTTTTCAGACGTGAAATCCACCCACAACTCATTTATTTTTAACAAATTAATTTTTCTGTAGAACAAATAATTGAAAGGGCTTCATAATGGGTTTATATTTCAAATTTTATCCAAATTGATCCAAAAATAAGAAAGTTGTAGACCTATTTTGAAAAAAGATCGGAAATCGAAGTGAAATCCACATTTTGACAAGTGAAATCCACTTTTTGAGACGTGAAATCCACTCATAACTCATTTATTGTTAACAAATTATTTTTTTTGTTGAACAAATAATTGAAAAGGCTACATAATGGGTTTATATTTCAAATTTTATTCAAATTGATCCAAAAATAAGAAAGTTGAAGTTATATTGTGAGGGCGTTTTGTTGTGTATGCATAATTGTTTAATTTTTTTCATGATAAACACAATATCCATACACATCCAGGCCATACCACGTGGAGGCGCCCTCAATCATGGCCCTTTTTTACTTTCGAATTTTGAAAATATTAAAAATTTAATAAATAATCCGAGAATTGTTTTGTATTATTTGTTTATGCCAGACATTTATTTATGGTTATTTATACATGTACATTGGTTGATATACATGTACGTTATCATAAAAAAAATAAAAAAATAAACAAACAAATACAACAGAACAAAGTTACACCAAGTGAAATCATATGTTTAACTTGGTTTACAATGATGAGAGATAATGAAAAGGTATGTTCACAACAGTTAAGGAAAATAATTACACAAAATAAACAATAGCAAAATATGATAAAAATATACACAGGTAAACAGAAAGGGGAAACTTCAAAGACAAATTTCTAAGCAAAAAAAGTTTCAACGCACAGAGAAAACGCATCAATAATCTTGTTCGAAAAAGTGTACAATGCATTGAAATGAAGGACATAAGATTTCATAAGGACTATCACAGTGACATGGTGCACTACAAAAACAAAGGACACATTAAATACTTTCACGCCATCAGGAAACATATTACGTAATTTCACAGATTAATACGAGCTAAAAGCAATTATTGTGCTGTTAGATATAAATATGCTTATTGTTGTAGTTCCATTTAAATTTTAAATATAAACCGATGATAATGCCTTTTCAATTATTTGTTCAACAAAAAAAAATTGTTAAAAAAAAAAAAAAAAAATGAGTTATGAGTGGATTTCACGTCTGGAAAAGTGGATTTCACTTGTCAAAATGTGGATTTCACTACGCTTTCAGATCAGTTTTAAATATATTTATCAAACTTCTTCATTTTTGGACCAATTCCATTTAAATTTTAAATATAAACCGATGATAATGCCTTTTCAATTATTTGTTCAACAAAAAAAATAATTTGTTAACAATAAATGAGTTATGAGTGGATTTCACGTCTCAAAAAGTGGATTTCACTTGTCAAAATGTGGATTTCACTTCGATTTCCGATCTTTTTTCAAAATAGGTCTACAACTTTCTTATTTTTGGATCAATTTGAATAAAATTTGAAATATAAACCCATTATGAAGCCCTTTCAATTATCTGTTCTACAGAAAAATTAATTTGTTAAAAATAAATGAGTTATGAGTGGATTTCACGTCTGAAAAAGTGGATTTCACTTGTCAAAATGTGGATTTCACTTCGATTTCCGAAAAATTGCTCTAACTTCTTCATTTCTTGATATATTTCAATAAAATTTGAAATATAAACCCTTCATTAGGCACTTTCCAAAATGTATACAAAAAATAAAAATAACTAATTTATAAAACTGAGTTAAGAGTGGATTTCACTTCTCGAAAACTGGATTTCACCTCGATTTCCGATCTATTTTTGAAAAAAAATGAAAAATTGCTCTAACTTCTTTATTTTTTGACCAATTTCAATAAAATTTGAAATATAAACCCTTGATGAGGCATTTTCTAATAAATATACAAAAACAGAAAATTATTTATTAAAATTAATGAGTTATGAGTGGATTTCACTTATCGGAATCTGGATTTCACCTCGATTTCCGATCTATTTTGGGGAAAAAAATGAAAAATTGCTCTAACTTCTTTATTTTTTTACCAATTTCAATAAAATTTGAAATATAAACCCTTCATGAGGCACTTTCTAATATTTATATAAAAAAATTAAATTATTAATTAAAATAACTGAGTTCTGAGTGGATTTCACGTTTTGAGTGGATTTCACGTGAAATCCACTGGATTCCTGTATCACCCCGCACCCAAAATAGGCTATTTTCGCGAAAATAGGTTATTTCCGCGAAAATTGCTTTTTTGACTAAGATGCGAAAATAAGGTTATTTTTTATCAAAATAAAGTTATTTTGGCGAAAGTAAGCTTTTGATAAAAATCTGAAAATAAGGTTAGTTTGTGCGAAAATAACTTTTTTTGACAATTATGTACTTAGTTTGGGCTAAAATAAAGATACTTTGGCGAAAATAAGATTTTGATAAAAATCTGGTAAATTTTGGCGAAAATAACATTTTTGACAAAAAAGTAGTTATTTTTGGGATGAAATATTTTTTTTGAAATAAGTTTTGGTAAAAATCTGAAAATAGGGTAAGTTTTGGCGAAAATAACATTTTCGACAAAAATGTACTTAGTTTTTGGATAAAATAAAGTTGCGGAAATATGTTTTGGTAAATTTTGGCGAAAATAACATTTTTGACAAACATGTAGTAAGTTTATGACTAAAATAAAGGTATTTTCGCGAAAATAAGATTTTGGTAAAAATCTGGAGTGTTGGCGAAAATAACATTTTTGACAAAAATGTAGTTAGTTTTGAATAAAATAAAGTTGTTTTTGCGAAAATAACATTTTGATAAAAATCTGAAAATAGGGTTAGTTTTGGCGAAAATATCTTTTTTTTACAAAAATGTAGTTAATTTTTGGCTAAAATAAAATTATTTTCGCGAAAATAAGATTTTGATTAAAAATTGATTATTTTGGGGGAAAAACTATCCAAACACACAGAACTTTCTTCTATTCGACCCATTGGCATGGGTGGTTGGGTGAGCTTTTAAACCCTCGCCATCGGGTTTTACTAGTTACAAGTTATACTCATTCGGCGAGCACACCACGATTTACATTTTAGGCTCAGCCTGTCATAGGCATCACGGCGGGGAATCCACGTGACCAAATGGTAGGTTTCAGTGCAAGATGGCGTCACCAAAACGCTCGACTCGAGCCGAAAATCAAGGCAATACATATAATTATAAAACTTTCTTTATTTTTTAACATAGCTTATCATATGCCCACCTATCTAGTGTGTATTAGCATATCCATGTTTTCCTTGAAACTTTAACCGTTCTCGAGAACACTTCTGCAATGATTCCAAAATGTACGAAATCCGACTGGTAGGTTACAGTTCCATTTATCATTTTGGCTCGGATTTAGCAGAAAATGAGGTTGTAATTTGGGAAAATCGCATAAAACACTTAAGTTTTGTTTAAACATAACAGGCACATGCATTTGGCAACGAATATTTTAATGATTTTAAAAGATATGAGAACGAAAAGAAAATGATAGGCTGCAGCTCCGATTTTTGAAGAGGTAGGTTGCGGTTCCATATAAAGGTTGTCGTCTGGACTGCAAATTATGTAATGTGATTGAATCACTGATATTGTATACAAGCATGGAGGAATTGAAATGTGACAAACTGTTTTAATTTTTAAGAATTAAAGATATATATATATATAGGATTATTGAATAATATCACGTTTAATATATAAATAAATGTTAAACATCCTGATATTATATACACGTCGTGTATATAAAATCAGGATGTTTAACATTTTTATTTATTTACTGCCGATATATTATTATGTGAAGTATTATGGATACAACTTTTCTACCACCTCAGATAAGTACATCCAATAATTTAACCATGCTAGATATTCTTATCTTGCCCACGGGCAAAGATAAAATGCCCGTATGGAACTCCTTTTTAATGGTCACCACATTGTAATTACCTCCCTTGTTGAAGACTGTCGTCTGTAGCATCATGGAAACCTTGTCTTGTGGCAATATTTAGAATGCTAGTTAATTATTTCTCGCTTCGAATGTCACCATAAAACAGTTTTCACGCACCATTCAAGAAGTAATGGTTCACTCTCCTTAGAACTATTTAAAGACCGATTTTACTATTGATTTAATCTGAATCACTGCGCGCATATCCATGGCAACCACGAATTATCTCATATTCATACGCAATTATTTTCACTATGCACAAAAGAGTTCCAGCAAAAAACTCATTTTTACTTAATTATTTTTAACTGAGGTGGGAGAAAAAGCATCTACCATAGCCACTCGCGGATGAAAGGGTAGTCCTCATTTCCACAAAACACCCTACGCTCGGGTCGGAATGACTTATGAACCTATCTTACACTCTCGGCCATGGAAGAAACTTATAATCTTTATCCTGATCAAGTGTTAAAGATTTCTTTAGTTGAAGTTACCTTTAGGTTAACACAAGGTTTAATAAATAAAAAATACCAATCACTTGGTTGGTATTTGTTCATTTAAACAAAGGTGGTCTCAATTGGTCCGAAGTTGTTCAACACGGCGCATTACTCGAAAGCTAACTCTTCAATATCTTACATCATATTTTTTCTAGTACTGATATTAAGTCAGGTAATGCATGTTCATGACACTGAAGGATTATAACAGCGACGAATGTAGTTTTATAATTAAACAATGAAGGAATAAGCTAGGTTTGAACCACATCATCCTGCGATTAAACAATATTTTTACATATAAAATGCATGTTGCCATTGAAAACCAGTCGAGTTTAATTCGTTGATCTTGTTCAAACGCAAGCAACAAAGTTAAACGTTATACTTAACTAAAATGACAAACATTGCCTTTCATGAGTTCTGCTTACATGAACTGGTGACCAAATATGTATTACATGTAATATGTAAGGAGCGATTTAAAAGTTCAAACGTAAATGGGTAATAAATATATATAGCTTTATTTCCCCCATTTTCTGGAGATGTACATGGTATATGGTAATGCATACATAAGCATGAATATTTACAAACACAATACAAATTTGATAGTACATAGTAATGAAAGAAAGTCACAGTAACATAAATTGCGACAAGTTTGTTTTATACGCATTAAGTTGGTCTCGTTTATAATTTATAATCTGCATACAAGTCTGATCTTACAAACGATTAAGAACAATGATAATGCATCGGCTAAAATCAATAGACTGTTTCCTATTAATTTAAGCAATATTTCTTCGAAAGCGAAATAGAAATAGCTGTTTAAGGATTAGCTCATTTTGTCGAGTGGCATTGTCATTGGTGAAGTGCTCTCATCTAAATGCGTCTTAGTTTAACACATCATTGTATAATTTAGCACAGTTCATAAGGAAGTCCGGGTATAATTGTACATCGAGTACCTTTATCAAATGTTCGTCGATTTTGCCAAGTGTGTATATAATGAAGGACTGTCTCGATATCGTACTAAGTAAGTCATACATCGGTCCACTCAAACTTTTAATCGCCACCAGGAATAAAAGTCGCGAATAGCTAGTGTTATTTGAGCAACACTCGAACATCAAGTGCTCGAGCTCATGGCTGCATTGTCGATGGCATAAACGGCAATCGGCTGGTCTGGGGGACGCTGGCAGCAAAGACATGCTTGCAGCTTCATGAGGGAGAGGTTCTCGGGACGAGCTCTCGCGACGGACCACACACTTGATAGGCACTTGATAAACGTGTAATATATCAATTTGTCACAGAAAACAAATCATTAATGATGGTAACCTTATAAATTTGTAAGCAGAAAAATCAAAAGTATAAAAACAGCAGTCTCGATGTGATCTTCAATGATTTTATAATTTTAGATGATGTTATAACTATGTAAAAAGAACATGGTATAGAAAAATATTAGTTGAGTTTTATGGGAACCTATATGTTTGGCTTGAACACTAAAACTAAGTCAAAGAATCTGCAGTCCAGACGGCAACCTAAATATGGAACTGCAACCTATCTCTTCAAAAATCGGAGCTGCAACCTATCATTTTCTTTTCGTTCTCATATCTTTTAAAATCATTAAAATATTCGTTCCCAAATGCATGTGCCTGTTATGTTTAAACAAAACTTAAGTGTTTTATGCGATTTTCCCAAATTATAACCTCATTTTCTGCTAAATCCGAGCCAAAATGATAAATGGAACTGTAACCTACCAGTCGGATTTCGTACATTTTGGAATCATTGCAGAAGTGTTCTCGAGAACGGTTAAAGTTTCAAGGAAAACATGGATATGCTAATACACACTAGATAGGTGGGCATATGATAAGCTATGTTAAAAAATAAAGAAAGTTTTATAATTATATGTATTGCCTTGATTTTCGGCTCGAGTCGAGCGTTTTGGTGACGCCATCTTGCACTGAAACCTACCATTTGGTCACGTGGATTCCCCGCCGTGGGCATACATGTCGGCATCTCCTTTAAGTTGTAGGACATATCTTTGAGTGTTCACTTTAGTTTTATCGTGTACCTGCTGCAGTAGCAATAACGGTCTATAATTATGGGTCATTGTCATCTTAATGACAAACAAGTGTGTATAACCGCTTTGATGTTGCACATTGCGGATGGAGGTGTGATCAACAGAAACATGTCAAAATACTTTCAATAATCATTGTTTTATTTTCTTAAAAACACAATTGTTTCGAAACACTAATGCACCTGTCATGTGTTATGTAGACCAATTTTTATTTAATATTTTGGATTAAAAATTGTCATTTACGGCAACAGAAGAAGGTATTTTTCCCATGTTTTTAAAAATCTTATTTTCGCGAAAATAACTTTATTTTATCCAAAAACTAACCACATATTTGTCAAAAATGTTATTTTCACCAAACTAACCCCACTTCAGATTTTTTCAAAATCTGATTTTCGCAAAAATAACTTTATTTTAGTCAAAACTAAATACATTATTGTCAAAAAGTGTTATTTTCGCCAAAACTAACCCTATTTTTATATTATATCAGAATCTTATTTTCGCGAAAAAAAACTTTATTTTAGTAATAACTAAATACATTATTGTCAAAAGGTTATTTTCGCCAAAACTACCCCTATTTTCATATTTATATCAGAATCTTATTTTCGCGAAAATAACTTTATTTTTGCCAAAAAAATACTATATTTTGGTAAAAAATGTTATTTTCGCCAAAAACTAACTCTATTTTCATATTTCTTTCAAAATCTTATTTTCGCGAAAATAACTTTACTTTTGACCAAAACCTACTATATTTTGGTCAAAAATGTTTTTTTCGCAAAAACTAACTATTTTCATAATTCTTTCAAAATCTTATTTTCGCCAAAATAATTTTACTTTTGACCAAAACATACTATATTTTGGTCAAAAATGTTATTTTCGCCAAAACTAACTCTAATTTCATATTTCTTTTAAAATCTTATTTTCGCGAAAATAACTTTATTTTCATCAAAAATAAACTTATTTTCGTATTTTAGTCAAAAAAGCTATTTTCAGGAAAATAACCTATTTTCGCGAAAATAGGTTATTTTCGTATTTTAGTCATACCTGTTATCACCGTTAAAAATGACAGATGCAGTTGTTGTTTCTGCCAGTAAAGAAAGAAAAGTCTTTAGCAACTCTAAAGGTTTGTATATGAAAAAGTTATTATTGCTTTACTTTTATATGGCATGGGTTTATAAACATTTCTCTCCTTTTTCCGTATAGCTTGTGTTCGATTGTTATTATATTTTCGGATAATGTGTATTCGGATATTGCAGTGCAGATCTTTAGGCGGTACCCATAGTCAGGTTCATTTTTTTTTAAAGAAACTAGACACCACATGGTCCCAAATTGGCACAAACAGTACTCCTTCAAAACAACCCAAGAATTGTCAATAGAAGCTAGTATGTGGCTTAGTCTAAAATAATAGATGTGTTATACGGGATTCTTCCAATCCCTAACGTCGTACGTGAAGAATTTGCCATATCAAAAATCTAAAAAAAAATCTGTCAACGTACAATTATTTGGACTAGTATGTGGCTGATGTTGCCACAATAATAATGCAAGTTTAGGGAACTATTTTTTAACTTTTGGCTATTAATTTTGTTCCCAAAACGCCCAAAGTCGACTGATTCATAGGAATATAAAATATATTCTTCAACTGTAACTCCACAAAACTTCACACTTCATTGATAAATAAAAACACAAAATTTACACATTAATTATTTTAGCCAATACCTTTCTCTTATTACACTTAAGTGTTTCATGAAACACTAATTCAGATCGACTTCTCTGTCAATAAAGCATTGCCATTTTAGCACTATCGAGTGAGTGCCGGTTATCTTTTGGCTCAATATACTTAGTGCTGGGATCTGTCATTCTTGGCTAGGAGAACAAGTGGGATATGGATGCTAAGAGTCGCCAAATAAAAACTTGTCAGACTTAAAAGCAGCTGTTTATATGGAGTAGTGGCTGATAATACATGGTTTAAAGAATAAACCCATTAACAATTATCATCATGTTATTCAGCGCTGTATCAGCTGAGTTTCCAAGTATTAAGGAGGCACAGTTGGTTTTCCAATTGAAAATAGAGTGGAATGTTTATTCCCAACACCTTGAAAGTCACTTGATCTTATACACCCCTGTTAATAAGTGTTTTAGCTCAAAAACTTTAGCATATATACATAATAAATAAGTACTACATTAGTTGTAAACATAAATTTTGGTTCATCTACATTAAAGTTAAGGAAGCTAGAATTAAAAGTGTTTCATGCAACTCCCTACCAATAAGTGTTTAAGCTCAAGAACTTCGAATCAGCAAACATGTTATAAAAAAGAATTACAGTAGAAGTAAACATCAATTACAGTAGAAGTAAACATCAATTTTTTTTATCTGCAATCAAGTTAAGGAAGCCAGAACTAGGCAACTCGCCATCATTTTCAGAGCATTAATCTCTTCCAATTTCTATACATCATTAATGCACCAGTCAATGTGATACATCAGTTAGTAAGATACAATGCATTGACACAAAGATAATATCAATTTTATGTAAGTTTTAGACAAGTTTCCTTTCTTCTTGCAATTGTATCATCAGGTGTCTAGTCTCCTTTACATGTACAATCTGTGAAAAAAGTTGGTTATGGGTGATCATTCCATTTTAATATATGCCATAAATAAGAATATGGTTATTATGATCAAGCTTTTGAAGGATAAGAAGGTCTCATTTTACCACAAGAATCATTTGGACATACTTTCTATGTTTCCTGTAACACCACAACTCTGAATGGTGATCCATTGTCAAATTATTAATATGAGGTATATGCTTAAATTTTTAAACATGTGATTTTTGCTTACGCAATGTAAACATGCAATGTATTTTTGAAAAAGAACAGGAATTTACAAGGCCAGCTCTAAAACATGTATATTTCCTAATGAATTAGCTATTTTGGCATAATATTTTATTTCCGAAAGTTGAAAATAAACCCAATTTGGAAGGCAGTGAAAAAAATACTAGTTAAACATTACCAAAGATAAAAGGATAATCTCTTTTGCAGAATATATGTCATAACCATTTATGAAATGTTACAAGCAAGATTAGACAGTACCTAAATACAATTTTACAGCAACAAAGCGAACAGCACACCAAATTCCAGATGACATCCTCAATGATACCAGGTTGAAAGCAGCTATTGAGCAGGTAGTAGATTTACTTTAAATACTTATCAGTATCAGTAAAATAATTTAAAGGGAAGGACCTGGCTATTGTATAACTTTTTTTAACTTGTTTACATATTTGACTACATTATTATACCTAGAGTAATGTTTTTGAACATTACTCAATTGTTTCTTCCCCTTTGTAACGTTGGTTCCTTCTTTGAGCTGTTTGTTATATGGAAAATAAAATAATGTTTTGTCCTTCCTACAGCTGCCATCTAACTACAACTTTGAGATTCCAAAAACAATTTGGAGGATAAAACATGCTGCTGCAAAAAGAGGTTATTTTGCCTTTTATGTGTGTGTGTGTGTGTGTGTGTGTGTTTTCGCTTACAGTTTCAGTTTAAACTTATTTATTTTATAATGATTGTGAAACAAGTATTACAACAATATAATTACTAATCAATCGCTTCTCATGTCATATAATATGGTTATAACAAGAGTATCCAGAGGCAAACCACTTTTGTGATGCTGAAGACAGACCAAACTCACAAATGCCCAGGCCAAGAATCAAACCTGAAACTCCTTTGTGTGATGCGGATGTGTTTGTCACTGTGCTAACCAGACAACCAATTAAGGACGAATATTTGGTTTAAAAACTGTTTTATTGTAAAAATATATTTTCATTGTGTTTTCATAACTGCTAAGAGATTTTATTTGCTTTATTTTTAATGAGTTGTACCATAAGATAAGATTTGATATGATTCAATATGGTTTAAAATGCAAATGAATGTTTTCAGTTGCCTTACAGTTTCCTGAGGGGTTGTTGTTATATGCATGCACCATAGCAGACATCATAGAGCAGTAAGTTTGATAAAATACAAAGCAAATATGTAATTTAAAAAGAAATATGAAAAGTTTAAATGCAATTAAGTTACCCTAGATCTACATTGAAAATTGTTTCGTCTGAATGAGATGTAGCCAATCCTTCCAACATGGCCAATTTAACTAACAATCATGGCCATCTCTCAAATGTTCCCACAACAGTCAGAAAATGATGTCACATAGCTATATATAACATCACCTAACAAAATGACATATTATATGTAGATGGTGCAAGACCAGGGTGTTGGTGTTCTCATTTTTAATAGATAAAGCACCAGAGTGGTTTTTTTTTACCAAATATAATAGGTTTTTACTGATTACAATTGTATTTGGACTTACAATTTCTTAAAATAGGTTCACAACAGCGGACACACTGATAATGGGTGATGTTACATATGGCGCATGCTGTGTGGACGATTTCTCAGCACGAGCGCTTGGGTCTGACATCATGATCCATTACGGTCACAGCTGCCTGGGTGAGTTAATGTAACTAGTTTATAAAAAAGAGGTCACTCACACTGTCTCTATAAAATTTCAGCTGTTTGGAAGAAATATTTCAGCTGTTTGGGAGAAATTTTTAGCATGTTAAGAATAAAATTCTGTCAATTTTGATTGTTTAATATACTTTTTCTTTGTCAAAGTGGCAATTTAATTTTCAAGGAAATTCCACTGTGCGGTTTTAAAGTGAATAATATGTGCATTTGTTACCTTGATTTTACAAAATAATACATCCTATGCACCACTGCATATGTATATACATGTACCAGACTCCTTTTGCTGTTGCAGTTCCTATAGACCGTACAGAGGGTATACAGATGCTGTATGTATTTGTAGACATCAAGATTGACACAGTACACTTCCTGGAGACATTACGGCACAACTTCACACCAGGAATGTCCCTCGCTCTTGTCAGCACCATTCAGTTTGTTACGGCTCTGCAGGTACTAAATGAACTTATTACTATGCAAAATTCTTGAATGTAAACTTCTAAAGGTTGATTTGACAATCATTCATCAACTAACTATGATCATAAAAGATACCATGATGATATTAAACATTGCAAAATAACTGCCTGTGCCACTGGCAGTGCATATCAGCTATCTCATGATTACAAAAGAGCTGAGCATAAAAGAAGTGCACTATTTGTAGGCATAACACCAATTTTAAATTGAATGAAATATAAGTTGTTTCTGATGGAAAATAATTTATTTTTTTAAATATTGCAGTCTGTGAGTGAGCACCTTAAAGATGAGTACCGGATCATCCTGCCCCAGAGCAAACCCCTCTCACCAGGGGAAATACTAGGCTGTACCTCACCCAGGCTAGATAAGGCTGACGCCATCATGTAAGTACAGTCATAAGAATTTAATTCCAAATTTCATTATACTACCCCATGCAGTATTTAGATGACTTTAAAAGATATTTGTTGTGAATCATTTTATTGTACATAGAGACCAACAGCCCATTACATATTCATTTTTTTTAATTTATGAACAATACTAAAATCTTGTATTAAAGTTTATTGACTGCAAAGTTCAAGGAAATACCTCTGTATTTAAGTCATACTATAAATCATTCAACATTCCAGGTAGAAATTACCTTCAGCCAACAGCCTGCAAAATTGTTTTTTAATGTTTATTTCATTTTCATTTGCTTTCATTACGAACACAATTATTTTCAGATATCTTGGAGATGGAAGATTTCACCTGGAGTCTATTATGATACACAACCCAGACATTGCTGCATATAGGTAAAACACTTACTGTAATATTGACTTGTTACACTATGGTGTGACTTTGTAACTGGTATAATTAACAAATATATAATTTGTTATAAATGTTGGAAGCATATACATGTACATATACTCATACTAATACTGTAGAATACTGTAGGATTGTTCACATTTTAGTTCACATTTTTAGCGTAAATAAACAGAAGCTTTTGATTAGTGAAGTAAAGCAGAGATTTTAAATTCGAATTCTTCATGCCCCAGGTATGACCCCTACAGTAAAGTGTTTTCCCGAGAGTACTACGAAACAGAGAAAATGCATGAGATCCGTCGTACAGCCATCGCCCGTGCCTCCACTGCCCAGAAGATAGGCATCATCCTGGGTACACTTGGCAGGCAAGGCAATCCCAAAATACTCCAGGTAAATTTTAAAAATCAATCTTGCTCACTTTGTAGTCATCATAAGGCTGTTTCTCATGCTTTGCTGTTGTAGTTCATACACAGTAATGAATGCACATGTATTTGTCACATGCAGAATAGTGATCAGTTGAAAAAGCATGTTTTAAAAGATGCATTGAAAAAAAATCAATCATAAGTTATTAAAAAATAAAAATAATTCTTTGATTTACAGTATTTATCTCATATTTACATAAATATATATAAATGTACATGGATGCTGTAGGTGTATATTTTGATCATACATTAAGGATACATATATGCTAATATTATGAAGGTTTGATTGCAAATCTCTTTAATTCAGTGTGCAAGTAAGGCAAACAATAAAGATTTATGTTTTGATTGTTTTATATCATACATTATATCTTTCTTTTTTTGATTTTTTTCAGCACCTGAAAGAGGAAATAGAGAAGTCAGGTCGCAGCTGTATCACAGTCCTGCTGTCAGAAATTTTCCCAGATAAACTTGCTCTCTTCAACGATGTGGATGCGTAAGTTTCTTGTCCACACTGAAGATGACCTAAAATAATGTATGCTAATTTTCAAGGCTTCTGTTGTTATACTGTGAAAGTTATATGTAAATCTTCATCAAAAGCCTGGCACTGTTTTTGTTTTAAAGTCTTTTAAACCCAGAGAAATATTTATCAATAGGCCATTCATGCTGAAAAAGTCACTGTCTAATTTTTGTTGTTCTAGCCATGTTTTGCAGACATTAAAAGATTGATAGAGACTTAAGGTTCACATCCTATTGTTTTACGCCTGATGTCTATGTTATAGAAGTTGAATATCATTTTTATTACTTTGTCAGTTGTATGACATACTTACATGGGCAACAAAGAATAGAAAGTTATAACATGATTGTCAGATAACACTAGACGAAATGTCATATCTATTGTAAACTTTATCTGTAAGGCTATTGTTATTCAAAATGAGTACCCGGTACATGTGTGACTGATAGATGACAAATCGGCTGCTACATATTAAACATGTGTATATATATTTTATATGAATTGTACATGAACTACTTGTTACCACTATTGTGTTATTCTGTAATAATTGTATTTTGGACCAGAGGCATTGTTATAAAATAAATACCACGTTATGAAATACTAAAAATGTAATTTGATCTGCACTTGGAATGCTTAACTCGATAAATACCAGTGAATAATTTGTGTTTTAAAGGTACCATAATATTTTTGGAGCATTGTTAAAAAAAGAAGCCATTTTGTTGTTTTAGCTATGTTTAAGGCATCGTTGGTTTTGTGCTGCCACATGTACATGAATTGTGAATAAGACTGCGTTAGCAGCAGTTTTTATATCAGTGGTCGAAATAAACACAAGCCCGCAAGCCCTGCACTGGTAAAATGTCTTCCGGGCTTGTTCAAATTCTGAAGAAAAAAAAATTGATGCCTAGTAATAGTATAGGAATTCGGGCTTGTTTATCCAAAAGTCTAATTTCAATGACTGTTATATAATATTGATTATTAATTTATGTGGTGTTTTCAGGTGGGTCCAGATAGCATGTCCAAGGCTCTCCATTGACTGGGGAATGGCTTTCTCCAAACCTCTCCTTTCACCGTATGAGGTTTGTATCATTTTTGCTCTTTAAATACAGCAAGAATGTTGCAGGGAAATTTTACAATTTAGCCACTAGTATTTCACAAATACATGTGTAGTAGATTGAATCAATTTCAGTCTGAGAAATATTTTCAGAATAATCCAAATGTGCAATATGAAGAGGCGTCGTATTTATAAAGCATTTTAAGTCATTTCATAACTTAAGTTGATTGCTTAAAAAATAATATAGTGAAAGTAAAAGAAATGTATAAGTGCTTTTAACATGAAAGTATGCTTTTTCAATAAGGTCAATTTAATGTATTTTTTATTTTTTTTATTTCTTATGACTTAAGAGATAGTAAAATTAGGAAAGTGGCTTAAGATGAATACAGCCCTAGAATTCTAACTCATTTGACTATATACCCTGGTAGCCTAATTTGACCAAAGTACTACTCTCCTATTTTGTATTTGTAGATGTCTGTGGCACTGAAGAACGTTGAATGGCAGAGTGTTTATCCGATGGACTTTTATGCTAATGACAGTCTCGGAGCGTGGACTAACAACAATGAGGCTCACAGACCAGTTAGGGTGAGGAAGGCCAGACCCATGAAGATATCCTCTACTGTAGATAAATCAGCAACTGACCATGTTGTTCCTGGCAATGAAGTTACAACTAACTCAGAGATAATTGCTGATGAGAATGTGAAGATGTCGGGTGTAAATAATTGTTGTAATAGTGCAAATGTTTCATGTTGTAAAGTAAATATTCACTGTGATAAATCTTGATGTTTGCTAATAAATACTTAGCATGAACATAATATCTTTGTTATGATATCACAAAAACATGACAAATGCTCGTCATTGGACGTTGAAAGAAGATAAATACCTTCATTTCATACATATACATGTGTAGTAATATCATACCTATCATAGTATTTAAAGGCAATTTGCTTTTGGTGGCTATTAAATTGTATTTAGTTGCATAATTATGTGATAAAATCACATTTATTATTCATTGAACTTCAGAGCTTGAGATGGAAGGTATTGTCCGAAAATACATAAATCACTGGCTGCATCTTTGCTGCCATACAAGAATGTTATGCATAACCTGGGATCAATACATTTATGATTTACCTCCCTGGCATAACAAGCCTTTTATGATTTTGTGAAAACTGGTATGACCTTGACCTTTGAGCTGAGAGTGCAAATTTGTATGCTACACAACTCGACTAATCTGTGGAGATTCCAGTTCTGGCCAAGACAAAAACAAAAGGTCACATAGTTGCTTTTATGTTGCATCTACAACCGACAAAGAACCAAGTGCATGATTGTTTTGTCTGCCCTTGGTGCTCCTGACTTCTATAAATTTTGGCTGAAAACCCAAAGCTTATATGACGTACATGTAATTCTAGCCAAGACCTGATGTTTATTGATGAGTTACTTGCCGGACGAACTGTGTTTTTCAGCACATGCTTCCTCTTAGAGACACAAAAACTAATACCTTAGGTGCAATTATAGTCTGTGTTTATTCATCTTCTTGAAAATATAATACATACCTGAGATTATTCTAATCAGACTGCAATTGATTTATACTTGTTTCTGTAGACATATATCTCAACAACTTTGAAACAAAGATACGCTGATGTCTGTATTCATTATAAAGATACTTAAAAAATTCAATGTAATACAGCTTTGAAAATTTATTCATGATTTTAGCCTCTAATAAATAAAAAAAATATATACAAACAATAATTCAAATATACACTATTTTCAAAGATGTGACTAATATGTTAATACAACACTCCTTATCTTCTTGACTACAAGTTCATCAATGTCTCTCCAATATCACTACTAGCATTTCTGTATCACAGTCATTCAGTAACCACTGTTATTTGAATGATAATCCTCACACATGATTTCTAACAAGGTTGGTAATATGGACGGAAATAATATGTCACCAAACATCTACACTAGGCAGTTGTAGTTTTTGAACCAGTCTTTAACATGCCTTGCGAAACATTTTCTCTCGTCTGTAACATTCTCTGGCGAGCTTTCTTGAAGGCATCTGAAAAAATAAACAAAATCGGCTCATGTAGCATGTAGTGTGGAAAAACATTTTACTACATTTAGCAGAGATAATAGAAAGGGAATGAACGTACCGTATGTTAGCAACAAGGCTATTTAAAAAAAAAATATTTAGTTAAAAAGGAGTTTGAATAAATTTATGTTGACCCACATACCGGGTACATGAACATGTCTCTTCTGATAACCAAGTCAAGTATTTCCGAGTACTTGATTGGAAGAGAAACCGAGTACTCAAGTACTAACTTTACTACTCATTGCCTTCCCTAAAAAATTAACACCGAAAAGCAAAAGATACTCATTTTGGAATAATCTATGTGAGATTATCTGTATTAAGGAAAGCAACATGTTATGTTACACTATCTATATCAGCTATCTTACCTAGGACATTGGAGATGTTCTGCTGTACTGCATTTATGCTGAAATAAAAAATAAACCTGTGAATCACACTAAGAAAAAGTTATAAAAGTGTTATATATTGGATATATATGCATGTAATACTTATACAGTTAAAATGAACGTTTCTGTAAATATATAATCAAGGATTAGTTTGTATAAGAGAAAATTACTCTTGACATTAACATACATTTTTCCATCATATGATTTCTATTGTTTCCTTTACGACCTTTTATACTAATGCCACTCATTGGCGAGAGATTTGGATATACCAATCAAATTATCACTCATGCTTACCCAAGAGCCTCCAGCAGTGAACTCAGGGACTGTCTGTTGGCTTTCTTGTCTCGGAATGCCCTAAAATATAGCACAGTACGACACATGTAAATCAGTCAATAGAAGTGCATCTTCTACCTCTTTCATCCTGCCAATTCATTTTCAAGTCTTTACTTTTAGATCTTTATTGCAGATTTAAAAAAACAGAACAGTTTACATTGTAAAGTAACTTATGAAAATTAGTCTACCTGGACTGCATAATGACATTGAAGCTTACCTCGACTGCATAATGACATTGAAGCTTACCTACTGCATAATGACATTGAAGCTTACCTGGACTGCATAATGATATTGAGGCCTACCTCAACTGCATAATGTCATTGAGGCTAACCTGGACTGCATAATGACATTGAAGCTTACCTGGACTGCATAATGACATTGAAGCTTACCTGGACTGCATAATGACATTGAGGCCTACCTTGACTGCATAATGACATTGAGGCCTACTTCGACTGCATTATGACATTGAAGCTTACCTGGACTGCATAATGACATTGAGGCCTACCTCGACTGCATTATGACATTGAAGCTTACCTGGACTGCATAATGACATTAAGGCTTACCTGGACTGCATAATGACATTGAGGCTGATATCAACACTGCCTGTAGACTCTGTCTTGAATCCATACTTGCTTAAATACTTCCCCTAGAAGTAAGAATAAGACACAAATTGATTATTGATGATGCAATCTAAGTTTAAAATTTTAGACATGTTGTTTTTACAAAGGTCTGACTGCGGATTGGCTGCACTATTGCCGGACACAAAAATAACTAATAAACAGAAACTATTCAAATACCAGTACTTACTTAAAACTTCCATGAAACATATCTGAATAGTGTATTGTGCTATTTTCAAGCTTGCATATAATTGTGTATTGTACCTGGAATGTGGATGGTATGGCCTGGTATGTGGGATCCTCCAGCTCTGGGGAGCCACCAATGAAGAACCTGCGTAGCTGGGAGGTGACACTGGAGCCCATGGGCCGCCAGCACTGAATCGTCTCCTGGTGACGACCTAGTGGTGAGGAACAATGGCCGTTTATTGAGGCATGTCAGAATAAAATTAGACATTGTTGACATATTGCTTTCCAATTAAATTAACATCAGAAATTGTTTGTACACAAACAAAATTATTGATTATTGGTAAAGGTTAGAACATATATGAATTGTTAATACAATGGTTGTAAGAGAGATTAGACAATAACATTTTCCTAGCACATAAATTCACAAGCTATGTCATATATGTTATTACAGGTAGTTCAATTTGAATCCGAGGACATCAATCAGAGTATAGGAATAAGTATATTGATTTTAGCCCTTACCTGGCTGTCCAGGCACTGTGAGGTAGCTGTATCCCTCTGTCCTGTACCGCTGCCATGAGTCCAGTGACAATACTTCAACCATGATGGTGGGGAAACGAGGTATTTCCAACTCTATACAGGGGATAAAAACACATCTATAAAGAGCATCTTTCACATTATGGCTTGATATCATACCCAGTTGACATGGCAACCCACCACCCTGATTTGCTTAATATCCATTACTGTTAAACCAAAGAAATTTAGTACATTCAAAATTCCTGATAAACAATTATATGTGGACCTGGATGTAATGTGTCTTTTTGTTTAACAAACTCTTTTACCATGGGCACAGACCTTATCAGATTTTATTTTCAATTTAAACAACATAAAGTGAATATGCAATGTTTAGAATTTTAGGAAAGCTTTGCAGTGTGCTTGCACCAAATACCCAATTGTACCCAATGAAACCCTATTATTAAATAAATTCTGGAAGGTCTTGATAGTGATAAAAAAATGCTTGAAGTTTCCGAACAACTTCAAAATTACATGTTATTTTGCAGTTTTTATTGAAATGTTAATAACATAAATAACTTAAATAAGTGTACCCTTTTCCTCCTCATCCAGATTATCATTATGGTAGAATGCCTCAAAATGGAATGGAAAACTGAAGTAGGCAACATCGTCCTGAAAATGCAACAAGAGCTGTAATAGAACGTGGATGTAAGTGCATCAAAATTACCAGATGCAACATATACCGACATTCCACATTTTATCACTTTAATTTAATTAAGTAAAGATATTAATTGAAAACCTTCTTTTGGTAACAATGACTTTGACCTTGCCGCAAGGTGCACAACTAACATCACATGCAGACAAACATCTTGGAAAAAGTTTATGACTCTAACTCAAATACTCTTTCTGGTAATTGTTACAACTAATAACCTTCTCTTTATGCTTTATTTGAATTATGTCAAGGGTCGTAACTCTGCTCTCCACACCCACAAAAACAACCCAGATGCATGCCTTTATAGGCTGACTTTTGGAGATACCACACGAGATTGCATACTCTATACTAGTAATATTAACAAAGTCATGGGCCACATGGAAAAGCGCAAACCTGTATGCCCCTTATTGGGAGAAAGAACAGAAATGGGATTAAGCTGGAGGTAGACTTGGGGAAAGGAAGGATTCTTGCTAAGACTATTTATAGCTAAAAAGTTTGTATATAGCTAAAACAGAATAAATCATGACTTGATGGAAACTTGTCCCTGGTTTGTGGAAAAATTCTCATTGATCCTTGATGAAAGTAGTTTAACAAACTGAAGATGAAACTTGATCTGAAATATTTATTTATTTATTTGATAAATTTGATGTATTTTTCTTATCCCTCGTCTTTGTAGTGCTTTTGCATCATTTTTCTTACATTCAGGTAACATGCAACATGTGTTACACCACTAACATTGTTGGACCAAATTAAGTGTGCAAAACAGATAAATTTATATTAAATAATGGATAATTGTTTGTTTCAGTGTAAGATCGTAATATATTTCACTGAATGAGAACCAAAGGCTACATTTCACCCAGCCACAAGTAAAATATTTAAGTATAAGAATTGAATAACAAAATATCAGCTTGTTTGGGTTTTATTGCTGTTGTTTTCTTAAATCACACTCACTATGACACTGCTGTTGCCTCTGTATTTTACTTACATCAACCAGAATGATAAATAATGGTATAACTGAATAACACAATCATATTATAACCATGATTGCAGATTAAAATTGAAACAGGTCTTAGTTTCCATAACTCTGCACATATTGGGTGCAGTCACACATTATAAACCCCAGGTGCACAACTTCACATGCTGCTTAACATTCCTCAACACTCTGGCTAAGAAACTTTCTGAGATACTCAGTACACGTAACAGATGAAAGGATGGCCAAGAACAGATCTATATCCCCCCACCACCTCCAAGTTTAACCTTGTCCTTTCCTCCATGTGACACACCTTTCAAAGGTGCTCAACAATTCTGTGGATTTTCATTAATGTTTTAAAAGTTATAGCTGTGACACAATTCTTTTCCATGAAATCTATAGTATGCAACATGACCTTGACCTTTGAGATGAGATCATAAATCATATTCATGGCACACCTTTCGTTGGAGTTCGATTGATTTCCAATTAATAAAAACAAAGAAATGGCTGTGACATGAGACATAACTTAAAAGGTAAAGAATGCGACTCTTTTGAGTTCACAGCTTGCATTTTATGTTGGACACATCTTCCCATAGTGCACTACAATTTATCAGGAAAAAAAGATTGAATTCACATTAATAAATAAAAAGTTATGGATAAGACATGAACTTTTGATATGAAATTAATATAGTACAACATTGACCCTCAATGTGACCTTTCGGGGGCATGAAAATAGCATGTTTTAATAAGACATTGTTTCAGGTACTTTTCTGCTTCATAACAGACGTTACATGTACATAAGTGATATGAAAGATAAAATAAAAATGTTTTCAGTTGAGTTGTTATACAAAAATGAATACATGTACACAGCAACAGTCAAGCACCAGTGCCCATTTTATAAGGTCTTGAAAGAGTGCCTCTAGTCATACAACTATACCACTCCATCACCTGACTTTCAATGAACCTTATCATAATCTACTAACTTCTTAATTCATGCTCATTTACTTACTGCCGAACACATGTTGTAACAATGCTTAACAGTTAGATGGCAGATGAGATCTCAGACTAAGCTTACCCGTCCGAGGACCTTGGTGGAGCAGGTCTGTGTGATCCAGGACATGGGCTGTTGTCTCTCCACCGTCCAGTCTGTAACACGATAACACTATCCATGCATGTCTCACACAGCGATATTCATAGGCTTTCTTATCAAACAGGAAATTATCAGGCAAACAATTAAAATCAAAATTAAGCAGATGAATGTTTCAACAATCTTATATGCTCCCTCTTTTGATATGCTACAATTCTCAGCTAAGAGACTCTGGTTTGATACAAAGGACACCAGTGGGGTTAGCTGAACAACTCACTATCAAATATGCCTGAAGGTTTAATAATGAATTTATGAGAAGACAGAAATATCTTTAGAAGTGTTTTAGATTTACACATTTCGTTTTAACTGCTGCTAGTTCTTGTATATGTATATTACTTACACTTTGGGAGATCGACAAAGAAGTGAAGATAAAGGTCATCATACTCAAAGTTCTTTGCCGACTCTGAAATCATGAATATTTAGTTAAGTACAAAGCAATACAAAATACGTCACATACAAATGAAACAACCACATTCTGATTGCCAAAGTCAGATTAAAAGAACTGAACACCAGATTGGCACCAAAAAAATGTTTTTTTTCTGAAACGAATCTCAGGACAATTATTTACTAAAATGTTTTACTCTTTGATATCATAAGTGAAAAAACCCATACCAAAATGTAAAAAAAAATCAAGTCGGAGACCTGGTTAGAACCGGTGTCGCAAAAATTAAAGTCAAGTGTTGAATCCACTGTGCTATGAAGGCTTACCCTAAGCAGTTGGAATATTTTAGCTATATACCAAACATGGTCATATCACGTGATAACATCGACTAGCCAATCATGCATAAGGAATGAATTCTACTAGCTAGACATACCTAGCAATCTTTTTTAATGGAAAAATACAACAAGAGGGCCATGATGGCCCTATATCGCTCACCTGTAGCTCTCTATTGTGTTCACAAGGTTTTTCTACTAATTGACCTAGTGACCTAGTTATTGACGGTAATTGACCCAATATCGAACTTGACCTAGATTTTATAGAGATGATCATTCTGACCAAGTAACATTAAGATTAGGCTTAAGTTGTGACCTCTGTTGTGTTCACAAGGTTTTTCTACTAATTGACCTAGTGACCTAGTTATTGACCGCGAATGACCCAATATCAAACTTGACCTATATTGTTCTAGAGATGATCATTCTGACCAAGTTGAATTGAGATAAGCCTAAAATTGTGACCTCTATTGTGTTCACAGGGTTTTTCTACTAATTTACCTAGTGACCTAGTTTTTGACCTGGGTTGACCCAATATGGAACTTGACCTAGCTTATGTTAAGATGATCATTCTGACCAAGTTTCATTAAGATTAGGCTAAAATTGTGACCTCTATTGTGTTCACAAGGTTTTTTTACTATCTGACCTAGTGACCTAGTTATTGACCGCGGATGACCCAATGTGGAACTTGACCTAGATTTTATAAAGATGATCAGTCTGACCAAGTTTCATAAAGATTAGGCTAAAATTGTGACCTCTATTGTGTTCATAAGGTTTTTCTAATATCTGACCTAGTGACCTAGTTATTGACTGCGGATGACCCAATATCGAACATGACCCAGATTTTATAGAGATGATCATTCTGACCAAGTTGCATTAACATTAGGCTAAAATTGTGACCTCAATTGTGTTCACAAGGTTTTTCTACTAATTGACCTATTGACCTAGTTATTGACGGTAAATGACCCAATATCGAACTTGACCTAGATTTTATAGAGATGATCATTCTGACCAAGTTACATTTAGATTAGGCTTAAGTTGTGACCTCTATTGTGTTCACAAGGTTTTTATACTAATTGACCTAGTGACCTAGTTATTGACCGCGAATGACCCAATATCGAACTTGACCTATATTTTTCTAGAGATGATCATTCTGACCAAGTTGAATTGAGTTAAGCCTAAAATTGTGACCTCTATTGTGTTCACAAGGTTTTTCTACTAATTGACCTAATGACCTAGTTTTTGACCTGGGTTGACCCAATATGGAACTTGACCTAGCTTATGTTAAGATGATCATTCTGACCAAGTTTCATTAAGATAAGGCTAAAATTGTGACCTCTATTTTGTTCACAAGGTTTTTTTAATAATTGACCTAGTGACCTAGTTATTGACTGCGTATGACCCAATATCGAACCTGACCCAGATTTTATAGAGATGATCATTCTGACCAAGTTGCATTAAGATTAGCCTAAAATTGTGACCTCTATTGTGTTCACAAGGTATTTGTACTAATTGACCTAGTGACCTAGTTATTGACTGCAGATGACCCAATATCGAACTTGACCTAGATTTTATAGAGATGATCATTCTGACCAAGTTGCATTGAGATTAGGCTAAAATTGTGACCTCTATTGTGTTCACAAGGTTTTTGTACTAATTGACCTAGTGACCTAGTTATTGACCGTGAATGACCCAATATCAAACTTGACCTACATGTTATAGCGATGATCATTCTGACCAAGTTGCATTGAGATTAGGCTAAAATTGTGACCTCTATTGTGTTCACAAGGTTTTTCTACTAATTGACCTAGTGACCTAGTTATTGACCGCGGATGACCCAATATCGAACTTGACCTAAATTTTATAGAGATGATCATTCTGACCAAGTTGCATTGAGATTAGGCTAAAATTGTGACCTCTAATGTGTTCACAAGGTATTTCTACTAATTGACCTACTGACCTAGTTTTTGACCCCAGATGACCCAATATCGAACTTGACTTAGATTTCATAGAGATGATCAGTCTGACCAAGTTTCATAAAGATTAGGTCAAAATTGTGACCTCTGTTGTGTTCACAAGGTTTTTCTAATAATTGACCTAGTGACCTAGTTATTAATAGACTGCGGATGACCCAATATCGAACTTGACCTAGATTTTATAGAGATGATTATTCTGACCAACTTGCATTGAGATTAGGCTAAAATTGTGACCTCTATTGTGTTCACAAGGTTTTTGTACTAATTGACCTAGTGACCTAGTTGTTGACCGCGGATGACCCAATATCGAACTTGACCTACATTTTATAGAGATGATCATTCTGACCAAGTTGCATTGAGATTAGGCTAAAATTGTGACCTCTATTGTGTTCACAAGGTTTTTCTACTAATTGACCTAGTGACCTAGTTTTTGACCTGGGTTGACCCAATATGGAACTTGACCTAGCTTATGTTAAGATGATCATTCTGACCAAGTTTCATTAAGATAAGGCTAAAATTGTGACCTCTATTTTGTTCACAAGGTTTTTCTAATAATTGACCTAGTGACCTAGTTATTGACTGCGTATGACCCAATATCGAACTTGACCCAGATTTTATAGAGATGATCATTCTGACCAAGTTGCATTAAGATTAGCCTAAAATTGTGACCTCTATTGTGTTCACAAGGTTTTTGTACTAATTGACCTAGTGACCTAGTTATTGACCGCGGATGACCCAATATTGAACTTGACCTAGATTTTATAGAGATGATCATTCTGACCAAGTTGCATTGAGATTAGGCTAAAATTGTGACCTCTATTGTGTTCACAAGGTTTTTGTACTAATTGACCTAGTGACCTAGTTATTGACCGTGAATGACCCAATATCAAACTTGACCTACATTTTACAGCGATGATCATTCTGACCAATTTGCATTGAGATTAGGCTAAAATTGTGACCTCTATTGTGTTCACAAGGTTTTTCTACTAATTGACCTAGTGACCTAGTTATTGACCGCGGATGACCCAATATCGAACTTGACCTAGATTTTATAGAGATGATCATTCTGACCAAGTTGCATTGAGATTAGGCTAAAATTGTGACCTCTAATGTGTTCACAAGGTATTTCTACTAATTGACCTACTGACCTAGTTTTTGACCCCAGATGACCCAATATCGAACTTGACCTAGATTTCATAGAGATGATCAGTCTGACCAAGTTTCATAAAGATTAGGTCAAAATTGTGACCTCTGTTGTGTTCACAAGGTTTTTCTAATAATTGACCTAGTGACCTAGTTATTGACTGCGGATGACCCAATATCGAACTTAACCTATATTTTATAGAGATGATTATTCTGACCAAGTTGCATTGAGATTAGGCTAAAATTGTGACCTCTATTGTGTTCACAAGGTTATTGTACTAATTGACCTAGTGACCTAGTTGTTGACCGCGGATGACCCAATATCGAACTTGACCTACATTTTATAGAGATGATCATTCTGACCAAGTTGCATTGAGATTAGGCTAAAATTGTGACCTCTATTGTGTTCACAAGGTTTTTCTACTAATTGACCTAGTGACCTAATTATTGACCGCGGATGACCCAATATCGAACTTGACCTAGATTTTATAGAGATGACCATTCTGACCAAGTTGCATTGAGATTAGGCTAAAATTGTGACCTCTATTGTGTTCACAAGGTTTTTCTACTAATTGACCTAGTGACCTAGTTTTTGACCCCAGATGACCCAATATCGAACTTGACCTAGATTTTATAGAGATGATCAGTCTGACCAAGTTTCATAAAGATTCGGTCAAAATTGTGACCTCTATTGTGTTCACAAGCAATTGTGAACGGACGGACGGACGGACGGACGGACGGACGACGGACGAAGAGTGATCACAAAAGCTCACCTTGTCACTACGTGACAGGTGAGCTAAAAAAACTGAGAAAAATTAATTAATCATAATAGATTATGTGGTACTTCAGTTATTAAGTTTCAATGCATTGGACACATTGAAACCAAGTTTATGTCAGTTTTCGCCATTTTTTTATTTTTTTCGCTGTTTCATCATACTGAGTACAGCCCCTTTAATGAAGCAATTGTAATGTACATATATATATAACATACAATAATATATAGATCTACAAAAACAGTTACCTATTTCCCCATACACCAGCATGCGCAAGACATCTGGTCCTGGCTGAAATAACAAACGTTTCAATAACAAACATTTCAATAACAGATCTTGACATACATTTCGAGAGAAAAATGTATTAGGCTGTTATCCAGTTACAAGTGTACATTCTGAATAATATACAATTTGTACATGTACATGTTTCTTTGTGAATGCAAGAGCATGTCAGGAGTATACAATTTAGCAAGGATACAGAAACAACTTTTGAATACATGCTTTTACTTCTAAGTTGAAGTGAATATCAGCTTTAAATTACATCTATGATCTATAAGACTTTCTGTACTTAGCAAAAATTGCCAACAGTTTTTTTTTAACATACTATTAAAGCATTTGAACAGTGGACACATAATTTACTTGGGGAGGACTGCAGATGTAGACAATAATAAAGAGATTGTGTGCAAGCTTGATGATTTACCATGTCAAAGTCTCCACCAACACAGGCCTGGAGGAAATCTTTGTGTCGAGAATACACCTCCCGGAACATCTTCAACTCGCGGTCCGCCTCCTGTCTGCAACACACAACACAACTCGAAGAATCTACCCGATATTGTCAACTGACTTGTCAAGGAACCTAAGTAGCAGTTTTATTCACCATTCCTACTATACAAAGTGCATGTTGCTATATGAGCCGCATCATGCGATTTTAGGCCTTCTAACATACATTTGCTTTTATTATTTTATTGGGTATTTGAATTAAATATCATTTCAGGAAGTAATACTGAATATTTCATGATTATATCAGTTATAATGCATCAGATATGTGTCTACAAGTGAGACCATGTATTGTGCAGTTTGAATACTAAATCCGAATGTGGAGCATTTTGTACCTGTTCATCTCTTTGGAAGCATGATCTAGTATGTATTCAAACACCTCTGAAACAGGGATAAAAACAACACAATTTATTGGTATAAAGCAATATTTTGTCCATGGTATCAAAGAAGTGCATGTAAAATGTATTGCTATAACATGAATATTGAATCATGCAAGTGTTGCTAGGGAAACAAAAGTAATCTTCTCTCACCCTTGCCAAACTGTTTCTGAGATTCCTTGACGTAAGCCTTGCGTCCCCTGTTGAAGTCCGGGTGTATGGAGAGCACCCCGTCACCCTTGATCTGTATAGTACACAACACCACCTCCTCCTCATCCAGGGCAGGTCTGACACAGGAAAATAGTTGTTCAATTTCATGTATAGTTCCGCATTGCAACAATCATAACCACTAATAATTGAAGTCAGTATTTGTGTTCATTTCTTAAAATTTCTTCAGCTAATGATCAAGATATTAACGAAAAACTATTTTAATGTATAAGGGGCATAGCCTTGTGTTACTTGGGTGATTTGTCTGATGATTAATATTATGCCCACAAACACTGTCACAAAGCTTCATGATGACTGTATAATAACTACCGTATTTTAGTTATTTTGTCTGGACAAGATTCAACTGACACTACCTCAAACACAAACTCAAATAGCCATGTTAATTATGTATCAATTTCAGATGACACAGAAATGGCCATATTTCACAATCATAATAAACATATGGTAATATTTGTGTTTTTACTTACGCTCCTTTTCCAGGACTGAGGTCAGCCATAATGTGCATGACCTGTATTGGAGTCGACCCTAAATGGTTCCGCAAGATCAATTCCTCATTTGGGTCATCCTCTATTATGTTAAGTTTTGGCACAAATGTATGGTCCCTGAAAAATTACAAACAACATTTTTTCTACAAATGACAATTTTCTGTATACTGAGCAATTGATTCCAAACTGCACTATGTCTTTCTGCTGAATAGTCGGAAACAGTATAGACAAATATCATGCCAATGTCAAATGTTAAATACAGCGCTGAAATATTGAGGACTATTTTTGTTGCCTTTTCACATCTATATTCAGAAAGGGGGATGCTCTTTCAGGTAGTTTGCATGCGCATGAGTTTAACCACTTATTTTTGTTTTTTTAGGGTGTAGATTTTTAGCTAAAAAAAACCCATTTTTTTAAAGACAAAGACATTTTTCTACAGGCTGTATTTAAAGGCTATAAATGAACTTGGAGAACTATTATCGGTTTTGTCAATGACCAAGCAAATACCTGAACAAATTCTATTTTTTGCATTGGAGGCTATGTAAATTAGAGTAATATTACTTAAAATGCACCACAGGAGGATGAGTGTACGAGTTTGTACTTCACACTTTAGAAATAAGCAATGGGTCATCTCACCTTACATGCAAACTCAATAATATTTCCTTCGACAATTGTAAGACAAGAGCTGTCACAGTATGTGACGAATGCCCCGGAATGTGACATTGACCTATGAACAAAGTCAGTACATGAAAAGTTAATCTTGCCTTTACGTGTCAAATACATATGTCAAGTTATTTTAAATTAACTCTGAACATAAACAAGAGGGCCCTGAAAGCCCTGTATCGCTCACCTGATCCAATTCAAGTGTGAAATAAGTGTTTTCAGGGCGAGGGCAATTGTGACAGGGGAAGATACAGCAGAAAATATGGCCTCAACAGTGTTAAAACAATGTTTTCTATGATTTGACTTCGTGACCTAGTTTTTGAACTCAGGTTACCCAGTTTCAAACTTGACATAGACTTCATAAACACAAACATTCTGACATAGTTTCATGGTGATCAAAGAGAGAATGTAACCTCTAAAGTGTTTACAAAGTTTTTCTATGATTTGACCTAGTGGCCTGGTTTTTGACCTCTGATTACCCAGTTTAAAACTCTACCTAAAGATCATCAAGATCAACATTCTGACTTAGTTTCATGAACATACAGTGATAAATGTGACCTTTAAAGTGTTAACAAGCTTTTCCTATGAGTTGACCTGGTGACCTAATTTTTGACCGCACATGACCCAGATTTAAACTTGACCTTAAAGATTATTTATATTACATTCTGACCAAGTTTCCTGAAGATACATCATAAATGTGACCTCTATAGTGTTAACAAGCTTTTCCTTTAATTTGACTGGGTGACCTAGTTTTTAACCCCAGATGACCCAATATCGAACTCGTCCAAGATTTTATTGAGGGTAACATTCTGACCAAGTTTCATTAAGATTGTGCCTAAATTGTGACCTCTAGAGTGTTAACAGTCAAATTGTTGATGACAGACGACGACGGACGACTACGACGGACGAAGGACAGAGGGCGATCACAATAGCTCACCTTGAGCACTTTGTGCTCAGGTGAGCTAAAAAATACCATCCATACTTGACAACCTACACTCTAATGTCCTCATATTCAGCATTCCATTGTGATATTCAGCATTCCATTGTGAATAAACGCCTTACTCAACTTAGAGGTAGAGACATGGGACTTGCATGTGACGTGTTGTCTTGGTATGTCAAACACATGAGGCAAGTTATTTTTTACAACCTATACTCTATGTGCAGCATTCCATTGTGAAAAGACACCTTTCATTGTGAAAAGACACATAAGTGTGACCTTGACCTAAGAGGTAGGGACCCAGGTCTTGCATGCGACACATCGTCTTGGTATGTCGAACACATGTGGCAAGTCATTTAAAAAAATGTCCGTATAAGAGAAAGTAACAGCCCAGACACGACAACCTATACTCTATGTCCTTATATGCAGCATTCCATTGTGAATAACACTAATTGTGAACTTGATCTTAGAGGTTGGGACATGGGTCTTGCACGCAACACGTCGTCTTCATATGTCGAACACATGTGGCAAGTTATTTTAAAATATGTCCATATAAGAGAAAGTTACAGCCTGCACACGACAACCTATACTCTATGTCCTTATATGCAGCATTCCATTGTGAATAGACACCTTCCATTGTAAATAGACACATAAGTGTGACCTTGACCTTAGAGGTAGGGACAAGGGTCTTGCACACGACACGTCATCTTGGTATGTCAAACAATGTGGCAAGCCATTTTAAAATATGTCTGTATAAGAGAAAGTTACCGCCCGGAGACAACAACCTATCCTCTATGTCCTTATATACAGCATACCAATGTGAATAACACTAAGTGTGACCTTGATCTTAGAGGTAGGGACACGGGTTTTGCACACGAACGGATGGACGGACGGAAGGAAGGACGGACAGACAGACGGTGCGATTTTAATATGCCCACCTTTGGGGGCATAATAACAACTCTTCTGTATCATACAGAGATTGCCATAATGTACTTCTACAGTTTATTTGTATTTCTTAAATAGATTGAACAGAATATACATATCATAAACCAAGCTATTGATATTCTTACAATTATCTGTAACAAAAGTCTCTGCCATTTATTTATTTTCCTATCAGTTCATTGAAAATGGGAAAACTTTCACAGCTTCCACATCAAACATGTTTTAAAACAATGGGGACTGATCTTTGAAGGATGTAGGGTCAGAAGACTTATGTTAACTTTTGTGCTAAAATGAGGAACATCAGGAAATGGTGAACAAATTAAGAAATCAACAACAATCAATGATAAGTGAACAATTGTGTTACCTATACTGCCTGAAAACAAACACATTGTGAATGAGAATTTGCATCAAACAATGGATTCTAATGTTCAAATTTCTTCAATTCTTTTACAATAAAGCTGTAATGACATGTTGTCATAAAAATAGGAATAAGTTGGAAGCTAAGGGTGGTCAAACTTTCTGAATTGAATTAAAAACAGATCTAAATGAAGAAATACATAAACCTAAACAAGCTTAAAGCAATGAGGACACAAATAAAAAAAAATCCCAATTAAAGCTTACAGAAGCCGGCATTTAGCTACCACTACATGTACCTCTACTGCTGCTGTCTCTGATGAATGACCAAAATGTCTCCTATTATTGCGTCTGTCTATTACTGATACACTACCATCCCTATTTATAACACTCTACTTGCTTTTACCCTGATATGTTTGGTTGTACCTCATACAAGTACAAAGTACCATATTTGTAGCAAAACAAGTGATAATTGTGAACATATCTGACCCATGAGCATACCTCTCTCTTTTCTGCTTGTTTCCTGTGCCAACCCTTCTCTTCCGCACATGAGCCATCTTTTCTGAGAGAAATGTCGGATGTTCATTTGGTGAGGTTGTGAGATATTCTGTGGCCTAACAGAAAATTAAGATAAAAACAATGATTACCTTGAGCTTGTAAAGAACTTATTTTAAACAAGATATTTTCTACAATTGAAGTTCAGATAAAGAACAAATAATTACAAGAACTCAAACAATGACAGAATATTTGTTTATATATTCCACCAATAACGACATGTAAGTTTAAGTAAAGTACTGCATATTTCACTTATGTTGGAAGATTAATCTGATCCTACAAAACAGTTTTCATGAACCATAAAGAAATGCCTACCTTATCTTCCTGTGAAAATGAATCATGGTCAACATATGTGAACAATCTGTTTCTTGGTCTACCTTTGCTCCTGAAATATAAACAAGAGATGTTTGTCAAACATTATGCCCCCCCTGAGCGCCATGTTGTCAGGATTATATGGACAATTGAATGAAATATGCATGGACCGAAATGACAGCTGATTTGTCACTGACATTGGATGCCGTTGAGGCAGTTTTAAGATTAGGACCATTTAAAGTGTGAGGATAGAGTGTGTTATGACCATGACCTTTGACTCTATGACCTCAAAATCCATAGGAGTCATCAGCTGGTCACCAAAAACCTAAATGTCATGTTTGAGGGTCATGGGTGCAGGCATTGACAAGTTATCACACAGACAAGCTTTTTTCGTTCAAGGTCACTGTGACCATGGCCTTTGACCCAATGACCCCTAAAATTATAAGAGGTCATCTACAGGTCAGATGCACCTCCAATTCAAGTTTGAGGGCCATGGGTACACGCATTGTTGAGTTATCAATCAAAACATTTTTGCATTCAAGGTCACTGTAAACTTGACTTTTGACCCGATGACTCCTTAAGTCAATACGGGTCACCTACTGGTCAGGCCCAACTTCCATGTCAAGTTTGATGATCATAGGTTCAGGCATTGTTGAGATATCACTGGAAGAAGATTTGTTGCCTTTTTTGCGTTAAAGGTTACTGTGACCTTGACCTTGGCCCGACCTTCATGTCATGTTTGATGACCATAGGTCCAGGAATTGTTGAGTTTGCTTTCAAGGTCACTGTGACCTTGACCTTTGACCCCTCAAATCAATAGGAGTCATCTACTGGTCAGGCCCGACCTTCATGTCCAGTTTGAGCGCCATGGGTGCAGGCATTGTTGAGTTATCACAAGGACAACCTTTTACCATTCAAGGTCACTGTGACCTTGACCTTTGGCCCAATGACCCCCAAAAACAATAGGGGTCATCAACTGGTCAGGCCCAACATCCAAGTAAAGTTTGAGGGCCATGGATGCAGGCATTGTAAAGTTATCACATGGACAACCTTTTACCGTTCAAGGTCACTGTGACCTTGACCTTAAGCCTGACGACCCCCAATAACAATAGGGGTCATTTACCGGTCAGGCACAACTTCCATATCAAGTTTGATGATCATAGATCTAGGCATTGTTGAGTTATCACTGGGACATGCTTTAAAATTCTTTTACCATTCAAGGTCACTGTGATCTTGACCTTTGACCCGATTAGCGCTAAAATCAATAGGGGTCATCTACAGGTCAGACCCAACCTTCATGTCAAGTTTGGTGGCCATACGCCCAGGGATTGTTGAGTTATCACTCAGACAAGCTTTGGTCTACCAACGGACCGACCGACCGACCTACCGACTGACATGTGCAAAGCAATATACACGTCTTCTTTGAAGGGGGCATAATAAATGCTATCAAAATTTGGATCATATACATTTTTAGTATGTAATTACAATAGGTCACATGTAAAATATAGTCAAAGGATTCACATACAAAAATATTAATTCTAAATCAATAAAAAAATGTCATGTCCAGGGTTTTCCCCCAGGACAAGAATTTGAAGCTTGAATCATGGTTTCTTCATCGGAGAACTCAGTTTTATGAGGTCCCAGGAATCCTACAGTAGAAATCAAAAGAGTCAGTAAGACCCATATAATTACTTACAACAGTTTTGTAACTTCTATGTGATAATTCTTATCAACAGGATTCATCCAATCAATGTCTTGTTTATAATAGTCGATTTCTCTCTGCAATACAGGATATATGATAAATAAGCTTAATTCAATGAAAAAATGTTACAATTTATACAAGTGTTCACAATCAACATGGTAAAATAAATAGAAGCAGATTAATACAGTCACAGGTTTGGCTGGTCTGGAAATATTTTCCCCCGCTGTGCCATTTTAAATGGTAAATATTTATCACATTCATTTTTAGAGCATTATTTTTATCTTTTTATTTCTAGGTAAAATTGGGATTTGTAATATTAGTAAAAATGACACAATCAGAAAGACCATGATTCATTTCCAAAATGGTGAAAAAACACTTGAAGGAAATAATCATAGGTACTATATTAATTGTCCCAAGTGTATAGCAATTCAATTTAAACAAAGAATTTTGATATACTGGTAGTAAAAAAAGTTGTAGATCAAAATTTATTGAGCAAGGAATAAGCAATTAACCTCACTTCCTAATATAACATGCGACTCCTTAAAACAAAAACCGATCCTTAATTACTTGACTAAATATTTTCTGCTGCCAGCTGATGACTGTCTCCTCCTTGTCCTTTAGGCCAGGTTTGTTCCGGTCCTGCATCTCCATCTCATCCCCAGAGGTGTGGCTGGCCACATCGCCCCCACCAGCTGGAGCTGTACCCACACCTGTTGCTGCAGTTGGGACCAGGCTTGTGGATGTGATTCTGTCCAACTTCACACTGAATATATTACTTTGTGCTTTAGAAAAATATGCCTACATGTATGCAATGCTGAATCATAGGTTTCGACATTATTGGTCACGGACATTACGGACCATGGACATTATGGACCAGACATAATGGACCATATTTTGGGACATCACGGACCATATTATGGACCATGATTAACATTTTTACTTACAGTTTGTTTTAACTTAAATAACTTTCCATATTTGGCAGCATTCAATTCAATTTAATTTGAGTGGCGGACTATGATATATTTGATCATATTTCTTTGTTTTCTTACATCTGTTTAAAATCGATGAATGGTTCAGTGAAAGTGCGCCATCAAGATGGGTTTTCACACTTTTATGATTGCCAAATAAAGGTTGTTAGAATTATGTTTATTTCTTTGATGATATATTGCCACTAATAACGGGCCACAACTAATTATTACTTATTCAATGCAACCAAAACTACCTGTTTTAAGAATCGCCTCCACCAGCAATGAGCTGCTACATTAACACAAGGACGAAATATCAACTAGCAGTCTCCTGAAGGCATGTGCTAGACTTTACTGCCAAGTATGATTAAATGTTTACATTTTTTGATGTGCTATATATTGTTGTTGAAGCTGTTGTATATTTGTGCATCTCGTACATAATATATTATTATATGTGCTCAATTGCTTTGTGACATAAACTTTTTCAGTAAATATTTGTTCGTTTTTTTATATCTGCTTTACCTGACTTAAAACAGATGTTAGAAAACAAACAAATATTTACTGAAAAAGTTTATACCACATAATTATTTTACATATTATTTTATCAAAAATAAATTTTCTATAGGCTTTTTTTTACTGTAGGTCTCTAAAACCTAATGGAATTTTACTGGAATTTACAATGGTCACATCAAAAACATAAATCAATTAGAATTTCACAGGAATTTTTCACAGTTAGTTGGAAGACATTTTGCAGGTGGCATATCAAATAATTTATTAAAGTAAGAAGACTTGGGGAGATTTAAGTTTCAACAAGAGATGTTTGTCAAACATTATGCCCCCCCCCCCCCGAGCGCCATGTTGTCAGGATTATATGGACAATTGAATGAAATATGCATGGACCGAAATGACAGCTGATTTGTCACTGACATTGGATGCCGTTAAGGCAGTTTTAAGATTATGATCATTCAAGTGTGTGGATGGAGTGTGTTATGACCATAACCTTTGACTCTATGACCTCAAAATCCATAGGAGTCATCAGCTGGTCACCAGAAACCTAAATGTCAAGTTTGAGGGCCATGGGTGCAGGCATTGTCATGTTATCACACAAACAAGCTTTTCTCGTTCAAGGTCACTGTGACCTTGACCTTTGACCTAATGACCCCTTAAATCATAAGGGGTCATCTACAAGTCAGATGCAACTCCAAGTCAAGTTTGAGGGCCATGGGTGCAGGCATTGTCGAGTTATCTCACTCGGACCTTTTACCATTCAAGGTCACTGTGACCTTGACCTTTGTCCCTATGAATCCTAAAATCAATAAGGGTGATCTTCTGGTCAGGCTTAACATCCATGTCAAGTTTAATGATCATAGGTTCAGGCATTGTTGAGATATCACTGGGAGAAGTTTTGTGGCCTTTTATGTGTTTAAGGTTACTGTGACTTTGACCTTGGCCTGATGACCCCCAAAGTAGATAGGCCCAACCTTCATGTTAAGTTTGATGACCATAGGTCCAGGAATTGTTGAGTTTGCTTTCAAGGTCACTGTGACCTTGACCTTTGACCCCTAAAACCAATAGGGGTCATCTACTGGTCAGGCCCAACCTCCAAGTCAAGTTTGAGGGCTATGGGTGCAGGCATTGTTGAGTTATCACTCGGACAACCTTTTATCATTCAAGGTCACTGTGACCTTGACCTTTGGCCCAATGACCCTAAAATCAATAGGGACCATCTACTGGCCAGGCCAATCCTCCAAGTCAAGGTTGAGGGCCATGGATGCAGGCATTGTCGAGTTATCACTCGGACAACCTTTTACCATTCAAGGTCACTGTAACCTTGACCTTTGGCCCGATGACGTCCCAAAATAATAGACGTCATCTACTAGTCAGGCCCAACCTCCATGTGAAGTATGAGGGCCATGGGTGCAGGCATTGTCGAGTTTTCACTCAGACAACATTTTACCATTCAAGGTCACTGTGACCTTGACCTTTGGCCCGATGACACCCCAAAATGATAGGGGTCATCTACTGGTCAGGCACAACCTCCAAGTGAAGTATGAGGGTCATGGGTGCAGGCAGTATTGAGTTATCACTCGGACAACATTTTACCATTCCAGGTCACTGTGTCCTTGTCATCTCCTGGTCAGGCCAATCCTCCAAGTTAAGTTTGAGGGCCATGGGTGTAGGCATTGTTGAGTTATCACTCGGACAACCTTTTACCATTCATGTTCACTGTGACCTTGACCTTTGACCCAATGACCCCCCAAAACAATAGGGGTCATCTACTGGTCAGGCCAAACCTCCAAGTGAAGTACGATGACCATAGGTCTAGGATTGTTGAGTTATCACTCGGACAAGCTTTAAAAATATTTTACCATTAAAGGTCACTGGGACCTTGACCTTTGACCCGATGAGCCCTAAAATCAATAGGGGTCATCTACTGGTCAGGCCCAACCTTCATGTCAAGTTTGATGACCATACGTCAAGGAATTGTTGAGTTATCACTCGGACAAGCTTTGGTCTACCGACGGACCGACCGACCGACATGTGCAAAGCAATATACCCCTCTTCTTCGAAGGTAGTCCAAATAATAGTACGTTTACGGATTTTTTTACATTTTTTTATATGGCAAATCCTTCACGTACAAATTGTTTAGTATCAAAAGTGGGTAGTTATTCCGATCGGGATTCCGGGTTAAAGCATTTAACATCTAAAAAATATCATAAAAACAAGAAATATTACCAGATTATGTTATTTAATATCAGTTCCATACATAAAAATGTCATATCCTACGAAAATTTATGAGTTTGACATGTTTTTTCTTTTCTTGCTGTCATAGCGATATATACATGAAGAGCACCTGCAAGGCTTCAGGGCACAATTTTTAAACAATCGGAACATTTTGGCCATTGCCGAGTTATTAAGATTGTATTTACGAGGTCTATCTCGAAGCTTGTCGGAGGTGGCCGAGTTATTACGATAGGGTCGAGTTGTTCTGCTTGGCATAATTGTTGTCTGTGTCAGTCAACTTTCAATTTATTGGAAAGGTAAATAATGTGTTTTAATGCATTAAATGCTTGTTTTGTGCAAAATAACTTTTCACTTACTTGGTAAAATATGAATATTAACCTTTATGATCAATTTAGACCATAAAATACTTCACTTTATACAAATTCAATATTTTTCAAAACACCCCCATTTTTTGCACAAACTCGTTTAGACGTTAGGGATTGGTAGAATCCCGTACAACACGTCTATAATTTTAGACTACTTCGAACGGGGCATAAAAATGTAAAAAGCATTATAAATCATGGTCCATTATATTTCTCTAGATGCTCAGTTTTGTTCAGAAAATATCAGGGTTTCCGCCAGGAATTTCATAGGGCATGTTGGAAGGAGAGGGTTTGGGAGGGGTGTCCCCTCCTGACGTTGATTTTTTTTTATTTTCGTATCCAAAATGGTGCAATTTCCTGCATTTTAAACAAGTTTACAGTTATGTTCCTATGATTTAGAATTACCAACTCAAGTCCAATTAACATTAAAAATATTTGTGAAAAGGTTTAATGGTTTCTCTTCATTAATTATTCGTATTTCTGAAGTTTTCCGACAATACAATATCGGCGATATCGATCGACTCATGTTTCGTTTAGTGCGGGTATTATTTATATTGACACCGTTGATGTCACAGCAAAACGTGTAAATCACGCTGCATGCTGGAACACAAAAGAGCCCGGAGCAAAGCGACTGCTCGTGGGTGTATTCGTATTTAAAGCTGTAACAGCTAATATTTTCAAAGCCGGGTCGGCTAAATAATAACTTAAAGGGAATGTAATGTGTATTTTCAGATTTATTTATCTTTTTTCTAAATAAATTAAAAGAACGATAAAATAATCAAAGTTTAATAATAAGCAACACAAAATATAACTTTACACTTTTAAACTAAAGATGGGAACGCGACTCAATTACATACGACAACATAGCATAACCCTTGTTTATAATAACACAGATATCTTAACACGGTTCTCAATTATAATTTAATAATTGGTTAACAAACGGACTCAGGATTAAGATACAAAATAAAACGACACATGATTTATGTTACCGAAAACAATTAACACTTATTGTTTACTTTGCGTTCATAGATGATTAAAGGGATGAAGGTCGCAATTACAACAGTGGTGTTTTTCACACATTCCCATTTTGATAAAGAATAGGAGGAGTTAGGTTAATTGCACTGTTGAACCTCACCGACACGCCTTCATGCTGTTGTCGATCCTGAATGGCTGATACAAATGCCGTAATAGTCCCGACACGCCTTCTGGCTGTCAGTCAACCGTTGCAATCGCAACAAAACTGTGTATTGTCAAAACTGATGATTGTTTGCCAGCGGAAGGCACGTCGGGCCCGACAAGCCATACATAAAGGGCTGGCGGAAACCCTGAATATGGTCCGTAATGTACCCAATTATGGTCAGTAATGTCTGGTATGCTATGTCCGGTCTGCTATGTCCATGATCAGTAATGTCCGTAATTCCTTTAATAGTATGCTTTATGTTTTATCAGATATAAAAAGTAATGTACATTCAGTATTTCTGTAAGCATTTCATGTGGCTCCTAGCTTAACATATTGATAGCTTTACACAGCTGGGGTTGTAGCAATTTCTTTACTAAATAGTTATAATACTTGTTATCCATCTCTCTTAAGAATAAAATACACACTTTCAAGTGTCCAAAACAGTTACAGTAAATCTCCTGTACCCGTCTCTGTTTAGTATTTACTGGTGACAACTGACAGTATCAAAGCAGAATTCTTCATTCTGTTTTCTAGGTCCATCATATCTGATGTCATACAGGTGACAACACTAAACTGTGAAGACAACATTTAACACTTCGCAATAAAAATGTCCGAAAAATACGTCGAAGTTAAGCACTATACAGGTGCAAATTCAATGTAAATGCATGTATTTAATACCAAAACGCCGCTTTCGAAATACTAAAACCGAATATTGACAAACTATTTTATCCTTACCATATTTTGAGATTCTTTACAGGGTCAGAAGACCTGTAATATGCAGTTCCGACATCAGGTTCGAACAGGTCGGCCATTTTGCCTCTAACCAAAACAAACTGTAAAGGCCTAGCCGTATTGTACAATATTGGGTTACATTGTACCATGCAACTAACGAAGGTAGTCTGGTTCCCTCATTCTCTTTTCTTTAAAAATTAGATTTTTTACTAAAAAAGTAACGTAGGGTACCAATCTAAATGAAGGTTGATGGACTTTCTCAAGGGAGGAAAAAAGAAAACCTTCGCACAGCATTGACTTCCCATACGCTATAGTCGGGGACGTTTACATGTAGGTTACGGGTCGTTGGTGATTTTTTTAGATGCAGATATTAGACCGAGGAAATAAACTTTATAGCTGTGCTGTGTTTATTCCTTAAACCTCAGATTCCACGGCGGAAGGGTCTTATACATGCAGAGATGAGCAAAAAAGCATTCACCCTTTAAAATAGAACGGAGCGCTCCTGTCATTGGTTGGCCAAATGCTAAGGTTGGGCATGGAGTCCATTGGACAAAGCAAATACAGTGGGTGCTTACCTCACGTCCCTACCGTGAGGGTGATGGACATAACGCTATTAGCTATATCCATATATTGTATAAATGCAGCAAGTTACATTGAGCATTGAGCGCAAAGGTATCAGTTAGTTTTGTCATAGCATTTACTCGATTTACATGTAGGTTATATTCAGCTCTCATGACAAATGTACAAAAATTAATACTTTAAATTCTACCGTATTGGCATCTTATATGTTAAATTCCAGTTTTTATTTCTATTGATTCTCCACTCGTTCTTAAACTTGACAATCAATTCGATGATATTATTTTTTAACGATTTCAATGTATTTTTCAAATTTAAATTGCATTTCAGAATTTAACGTAAAAGTCTAAACTTTGATATTCCACAATGACAAGCTTTATTTGAACATAAATAATTTGTTTCATTGTTGTAAATTAACTAAATATTACCCAAACCTTCTCCATCAAGTAGACCTTTAACAGCTTTTGCACTGTTCCGAGTAAAGGACTTATAGGCCTGTAACATTATTTTCACTTATAGTTTTATTTAAAGGGGCTAGACACCAGGTGGTCCAAAAATCGGCAAATACATTATTCCCACAAAAACAAGTCTAGAATTGTCAATAAGAGCTAGTATGAGGCGTATATATATAATTTTCCATGATCAAGATATTACTTTGTCGCTGTCTTAGCTGAGATAACCCGTTTAAAAATAGCGCGTTTAACTGGGATTGCGTGGTAGACAAACCCTGAAAATTTCGAAAAGGAAAATATGCAAAAACTGCGAAAGATACATGTGTCGTTACAAGCGATGTGATACATCTGTGAGTAAGATTCAATGCGTCGTACACAACGATATCAATTTTATATAAGTTTTGGACAATTTTCTTTTTTTACTTTCAATTGAATCATCTGGTGTCTGGTCCCTTTTGAGCTGTGCTAGTATTTGTTTTGTAGATTGTGATTATGGTGTAGTGTTTCATATAGCTTTGTTTCAATTTTCACTCTTTCGCCCAATAGTAAGTAGATTTTTCTAACAGAATCATAAAGCGTTTAACTCTATTGTAACATAACAATGGACTTTGATTGATAGTAGTTTTTTTATTTCAAAATACATTTACAGTCAAAGTCAGAATCATGCAATCGCTTATTTATAATAAATAATGCTTGATTTCCAGAATGTTGTGGACTTTGTTACTTCTATCCTTTACTCGTGCAGAAAGAGCAGGTACTTTGACACCCAACATCGGATTTTTTATACCAAAGCCTCGATGACGTGCAGGGAAGGACTAGGATACCATTCGTTTGCCAAATAGTTCAATGTTTTATCTTCACGTTTTGGATATTCTTTTGATATTCGCTCAATATCAGAAAAAATAATTAAATTTAGGTTAGCATTTTCATAGAGTATGCTTTTTAAGCCTGGTGATAGCTGTCATAATATATCATGTTGGCTTTTTCCCAGGAATTCAGCAATGTTCATCTGAAGTTTTCGGACCCAGCGGACCATCATCTGGAGGCACGGCTTCAACAAATGGTGAGTGCGAAAACATATTTCGGAAGTCCTTTGCTATTTTCTGGCATTGCGAAGGACTTAAAGTGAGTAAACTTTTCCAGCATAAAACTTGTTCTTTAAACAACGCAAATATTGCCTTCTGCACTGGTAGTAAAGTGTGGTAGGGCATGCCAATATTGCCGTCTGAACTGGTAGTGAAGAGTGGTAAGGCATGCCAATATTGCCATCTGAACTGGTAGTAAAGTGTGGTAGGGCATGCCAATATTGCCTTCTGAACTGGTAGTAAAGTGTGGTAGGGCACGCCAATATTGCCTTCTGAACTGGTAGTAAAGTGTGGTAGGGCATGCCAATATTGCCTTCTGAACTGGTAGTAAAGAGTGGTAGGGCACGCCAATATTGCCTTCTAAACTGGTAGTAAAGTGTTGTAGGGCATGCCAATATTGCCTCTGAACTGGTAGTAAAGTGTGGTAGGGCATGCCAATATTGCCTTCTGAACTGGTAGTGAAGAGTGGTAGGACACGCCAATATTGCCTTCTGAACTGGTAGTAAAGTGTGGTAGGGCATGCGAATATTGCCTTCTGAAGTGGTAGTAAAGAGTGGTAGGACACGCCAATATTGCCTTCTGAATTGGTAGTAAAGAGTGGTAGGGCATGCCAATATTGCCATCTGAACTGGTAGTAAAGTGTGGTAGGGCATGCGAATATTGCCTTCTGAAGTGGTAGTAAAGAGTGGTAGGACACGCCAATATTGCCTCTGAACTGGTATTAAAGAGTGGTAGGACACGCCAATATTGCCTCTGAACTGGTAGTAAAGAATGGTAGGGCATGCCAATATTGCCTTCTGAACTGGTAGTAAAGAGTGGTAGGACACGCCAATATTGCCCCCAGCACTGATAGGAAAGGGTGGTAGGGCATGCCAATATTGCCTCTGAACTGGTAGTAAAGAGTGGTAGGGCACGCCAATATTGCCTCTGAATTGGTAGTTAAGAGTGGTAGGGCATGCCAATATTACCTTCTGAACTGGTAGTAAAGTGTTGTAGGGCACGCCAATATTGCCTTCTGAACTGGTAGTAAAGTGTTGTAGGGCACGCCAATATTGCCTTCTGAACTGGTAGTAAAGTGTTGTAGGGCACGCCAATATTGCCTCTGAATTGGTAGTTAAGAGTGGTAGGGCACGCCAATATTGCCTTCTGAACTGGTAGTAAAGTGTTGTAGGGCATGCCAATATTGCCTTCTGAACTGGTAGTAAAGAGTGGTAGGACACGCCAATATTGGCCCTCAATATTGGCCTCTGAACTGGTAGTAAAGTGCGGTAGGGCATGCCAATATTGCCTTCTGAACTGGTAGTAAAGTGTGGTAGGGCATGCCAATATTGCCTTCTGAACTGGTAGTAAAGTGTGGTAGGGCACGCCAATATTGCCTTCTGAACTGGTAGTAAAGTGTGGTAGGGCATGCCAATATTGCCTTCTGAACTGGTAGTAAAGGGTGGTAGGGCATGCCAATATTGCCTTCTGAACTGGTAGTAAAGGGTGGTAGGGCATGCCAATATTGCCTTCTGAACTGGTAGTAAAGTGTGGTAGGGCATGCCAATATTGCCTTCTGAACTGGTAGTAAAGAGTGGTAGGGCACGCCAATATTGCCTTCTGAACTGGTAGTAAAGTGTGGTAGGGCACGCCAATATTGCCTTCTGAACTGGTAGTAAAGTGTGGTAGGGCATGCCAATATTGCCTTCTGAACTGGTAGTAAAGGGTGGTAGGGCATGCCAATATTGCCTTCTGAACTGGTAGTAAAGGGTGGTAGGGCATGCCAATATTGCCTTCTGAACTGGTAGTAAAGTGTGGTAGGGCATGCCAATATTGCCTTCTGAACTGGTAGTAAAGAGTGGTAGGGCACGCCAATATTGCCTTCTGAACTGGTAGTAAAGGGTGGTAGGGCATGCCAATATTGCCTTCTGAACTGGTAGTAAAGTGTGGTAGGGCATGCCAATATTGCCTTCTGAACTGGTAGTAAAGAGTGGTAGGGCACGCCAATATTGCCTTCTGAATTGGTAGTAAAGTGTGGTAGGGCATGCCAATATTGCCTTCTGAACTGGTAGTGAAGAGAGGTAGGACAAGCCAATATTGCCTTCTGAACTGGTAGTAAAGTGTGGTAGGGCATGCCAATATTGCCATCTGAACTGGTAGTAAAGTGTGGTAGGGCATGCGAATATTGCCATCTGAACTGGTAGTAAAGAGTGGTAGGACACGCCAATATTGCCTTCTGAACTGGTAGTAAAGTGTGGTAGGGCATGCCAATATTGCCTCTGAACTGGAAGTAAAGAGTGGTAGGGCATGTCAATATTGCCTCTGAACTGGAAGTAAAGAGTGTTAGGGCATGCCAATATTGCCTCTGAACTGGTATTAAAGAGTGGTAGGGCATGCCAATATTGCCTTCTGAACTGGTAGTAAAGGGTGGTAGGGCATGCCAATATTGCCTTCTGAACTGGTAGTAAAGTGTGGTAGGGCATGCCAATATTGCCTTCTGAACTGGTAGTAAAGAGTGGTAGGGCATGCCAATATTGCCTCTGAACTGGAAGTAAAGAGTGGTAGGGCATGTCAATATTGCCTTCTGAACTGGTAGTAAAGAGTGGTAGGGCACGCCAATATTGCCTTCTGAACTGGTAGTAAAGTGTGGTAGGGCATGCCAATATTGCCTCTGAATTGGTAGCTAAGAGTGGTAGGGCATGCCAATATTGCCTCTGAACTGGCAGTAAAGTGTGGTAGGGCATGCCAATATTGCCTTCTGAACTGGTAGTGAACAGTGGTAGGACAAGCCAATATTGCCATCTGAATTGGTAGTAAAGAGTGGTAGGGCATGCCAATATTGCCATCTGAATTGGTAGTAAAGTGTGGTAGGGCATGCGAATATTGCCATCTGAACTGGTAGTAAAGTGTGGTAGGGCATGCGAATATTGCCTTCTGAACTGGTAGTAAAGAGTGGTAGGGCATGCGAATATTGCCTTCTGAACTGGTAGTAAAATGTGATAGGGCATGCCAATATTGCCTCTGAACTGGTATTAAAGAGTGGTAGGGCATGCCAATATTGCCTCTGAACTGGTAGTAAAGTGTGGTAGGGCATGCCAATATTGCCATCTGAACTGGTAGTAAAGAGTGGTAGGGCATGCCAATATTGCCTCTGAACTGGTAGTAAAGAGTGGTAGGGCATGCCAATATTGCCTCTGAACTGGTAGTAAAGTGTGGTAGGGCATGCCAATATTGCCTTCTGAACTGGTAGTGAAGAGTGGTAGGACAAGCCAATATTGCCATCTGAATTGGTAGTAAAGAGTGGTAGGGCATGCCAATATTGCCATCTGAACTGGTAGTTAAGTGTGGTAGGGCATGCGAATATTGCCTTCTGAACTGGTAGTAAAGAGTGATAGGGCATGCCAATATTGCCTTCTGAACTGGTAGTAAAATGTGGTAGGGCATGCCAATATTGCCTCTGAACTGGTAGTAAAGTGTGGTAGGACACGCCAATATTGCCTCTGAACTGGTATTAAAGAGTGGTAGGGCATGCCAATATTGCCTCTGAACTGGTAGTAAAGTGTGGTAGGGCATGCCAATATTGCCTTCTGAACTGGTAGTGAAGAGTGGTAGGACACGCCAATATTGCCATCTGAACTGGTAGTAAAGTGTGGTAGGGCATGCCAATATTGCCTTCTGAACTGGTAGTGAAGAGTGGTAGGACACGCCAATATTGCCATCTGAACTGGTAGTAAAGTGTGGTAGGGCATGCCAATATTGCCTTCTGAACTGGTAGTAAAGAGTGGTAGGACACGCCAATATTGCCTCTGAACTGGTATTAAAGAGTGGTAGGGCATGCCAATATTGCCATCTGAACTGGTAGTAAAGTGTGGTAGGGCATGCCAATATTGCCTCTGAACTGGTAGTAAAGAGTGGTAGGGCACGCCAATATTGCCTTCTGAACTGGTAGTAAAGAGTGGTAGGGCATGCCAATATTGCCTTCTGAACTGGTAGTAAAGAGTGGTAGGGCATGCCAATATTGCCTTCTGAACTGGTAGTAAAGAGTGGTAGGACACGCCAATATTGCCTTCTGAACTGGTAGTAAAGAGTGGTAGGGCATGCCAATATTGCCTTCTGAACTGGTAGTAAAGAGTGGTAGGACACGCCAATATTGGCCCTCAATATTGGCCTCTGAACTGGTAGTAAAGTGCGGTAGGGCACGCAAATATTGGCCTCTGAACTGGTAGTAAAGTGTGGTAGGGCACGCAAATATTGGCCTCTGAACTGGTAGTAAAGTGTGGTAGGGCACGCAAATATTGGCCTCTGAACTGGTAGTAAAGTGTGGTAGGGCACGCAAATATTGGCGTCTGAAGTGGTAGTAAAGTGTTGTAGGGCACGCAAATATTGGCTTCTGGACTGGTAGTAAAGTGTGGTAGGGCACGCAAATATTGGCTTCTGGACTGGTAGTAACGTGTTGTAGTGCACGCAAATATTGGCCTCTGAACTGGCAGTAAAGTGTTGTAGAGCACGCCAATATTGGCCTCTTAACTTTGGGAGCGGAAATTGTATGACCATACAAAGGGAATACTGTTCACTGCTTATAGTAATTTTCCAACAGTAAAATGAAATGAAATGTAGTAGGCACTCCGAAAGATTTGATTGAAAGTCGATTTTTTTAATTTGTAGTTGTAAACTGATATAGTTGCATGGATGTTAGTCAATCCTGAAATAACTGTGTTATTTTGATATATATATATATATTAGTGTATACCCTTTCCCATGCAGAGAGTTACCTGATGCAGGACGCGTTGTTCCAGTTCACGTGCTGCGGGGTCCTCAAGGAGGTTGTGTTTATGGGAAATCCCACTGCTGGGCTCAATCTCCAGATATGGCGGCAGAACGGCTCTGCAGAATTCCAGCTCATTAGCTCAAACATATACAGTACTTTTATGTTTATAAATCGTTTGGACAACATAATTCGAAAGAACATGAACTATTGCTGCTCCGTTAACCCTATTTTGTGCATGTAAATGTTGATACAGCGCTTTTTACTATCTTCGATCTTTCTTCGATCATAGTGGGAAAAAAATCTCAGTAAAACGGTTACAATATAACATTTTCTAAACGTTAAATGATAAAATTACAGCGACTCCCAGTCCAGTGACTCCCGATGATGATAAAAAAGTGTCATTTCGCGAAGGGGACCTGATCGGATGGTAAGTTGCAAAGAGGGGCAGCCAATATCATATATTTATATATGTCTGAACTGAATCTAATATCACCATTAATTGATATTCTTGCTTGTGTGTGCAATACTTATTCTTTCGCAATAAAAAAAACGAAAACATTATCCCGAGTCAACCCCTCCACAGGTCGGGATCTGGTGTCGAGTACGTCACCGACACGACTGTATACTTAAACTGGTACTCCGGAAGCGCCGTCAGCACTACTCACGCCTGGTATGGCGAGGATGTTGAGCCCAACCGACTATTTCAGGTCAAGGTCACTGCTGAGCAATGTAAGGATGTTTGATGCAAGCGGTTTTGTTTAGGGATAGATGCTTGTACCGCAAATATAATTTTACGAATTCGTAATATAAGCAATGCTTGACTAAACTAACTGCTGCACTACTGTTATTAAAACACATTGGGTTTGCTTGGTTACAATGTCTGTTTATGAAAATCAATAGTCATTCATGCAATATGCTTATACAACCAATGGTTTTCAGCGACGATACCATACTTTAGAAATCTACCAACGAAACTTCAACTGAGAGACACCGAGGTTCAAACAGGAGGGGTGACCCTGATGACCCTGTCTTTCAATGACCTTGACCCGGATGATAACGATGGAATAACCGTTACAATGGCGCCTGAATGGAGTGACCTGTTTGAATTGACCGCTTCCGGTAAGTCGTACGAGCACCAGCGGGATTAACAAGCCGAAATACAGTGCTACTTAAGTGATAAACAATGCCCTATTTTCATTCAAAGCTTGTGTTACGTTTTCCCTTCATCCATACGAGTTCGACCCGGCCTGTGACTTAGTACCTTGACGTTGAGCAATACATAAAAGTGATAAACAAATATTCATGTGATCACCGAATTAACATTTATGTCAGTTAATTAAATTTTTATATGAAAGCGGGTTTTTTTTGGCCCATGCACTTCTTAAGCATTTCCAAACATATCATTAAAAAATCGCGTTTCATATTATATTTATCCATCGCAGACGTAGTTCAGACAAAAGCTAGCCTGGCGGTAGACACAGAGTATCTGGTCGTGTTTCGGGTGGAGGAGGCGCATTGCGGTCTGACCGCTTCCAGTACACTGACCGTCATCGTTACAGACAGCGTACGTAATATGACCACAATAGTTCATTGCAACATACAGGATGTCACCATGTCATGCACCGCCTGCAATAACATCTACCGGCCACATACATCGTAACCATTCTCCAGAACCCTGCTCGACAGCGTCACGGGGAGCGTATGTAACGTCACCAAATACCATCGTCGCTGACAATTAAAGTAACGTCACAATGTCAAGCAAGGATTCGAGTTCTCTAACCGGTACCGTCAATGACAACATACATAACGGGACCAAATATGTAACTTTACAGTCACAATCACTGACAACGTACGTAACACAACCATGCACCGTTCCATGTATTCTCATTGTAACCGTAACTGACCTCATACGTACCGTCACCATGTCCAGCCTCATGCACTATGACCTTCACCGTGATTGACAGCGTGCATAATTCCACCTGTACCCGCCTTATGCACACTTACCTACACCGTGATCTTGACAGCGTGCATAATTCCACCTTTACCCGCCTCATGCACTCTAACCTACACCGTGATTGACAGCGTGCATAATTCCACCTGTACCCGCCCTATGCACATACACCGTGATTGACAGCTTGCATAATTCCACCTGTACCCGCCTTATGCACTCTAACCTTCACCGTGATTGACAGCGTGCATAATTCCACCTGTACCCGCCTTATGCACTCTTACCTACACCGTGATCTTCACAGCGTGCATAATTCCACATTTACCCGCCTTATGCACTCTTACCTACACCGTGATTGACAGCGTGCATAATTCCACCTTTACCCGCCTTATGCACTCTTACCTAGACCGTGATCTTCACAGCGTCCATAATTCCACCTGTACCCGCCTTATGCACTCTTACCTACACCGTTATCTTCACAGCGTGCATAATTCCACCTTTACTCGCCTTATGCACTCTTATCTTCACCGTGGTTGACAGCGTGCATAATTCCACCTTTTCCCGCCTTATACACTCTTACCTACACCGTGATCTTGACAGCGTGCATAATTTCACATTTACCCGCCTTATGCACTCTTACCTACACCGTGATTGACAGCGTGCATAATTCCACCTGTACCTGCCTTATGCACACTTATCTACACCGTGATTGACAGCGTGCATAATTTCACCTTGACCCGCCTTATACACTCTTACCTTCACCGTGAACTTGACAGCGTGCATAATTCCACCTGTACCCACCTTATGCACTTCTTACATACACCGTGATTGACAGCTTGCATAATTCCACCTGTACCTGCCTTATGCACTCTAACCTTCACTGTGATTGACAGCTTGCATAATTCCACCTGTACCTGCCTTATGCACTCTAACCTTCACCGTGATTGACAGCGTGCATAATTCCACCTGTACCTGCCTTATGCACTCTAACCTTCACTGTGATTGACAGCTTGCATAATTCCACCTGTACCTGCCTTATGCACTCTAACCTTCACTGTGATTGACAGCTTGCATAATTCCACCTGTACCTGCCTTATGCACTCTAACCTTCACCGTGATTGACAGCGTGCATAATTCCACATGTACCTCCCTTGAAACTTGAAACTTGTTTATTTGTTTAAACGCCTAATTTTATAAATATACTCAAAGGCGTTGTACACAGTAATGTAAACAAATATTGTGTCTACTATAAAACATGAAATCGTCATACTCAAAAGCGTCATATACCACTACGTGAGTACTGTGTGGCCCATATTTAAGATTATAGTAGAATATATTTTTAAAATATACATGAAGGAATTAAATAATATAAAAATAAATAAATGCTGAACAAAACAGAAAATGATTTGGGTCAAAACAGTCCGCCCACCAACACTGTGTTCATTTAGAATAATGCATAGTAGTCCCTGAAGTAATGCGTTTTCAAGTTTTTCTTAAAGCAGTCTGAAGATACCGAGTTTCTGATGTTACTTGGAAGCTCGTTCCAGAGTTTCGGACCAACGGTACTGAAACTCCTATCGGCGAAAGTCTTTCTTTTATTGAATGGTGTTTTATAACGTCCTGACGTTTGTGTTGAGCGTGCACTCTTACATCCACCGTGATTGACAGCGTGCATAATTCCACCTTTACCCGCCTTATGCACTCTTACCTACACCGTGATCTCGACAGCGTGAATAATTTCATCTTTACCCGCCTCATGCACTCTTACCTACACCTTGATCTCGACAGCGTGCATAATTTCATCATTACCCGCCTTATGCACTCTAACCTACACCGTGATAGGAAGCGTGCATAATTTCACATTGACCCGTCTTATGCACTCTAACCTTCACCGCGATTGACAGCGTGCATGATTCCACATTTACTCGCCCTATGCACTCTTACCTACACCGTGAGCTTGACAGCGTGCATAATTCCACCTTTACTCGCCTTATGCACTCTAACCTACACCGTGAGCTTGACAGCGTGCATAATTCCACCTTTACCCGCCTTATGCACTCTAACCTACACCGTGAGCTTGACAGCGTGCATAATTCCACCTTTACCCGCCTTATGCACTCTTACCTACACCGTGAGCTTGACAGCGTGCATAATTCCACCTTTACTCGCCTTATGCACTCTTACCTACACCGTGAGCTTGACAGCGTGCATAATTCCATCTGTACCCGCCTCATGCACTCTAACCTACACCGTGGTTGGAAGCGTGCATAATTCTACCTGTACCTGCCTTTTGCACTCTTACCTACACCCGTGATTGACAGCGTGCATAATTTCACCTTGACCCGCCTTATGCACTCTTACCTACACCGTGATTGACAGCGTGCATAATTCCACCTTTACCCGCCTTATGCACTCTTACCTACACCGTGAGCTTGACAGCGTGCATAATTCCACCTTTACCCGCCTTATGCACTCTTACCTACACCGTGAGCTTGACAGCGTGCATTATTCCACCTTTACCCGCCTTATGCACTCTAACCTACACCGTGAGCTTGACAGCGTGCATAATTCCACCTTTTCCCGTCTCATGCACTCTTACCTACACCGTGTGTTTGACAGCGTGCATAATTCCACCTTTACCCGCCTTATGCACTCTTACCTACACCGTGAGCTTGACAGCGTGCATAATTCCACCTTTACCCGCCTTATGCACTCTTACCTACACCGTGAGCTTGACAGCGTACATAATTCCACCTTTACCCGCCTCATGCACTCTTACCTACACCGTGAGTTTGACAGCGTGCATAATCCCACCTTTACCCGCCTTATGCACTCTAACCTACACCGTGAGCTTGACAGCGTGCATAATTCCACCTTTACTCGCCTTATGTACTCTTACCTACACCGTGAGCTTGACAGCGTGCATAATTCCACCTTTACCCGCCTTATGCACTCTTACCTCTACCGTGAGCTTGACAGCGTGCATAATTCCACCTTGACCCGCCTTATGCACTCTTACCTTCACCGTGAACTTGACAGCGTGCATAATCCCACCTGTACCCGCCTTATGCACTCTTACCTTCACCGTGTTTGACAGCGTGCATAATTCCACCTGTACCCGCCTCATGCACTCTTACCTTCACCGTGATTGACAGCGTGCATAATTCCACCTGAACCTGCCTCATGCACTCTTACCTACACCGTGTTTGACAGCGTGCATAATTCCACCTGTACCTGCCTTATGCACTATTACCTTCACCGTGTTTGACAGCGTGCATAATTCCACCTGTACCCGCCTCATGTACTTCTTACCTTCAACGTGATTGACAGCGTGCATAATTCCACCTGTACCCGCCTCGTGCACTTCTTACCTTCACCGTGATTGACAGCGTGCATAATTCCAACTGTGCCCGCCTCGTGCACTTCTTACCTCCACCGTGATTGACAGCGTGCATACTGCCACCTGTACCCGCCTCGTGCACTTCTTACCTTCACCGTGATTAACAGCTTGCATAATTCCACCTGTACCCGCCTCGTGCACTTCTTACCTTCACCGTGATTGACAGCGTGCATAATTCCACCTGTACCCGCCTCATGCACTCTTACCGTCTCTGACAATGTACGTAACTCCACCATGTATAGCCTCATGCGTTCTCACCACGACTTTGGGCGGGTCTACCTTTGCCATGGAATGTGATCATGAACCTTAACTTAATTCCTAATTAAAACCATGATATCACATGTTTATGAAAAAACACACACCTTTACACCCCATTTTAAACTATTATTTTAACATTCAGAGGTGACACATGTGTTGACAGGTGCCGTATATTACGAACCTGCCGTCATGGACGACGTTGCATGAGGACGCCGAGGACGAGACGCTTCTGTACACAGTAACAATGTCCGACCCCACCGACCAGCCCATGTGGTGCAAGGGAGACTGGAGCAATATTGGTCAGCCCCCCTCCGACACGCCCTTTATCGTCAAGATGATATCAACCGCAGCTGGCTACTCAAGTACAGTATATAACTATTTTTGTTACTCGTTACTTCGCAAAGAAGAGCTGTTAGGAAATTATGAAACACATTGTATAACAATAGTATAATTTTACTTATCACTGAACAAGTGCTTATCACATGGTGATACATGTATAATTATTAATAATATGGACTAACAAAGTTGGCACCCTGTGACCCACAGCGTCACATTTTCCAACCTGACCGTAATGGTCCAACAACGTTCACAAACAACGTGCCAAACACGCATTTAAACGAAATAAAAACAGTCCTCATGATCTTTTTTATCACCCTTCGTCTTCAACCTTGAATTATTTATCATCAGGGGCTGGGATTTACCTTATTGAAGACCCGAAACTGGACTTTACCGAGAAATCCACCTACACACTCACCATTAAGTGTTACGACACGAATAAAAACGAGGCGACCGGGACATTTTACGTTAACGTGCTGGAAAACAGGGAACCGATATTCACCAACCTAGATAGTATGTATTAATATGTCTAATCCCACCTGCAAATATAAAAAGTACAAATAAAATATAAATAATGACTATTTGTAGGTAAACATCATAAAAATACATGTGTAGGAATACGATAATTCCATATTTCGGCGTAAAAGATGCACTCTTACTCCCAGATCAGGTTTACCACAATTAATAATATTGTTTTAATACTCCAATCAGGATAAATAAATGACGGAAACAATGGTTCTTATGAAGGATGCCGAGTTAAATTTGTAAGATATGAGCACAAAACACGTTATTTCTACCTTATGAGACTAAAGGAGATCACAGTTAATCTTTTAGCATTCACCAATCATTTAATATTTTTGCGCTTTCTGCTTTTAAATACACGGTTACAATCTTGTTATCAGTAATCAATATTTTCCATAAATGCATGCTTTAGTTAGTAGTTAAACGTTTATCAGACAAAATTGATGTTTGTTATAGATGCATGGTATTCGTACCTAAATTCGATGGCATTCAATGGCGATGATTGCGATCCCCGAGCCTTTTATCATATCTAATTGTCTTTCGTTTTAAGACATGGTTGAAATAGACGCTACACTGTCGATCATCGGAGACACCATATTCACCATCTCCACCACGGACGACGAAAACGACCAAAGAACGTTTGGCAGCGTTTCTCCATCATGCGACAAATCGTCTTGTCCCTTCGCCATATTTGACTGTAATCCTCATGATGATTTACATGGATATTTACATACATATGTACTTTATTAATTCTTTGTAAGAACTCAGTGTGTGTATTCCACGTGATAAATTACGTCATATTTGCTACGACGGAAGGCATTTGCTTAAAATGAAGACTTATCAAAGATAACTTTTAATTTACAACACCATTTTAAATGAAACAAGGATCAGTCTATGCCGCTTAAAGCGCCCCGCATTTGTATTATTTCCGAAATTTGTTGAGGTCATTAGTTTCATCAAACACTTCGACAACCTGTTTCCAAAATAATGTTTTGACAGTGCTCCGTCAGACGGCCGTATTGTGAAAGGGTTTGTCGAAGAGTTTTAGGAAACTAAACTCCTAATCAAATTCTGGTAAAAGACCGAAGGTGGGGCCCGTAAGCGGCGTAGACTGCGCTATGTTTCATTTAAAATGGTAAAGAAATAGTGAAGTTATCTTTGTTCATTTTTTTTCCAAATCAAACTATTGCCTTCCGACGTAGCATTTATCACGCAATTTATCACGTGGCATACACACACTGGAACTAGTTGCGGTGAAATGGCCAAAGCCAAAGGATTGAGTTAGAGTTTGAACTTCCGTACTTTATACTATATTTTATATAGCTTTAAAGGAAATACTTGTTGTAAAGGTTTTTGATTTAAATATATAGATACTGGAATTAAGTGGCTGGTCATTTTTTCTGTTCTTTGCATTCATGTATTTTTCATAGACTGACGTCGGTATAACACAAATCATTTCAATGGTTATTCCAATAATAACTGAAGAAGGGTAAAACACGCGAAATTAATTTACATCTGCATACTAAGTTGTTATGACAATCATAATTATTTATTAGAGTTTTGTTATATTTCACAGCGGGTGAGGTGCGGGTGACGGATCGGCTGCTAACCTTTTTGGTCGATTCTCCGTACACACTAACCATCGCCGCCACCGACCGCCGTGCCACGATCACCGAGCGCAAACTTAAGATATACATCAAGAGTAAAAAATCAAAACATCTGTGATTAATCGGCCTTTCAATAGATATGTAGCAGTATAACAACAGCTTTACCATAAATTAAAACAATATTAAGCTTTTGTAAATAAAAAATGCAGCTACAGAAGCAGTGACCAGTTTCTTGTATTTGTTTTTAGACAATAATACGAAGCCCAAATTCTCCAATGCCGGAGTTATGATTGACGTGAATGAAAACAGCGCGTTGGGCAAGTCCGTCTACCAGCTGTCGGCAACCGACGACGACGGCGACACGTTATCTTATTACTGGTCCATACAACAGTCAGTCGGATACCAGTTGTTTGAAATCTCTTCAAGTAAGTCACATATTATTGATTGGCTTATGGGCGATGGATTGGCTGGTATTGCACGTGCACGTAGTCCGCATCCGTAGTCCGCATCTGTGTGGTCATCAATCACTAGGACCGTCAATCATTAAACGAAATGTTTGCCTTTTTAAATAGTTTGATTGAATGGCCTTTACTATTGCTTGAACACTTTCAATTGCAGCTTTATTTTTCAGGCGGAGAAATTACCACACACTCCTCTAACAATATCGACTTCGATGTTCTCACTTCAACCACATTGCTATTGAACGTTGAGATAATTGTGTATGACACAAAGGAACAAGCAACGGACACTTTAACTATCAACATCGTGAACGTCAACGAGGCACCAACGTTTATCCAGAAATACTACATGCTGACGGGAAAAGAAGGCGCCGTAAGTACAAAATGTTCGGTATATTGCGTGATTTCGAACTATAGTCGAACTCATTTCACACTCAAATCACGTCAATTCTATGATGGAACACATGTTTAGCGTATGGTAATTTAGTGGCAATTATATATGTTCCTTATTAAGCTATACTTCCGTTTACTTGGTATGCAATCATATCACGTTTCCAACATAAATGACGCAACTCCATTGGTCCAGGATTGGTCACGTGGTGACCCCATATTTTTCAATATAGGGTCACCAACTTTATATCGTACCAAAATGGCGTCTATTTTCCGATTCCGATGAATAAATGAAACATTTAAACATGTTAACAGGTCGTCGACGTGATATATACGTTACGGGGTTAGTACGTGACCCAATATGGGATATACGGGGTGCATGATATGGTTTCCTTTGCCCCGTATATCCCGTATCAGGTCACCTTATAATATCATGAATAAAATTGCAAATGATAAGCTTTAAATTAAATGCAATTTCCTTTATTTTGTTGCCCCTAAAGGCTGGTACGTTTTCTGAGGCTCCGGTTGTATCAGCAGTTGATCCCGACGACAGCGACACATTGACCTACAGCATGGACTGTGGATCATACAGCAGCTACCTCACTATCGCCGCTGATGCGACGACGGTTAGTTTCCTGTCGGAGTACGACCTAGACGACGCCGCCGCCAACCTGCCCACGCTCCTCGTGTGCTCCCTCGTGGTTAAAGACGCTTCAGATTACAACGGTACAGCGTAATGTCGTCTTGACTGATATAATTATGATATTTTGTGTAAGAAGCGTATATGCCCAAGACCAACAAGACACCTGGTAGGGCGTTTTCAGCTCAAACACGTTGAACAAACTACGTATGCTGTCGATAATAGTAAATATTTTCACTGATGTTTAATTGTCTGTCTTACAGACACGGCTAGTATCTACATCACCATCGAATATGACAACGACAACTCGCCAGTGTTTGACCCTGCCTCCTACCAGATCACAGTGCGCTCCGACACACCGCTAGGATTCATGGTCCTTATGGTAAATTCATTTATTGAGCTGCTGCAACACGGATGTTTCAGCTACATATAAAAAAACACAAGCTTAAATGAATTTTACTCGAGTCCATAAATACTATGAGCCTATGTTGGATGCCATGACAGAGTGACTGGGGACTCTAAACAAGAAATGCTGCCACTTGTAGCGCTAAACAACTTCACCCATTCATGTCATCATTTTGTTATCTCCTTCTTCAAAGAAGCTGGAGTAAATTGCTTTGCACATGTCGGTCCGTCAGTTTTGTCGGTTGGTAGACCAAACCTTGTCCATTTGATGACCCCTATTTACCTAAAGGTCAGTAGATCAAATGTCATGTCAGAGTCATGAGGTTTGTCATGACCAACAGATGATCCCTATTTGTTTATAGGTTAGTAGGTCAAAGGTCATGGTCGCGATGACAATGGACACAAAAATCTTGTAGATAGCTACAGAATGCATGTTCCTACGATCCTCAAACTCAGTAGGGAGGTTGGTAATGATCTGCAGATGACGTTATATTTAATGCGAAATGACTGTGCCTTAAGAGGGCCTAGTTAAATTACAAAAGATAGATTGTGCTTTAATAACGGTTATCCCTCCCGTGGCTATCACAGCTCATGTTATTGTTCGTTTAGTGCGCCATGCGTGTATTAAATATACATATTAAAATTAAAGTTTGTTTAATCCCAGGATAATATGTGCGATTCAGGTAACGGCGACAGATGCTGACCGCGGTGATGATATCCCATTGAAGATGACGTTGGACCAGTCTCATCTGGGCGGCACGTATTTCGTCATTGACACGGATGGGTCCATACACGCCAACCAAAATCTTACGGATACGAAGGAATGTAAGAGTATTAACCAAATAAAACTGCTATACAATTATGCAGTGCACACTATGTTTGATACAATCGTTTTCGCTTGTTAGCAAACCTCTCAAAGATACATGCCAATAAAGGCATGACATATATTCGACAGCATGTATTATGTTCTGTTTTGCAATAAATTGTAACCTTCATAATTACTAGTATACGTTTATTCATGTCCATGGTTTGATCCCTTGAATGTAGAAAACAATTCATGGTAACGTAGCATTTGTCACCTTATATTATCCTATTCTCAAATCTCTTCCATTTATTATTTGGATTTATATTCAAAGTGGGCACAAAGACGATAGAAGTACAGGCGGAGGACCCGGGTGGGAACACTGCAACGGCTGACATCATAATGACGTTCGTGGACGCCTCTGTTACCCCCGTGGTCGTCGACGACAGAGACAGGACGTTTATAGGTACGCTATTCAATAGCATAACACAACTATACTTCTGTTACACTCATTTTCGACCAAGTTAATGAACAACGTGTGAAAATAATATGTTTAAATATTCGTTTAATTGAAATGCACAGGTTCTATACATAATCTTCTTCCGTTTAGCAGAAAAAATTCACAATATAACGAATATGGAGAAAGGGTAGGGAAATATGAATCGTATCGATTGTTTATGAACTGACTTACAAGGTGTGTGCTACAACTTCTCTATGTATGTACCCTGTCTACAGAGGATTACCGAAACGTGTGGTGGGTGTCCCTGTGTGTCGTGACTCTTACTGGATGCGTCTTCCTCCTCCTGTGTATGGCCGCCCGCCGGTACCTCAGGCGCACACAGCCGCTCATAGACATCAACAAGTTCTTCATCAAGTAAGCATTAAACAAAACATTAGTGTTATATCGTTTCATTTGTTGCATTTATCGTTACAATACCGAGCCGTTGTTTATATTGGTAACGTGTGTGGTATTAAAGCATGTTTTTGCTGTTTTGAGGGCACCTTATTAGTTCTCATTTTCACTATGTATGAAATGCGTGACGGTCCTTACAGTTGTAATCTTTGTTAAATTTGCTCGAGATTTCTTGTTCTGGTTTTATTACCGTTGTTTTTAAAGCACTTAATTTACTACGAGTTACCACGAAAAGGTATTTTTACAGATTTAAACGCGAGCGGAAGCCAGAACCCGAAACATTCAAGAAGAAGAAATACGGAGGACAAAAACAGCGTAAGACTTGCACTCAAAATTGTGTTTGTATTTCTCAGTAACCGTTCTTTCTACAGCTGTTTTCGCTCAAAGAATACGCGAGTGTCGTCGTTGGCGGTGCCGGCGGTGCAAACACTGCTATAGTCGCATTACAGCGGATGGTTAGTTGGTAACTGGAACTATATAAGCTCACTAATACACACTTAACGAGTTTTGAGGCTTAAACCGAGAAAACAGAATTGCATTGTTATACAGGAAATAACAAAAAACAACAGTTTTTCCACTATATATTTGAGTATTAATATGGCAACTTGAACATGAGGAAGGTGGGATCAAGTGGTATTTGGATGTCTAAACATAAGCAAAAGACTTTGCGAAACTCTACCTATGTTACCAGTGTAGACACGCATGTGCGTAGAGCAGAGTCGATAACATTAAAACAAATGGAATAGCGCACTTTGGGCCTCGAACCTGATCTGCAACTGGCTCAGTTCTGCACCCCGACAAAGCAAAAGTTAGCATGCTATAAAAAGCTGACAGAGTAACGAAATATCGGGTGGCGGCGGCTTTGCCTTTTGGCGGTTTACCCACCCAGATATTGTATTACGGGAAACATAACGTAACACTTGTCAACCTATTCTTGTTGACTTTAATTTTATTTTATGGCATTTTTGAATAAATGCCCATTATCAATGAACGCAGTGCGTTTCTTGTATTTTTCCTACATACGTTACTAGTTCAACCGGCTTGCGGCCGCCTTTATAACATTATAAATGAGCAATATATAAATAGCACAACCATATATCTTTGTAGCCACATACCGCCACATACACAGCAACGAGATACTGGTTGCGTCCCCGACCCCCGTCGAAACAACCGACAACCTGTCAATGCGGGTCAACAGCGCTCAGAGCGGGCGGATTTCCGTTAGTGCAGACATTTTTGTTGCATAGCTATATATTATTAACATGGTGATTCCTTAAAATATGATAAATGCGAGAACTTGTAGTCACAGTTTTGCATCTAATATTGAATATCTAAATAAGTCCACTTATAAACACACCAAGAAAGTACATGTATGTCATTACTGTCAACCTTTCATGGATGGTGCCACAAACGGTGGGGAGGGGAGGGGGTGGCTTCCTATCTTGTTAACATTGTTATTGTGTTTGTTTTATTCATTATATTGCAGGTATCTGATGTTAAAGTCAAAGAAGATAAGACAAAAAAGAAAGTAAAGACTGAACCATCATGGATGGATGGGACATGTAAGTGATTATAAACTTTTAAAGCAATCTTCAATTCCTCTATAAACGCTGATTGTTTTATAGACATGTGTATATATTACACAAGCCCATACGTAAATACTCGTTTGACGGTAGGACTATTTGATGATAACACTAATTTTTTTAACTTTCAATTGTGTATTCTAAATATTGATGTTAAAATGTTTTAAAAGCACTTCAAATTGATTTGGTGTTTAACGAACATTCAACGGCACCGTGACAAACTACATAAATTAAATGTATTTGTTTAAACAATACTTAATAAATTACTGGTACGTTTAGCTACACCTTCGGCCGCCAAGGCGCCGGTGAAATCGATTGCGCATGCGCGTTTGGAAGACTGGGAGTATCTCAACCCCCATCGGTCGACAAAGCCGGGCAATACGAGCGTCCCATACACGCCCTCCGAGTACATCGCCTCCTCCAAAAATGCAGGTAATGGAGGTACCAAGCCGACCACAGGGGAGGGGAACAGCAATGGAAAGAAAAGGTATGTTGCATATGGAAGGGGTTATCCACCAGTTAATGAATGCTGATTTTGACATTTTTCATCTTTGTTTGAAATTGCATTCGTCTAAATGGTAAGTGCCCACTTATGCAATTTCTTTTTAACCTATTCGTCATGCACCAGTCAATTGTAACCACGTCCCTCAAGGTTCGGAGAATAGCGGGGACTTGGACTTTCGGTCCAGCCAATCCCGGGTAAAATCCCTGTCCTGCGGGGACAAACTGCTGGTAAATTCCCCGCCAAATGCCTCCGCACCCCTGGATACCTAGGTAAGGCCCATTCCCCGCTTTTTTCGGCGCAAAAACAATACCACCGCTATCACTCGGCACTGCGGGGCATTTGGAAGGAAAAGCACGGCCCATTTCCCCCGCCATCCCCGGTATACCCCCGGTCCTGGAGAGGGAGGGGGGCGTGGTTACAATCGACTTGTGCATAAACGATAACTACCTATCCTTCTTTGCTCTGTTCTTCTTCTAGAGATTAATTGAGTTTCCTTAATTGCATAACTTAATACTTAACGCAAAATGTTATTTTAATGTATTTTGTCGTTTAAGCAGCCTGATGAAGTCACGGGTGCGTGTATCTCCGTCCCCGGGGCCCCTTGACCACACAATGGACCTTAACGACGACAACGACTTCCGGTCAAAGCGCCTTTCCATGACGTCCCCAAGTGCCGACGAAGTCCAAAAACGCCACTGATATTTAAAATTGAAAACAACAACATTTCAATCAGAGACTAATTTGGGTTTTAAAAAATTACATCTGACAAAATTGCGTGGCGTTCTTTTTCAGAGAGTACGCCAATACATACATTTTTATTATTATGCTGCTGATTGAAAATTGCGTATGCTTATCTTAAAACGCTTCAGTTTTTCCATTATAGATCTCAAAATACTTAAATTAGGAAAATCTGAAATGGTGATATGATATTAACAAATATGATATACATGTATCGGATCTAACTTTACAACGCTCACTAAATTGTTTATTAATTTAGCCTCGGCAATGTTCTCAGAGCTCAGAGCTCAAACATGTATATGACTTTTATCATGTTGTTAAATTCTATCATTGTTCTTATCTAGAATAAACTGGATTGAGTCATAGGAATTGTCGGCCTTTGTTGTAGTGCATGTATCTTTGACCTGGTTCTTCTGCATGCGTTCGTCAAATGATTTTACTTGTTAAGCTGTGTTACAACGACCAGACTGTTACGATTAAATGAAATAAAATGTTGGAATACGCATGGCTGTTTCTTTTGACATTACTGGTCATGTTGATAGTTAAATACTTAGGAAAACACCGGAACTATCCCCCGGGTCCGTTCGCCTTGCCGGTGGTGGGAAATGTACGGATGTTTCAGAAGGATCCGCAGGGATACAAGAAGTTTACTGCTCTCGCCCACACTTATGGGAACGTGTACAGGTGTGTAACGTGTATAAAGGCCAATATGTATGTTTATGGATAGCTATGTTACGCTGTTTTTTTCGTTAATTCCAAAACTACGTGTATCAAAACTCAGCTGATATGATCTATTGACCGAAAAATGGTTATAATGGCACAGCTCGGATGGATGTAAACAAAACAGTTGTGAAACTAAATGTTATGCAGTGACAGCTTTTAACTGTAATTTTACTTATTATAATCAAAACTAAAGATTACAGAATTGTAAATAAAAAAAATGATTTGTTATATTATACATACGCTTTAATACGAATAAGACAATAAATGCGACTACGACGAATACGACGATGATGATTTCGATAATACTGCTGATGAATACATTTACTAACAAATATGGCGAATGGTTATTAAAGCTGCACTCTCACAGATTGACCGTTTTCCGCATATGTTGCATTAAGTGTGCAAAATATATATTGATAATGTCTTAATTCATTTACTGACCAGGTTGTACTGCGGTTCGACGATGATAGTTATGCTAAACGGATACGACGCTATCCACGAGGCGTTCACGCGCCAGGCAGACGTGTTCACGGACAGACCACAATTATTTGCGCCCCTTATTGGCGTTTCCAAGGGAACCGGTACAATGCTACTTATTTAAATGCAGACTTGATTATCCAATAAGCCATGATCACGTTGGAGATGAATAATAAACGCCGACCTGAAATGTGCTTGTTACGGAAATCATGTTACTGTTTAAATCTATGTTCTTAGCACCCAACGTCCCTACTTGTGTTGATATATATATATGTCAAAACTCATGCACTACAGCAAATCTAGTGGGGATAATATCTCAGCCTCATTAAACGCGTGTTATTTCCTATGGTGGTATATTACTGCCGTAAGATAACCTGATAGCGTTCGCTATGACGTTAATTTTTTCACAGCAGAGATATCATCCTTCCCAACTGTCATTTTCCTAAATGTAAAGAATGGAATTATGTCTTCATACATGTAACACGCAATAACGCAAAACAATAAACAGGCTTGAAAGTGCCCATAACTGCCACCTAGCTATTACCTTTTTTATGCTGTTCAACACTAACAGGTTATCTATTTATGGTTTGCGAATTTCACTTAACATAATAAGTAACATAATAACTGGTCAACTACACAAGATTCGCGTTAACGCGATTTTTTTTTTACTAGATAGCTAGATAATAATCACGAACATTAAGTGGTAAACACGAAACAATTCGCGAACGTTATCAGGTTATCTTATGACAGTAATATGCCACCATAGTTCCCATTTGATACACCCTGACATATGTTTAAACGATTTAACTAATTACTGCACACCCTGTTACTTCTGCTTTCCTAATTATTGCGTTGCATTTGGCATGCTTGAAGACACATGCAATATTCCACATTGTAATTAAAGGGTTGACGTACAACAGCGGGGACGCATGGAAGACACTGCGCAGATTCACGTTACAAGCTCTCAGAGATTTTGGTGTGGGAAGGATGACCCTGGAAGAACGAATTCGGGAGGAGATCGAGGTTCTATCGAACATAATGAAAGAGGCGAATGGTAATCCCATCCGTGTGAAACCGTACCTTCTATCAGCGGCGACTAATATCATATGCAGCGTCATGTTTGGAGCGAGGTTTGTGCGAATTAAGATCAAAGTTGCACTCTCACAGTTTATTGTTTTTACAACTTTTTTTAAAACTTTTTTTGTCTTGAAATGTGCGAATTTGTGCGTAAATATCTCCCAAAGCCAGTGATAAAAGACTGCTGCCAAAGGATCAGATCGCAGAATTTTTTTCTCAAAACGTTTAATTTGTTGGAGTGCAGCTTTTTAATATGTTGATGTCAAATATAATGTTCATAAACAGAGTATGTTCGTAAACAATAATACTGCATCGTCTGCGCTTTCTCTTGAACTATACAGCATGGCGCCAAAACAAATTCGACTCTTGAATGGGGTGGCAATAACTGTGTTTCAAAAATGAATACAAAGGTAGGCAAATACTATTCTTTTGAAAGAGAATAAAAATCTAGATTCCGTTCAAACATTTGTTGCAGTCATTTCTTTTCGAAACATAACAGGTTTGACTACAACGATCAAAGGTTCATTGAGCTGACAGAAGTTCTAGATGGCATCTTTAAACTGAATGCACCTTTTGCCAAGGAAAACTTCTTCCCGTTCACCAGAACATGGAAGTCGGGGAGAGAAGTACTGATTTTCATCTGATCTATATATGGTTATACTGGCTTTTAGTGAGTAAGGTTGTTTCACGCAAGCTCTAGTTTCATTACAATTGGATTGACTCTTCGCCTACTTACTGCAAGGCTAAAGATCGCAAAGCAAAATTGCATACACAATATTTACATATAACAAATGGTTGTTTTTCTTCTGAAATGTGAAACATCTAAGTATCAAAACATAAACTTGCAGCTGATATCAAAGAGGACAGCGGCGATAGAACGTGTGAAGAGGTACCTCTCGGAGACGATTGGAGACCACAAGGCATCGTTTGACAAAGACAACATTAGAGACTTCATAGACCTTTACCTTAAGGCATCGCGTGAAGATTCTGAGCAACAACTGTTTACAGGTACGGCTTGAATTTGTGGTGTTCATCTGAAAGTATACTCATATTGCTTGTCTTGTTGTTGTTGTTTTTAGACTGGTAGGATTGAATAATAATTTACAATTAAACATGGACACACACAGACACTTACTTTACACAAGTATGTGTCGGCATCTGATATTACGTCTAAGCATTTAAAGAACATTCGTTCTCCTTAATTCTGTCGATCTTATCGAATTATTTTACCTTAATTTCAGTCACATGAACCATTTTGGAAATGCTTATCTTAACACATATATACGTTACAGAGGCGAACGTGTACAAGATCATAGTGGACCTCTTCTTGGCGGGTGGTGAGACGACGGGAACCAGTTTGGACTGGGCCCTGCTCTACATGGTAGTACATCCACGCGTCCAGGAACGCTGCTTCGAGGAGATCAGCATGGTAAGCGTAGAGCATAATAATTATTGGACTTTAATGGCTAAAATGTTCAGTTGGAACTGCTTGTATACCGTGGATAGACATAGTTTCATGGTGTATGCAATCTTGGTGTTTTAATGAATATGCAACAAACACAAGCGTATGTGCAGCACTACGTATGTACCATTGTCTCTTTAAATATAAATACAATGTTTATTTGAGTGCAGGTTGTTGGTACTGGCAGACCGGTTTGTGTCGCAGACAAGAATGCTCTCCCGTATACACAGGCCACTTTGTTGGAGATCCAAAGAATTGCAAACACTTGTAAGATATCAACAGTTTATTTATTTATTGTCATACGCTTTACTTGTAAAATATATTCGAAGATGAATATTTTTCAGCAAACTGTAGCATGTGGATTATTTTCAAATTATTAGAATTTCTTGCACGTTTATAAGATTCAGTTTCTAAATACATAAAAAAGATATGGGTTCTATAACATATAAACTTGTGTAAACTGCAATTGCTATTTAATTATACTTATAAACTTTTGAAGAATGTCTTTACCAGGACGTAATTTTATTTTCCTCCACATTTCAGTAACCTTTTCTCTTCCACACGTTGCGAACTCAGACTCCACCTTGTTTGGTTACACGATTCCAAAGGGTTCCATAGTAATTGCCAATTTGTACTCTGCACATCAAGACCCAAAATATTGGCCTGATCCGGATTCATTTAGACCGGAGAGGTTTCTGAATAGTGATGGAAAAGTCGCACGAAAAGACGGAATGGTCCCCTTTGGAAATGGTGTGTTTTAAATCGATATAGAAGTGAAATCATGGTTAAGATATGCAATGTCCTGGTTAACCAAAGAAATATGAATGTGATGTTTGATAAATACAGAAGTCATAACGGATGTACTGTTTTTTGGCAGTACGCTTATCAGCGATCCTGTCTTATCATACTTAGTCATGTCTTTAATTCTATTTTTATTATAGGGCCTCGACTGTGTATTGGTGAACCGCTTGCAAGAATGGAACTGTTTCTGATATTCACCAACCTGCTTCAGTCTTTCCGATTTTGTCCTTCACCAGATACAGAGTATACCCTTGAAGGAACCCAAGCTTTAACATTCACCGCATTGCCCTATGACATTGTTGTTAAATCGCGGTGAGAGGAGCGGATCACCACCAAAACTATGTATCACAGCAGTGTTGGATGTGGTGAATTTCCAATGTTCAAAAATGTATATTATGCAATGATTATATGCAGACTTTTAATAAACTTCCATACTGAATGAGGTTTAAAATACTTTGTTACACTGATACACGCAGCCTGTATTAATAAATGGAAATGTGCGTAGTATGCTCAATACATGCATCCAATAAAATGTTTTTCTCGGTGTGTCCTGGAACAGGATGTGCAAATAAATCTGGTTTATATTATATGTTTAATATTGTGATACTATGTTGAGACGTTATTCTTCATTCTTGTTAGTATATACAGAACATTCTATCAAACTAGATTCTTTAGTAATATTCTAGACTACCAAAATGCAACTACATGCAATAACATTCAGTCATCTACGCTTTCAAAGATGAGCGACGTGTCAGATTCTATTTTCTCCAGATAGTTAGTCTTCTCTGGGACGCATTTCATTTCTGTTTCTGTTAGTTCGTCATAACGTTCTACGAATACAGCGCCATCTCGTGGTTCCATTCTAATAGCGTTCGGTGAATACATGGACGGGTCTTCGTCGAAGTAGTTGAAGGGTTGCAGGTAGAAGCTTAGGCCCATCCCTGGCGTAGTGGTGACCGGTAAATCTTCTTTGTGTGGTATGTGGTGCACTCCAGATGTTATCCATAATACCAAATCCTAAAAGGAGTCGCAACGTATATGGATTAGCATCAACTAACGCTAAAAGTAATAATTACAAACTAGCAGAAGTATATCACCCCGATTCGGTTAGAAAGGTTACACAACATACCTGGTCTATAATGGTCTCGTTATCGTTGATGTACGACTCAAAGTTGACCACTTGATCGTTGATATCGAACATGGAATACATCGAACTGCTGTGGGCCTCGTGATCCTTCTGGCGTGTCACCGCGAATTGGTAGCGGGCCCAATTGATGGCCGGCTCCTTGTTATGCCCCGCCGGGATGATCTGCTTCACCATGCCCTTATGTAATAACCTGGGAAAGGAGAGACATGATTGTAAAAGAAAAAAATACATAGAACATTGAATCAAATGTGATAGATTGTTTGTTCTTTGTGTGTTTTTAGCTCTACTGGCCAAAGGCCAGAAGAGCTTATGCTATGGTAATGTGTACGTCGTAAGTGCGTCCGTGCGTGCGTCTATGCGTCTGTAAACAATTGCTTGTAAACACGATACAGTCTTCAGTTTTGAATATATATCGATGAAACTTGTACAGTATTTAGATTATCCATCAGAGCTCGGTTCCTTTCAAAGACCTAGAATTAAAGGGAGACAACTTGTTTTTTGATTGTGAAGTTAGTTTTAGGTTGTACTCCCCCTTGCTTTTGCTAAAACGGGATAAAAATTACAGTTGAGGTTGATTCATTTTTAGACTATCTGCGCATGCGCAAAGGTAGTCTTAAGACCGCAAACTCCAAAGAACTACTTCTATTCATGTCGTTTTAACCCATTTTTTTTGTCTCAATGCGCTCTATGTTTAGTTGCAGAATGACGTCGAAACCATAAAAATAGATTGGTTGTATTACAGTCCGAGTATGAGTTTTTGCTTGTTCGGCTATTTCCGCGCTGTAATTCTGTATCCCGGCGTTTTATTTTTAGCAGAATATAATTATTTTTAGATTGCTATATTTATCAGATTAATGTGGATCAAAATAACGGAGGCTCTGGTTGGAAGGTAACATAATGATATTCACTTTGAGTTTAGCCCATGATGTTCCAGAAATTATTACCGACCGCAAGTGTCCCATCGCCTGCAGGGTTTGTTATTATAACATGACGTGACCCTGAAGCACGCTTATTTGTAATGGTGCATTTTTTATTTTACTTTTAAGAGATAAGAAACAAAAATGATTGTCTGAGTGTCAAAATAGTTGTATCTCAGGTTTCGCGTTGCTAATGCTTCAAATACTATAATTTACCTGCTACATAATAACAAGATACTATTCATTCTTTGATTTTAGCCGTTTATATTTCTAATGAGATGTTTTCATTTTTTTAGCATAAAAGCTTCGTTCCGGTGTATTCTTGGCATAGATTTAGACATTAGGCTTTCAATTTATATAAGCACGCAGGCCCTGATACGACAGTGAGTCATGCACACGTTTGGTGAAGAAAAGTAGTTCAGATTAAACCTGTAAAACATCCAAAGAGTACGAAGCATTCATAACAGCACTAGTACTATTTCTACACAGATACTTACATACAACATAAATAACATTAAATTTATCAATAAGCTTTAAAAAGCACAATCATATTCTCATTCTTAAACAGACAAGTTCCGAAAATATAAAAATACTTTCAAATACATTAAATGACCGATATTCTAAACATAGTTTCTACATACATTAACTGACCACATGTTTGTCCTCACCGCTGGAAAACGACCATCTGATAAGCTCTGCTTTTTGAAAGGAATTATTGCTTAAGTTGTTCGTAAAATAAAATCTTTTTCCTTAAACAATTAAAACGTGTATGTTCATAAAACTTGTCTAACGTATGATATCTAATCAAAACACCGAAAACCCTTTAGAAGCGATTGAAAGGGGCATGCATTATAACTTCAAATACATGGTGATGGGGGATACGTCGACTGAAGTGATAAGCTGTGCATTATTGCTGAAGTTGGTTTTAAACAAATGATTTCCTTAAACAAAACGTGTATGTTCATAAAAGGAAATGGTATATATGATTTATTATACTTTCATATCATATCTAATCAAAGCAACGAAAAACCTTTAGAAACGACTGAAAAGGGAACACATTGTAACATGAAATACATGGGGATGGGGGTGGGGGTTTACGACGTTTAACAAGTGAACAAGTGACGTTTACATATTCAAAATGACACCAGACGCCATAAAATAGATATAGATATGCTTGTTTCCTCGCCCAATCTGGGCACAAGCTCTCTTGACCCTCGGCACAGATTTCACTTTTATCCATATGCCCTTCACCAATTCCAATTGTTCAAATAAAATTTGCAACTCTCACATATTTGCCTGCAGATAGTCTTTCAGCGCCTTCACGCTTTGATTAGCTCTATTGGCCAAAGACCGGAAGTGTCTGTTGTTCGTGCATCCATCTGAACACAATTGCTTGTGAACGTTTGTTTAAATTATACCCCTGGGGTCATTACTGACCACGCCCCGGGGTTCAAAGTTTTGATATACTTATATATATATATAGGGAAATGTTTGAAAATATTTTTGTCTGAAACCGCTAGGCACAGACCCTTGCTATTTTGAATAAGGCACCATTTACTGGTCCAAGATGGTTCAAATTATGCCCCTGGGGTGCTAATACCTTTGATATTTTGTGTGGAGCATCATATGATGACCCTCTACCAAGACAGTTGAAATTATGCCCCTGGGGGCAAAGCTGGCCCCACCACTTTTGACCTTCATTCTTATTTTTAAAGCTACATGAAATTTGGACCATGTGTACAGTTTTGATAACAAATATCAATGTTGTGCTGCGATTCTCTTGATTGTAACCTTTTGACCTACTTTCTTATTTTGGATAATCAGCGTTTCGATGTAGCATGATTGGTTGATTGAAAAATTTCACATGATGTTATCATAGAAATACCATGGACTGTTGTATATGTCCTTGTGGACCAGTAGGCGTCGGTTTTCAAATGTTTCCTTGAGTTAATCGGCGTCGGTTCGCAACACACTAAAACCAAAATATTTTTTATACTTCAATTGTATTTTTTTCCTGCAAATTCGGTATCATTGAGTAAAATAATGATAAAAAATAAGTGTTTCTATATGTTTTACCTGGAAAACTAATGTTTGCATCTCTTTAAAACGTGTGGTTCTCTTTGAATGTGTGTTGTAACTAGTATGTACATAATTTGAATATGAACTACTGTCATTATCACATATTAAAATAGTAATGAAACTAATTAGCTTACAACCGTTTTCGGCTTACCCAAACACAAAACGTTCCAAGTGTACTATATGTTTGTTGCCTATTACCCATACATACATGATCTGGTTTGAAAATGACACACAATAGCCATGCCAGTAGAGCACAGGCCCTCATGGGCCTCTTGTTTTTAATCTGCCGATTCTCAAAGCATCATTATAAGTATTAAATGTATGTACATAACACTTAAAACATTAATGTATTTAGATATGTACTTCAATTATAAAAATGACTGAAGCAACTTAAATTTAGATATATATTACCTGTATGCTCTCTGGTTTCCATACTTATCCTTATGGGCATCATTGTAGAAAATATGATACTTTGGTTTCTCAAAATCAAACTTATATGCAGCAGAGGTTTCGTCCAATTTCACCTCTCGTCTGAGTTTTCCTTGGCTGTACGTTGCACCCGGAACGAAGGAAAATTCGTTTGGCTCCGTTTCTACGTCAATATGCACTACTTCATATCGGTTTGTTGTCCCTTTGACATCTAAATCAACTTTAAAATTGAAAAGATGTGTATGATAATTAGCCGTTATGAATTCTTGAATCCTGAAACCGTACTTTTTCTCCATTTCCGTGAAAGCGTTTCCGAGAACGTATCCTGTAGAAATGCCTTTTGTTTCAATAACTCCGTTTTGAAAGAACCGAAAGTCAAATACATAATCGTAATTTACAACTGTAACGACAGTTCTTAAGACTAAGATATTATTTTCCATTCCTTCGAAAAATCGTCCTTCGGAATCAAAATAGGAGAAATGCCGTCTTAGTGGTTCGCCCGTGTTAAGTTCAAACAAACAAAACACGTTCCTTATGACGTCCGGTGTTTCCGAACTCTCGGTGACATGCATAGTGTCGAAAAATGTGGCATGATCCGGGCAGTCAACACCGGGAATAAGGCCCTGTGCAGCGGGTCCGATAAGTTCAGCAGAGTCCATGTAGTCTGAGAATCTTTGTTGAGGGCTGTGACCGGAATAGAAAACAGAAACTTCTTGCAGGCCCATCTCATATACAATTCGTTCCCCGTCAAACCGCACGTCATATACTTGGGGACCGTATGCTGTTGACATCCGGAAATCAAAGGCCCATTTCATGTACTCCACGTGACGTCCGTTAACTGTGTATCGTTTGCCGTCTGGTTCTACCATTTTGGGGCCTCGTTTTTTTGCGGCTGCCGGTGCGTCCCCCCTTTTGTTTAACGTTGAAAACAGTGTTCTCTTGTTTGGTGGAAAATTCCGTTGAGGTTGACAAATTGATGTATTGCTCTTGTAAGCCACAGAAGCGGCATCTAAAGAATTAAACTGTGTGCCTGAAAACCAAACTTTGTCTATGTGGACACCAGTTTCATTGACGCCTGCCAAAATTGCGAAATCAACTGGATGCAGTGTGTAATATTCTATATCGTATGTTAGCCAATACCATGTCTTTCGCTGATCCACGCCACTCGATCCGGGCGAAAAAGAGGATGCATATAGAAACGACAAGCATTCATTTCCGCAATTCTTCAAACGGGCCCCAAAACATTTTTCGGTAATATTTCCAAAGCCATCTTCTACTTCATCGGTAATACTGTTTATAACCGAGCCATAATCTTCTTCCGTCATTGGGCGGTAGAAATATGGTATAGAAGCGTTGATTCCTGGCAAAGGTCTGTGGTTTAAAGGTGATGGTAAAGGTCCCACTATGAGTTCGTTGATCTCGCGGTCCGGTGCTTTTCCACGAATGATAATGACCTTTGCTTCTCGTATGGGCTGATGAGTTCCGTTGTCAAGATGCGCGAGTACTTCGGATTTGTTTGGAAGATGTAATTCTGCAACGAACACGTAGTTTGCATTAGTCTTGCTTTTTGACGGTCGCACAAGATCAAGGTTACTTTGCTCGTAGAGGTACTTTTGTAGTCCAGCGATCTCAGTTTTGGTCAGATCATGGAATACGCCTGGCACTTTAGGCTCAGTGTCTGTGAATGAATGATCAACAACCTCACACTGGTCAGGCAGTGTTTCAGGGGTTCCAACCTCCTTGTTGTCAGACGTAGCCACCACTATTAAAGCTATAAGCAGTCCTATACTTAATACAAGTAAACCGCACGTTGATACTAACAGACCGCGGTTAATATTAGCCATCTTGCATACGTTATTTGACACTAATAGTTGCACGGTATACTCCTGTATTGCATCTTCTGGTACGGCAATAAAGCACAAATCATAAACTTGTAAACGCTTGTAAACACTTTGAAATGTGCGCTTATCGGGTTATGCATGGGTTATTTAGCTGATACCCGACTTTGCTCGACTACGGTTGCTACACATATAATCGCTGATTTACAAAGCTGTATAACTTATAAGCTAATATATACGTCGTAAATGTTTGAGTCTCCAATACTTCTTATCATGTTATCGCGATTGTCCTTGACATGACCTTGTGACATTTATCGAGATAAGCCTAAAAATGGAAAATGGAAATGTGCGTAGTATGCTCAATACATGCATCCAATAAAATGTTTTTCTCGGTGTGTCCTGGAACAGGATGTGCAAATAAATCTGGTTTATATTATAGGTTTAATATTGTGATACTATGTTGAGACGTTATTCTTCATTCTTGTTAGTATATACAGAACATTCTATCAAACTAGATTCTTTAGTAATATTCTAGACTACCAAAATGCAAAATGCAAATTTCACTAATATATATTGGTCATCTTACTTGATGCTATTTTCCATTCGGTTTATTTTTGAAAGTAAATACCTGAGTTGTGATAATCTTTCACAACAATTCGCGAACGTTATCAGGTTATCTACCTATAACATGCATATAGTAATATGCCACCAGACAAATCGTTTTGGATTGTAGAACAGTCCTGTACATTCGAATCGTCATAAAATTCAAGTCACGATCGACTGCGATCATCAACGATTTGCTATGGAAGGCCACGATAGCATACCTGATGCCCGTAAGACCACGCCCAATCGACTACACTAAACATGCGCTACGTTTTGAATATATCACAGAAGCATAACGACACTTTTGAAAAGTTAAACACAGTGATGGCTTTCCCGAGTCGGCAGGATCACCCAAAAGACCAACGATTCCCGCCGACGCCGTTACGAAAGAATTAACGATGTGATGGAGTCGAATAAGGTCCATCTATTGACAATGCATACCCTTTGTATTGCTTAAATCAATTGAATTTGAACTGAATTTTAAGGAAAAGTATGATTGCCATATACGTGAAACTTTTTGTTGTCTGGAGTCTGCTTATAAACATTAAAACATAATGAAATTAATAAGTAGGCTGTAACCTAAATAAACAGTTGTATTTTGAAATGCGATATAGCCTTCAAGTCCGGCATCCGAATAGGTTTTTTTAGCTACATTCGGAGCTCCTCAGCCATTTTTATCGAAAACAACCTCGGATGTATTTGGACGGTTTACATACTAAAAAAGTGGTACGTTTAAGTCCGCTGCAAGTAGATCGCGTAGTAATTTTGTTCAGCAGCTAAACATTATGACTTTACTCCTGTTAATATCTTAATTATGTTTGCAATAAAAAACTTCACTGGCAATCAATTTAAACTTAGAGCAATGAATATAAATCTAAAACACTACTTTTAATTATTGATATAATTCAAAAATTTACGAACTACTTCAACTGAGGAATATACAGCCGAGGTTGTTTTCGATAAAAATGGCCGATGAGTTCCGAATGTTTTAGCTAATGTTGCAATGAGGTGTATATTTTAATTGCATATTTTGGTAGCCTAGATCTTCTGATACGGGAATCCGATTTATTGCCTCGCGACAACTTTGATGAAAAAATACCTTCAAGATAGTGGCCAATATTTTACCACGTTATTTAAATATGCCTTGATTTTCGGTCAAAACTATACTTTAATGATTTCCAAATATAAACCTATCAATTCCAGTGGAATTCGAATGAAATTCCTACGATCCAAACTAGCCACAAAAGAAACGGAACTGTCGAATTAGTTTTAGGTTTTATTGCAAATTTTATAATATTTGGTCGTTAGTTAGTACTTTTGTAGTGTACGTATTGATACAATATATGTTGCAAATAACATAATCTAGACCATAAATAATCCACTAAAGTAACCGTAGAATAAATATAACGTGCAAAATATTTCTGTTTATTTTTTTTTGCATCAAAAGCTGCATGCCATTTTTGGACTAGGGCCTAGTTCATAGTCATAAACGCGCTATCTGCATTCTCAAGCCGCATCTGGGTTTCACTGACGTAATGTATTCATATGCTGTATTTTGATTGGATTGCCGTTAGCGAATTTGAATAATCAAAGTAGTACCAGAACTGATTACAATAAAAACATCTAATAAAGATTGTTCTCCTAGCAATTCAAGCTAACTGTATGTTCTTTTAATGAAGCACAAGAATTTCATTACTCACTGTGTGTCACCTGATTTTGGACTGCAGTTTTGGCCAGTCGTGCTATTCGATTCGAGCAATTCGGTCCCTAGGTTGATCTCTTGAGTTGAGAATTATAAAAAAAGATGTTATTGTTACTTATTTGCACAAAATAATCATATTATCCACTTGTGTTCTTATATGTTTACATTCTTTATTATTCAATACAATCTGTTTATAATGTACGTGAAGTTATAGCGGCCTAGCGGCCTAGCCTAGAGGCCTAACTTTTCCCTATTTCAAAGCAATTGTTCATGCATTTATTCGTTTGGAAAACAATGATAAATCAATGTTATTTATTCATATATTAACACAGGGGCCATAAATTGTTTTCTATTCAGAGAAGAAAATGCATGTATACATGTATACATGCTTTGAAATAGGATACCATTTTAGGCCGCTAGGCCGCTAGGCCGCCAGGCCGCTAACTTCACGCCGCTAGGCCGCTAGGCCGCTGAACTGCTTGAACGATTTTTTTGGAAATAATGTTGATAATTGCTTGAGATTGATAATTTGTGCATTCAAACAGTTAATTTATCATTGTTTTAAAAGAAAACGCATAAAAATGCGCTAGGCCGCCAACTTCACGCCCCTAGGCCGCTAGGCCGCTAGACCGCTAACTTCACGCCGCTTGGCCGCTAGGCAGCCAGGCCGCTAACTTCACGCCGCTAGGGCGCTAGGCCGTTAACTTCACGTACATCTTTTTATATTATATTGAACATTTCATTTCTTCAGGAAGTACAAGTAAGAGACGACGCTCATATAAGGGTTCCAGCATATTGTATGTGTCCAGTATATATATGAAACAAGGCTGAGCTACAGAATTACGACTATATAAATACGAATTCATTAACAATGTGTTCGTCGAAGAACAAATTATAAATTAATATAGAGCAGTCAAACATTGCAGTGCGCCGTTTAGGAAAGCAAGGCGTTAGGAAATATAGAAAGTAAGTCCAGAACGATGGAGGTAAAAACCATCGATGAATGGAATTTAAATTTAAATATGAAATAAAACCAGTATGAGATATCACCCCATACATACATTATACATACATGAAGATTACATAAACAGAACGAATGACAAATACAAAATGGACACGGTAGAGGTTGGATTATCCTAATTTCACACATATAAACCTCAAACCAGAATTCATACTTGAATATGGCGAGCACTTACCATTTACGGAATAGGTGATGGTTGAGGACGGGTACGATTAAAAATATTTTATGAAATAGTTTGGTCGCCTCTTATATTAGTATATTGTAAATCCACTTGATTGTAATCTGAGCGTGACGCGTTGACATCACTTCATCGCGCAGCAGTGATTTGTTTAGCTAAGGAATCGGAGCGAAGAGAAACAACTATTTATTACCACCTCTTCCTGTCTTGATATTGTTGTATAGCTTGCAGGGGGGAACACGTATTCCGAATCTGCATAATATAATGGAAAGTTTGTCATAATATTATGGAACGTTTGTCACACAGTTTGCTTTCATTTATTAAAGTGTCTTTCAGTGCAGATGCCAAAAGGTGGTTGAACTATTTTCAGCACACATTAAGGTGGTTTAACCAAAAAAAATTACCATGAAGGCTCTTGTACAGCAAAGGAATTGTCAGGAAATTAAAATACCACATTTAAATAATGTTAAAGCAGAAACCATTGCAAAAATATGTGTTTTTGGAACTTAAACGTCCTAAAAAGTATCAAATTCTCGCTTCCCACATTTGTAAGCAACAGACTGGCCGAAGGTTTTCCTTCAATAACTTTTTAATTCCGTAACCTAGACGCATGAAATAAGAAGCCGAGTGAGGCATGGTAATTGTAGAGCCGAATGCGCGTCATGATATTTTTGAAATATATACTTTATACTACTTACCAGGCAAAAACAGGCTCTAAAAATCCCATTTCGTCATGGTTTCGCCGCCATCTTTCATATCAAGCTCCAAAACCGCACTTAAACCCTTGCAGATTCGGAATACGTGTGCCCCCCTGGCTTGATTCATAATCATTCACTAGCTTGTTGTGTCTTCTGTCAGTAACACTGTTGTTATACTGATGGCGTTTTGCTGTTCCCCGTCAATGTTTGTAATCATTTTATCTTGCATGTTTTTCTTTGTGTTATTTTGTTCACCACCTATGTGTGTAATTCATTTTCTCGTTTGTTTACTTTTTTGAACAAATCAATTCGTTATTTCATTAAAAGAATGACATTTCCACTTTTAGGAGTTGTGTATTTTCCCAACTACCAGCTTCCTCCCAACTTTACTGTATTTTTTTTCTTTATACCCGGTTTTAAATAAAACAAATGCTTCTATATATATGGTAACTTAAAAGGTCCAGTGACCAGGCATCCTACCTGCTTCCTCCGTAGCAATTGTTTTCCACCCCTTGTATGGACACACTTGTTGTCAATTCAGCCCAGTGACCACTTCGACCCAGTTAGCATTTCGGTCCAATTAGGTATTATAAACATGTTGATATAAGTAACGCCTTTGAGTTGAAATAAAAGTTTATGGTGGCAATTTCAAAACAGACGCGATAAATAAACTTTTGTTTTAGTTTCATCGTACGAGCAGACGCTTATACTGAATTAAAATTATTTCTACAACTGTTGGTAGGGGCATTAAACGAACTTTTCTCTTGGCTAAAGAATGTAACAAAAGGAAAACGGTTCGAATTTGCGCATGTTTTTTCTATAAAAAACTGTAAAGCTAGCACAGTACACCAGATCATTGTGGATCACCTTTAAAAGTTTCTGCTTCGGCCACACGTACGTCTCCGAAGTTTAGACTAGAGCTCGAGCGTGTGCAATTTTCGGCCGTTTTATATTCGGTAAAGAAGATACTCGGTTAATGATGAAGCACGATGATGATGATAATGATGATGATGATGATGACCCAACAGGACGAAACGTTTTCTTCAGGACGAACGGAACGAGACGACCAATATGACGAACAATCGATTCGGTAAATAAAATTCAGAACTATGCTGTTTCGTAAGTAAACAAACCGAATGGTGGCAGAAATAAAAAATAAAATAACGTTTTAATTAAATAATTAAAGAAAGTCTTTGCTCAAAAGGTAAAACTCCTAATTGGAAACGAATGAATGAATGAATGAATGCTGCAATAAAGATACATTTTTATTTACCTTAGTTAGATTTTTAAGTTCAAAACCAAATACTCGTGCATTCTAAAGAATATATATAAGTAAACAAAATAAGAACATCGACATGATAATTGACCACCGGCGCCGGAAGGTAATTTTTATTTTGGAGATAGGGAAGGGTCTTGGAGGTTTGTGCAGATTTCTTTTTTAAATCATGTTGCTTAAAACACATTTTCAGGACTCAATCAATGGTTTGATACATTTTTTACAGGTAAATATATTTATACCTCATCAAAGTGCATATAAGAATGTAATTTGAACCACTGAACATTGAATGACCTTAACTCAACAAAACGCTTTGGAAAATCCAATTTTTTAGGTTGTTAGGGGCGTGGTCAGGATTCAACATTACGGAGGGGTTGTACCCTTTTGACTAGGTTTAAAGTGTCTGGAGTGGGGTTTGGGGGTACCCAAATTCTCGATCTGTGAGGACACTACCTTAACTGCTTAACATGAACTTGTCAACATAAACTGAAGAAAACAACACAATGATATCAACATGAACTCTGCTCATGAGAAGGTCATCATGAACCAGCAGATACAAATTCAAACTAGGCGAACTGTTTGTTATATTGATTATCATAATTAATTTAAATGAAACACTTTTGACTTCATTGTAAAGTTACAGGCCCCCATCTTATCAAAGACAATAAGAGAGAAGATGTGAATTGGACTTACCAGTTTATAAATTCATTTATAATTCAATTTCAGGGGTCTGGAAGAACTGTTGTTACCAAGGGTGACACATAATCACAACATGATCTGGTCAACATGAATCCTTAACATGATCTGCTCAACATGAATATGGGAACAATGTGGATCACTCCTGAGCACAGAGCCCTGGTCAACATGAACATTTGCTCTGACTTGTGAAACAGAAGTAAGTAAATAGTACTTAAAAAATAATGTTTAATATTATAATCAAATAATCACAGTGCAACCACAAGTGTCTCTGTCATGTGAGTGAAAAAACAACAACAAATAAATGTTATTTTCACTGTGCCACTCTCCTCCTCCTCCTCCTCCACCATCTCCTCCTCCTCCAACCACTACCACCATCACCAAGACCACAACCACCACCCTCCACCTTCTAAAAGCCACTGACCACCACCCTCCTCCTCCTCTTCCAACCCACCATCACCACCACCACCAACACCCTCCTCCTCCTTCCGCAACCACCACCACCACCCTCCTCCCCCTATCTTACCACCACCACCACTACCATCATCCGCCTTCTCCTCCTCCTCCCACCACCATCACCACCACCACCAATCTCCTCCTCCCACCACCATGACAACCACCACCCTCCTCCTCCTTAAAGCCACCACCACCCTCCTCCTCCTCCTCCCCCTCCTCCAACCCACCATCACCACCACCACCACCCTTCTTGGAGACTCCACCTCCTAAATGTACCTTAAATTATACATGTTAAATCAAATATGTTTGAACCAATTTAGGAGCCTTTGTCCATTCACCACCAAATTTGGTCAGACAAGACAAGTTTGAATACCAGCCAATACCAGCCATTTTGCCCGACTCATTCAAGAGTAAACCTTTAATTTTATAAATTACCTAAAATTGGTCTTGTCAAATCAATTGCCAGAATTTGCATGGGAAGAATATCTTGGGCAGGTTGGATAACCAGCCATGTTGCCTCAGTCACTCTAGAGTTATGACCCTTGAATTGGCAAAAAGTCTTTAAAGTGTTCCCTTTCTAAATTTGGCTTGACATAAAAGCACTGATCACCAAACTTCAAGAATATGAAAAACATAGGAACCTGATCCCCCAAACAACTCAATCCTCCCAAGATCATAATAACCATAGGAACTTGCCCCCCCCCCCCCCCACACACACAATTTACTCTTTACTCTGTCCTTCAAGGTCCTTAAGAACCCATAGAAACCTGATCCTCCCAACAAGAATTTACTCAATCCTTTAATATATAACCATAAGAACTGATCCCTCCAAAAACAATTTACACAGTCCTTGAAAATCATAAAAACCATAGAAACCTGAACCCCCAGCAACAATTAATTCAGTCCTCCAAGATCATTTAATTACCATACAAACCAGATCCCAAACAACAAATCACTCAGTCATTTAAGATCATAGTAACCATAGGAACCTTATTCCCCAATTTACTAATTCCTTCAAGATGTAACCATATGAACCTGATCCCCATAACATCAATTCACTCAGTCTTTCAATATATAACAAGAACCAATGCCCTCAAACAGCAATTTACTCAGTCCTTCAAGATATAATCAGAGCCTGATCACATCCAAACAGCAATTTACTCTGTCCTTCAGGATCCTCATAATTAACCATAGAAACCCGACACCCACAAGCAACAATTTTATTAGACTTTCAAGACAATAATATCCATAGCAACCATCCTCCCCAACTGCAGTTTACTCATTTCGTCAAGATATAGGAGTTTGATGCCCCCTAATATCAATTTACTCAGTCCTTTAAGATATGATGATACGAGACTTGGTCCTTCAAGGTCATAAAAATCCATAGGAACCTGATCCCCCTTGAACAACAATTTACTCAGTTCAAGATCATGAAATACAGGAACCTGATTGTCCCAACAAAAATGGACTCATTCCTTCAATATTTAACCGTGGGAGCCTGATGCCTGTAAACAACAATTTACCCAGGCCTTCAAGATCATAATAATCATAGGAACCTGAATCCATCAATAACAATTTACCCAGGCCTTCAAGATCATAATAAGCATAGGAACCTGAACCCATCAATAACAATTTACCCAGGCATTCAAGATCATAATAATCATAGGAACCTGAACCCATCAATAACAATTTACCCAGGCCTTCAAGATCATAATAATCATAGGAACCTGAACCCATCAATAACAATTTACTCAGTCCTTCAATATTATAGTTGCCAATTATGAACTTGATCCTCCCAAATGCAATTTACACATTCCTTCAAGATATAAACATATCAACCTGATCCCCTAAACAGCAATTTTCTCAGTCCTTTAAGATACAACCAGAGCCTGATGCCCTCCAAAGAACACTTAAATTAGTCCTTCAAAGATATAACCAAATGAACCAACAACCATTTACTCAGTCCTTCAAGATCCAAATGACCATGGAAACCTGATGCCTGCAAGCAATAATATACTCAATCCTTCAATACCATTATAACCATAGGAAACCGTTCACCCAAACTACAATTTACTGGGGCCTTCAAGACATAATCATATGAGCCTTATGCCCCCTAACAACTATTACTCAGTCCTTCAAGATTATGAAAGCCATCGGATCATGATGCTCATTAAATGCAATTTACTCTGTATTAGTCTGTCCTTCAAAATAATAAACACATGAACATGATGCACCCTAACAGCAATTTACTCATGCAGTCCTTCAAGATATAACCATGGAAACCTGATTCCCTACACAGCAATTTACTCAGACCTTCAAGATTATAGCCAGAGCCTGATGCTCTCCAACAACAATTTACTTAGTCCTTCACAGATATAACCAAATGAGCCTGATAACTGCCAACAACAATTTACTCAGTCCTTCAAGATCCAAATAACCATAGAATTCTGATGCCTGCTAACAACAATTTACTCAGTCCCTCAATACCCTAATAACCATTGGAACTGGTTCAAACCTAAGTACAATTAACTGGGTCCTTCAAGATATAACCATAGGAACATGATGCCTGCTAACAACAATTTACTCAGTCCCTCAATACCCTAATAACCATTGGAACTGGTTCAAGCCTAAGTACAATTAACTGGGTCCTTCAAGATATAACCATAGGAACATGATGCCTGCTAACAACAATTTACTCAGTCCTTCAAGATAAAAAAACCCCACAGGATCCTGATCCCCAAAACAACAATTTACCCTGAGTCTTTTAAGATCATTAAAACCATAGGAAGCTACTTCCCCGAAACAACAATTTACTCAGTTCTTAAAAATCATCATAACCATAAAAACCTGATTCCCCCCAACAACATTTTACTCAGTCCTTTAAGATCATAAAAAGCATAGGAACCTGACCACTCCAACAACAGTTTACTCAGTCCTTTGAGATATAACCCTATGAATCTGCTGCCCACTAACAAACAAATTTCTCAATCCTTCAGTCCCCGACCCCCCAAATATTACATTTAAGATTAAAGAAAAGTCCATAGAAACCTGATCCCCCAACAACCATTCACACAGTCCTTCAAGATATAACCATAGGAACCTGATCCCCAAAATAACAATTACTCACTCCTTCAAGATCATAAAAACCATTCTGTTGCATCCACATTAAAGCTTGTCTATTGTTTTTTTTTTATTCTGTTGTATCCACATTTTCCCTGCCTGTTTTATTAAACAAAAAAAAATACAATTATTGTCACAACTTTGGTGTGGTCATCATATGGTTGTGCAAAGTCTTTTACCTTAGCAACTCTCAAAAAATGCGTAAGATATTCAAATGAAAATTTGTACACATGTTGTAAGATAAAATACACATATGTACAGAAAACTCCATAACTAGAGCTTTAAAAAATTGTTTAGTTGTGTCTCTTCATATTCTGTACAAAGTCATGCACAAACTTTATTTCAGCCACAACTTTATAACCATTCATTATATTAAAGTGAATCTATGTGCACTTTTTAATTGATACAAAACACACATGTGTAGCAAGGCCCATTACTCTGGATTTAATAATTGTTGAGTTATCCCCCTTGATAGTTTGAAATAGTGATGCAAAAACCTGTACAATATCATGACCTAAAATTCATTAATGATATACATAGGAAACATTGTCATTTGACCCCATGTTACCAGTTACAAAATGCGTATGTGTAGCAAGGCCCATATCTCTGTCTTTAACAATTGTCAAGTAATGCTCCTTAATAGTTTGAAAAAAATCATGCAAAAAGTGATTTTTTTTTGTTTTAGGTATAACCTTTTAACCATTTTAGGTATATACATGAAACATTGTATTGATATTACATGTAAGAAATGTTGAATTATTCCCCTTATTGATTAAAACAGGATAAGCCTTGACATTATCTCCACAGTGCTTTTGGTATAATATTATTAAGATTTTTGTTTCCATTTTAAGGCTTTTGTTTTTTTTAATTCTTTTTGCTGCCAGACACTGTCTTACTATACAATTTTCTATTTTGGTTTTTGAACTATGGTATTTGTTGCTCTCTTTGTTAGAATTATTGGGTTATGTTTAAAGATATTTATTAACCATTTATTTGTAACATAAGTTTAATTGTGGCCCTTTATACAGCTCTTTTTCTGATAGCATTGTCCTCTGTTTAGCAATTTTAAACCATTTTGTAATTAGTTTGTTTCTGTATTGATTTGATGAAGGCTATGGTCTATGTATTTAAGTGTTTTTGCACCTTTTTCTTCAAACCTTAGTTTTTTCAGCTAAATTTGTTTGCAGCTGCGACACACTAGGGGTGATAGTGAATTTTGTGCATTTTTTCCCTACTTTACCAATGAAAGAACATTTTTTCTTTTGCTAGCAAATATCATTATCCATAGAAATCATATGTTACATATCTGGGACACTCCAAAAATAGAAGGACATATCATTGCATGATTTTTAATGACCAATAGCAGCTCTTACTCTGACATTAGTTCAACTTTATAATATCATTTCCTAAAAATTTAAACAGCATAAAGTTATCTGGTCTGAAATGTTAGCTAATTTTTCATAGTTGGAAAACTTGGATATTATTTATCTGAAAGCTAATAGCATAGAATTTGTTTAGGACTGACAATGGCGCTATAGGAAGAAGAGGCCTGTTAATGGATACAGACAGTGTTAGTTTACATCATGACAACGTAACAGCGGACTAAGCAAGGTCAACCCAGCCAATGATAGGTCTGCATGGATTTGAGCTACAGAATCAAGAATGTTTTACGAGGGCCAAATATTTACAGAAAGCATCACAGAATATTGTTTGCATATTTGAAAGAGCATGATACAACGACACATAATGGAGGAAAAGTCCTTAATGGAGGAAAAGGCTCAGGACGTGGGTTAAATGAAGCCATGTCAACTTGTGAGGACGCACATGCCACTGGGGGATGACAGTGTTTAACGCCGTAGAGACCTCTTAGTGCTTCGATATGTCTTTGGTTACTTATTGTTGTGTGTATATTTAAAATATTTGTTATTTGTTCTTTTTATACGCCCATCTTACGATGGCCGTATTATGCGAACACCCACGGCGGGCGGGCGGCGGGCGGCGGGGCGGCTCCACAATGTTGTCCGCTCTCTAACTTGAACATTTCTCATCCAATTTCCACCAAACTTCATGAAAGTGTTTGTTGGTGAAATATCTAGGTCAAGTTCGATAACCAGCCAAATCGCTTTAGGCACTCCAGAGTTATGGCCCCCTGAATTTGTCAAAATTGGCCATTTTAGCTTTGTCCGCTCTCTAACTTGATCATTTCTCATCCAATTTCCACCAAACGTCATGAAAGTGTTTGTTGGTAAAATATCTCGGTCAAGTTCAATAACCAGCCAAATCGCTTTAGGCACTCCAGAGTTATGGCCCCCTGAATTTGTCAAAATTGGCCATTTTAGCTTTGTCCGCTCTCTTACTTGAACATTTCTCATCCAATTTCCACCAAACTTCATGAAAGTGTTTGTTGTTGAAATATCTAGGTCAAGTTCGATAACCAGCCTAATCGCTTTAGGCACTCCAGAGTTATGGCCCCCTGAATTTATCAAAATTGGCCATTTTAGCTTTGTCTACTCTCAAACTTGAACAGTTTTTATCCGAATTTCACCAAACTTGCTACTATAAATGTTTGTTGGTATATATTCTTGGCAAAGTTCTATAACCAGCCAGGCTCTTCATGATTATGGCCCTTGAATTGGTCAAAATTTGCCATTTTTGCTTTGTCCACTGTCTAATTTGAACAGTTATCATCTGATCTTCACCAAACTTGCTGAAAATATTTGTTGGTTAAATAAATCGGTCAAGTATGATAATCAGCCAAATGCCCCGAAGCACTTCAGGATTACTGCCCTTGCCATTTAAGCTTTGTCTACTCTCTAACTTGAACAATTCTCATCTGACCTTCACCAAACTTGCTGAAAATGTTTGAAGCTATAAAATCTTTACCAAGAATGTTTGCCGGTATAAATGCTTTGCCAAGTACACACTGATTGTCTCTTGGGTACGATTAAGGATGAATCATCTCTTTGAGACGATTTTTACATGAATGTTGTTTTTCAAATCCCGAACACGTTGATCGTCTTTGGGCATGATTTGGGATTAATCGTCTATATCTATAGACACGATTTTCAGGAGCCTTTTCTGACTTTGACAGATTAAATACAGAAGTACTTGGTAAATACAATTTTGCATGAAACCCTCAGTAAATATCAAGGGCTTGGTCCCCAAAGGTTCTAAGTGCCTATGAAAATTATAGACATTTTAGCACCTTTTGACTCGAAACCCTCGAATTAAAATAATTTTTTTCTACTGTTAATGCCATATTGTGCCAAATCATTTGCTTCTTGAAAAGCTTGCTTCTCAAAGGGCCAATGTGACAGTAAGTTGTCTTAGAATCCAAGAAATTATTGATGGGCGTATTTTGTGAGTGTCACTCTTGTTATATTTATTTATTTATTGTAAAACAACATTTTATTGTGATGATTATTGTTTGTTTCTTTCTTTCTTTTTCTGAACTAATTGTACTTCCAAGCAGCTGTTATATAGTTACATAAAATTATTTTTTAACATGTTGCTGTGACCTGAGTTTGTTTAAGCTGTTTGCTATACATGTATAAGGCGACTTCTAACCAGTAAAATGTTGACTGATTTAAAAAAAAATTGCTAGCTGGCATGAGCTATGTATGAAGTGACTTCTAACCAGTATTATGTTAAGTGAATTTGTTTTTAGCTAATTGCTGGCCGCCATAATTATGTTATAAGTGGCTTTTAACCAGTGTCATGTTACCTTTGTATTTGGCTATTTTTGTGGTTGCAATAATCTATGTATCAAGTTAATATTTAAGCGCTATGTTTTAGTTTATATTTGGCCCTTTCTGCTGCAGCCATGATCTTTTTAATAACTTATTATTGAAATGTCCCTAAGTATGTTGTTACCTTAGATTGTTTTTCATTTATTTTGTGGCAGTCATTATCTATGTATTGAATGATTTTTTACCAATGTAATGTTACCTTAGTTTGTATTTGGCCATTTCTGCGGCAGCCAAGTTTTTATTAAACTGCAATGTTTAATGTTAGTTTGTATTTGAGTTTTGAGGGAGCCATGATCAATGGTTTGAGTTTTTAGCTCAACTATTCGAAGAATAGGTGGGCTATACTACTCGCCCCAGCGTCGGCGTCCGGTTAAAGTTTTAGGGCAAGTCGGGATTTTCACTTATAATTCCAATACCTTACATTCAATTGACTTAATTAATAATACTTCACACAGTTGTTCAGGGCCATCACATGATGAGGTTAGATAACCATATTATTCTTTACACAGATTATGGCCCCTGATTGACTATGGAACTTGGGTTAAAGTTTTAGGGCAAGTTGGAATATTTATTAATAACTTCTATATCCTTTGTTCAATTGACTTAATACTTCACACAGCTGTTCAGGACCATCCCACAATGAGGTTACATAACTCCATATTATCCTAAATACAAGTTATGGCTGATTGACTTAGGTTAAAGTTTTAGGGCAGGTTAAAGTTTTAGGGCAAGTTGGGATTTTCACTTAAAACTCCAATACCATTCATTCAATTGACTTAATACTTCACACAGATGTTCAGAGCCATCACATAATGAGGTTAGATAACTCCATATTATCTTTTATACAAATTATGGCCCCTGATTGACTATGGAACTTTAACCTTAGGGCAGGTTGGGATATTGTTTAATAACTTCTATACCCTTCATTCAATTGACTTAATACTTCACACAATTGTTCAGGACCATCACCCAATGAGGTTCCATAACTCCATATCCTTAATACAAGTTATGGCCACTGATTGACTTAGGTTAAAGTTTTAGGCAAGTAAAAGTTAAGGGCAAGTTGGGATTTTAATAAAAAAAACTATACCGTTCATTAAATGCACTTAATAAAATTCAAAATTATTTAAGACCATCTTACAACAAGAAACATAACTCCCTTTTAAGCCTAGATACAAGTTATGGCCCTTGAATTTAAAAAAAAAATCCCTTTGAAAGGCATATTTGTATATTCTTAACCGCATTTTCATAATGGGAAATCAAGTTATTTGAATGACTTGCGTCATTGTTTGGGCGGGCTGGTGGGAGGGCAGCATCAAAGTCACCTTATGTATCAAATAATTTTAGTTAGGTTTGACATAAAGAGACCAAAGCCTATTATTACATCGTTATTGTATTCTAAGTCAAAGCGGCGTAGTCGAGCACGCTGTCTTACGACGGCTCTTGTTAGTGAACTACTATCTCGTTACCTTAGTTTGTATTTAGCTCCTTATATAGCAGCCATAATTTATGTACTAAGTCATTATTGAATCACTATGTTGTTTTTGACTCTTTTTGTGGCAGCAACGATACATGTATTAAGATATTATTTAATCACTTTGTTGTTACTTGGGTTTGTATATGGCTCATTTGCAGCAGTCATTATCAATTTGTTAAGTTATTGGTGTACTTTTATGTTGTTAACTTAGTTTGTATTTGGCTCTTTTTAGGCAGCTTTTGTATTTTTGAGGCAGTAATGAGCATGTAAGGTATTTTGAACTGCAATGTCTTTAACTTAGTTTTTATTTGATCTCTTTTGCGGCATTCCTGATCTATGTATTACGATTTTAATAAACTGCTGCATTGTATCCTTTGTATGTATTTGGCTCTTTTTGGGATAGCCATGATTTATGTATCAAGTTTTATTTTTTAACTGAATGTCATTATCTGCGTTTGTATTTGGCTCTTTTTTTGTGGCAGCCATCATGATGTAAGTATTTAGTTATAATGTGACCAAATTGTTGTTAACTTAGTTTGGATATGGCTATTTGTTGCACTCGTGATATATGTATTAAAGGGGCTGTTTCACGTATTGGCACCAAAAAAGTTTTTTTCTGTGTTACGCTTTGATATCATAATTGTAAAAAAAGTACCAAAATGTAAAAAAAAATTGTGTCGGAGACCTGGTTCGAACCCGTGTCGCCAAAATTGCAGTTCAGCATCGTACTCACTGAGCTACAAAGGCTTACTCTAATCGGGTGTCATAATTCAGCTATACACCTACCTTGGTGATATCACGTGATAACACCGACTAGCCAATCACGCATAAGGAATGAATTCTACCTTGTAGACATACCCAGTAATCTTTTTTAATGGAAAAATACGAAATAACTGCTAAACTTATATCAATTGTAAACTATGTGGTACTTCAGTTAGTAAGTTTCAATGCATTGTACTCATCGATGCCAAGTTGATGTCAGTTTTTGACATTTTTTTTCGCTATTTTATCATACGTGAAACATCCCCTTTAAGTTATTATAGAAGAACTTTGTTGTAACCTTAGAATGTAAATTGCTATTTTTTTGGCTACCATGATATATGTATTAAGTTATTGTTGAGTCACTGTGTTGTTATCTTATTTTGTATTTGGCTCTGATTTTGGCAGCAGCCATGATCTAAGTATTTGGTTATTACATTGTATTAAACCACATTGCTGCTAACTTAGATTGTATATGGCTCTTTTTGTTACACCCATGATCTATGTTTTGAGTAATTATTCAACCACTTTGTTTTTATATCAGTTTGAATTTGGCTTATTTTGCAGCATCCATGATCTATGTATTAAGTTATTATTGAACCTTAGCTTGTGTTTGGCTGTTTTTGCAGCATCCATGATATATGTATTGAGTTATTATTGAACCCCTATGTTGTTACCTTAGCTTGTATTTGTCTCTTTTTGTGGCAGCCATGATCTATGTATTAAGTACTTTTTGAGCAACTATGTAGTAAGCTTATTTTGTATTTGGCAGTTTTTGTGGTAGCCAAGATCTATGTATTAAGTTATTTTTGAGCCACTATGTTATAACCTTGGATTGTATTTGGCTCTTTTCGTGTCAGCCATGTTCTATGAATTAAGTTATTTTTGAGTAACTATGTTGTAACCTTAGTTTATATTTGGCTCTTTTTGTGGCAGCTATGATCTATGTATGAAGGTGTTGTTGAGCTGCTTTGTTGTTATCTTAGTTTTTATTTGACTCTTTTTGTGGCAGCCATGCATATATTATGTTAATTTTGAACAACGATGCTGTAACCTCAGGTTGTATTTGGCTCCTTTTTAGGCAGCCATGATGTATGTATTATGTTATTGTTGAGCTGCTATGTTGGTACCTTAGTTAGCATTTGACTCTTTTTGTGGCAGTCATGATCTATGTATTAATAATCTTTTGAACAACTATGTTGAAACCTTAGTTTGTATTTGGCTCTTTTTGTGGCAGCCATGATCTATGTATGAAGGGGTTGTCGAAATGCTATGTTGTTACCTTAGTTTGTATTTGGCTCCTTTTGTGGCAGCCATGATCTATGTATTAAGTATTTGTTGAGCTACTATGTTGTAACCTTAGTTTGTATTTGGCTCTTTTTGTGGCAGCCATTATTTATGTATTAAGTTGTTTTTGAGCAATTATATTGTAACCTTAGTTTGTTTTTGTATCTTTTTGTGGCAGCCATGATCTATGTATAAAGGTGTTGTTGAGATGTTATGGTGTTACCTTAGTTTGTATTTGGCTCCTTTTGTGGCAGCCATGATCTATATATTAGTATTTTTGAGCAACTATGTTGTAACCTTGGTTTGTATTTGGTTCTTTTTGTGGCAGCCATGATCTATATATTAAGGTGTTGTTGAGCTGTTATGTTGTTACCTAAGTTAGCATTTGTCTCCTTTTGGGACAGCCATGATCTATGTATAAAAGTATTGTTGAGCTGCTTTGTTGTTACCATATTTAACATTTGACTCTTTTTGTGGCAGTCATGATCTATGTATTAAGTATCTTTTGAGCAACTATGTTGTAACCTTAGTTTGTATTTGGCTCTTTTTGTGGTAGCCATGATCTATGAATGAAGGGGTTGTCGAGATGCTATGTTGTCACCTTAGTTTGTATTTGGCTCCTTTTGTGGCAGCCATGATCTATGTATTAAGTATTTGTTGAGCTACTATGTTGTAACTTTAGTTTGTATTTGGCTTTTTTTTGTGGCAGCCATTATTTATGTATTAAGTTGTTTTTGAGCAACTATATTGTAACCTTAGTTTGTTTTTGTATCTTTTTGTGGCAGCCATGATCTATGTATAAAGGTGTTGTTGAGATGTAATGGTGTTACCTTAGTTTGTATTTGGCTCCTTTTGTGGCAGCCATGATCTATATATTTGTATTTTTTAGCAACTATGTTGTAACCTTGGTTTGTATTTGGTTCCTTTTGTGGCAACCATGGTCTATATATTAAGGTGTTGTTGAGCTGTTATGTTGTTACCTAAGTTAGCATTTGTCTCCTTTTGGGGCAGCCATGATCTATGTATAAAAGTATTGTTGAGCTGCTTTGTTGTTACCATATTTAACATTTGACTCTTTTTGTGGCAGTCATGATCTATGTATTAAGTATCTTTTGAGCAACTATGTTGTAACCTTAGTTTGTATTTGGCTCTTTTTGTGGCAGCCATGATCTATGAATGAGGGGGTTGTCGAGATGCTATGTTGTTACCTTAGTTTGTATTTGGCTCCTTTTGTGGCAGCCATGATCTATGTATTAAGTATTTGTTGAGCTTCTATTTTGTAACCTTAGTTTGTATTTGTTTTTTTTGGTGGCAGCCAATATTTATGTATTAAGTTGTTTTTGAGCAACTATATTGTAACCTTAGTTTGTTTTTGTATCTTTTTGTTGCAGCCATGATCTATGTATAAAGGTGTTGTTGAGATGTTATGGTGTTACCTTAGTTTGTATTTGGCTCCTTTTGTGGCAGCCATGATCTATATATTAGTATTTTTGCACAACTATGTTGTAACCTTGGTTTGTATTTGGTTCTTTTTGTGGCAGCCATGATCTATATATTAAGGTGTTGTTGAGCTGTTATGTTGTTACCTAAGTTAGCATTTGTCTCCTTTTGGGGCAGCCATGATCTATGTATAAAATTATTGTTGAGCTGCTTTGTTGTTACCATATTTAAAATTTGACTCTTTTTGTGGCAGTCATGATCTATGTATTAAGTATCTTTTGGCAACGATGTTGTAACCTCAGTTTGTATTTGGCTCTTTTTATGGCAGCCAGGATCTATGTATTAAGTTATTTTTGAACAACTATGTTGTACCCTTAGTTTGTATTTGGTTCTTTTTATGGCAACCATGATCTATGAATCAAGTTAATTTTGAACAACGATGTTGTAACCTCAGGTTGTATTTGGCTCCTTTTTAGGCAGCCATGATGTATGTATTATGTTATTTTTGAGCAACTATGTTGTAACCTAAGTTTGTGTTTGGCTCTTTTTGTGGCAGCCATGATCTATGAATCAAGTTATTTTTGAGCAACTTTATTGTAACCTTAGTTTGTGTTTGGCTCCTTTTTAGGCAGCCATGATCTATGTATTATTTTTTTTAGCAACTATGTTGTAAACTTAGATTGTATTTAGCTCCTTTTGTGGCAGCATTGATCTATATATTGAGTTATTTTTGAGCAACTATGTTGTAACCTTAGATTGTATTTGGCTCTTTTTGTGGCAGCCATGATCTATGTATAAATGTGTTGTTGAGATGCTATGTTGTTACCTTAGTTTGTATTAAGCTCTTTTTGTGGCAGCCATTATCTATGTTTTAAGATATATTTGAGCAGCTATGTTGTAACCTTAGATTGTATTTGGCTCTTTTTGAGGCAGCCATGATCTATGTATTAAGTTATTTTTGAGCAACTATTTTGTAACCTTAGTTTAAATATTGCTCTTTTAGTGGCAGCCATGATCTATATATTAAGGTGTTGTTGAGCTGTTATGTTGTTACCTAAGTTAGCATTTGTCTCCTTTTGGGGCAGCCATGATCTATGTATAAAAGTATTGTTGAGCTGCTTTGTTGTTACCATATTTAACATTTGACTCTTTTTGTGGCAGTCATGATCTATGTATTAAGTATCTTTTGAGCAACTATGTTGTAACCTTAGTTTGTATTTGGCTCTTTTTGTGGCAGCCATGATCTATGAATGAGGGGGTTGTTGAGATGCTATGTTGTTACCTTAGTTTGTATTTGGCTTCTTTTGTGGCAGTCATGATCTATGTATTAAGGTGTTGTTGAGCTACTATGTTGTAACCTTAGTTTATTTTTTTCTCTTTTTGTGGCAGCCATGATCTATGTATTAAGTTATTTTTGAGCAACTATGTTTTAACCTTATTTGTATTTTGGTCTTTTTGTGGCAGCCATAATCTATGTATTATTTATTTTTGAGCAAATATGTTGAAACCTTGGTTTGTATTTGACTCTTTTTGTGGCAGCCATGATCTATGTATTTAGTTATTTTTAAGCAACTATGTTGTGACCTTATTAAGCATTTGGCTCCTTTTGTGGCAGCCATGATCTATTCATAAAGGTATGAGCTGCTATGTTGTTACCTTAGTTAGCATTTTACTCTTTTTGTGGCAGCCATGATCAATGTATTAAGTTGTTTTTGAGCGACTATGTTGTAACCTTAGATTGTACTTGGCTCTTTTTGTGGCAGCCATGATGTATGTATTAAGTTATTTTTGAGCAACTATATTGTTACCTTTGTTTGTATTTGGCTCTTTTTGTGGCAGCCATTATCGATGTATTAATTATTTTTGAGCAACTATGTTGTAACCTTAGATTGCATTTGGCTCTTTTTGTGGCAGCCATGATCTTTAAATGAAGGTGTTGTCGAGATGCTATGTTGTCACCTTATTTTGTATTTGTCTCTTTTTGTGGCAGCCATAATCTATGTATTAAGTTTTTGTTGAGCTACTATGTTGTAACCTTAGTTTGTATTTGGCTCTTTTTGTAGCAGCAATTATCTATGTATTAAGTTGTTTTTGAGCAACTATATTGTAACCTTAGTTTGCTTTTGTCTCTTTTTGTGGCAGCCATGATCTATGTATCAAGGTGTTGTTGAGATGCTATGTTGTAACCTTAGTTTGTATTTGGCTCCTTTTGTGGTAGCCATGATCTATATAATAAGTATCTTTTGAGCAACTATGTTGTAACCTTAGTTTGTATTTGGCTTTTTTGTGGCAGCCATGATCTATGTATTAAGTTTTTTTTAGCAACTATGTTGTAATCTTGGATTGTATTTTGCTCTTTTTGTGGCAACCATGATCTATGTATTAAGTTACTTTTGAGCAACTATGTTGTTACCTTAGATTGTATTTGGCTCCTTTTGTGGCAGCCATGATGGATGTATTAAGGTGTTGTTGAGCTGCTATGTTGTTACCTGAGTTTGTATTTGTCTCTTTTTGTGGCAGCCATGATCTATGTATTAGGTTGTTGTTAAGCTCCTGTGTTGTTACCTCAGATTATATTTGTCTTTTTATTGTGGCAGCTATGATATACTTATTGAGTTGTTTTTGAGCAACTATGTTCTTACCTCAGTCTGTATTTGACTCTTTTTGTTGCAGCAATGATCTACTTATTAAGTTATTGTACAGCTGTATATGTTGCTTTAGTTTGTATTTGTCTTTTTGTGTGGCAGCCATGCTGTATGTATTAAGTTATTGTTGAGCTGCTATGTTGTTGCCTTAATTTGTATTTTTTTTGTGGCAGCCATTCTATATGCATTTATTTGTTTTTGAGCCATTTTTTGGTAATCTTAGTTTGTATTTGGTTCTTTTTTTGGCAGCCATGATATATGTATTAAGTTATTTTTGAGCCACTATGTTGTTACCTTAGTTTGTATTTTGCTCTTTTTGAGGTAGCTTTGATCTATGCAATCGGTTATTATTGAACCAAATTGTTGCTACCTTATCTATGTGTGAAGTTATTATAGAACCTTTTTGTTGTTATCTTATATTGTAAATGGTTCTTTTTGTGACAGTTATGACCTATGTATTAAGTTGTTGTTGAGCAAGTATGTTGTTACCTTAGTTTGTATTTGGCCCTTTTTGTGGCATCCATGATCTATGTACTAAGTTGTTTTTGAGCTGCTATGAAGTAACCTTAGTTTTTATTTTTTTTATTTTGTTTTCAGTAGCTTTGATCTTTATTTGTATAATGTGATTATTTACCAGTGTCAAGCTACCTTAGTTTGTATTTGGCTCTTTTGTGGCAGTCATGATCTATGTATTACGTTACTTTAAACCAGTGTCATGTTACCTGAGTTTGTACTTTTCTCAGTTCAAGGCAGCCATGATCTATGTATTAAGTAATTATTCACCCACTATGTTTGTTTAAACTTAAAATATGGCTCATTTAAACCAGCATGATCTATGTTTTAAGTTATTATAGAACTCTTATGGTGTAATCTTAGTTTGTTTTGGCTCTGTTTGCAGCAGCCATGACCTTTGTTTTCAATTATTATTGAATCCCATTGTTGCTAACTTTTTCTGGCCTTTTCTCCTGGACAACCAATGTGAATGCTTGAATTGATATTTTATTAGCCATTCCTTTTTTATCACAAGATAAAATTGATTTTGTAACCATTATGTTGATATCATTGTTTTTTATCTTAGTTGTTTGGCTCTTTTTGTTGAATGACATGATTTTTTATGAGGCGAATTTGAACAACTTTTTTTATCTTAGTTTTGTGAAGACTCTTTAATGGCAGCAATGACATGTACTTTTAAATGGCATGTACTTGACAAATAAACACTGGCAACTATGTCAGAATGCAAGCTTTATGTTATATATTTAAGTTATGTGTTGTTTATTATGTGTAAGTCCTCTTACATATAAACACAGTCATTAATTTCTACCACAACACATTACTCTGAACACAGACCTCTCATGTCTGCCAACAAGGAGTAACTATGACACAATTATAAATAATTGCAGGCCCCAATGTCTGCAAATAACATTCAATTATGTCCCTTCATAAATAAACAAGATATTCTGGCCTTTTTTTATAAAAAAAAAACATAGGCCGCCATGTCTACCATAAAAAATCCATTGTCCTTTAATTTATAAACACTAGCCCAAACGTGTACCAGCAAGATGTAATTTTAATATATAAATACAGGGTCACATTTTTTCAAATAAAGTGTAACTTGAATGTTTACAAAAACAGGCCCCATTGTTCACCAATATGAGGTGACTCTGTCCTTTAATATATAAACACATAACCCCACAACTACCATCAAAACGCAACTTTATTCTTTAATATTTTTACACAAACCCGAATACTACAAACAAAGTGTCATATTAATATATAAATACATGCCCCCATGTTTACAAATAAAGTGTAACCTTTATATAAAAATAAAGGCCCCAAGATATAGCACTGTCCTGTAATATATAAACACAGGCCCCATGACTACCAGCAATGCATAATTTAAATATATTAACTTCAGCTTTCTTGTCAACCAACAGCATGTAACCCTGTCCTTTCATATATAAACACTGTCCCCATGTCTTCCAACAACACATAACTCTGTCCTGTAATATATAAACACATGACCTCATGTTTACCAACAACATCCAGTATTTACCAGTATATCCATGTAAACTAAGGCCACGATGTCTACGAACACCACGTACACCTAACGTCCTTTTTAATATAAACAAAGGCCCCCATGTCTATCAATAGCTCATAACTTTAATATTTTAACACAGGCCCCTATGTCTGCCAGCAACATTTATTTCTGTCCTTAAATTTATAAACACTGGTCTCCATGTGTACCAACATCACATTCCTCAATTCATGAATATATAAACATGTGTACCAAAAAACATATCCCTGTCCTTTTATAGTATATAAACATAGGCAACAATGTTTACCAACAACACATAACCCTTTCCTTTAATGTACAATCACAGGACCCCATGTCTGCCAACAACGCATGACATTTTTATATAAAGACATCCCCTTACGTGTTCCAATAAAGTGTAATTTAATTAATACAAGTCCACATGTGTATAAAAAACAATCAACAGTACTGACAACACATAACTCTGTCCTTTAATATATAAACACAGTTCCCAATGTTTACTAGCAAAAAATAACCCTGTCTTTTAATATATAAACACCTGCCTCCATGTCTACCAACATTATATAACACTGTCCTATAATATATTAACACAAGCATCCATATGTACCAACAACACATAAAACTGTTTTATTTTGTAAACACAAGCCCCCTTTTCTACCAGCAAGGGATAACTTACATATATATACAACTTAAATATATATACAGGCCCCTTTGCCCTTTGTTAATTTTCTTGCTTAAGTTTTGTCCGTGGCATATCTCGTAAACTATAGGAGGTTTCAACCTGAAACTTATTCTGTAGGTATATCTGATTGAGGGTTCAAATGCCACCTACACTTGAAAGTGAAATGGCAACATCATTGTCTATAAATGAATAAAATGCCAATCTAACAGCTATAATGTCGACAGTAAATAATTCGTCAGGCGACACATCCGACTCGCGGAGTTCTAGTTAAATGTATAAACACTGTCACAAATGTTAACCAACAACACTTAACCGTGTCCTTTAAAATATAAACACAAGCCCAAATGTCGACCAACAATATTAACACAGTTACCAAATAACTACATACATCACAAATTCACACATATTTAGAATTTAAACACACCTATTATGTATATAAACACAGGCCCCTAGGTTGACCAACAACCCCCTATTTCTTTCCTTCAATATATAAACAAAGGCTCAATGTCTTTCATTTAGACATACCTTTATCCTTTAATATATGAACATAGTCCCCTATGTAAACCAATGGCATCTAAGCCTGTTCTTAAATATATAAGCACAGGACACCATGTAGACAATCAACATGTAACCATTTACTTCAAAATAAAATCATAGGCCCTAATGTCTACCAACAACATTTGTTTCCTTTATTTCAAAAACAGTCTCCCATGATTACCAACAACACATAATATTAATAAATAAAAACACAGGTCCCAAGGTTGACCAGCAATGCGTAACTTTAATGTTTAGCACATGACCTTTGTCCGTCAAACTCACATTACTCTGTCCAATTATATATAAACATGACCGCCATGTGTACCAACAACACATAACACTGTCATTTAATGTATAAACATAGTCCCACATGTCTATCAATAACCCTTAACATTAATATATAAGAAAAGGCTCCAATGTATAATGAACAACATCTACTTTTGTCCTAAAATATCAAAGTTAGTACCCGATTTTTACCAACAACATGTAAGCATGTCCTTTAATATAAACACACAGACTATTATGTCTACCAACAATGCGTAACTTACATATAATTACATGACCACATGTCGACAAAAACAGTCCCCCCCCCATATCTACCAACATAGCTAAGCTTTTATATACGACACAGTCCCCCTTGTCCTGCAACAACACATAACACATTCCCCTATGTGTACCAACAACCTGTAACATGAATATATAAACACATGCCCCAGTATGTAAAGATAAACTAGTAACTTTCCCCTTTAATATAAAAACAGGTCCCCATGTCTACCAACAACATGTTACTCTGTCCTTTAATCATAATATAAACATAGGTCACCATGCTTACCAACAACACATAACCCTGTCCTTGTTTATATAAACACAGGCCCCCACTTTTACCATAGCAATTAACTAAAATATCTAAACACACGCCAACATGTGTACCAACAATATATTAATTTAATGTATAAACTTAGGTCCTGGTGTGTACAAGCAACACCTAACTGTCCTTTAATTTATAAATACAGGTCCCATCAGTACCAACAACACATAACCCTTGCCATAAATATATGCTCGCAGTCCTCAATATTAAGCAACAACACTTAACCCCGTCTTTTATTATATAAACACAGGCGAAAACATCTGCCAACATCATGAAACCCTGTTCTGTAATATTTAAACACAGGCCTAAATGTATGCCAACATAATTTAACTCTGTTCTATAATATATAAACACAGAACGCATGTCTAACAACAATTAATTACTTTCATATATAAACACAGGCCGGCAAGCCTGCCAGCAACAAGTAGTTTTGTCCTGTATAAAGACAGTTCCCTAGTTTGACCAGCAACCCCCATAGGTTGACCAGCAACCCCCTTATTCTGTCCCTAAATATAAATAAAGGCTCGATATATTCCAACAAAATGTAATCATGTAAACATGTAGTTATTTTTAATATATGAACATAAGCCCCTATGAAAATAAACAACACTTGTCGTTAGATATATTAACGCAGAACCCATTGTCTACCAAAAACACGTAACCCTTTCCTTAAATATATAAACAAAGGCCCTTCCAACAACTTGCAGTCTTGTTCTTTAAATACAAACACTGGCCCCATGTCTTCTAACAACGCGTAATTTTGTCTTTTAATATTCAGACACCCAATGTTTACCAGTAACTTATAACTTAAATCAATAAGCACAGGCCCCCATATTTACCAACAACACTTGACTATGTCCTTTAATAAACAATCACAGACTCTTACCAGTGACCCCATACACTAATATACATGTATAAACATAGGCCCCATTTGTAATAAATAACACATACTTACGTCCTTGAATAAAAATAATGCCCCATGTCTTTCAACAACACATCACACTCTTTTTCATTTGATATATAAACACAGGCCCATATGTGTATCAACAGCACTTACTCTGCCTTAAATAGAAAAAAACAGGCCTTCATGAGTACCAATAATACATAACCATGCCCTTTGATATTTCAACATATGCTTCCCCTTACCCCCATTTGTATCAAGAACAGATACTCATGTCATTTTATTTGTAAACATAGGCCCCCAGGTTGACCAACAACACAAAACTCTTCCCTTTAAAATATAAACTCAGGTCCTTATATCTACCAATAACATTTTATATGTAAAAAAGGCCCGAGTGTCTGCCAGTCACATGTTGTTATTCTGTCCTTCAATATATAAACACGGGCCCCATGTCTACCAACAGCAAATAACTTGAAAACATAAACATAGGCCCCAATTTCTACCAAAAACACATTATTTTAATATTTAAAAACGGCCCCTCGTTTACCAACAACAAGTAATCCTGTTCTTAAAAATATTAACATAGCCCCCCATATGTACCAAGGAAACATTGCCCCCGCCTTTGATATTTAAACACATGCTCCCGCGTGTACCTACAAAGTGTTCATTTATTATTTGACCAAAGTCCCCCATCTGTACCATCAACAGATAACCATGTCCTTTTATATTAAGACATAGTATCCAATGTTTACCAACAACACTTTATACTTTCCTTTAATATATAAACATAGGCCCAAATGACTGCCAACATCACATAAGCCTGTCTTTTAATATATAAGCACAGACCTCCATGTCTACCAACATCATGTAATTTTGTCCAATGGTATACTAACACACGCCCCAATTTGAACATCAACACATAACTATGTCCTTAAATGTTAACACACAGGCTCAAACATCTGCCATCATCAATACCCTGTCCTTAAATACATAAACATAGGCCGCCATGTCTACCAACAACTCATAACTTTTATATGTTAACACCAAATCTGGGCTTTGATATATAAACAAAGGCACAATGTATTCAAACAACACTTTTTTTTCTTTAATATATGAACATAGGCTCTTATGAAAACAAAAATCACTTACTCCTGTCTAAAGTTCTGAAAAAAACAGGCCCCAATGTCTGCCAGCAATATGTAATTCTGTCCTTTAATATATAAACAGATGTCCCCATGTCTACCAATAACACATTATTGTAACATTTAATTTTTTTAACAAACAACAAGTAACCCTGCCAACCACATTACTTTGCCCTTAAATATATGAACATTGACCCCCATGTGTACCAATAACTTTTTTTCTTAAACTTGTGAACACAGGCCCCCTGTCTACCAACAAAGTGTAATTTTGTCCTTTGATATATATACACAAAGGCCCCCATGCATAAATTTAATATATAAAAACAGACCCTATGTCACCAAAAACACATGACTCTGTCCTTTAATATATATATATATACACATTCCCCTTTGTCTCCCAACAGCATATAACTTTAATATATAAACACAGGGCCCCAGGTTGACCGATAACACGAAAGACTGCCCTTTAATATATAAACACAGGCCTCTCATGTCTACCAACAACGGATAACTCTGATACGTACATAAAGGCCCCCATGTCTACCGACAACATGTAACTAATATATTAACACAGGCCCCCATGTCTTTTAACAACGGATCACTCTAATATGAAAATACAGGCCCCTTGTCTACCGCGAACATGTAACTGTGATATATAAACACAGGCCCCCATGTATATCAACAGCAGATAACACTCTCCTTTAATTTATTAACACAGGCCCCATGTGTACCAACACCAAAAAACTATTTTTAGTATATAAACAAAGCCCTTATGTGTACCAACAACGAATAACACTGTCCTTTAATATATATAGAATCAGGCCGTCATTTGTATCACCAACACATAGACCTGTCCTTTAATGTATAAATACAGTCTCCTATGTTAACAAACTTAACCATGTGCTTTAAAATATAAACATAGGACCAAACGTTTGCTATAGTTAAGATATCTTGTCCTTCAATATTTAAACATAGGCCCCAATGTCTACCGTCATCATTTGACTCTATCCTTTAATATATAAACACAGGCCCCTATGTCTACGAAAAGCCTGTAACATTATTATATAAACACTGGACCAGATATGTTATAAAACAATATGTAACTGTCCTTACATGATTTTAATATATATATATATATATATATATATATATATATATATATATATATATATATATATATATATATATATATATACACACACAGCCCCATGTCGACCAACAACATTTAACTTTATAAATTTACACATTAGATCTTTAATTAAACTAGAACTCCGCGAGTCGGATGTGTCGCCTGACGAATTATTTACTGTCGACATTATAGCTGTTAGATTGGCATTTTATTCATTTATAGACAATGATGTTGCCATTTAACTTTCAAGTGTAGGTGGCATTTGAACCCTCAATCAGATATACCTACGGAATAAGTTTCAGGTTGAAACCTCCTATAGTTTACGAGATATGCCACGGACAAAACCTAAGCAAGAAAATTAACAAAGGGCAATAACTCTAAAAATATGGCAGCAAGAGTAACAGTTATTGTGCACTGCACTTGCCCTCAATGAGATCTATCTAGCTATGAAGTTTCAAGTTGATACCTCTTATATTCTTCAAGATATGCCCCGGACAAAACTTTAAGCATGAAAATTAACAAAGTGCAATAACTTTAAAACTAAGAAAGCAAGAGTTACTGTTATTGTGCACTGCACTTGCCCTCAATGAGATATATCTAGCTATGAAGTTTCAAGTTGATGCCTCTTATATTCTTCAAGATATGCCCCGGACAAAACTTTAAGCATGGAAATTAACAAAGGGCAATAACTTTAAAACGAAGAAAGCAAGAGTTACTGTTATTGTGCACTGCACTTGCCCTCAATGAGATCTATCTAGCTATGAAGTTTCAAGTTGATACCTCTTATATTCTTCAAGATATGCCCCGGACAAAACTTTAAGCATGAACATTAACAAAGGGCAATTATGTTAAAACTAAGAAAGCAAGAGTAACAGTTCTTGTGCGCTGCACTTGCCCTCAATTAGATCTATGTACATATGAAGTTTCAAGTTGATACCACTAATAGTTTAGGAGATATACCCCGGACAAGCTAAAATGGGACGTGGACGCCGCCGCCGCCGCCGCCGACAAAAGTAACCCCTATATGTCGTCTTTTCAGGCGACACAAAAATAAACACCGGCCGCCAATGTTGCCAACAACATATAACACTGTCCTTTTTAATAGAAACCAGTCCCTCGTTTCTACACACAACACGTTACTTTGATATATTAACACGTGCAACCATGTGTACCAACAAAGTGTTCATTTAATTCATAAACACAGGACTACATCTGTACAAACAATACATGCATGTGACACTGTCCTTTTATATATAAATACAGGCCATCATGAGGACCAGCAACATAACCCTGACCTTTAATATATACCCACGGGCCCCCATGAGTATCAAAAACATATAACACTGTTCTTTAATTTGTAAACGCAGTCCCCAATGTAAACCAACAACACTTAACCATGTCCTTGAATATATAAACACAAGCCCCTTTGTCTACCAACAAATCATACCTTTAATATATAAACACAGGCCTAAATATCTACAAACATTTCATACCTTATATATATATATATAAACACAGGCCCCTAGGTTGACCAACAACCCCCATCAACACATATTTTTTTCGCCTAAACCTGTTCTTGAATATATAAACACAATCCAATGTAGACACTCAACATGTAACCATGTCCTTCAAATATAAGAACTGGCTCCATGTCTCCCAACAACGCGTAACTCTGTCGTTTAATATATATACGAAAGGCACCCATGTCTACCAACAACATTTAACTTTGTCCCTTAATATATAAACAAAAACCCAATGTCTTCCATCAATACATGAACTTGTCCTTTAATATATGCACATAGTCCCCTATGTAAACGAACGACTCCTAGAACTGTTCTTAAATATATAAGCACAGAACCCTATGTAGACAATCAACAAGCAACTGTCCTTTAACATATGAACAAAAGCACCATGTCTATCACCAACATGTCAGTCTCTGCATCCAAATGTAAAACACCGACTCCCATGTCTTGCCACAACGGATAAATGTTTCTTTTAATACCCAAAAAGGACCCCATGTATACCAAGAACATGTAACTTTAATAAATAAAAACACAGGCCCCCTGGTTGACCAGCAATGTGTATATCTAACACATGACATTCGTCGGCCAACAACACGTTACTCTGTCCATTTATATATAAACATGACCCTAATGTGAACCACCAAAACATAACACTGTCTTTTAATATATAAACACAATCCCACATGTGTACCAATAACCCTCAACATTAATATATAAGAAAAGGCTCCATTGTATAATGAACAACAGAACCCCATTTCTACCAATAACGCGTTACTTTGATATATAAACGCAGGACCCCATGTCAACAATCAATTTTTAACTCCGTCCTGTAATATATTAAAACAGGCCCCTTTGTCTACCAAAAAAGCCCCACTTTAATATACAACACAGGCCACCTTGTCCGGCAACAACACATAACTCTTTCCTTTAAAACTTAAACACAGGCCCAATATCTGCCAACAATGCATACCTTTGCCCTTAATATATAAAAACAGGCCAATTTGTCTACCAACAACCTAGAACATTTATAATTAAACACAGGCCCAAATATGTAATGAAAAACTGGTAACTCTCCACTTTAATATAACAACAGGTCCCCGTGTCTACCAACAACATATTAATCTGTCCTCAATTATAAAATATACGAAAGTCACCATGTTTACCAACAACACATATCCCTGTCCTTGTTTATGTATATAATCACAGCACCGATTTCTACACATTACTTAAATATCGAAACACATTCCCCCATGTGTACCAACGATATGTACATTTAATCTATTAATCCAGGCCCCGGTGTGTACAAACAATACAAAACACTGTCCTGTAATACATAAACACAGACCCCAATGTGTACCAACAATATGTTACTCTGTCCTTTAATATATAGATATAGGCAACCGTCTGTACCAATAACTGTTCTTTAGTATCTAAACACAGGCCCACACATCTGCCATCATCATGTAATCCTGTTCTTTAATATATAAAGACAGGCCTCAATGTATGCCAACATTATTTTACTATGTCCTTTAATATATAAACACAGTATTGGCTTACCAAAACTATAATATATACAGAGGACCGCATACCTGCTAGCAACATGTTTATTGTCCTTCACTCTATCAACACTGGTCCCATTTCTACCGGCAACACAAAACCTTTATGTATGAACATAGGCCCCTAGTTTGACCAACAACCCCTTAACTCTGCCATTAAATATAAATAAAAAATAAAGACCAAAAATCTTCTAACAGCATATAATTATGTCCTTTAAATTATAAACATAGGCTACTATGTAATTCAACGACTTTAAAACCTATTATTCAAAATATGAACCCAGGACTTAATATATAAATATATAAATATTCAATATATAAACACAGGCCCCAATGTCTACCAACAACATGCAACTCTTTCCTTTAATATTAGGGATGCAAACAAATATTCGAATATTCGATCAAACGTTTGGTATTAGAATGTCAAAATCGGTATCCGAATATTCGATTTTTTTGTTTTTGAATAAATAGAATAATAATTATTTTTCATACAACTGTTGTTGGGTATAAAGGTCTTTTGTCTTGTTTTTACAACGATTGGCCCATAATGCATGATGTGTGAATATGATGACAATACACTAAACAAGCGTGAAATGTCATTTAGGGTCATATCCTCGGGTATTATAAAAAGACCTTGTAATTTTACAATAACTGGCTTTTAAACAAGTGACATCAATAATTTTAATTATTTTCGGTAAATTTAAATGCCTTTGCCAATTAAAGATTTAAGGATTCGGCCATCACACCAATGTGTTGTTTTAGAGTTCTATGTCTTTGGCGTTTACCCAGTGCCATTAAACCGGGTTTATGTTTAAACGTTTTGCTACTGAGCTTGTTTCTGGGTTTTTTTCCCGCATAAATATTGGCTGCAAATCAAGCTGTGCATGAATGCTCAAATCGCCGAGATGATATGAATGACATGCGTTTGAATAACGTAGTTACACATATGTGCTTTAAACTGTTTTCCATGTTTCGATATAATGTTTGTGCTTTGAAATGTACTTATATAGAATAGGGTTTCAGGATATGTCTCCTCTATTGATATACAATAGAAGAGTCAAAATTCACATATGTTGTTTTATTATATTACTAGTTCTCGAGTTGGTTTGGTTTTTCCATAATTGTATTTAGCAGAGGTCATTCCTAGAACGAGACTGCTCGTCATACGGAAAGACCCTCCAATGGCGCATAACGCCATAAAACATGGAATTTACGATCTAATTTTGCATCGTTTACATATGCGAATGCAGTAAAATTGAAATTATTCGAATTTGGTTTTTGTTTGTTCATAATGTATTACTTTTTTTCTACTGAGGAATTTCTGAGACTCACTTGGGGACTCATGGCGTACGACAAAGTAGGGTTAAAACAGTGGCTTTTACTCGGGCAAAAATATAATAGATTACTAGAACTTCTAAAAGATGTAATTTGGTTATAGAATATTCGATTCAAAGAATTACCGAATATTCGAATATCAATTTTGCCATTCGTTTGCATCCCTATTTAATATATCAACACTGGTCCAATGCCTACTAACAGCACATAACCCTCTCCTTTAATTTATAATCACAGGCTCTCATGTCTACCAACACACGTAACGTTTATAAAATAAATATATTTGTTTATATATCAACTTGATATATAAACAAATGCTCCAATTTTACCAACAATGCGTTAATTTTATAACCTAATATGTACACTGGCCTACATGTGTACCAACAACACATAGTCTTATTCTTTGATATTTAAACACAGGACCCATGTGTACAAACAATATGTTACCCTGTCTATTTATTATCTATTCACAGCCCTCCATGTGTACCAAAAATGCACAACCCTGTTCTTTTAATATTTATACATAGGCCTCCATGTGTACCGATATGCATGCCACTTCCCTTTAATATAAAAACACAGGACCCGCTATGTACCAACAACGCATACGACTCTCCTTAATTATAAAAATACAAGCTCTCATGTGTACCAACAATGAATAACACTCTAATATAGAAACATAGACCCTCATGTGTACCAATAACCTATGACACTTTTCTTTAATAAAAAAACACAAGCCCTCATTTTTACTTGAAAGGAAAAGCACTTTTAAAATAAACACACAGGCCCTGATGTGTGCAATTAACGAATGACACTCTCCTTTAATATATAAACACAGGCACCAGTGTGTACCAACAAAACATTACCCTGTTCTTTGAAATATGAATACAAATCTCCATGTGTACCAACATCACTTTATCCTGCCCTTTTATATATAAACTAAGTCTCAATTTCTTCAAGCAACACCAGCAACACTTAATGTTGTCCAGTAATGTTTGAGCAGAGGACCCCATGTGGACAATCGACACGTAACCATGTCCATTACTTTATAAAGATAGGCCCCAATGTCTACCAACATCACATAGTTCTGTCCTTTAATATGCTATCACAGATTCCCAACTACACTTAGCTTTAAATATGGAAACACATGCCCTCATTTGTACCAACAATGCGTTCATTTAGTATATAACCACAAGCCCCAATATGTACCATCAACACATAATCCTGTCTTTTAATATTAACACACAGTCCCCGATGTTGACCAAAAACTCTTTACCCTGTCCTCTAATATATAAACACACGCACCCATATCTACCAATAACTCATAAATTTATTGTATAAACACAGGTCCCAACAACAAATATATTTAATATATATGAACACATGCTCTAGGATGACCAACAACACATAATTCCGTCCTTTAATATATGTACATAGGCCCCTTTGTAAACCAACGACTCTGAAACCTGTCCTTAATATATAAATACAGGACTCCATCCATACAATTAAAGTGTCCTTTAAATATATAATCACAGGCCGCCATTTCTACCAACAACGCGAAGCTCCGTCCTTTAATATATAAACAATGGCCCCTATGACTACCAACAACATTAAATTATGTGCTTAAAATAAAAAAGGCCCCAACACGTTACCATTTCCTTTAATATATACACAAAATGCCCAATGACCCTCAATGTCCCAACACACTAGCCCCTTGTCATCAAACAAACCATAACTTTAATATATAAGCACAAAGCCCCTTGTCATCAAACAAACCATAACTTTAATATATAAGCACAAGGCACCATGTGGAACAACAAGTAAACCTGTCCTTAATTGCATTAAAACATGCGCCCGCGTCCGTGTCTACCAATATTACATAACACTGCATTTTTATATATAAACACAGGTCCTCATGTTTACCATTACACTTATTTTAATATTTGAACACAGGCCCTTGTGTCTGCCACCAGCACTTAATTGTCCTTCAATACATAAACACAGACCGATGTGTCTACCAACAGCCAGTAATACAATCATATAAACACAGACCACGAATTGTAATGAACAGGATTTAACAGTTTATTTTAGCACCTTAAAAATGCATGTTTACCACCAACAGATAATCCTGTCCTTAAAAATATTAACGCAGGACCCAATGTTAACCAAAAACATATAAACCTGTCCTTTAATATAAAAACCCAGACCTGAATATCTACCAACATTCGAAATATATAAACATAGACCCCAATGTCTACCAACATCACGCAACTTTGCCCTTTGAAATATTTATATACACAGACCCCCTTTGTCTACCAACAACGCATAACTTTGATTTGGAAACACAGGTCTTTATGTCTGCAAGCAACATGTATTTCTGTCTATAAATACTGGCATGTATACATATAACGTTAATAAATAAACACAGGCCCCAATTGTCTACCAACAACACTTAACACTTTATATATAAACACAGACACAATGATGTCTGCCAGCAACCTGTAAGTCTGTCCTTTGGTGTATAAACACAGGCCCCAATGTATACCAACACATATCCCAGCATCACTTTACTCAATCCTTTATTATAAACACTCTTAGGCCCTCATGTCTCCCAACAGCACACAACATTATCCTTTTAATATATAAACATTGGCTCCCTTGCCTACCAACAGCGCATTACCCTTATCTTTAATATATAAACACAGGCCCCATGTATACCAACAACGCATTACTTAATAAAGACATGCCCCCATGTGTACCAACAAGGAGTTCATTTAATAAAAAATATATACAAGCCCATTAACGTACTCACTTTAAATTTATAAACACAGGCTCCAATGTGGTACAACAATACATAAATCAGTCGTTAAGTATATAAACAAAGCCCTTATATGCACACAAATGCATAACACTGTCCTGTATTATATGAAACCAAGGCCCCATGTGTATCAACAAAACATAACCCTGTCCTTTGATATATACCACGCAGTCCCCAATGTAAACTTACAACACTTGACCCTGTGTTTAATCCTTTTATTTCTAAAGATCGGCCCGAACGTCTGCCCGATCATGTAATGCTGCCCTTTTATATAGAAAGAAAGGCCTAATGTCTTCCAACAGCACGTAGGTTTGTCCTTTAATATATAAACATAGGTCCCTGTGTTAACCAATAACACTTAACCATGTTCTTTAATATATAAGAAAGGGTCCCAGTGTCTACCAAAAAACTCATAACACTATGTTTAAATATATAAACAAAGACCACCAACTAGCAGCAGGTCTTTCTGTGCTTTAAAATGTAAACATTTGGCCCATGTCTTCCAAAATCAAAATATTTTGTCTTTGTATATGTCAACTTAGGCCCCCCATGTGCACCAACAACGCATATCTCTGTCCTTTGATATAAAATCAAGCCCCCATGTGTACCAATAATACATAATACTCTCCTTTAAACACATACCCCATTGTCTTTCAACAACATGTAATTCTGTGCTTTTAAAAGATGAGACTGGCCCCATGTCTTCCAACAACGCATAGTTTTGTCCTTAAAATATTAACACAGATCCAAATGTTTACTAACAAATCAAACCTGTAATATATAAGCTCAAGCCCCATGTCTACCGACAACGCCAAATCATGTCCACCATATATATATAAACAGCGGGCCAAACGTTAACCAATTAAATGTAACCCTGTCATTCAATATATAAACATCGGCTCCAAGGGATACCAACATCATGTTACTCTGTCCGTATACATACAGGCGCCCATGTCTAACAACAAACCATAACTTTATTACATAAGGACAGGACCACATGTCAACCAACAACACCTAGTCATGTCCTTTAATATACTTAAATAAACATCCCTGTATCCGCCCAAAACGCGTAACTTAATAACAAAGAGCGGGTCAAATTTGAAACAATAAGATCTAACCCTGTCCTTAATATATACACATAGGACCCCAGGTATAGATACATCACGTTTCTCTAACAACTTGTAACTCTTTAATATGTAAACAGGCTCCAATGCTTACCAACAAACTTACCAATAACATATAACCCTGTCATTGTATTTACAACACAGGCCCCCAGTTCTAAAAGCAAAAAAATGACTAATTGTATAAAACTTGCCCCCATGTGTATCAACAATGAGTTCATTTAATGTTCCCTGTGTATCGACATTACATAATTTTATATTTAAACGCATACCCCAATGTGTACCAACAACTCGTTACCCTCTCTTCATATACAAGCACAGGCCCCAATCTGTATCAAAAACACTTAAACCTGTTCTTCAATATATAAATGCAGGCCCCTGTTAACCAACATTATGAAACCCTGTCCATAAATATAAATACACAGGCCACAACGTAAGCTAACATCACGTAACCCAGTCCTTTAATATATAAACACAGGGGCAAACCTCAGTCAACAACAAATAACTATGTCCTTTAATATTAAAAACAGGTCCCCATTTCTAATAACAACTCATAACGTTGATATATAAACACAGGCCCCTATGTGTGACATAAACACATATCTTTCCGTCAATCATTAAACACTGGCCCACATTTCTACCGACGCATACCTTTTATAAAAACACAGGCCCCTAGATTGACCAACAGCCACCTTATTGTGTGCTTAAATATTACCAAAGGCCCAATGTCTTCCTACGACACATAATTTTGTTCTTTAATATATGAACACAGGCCCATATGTAAACCAATGTTTTTTAAACCTGTCTGTTTATATATAAACACAGGTACCCACGTAGACAATCAACATCCTTCAATATGTAAAAACCGGCCCCCATGTCTACAAACAACATTTAACTCTGCCCTTTAATATCCAAACAAATGCACATGCAATTATGTGCAAAAATGCATATTGTTTTCTTTTCTATACAAACAAGCCCCCATGAATACCAACAACACATCACTTGATTAAATAGACACAGGCCATCAGGTTGACCAGCAATGATTAACTTTAATGTATAAACATAGGCCCATATGTCTACCAACAACACATAACCCTGCCCTTTTATATAAAACATGATCCTATGTCTACTAACAAGACACACCCTACCCAATAGAATATAAACACAGGCCGCCATGGTTACGAACAACATTGAATCATGTCCTTTAATTTATACAAACAGACTCCCATGTCGACAATCAACTCTTAGGCTGTCCAATATTTTGAAACAGGTCCCCATGTCTGCCAACAACATTTCTATCAAAAACATAAAACACTGTTCTTTAATGTATAAACGCAGTCCCCATCAACACTTAACCATGTCCTTTAATACACAAACACAAGCCCCCATGTCTACCAGCAACTCATACTTTTAATATATAAGCATTCGCTCCATTATTTACCAACATCATTCATATCTGAACTTTCACTTTGAAATCATTCAAATCATATAAACTATTACAAATGTTAATACTCTATATACAAAACTTTTATTTCAAATAATTCCAAACAAACTCAAACTTATATCCAACGTTCATAACGGTCCATTTCTCTGCAGCCATATTAAATGTTAATATAGGAATATTCCACATACTTTTCATTTCCAATCCATGAACTTATAACACTATCAGGCGGGGGATATCAATTCAACGAATTTGCTTGTTTATTTTAACCAGGTTTTCACAAAGTGAAACCTGGTTATTAGAATGACGAACGTCGTTGTTCGGGCGGGCGTGCGGCCGGGCGGCGTCAAACTCACCTATGAAACTGAATAACTTTAGTAAGGGTTGACATTTCTTGACCAAACTTGGTCTATAGAAAGAGTTTATGGGTACCTTTCATGGGATTGCGTTTGGGGTCACTGTTAATAAAAAATAGAAAAACGGTTGAAACTGAATAACTTTAGTTAGGGTTGACATATCTTGACTAAACTTGGTATAAAGGAAGAGTTTATGGAGACGTTTCATGGGATTGCTAACATCAGAATATCTACATAGACATGTAGCCGAACTTCCGCCTTCCCTTCAATATCTGCATTTAAGTACAGGCTGAAAAGTTGTCTCAACCATCTATACAAATACCTTAAGCCTTGACCAGTTATCGTTTCTTTAAGCATTTTCTACAACATTTCCTACATACTAGTACATCTTCAGCTGCACACTTTTTTCTTCCATTGCTACTAGTATATAGAAATACAAGACGGCACAAGTTTTCCTTTGGTGCAACTGCAGCTTGGTTCTAGTTTTGTCGTCCATGTCTTCATAGAACTGCAGCCTTAGACTTGTTGACAACTCCATCTGTACGCAGAAACGATTCATACCAAAACATGTACTTGTTTCCTTCATCTCTTCATAGAACTGTCAAGTGACACTCAATCTTATCAGAGTAGCATACGTCCTCTTCAAAGAAATATGGATGGACATTAGACATCTCCATTCCTTTAGAATAACTCTTCCCCTTATCTACATAAGACTACACACTGAGATCTAGTATCCCCTAATTTTCTACATAGAAGTGCAGAATGACATAAGTTGAGCATTTTCTTTCTCCCAGGACCTGCAGACCAACATTTTTTGTCCCTCCCGACTTGACAATGACTGATACAACTTGTGCACTCAATATCTAAATGGAACTTCAGATTGATAATACGAGTTCCCTCCGCCTTTACAACTTGCGCACTCAATATCTAAATGGAACTTAAGATTGATAATACGAGTTCCCTCCATCTTTACATAGAACTGCGGACTCTAGTAATCGAGTTCTTTACATAGACAACAGACTAACACAATATGTGCACTTAGTCTTATATAACTACAGAGTATTACTTTTTATGCCCCCGAAGGTGGGCATATTAAAATCGCACCGTCCGTCCGTCCGTCCGGGTCTGTTATATATTAAGTTTGTGTACGAGTCCTTGTGGCAAGTGGTTCTGTTGTCAGTTTTATCATTTTCCTTGTCTGTACCGGCGTTGGTTCGCTCCCAACCAAAACCAGAATATTTGTTTATACGTCTAATGCATTTTTCTGCAATTTTGGTTTAAATGAGTAAAATAGTTATAAAAGTGTTTTCAGATGGGAGGAAACAATTGACTGCCAAAACATGAGCGAGTCCCTTTAAATCAGTAGCATATCCACCTCACCATTTTGCTTTTGACAGCTTCGTTATTTAGGAACTCCTTATGCTTCATAACAATTCATGTGCACTTTATTATAACAACATAGTATACATTAACTGTCAGACAATAATGTATGATTTTCCCAATTATATGTTAACATAAATAATCTATAAGGCATTTTTCCTTGTAAGGGAGTGAACTTTATTTATTTATTTATTTTATACATGCATTAGAGAAGAATATAATATGAAGGAACAGAATATCAATAGTTACTCTTAATTATGATGTATGATAGACAGGACCTTTTTGTTCTTACTATTATGTTCTGGAATTTGAAAACTGTTATAACCTCAAAGTTTGCCACTAGGTCGTTTGAAATTGTATATAAGAGATTAGGTCGGAAGATCTTTCTGTTATCCTGTAGTGGGGTCTATTCGATGTCTCAATGAGGCGTGTTCTGTACTGGTACTTGTGTTTGACAAAGCGTGCACAACGATGTTATACTATTTCTAGTTTGCTTATATCGTCTTTTTCGTATGGGTCCCAAACGGAGCTAGCATATTCCAAGGTGGGTCGAACAAGCGATTGGTAAGCGATTTCTTTCGTGGATGAAGATGCGATGTTCAAGTTTCTTCTTACAAAATTCAGGTTTCGATTGGCTTAGTTTGTTGTATGGCTGATGTGTTCACCAAGACTAGGGATTTGTTGATGGTGAGCCCAAAGTATTTTTCTGATTCTACATGCTGAAGAGACTGAATGTGAAGGCAATAGTCATAGTTGATAACCTTTTTTCCGGAAGATGCTGATGACTTGGAATTTGTCTGAATGGAAGGCCATTTTCCACCTCTTTTCCCATTGTCCAAGTTTGAGTCATTTTGCAGATATGCACAGAGTTGTTGGCAACAGTAAGGTAGGCGATCGTGTCGTCGGCGAAGAGGCGTATTGTGGTATCAAGACCTTGAGGAATATCGTTGATACAGTATAGAAAGGGGCTTTGGCAAAACACGGAGCCTTGTGGAATGCCAGATTCGACCATCGCTGTGACAGGGGTAACTTTTATCAACGCCATGGAAAAACCCATGACAAGAACGTCTGTCATGCTTATTCATGTTTGAGGAAATTTCGTCCGTGAATTCAACGAGCTGTGTCCCACAGGACCGACATAATCTGAATCCCCAACTACTGACTGGTTTGCAGTTCAACATTCGCCTATAATCGACTGGAAATGGTCGAATATCCGACTGGCGAATATACATGTACGAATAAAAGTAAATTAAAACAGTGTTTGTTGCAAAGATACATATGTGTACATGTATAAAGAAACATTTGGCGATTAATTTTCCCATATGTGACCTTTAAAACCATATATATAGACATTATCTGAATCCCCAACTACTGACTGGTTAGCAGTTGAATATTCACGAATAATCGACTGGAAATGGACGAATATCCGACTGGCGAATATACATGTACGAATAAAAGTAAATTAAAACAGTGTTTGTCGCAAAGATACATATATGTACATGCGTAAAGAAACATTCGGCGATTAATTTTCCCATATGTGACCTTTAAAACCATATATATAGACATAATCTGAATCCCCAACTACTGACTGGTTTGCAGTTGAACATTCGCGAATAATCGACTGGAAATGGTCGAATATCCGACTGGCGACTTGAAATAGTCGAGAAGCTTAATATCAACATCAACATCTTACTCTGATTTTTTCGAATCCCCAACTGGCAACTAGCAGGTAGTTGAATATTCGAATCCCCAACTAGCAACTGGTAAGTTGTTGAATATTCGAATCCCCAACTACCAACTACCTTCCAACTTTACCGTCATCAGAAAATAACTGGTTAACATCTCTGATTACTACACTAATTTATATATTGTACACTTATAAGGTTATAAAGGCGACCGCAAGCCGGTTGAACTAGTAATGCATGTAGGAAAAAATACAAGAAACACTGCATTGATTGATAATGGGCATTTATTCAAAATGCCATAAAATAAATCAAAGTCAACAAGAATATGTTGACATGTGTTACGTTATGCTTCCCGTAGTACAATATCTAGGTGGGTAAACCGCGATTATTATTTCTCAGGGGATTCCGGTAGCTTGGTCAAATCATTATAATCGGCAATCCGACCTGCAAACTACCGGAATCCGTGTCACTTTCTGTATATGGAAATATGATTATAAAGGTGTACCTCGTAGAACATTACATATATTAAAGCTTAAAAATACCCCAAACAACATTTACGTATAGTTTAATTAGATTTTGGTACCAAAAACATTTAAGTAAAGTTTAATTATTATTTCTCAGGGGATTCCGGTAGCTTGGTCAAATCGTTATAATCGCCAATCCGACCAGCAAAGTACCGGAAACCTTGTCACTTTTTGTATATGGAAATATGATTATAAAGGTATACCTTTTAGTACATAACATATATTAAAGCTTAAAAACACCTCAAACAACATTTAAGTATAGTTTAATTATTATTTCTCAGGGGATTCCGGTAGCTTGGTCAAATCGTTATAATCGCCAATCCGACCAGCAAAGTACCGGAATCCTTGTCACTTTCTGTATATGGAAATATGATTATAAAGGTATACCTCTTAGTACATAACATATATTAAAGCTTAAAAACACCCCAAACAACATTTAAGTATAGTTTAATTATTATTTCTCAGGAGATTCCGGTAGATTGGTCAAATCGTTATGTACAATCGGCAATCCGACCTGCAAACTACCGGAATCTTTGTCACTTTCTGTATATGGAAATATGATTATAAAGGTATACCTCTTAGTACATTACATATATTAAAGCTTAAAAACATCCCCAAACAACATTTAAGTATAATTTAATTAGATTATGGTAGATTCCGGTGGATTTCGGTGGATTCCGGTAATAAGGGGATTCCGGTAATTCTATGGATCGTAACATTTGGATGGCACGCGCTGTTAAACACCATTTATATTTTCATTCGTAATAACTGAATTTCATTGTTTAACGCTCACTCCACCCATTCTTAAAATCATTAAGATTTTAATGCATGTCATCTTATTAGTAAAAAAACGCCCGGTTACGGAAAATATTGTGCTATAACTTATTAGTAGGACGTAACCTTATTGCAATAAATACAACCCAACAATTTATAACAAATATGGCAGCGCCCATGACTGACAGCAAGCTAGCAGCCAATAACAGCAGCCAATAAGTACAACAGCCAATAAGGGACTTAGCAGCCAATAAGTACTTTTACCACGAAACACGAAATGTGAAAGGAATCTACTATTTTCCAGCAGCCAATAAGAACACCTGCCACACAACAACAATGTTTCAAAGAAAATATCATTAACGCAAATGGTTTATATAAATAAAACACGATGAAACATAATCAAAAAGAACCAGTACGAACAAAAGTAAACCATAAAATTAATATGTACTACAGTACTCAGTAGAGGCTACCCGCGGCTAAATAGTATCCGGGATAACCAGCTAATATGTTGATAACACATGGGGGAATAATTTAAATTGGATTTATTTTTGGCCCCAGATAACATAAACATTTAAAATATTACATCAGCTTTTTAAAATATTATTACTGGCACAGTTTACCCCCATTCCCCCAATAAATACTGTACTTTATAATATTTGGTATTTGGTTTTTAATCCGAAACACCCGCTATATTAAGTAAAAATATGTATAATATGAATAGCGTTCTCGTAAAATTTGGTATCAAATTATTTAACCAACATTCTTCAATCGTTTTACTATGAGTTGCATTCTGGTTGTTTAGTCAGTATTTATATAAGAGCAATGCGATTGTTTACCCTCGCAATCAAGTAAAATCCTGTCCGCGAGCACGGTTTAATCTACTTCTTCTATTCTATTTGTACCACAAATACCTAAACATCTCGGTTTTGCCGAATTACAGCGATTTGCCGCGTGCATTTATACGGAATTAAGTCGTACGCAGAAACAGCAGTAACAGCAGATGATTGCGGTGACGACGCGCACCACCGCGTTGGCTGCGGTGGAATATATCGTTGCGATATTCCGCGATGACGCATTCTCTCCCGCGGTGGCAACGCTTTTTTTGAAAGAAAAAATCCCGCTTTGTTGATAGTGTAATTATCTAAGATTCATGCTGACCATATAAAGACTCCAGAAGACAGGGTAAGCATACGACGCAGACCCTTTAAAAAGACTATTCCCTGTAATTATTTAATAAGCGTAGTACTGGGGTTAGGAAGACCATATGTATCCTCCAAGACGGGGTCAGTGCATGGCAAAGAAATTAAGGAAATTGTGTTGTTAGTACGACAGCAAGATGCCGCACCTAAATCCTTGGGACCCCTTGTTACGACCAGAAGGAGGCAATTTGACGCTCTAAGACAGGATACTGGCAATGGCTATGAACTGGCACCTACAAATGACTTCCATCTTAGGGTCAGCTTGAATAAATTGACCCCAACCTCTTGGGCCCTTTTGATTGAGTTAAGCAAACACATTAAACTACTTTGGGTTGCTAATACGACCAAAAGGAGGCGATGTGACGCCATAAGACAGGTAACTGGCATAAAATGGACATCTGGGCTATCACCTAGCAGTGCCGCATGACTTCCATCTTAGATTCAGCCTAAACACAATTAACTTAAACGTAAGGGAAACTCATATTTGGTTAAAACAAGCACATTGACCTACTTTGGGTTGCTAATACGACCAGAAGGAGGCGATGTGACTCCCCAAGACTGGGTACAGACATGAAGGGGACATAGAGGGCTATCACCTAGCACCGCCCAATAACTTCCATCTTGGGGTGAGCTTGACCAAAATCGACCCCCAACGTCCAGGGCCCCCTATTTGGGTAAAACAAGCACACTGATCTACTTTGGGTTGCTGGAACGACCAGAAGGAGGCGATGTGACGCCCTAAGACCGGGTACTGGCATGTAGGAGACATCCAGAACTATCATCTAGCACCGCTCAATAACTTCCATCTTGGGGTGAGTTTGACCAAAATCGACCCAAACGTCCAGGGCCTCCTATTTGGGTAAAACAAGCACACTGACCTACTTTGGGTTGCTGGAACGAACAGAAGGAGGCGATGTGACGCCCCAAGACCGGGTACTAACATGAAGAGAACATCGAGGATTATCACCTAGCACCGCTCAATAACTTCCATCTTGGGGTGAGTTTGACCAAAATCGACCCCCAACGTCCAGGACCCCCTATTTGTGTAAAACAAGCACACTGAACTACTTTGGGTTGCTGGAACGACCAGAAGGAGGCGATGTGACGCCCTAAGACCGGGTACTGACATAAAGGGGACATCTAGGGCTATCACCTAGCACCGCTCAATAACTTCCATCTTGGGGTGAGCTTGACCAAAATCGACCCCCAACGTCCAGGACCCCCTATTTTGGTAAAACAAACACACTGACCTACTTTGGGTTGCTGGAACGACCAGAAGGAGGCGATGTGACGTCCTAAGACCGGGTACTGGCATGTAGGGGACATCCAGGACTATCACCTAGCACCGCTCAATAACTTCCATCTTGGGGTGAGCTTGACCCAAATCGATCCCCAACGTCCAGGACCCCCTATTTGGGTAAAACAAGCACACTGACCTACTTTGGGTTGCTGGAACGAACAGAAGGAGGCGATGTGACGCCTTAAGACCGGGTACTGACATGAAGGGGACATCTAGGTCTATCACCTAGCACCGCTCAATAACTTCCATCTTGGGGTGAGTTTGACCAAAATCGACCCCCAACGTCCAGGACCCCCTATTTGGGTAAAACAAGCACATTGACCTACTTTGGGTTGCTGGAACGAACAGAAGGAGGCGATGTGACGCCCCAAGACCGGTTTCTGACATGAAGGGAACATCCAGGACTATCACCTAGCAACGCTCAATAACTTCCATCTTGGGGTGAATTTGACCAAAATCGACCCCCAACGTCCAGGACCCCCTAATGGGGTAAAACAAGCACACTGACCTACTTTGGGTTGCTGGAACGACCAGAAGGAGGCGATGTGACGCCCTAAGACCGGGTACTGGCATGTAGGGGACATCCAGGACTATCACCTAGCACCGCCCAATAACTTCCATCTTGGGGTGAGCTTGGCAAAAATCGACCCCAACGTCCAGGGCCCCCTATTTTGGTAAAACAAGCACACTGACCTACTTTGGGTTGCTGGAACGACCAGAAGGAGGCGATGTGATGCCCCAAGACCGGGCCCTGGCATGTAGGGGACATCCAGGGCTATCACCTAGCACCGCTCAATAACTTCCATCTTGGGGTGAGTTTGACCAAAATCGACCCCCAACGTCCAGGACCCCCTATTTGGGTAAAACAAGCACACTGACCTACTTTGGGTTGCTGGAACGACCAGAATGAGGCGATGTGACGCCCCAAGACCGTGTACTGACATGAAGGGAACATCCAGGACTATCACCTAGCACCGCTCAATAACTTCCATCTTGGCGTGAGCTTGACCAAAATCGCCCCCAACGTCCAGGACCCCCTAATTAGGTAAAACAAGCACACTGACCTACTTTGGGTTGCTAGAACGACCAGAAGGAGGCGATGTGACGCCCTAAGACCGGGTACTAGCATGTAGGGGACATCCAGGACTATCACCTAGCACCACCCAATGACTTCCATCTTGGGGTGAGTTTGGCAAAAATCGACCCCAACGTCCAGGACCCCCTATTTTGGGTAAATCAAGCATACTGACCTACTTTGGGTTGCTGGAACGACCAGAAGGAGGCGATATGATGCCCCCAGACCGGGTACTGACATGAAGGGGACATCTAGGGCTATCACCTAGCACCGCTCAATAACTTCCATCTTGGGGTGAGCTTGACCAAAATCGACCCCCAACGTCCAGGACCCCCTATTTGGGTAAAACAAGCACACTGACCTACTTTGGGTTGCTGGAACGACCAGAAGGAGGCGATGAGACGCCCTAAGACCGGGTACTGACATGAAGAGAACATCCAGGACTATCACCTAGCACCGCTCAATAACTTCCATCTTGGGGTTAGTTTGACCAAAATCGACCCCCCAACGTCCAGGATCCCCTATTTGGGTAAAAAAAACACACTGAACTACTGTAGGTTGCTGGAACGACCAGAAGGAGACGATGTGATGCCCCAAGATCGGGTACTGACATGAAGGGGACATCCAGGGCTATTACCTAGCACCGCTCAATAACTTCCATCTTGGGGTGAGCTTGACCAAAATCGATCCCCAACGTCCAGGACCCCCTATTTGGGTAAAACAAGCACACTGACCTACTTTGGGTTGCTGGAACGACCAGAAGGAGGCGATGTGACGCCCCAAGACCGGGTACTGGCATGTAGGGGACATCCAGGGCTATCACCTAGCACCGCCCAATAACTTCCATCTTGGGGTGAGCTTGACCAAAATCGACCCCCAACGTCCAGGACCCCCTATTTGGGTAAAACAAGCACACTGACCTACTTTGGGTTGCTGGAACGACCAGAAGAAGGCGATGTGACGCCCCAAGACCGTGTACTGACATGAAGGGAACATCCAGGACTATCACCTAGCACCGCTCAATAACTTCCATCTTGGTGTGAGCTTGACAAAAATCGACCCCAACGTCCAGGACCCCCTATTTGGGTCAATCAAGCATACTGACCTACTTTGGGTTGCTGGAACGACCAGAAGGAGGCGATATGATGCCCCAAGACCGGGTACTGGCATGTAGGGGACATCCAGGGCTATCACCTAGCACCGCTCAATAACTTCCATCTTGGTTTGAGCTTGGCAAAAATCGACCCCCAACGTCCAGGACCCCCTATTTGGGTAAAACAAGCACACTGAACTACTGTAGGTTGCTGGAACGACCAGAAGGAGACGATGTGATGCCCCAAGACCGGGTATTGACATGAAGGGGATATCCAGGGCTATCACCTAGCACCGCCCAATAACTTCCATCTTGGGGTGAGCTTGACCAAAATCGACCCCCAACGTCCAGGACCCCCTATTTGGGTAAAACAAGCACACTGACCTACTTTGGGTTGCTGAAACGACCAGAAGGAGGCGATGTGGCGCCCCAAGATCGGGTACTGACATGAAGAGAACATCTAGGACTATCACCTAGCACCGCTCAATAACTTCCATCTTGGGGTGAGCTTGACCAAAATCGACCCACAACGTCCAGGACCCCCTATTTGGGTAAAACAAGCACACTGAACTACTTTGGGTTGCTGGAACGACCAGAAGGAGGCGATGTGACGCCCCCAGACCGGGTACTGACATGAAGGGGACATCTAGGTCTATCACCTAGCACCGCTCAATAACTTCCATCTTGGGGTGAGCTTGACCAAAATCGACCCCCAACGTCCAGGACCCCCTATTTGGGTAAATCAAGCACACTGACCTACTTTGGGTTGCTGGAACGACCAGAAGGAGGCGATGTGACGCCCTAAGACCGGGTACTGACATGAAGAGAACATCCAGGACTATCACCTAGCACCGCTCAATAACTTCCATCTTGGGGTGAGTTTGACCAAAATCGACCCCCCCAACGTCCAGGATCCCCTATTTGGGTAAAACAAGCACACTGAACTACTGTAGGTTGCTGGAACGACCAGAAGGAGACGATGTGATGCCCCAAGACCGGGTACTGACATGAAGGGGACATCCAGGGCTATCACCTAGCACCGCTCAATAACTTGCATCTTGTGGTGAGCTTGACCAAATTGACCTCAACGTCTTGGCAACCTCTATTTACGTATAAAAAGCAAATTAACTTACTTTGGTTGTATGTTACGGCTAAAAGGAGGCAATGTGATGCCCAAATACCGGGTACTGACATGGAAGGGACACCCAGGGTTTTCACCTAAAAACGCATAATAACATCCATATTCAGGTCAGCTTGACCAAAATTGATCAAAAACGGCGTTGGATCCCGTAATTGGGTAACACAAGCTCATTGGACTACTTTGGGTTAGCAGTATGACCAGAATGAGGTGATGTGACGCCTTTAGAACAGGTACTGACATGTAGGGGACGACAGTATTTAGCACCGCCCATTAACTTTAATCTTGGGTCAGGTTTGCAAAACTCCACCAAAAACGTCTGGGGCCGATTATTTGGATAAAACATGTACATTGACATACGTTTGGCTTCTGGTACGACCAGAAGGAGGCGACATGACGCCCTTAGATCCAGTACTGGCATACAGAGGACATCTATGGCTATCGCTTACACCGCCAAATAACTTCCATCCTGGGATCAGCTTCACAAAAATTAACTCCAACGTCTTACGAACCCTTATTTGAGTTAAGCAAGCACTTCAGATTGCTGTTACGACCAGAATGACGCAGGTGACGCTCTAAGACAAGGTGCTTGAATGTAGGGGACATCGATGATTATCACCTAGCAATGCCCAATAACTTAAATCTTTGATCAGCTTGACCAAAATTGATCCAAAACGTCAGGGGCCCGTTATTTGGGTAATACATGCATATTGACTTACTATCGGTTTCATGTACGACTAGTAGGAGGCGATGTGACGCCCTAAAACCGGGAAAAGGTTTGTAGAGGATATCTATAGCTATCACCTTACACCCAAATAACTTCCATTCTGGGGTCAGCTTGACCAAAATCGACCATAAACGTTTGGGGATCCGCTTTTGGGTAAACAACCACATTTAACTACTTTGGGTAACTGTTACGACCAGAAGGAGGCGATGTGACCCCCCTCCCCCCAAGACCGGGTATTGGCATGTAGGGGGCATTCAGGGATATCACTCGGTACCGCCGAATAACTTCCAACTTATGGTCAGCTTGATTTTGACCCTCAACGTCTGGGGACCCACTATTTGGGTAAACCAAGCACATTGACTTACTTTTAATGGCTGTTACAATTAGAAGGTAGTTATGGGACGCACTAAGACTGGGAACCGGCATATATCAATATAACTTTTGGAAAGCTATTTTTAAAGACACTTTAATAAAGTAAAATAGATATACCTGTTTTATATTTTGATGGTATTATCCACGCATATTAACTTTGCCAATGATTATTAATAAACATTTGTTATTTTGTTTAAATGCAGAAAAGCCTTGCATGTCAACCAAACCTCCTGACCATATTTCATCAATAAAAATAACTCGTCTGATTCGAAATGTTCATTTAATTGGTTTGTGTAAATCATTTGCTAAGGTATCAGCTTACTTGGACTCTAACAAATCTACCTTGTTATAGTCATTTTCCGGGGGGGGGGGGGGGTGTTACCGTTTTGTCACAGACCTACATTATACTTTGCATTAATAACTGGTGTGACAATTAAATTATATGCAATCTTTGCTTATTTTATTTCCCTCAAAATTGGCCCACAGTTCTTATTTCACGGTAAGTTTAATTTTTAAGAAAGCAATGAAAAAATCGCTTTATGGATGTCTTTTCTCTACCTTTTTTCATTAAAAAACGGCAACGGATTATTTTTAGAAAAGACATACTAAGGATTTAATAATTGTGTAAGCTTTTGTTTCTCTTTATGCAATATGATGCCATTATACATTCTTTTTTATAAACGTCTTGATGTTTATCCGCCGTGATTGCCACCAACTTAATAATTCGTCAATAATTGCAATAATCACATGCAAACTATTATTTCCTGCAGCATTCAAATCTATAGTTAATTCTATAAAGTCAAATAATTTATCCCGATTATTGTACAAATTCTTTCTGCATCCACCTTAAGAATATTAGATTCAAGATTGAAGATTCAACTTATTTATTAAGTAACTTGAACACAAATGCTCCTCAATACATGATAAATATAATACATTCAATTAAACATATATAAAACGATAACATGATTGGTTTGAAATCTCAGACATGAGAAAAGAACTTATAATCAATCTTTTAACATGAAACTTTAACATTAGATACTTTTACATTTCACTAACATTTCACTTACACAGTGAGGATGGCCTAACAACTAATTAGTAAATATTTATATAATAATTTTCATGATGAAAGCTAGATTTTTAAAGGTATATTATGGTATGCAAAAAAGCCAAAATGTAAACCTTCAATAAAGATCAACAAACAATATTTACAATGTTATGACGATGTTCAAATGCTTTAGAAATAAATTTGCACAAATTAAGCTGTTCGGAATAATTCGTACCTTGCATAAGATCAATAAATTTGATCATGCTAGGCCTAACGATATATTTTCTTCTCAAATACATTCTATATAAATTATCATATACATCACACACACAAACAAAATGAAACTCATCTTCAATGTCACCATTATTACATATGGTGCAATAACGTTCATGATGATCAATGTTATTTCCATTACGCCCAGTTTCAATACGTAACTGGTGAGACGAGGGTCTCAGTTTAGTAAGAGGAATTCGATACTTTGAAGAAAATGTATCCAGATACAAGCGTTCGAAAGAAGTTTTAAAATGTTTGTAAGTACACAAGACTGGGCTGTTATGTATATAATTATACCAAGATTGTTTAAATTGATCAATAAGGCGTTCTTTTAAAACTAAATAGAACCTGTTCACATCGACACAGCTAGGGTTTATCCACACATTTGAAAAACCAGTTGTGTTAAGCAACAGTTTTAAATTACTAGCCCAATTAGTTTTCCCTTTCGCAACAATCTGATAAAAGATTATTATACAATGTACTTACGATAATATTATCGCTATTTAGTGTTTTACACCAAAATTTTATAATTCGTGTATGTCTTGTTTATACAATGGATATCCTCCTAGTTCACCATAAATTGACACTGTCGATGTGGACTGTTTAACATGTTAATAATAACAATAATTTACAAAACTACAGATGAACCCTTTCGATTTCCTTATTTTTTTCCAAATCCCCAAATTTCGCAAACGTAATTAAGAACTGATGAGACAAATGCATCATACAGTTGACATACTGTACTTGGTTTTAAAGGCTTATTTTTAACATTTGAAAGAAGGACATTAAGAGCCTTTAAACCTTAACCAGCAAGTGTCGATTGATTCAATATAAAACTTCCAGTATAACTAAATACCGTTCCAAAATAATTTGAAATCATCAACAACTTCCAAGTTACAGTCATTGTAAGTCCATTTTTCAATAATTTTAATAGGACCTCGTTTTCTAAACACAACTATTTTACTTTTATCTGGATTTACTTCTAATCCCCAACATTTACAATATGAATTCAACAAATTTAAGCTTTTTTTGCAAATCTTCTGGAGATTGTCCCATTATAACCATATCATCTGCAAATAACATAATATGAAAGATATTTCTTCTAAAGTAATACCTGAATCAATACTATCAAATGAATACAACTCTAGATCTTCTAAAAATAAAGAAAACAATATCGGAGACATGACTTCACCTTGCTTTAAGCCTACAGAACATTTAAAGAAATCAGAAAATGAGCTACACTTAGTAACACGTGCTCTTACCTTGGAGTACATATCGCGCATATTTTTCAACGTTTTTCCACGAACACCTACATTATATAACTTAACCCAAAGACCATTTCTATAAATACTATCAAAGGCTTTCGTAAACTCTATAAATTCACAGGCTAAGCGTTTATTTTCATTCAAACATTTACTTATAGCAGCATTCAGCACAAAAATGCATCAACTGTTGGGCGACCTTTTCTAAAACCGAATTGGGCATCACTTATAATATTATTATTTTTAGCCCAATCTGTAATACGTTTATTAAGTATTCCTGATTTTTTTTAGAGAAACAACTGACAAGCGTAATACCTCTATAATTATTTACATCAAGGGGGTCATTTTTCTTAAACAAAGGAACTATAAAACCTTCCATGCATTGGTCGGGAAAACCCCCGGTATGAAGAATACCGTTAAAAATGTCTACCAAATAAGACGATAAAACGTCAATAGTTGCAACGAAGTATTCATTAAACAATTTGTCACCGGCGAAAGCTTTATTTTTCTTTAATACTTTTGTTATATTTTCAATTTCCTGCACAGTGGTTGGAGTATCAAGCTCTTCAAAAATACAATCATTATTATCAAAATCATGATTATTACAGAACTTCTCTGCATTTACATTTGATGCAAGTTGGCATATCATCGTTCAAAGTTGAAAAGAAGCAAAAGAATTCATCAGTGCTGTAATCATTATTAGATTTCATTTTACTGAAATGCCTAAAAAATATTTTGGTTAACAGTGCCTTAGCTTTTCAATTGCCTTTATCTTATTAATTTTACAACGTCTTTTCTTCTTTTTAACAAGGCATTTATAAAGCTTTTCATTTTCACAAAATGATTGCCTATTTATTTCATTTTTACAACTATTATATTTATTCAGTGCATTGATATACAGACGTTAAGCATTAAATCATTCTTCATCAACCAGTCAGCCTTTTTACATACGCCTTGATCAACAATAGGCTTATCGGATACAATGGCTCTGCTACAGAATAATGACATGTGTAAATGTTTTTATACAATCATTAACTGCAATACGACTATCAAATGTAACATCATTTACAATAGAGTTGAAAACGGGCAATTTTGCAATACTATTGCATCGAAAAAAGTCACAAAGTGCATCATTCCATCGAATACTAGATTTGACATATTCGTGAGAATTATATATTGACCAATAGGTATACATGCTAAAATAAATCGGGGCATGATCTGACCACTCGTTAAATACACCAATGGTAAAATTATGTGCCAAATTAAAATCATGGTCACTTAACAGTAAATAGTCGATAACACCTGTTGAACATACGTATGTGAAATCCCCATTATGAAAATCATTACTTAATCTACCATTAGCAATGCGAATTGAACATGATTTACATAAGTTTAATAATTTAATACCATGACCGTTACAAATTTGGTCTTGTGAACGGCGAACAATGGGCCAATCCGGACAATACTCGTCATCATCAATACTGTGCACAAAACGATCACAATCAATGCAATCCCTTTTGTCCCCGTTTCCGACCCTCGCATTCCAATCACCTATTAACATAGTTTTACCAAGCATTTGATAATAACTAATATCATTTTGAACAATATCAAATAAATCTTTATTAATAAAATTATATGCAGGGAAACTCTCGACCCAAATATACACACCGGCAAGATATAAATCAGCAAGTTTAAAATACGTTTTGTCCAATTTTAACCAAACAATGGTATCAAAATGTTTTTTGACAATATTTACACCTTTTGAAATATTATTGCGGATATAAACTACAACCCCGCCACTATTTCTCTTCGCTCGACGATTTTGAAATATTCTAAATAAATTGAAACATTTAAAGCCACTTAATTCAAAATTAGAATTTTTATTTCCCCAAGGTTCAAAAAGAAAAATAATGTCATATTTGCAAATTAGATTAAGTTTTACTTACTTTTACTGGTTACATTCCAAAGAGTTGTGTTTAATCTTTTAAACATATGTTAGGCTTATTTCGAATAATCATTGTTTGGAATAAATTTGTTTGTTAATAGATCAATCAAATCAGAATAAACTTTTACATTTAATACAACATTGTCGCTGTTTTAGCAATTAATTCATTATTGTTAACTTGTTTAGAAATGTAAATTGATAAACCGAGATATTGTTCACCATTTGTAGTTTTTGTGAGGCCTTTGCTATTTTTTTATTTTCATGCTGTTAAAAGCTATGGTGAAGATTAATCATTTCTTTTAATTATTTCATTTTTTAAATTATCACCTACTTTTAGTGGTTTAAAATTTGCAAATGTAGTAGTTTCTGCTGCATTTGTTTCTATACCAAGCAATATCCTGAGATAAACTTTTTAAATCATTACCAACATGTTTTTAACGTTTTGTTTTGTTTTGTTTTTCTCTCCATTATTCTTTATCGTATTTGGACAATAGTGTAGATAAGAAGGGTAATTTATAATGTTCAATCACATCTTTTCAATACCATCGTTGTCACCTAGTACTGCTATCAATTCTTCTTCAATATTTTTTTTCAATCAGTTTCTTCTTCTGTTACTACTCCAATTTCTTCTTCTTTTTGTCCTTCATACTCATCTGATATTTGTTAAGATTCTCATTTGTCTTATGTTTCTTCATTTTGTTTATTTTGGTTCATGTCAATATATTCTTTTTATTTTTCATTCTCTTTAAACCATTTTAATATGCGATTGAATTCTTTAACATCACTGGGATAGGCAATAGGTAAACGAGAGGTTGACGATTTATTGCTTTGGGAATATCTTTTATTTGTTCACTTATTAAATGTTTGCACTAAAACACGACTAAATGATATCAATAAGATAAACTCTGAGAAGTATTTCTCAACAAACCGAAAAATGAAATTACATACTCTGCCCCAGTCCCACGGGTAGCGGCGTAACAAACAATCTTTTCAAAAGGGGTTATACGAAAATAATTCAAAATACCAATAAACGCCAGAAATTAGTATAAAACATAACAAAACATTTAAACTTCATGTAGCTTCCCTCAATAAATAAAATCGGTTTGTTCCCACTTTCCAAACCGTTTCTTTTTCTCACTTTATTTTTTTCAGCTACTAGTATCGTGTTTCATCCTGTTTAAAAATACTGATTGTATAATATAACTATATGTTTGTCACATGTTTTCAATGCATATCTAAACATACAAAAGTCTAAAAACAATTATGATGAGTCCCAATTAAGTTAACATTTCCGATAATTAACAGCTGGACACCAAGAAAGGGTCACTAACTGTAAGTCATAATTACACATAGTATATAAAGATGGTCAGTCTCCTCAGCATCCGTAACCCACCTAAAATGGCAATCGCTAGTAAATATACGGTTCATAAAGAATAGCAGAAAAACTCTAGTTGTCAATGGCTACATGTACAGCCTGAAAACCAGAAAACAGGAGAGACACTACTGCAACTGTTAAAACAAAATATCCGATGCGAAAGTCAACACTAGCACGTCCAATGGTTTACCGTGAGTAAAGGATCATTAATAGCTGCAAACTGGCGAAATAGACAGAATGCCATAATGTTGATATTGCTTCCCATTTAGTAAAACTAAAGATAATATAAATGAATGGGTTACATTAAAGTGTACGTTGTGTTATGAGTTAATAAATGTTTTATTTTTATATCAGTAAATACATTTATTGTAAATATTATGCGCTATTCATTTTAAATACCTTTAAAATGTGTCATTAAAAAGTAATTATATTTATTATGGCCAAAATGTTTATATTGATATAGTTATATCTACATTGTGCTATGTATTTATGTATTCATAATTTAGTATCATTTTTTCGTATTTTGTGTTCTTATTTAAAATTTAACCCATTTATGTATTTTTTTGTTATTCTTAAGTTTCCGTCATAGTTAAGTACATTCTTGTATTTTTAATTGTATGCACTATTGTGAAATACAAATACCAATCACCTCTATAGTTGTGTTATTTTATGAAATTTGAGAACCACTTTCTTAAAATTGGAGAGGCAGTCAGACAGAGTTTGTTTATTGTTGTACACATAACCGTCTCTTGACAAAACATGACATGCCAAATACTAAATATGGCAACAGTGAAACATGGCAAATAACTATAAGGACAAATCAATTATATTACGGCTATATCGGCCTATTTCAATATGTAGTATATTTGACGACAATCTTAGCTTAGACAAAGCCATTCTTATTTTTGTGTGTAAAACATCTAGATATAATTCGTATTTATATATATATATATACATAGGGTATTACTGTTGTGAACATTTTCAGACCATAACTGTTTAAATTCATCGAGCACTCTATTCTTAAACACAATATGAAACTTGTCAAATTAACATAGTTTTGGTTTATCCACTCATACGAAAAAACAACATTTGACAAAGTCTTTACATCATTAAACCAATTATTACGATTAGCAAGACTGCCTAACATATCATTGTATAGCTTATTTATAATAATGCTATCTGAAATAGTCTTTCACCAAAAGTTTATTATTCTAGCATATCTATGTACATATAATGGATATCTACCTAATTCACCAGAAACGGCCATATTGCATGAGCTCATTTTAACCCCTTGTATGTTTGCCAAATATTAAGTGAATACGCTTCTTTTGATATGGAAAAACCCCACACTGCACATCCATAATTCAAGGTGATACTTACAAAGCGTCAAACAATTTGACCAAGGTAATAAAAAATATCAACCGTTTAAAGGTATTTATTGTCGTATAACCATTTTTTATTGTTACGTAGTTTCCTTAATACGAAAAGCCAAGACCTTTGTTTTATCTTAAATAACTTCTAGGCCCCATTTAACACAATATTCATGTAACGTAAAGTTATCAATGAAAAGGGCCAATAGTATTTGGGACATTAGCTCCCATTGCTTAAGGCCGACGGCACAATCAAAATATTCGGACAGCTTCATTTTTTTACACATGAATTGACAATTGCATACATATTCTTATCAATTCCGAGCATTTTTCCATCAACTCCTGATCTACATGTATATAACTTTAACCAGAAGCTATTTAAGCTAGCACTATCAATGCGCGTTTCATATCAATGAAGGAAAAATCCAATCTTTGTTTATCAATTAACATATTTTGCACAATTGCATTGAAAACAAAAACTGCATCTGATGTAGACCGACCCTTGCGAAATCCAAATTGAGAATCGCTCAGTACGTCATGATTTTCTGCCCAAAATTATCCAGTTCCTCAAACCTGCGATTTAAGTTTTCAAAATCATGATTGTAAAATCGCCTGCTTCATAGTTTTCAGCAGAAGGTTTATCATTTTGCAATGATGAAAAATAATTGTCAAAATCTCCCATACAACATTTGTTATTTATATCCAAGCACGAGGCTTAGAATATCTTAGCCTTTTTATTTCTTAATTTTTATTTTCATATTGTCTACGTTTTCGCTTAACCAAACGCTAGTAGGATAGTCTGTAGTCTAACATAAAAAGCCTGTTATCATCATTTTTTGTTACAGTTTAGTACATTCAAAACATTTTTATACAAGGTTTTTGCCTCACTGCACTTTAAGTAAAACCAGTCAGACTATTTTTAAATGACTATTTGTGGGCGGGTTATCTTAGGTCTGGTTGTGTCTTGTAATATGACTGGGAAAGATAAACAGGCACAGTTATTTTGATGCATGTCCCGAATAACATAATAAATTATGTCGTTTATATTTGTTTTCTAAAACATAATCGACTAATAGTATTTCCTTCTGTTGATCACAATCCCTTTCTGTAACAGGTATTAATTGTGATTATTCAATACAATTGCATTGAAATTAATTATTTTATTATAATAAATTAATGGCTTAAGTAACATGTGAATGGGCGTGTTTGTTTTACCAGAACCACTATTTCTAGATGTATTGTTCTGAAAGAAATTTCCAAGTTTATTAAAAATCACTAATATCTGAAATGCAGGACAAAATGCGCATGGATAAAAGATAGAATACAACAAAATGAGGCATTACAAACATATTGGACATAATAGTACATATATTTTTTTCAGAGTTTCTAATACTTACTACATTTTTGAAACTTATTATTTCTGTTCAAACATTATTTACTTATGGAGGAGGACATAGTGTTACACTCTTAATGAATTTACATATTTATATGATTTTGTATTATCTTTTTCAATGTTTTTCATAATTTCTTTAAATTTCAAACCATTAGGATATTTCTATAATTTTCTCTCGATAAATCTTATTCTGTATTCTGTAAAAAGCTACATTCTAGTACATTATGGAATTCTTCACCAATACTGTTTTTATCACAATGTCCACATTTCCTTTCATTTAGTTGTATATTATTCCAGCTTCCTACTTCAGATGTAGTCGATTATTTTTTTGTTTTCAACTTTACTAAATATTTCCAAAAAATGCAGTTTTTTTACTAAATATTCTTCCAATTGGAAGCGTTTTTATACAGTCTATAGCTACTTTCTTAATGTATTTAAAGTAGAATACCAATCATTTATTTATAAATCATATAGTTTCATTTGACCGGACCTTTGAATATGTATGTGAAAAATTACAGAAACAAGTTCAGTAGCCAAAATATTAATCATAAACCTCGTTTATTGGCGTAATGTGCTTGGGAATTTATGATTATCCCAAATATTAATCATACAACAGTTTCAGATATATTTTATGTGTTTTATCCATAGTTTTTTCTATCATCATGCATATACATGTATCTACTAAGCATACCAAAATATATCAACACTGGGAGTTGAGTATGGGTAATGTGGGACTATTAGCTTTGACCTATAACTGATCGTTTGTGTATCAATTTCCATTTGGTATCGCAATAAACCATACACTTTAGTATACTGCTTAACATATTCAATACATACTTAAAAAAATAACAGTACTTTTTCTAATATATGATTATTTCCGTAGCTACGCACTTCACATACATATACTGTAATCGTTTGTTCATTTTTCTTTAAAACATCATTTTGTAAGGCAATATATAGACATAATTGTTTTGCTTTTGTGAACAAACTTAACGTGGCTTTTAGCTTGCTTTGCACTATATTCTTAAGCTTTACAAAAAGAGCCAATTCTAGCAAATAACACTTCTAGGTACTTATATTCAGACTCTATCAACGTTAAAAATAGCATTACAAGAGTGAATTCGTGTCGAGAAAATCTACCTCTAAACTCAAAACTCTTGGTTTGAGAGGTAATAACTGTGAGTCTATTTTTCGTCTGTATCGTTGCGGGGGCCTTTCACTTAAGTCTCTTCATTGGCGTGAAGATACCTGAAAAGGGGTTTGTTTCTCACTGGGACGTCACTTATATTGGCAGAAAGTGTTGCATATCTGTTAGGCGTCGTGAATTCAAGGTCCTCCCGTGTGTTATATGTTCTTTTAGGCAACACGAGCGTATCACTTTCTGTGTCATTCCGTTTATTCCCAACTTATAGATTAAAGAGAACTATTTTGCATTTTTCTCTGCAATTTGGATTCAATTAAAATCATTTCATGACGGGGAATAAATATCTTCGACGTTCCTCTATTTCTGAAGGAAACTGCTCGTTAATGTAAAGTCCTATTCGACGTTGGTTGAGTCTTTCTCCTGCACCAGGCACAACCTCACGATCACTGTATCGCTCTAACTTTGCAGTATTGGGTCTCGGTTTTCCCTGTTCAAAACAAGACTGAGGATGTAAAAAAATGATTTGTTTAATGTGATAGTTATAATAATAAGTGACGGATGAGATTAAATATTATTGTACGTTAATAAACATGGCAGATTGTATTCAATATGTCGGTCACATGGGAGTTGATTGAATGTTTTAAGTTTGCTAGTGTGAAAGCGCAAAATAAGTAGATTCACAAATCAATCACATGGCATAGTAGCAAGTCAGAAAGGGATTCACAGGGCAGTTGTCGCTCAATACAAGTGAATTCAAAATGGATCAACTGGTCTTTGACAAACATATTGAATACTACTAATCCGTGTGCATTCTAAGTCATGAAATTTAAAAAAATGCCATAAAGAGGCTAATATCAGTAATTTAAATGATCATTTCTATGGGTATGAAACAGTTTTATGGGGGATGGGGTCTCGGCCAAGGGCACTGACAATAAAAAATGAAAAAATGGTGTCCGCCTAATAACTTCAGTAAGAATTGATGGATAGTGCTGAAAGTTGGAGTTATGAAGATTATGTGAAGAGCTAGCTTGGAACTGCTTTTGAGAGGCTTAAGGTCAAGGTCACTGTTACTGGAATTGGTTTCCGTACAATTGCTAAAGTATGTATTGATTGATAGTTGTTAAAGTTGGTTTGTAGGTAGCTTATGTGTTAAGCTAGCTTGGGATTGCTTTTGAGGAGCGGGGTGAGGTAAAACTGAAGAACACTGTAAAAATATAAAAAGTTTCCGCCCGATATCTTAAGTGAGAATTGATGGTTAGTCTTGAAAGTTGGTGTGTAGATAGAAAATGTAAAGAGCTAGCTTAAAAATGCTTTTGAGGGGATAAAGGTCAAGGACACTGTTACTGAAATTGTTTCTGTCCAATGATTTAAGTAAAAAATTAAGGATAGTGATGAAAGTTGTTGTGTACGTAGCTATGTTAAGAGCTAGTTTGGGATTGTTAAGTAGGGGGTAAATGTAAAGGTCACTCTTACTAAAATAGAAGAAACCGATTTCCGCTCAATAACTTAAGTAAGAAGTGGATAGATAATAATGCAATTAATGTGTAGATAACTTTTTGTTAAGCTAGATTGCTTTCAAGGGAGCGAGGTCAAGGTGAAGGTAACAGTTACTAAAAATTAAGGCATGGTTTCCGCCCCAAACTAAAGTAAGAAATGATGGATATTTATTGATCAGTTTAAGTGTAATGAAGGTTGATGTGTCGGTACATTATGTGACAAGCTCGCTTAGGATTGCCTTTGACGGGGTGGGGTCAGGGTCAGATTAAAAGTCACTGTAACTTAAGATAGAAAAAATGGTTTTTGCCCGATTGCTTTAGGTTAATTCATACAAGAAAATAATTAGCTATAAATAATGACCGCAGATATTAAAGTCTTGATATCGCATTGCGGCGTTTTAAGTTCAATAACAACATGGTTGGCCAACTAAACAAATATGTGTAGAATTATTTTTGTTTATGATTGTTTTTGGAAATATTGTTTCTTATTTATGGATGTTCAATAAGAAACATGACAGACATACGCTATGAACTATCCCGGGTAGGAAATGTCGTTTAGCGTTCATTGATGTCATATCCTGGATTACAACACGGTTTATGTGACATAAACACATATATCTATATATATATATATATATATATATATATATATATATATATATATATATATATATATATATATATATATATATATCCATGTATAACGAAAGTCATAATGCATGTATGTATATTAATGTCAAAGTCTTTGAACTATCCGGGACTACGGCGATGATCTTTAGCGATCCATGATGTCATATCCCGGATTACAATGCTGATTTGTGATATCTACATATGTATACACTTGATGAAAGATTATTAATGACAGAGGCTTTGATAAATTACCGCTTCAAATGGCAAAATTCGGGAAATGATACTTACACATTTATAGCTTTACAAAATATTATTCTATTTATTTTATTTAATTTAAATAATTAATTAAATTTATGAAAATATGTACATAATTATCTGTGACACTAGTTTATAAACCTAAAAATAAAAGCTATGTTAGCTCATTCAAACTAAAAGTAAACATATTCGATACTCAACAATACTTCTTATCGAAAAAACCTTGTTCCCCTCAAAGTTACCACTATTTACTCTAAGGTACCTCTTATCCTAACCTAAATGTTACCCCTGTGTAGCCTCCGATGATACGGACATCTGCTAGCACTCAATAGTTTGGTCATAGTAAGATGCTTTAATATTGGGGATCATTAGATGCGATTTGGGGATCCCAAATTTCAATCTATAAAGATTTGAGGTAAATTTGGGGATTTTCTGTTTCTAAAAACTATATAATGCGACTGTTTCTGCTAAACAACTACTCTTTTGCTATTGTTTATTTTATTTTGGGCAATTTTTATTCGAAATTGGTGGACACACCCTCAAATACAAATCTGCGTCTAGGCTTCAAACCTGTTGTCTGCTAGCCGGTGTAAATCAATCTCCTACGCAGTATTCCCCCTTGACAAGCAGAAAAGATATCTGCTAGGGATGCAAACGAATGGCAAAATTGATATTCGAATATTCGGTTATTCTTTCGAACGAATATTCGATTATTTGATTACCAAAATATACCTTGTAAAAGTTGTTGTAAACTATTACAATATTCGCTAAAGTACTAGACGGGGCATTTCAGCTCTACTTTGTCGCAACCACTAAGCGCGGCGGACCCTGAATTTCACCAATTGAGCCTCTGAAATTCCTCATTTCAGAAAAATAAAAAGTAATACTTTATAAACAAAGAAAAACACAAAGAACTTTTAATTTATATTCCCCTGCCTTCATGTTTGTAAAAAACGTGAACTAAGATGGATTTCTGGTCAATTGGCGTTATGCGCCAATCGATGGTCTTTCCGTACGACGAGCATCCTCGTTCTGGGCTTGACCTCTAATTAAAAAAAATGGAAAAACCAAACCAACTTGGGAATAGTTTATTTTAGAAATTTTAATTGATAGAGGCAATTTATCGAAAATAATTGATTTTTTTTTGTGTCAAGTGTCTTTCAGCCGGTTATTGTAAAGTTACGGGGACTTTTTATAGGACCCGACGATATGACGCGTGTTAAGTGTATTGTCATCATATTCACACCTCTGGCATTATGGACCAATCGTAAAAACAAGACAACCGAATCTTAAAAACAACAACAGCGTTGTAGGCAAAATATTCATTACTATATTTATTAAACAAAAAAACACCTAACCGATTTTGACATTCGAATACCAAAAAAACCCCATCGAATATTCAAATATTCGAATATTCGTTTGCATCCCTAATATCTGCATAAAGCTGGAATTCAGCGACATACACCTTTCAAATGCTTTTTCTTCCCCCTTTTCTTCCCCCTTCATTTGGTAGTTTTGACCAACTTGCAATTAGCCAAAGGATTTAGTTTAACTACAGATAGAAATACATAATTTACAAATAATTTCATTTATCGAAAAAATATTCTATTTTTTGTCCTTGGTCACGGGATTTGCATAGTGTATGTTCAAACAATATAGCATTGCATAAAAAATGATAATATGTTTAATGTGGTCAAACAAAACTTTTTCGACCACAATAGCCCATGTGTGATTGAAGAAATTCCAAATGCCTACCAACCTTGGAAAGTGGCATTACCAATCAATTGTTTTATATGTACGTGTCAATGCTTCGACTACTCAAAAATAAGCTCCAGCGATCACATCGCCACCTTCTGGTCGTAACAGCCACCAAAGTAGGTCCATGTGCTTGTTTTACCCAAATAGGGGTCCTGGACGTTGGGGGTCAATTTTTGGTCAAGCTCACCCCAAGATGGAAGTTATTGGGCGGTGCTAGGTGATAGCCCTGGATGTCCCCTACATGCCAGTACCCGGTCTTGGGGCGTCACATCGCCTCCTTCCTGGTCAGTAACAGCCACCCAAAGTAGGTCCATGTGCTTGTTTTACCCAAATAGGGGGTCCTGGACGTTGGGGGTCAATTTTGGTCAAGCTCACCCCAAGATGGAAGTTATTGGCGGTGCTAGGTGATAGCCCTGGATGTCCCCTACATGCCAGTACCCGGTCTTGGGGCGTCACATCGCCTCTTCTGGTCGTAACAGCCACCCAAAGTAGGTCCATGTGCTTGTTTTACCCAAATAGGGGGTCCTGGACGTTGGGGTCAATTTTGGTCCAGCTCACCCCAAGATGGAAGTTATTGGGCGGTGCTAGGTGATAGCCTGGATGTCCCCTACATGCCAGTACCCGGTCTTGGGGCGTCACATCGCCTCCTTCTGGTCGTAACAGCCACCCAAGTAGGTCCATGTGCTTGTTTTACCCAAATAGGGGGTCCTGGACGTTGGGGTCAATTTTGGTCAAGCTCACCCAAGATGGAAGTTAGTGGGCGGTGCTAGGTGATAGCCCTGGATGTCCCCTACATGCCAGTACCCGGTCTTGGGGCGTCACATCGCCTCCTTCTGGTCGTAACAGCCACCCAAAGTAGGTCCATGTGCTTGTTTTACCCAAATAGGGGGTCCTGGACGTTGGGGGTCAATTTTGGTCAAGCTCACCCCAAGATGGAAGTTATTGGGCGGTGCTAGGTGATAGCCCTGGATGTCCCCTACATGCCAGTACCCGGTCTTGGGGCGTCACATCGCCTCCTTCTGGTCGTAACAGCCACCCAAAGTAGGTCCATGTGCTTGTTTTACCCAAATAGGGGGTCCTGGACGTTGGGGGTCAATTTTGGTCAAGCTCACCCCAAGATGGAAGTTATTGGGCGGTGCTAGGTGATAGCCCTGGATGTCCCCTACATGCCAGTACCCGGTCTTGGGGCGTCACATCGCCTCCTTCTGGTCGTAACAGCCACCCAAAGTAGGTCCATGTGCTTGTTTTACCCAAATAGGGGGTCCTGGACGTTGGGGGTCAATTTTGGTCAAGCTCACCCCAAGATGGAAGTTATTGGGCGGTGCTAGGTGATAGCCCTGGATGTCCCCTACATGCCAGTACCCGGTCTTGGGGCGTCACATCGCCTCCTTCTGGTCGTAACAGCCACCCAAAGTAGGTCCATGTGCTTGTTTTACCCAAATAGGGGGTCCTGGACGTTGGGGGTCAATTTTGGTCAAGCTCACCCCAAGATGGAAGTTATTGGGCGGTGCTAGGTGATAGCCCTGGATGTCCCCTACATGCCAGTACCCGGTCTTGGGGCGTCACATCGCCTCCTTCTGGTCGTAACAGCCACCCAAAGTAGGTCCATGTGCTTGTTTTACCCAAATAGGGGGTCCTGGACGTTGGGGGTCAATTTTGGTCAAGCTCACCCCAAGATGGAAGTTATTGGGCGGTGCTAGGTGATAGCCCTGGATGTCCCCTACATGCCAGTACCCGGTCTTGGGGCGTCACATCGCCTCCTTCTGGTCGTAACAGCCACCCAAAGTAGGTCCATGTGCTTGTTTTACCCAAATAGGGGGTCCTGGACGTTGGGGGTCAATTTTGGTCAAGCTCACCCCAAGATGGAAGTTATTGGGCGGTGCTAGGTGATAGCCCTGGATGTCCCCTACATGCCAGTACCCGGTCTTGGGGCGTCACATCGCCTCCTTCTGGTCGTAACAGCCACCCAAAGTAGGTCCATGTGCTTGTTTTACCCAAATAGGGGGTCCTGGACGTTGGGGGTCAATTTTGGTCAAGCTCACCCCAAGATGGAAGTTATTGGGCGGTGCTAGGTGATAGCCCTGGATGTCCCCTACATGCCAGTACCCGGTCTTGGGGCGTCACATCGCCTCCTTCTGGTCGTAACAGCCACCCAAAGTAGGTCCATGTGCTTGTTTTACCCAAATAGGGGGTCCTGGACGTTGGGGGTCAATTTTGGTCAAGCTCACCCCAAGATGGAAGTTATTGGGCGGTGCTAGGTGATAGCCCTGGATGTCCCCTACATGCCAGTACCCGGTCTTGGGGCGTCACATCGCCTCCTTCTGGTCGTAACAGCCACCCAAAGTAGGTCCATGTGCTTGTTTTACCCAAATAGGGGGTCCTGGACGTTGGGGGTCAATTTTGGTCAAGCTCACCCCAAGATGGAAGTTATTGGGCGGTGCTAGGTGATAGCCCTGGATGTCCCCTACATGCCAGTACCCGGTCTTGGGGCGTCACATCGCCTCCTTCTGGTCGTAACAGCCACCCAAAGTAGGTCCATGTGCTTGTTTTACCCAAATAGGGGGTCCTGGACGTTGGGGGTCAATTTTGGTCAAGCTCACCCCAAGATGGAAGTTATTGGGCGGTGCTAGGTGATAGCCCTGGATGTCCCCTACATGCCAGTACCCGGTCTTGGGGCGTCACATCGCCTCCTTCTGGTCGTAACAGCCACCCAAAGTAGGTCCATGTGCTTGTTTTACCCAAATAGGGGGTCCTGGACGTTGGGGGTCAATTTTGGTCAAGCTCACCCCAAGATGGAAGTTATTGGGCGGTGCTAGGTGATAGCCCTGGATGTCCCCTACATGCCAGTACCCGGTCTTGGGGCGTCACATCGCCTCCTTCTGGTCGTAACAGCCACCCAAAGTAGGTCCATGTGCTTGTTTTACCCAAATAGGGGGTCCTGGACGTTGGGGGTCAATTTTGGTCAAGCTCACCCCAAGATGGAAGTTATTGGGCGGTGCTAGGTGATAGCCCTGGATGTCCCCTACATGCCAGTACCCGGTCTTGGGGCGTCACATCGCCTCCTTCTGGTCGTAACAGCCACCCAAAGTAGGTCCATGTGCTTGTTTTACCCAAATAGGGGGTCCTGGACGTTGGGGGTCAATTTTGGTCAAGCTCACCCCAAGATGGAAGTTATTGGGCGGTGCTAGGTGATAGCCCTGGATGTCCCCTACATGCCAGTACCCGGTCTTGGGGCGTCACATCGCCTCCTTCTGGTCGTAACAGCCACCCAAAGTAGGTCCATGTGCTTGTTTTACCCAAATAGGGGGTCCTGGACGTTGGGGGTCAATTTTGGTCAAGCTCACCCCAAGATGGAAGTTATTGGGCGGTGCTAGGTGATAGCCCTGGATGTCCCCTACATGCCAGTACCCGGTCTTGGGGCGTCACATCGCCTCCTTCTGGTCGTAACAGCCACCCAAAGTAGGTCCATGTGCTTGTTTTACCCAAATAGGGGGTCCTGGACGTTGGGGGTCAATTTTGGTCAAGCTCACCCAAGATGGAAGTTATTGGGCGGTGCTAGGTGATAGCCCTGGATGTCCCCTACATGCCAGTACCCGGTCTTGGGGCGTCACATCGCCTCCTTCTGGTCGTAACAGCCACCCAAAGTAGGTCCATGTGCTTGTTTTACCCAAATAGGGGGTCCTGGACGTTGGGGGTCAATTTTGGTCAAGCTCACCCCAAGATGGAAGTTATTGGGCGGTGCTAGGTGATAGCCCTGGATGTCCCCTACATGCCAGTACCCGGTCTTGGGGCGTCACATCGCCTCCTTCTGGTCGTAACAGCCACCCAAAGTAGGTCCATGTGCTTGTTTTACCCAAATAGGGGGTCCTGGACGTTGGGGGTCAATTTTGGTCAAGCTCACCCCAAGATGGAAGTTATTGGGCGGTGCTAGGTGATAGCCCTGGATGTCCCCTACATGCCAGTACCCGGTCTTGGGGCGTCACATCGCCTCCTTCTGGTCGTAACAGCCACCCAAAGTAGGTCCATGTGCTTGTTTTACCCAAATAGGGGGTCCTGGACGTTGGGGGTCAATTTTGGTCAAGCTCACCCCAAGATGGAAGTTATTGGGCGGTGCTAGGTGATAGCCCTGGATGTCCCCTACATGCCAGTACCCGGTCTTGGGGCGTCACATCGCCTCCTTCTGGTCGTAACAGCCACCCAAAGTAGGTCCATGTGCTTGTTTTACCCAAATAGGGGGTCCTGGACGTTGGGGGTCAATTTTGGTCAAGCTCACCCCAAGATGGAAGTTATTGGGCGGTGCTAGGTGATAGCCCTGGATGTCCCCTACATGCCAGTACCCGGTCTTGGGGCGTCACATCGCCTCCTTCTGGTCGTAACAGCCACCCAAGTTCCGTGATGTTTGGTTTCAATTGGTTAGGCTGTGGTGGCCTGTACGTCAAAACAGAGATTGATCATGATTGTATGTTTATTTAATTGTTCATTAATATTCATTTAATATTACATTTATTGCATCATACAGAATGTCCAGTCCTCGTTTATTGGTTACAAATACATCTATACAGCGATCTATGTTATTGATATCAAACCAGACTTGTTGTCTTCTTTAATTGATATTCTTTCATCATTTTATTTATTGCATTAAACTGAATTACGTCCAATTCTTATTCAGCGTTCACCAATAAATGTGTTTTATGTTTCCTTTTACTTCCACAATCTGGTGCATTTCAAGAATTTTCAGTGCAAATTTTATTACGGTTATTATTAAATTCCTTATTGGCTGCTGACTTAATGTATTTGGCAATTTTCTCTATTTCGTCGTATCTATTTCCGTAAGTCAACGCAAACACTTATTGGCTGCTAGCTATTGGCTGCTGGCTTGGCGTTAGCGCGCCCATGAAGCATTAGATTGACACTTGGCACAGAATGCCAGCATTACAAACAACAAAAGAGCTGTTTATTCCAGCTAAATTTAAAAGAATTAACGAAACTTTTAACCAAGGTAACGCAGTCATTATCGACAACATCATGAACATGAGTTTGAAATATAAACCGAGCCGGTATAAGACGTCATTATGGCTTTTAGGAAATAAGATTACACACAACTATTAAAACCATTCCCTTATACATTTCAATGTTAATAGGAAATTTGAGGCTGGAAGTAATGCCATTTCTAGTGTTTCACATATATGGCAACAATTCATTTCCTAAATCACCCCCCAACCTTCGATCTAGCAAATACCAGGTAAAATCCCAGTCCTGTGGGAACAATCTGCTGGTAAAATCCCTGCCAAACGCCCCATGCACCCTGGGTACATCATGTAATTTGAAACTACTTCTTTCAAATTGGGAGAGAATCGGGAAGAGGTGCAATCTTTTTTAGATACCTCGTGAAATTTTGTTTAACTCTGGGAAAGCTTGGCTTAAATGTGGATAAATCCAGTTTAAAGAACGGATATTTCCCGGCACAAAGCCGAGGCCCATTCCCGCTAATTTCAGTGCGAAAACAAAACCATCACATTCATTTGGCGCTTCAGGGCAAACTAGAGGTAAAACAATTGACTGGTGCATAAGATAATTCTCTTCTTGAATTTAAGCCGACATATGAACTCGACCGGTATGGGCTGAGATTTCACATTCATTACATAATGCAAACCATAATCACTCGAAAGCTTTATTTAAGTTTTAAACTTGTTTTTCATTCCATTAGAATAGTCAGATAATGCCTGCATTTATACAGTGTGTGTTATGATAATTTCACTACTGACCATTTTAAACAATAAAGTATAATTTACATGTAATTAAGATTATTAAATTAACATAATTATACTTGACTCACAATTTGCAGTTAGTATGCATAATTTTGCCCTTTTTACCTGAAGTCATTCTATTTACGCCTTTTGAAATTACCAAAATAAGCCTTTATTACTGAATTAAAAAATAATTTAAATTAAAATTTATTCTTCTGTTAATAAACAAACACTACTATTTCTTGTCTTTTTATCAGTGAAACATAAAGTAATATCAGTGAAATATCAACAGTGGAAATATCAATTAGATATTTCAACTGCAAACTAAGGAGAGAAAAAATCCACTCTAAGAACTCATTCTAAATCAATTGTATGTTCTTCCATTTGATTAAAAACAAGTTCCTTGCTTTTGAACCTGTAAATTGTTTAAAACGAACAATTTGATATAAAAAAAATTCTGGCAAACAATTAATATAAAAAATTAATGATTTTTGTTTATTAAAATATACATTGCTTAGGCCTAAAAAATATGGTTTGGTAAGGGTTTCATCCTTTTGAAAAATAGGTAGGGTAGATAAGCTTTTTAGCTCACCAGAGCACAAGGTGAGCTATTGTGATCGGTCTTTGTCCGGCGTCTGTCCGTCAGTCCGTCCGTCTGTCAACAATTGCTTAAAAAAATTGTCCTCTGAAATTACTTGGCCAAATTCAATGAAACTTCACAGGAAACTTTCTTGGGTGACCATCTACAAAAATACAACAAGGGGTCACGATTGATCAACAACAACAACAAAATGGCCGACTTCCTGTTTTGCTTTAAAAAAACATCTCCTCTGAAACTACCAGTCCAAATTCAATGAAACTTTACAGGAAGCTTCCTTGGGTGACCATCTACAAAAATACAACATGGGGTCATGATTGATCAACAACAACAGCAACAACAACAAAATGGCCAATTTACTATTTTGCTTTAAAAAAACATATCCTCTGAAACTACCAGTCCAAATTCAATTAAACTTTACAAAAAGCTTCCTTGGGAAGCATAACTTCTAAATTTACTTCATGGATTTTAATTAAACGGCACACATTGGTTAAGCATAATAAGTGCTAATGCAGTGTACAATAATTTCAGAGTTATGGCCTCTTTAAAGGAATAGTTTGCCATTCCTGTGTCCAGACAGAATTTGTGGGTATTCGTCACTCCTGTGAAAGCTCTAGTTTAAAGTGTGTTTTTACAGGTGTATTCGTTGCTGTCTGCACAGGATTGTTATCTTTCACCAAATTCATATTTAAAATATTTGCATAAACCTTGGTACAATATTGTACTAATCTTGAATGTGTTTGCACACCGAATCATCCATACAAATCAAGCAAAGTTTGTTTTGTCAGGCTTTCAATGTTAGATGTTACACATGTATTTTGTTTTATAAGGTGTGGAACAAGATGATACCTTTAATCTTCTGCGGAGTCTGACAAACGCAGACAATGCCAAACACCTGGTAGATTCTTTTAAAAAGGTGAGAAATATGAAGGAACATCCTTGTAAATGCATGATCTTATATTTATTTATAATTTACGATCTATATACTTGGTGACATTGTTACTGTATTATGATGTACATTTGTATGTTCACTAAAATGCTGTTTTGTTAGGTGATCTTAAAGGTGAAATTTCACATATTTAATAGGCCCTATTATTGCAAAATATTATCATTTAGGCATAAAAAAACAAGAAATAATAATGAATTGATGCTTACATCATATAAAAACATTATCCATGAAATTCTTCCTATTTTTCAAGTATCCCCACCAATCATACTGATAAGCCTATATAGATGGCTTTTGTTATTATCATGCATTTTCACTTTTTTTAATATCAGATGTTATAAATTAACTAGATGTGTCAGATTGTTTTTTGTTGGTTTTGTAATAAACTGCACCAATTACATTATTCCATAATTCATGTGTTTTTTTTTTAATAGGTTCACCTAACTGTATAAGATTCATACCTCACCATATAAGATTTATACCTCACCGTTTAAATGTGGGACCGAATAAGGGCAGGGAAGGTTTCAACAGTAAAACAATTTCCAATTTTGTGCGGCTGCGGGCTATATAAGCATTTTATTTGTATATCATTATCTGTATTCCTATCTTAAAAAAACATAAGACTATTCTAATCCATCTTCAATAACCAATCATTGATGCTATCATGCTCAACTTTTTTCAAGTACTAAGAACATAATTAGTTCCTCTTATGTGTAAAGACATGCTAAGGGTAAAAGTAATTAGTATTTCATGTGTATATAAAGAGGTGCATTATTTTTCATTTAGGCGAAATTTCACCTTGAAATAGCTTTATAATTAGCAAAGTGATTATGAAGTAAAAATAATTGCAATAAAACCCTGTTTAAACTGCATCAGGTTTCATTTTTTTCTTAACCAGGTCTCAAAATGTATTCAGAAGCGACTGTCTAATGAAGGGCTGGAGTCTGTACATCGGCACATTGAGTACCTGGTACAGCTGTTCTTTGTCTGCACGACGAAGAATCCCCTTCGAAGAGTTCTCATAAGGTGGTTTGTCAACTGCATTTAAAAAAGAAATAAGAACAATGGCAACTTATTTAATGTCTTTCTAATGTTTTATTGACAAGAAATGAGAGATTATAACATGATAAAGTCATGATTCAAACATTGGAATCATCAAATTAAAATAAATGTGTAAAGAATATTCTCATGTATTTACAAGTAGTTTTTTTGTGAGCTTTATTTTAAAGACATTTACAAGCATACCGGTATAAAGATGCTTGGTATAAGTCTTGATATAAGTCTTGAGTTTAAGAGGCCATGAGAAAGATCTTGTGGTGCAGCTAAATCTCACAGCTAACCCTCTGGATTATGTTGACCTTAGTAAGGGGTATTTCAGCTTTTTTCAAAGTCTGCCCAAGGATGTGTCTGTGCAGACAGTACAACCTGCCATCATTGAGCACCTGACTGACCTGTACACGGGGGCACAGAATGTCCAGGGATTGGGGAACGATGAAATGCTGGATGTTAGACATGACATTGATTCCATTGCAGCCATCACAGAAAACTTTCCACTTGGTAACTGACTCATTTTTAGCTCGCCAATTCGAAGAATAAGGAGAGCTATTCTACTCACCCAAGCGTCTGCGTCCACGTCGGCGTCACCCCTTGGTTAAGGTTTTGCGTGCAAGCACCCATAGGTTAATATCTCAGCAACTACTTGAGGTATTGCATTGAGCCTTGATTCAATGGTACTCAACCATCCAACCTACGTAATTAACCAAGTTAGATAACTATAGTTTGCATTTAATGCAAATAATAGGCCTTTATTATTTGAATTAGAAATTCTGGTTAAGGTTTTGCGTGTAAGCACACATAGGTTAATATATCAGCATCTGCTTAAAGTATTGCATTGAGACTTGATACAATAGTACTCAACCATCCAACCTACTTTATTAACCAAGTAAGATAACTCTAGTTTACATATAATGCAAAATAATTGCCCTTTATTATTCAACTTAGAAATTCTGGTTAAGGTTTTGCATGTAACCACATTTAAGTCAATATCTCAGCAAATACATTATGTATTGCATTGAAACATTAGATATGTATTCCCAACTATATAACCAACTAAATTAATCAGGTTCTTACCATTAACACTTTTTTGAATATAATGCATATTATGGGCCATTTGACTTAGAAATTGTGATTAAGGTTTTGCATATAAGCACACATAGGTTAATATCTCAGCAACTACTGGATGTATGGCATTGAGACTTTAATAAATGGTGCTCAACCATCCAATCTACGCCCCTTTTTTATTCGACATAGAGATTCTTGTTAAGGTTTTGCATGTAACAACTCTTAAGTCAATACCTCAGCGAATTCATCATGTATTGCATTGAAACTTTACACACAGGCTCCCAACCATTAAACCTTTTTATTTAATCAAGTAAGATAACTCTTTCATATTATATAATTTTTGCCCCTTTATTATGCGACTTAGAAATTCTGGTTAAGGTCTTGCATGTTAGCACACGTAGGATAATATCTCAGCAACTACTTGATGTATTGCATTGAGACTTTATACAATGGTATTCGACCACCCAACCTAATTGAATAAACGAGTTAGATAACTGTATTTTGCAAATAATGGCCCTTTATTATTAGACTTAAAAATTTGCCAACTGGTTCCCATTATGCTATTCAAGGAAAATCACAATTATTTCATGTTGAGTTAAACTTGAAAAATGTTTATGAAATGCCTCTTTTTGGACAACCTAGTTGACACTTCATTTGAGTAGAATTTATAAATTAGAAATAAAATGCACTTTTATTTAAAAGACTATTTTAATTACAGCCATTGTCTTCAATATTTGCACAGTCTGCTGAACTGATCATTTCACCTTTTAACAATGGTTTTGATATTCATTGAATTCAAACCTAATGAGAATATGTTTTAGGAATTGACTTTTAGCCTTCATAATTTGAGTGCATCTAGGTTTCATCAGTATCTAGAAGTTTCATGTTGTCTTCAAACACCAAATACCTCTGTATTCTTAGTGTTATGTGATGAAATAAATATATATCTATATACAATTGAGAACAGTAAAAGTGTTTGAACAGTACTTTAGCTCCAAGATTTAGAAGACTGCTTCATCCTAAAACAAGATTTTAAGAACTAGAGGGTTTCCGTCTGTTTGTCTGTCTAAAAAAACTGGATGCTGCAATGACTCGAGAAGTGTGCTAGCTAAGTTAATGGTACAGTGTACTTGGTAAGATGATAGAGGGCTGTTAGGAGATTATACTCATCATTTTTTTATTTTCATCAGACAAAAGTTGTGGTTGCTATGGCAAAGCAAATATTGAAAAATATCACCTTTTGACTTGATCTTAAAATAGAAAGTATAAAAGCTTTATTCATGAAATTTGGTAACTATGTAAAAAGAATGCCATAAGAGGATTATGCACAACTATTGATTTTTGTCTGAAAGGCGGTAACTTTGTCTTCAAATCAATTGAAAGTACTAATGTTGAGCTTGATCTTGGCATAACTGTAGAATGATAAAAATGCGGTAAGAAGGCAATTAGAAGAGTATCCATGACTTTCTATTTCTTATCACCCCACACATGGGGTTGCTATGACAACAGAAATAGTGAAAAGGTCTTTCTGTCTATCCAGAAAAAATGATACCGCAATAACACAAAGAATATGCAAACTAGTTATTTGAAGTCAGATGGTTTCAGTTAGTTCTTATAAATTAATGATGTCATTTAGATTGTGCCTAAGCTGCCTAAACATGTAACACACTTTCATCTTATCCTTTCAGGCATTACTTCAGTCAGTATTGTCAATGTGGAGACTGTAGAGTACTTATCCAAGCTGAACCTACTCTTCATTAAAGCTACCAGGTACCATATTAGGAACTGTGTAATTCATTTCACAAGCTTTGCATTTATTTTTCTGCATTAAAAATTTATGTAGTACCGGTAGTATGTAAAAGGTAAGTTACTATTTGTAATATTTATTGTTATAAGAATGATACATACAGATGCATGTACAAGTTATTTTGTTAAGAACCATTTTGATATGCCACTTTCTTTTATTGATAATACAATGTTCATACACCATGTTATGTCTTCCATGGCAGCCAGTCTCCGGTACAGCAGAATGAAGTCATGCACCACTGCCTGGTGGCTGTTAAGTTGACCAACCGTATCTGCCAGAAAACTGCCTCCACCTTGAAAACCAGATTACAAGATGCAGAAAGCATGCTTCACTTTCAGCTCATTGCCAGACAATGCATTCTTTGTGATATAGAAGTTCTATACAAAGGTACTCTAAATCTATAAATTTATTTTGATTAGGACACCAAAACTGCTGAAAAGTGTTTACATCTCTTCAAATATAAAAATATGTTGAAAAAGGAAACAATCTTAAAAAAACCCACTGAATTATGTATCATTGTTTTATGTCCTCCTTGAAATGAAATACAGAAGAATAAGAATGAAATATTTAAGTTTGTTTTTGTTCAAATTCTGCATCCTTTACAGTTGAGTTCCTTGTTGATTGTAAGACAACTAGTGCCATGAACATCTGCCTCATGTTAAAGTGTTGCAGTCCAGAAATCGACATTCTTCACTTGGTATGATTATAATATTTTAGTACAATGTTGGCTACTGATAAATATTGAGAACAACTTGGAGTTCTTAAGTTGTAATTCTGCACATTTTACCAAACAATTTACCCTTATATTTTAGTAGACAAGTGCATGTATATGTTTAAAATCGAATTAGTGGACTACAATGTATAAAACAGAATGGTTTATTTTGTGGTGTCCACCATTCAATTATAACATCATGTCAGGTGAAGAAAACATTTGCATCATTTTTCATTCAGCTGTCGAAGACGGCCTTTGGACACCTGACCTGGGTCCATGAGCTGGTCCCATCCCCTTCATCACCCCTTAGCTGGGCAGCCAACCTCCCACTTGACAGACTGTCCAAGACCTGTCTGTCCCCATCCAGCTACCTATGCTTCTGTTACGGAATGCTGACCATGGCTGCCATGGAAACACTTTTAGGCCAAGCTGGAGGAAAGGTGTTCCTGCTTCATGGTCTCTTGCCAGAGTTTCTGGAACTAGGAGAATGGTGCATATCTGTTTGGCTGTTATATATATGTCCAGGCACATGTTGTACAGAAAGAGGAATGAACTCAATTAACTTATGTTCTTTATACAACTTAAAATAGGTAGTTTCATATGCGAGGTTTAGGAGATTTTATTTGTTTGGATATTGAACTATTATCCAAGTAGAAAATGTAATTGTTGACATGAATTAAGTTATAGTGTCATGTATCATGTTAATAACATACATTTTAGATTGAGCAATATTAAATACTAATGTACGTACTGGGGTTTTCAGTATTTAAATTTCCTGACATTATTTTACTTGTTTCCAGTTGCTCTGATGTTGGGAGTAAGCTGTTGGCTGCCAAGTCTGTCTGCTTTCTGACGCAGAGAATTAGGTAGACTTTTGCACTATTGGGTTTTCATTAGATGACATTACATGTTCTAGGTAGAAATGTGTATAACTATGGGTATAATAAAATACCAAGTTGTTCATCCTTTGTGTTTTACTTACATACTAATTGTATTCATTCTTTGGTTCTAGTGTCTCTATTGGGGCATATTCAGTATATAAATATGCAGGGCATGAACATTTGTGTTGTACATTTACTTATTTCAAACAATTTGTTTTGTAAGAATTTGATCCTGCCCAGTTTAAGCTGCTAATAAAACGTGTTGTGTATTAGTGTCACTGTGGACGGAAATAAATAATAGCCTTAAATGCATAAGCTTTCCATTAATAGTAAACTAGTAAGCAGTGTTTCATGATTGTAATATACAATTGATACAAGTAATACACAAAATAAATTGATAAGTATAAACAAGTTTTTCGCTAAGTTCCCATAACATATTTCAACTGTATTTTAATGTTTACTTTTTTTAAATTAAATTATAGTTAGTTTGTAAGTTAATTCTTAATGGGTTAGTTACCTTTCATAATATTTTCTAGAGATAACTTAGCCATGACAACAGCTACTGATGATGTGTGGGGTCATTTCCATGGTGACAGTGTTGCCATGCAGACCATTCTACAGTTTGTGTTCACTGCCTGGGAGGATGCTATTGATGTAAGAAAAACTGAGTGCATATTGAGTGCTTTCAATGGCCAACACTGTGCCCTGTCTGTTGCCTTAAATCATTATGTATACATATTTTTTTTTTTTTTTTTTTATAATAACATCCGTGCACAAGAAATACCTAAGGCCGTTAAAATATAACTGGTTACACAATTGAAAGAAGAGAATGGTCAGTCATTTGGCACAGCAGTTTTATTTTTCTTCCAGGCAGTGCGATTCACAGTGAGAGACATATTCCAGAATGTGCTGGCCATTCACATTTACTTTCTCAACCGTAAAGGTATAACCTATATCCTATCTGTTTATGACCAGTATCACCAGGTGTTAGTATGGTATTTATGTTTTCAAAAAAATGTCAAAAAGTATTTTCGTAAATTTAGAGTCGAGTGTCATTTGTTGGCATCATGGTCAAATTTATAACTTTGCCATAATTATAAAAAGTTTCCAGATATTCACATGATACATTTGTACTACCAAGTGTGGTTTCTACTTGTATTTTGGTTCCCCCCAACACAAGACCACATTCTCACGCAACATTGTGCCAAAGAGGGTACCCTAGCATAAGTTAATATATTTTCATTCCCAATTATTGTAAAATAAATAACATTTTAACTTCTTGACCATGAAGTGTACATAAATAGATCATTGACATCAACTCATGGTACTCTTGTTTCATATTGATCAGGTGTGATTGTTTTACATGGGCTGACAATGCTAGAAACTGTTTTTCTTTCAGGATTATCTATCATGGATGATCCCTTCCTTCACAAGCTTACCTGTACCATTCTCCATGATGTGCCTTGGTCTTGTAAAGGCAAATATGGCACCCTGGCAGCACTGGTAGGCCATCTTGGAAGTGCCAGGATGTTGCAGTGGCAGTCTGGGATAGCAGCAGCAATTTTGCAGCAATTGCAGGAACACACTCTGGCCTGTTATGTAAGATGAAATGTTTTGATTTAGTATTCATCCACTTGCACATTATGCATAAAAATAATTATACCCCCACCAAACAAAATTTAAGATGTTACATTGGAGTGAGCTTGTCAGCCATTCTGTTGGTTTTGTCTGGAAGATAACTGATGAAAAGTTCAACAGATTTAAACAATTGTTGCAACAGATGTTAACACCATAAAATACAGGTCATTTTCAACTTTGGTTTGATGAAGTTATGGGCCCCTTATCAAATTCTTTTACAAAAAGAAAATATAAAAAAAAACACAATGGTGATAAAAGAATCAATGGATTAAAATAAATTTTGGAACATTTATTTCTAAATGAGTAAATGTTTTCCATTCTTGTGTCCAGGCGAAGTGTTCGTTACTCCTGTGAAAAGTCTGATATTATTTTTTTCACTCTAGAACAATTCATGCAACATAAAAGCAGGTCTTCTATCCATGATGAATGCTCATGAATTATTCAATTTAAACTGGGAAAAAAGGTCGTCATATTAACTGCAGCTAAGGATTTATCGAGTTACTGGGGTGGTCAATTTATTTGAATAATGCTTTTCCAGGCCAGTGAGCTGTATGAAAAGTTATTCCTAAGCCACATGTTTGAGATCTTGGTAGCTGATCAAGCAGATACAGCCAAGCAGACATGGTTCAGTGAATGGGTGGAGCCAGTTATCAGGGTTCTCTGTGGTCCAACCACGCTCCAAAAGAAGCACACCATTGAGGTAAGTGTGATGAAAATTGCAAATGATAATACATGACAGGGGGTTCCTTTTGAATCATTTTTAAAAAAACAATTTTTTTGCCATAGAAATCATTTTTGTTGACACATCAATATTTAGTAACATGTTAGACCCTGTTTCAACAAGTAAAAACAATAAATACTGTTTATGAAATTTAGTATTTACATTTTATTTTATTAAATGTTTTAAAAAACTAGTATAAATGTGATGCTTTTATTACAGTATGTGTTACCAAGGTTACTGAAGTGTGGTGAAAATGTTTTGGCAGACATGGTTCATTGGTTGTCCGGAAGGCTAACTGAAAAGCAGTCAAACATTGAATCAGGTATATATGATACATTCATGCAGGGATCATTTTTATTCTGCATCTCGCCTCCTTTGGCACATGATTTTTACAGATTATCCATTGATTTTGTTCATGTGACTCCAGAGGTGGCTTAAATATGAAACATATTCAATAGTGGACAAAAAACAAACATAAAGGAGGCTTAAATACAAGGCATATACAAAAGTGGACAAAAAACAAACATAAAGGTGGCTTGACTACCAGGCATATACAATAGTGGACAAAAAACAAACATAAAGGTGGCTTGAATACGAGGCATATACAATAGTGGACAAAAAACAAACATAAAGGAGGCTTGAATATGAGGCATACAAAAGTGGACAAAAACAAACATAAAGGTGGCTTGAATATGAGCCATATACAATAGTGGACAAAAAACAAACATAAAGGTGGCTTGAATATGAGGCATATACAATAGTGGACAAAAAACAAACATAAAGGTGGCTTGAATATGAGCCATATACAATAGTGGACAAAAAACAAACATAAAGGTGGCTTGAATATGTGGCATATACAATAGTGGACAAAAAAACAAACACAAAGGTGGCTTGAATATGAGGCATATACAAAAGTGGACAAAAAAAAACAAACATAAAGGTGGCTTGAATATGAGGCATATATACAATAGTGGACAAAAAAAAACAAACATAAAGGTGGCTTGAATACGAGGCGAATACATGTGTGGACAAAAAACAAACATAAAGGTGGCTTGAATACCAGGCATATACAATAGTGGACAAAAAAACAAACATAAAAGTGGCTTGGATATGAGGCATATACAATAGTGGACAAAAAACAAACATAAAGGAGACTTAAATACCAGGCAAATACAAAAGTGGACAAAAAACAAACATAAAGGTGGCTTGAATATGAGGCATTTACAATAGTAGACAAAAAAACGAACATAAAGGTGGCTTAAATACCAGACAAATACAAAAGTGGACAAAAAGCAAATATAAAGGAGGCTAGAATATGAGACATTTACAATAGTGGACAAAAAACAAACATAAAAGTGGCTTAAATATGCGGCATATACAATAGTGGACAAAAAACAAACATAAAGGTGGCTTGAATACCAGGCATATACAATAGTGGACAAAAAACAAACATAAAGGTGGCTTGAATATGAGGCATATACAATAGTGGACAAAAACAAACATAAAGGTGGCTTGACTATGAGCCATATACAATAGTGGACAAAAAACAAACATAAAGAAGGCTTGAATATGAGGCATATACAATAGTGGACAAAAAACAAACATAAAGGTGGCTTAAATACCAGGAATATACAATAGTGGACAAAAAACAAACATAAAGGTGGCTTGACTACCAGGCATATACAATAGTGGACAAATAACAAACATAAAGGTGGCTTGATTATGAGGCATATACAATAGTGGACAAAAAACAAACATTAAGGTGGCTTGAATACAAGCCATATACAATAGTGGACAAAAAACAAACATAAAAGTGGCTTGAATATGAGGCATATACAATAGTGGACATAAAACAAACATAAAGGAGGCTTGAATACAAGGCATTTACAATAGTGGACAAAAAACAAACATAAAGGAGGCTTGAATATGAGGCATATACAAATGTGGACCAAAAACAAACATAAAGGAGGCTTGAATACCAGGCATATACAATAGTGGACAAAAAACAAACATAAAGGAGGCTTGAATATGAGGCATATACAATAGTGGACAAAAACAAACATAAAAGGTGGCTTGAATATGAGGCATATACAATAGTGGACAAAAACAAACATAAAGGTGGCTTGAATATGAGGCATATACAATAGTCGACAAAAAACAAACATAAAAGGTGGCTTAAATACGAGGCATATACAATAGTGGACAAAAAACAAACATAAAGGTGGCTTGACTACCTGGCATATACAATAGTGGACAAAAACAAACATAAAGGAGGCTTGACTACCTGGCATATACAATAGTGGACAAAAAACAAACATAAAGGAGGCTTGAATATGAGGCATATACAATAGTGGACAAAAAACAAACATAAAGGTGGCTTGACTATGAGCCATATACAATAGTGGACAAAAAACAAACATAAAGGAGGCTTGAATATGAGGCATATACAATAGTGGACAAAAAACAAACATAAAGGAGGCTTGAATATGAGGCATATACAATAGTGGACAAAAACAAACATAAAGGTGGCTTGAATATGAGGCATATACAATAGTCGACAAAAAACAAACATAAAAGGTGGCTTAAATACGAGGCATATACAATAGTGGACAAAAAACAAACATAAAGGTGGCTTGACTACCTGGCATATACAATAGTGGACAAAAACAAACATAAAGGAGGCTTGACTACCTGGCATATACAATAGTGGACAAAAAAACAAACATAAAGGAGGCTTGAATATGAGGCATATACAATAGTCGACAAAAACAAACATAAAAGGTGGCTTAAATACGAGGCATATACAATAGTGGACAAAAAAACAAACATAAAGGTGGCTTGACTACCTGGCATATACAATAGTGGACAAAAAACAAACATAAAGGAGGCTTGACTACCTGGCATATACAATAGTGGACAAAAAACAAACATAAAGGAGGCTTGAATATGAGGCATATACAATAGTCGACAAAAAACAAACATAAAAGGTGGCTTAAATACGAGGCATATACAATAGTGGACAAAAAACAAACATAAAGGTGGCTTGACTACCTGGCATATACAATAGTGGACAAAAACAAACATAAAGGTGGCTTGACTACCTGGCATATACAATAGTGGACAAAAACAAACATAAAGGAGGCTTGACTACCTGGCATATACAATAGTGGACAAAAACAAACATAAAGGAGGCTTGGATATGAGGCATATACAATAGTGGACAAAAAACAAACATAAAGGAGGCTTGAATATGAGGCATATACAATAGTCGACAAAAAACAAACATAAAAGGTGGCTTAAATACGAGGCATATACAATAGTGGACAAAAACAAACATAAAGGAGGCTTGAATATGAGGCATATACAATAGTCGACAAAAAACAAACATAAAGGTGGCTTGAATATGAGGCATATACAATAGTGGACAAAAACAAACATAAAGGAGGCTTGAATATGAGGCATATACAATAGTGGACAAAAAACAAACATAAAGGAGGCTTGAATATGAGGCATATACAATAGTCGACAAAAAACAAACATAAAGGTGGCTTGAATATGAGGCATATACAATAGTCGACAAAAAACAAACATAAAGGTGGCTTGACTACGAGCCATATACAATAGTGGACAAAAACAAACATAAAGGAGGCTTGAATATGAGGCATATACAATAGTGGACAAATAACAAACATAAAGGTGGCTTGAATACAAGCCATATACAATAGTGGACAAAAAACAAACATAAAGGAGGCTTGAATATGAGACATTTACAATAGTCGACAAAAAACAAACATAAAAGGTGGCTTAAATACGAGGCATATACAATAGTGGACAAAAAACAAACATAAAGGTGGCTTGACTACGAGCCATATACAATAGTGGACAAAAAACAAACATAAAAGGTGGCTTGAATATGAGGCATATACAATAGCGGAAAAAACAACAACATAAAGGTGGCTTGACTACCAGGCATATACAATAGTGGACAAAAAACAAACATAAAGGTGGCTTGAATATGAGGCATATACAATAGTGGACAAAAAACAAACATAAAGGTGGCTTGAATACCAGGCATATACAATAGTGGACAAAAAACAAACATAAAGGTGGCTTGAATATGAGGCATATACAATAGTGGACAAAAAACAAACTTAAAGGTGGCTTAAATACGAGGCATATACAATAGTGGACAAAAAACAAACAGAATGTTCCCCCAATTTTTTTTTCATCTGGAATTGTAGATGGGCGTAACCATGATCAATGAATGAAGCAATTTCAGAATGAACTGGTAGTCCGAATTTTCAATTGTTTTCTTTAATGCACACATGTATATGTTTTACATTGCAATGCCACACATTCATTGGTTCTACGCTATGCTTGTGTTTGGGCAGAAAAGACACTAAAAGATATACTATGTGTATATCTCCTAAGTTGTTTTGATTATAAATGATCCAACATAGGAAAGAAAGCCAATATTTGTATGAAGTCAATTGAATGGAATTGAATACTTTATATATGAAAAACTACTGAAAAAAATCAGTAGTTAAAAGTTTAAACATAAACCCTCTTTAATGGCACAGGGTAAAGGACAAAGACATAGAAAACAAAAAATCACAAACAAGAAACATGGAACAACAACACAAAACTCGACAAACAGCACAGTGCATAATATATACTACCGGTATATAAAAAACTATTGTTTATCAAGGATTGTTAGGTACCGCCTTGGAACGGTCAGTAAAATGTTAAATAAAATCGATTTTGTTAAAAATCCTCTACTAGTTGCAAGCAGTCCTCATGCCCTCATGTTTTTTATTTCTCATAATAAAGACCAACGAACAGCTCTAAAAGAATAATTAAATCTTAGAAATAAACATATACCAATGTACGGCAAAATGCTGCATTGTTCAAAAAACGACTATTTCTGTCATATAATTGCTATCATCGGCAATGTTCAAACTGTACATGTAGACTACATAAACTACAGAAAAATAATTCCGTATTTCTGGATTTAGTGATATTTGGAAATGGTTTTAAAGATAAGGCATCATTTGTGTTTTTGCTTTTAAATTAGATTGTTATTATGGAGGTTGAGTGTACCAGTTTCCCTTACCAAAATACAAAAACTAATAACATGTACTATTTATTTTCAGGAAATGTGATTGGAGCATTGATATTGTGTCTACGTAGAGCTAGAGCCATGGGACAGCTTAAGTCTGGCAGTAAGAGAAAATCACTGTTAGAGGAAAACTCTCATCAAACAGCTAAGCCAGCAAAGCCTTCCAAGGAAGGCTCTAAGAAAAAGACTAGTCTGAAGGAAACAGAAGAATGCAGCACCAGTGACATGGAAAATATATCACAACAATCCAAGGACCTGTGGTTAGGGATTGTTGACGTAGGTTTGCTGGAGCATGCCCTTGTTTGCAAGGACGAGCAGGTGCGACTGGATGCTTTTGCCCTCCTGTGTGAGAACCAGAAGACGGCTGAGCCTGTGGAGAACTGCGAGATCTTGCTCGTGAAGAGATTTATACCCAGCAACCTAAATAATCAGAACTCAGCATTCAGGCAGCAGTTTACTGCTCTCATTAAAAAGGTTAGTTGTCTCTTCTGAATTCTGCATTCAGGCAGCTGTTAAAAACTCTCATTAAAAAGGTTAGTTGTCTGTTCTGAATTCGGCATTCAAGAAGCAGTTTACTGCTCTTATTAAAAAAGTTGGATGTCTGCCCTAAACTCAGCATTCAGGCAGCTGATTTTTGTTCTCATGAAAAGGGTTAGTTGTTTGTTCTGAACTCGGCATTTAGGCAGCTTATTTTTGTTCTCATGAAAAGGGTTAGTTGTTTGTTCTGAACTCGGCATTTAGGCAGCTTATTTTTGTTCTCATGAAAAGGGTTAGTTGTTTGTTCTGAACTCGGCATTCAGGCAGCTTATTTTTGTTCTCATGAAAAGGGTTAGTTGTTTGTTCTGAACTCGGCATTTAGGCAGCTTATTTTTGTTCTCATGAAAAGGGTTAGTTGTTTGTTCTGAACTCGGCATTCAGGCAGCAGTTTAACACTCTCATTAAGGTAATCAATCCATCATTAATACAAATTGCTACTGGTAAAATTTCATTTAAAAGTTACAAAATGTTAATTTTGAATATTTTTCACAGTGAGCTTTTTTATATAGACATTATGTTATTTAAGAAACAAATTAATAAAATTACTATAATAATCGTAGTAAAATATTTTTTCTTAATATCTCTTTAATGTATCATAATTTATCAAAATAATAGCGTCAGTATGGTGTTATTTAAAAATATAATCTGTACAAAAATAATATAATGGTTAAGCAATATAAATTAAACTTAGAAACAATTTCAATATAAATATCTTAAATGCACCAACACATCTTTGCATCCTAATAATGGATGGTATACCTTAAAAGATCAGGTGTCTGCTCTGGTATATTATTACTAATCAATATCCTGTGAATTGAAAGAAGAACAAGTCAATCATTATAAGTTACTCACAACTTATTCAGTTTGGTTTAATAATTTTGTGATGAGGCTTGTGATTTCACCAATCAGGTGTGTTTAATCAGACCTTTTTTTGTGATGTTTTAAGTATCTTCAAATAGTTTTTCTTTTTTTATAGCTAAACATTGCTGTCAAATTGTAAAGTGATACTGTTTTTGAATGTTTGTGATGTATAGTATTGTATAATCTTATCTATATTTTCCCACAGTTGCTTTTAAGAATGAAGGAAAGTAGTGGACCCTTGAGAAAGCAAATGTCTAAAACTCCTGCTGTCAAGCATCATCTTCAGAACTATATGGTAAGAGCCATCATATGTGGCATAGGATTTTAGCCCATGTTCTGTTCTCCAAAGACAAAATGCCCCTGCAATTTGATAGCCTTGGTGCCGTTGGCATTTTCATGTGATTAGGTATTTTGCCAGCAACAACATCCACATGTGTAGCAAGACCCTTTTTACCTTTTTGTTTAAATCCAAATTAAATACAAACTCACCCAAAATGTCATAGATTCGAGCTACACAACAGACAAATTCATGGCTCCTTAATCAATTGAACGCTACTTGTGGCTTCCCATGATATGAAGTCAAGTGCAACTTAAAATTAAGCTCAAACAGATTATAAACTAAAACTAATACCAAGGAGACAACGTTTGTACATGTGTGTGTTCCAGGATTTCCTGCAATGGTTGAGGGGTTGTATGTTAGACAGTCTCTATCCTGGGGCAGTGTTTGCCCAGAAAACCACCTGCCTCACCACTCTGGCTCTGCTCCATGCAATATTTGGCTCCTTGGAGAAGGGTATGGCTTATTTCTTATAATTGATATGTATATAGTTAGTCCTGTTTTTGATAACACTGTGAATATACATGTATATCTTTCTCTATTTCTAGCAAAAATCTGCATACCAAAAGGTTACAATGGTTACAACTATTCAATGTTCTGCCACAAAGCATGGCAGACCCATAGGGAATAAACTTTAGTTTACAATTAATGACTTTTGAAAGACTTGTTACAGGGTCTTCAAACTAGCCATTGTCAGTAAATGGTCCTTATTATACCCCTGCATTGCAAAAAGAAGGGTGGGCTATATAGGTCATGTCCGTCATCCATCAGTCTGTCCTTTATTGTTCCGGTCCATATTTTCCAAATTATGGTCAGATTTTAACATTATTTGGCGGAAGTGACCATTCATAGCATGAATATGTGTGCCGCTCAAGACCCATGTCCCTTCAAGGTTAAGGTCAGAGCTACCTTCTGAACTTAGTATGATTTGGAGTCTGTTGGTTAAAGGTCAAGGTTATGGTGATCTTTATTAAAAAAAAAGGTGCCTTTCTTGAAGGGTGACATATCTGACTTGCGTTATTCTAGTTTTATGATAATATTAATAATAAGAACTTTTGTTCATTATTAGGCTATACCTCAAATTTTTGGTGCTTATTCCAGGCAATGAGGCCGGATGTGGGTTCAGCTTCTTTCCGGGCTTGCGGATGACGGACATCCATACCCTGCTGTTCTGTCTCACGGACACGTTCGAGGACAACAAACATGAGGCTGCCAGAATATTGAAGACACTGGCCACCCACTCTGAAACGCAATGTTTGATGGTAAGTCAGCATGTTATGTATATGAAGTGAAACTTTTGACATTTCAATAAATGAATTATAATAATAAGAAGAAGAAGAACAGGAATACACATAGTATATGTATTTTTTTGTACTTTCTTTTGGATTAAAGCATTTAAGATTTTTAAAGCTATATAAGAAATCTCTACCATTTGATTATCAGTCTTATCAATTTGTGTTTGCAAATGTATAGAAGACTCGCAACATTTACAGTATAAAAGATCCTATGTTATGAGACAGTAAAATTAAGTTGCTGCATGAGACTTCTCATATACTTTAGACAGCTGATATCCTGCAAGAGGTATTTGACCTTGCCCTGACCTTGTCCCAAAGTGCCCGACCCAGGACAGCACGACGGGGGCATACCTGTTCTCCGTGCTCACCCAGCAGCCACGTGCAAGGGACATTCTTTTACAGTATATACACCCATCAGGAGGCGGGAATGATGGAGGCAGTCTGACTGGTGACACTGGAACAGCACATATATCACAAGTTACAGGAGCTGTGTATGAAAAGCATGACTTAAATGAAGTAAAAGAATCTTTAGCAAAAGAATATAATGTAAGAGGGAGTGGAGACTCAGAGGTATCGCAGAGCTACTTGTTGTTGCGCATCTTGCTGTCTAGCCTGGAGAGTCAGTACCGTACAGCCAAGACCAGCCTGATAGTGGCAGCAGCCACCTCGCCCCTTTACCCCACCCTCATGTGTATGAGGTATTGCTTCAACAATATACACTTCAGGTAAGCGTGCAGTGTGTCTGCACCAGGTCCCATATTCACAAACATTTTGAGCCAGAGTTTGAGAATCAGGGGCAGATAAGGGAGATCTTAAATGTTTCAAAGAATATTTAATATCTCGTAGAACATGATATTTGTGTTAGATACAGCAACTTTTAGCATTATTGCTCTTGTAAGAATGTTTTGACAACAAAGTATGCAGAATAGAGTTTGGAGTCTCAAACTCAATATGCTTTTGAATATAGTCTTGAGGAGTTTTAAAATTAACTGCTTTTACTGAAGCTTAAAGCTGAAAGTTATATACCATATGCTTTTCTCTTTCTGTTCACTAAAGTATTTGTTTATATTCATGCTAGTCTAATATCAAAACCATACTTAATATGTCATAAATGAACTGTGGCTAGGCTGTATAAATAATTATGCAACCTGAAATTTATGATATTGTTTTTCTCATACCAGTGTTCATCTGTTTCAGAACTATCCCTGATGAATATTTATCAGCCTGGAGGCAGCTACTGAAGAAATTCATCAGCCTGTATATGCAGATATCTGCCATTGTGTCGCCGGTGGTTTGCAACTCCTCACCAGAGGGGAATGTCCCCACTGAGTCACTCACAGGTAATACTCATAATAAATATTTAGTAGTCTGATTGATAAGCATTAGCATAGTGCAGTTATTCTTCGAGTAAATTAGCCAGTTCAATGTGATTACATTTACAGACTAACAATGATTGTTGTGTTTCTAGCTAAGTGAAGTATTGTAAAACACAGTCACAAATATTAAAAAAATAATCATGCTTTTAGTGAAGTTAAGTTATTGCCAGCAGTTGTTAGAGATGAAGAAGCATCTACAGAACATGTATCAACAGTTGAGACTGGTTCTATGGTTTTATTTGAAAACCTCTCTATCCTTGCTTCTCTGTATGTGGAGAATGTGGCCAGGAGCCATTTAACAGTGGGGTTGATACCAGAGAACCTTACAGTAAATGTCAATTACCTTGTCTCTTGTGTGTTGAAGACCTGTCTTACCTTGGTACTTTGGATGTGGACTGTGTAGCCAGGAGCCATGCAAAAGTGGCATTCATACTAAACTGACAGTGAATATCTGTTAACAGTGTCTCTTGTGTATTACAGACTTGTCCTCTCTTGGTATATGGATGTGGACTGTGTGGCCTAAAGTCATGGGACAGTGATGCTGAGTTACTAACAGTGTGTTTACCATGGCTCTTGTGTATAACACACCTGTCAAAGCTTGCTACTTTGGATGTTGACAGTGTAGCCCAGAGCCACAAGATGGTGACATAAATGCCAGAGTAACTGACAATGAATATCTTTTAAACTTGTTCTCATGTGTGTTACAGACCTGTCCTCTTTGGGTATCATGGATGCAGACAGTGTGGCCCGGAGCCACGAGACAGTCATGTTGATGCCGGAGTACCTGACTGTGTGCTGCTGGCGGACGGTAAAGGAGATCTCACTCATTCTCGGCCAGCTCACCTCAGCACTGCCCCTACAGGATGATGATGGGAGCTTCTCAATTTTGAACAGGTAAGAACTCTTAAGTAATGGGTTTGTTAGTATGTATATTTAATTTGAAAGTTATTGAAAACAAGAACTTCTAGACTCATGTTGTGTCATCGGATTGTCAAATAACTGAGCATTTGTAAGTCATGTTTATAGTGAATATTCTAAATTAAAACATATCAGTTTTTATTGATAAATATTAAAGCATGTGAATGGTATGATCTAAGTATAATTTAGTACATGTGTATTGAACACAGCATATTCTAGAGGTTACTGAGAAGTTTTATTGAAAGTATTATCCGCTGCTATGATAAAACTGTATCTGGACATAGATTTTATCTATGACTATACTCATGTTGAATTTCTAAAGTATCATTAAACAGAGTTCATGAATGCACATAGTGTCATTGTCTAAACTTAGTATTCTGTGCAACAACGATTTGACTTAAGTGGTAGGTTGCCTTGACCAGTAGTGACGCCTATTGTCTTAGGGGTGAGTTTTTTGGGAAAAAAATAACATAATAACTCAACAATGGCTCAGGAACATGAAACTTCAGTTGTAGTTTGCCTTTGACCAGTACATCTCTTGTTGTTTAAAAACTTTTGTGTAGAATTAAGAAATGTCAATACCGTATATTGAAAACTGCAATAAACACAAGGTCTGCTATTTTACTGGCAAGTCCCTGCCATTAAATGGCTCAATAACTTTTATTTTTTTAATGTTTTCATGTGGCTATGTTGCTTGTATGAATATTGTACTAGAACTGGAATCTATATTCACTCAGGTCTTGGAAATTGGCAAATACTTCACAAGTCTGTTGCTGGAGTCTAAACATAGAGGGGCATTTGAGCTGGCCTATGCTGGCTTTGTGAAGGTCACTGAGGTCCTCTGGAGGTAAGCAATTATTCAATATTTGTTCTTCCACAAAGTGTCATATTAAAAGACTCTTAATCTTGTTAGGTCACACAAGACTTCATACGCTTTAACACTGATTCCCTCTTTAAACTACATTTACCTACAATTACTTCTTATATCACTTCTTATATCAATTTCACTCCATGTATTATATTGTTTGTTGCTAATCTTAAATTATTAAGTGTAAACATCTCAAAAGAACTGTACAACAATGACAGGAGTCCTAGCCTCATTCTGCTCAGCCTGCCCAGCAAGTGGCTGGGGGAGGTGATGTCTGACATCCGATCACATGACTCCCGCCTCTGTGCCACAAGGAGGAGTGCTGGCGTACCCTTTTATGTGCAGGTAATTCTTACAGGGAATCAGTCATGACATGTAGTTGTTTGCATACATACATTTTTTTTCTCGTTAAATATTGTAAAATAGATTCAAATATCAAATTGTATTTCTGATGAAAGTTGGTAAATCAGTTTTATTTACCCAATGATACTAATAGTAAGCAAGTAATTGCCTTTTTTATGAAATCAAATTTAGACTATAATAGTTCTTTGCTCTTTTAAATTACTAGCTTATTAAACATATATAAAGCTATATTCAATTGATTTGTTTAATTTAATTAATATTACACATTTTCAGTTTTTTCTTCTGATAGATCTGATCAAATGTCCGTTTGCAGGCCCTTGTCACCACAGAGCCAAGTTCGACTGGTCGCCAGTGTTTCAGACAAACAGTGCAGGAGTTACTTGGCCTTGCCCTTGACCAGTCTGCAGTTACCATGGATACATGCACAGGAAAAGTAAGAATCAAATGGCTTTTTTTACAAAAAGAGATAGGCATAGCAACTTTCTGTCATTTCTCTTTAAAATTCATATGATATATAGTGTATTCTCATGTACAATAATTTGTTTGAACTTTTCTGTGTCACAAAAAAGTATTTTCTTTGTTTGTAGACATTTGTATATCAACAGTAATCTGAGCTTCAACATGTAATGATTTGATATATGCATGTCATTAATACTCATATACTTGTTTATTCTTTTTTCTAGGTGCATGCGCTGAACATCCTGCGGGCTCTGTACAAAGACTCCCGACTGAAGGATGATGTAGCCCCATTCATTGCTGACGGGTTGCGGGTGGCCATACTGGGATTCAAGTCTCCTCTTTGGGCTGTAGGTTCTTACAATATCATGTGACCCCTTTCATTTACTCATGGTATAATTTAAGCATGCACCACTTGTCTATCATAGATTGTTGTGTCCATCAAAAGGACTTGAATCAAAGTTTGTATATATAATATTATGTAACAGCCTTATAAAAAGTAGGCAAACAAGGTGTGGCAACAGATGGGGCAGAGTTTGTTGAGGTATTAAAGTAACTTTTTAAAGATTGTGGACTTCCTTTTTTCTGTATTGAACCTGCTAAAACTTGTCAAATGCCTTACATGTATCATAGGTCAGGAATTCAGCCACCTTGTTGATGACTGCAATGATGACTCGGGTTTTTGGTGTCAAAAGGAGCAAAGACGAGTCAACTTTTTCAAGGAAAAATTGGTAAAAGCCTTTATTAAAGCCATTTTTTATTCCATTTAGCAAATTATTTTAATCATAAGCCTTTATTTATTGAACAGTAACAGCCTAACAGGTTTCTTTTTTTACACCACAATTATTCTTACATGAATATTAAAGGAAAGAGTGTCATAATGAAAATTTAGTTCATGTAATGCATTTTCTTTGTAAATAGAAGCCAAACTAAACACTTGTCAATTACCACTATTGCAGCCAGACAGGGCGAACGTTCTTCTACAACTACCCAATCCTGTATCAATTCCTGCTAGGTGAGATCGCCATGGCAACAGAAGACATCGCCCACCGTCTCCACCCAGGGCTGTTTCCTGTCCTGATGGTTCTCGGCCGACTGTTTCCATCCGCCATGGAGGGGACCGATACCAGTCTCAACCTCCCCGCCTTCATACCTTATGTCATCAAGTAAGTACTTCTAAATCCAAAATCAGAATTTGCACAACATTTGGACTTGCAAATATTAGCATGGCTTTTTTAAAAATGATATTTATTAAGACTTTTTTCAGTTCAAAAAAACAAAATCATATTTAGAATTGGACTTGGTGATATAATCCTTTAACTAAATTAAGGCATTAAAACAGCCTTGTTGTTGTTGTTGTTGTCATCATAGTTGGCGATATGCAAACATTTTAACCTTGGCCATAACAAAATTAAACATTTCAAGATATTCTAATGAAACTTTGTACACAGGTAGCCAGAGACAATATGCTTAGTCGTTTTGGACCGAAATTACAAAAAAAAAAAATAGTAAATTTGGGACCGATTTTTTTTACACTTTTTGAAACTGAAATCGGTCTGGCTTGGTCACAATCGGTCCAGACCGGCAAATTGCCGGTTTTTAGAAGCCCTGAATATGCATATACATGTATGTTTTAGCTAGGCCCACAACCCTGGCTTTATTGGTTAAATTATCCAGAAGCTCCTTGTTTGACAGAAAATTCTTGTTTTATCTTATTTGAGGACTGCTTTATGACATGTTTAACTGTTTGTTTTTTGATGGATGATGTGCATCATTTTTCCTTATTCATTGAACTATTGAAATGTACGTTTGAATGATCCAATTTGGAACCTATTCCCTAGATTATTTGAATGATCTGCAACAATAATTTGTAATGCCATAAATTTGTATGACTAATGATAATTAAAGGCATTGCAGTAAACCTGTAACATGTAGTATAGACTTTTATTCAAATAAAATACATGTTGCAGACATGTTTAGAAATTTTGGTTGTTTGTCTCATGTTCAAAATTAAAATTTCAATAATTCGCTTATCTATGGTGTCTTATTCCTGCCATTTGGTATTTTCACAATACACAATAAATAGCTGGGTGGAAATCAAGTGGATTATAAATTGTATTTTAGTCCTGCCGCACTGCACATTTTTGGCCTAGCCACTTGAAGTATGGTTGTATTGTTGAATATGAAATGCCACTGCATGGAGTTATGATCTAAATCATAAAATTAAAAAAAAAACACAATGAGTACTTGAGCTACCACAAAGAGAAATGGGTCTCAAAGAAAATGTTTGAAATATCAGTTTGGGGCATTATGCCTTCAACAATTTTATAGTCAGTGCATAGTTGCTGTATGATATTGCAATTACATCATTCTTTTCAGATGTAGTGCAAGCCCTGTTATGAAAACAAGAGAAATGGCTGCCAAAGCTCTGCAGCCATTGGTGGATAAAGACCATGTGACCACGGTGTTTTCTGACCTCATGACCTTGTTAC